>NC_084484.1:74760616-76063116 GCF_030035675.1 Rhineura floridana
GTTGGCTATAGGTATGTTCTTAAACTGCAGGTATTTTTTGCCTATGAGTGAATTTAGGCTATGATCCTCAAACCATTTACAATAGATGGCCCTTTGGTATCAGAAGGATTTTTCCAAAACAGACTTTTGAAAAATAGGGCAACCAGGTAGGATGAAAATCAAGGCTCCTGTACTTTCAATAGTTGTATGGGACAGGGAATCTTGGCTGGTATATATTTTCTTTCCACCTGCTTTACTGTGATATAGCAAAATCATATACCTGCAGAAAATCCCTTTTCTATTCCACTATTCCTGGTTGCATCTGTTCTCACTTTTCGTGATGCTTCTGTGTTTTAAGGAGATGAGGAAAAAGCATCCTCTGTCAGATGGCTTTTATTCCCTAAACTGCACATTGGTTTTCCATTGGTTTTAAATGCTTGTGCATTTCTTTAAGTGGAGCTTTAGTCTGTGGACTATTGTTTTTTGTTGTTGCTACTGGTTTGAATGGTTTAGGGTTTTTTAATGATAGACTTTAATTAGCCATTCAGGGGCCATGCTGGGAGAGCAGAATAGAAATAAACCATTAAGAGATCAAGGCTGCATCTGATCAACCTGTTAGAAAACTTGTCACGGCCAACTGCAAAATATTAATATCAGACAATGAAAAATGTGAAATGTAGAGCATAATCCAGTGATAGATTTTTTTGGGGGGGGCTGGGACAAACCCATTGAAATCAATGACCTTAGGGACATGCATGTTACATATTATGCACAAATGCATATAATGAATCCCCCAATAGTTGTTATTTCTTTCACTAATGAAAAACAGCAGTTGGAGACTGCAGTTTTCAGTGGAGCCTCCTGAGGATGGTTTCCATATTTTCTTGTATTTTAAACCTGTTAGGGCTTCATGGCATGCATTTGAATATAACACATAGTTTGCCTGTGAAGCACTTACTGTAGCTGTGACTTAAAAGTTCCATCCATTTCGATGGGGTTAATAGGTACTAAAGATTCTCTGGGTTATATCTAGAGCTTGGAAAAGTTACTTTGTTGAACTACAACTTCCATCAGCCCAATCCAGTGGCCATGCTGGCTGGGGCTGATGGGAGTTGTAATTGAAAAAAGTAACTTTTCCAAGCTCTGGTTATATCCTTGCAGTATATTAAGTTTTAGAGGTTGTTATAGAGTTAAATAGTTACTTAATCATAAGTAATTAGCATTGGCTGTTTTAAAAACGGCACTGCCTATAAGAACTTTTGTAAAGAAGCAGGACTGACAGAATACACTTTTTGCTTTGCTCACCACTATTGATTCAATTAACCTCCCAAGTTGACTTGACTCACCTGAAAATGGGGATGTCCTAGCTTGTGATAATCAAACAAGACTGTCTTCTGTTGCATCAGATCACCGATCCACTGACCGTACACTCCTATGCACATTGACTCAGGAGCTTCACTGAGTTGAAATGGGACTTCTGGGTAAATGTGGATAGGATTGCCAGGTGACACTAGTACTGGTGGCTGACTGGCAGCAGCTCTTCAAGATATCAGGCTAATCTAGCATTTTCATAGTGTAAGGATTGCTAAATATTCCTAGGATTATTGAGGTGTAAACTAGCTCTTTCACAGGATCTTTTCTAGCACTGCTGCCTGAGTTCATGAAGCAGCTCAAGGAACGTCATCAGTCTTAAGAGGGTTTTTTGAAACCCGTCATCTGTTCAGCTCCTCGCTTCTGAACTTCATCATTCAGGGGCAGAGTCAAGAATGGACATAGCTAAGTGCCTGTCAAGGGCGCACACCTTAGCCGAGGGGCCACTGACAAGAGCCCCCTGGATCTGCTTCTCCTCTTCACCTTTGCAACTTGCTTGTTCACCCACCTCTTACTCTGGCCCGAAGGGGATGAACAAGCAAACAACAGAGATGAGAAAGATGAACTGCCACTGCTCGCTTGCTTGCTTGCTTGTTGGCTCTGTCTGGCTCAGGGTTTATTCTAACGTGTAACTAGACACATTTTGTGCAGCGTCAAAAAAAATGTGTGCAGTGTGAAATAGACTTTCCTGCAGTTTATGAGATTTAATAACGAGCTAGGCAGTTTCTAAAAAAAGAAATAGATGAGAACGTAAAAGGAAACTGAACAGAAAGTTAAATACTGGTTCTTTTCAAATCTTTATAACGTTATACTAATAGTCAGTGCTTTTTTGGTAAAAAATGAGGTGCCGCTACTCACATCTTGATAAAAATACTATGGGTACCAGCACAAAATGGCTGGCATGGGCAGCAAAAGAAGAGGTGCTGGTCCCCTGTACCAATGAGTACTGTCATAAAAAAAGTCCTGCTAACAGTATATTATAGGACAAATTACTTGACTAGTTTGGGAGCAGGCAGTGTGCCGGCTGCTTGTGTAGTAGGGGAAAAAAAGCTTAGAATAAACCCTGGTCTGGCTAGAAAGCAGGTGGCAGCAATGAGGAGGCAGAGGAGCACTGCCAACTGCCAACAATAGCAGTGAAGGGGTAGATTCACTGAGGGAGGGGAGCACATTGAGAGTATCTTGCCTAATGGTCCCCCAAAACCTGAAGGCAGCACTGTAATCAGTAAGTATGGGCAGAGCCAGCTCATGGAACAATAATGAAACAAGCTTATGGAGCAGAGATTACATGTTTAGCTCATGGATCGTTGTGAGGATATGAACATTTCAGCAATGATACATTTCCCCAACCATCCAGGTCAGTGGTTTGTCTGACAACTGCTCATACATTTTTCAGATTCAAGGCCTGTTGCTGCTATTTTTGTGTATGTTCTAGCGAATGTGAACAAAATGCATCTGAATTATAAGCTAGTTCAGAGCGGGAGCAATAACTTTGTCCATTAGCAGATTTCTCCTTTCCAGGGCTCATATATTCAGATGCATACAATGTACAATTAAGCTTGCTTTTTTGTTTTTGTGTGGGATTAACTAACTGGCAGGTGTGATGGTGACTGTTGTTGCACTTTTGTAGAATTCTAAGATTGTTCCCTGTCTGGTGGAGAGAGGGAGAAACCCTGGTCTTCATACATACAGTGATATCTGAACAGTCATTCATTGCATCCTGTCAAGGGCAAGCCAAAAAACAAGGAAACTTAGTCATGCTGAAGTTTAAAGAATCTGTGGCCCTACCATAGCAGAAGATATAAACTGCTGTCAATAAAAAAACTTCATTCTTGTCCCTGTAAGGCCACATTATAGTCCAAGTAATCAATTAGGCTGAGCTAATTGAAGATAATCCAGGGTGGCTATTTTAGCTGTTCAGATTTCAGTAAATAAAAGTTCAGTTACTAAAAGAGAGGTATTACCGCAGATCAGTCACAATTCTGGCCAAAGTCTAGATCAGGCACTAGCATGATGCCCTCCAAATTTTGTGGACTCCACCTCCCATGGGCCCCACTCAGCATGTACGATGGTCAGGGATGATGGGGGTTGTAATCCAACAGTTTCTGAAGAGCCCCACATTGGCTACCCCTGACCTAAATCCTCACAATAGTTCATGTTGCGGTTGGAGTTATAAAATGAACCTATCATTTTGGTTTGGAAAATGCAACTCTTGGTGCCATGTTGTTTTGTCATAGTCAATTCTGATTATTATTCCATGGACTTTACTACCTTGGTTCAATCAGAGAAGCCTTTGGGGTGAAATAGAACCAATATGAAAAACAGTATCACCTTAGCTATGGCTTTAAAGAACCATGCGATTAGCTCCAAGTCCCCAAAGATAGTTTGGACTTGTTCCTTGAAAAGCAGTCCTTCATGCTGCTTGGCAACCTTCTTTCATAAGCAGCTGATCATATGGCAGGAGTTTGTGCATGCAGTGGTAGCTAATAGCTCCATATCAGTGAGGCAGTGGAATCCACTCCGGGATAGCTTTTTGAAAGTTCGGACCAATACCCAGAGTGGACTCCACTGCCTCACTGTGTGTGTTTCTTGTTCAAAGTGGGGGGGAGAACTTGGAAAAATTGCATTGGGCACGCTCAAGTTCTTGGGGATGCCCAAAGTAGTTCTTTGAAGTCTACTCTATGGCCATGTAGCTGGGAGCCAAGGAAGCTCCTGTCACAGGCTCCACACTGACATAATAATAATAATAATAATAATAATAATAATTTAATTTTTAGGCCGCCTATCTGGCCGAAGCCACTCTAGGCGGCGTACATATTAAATTCAATAAAATACAAAATACAGTAAATACAATAAATACAATAAAATACAAATAATCATCAGTGACAGAATAGCAGCAATTGTAATACATAGCAGCGGGGATTGAGTATATAATTAGCCCATCCCGATAGTCTCAAAGGCCTGACCAAACAGCCAAGTTTTTAATGCTCGGCAGAAGGTATCCAGGGAAGGGGCATGTCGAAGATCGACATGACTCCTACATGGGTTGATTACAGCTGATGGTACCTGGAAAGCAACACTTCCATTCATAAATGAACTGGCAACCCTTGGTGGGGCAGGGGATGAATGGTCAGGCCAGGGAGGCACTCAGTAGCATGTTGGGAGAAGCTACTGCCGTACTCCTGGCTCCAAAAGGCATGGCTGGAGTCTGGTCCAACCAACAGCCTTGGCAAGGAGGGACCAACAATAAACTCATTCCCTCCAATGTGGGATGTGACAGGAAAGCCCTGTTCTAAAAAACCCTTTTGTGTTGGTTCCATCCTTCCTTTCCTCTTCCCAGTTGCAGACACACCTAGTCTTCTTTCTGATGTATATTTATTTAGGCCACACCTGCAGCTTACTTTTGAAGCACTCTTTATACCACTTGTAACACTCATGGCTTCCCACAAAGATTCCTGGGAACTGTTGTTTGTTGAGGGTGCTGAAAATTGTTAGGAGACCCCTATGGGAATTGTAGTTCTGTGAGGGGAATAGGAGTCTCCTAACAACTCTCAGCACCCCTAACAAACTACAACTCACAAGATTATTTGGGTGAAGCCATGACTGTTTAAGTGGTATAATGCTGCTTTATATGTAAGGCACAGAAGCTGTTTATCAGGGGGTCTAGCCCTCAGAAAGTGACATACAGAGAGAAATCACTGAGTGGATAAAGACAAAAACATGGTGCAAACATTTTCAGTTGCGCTACCCCCCACCCCTATGACCACTATTACATCACAAATGGCTTCTCATAGGAAACAGGTAAAATCACCATGCCAATGTTTTATTAACACAAGAAAAATAAATCTGAATGTTTGAATCAGCCCCATAGTGTCCATGGTCAAAGGAAAGCACAATGCCCCCTCAGCTAAATGTATCATAGTTATCACTCTCCAAGTCTAACAAAGCACAAAGACATCCAGTCCAGACAAGAGGTTTAATAACGGGTGTATCTGACTTTTCTGTAGGACTACAGAGTGAACATTTTTTTGAGGCAGCAGTGGAACGACTCCCGTCTTGCTTACAGTGAATACCCTGATGACTCTTTGGATTTGGATCCATCAATGTTAGACTCCATCTGGAAGCCGGATTTATTCTTTGCCAATGAGAAGGGTGCAAATTTCCACGATGTTACCACAGACAACAAGCTTCTGAGGATTTCAAAAAATGGGAAGGTGTTATATAGTATCAGGTAAACCTGTTTGTATGTGTGTGTGTGCGCTCATGCATCTTGGGCATGCACTTGATCGTTTTTTAAAATACGTCTTTGAAGACTGAACACAACTTTCATATTTTATTTTTGTTCCTCTTTTATACTGTAATGAAGCTTAAATACAGGTGGCAGTGGTGGAGGGGAGATCTCTTTCCTTCATCTTGTTCAGCTCCTACTTTTCCCAAATTAGAAAATCAAGTAGTACAGAACCAGTTGGCTTGATGAGAGCATAAAAGGGCCCAGCAACCCCACACTGACCTGCAGCAGTGACTTCTATGCATATCAATTGGAACCACCCTTTTAAAAATTAAAACAAAAAGCAGACCTCTTGTTTTTGTGTGTGAGCTGCATTGAAATGCAGAGGAAATGTGGTTTATAAAATGTCAGAAAAGCATTTGAAAAAAAGACAGCCTTGTCTTGGGATATCTTAATGTAGTAACTCAGAAGTGCCCATATATCTATGTGGTGTTCTTTGCTTGTGCAACCAATTTATGTAGGCATTTTAAAAAGCAAAGCAGAGTGACGTGTTGCACTGGGATGGTTCTGGTTAAAGTTGGTATATATGCTCTCACATGCACACTTTGATGAGATCTGATTAAGCAGGATGCATGCAGAGAATCAGAATGATAAAGAGCCTTAAAAATAGCAAGGCAGAGGCATACATTGTATAAATGATTGTTGCAGCATACATTTCATATGCTACTTAGTATGCTTCATTTCATTATTAATACCTTCATATTTGCAATGAGGCTTGAAGATGGAAAGTCCACTTACTGTTAACAGGAAGAATTGATAATAGTTTCTAAACTCCTCCTTTTCTTGCCACAGTTGGTTTTAACTCCTCACCTACCCACCAATGCCAATAGCTGCTTCATTGTTCAGTGAAATGTTTGCAGCTATTCTCTTGGGATTGCATGGAATTCATCTTAAATGCAGTAAAGGTTCTGAGTCTTTCATCCCCGCAAGCAGAGGAGCTGAGTTTTTTATGTCTTTCCACAGGCAGCCTTGAATCTACTCCTCCCTGCCCCTGAAACAACTCTGCAATAGCTTCTGTAACAGAATCCATGAACCTAGCCACCATCAGTCCCCTTTAGCCGCCAAACCTCCTTATATATGTAAAAAAAAAAGTAAAGGTGTCCCTGCGCTTGTAGTGCAAGTCGTTTCCGACTCTTAGGGTGACGTCTTGCGACGTTTACTAGGCAGACCGTATATATGGGGTGGGATTGCCAGTTCCTTCCCGGCCTTTCTTTACCCCCCAGCGTATGCTGGGTACTCATTTTACCAACCACGGATGGATGGAAGGCTGAGTGGACCTCGACCCCTTTTACTGGAGATTCGACTTCCTCCTTCCATTGGAATCGAACTCCGGCCGTGAGCAGAGCTTCGGCTGCGTTACCACCGCTTACCACTCTGTGCCACAGAGGATCAATTGTATATGTAGACAGTGCTTTTTTGTGATGGTACTCAATGGTACAGAGTACCATCACCTCCTTTTTTTGTGCTGCCCATGGCAACCATTTTGTACTGGCACCCATGATATTTTTATCAAGATATGATTATAGGTACCTGATTTTATACAACCCCCCATATGTACACATTAAAATCAACAACTGTCAACTCAGGGGCTGTCATATCAGGATATAATTAGGACCATATGAACAAAGGCCATTTGGGTTAGTATTTCAGCTGCACCACTCGTCTAGTTCAGACACTTACCTGAGAATGGCCGTCCTTGATCAGTGGAGGGAAGGGCAGTACCTCCCCCTCCCATCACAAATATAAAGCAATGTGTGAGGTTGATCCTTCATGGGCACTGCTCTGATTAAAACAGTCTTTCTCCTAATTATCGTTGAGCAAATCACCCTCAGATCCCCATCTATTAAATGGTCGTAGTAACATACACAGATTTTAAAAAGCAGCTGGGTGCACATACTGTTTGGGCTTACATCCCATTGAACTTAGACTTACTCCTGAGCAGTGGTCAGATTATAGAGAAAAAGGCAAGGGAGATTGTAATGAAATCCAAAACATTCATATTCTGACTTTCCTTGATTTTAGAGAAAGTATGGTCCGTCTATAGCCCTAGATCCAGTAGATAAGATGAGGGGACAGGGCCTCCCATGCTTCTCCCTTGGTAATTTGAGAACTGCTTCTGGATGGATATGCATCAGATACTACTGCTCTGCCAGCATATTAAGGCTGCAGCCAAAACTCACTTGCATGGGAGTAAGATCCACTAGATTCAATGGGACTGCAATCATATAGCCACTTACCAGTCTGTAAGGCCCATGAAACTCAATGTGGCTTACTTCTAAGCAGGCTGTAACAAGTCCTATGGAAGTTATTAGTATCAACTGTTCCCGTGTTAAAAATGTAAGTTGCCTTCACTTCAGTCCTTAGACCACAAGTCCCACTTATATCATTGAGCCTTATCTATGTCATAGTTTAGATTTTGGAATAATAACATTCAAATATTTGCCATTTTATTTAATGTACAATTACTGTTACAGTAGTAATAAAAATGAATATATCACTAGCTTACATTCTGGATAAACAAACTAATAAGTCACAGCCATATTTATTTATTTATTTATTGCATTCATACCCCACCTTTCCTCCAAGGAGCTCAAGATGGCATACATTGTTCTGCCCTTCCCCATTTTTATCCTCACAACAACCCTGTGAGGTAGGCTAGGCTGAGAGTCGGTGACTGGTTCAATGTCACCTAGTGAGCTTCATGGCTGATTGGGGATTTGAATTCTGATCTCCTAGATCCTAGTCCAACACTCTAACCACTAAACCACATTGGTGATATTCAAAAGAAAGTAGAGGGGAGAAAAAGGAAACCTGAGTGATCAGACTACCATCAAACATAAAAAATGTGGTTACTTAACCAAGTACTGTTATCACCTGCTTAATCCCCAGAAAAATGGGATGCTTCTGTTTGCTTGAGTGACATCAGACAATCTTACTGGAGGCAACAATGTAGCTGAGTGCTGCTATTTGCGGCACAGATGGATAATTTTCTTGACAATTTTTCATGCTGCAAAAGTAATATTTCAGGCTGTCATATCAGATTTGTAAAATTCAGGAGCTTGAATGAAAGTTAATCAGAAGCAGAGTAAGCATAAATCACATTTTTGTGTTGAATCAAAAGCATATCATCTCCCAGTTGTATTTTATGGTGCATAAATGTATCTTTCACAGAGAATCAGCAGGGTACCTATGGCCATCAATTTTTATTTTATCTTAGGAACTATTCAAACCAATCCATGGTCAATGTGGGGAGGGATGGGATGCCATTCCAACTTCTTTTCAGGTGGACCTAAAACCATTCCACTTTGTTTCAATGGAAATAAAGCCATCCCAGGATGGTACACAGAGCAGAGCTACACCAGCACTGTGAAAAGTCACTTGTCCCAAGCCACAGCCTCTTCATCCTCCTGTTCCTCTGTTTGGGTCACTCCAGATTATCTGTATTTTGCAGGAGCGATTAAAGCACACACTGGAACTTTATGTTTGTGTAATTAAAGTGAATTAAAGCGCACTATAACTCTAGTGCAACCAAACAGCTTTTCTGTTGTTTTTAACACAGTTTGAAAAGCGATGGGGAAAAGATAAACAAATGATTAATGGGAAATGCCGTAAACACCCTACAAACAAATCGGGATGAATGCAGGATGAATGCTCGTTGTCATATAACCGCCCCGTAAACAAATCAGAACAAATAGCCAATAAAAACTGGACATAGACTATCACATAAGCTTTCTGCAAGCAAATGAGGATGAATGCTGAATAAACAGATCACACGGAGGAGCCCTTCCTCTTTTCATCTCTTGGCACCTGCAACTCAGGAGCACATAATTAACATGCTGTGTAGAGTTCTGAAATAGTTTGGCAGTAGACTCAAGACAAGCAAAAAAAAGTACCTCTTCACACAGTGCATAATTTACATGACTTTGTTAAAGGGCTAAGGCTGTTTTGGCTGGAATAGGGAAGGCAGCATAGACTAGCTACAAAAGTGTCCTAAGTTTACTAAAACGTTTGGGATGGAAGTTTGTGCACCAAAGAAGGGGGTGTTGAAATGTGCACCTGATTCCCAAGTAATTTGACTGTACCTAAAACAACAAATGGTTTTTTTAAAGGGGATTTGACAAACTGATAGAGGATAGGTCTATCAATGCATTTCCATGATATCTGAACAGATGACTTCATACCCTGTTTGTATGTTTCCCAGAAACATCTGATTGGAACAGTGACTGGCGTAAGACTTGATGGACCTTTGGTGCGGTCCAACTGGGCTCTTGTTACGGGCCAAATCTAACAAATTGAAATTCTTCAGAGAGAAATGCAAAGTTCTGTATTTAGACAAACAAAATCAAGTGCACAGATGTAAGATCACATCCTGATCAAAGTTTTAAGGAACTGAGTATGTTTAGCCTGGAGAACAAAAGACTGAGAGACATGACTAGGGATGTAAGGAGGCAGCAGTTTCCGTCCCTTGCTGTGTTTGTCACCATCAGTGCTGTTTCCATACCACTATAGTACAGCTTCTGCTAAAATCTACATTTTTTGTCTCGCTATCTGCTATGCCTGAAACTAACATAATTAAGTAATTAACTTCAGTACATTTCAGTGGAAGGGAAATGTCAAAAACCAGTGCAGAAAACAGCATAATTATTTATGAAGCATTTGGAATTTAAAAAAACAACAGTGGTAGTCTATACCTCTCATACTCATGTGATTTCCATTCCTGACCTTAGGAAAACATGTGAATTGTGGCAATTTCTGTTCCCATTTCTGTTTCCGACAGAATTCTCTGACATCCCTAGATGTGACTGCACTCTTCAAATAACTGAAGGGCTACCACATGGAAAAGGGCAAAAACTTGCTCTCTGCTGCCACAGAGGGAAACACCAGATCTAACAGGCTTATGTTACAGGAGAATAGATTTTGGTTGAACAATAGGAAAACGTTTCTTGATAGAAAGAGCATTCTGGCAGTGGAACCAATTACCTAGAGGGGTGCTGTGCCTTCTCTTGCTGGTGAACTTCAGGCAGAAACTGCTAGGCACCCGTGTGCCAAGACTGCTCGAGCTCTGGATTTCCTGCATTGAGCAGGGGTTAGACTAAATGGCCTACAAGGCCAAATGCCACCCTGGGCTCCTTCTGGGAGGAAGGGGCGGGATATAAATGTAATAATAAAATAAATAAATACATGGTTGGAAGTCACAATAACAGGCCCACGGCTTTCATGAATAGAAAGCTGCTGCAGTTATTGTTTCCTTAGCACTTTTCTACTGAGACAAACTGAACTCTAAGATCTCATGCAAAGGTAGCATCAGTTTATCTTCTAGAAACTGGTGCTGGAAATTTTGTTGGTGCAAACTGGGATGATTATAGTGGGCACAACCCACCAGGACATTCTCCTTTGTAAGTACCATTGAAATGATTGCCCTTGCATAGTTCTTGGTCATTCCAGGGGGTTTTCCCAAGAGAATTTTTGTCAGGTCAGCACACAGAATTGGGCCCTTTGCTCTTCATGTCTGCACTGCAGCTCAGGGAGTTTGGAATTCTAGAGAATATTCCTCAGATCTGCTATGTGGTATATGGATCTCTCTCTCTCTCTCTCTCTCTCTCTCTCTCTCTCTCTCTGTGTGTGTGTGTGTGTGTGTGTGTGAGTGAGTGAGTGAGAGAGAGAGAGAGAGAGAGAGAGGAGCACTTCAGTTTGATGACTTTAATGTTATATTATAATCATTAGTTAGAATGACTAAACATTAGTTAGAATTTAAGAGGATTTTGACTTCCCTACTAACACTGCCTTATCATGGGACAGATTAGGAAAGTGAGAGGGCAGGGGTCATTATCATTCTTTGCTCTGCAAGCAGCCAAGTATTTTGTATGTGTGCCTCCCACCTGTCATACAGTGATATTGGTTGTCCTCAGATGTCATTGACAGGCTGCCTTCCTTTTTAGAAGGCAACACAGGATTTTGTCTTCTCGGGGGAATGTTTCTTTTTCTATTTCATTTTTTAAAAGCCCAGCACAAGAGAAATGATTCAATTATCCTCAGGCAAAATTGTATGAAACTCCTTGTTCTTTGGAATGACTTTTTAAAAATGTAAAGCTTTCCACTGAGGCTTGAAATAACCTCCCAGAGTAACGAAAGTGGGCTCGAAGAATAAGAAAATATAGAAAATGCTAATTGATGGAGACTGCCTCAACAGGGTTAAAGCACATTTGCTAGGTATCATAGGAGTAGTTCACACAGGTACGTACATCACGTCCTTTCTGTAGTCTTGATTACTGAATACTTGGGGATGAATCACATCATGTTTGTCACTTGATGACTGCCCTGGGCTCCTGCTGGGAGGAAGGGCAGGATATAAATCAAATAATAAACAAACAAACATCAAGTGATGACTGTCATGGATCCCAGCCGTCAAGGCACAAGGACCATGCGTCAGACCCAATTCCCCACCCTTAAGGCAATTGTTCTGGAACCAAAATTTACCAATTCACCCTTGCCAAGGCTATGTAATCCAACACCAACCCTGCAAGGTAGAAGGTAGGCTGCCACCACCCCTTTTACTGGTTCCACTCAGAGCTAGGGGATCTCTGAGCCCAGACAATAGGTAACCAAGGTCCTAAAAGACAAGAGCCAAACTTACACTCCTTGTCAGGAAACCTCTGGTAAAACCCACAAAATAGAATCAAGCTTTTAACTTCTTTTTCTCTTTTCGGTAGTTACATGACTGAGATGGTCAAGTGCTGAATTCAGAACCACCCTTTCTCTCAATGAACACACCAGGTTAAATAGAAGTAGCTTTATTAAAAATATATATAAGTGCACATCAAAATATAGCAGCAAGTAATCCTTTAAGACCATATACCCAAACAGGGGTTTAGGTACATACAAGAGAGTTCATACACACAACAGGAAAATAACAACCTTTCTAACCTAATACTTACACATGAGGTAGATGGTTGAAGTGGCATCTCTCCTAAGAGAGATGGATGTTAAACACAAAGCAATGGAACCCTGCATAGGTTACCTCCCATAGGCAACACTCCGAAGGAACTTTTCAGAACCTTCCTGAGGGAACTGCAAGGAGCCAGGGAGCCAGGGAACAAAGGCTATGGGTCTCCAGCCCTATACTTAAGGAAAAGAATCCTAACGGCCCAGGATTCATTAACCAATCAGGAGATTTCTGATGTAACCCCTTTCTAAATAATAAAATAAAATAATAATAATAATTTAATTTTTGTGTCGCCTATCTGGCCAAGGCCACTCTAGGCGACGTACACAATTAAATTCCAATAAAATACAATTTAAAATACAATTTAAAATACATAGCAATACAATACAGTCGACAATAAAGGATTAAATTACAGCATAAAACAGTATGTAAACAATGGGCATTCAGTAATAGTGATAAAAGCTTAGCCCACCCCGGAGGTCCCGAAGGCCTGTCCAAAGAGCCAGGTTTTTAATGCTCGGCGGAATGCATCCAGGGAAGGGGCATGTCGAAGATCGAACGGGAGGGAGTTCCAGAGAGTGGGGGCCGCCACTGAAAATGCCCTCTCCCTAGTTCCCACCAACCTAGCTGTTTTCGTTGGTGGTACTGAGAGAAGGCCCTGCGTGGCTGATCTAGTCAGGCGGCTAAGTTGGTGGTACTGGAGGTGCTCCTTCAGGTAAACTGGGCCGAGACCGTATAGGGCTTTAAAAGTTAATACCAACACCTTGAATTGGGCCCGGAAAGCAACTGGAAGCCAGTGTAGATGAACTAACACCGGCGTAATGTGATCACGACAGCGGCTATTTGTAAGCAAACGGGCCGCCGCAATTTGTACCAGCTGTAGTTTCCGGGTCGTTTTCAAGGGTAGCCCCACGTAGAGCGCATTGCAGTAGTCCAGTCGAGAGGTGACCAGTGCATGCACTACCAGTGGGAGCTGATGAGCAGGGAGGTAGGGTTGCAGCCTCCGTATCAGATGTAACTGATACCAAGCTGCCCGGCTCACTGCCGAAATCTGAGCCTCCATGGACAGCTTGGAATCAAGAACAACCCCGAGGCTGCGGACCTGATCCTTCAGGGGCAATCTTACCCCATTGAGTTCCAGGTCAACAATACCCAACCTTCCCCTGTCACCCACAAGCAGTACCTCGGTTTTATCAGGATTGAGCTTCAGCCTATTTCTTCCCATCCATCCACTCACGGATTCCAGGCACTTGGACAAGGTCTCCACAGCCAACTCCGGTGAAGATTTAAACGTGAGATAGAGCTGCGTGTCATCAGCATATTGGTGACACCGCAGCCCAAATCTCCTGATGATGCCACCCAGCGGTTTTAAATAGATGTTAAATAGCATGGGAGAGAGAATAGAACCCTGTGGCACTCCACAAGTGAGAGGCCAAGGGTCTGAAATCTCATCCCCCAATGCTACCTGTTGATGCCTGTCAGAGAGAAAGGAACGGAACCACTGTAAAACAGTGCCTCCTATTCCCAACCCTCCCAGGCGATCTAACAGGATACCGTGGTCAACGGTATCAAAAGCCGCTGAGAGATCCAGGAGGACAAGGAAGGTGAATTCTCCCCTATCCATAGCCCTCCTCATATCATCAACCAAAGCGACCAAGGCTGTTTCAGTACCATGTCCAGTCCTGAAACCCGATTGGTATGGATCCAAATAATCCGTTTCCTCCAAGTGTGCTGACAGCTGATTTGCCACCACTCGCTCAATGATCTTGCCCAAGAATGGTAAATTCGAAATAGGGCAAAAGTTGTTCAAAACTTGGGGATCCAAGGAGGACTTTTTCAAGATAGGTCTTACAATTGCCTCCTTGAGGGCCGGTGGCATTACACCCTCCTTCAAGGATGCATTTACCACCGCCCTAATCCCTTCGCCCAATCTTTCTTTACAGTTCACAAGGAACCATGATGGGCCAGGATCAATCAGACAGGTGGTAGGCTTTACAGTTGAAAATACCTTGTCCACATCCTCAGAAGGAAGAGGCCGAAACAGATCCCATGAAACCGGATTGCAGCTGGCCAACTCAGGATCATCTACCGCATCCATGGCGTACGGAATCGAGTTCTTTAGATGTTCGACTTTATCCCAGGAAGCCTTAGAATGTTCCAGGGGTTCCTGAGCGACTGGACCGACCAGGCTTCGGACCACCTGGAACAGCTTCCTGGGACAGCACTCTGCGGATGCAATAGACGCAGCAAAGAAATCCTTCTTTGTTGCCTTTATTGCCACCTGGTAGGCAGCTATTGCTGCTCTAACCTGTGTTCGGACATCTTCAGAACGGGATTTCCGCCACCGGCGTTCTAGTCGTCTGACCTCCTGTCTCAGACTACGCAACCAGGGTGTGTACCACGGTGCTGTCTGAGTTCTATTCAGGGGGAGAGGACGTTTCGGAGCCACCTGGTCTAATGCACTGGTGATTCCCTCATTCCATTCCATCACCAGTGTTTCGACCAGGCGACCTTCAGCAGGTTCCAATTCCCCAAGGGCAGTCAGGAATCCATCAGGATCCATCAGGCGCCTGGGGCGGACCATTTTAATAGGTCCTTTACCCCTGCGGAGGGTGTGTGGCATTGAGAGAACAAAGTTCACCAGATAGTGGTCTGACCATGACATGGGGGTCGAAGAAACAGCCTCCAACTTCAGACCACTCCCCTCCACTCCCAGGACAAATACAAGGTCGAGAGCATGACCGGCTACATGTGTGGGCTCAGTATTACTAAGGCACAGTTCCCAAGAAGCCATGGTTTCTAGGAAATGGTTTCTAGATGTTTCTCACTTTTTTGCGCCTTCCAGGTCCCCCTCCCAACCGGTGTTTCAAACTTCACAGGCCAAGAATGGCCTTGAGTGCCAGGCACTTGCTAATCAGCCCAGATAGCCAGGTGCTTCTTGTTTAGGCTTCTTAACCGTCCTCAGCTGGAAACCGAAACTTAATGTGTTATTCTGTCAGAGGCCTGTCTTTCTTAATGGTTAAACTCCCAGAGTTCTTTGCTTGAGCCAAGATTTTACATTTATGGATTTTAATAACTCATGAACATATACAGGTTCATGACACGCCCCTTTTCGGGAAGATGATGTCAGAACTTTTAACAGTTCTACTTCATCACCAACAGCAACCAGGGAAAGGGAAACATCACAGCTAAATAAAACAATACATCAAAAAATGCAAAATACATAGCATAGAAAGAGAAAAATTTCATTAATACATTAAAGCAAGTGAGCTACTTCCTGACTTATGCCTTCTACATAGGTTTCAAAAATACAAGAGAAGATATTGCAAAATAACACCTAAGAGAAAAAATTAAGGGACCCTTAAAATACCCCCAAAAATATAAGCCAATAAAGGAAAAGACTTTTTTTAAGAAAAATAAAGAGATAAGATAAAAATGGGCAATCCAAAAGCGGGTCCAAAATCCAAAAAAGGTCATAAGCCATAAAAATCAGGTAAAAAAGTCCAAAACGTGATGTTAAAATCATAAAACAGTAAAACAGCGTCCAAAGGCAGGCCAAAGGTCATCAGAGCCAGGAAATCAGTCAGCTGGAACAGGTAGATGAGATAAAGCATCAGCCACTACATTATCGCACCCTTTTATGAACTGGATCGAAAAATCAAAATCTTGGAGGGCCAGACTCCAGCGTAATAATTTTTGGTTTGAGTTCTTCATCCTATTCAACCAGCATAAAGGGGAATGGTCTGTCTGCAATTGAAAATGATGTCCCCATAGGTAAGGGCGTAACTTGTCAAGAGCCCAGACCAAAGCAAGACACTCCTTTTCAATGGTGGCCAAATTGCGCTCCCTCGGAATCAATTTCTTACTGAGATATGCAATGGGATGTAAATCTCCAGCAGCATCTCTTTGGAGCAAAGCAGCTCCGAGTCCAAAATTGGATGCATCAGTCTGCACTATAAAAGGGTTTGAAAAATCAGGAGCTTTCAAGACAGGATAATTCACTAGTAAAGTTTTTAAAGCATCAAAAGCACTTTGACACTTGTCAGTCCAAGTGACACGTATTGGCAAGGTCTTTTTGCACAAGTCAGTTAAGGGTGTGGCAATACTGCTAAAGTGAGGAGCAAACTTCCGGTAGTATCCTGCCAACCCCAAAAAGGACTGGACCTGTTTCTTAGTCTTAGGAACAGGCCAACTTTGGATAGCTTCGATCTTAGCCTCTAGGGATTTTACACAATTCTGCCCCACCCTATGGCCAAGATAAACAACTTCCCCCAGCCCAAATTGACATTTCTGAGCCTTGATGGTCAGTCCAGCATTCTGCAGTCTCTGTAAAACAACTCTTAAGTGATTAATATGCGATTCCCAATCTGGACTAAATATGTCAATATCATCTAAATACGCACAAGAAAATTCACCTAGCCCATTAATCACTGAATTAATAAGTCTCATAAACAAAGCAGGAGCATTGCGAAGGCCAAATGGGAGGACCTTAAACTGAAACAGTCCCATATGCGTAACAAAAGCTGATTTCAAAGCAGCGTCCCCATCCAGAGGTACTTGCCAATATCCTTTAGTTAAGTCCAGAGTAGTGATGTATTTGGCCGCTCCCAGTCTCTCTATTAAGTAATCCATTCTAGGCAAAGGATACGGATCCACCTGGGAAATCTGGTTCAACTTCCTGTAATCCACACAGAAACGCACTTCATTAGCTTCTCGTTTAGCCACTAATACGATTGGGGAGGACCAAGGGCTGGTAGAGGGTTCAATGACTCCCATATCTAACATAGCTTGGAGTTCTCTCTCTACCACTTCAGCATTCCGTCCAGTAACACGGTAGGGAGAAGATTGTATAGGAGGATGATCCTCAGTGTTAATAGAATGCATCGCCAACTCAGTTCTCCCAGGCTTACTGGAAAACATGGTTTTAAATTCAGACAGGACTTGGAATAATTGGGTTTGCTGCTCCTGGGTCAAACCTTCAGGCAGGGTAGCTTCAGCTATTCCCCCCTCTTGTTGACTCTCAGCCACCAAGTCCAAAGCATCTTCTGCGGTTTCACACACATTAGTGCAAGCCAAAACCATGCGTTCATTCAAAGAATTAGGTTCCACAATCTTTGACAAAGCAGATGGGCTATTTTCAGCCCCATCCCTGCAACTTTGAAGGCTCCCATCCTCCAATAAAGCTGTCTTAAATTCCTGAGAGCCGGCTGCCTGAAACTGACATTCCAATGGCCCCAATGCTCTGGGCTGTAAAACGGAACTTTTTTCCTGCGGCTCAGGCAAGCTCACAGCTGTCTCTTCTGAAGCTTCTGCTTCATTCACAGCTGTCTCTTCTGAAGCTTCTGCTTCATCTCCATCTGATGGCAATTTCTCCACATTGTACTCCAAGGTTTCCAAAAGGGCTTGAGACCTAGTAAGGGCATTTATCTCAGCCCTTCGTACAGTCTCTTTATGGTTTAAAAATAAAATGTCAACCCCAATCAAAGCATCCCATAAACTGTGAGATTCATGAACTATAACTCTATGGCGCCCAGTCCAGTTCTTGTATGAAATCAGAACATCAGCTACTGGAGCTTGGACCGTTTTTTGTCCATAAGCGGTGACAGTCACTTTAAGTCCTGGAATATATTGTTCCGGCTTCACCAGGTGTTTAGCCACGCTGGTCACTTCACTGCCCGAATCTATCCTTCCCATTACTTTAATACAGTTAATGTGCACAGGTTCAGAGAACTGCATTTGAACCCAGTCCTTGCACTCTTGGGAAAGGAAGCTTTGGGAATCTTTCTCAGAAGGCTGTCTGCTCCCTTTCTCTCCCTCCCTTTCCCCTTCTGTATTTTGGATAACACTCACCGACACAGCTCTCACAGCCGGTCCACGCGGAACTTCAGGGCAGTCTTGTGAGTTAGGGGCTGAAAAAACAAAATCAGACTCTGTCTCTTCCCCCGCAGAGGACCAGGAAGAAATTTCTGGAGGCTCTGCCCCCGGTTCTTCCACATCTCTCACACGCACAACAGGCACAACTTTTGGATTCTTCCTCCCAGTGGGGTTGGACTTAGACAGGACTTCAGCACAGGAATTAGCCTTATGGCCCACTTTCCCACATTTAAAGCATTTTATTTCTTGAGTAAAATTATTTTGTTCTTCTTTGGCAACCGGACTGGAGCCTACCTTGAGGTGGCCTAGCCCCTCCCTCGGCTCCCTTGATGGTTGCCATGGTTTCTGCATTCCAACGGCCTCTCGTCCAAGTGGCTTGGCTGGAAAGTTCTCAGGTTTCCTAAACGGAGCAAACGTTTCACCTCCAGCCTGGTTTTTAGACATTCTGTCAGCTAACGTTCCTGCTTCAGCGAGCGTCTTCGGTTGTTGATCTTTTACAAGGGCTGCCAGGTCCTTTGGGAGACGTTTGTAAAACATTTCCCTAGCGTACAAATCCATAACATGGGCTTTCGTTGTAGCTTCTGCTGTATTCACCCAACGCTCTACATTTCTGCCCATCCTGGCTGAAAATGCAGCATAACTTTCCTTGTACTTTTTCTGGTCAGCTTCCAAGCGCCTGAAGCAGTCTTCAGCAGTCAAAGCAAAATGTGACCTGGCTAAGGTGTAAAAATGGTCAAAATCATCAGCAACTTCATCAGGAACTGAGTTCAGGAATTCACGAAGCTCACCTTGAGCGTTGATTCTTAAAGCGCTCATCCAATGTTCTTTTGCCACGTGCTGATCTCTGCAAGCATGAATAAAAACTTGAAAATAGGTATAGATATCCTCTGACTCATGAAAGATAGGAACAGCTTTTCTATGAAGATTCGGCCCCACCTCTCGCAGTTGTTTCTGTGCAAGAGTGCGTTCGTATCTCCTTCGACTCAGCCTGTCTTCTTTCATAGCTTTAAATTGTAGGGACAGCAACTGCATTTGTTTTGCCAGATAACGCTGCAACCCCTTAGGCAGTTCTTCCTCTTCCTCATCCTCCTCTTCTTCCTCCTCTTCTTCTTCGGCTTGTTTAACTACAGTATCCTCCTCATACTCAGGAGGCTGCACTGGAAGTATTGGAACAGACGCACCTCTTCCCGACTGATCAGGCAACAGAGATAACGCACTTCCCTCCATCTCTTCCATTGCTGTGATTTCATTAGCCCCATTCTTTTGGGATCTAGTTTTTATCTTCTGCGACATTCTGCACTAGCCTTAACTACCCAAAGTAATAAACGGTTGTGTCAGAAGTCTCTTTTTAATTTCCAAGTTGCTGCAAGGCACTTATCTCACACAGTGTGTTCACTAAGACCAAGAATGGTCTCGATCCCACCGCTACCACCATGTCATGGATCCCAGCCGTCAAGGCACAAGGACCATGCATCAGACCCAATTCCCCACCCTTAAGGCAATTGTTCTGGAACCAAAATTTACCAATTCACCCTTGCCAAGGCTATGTAATCCAACACCAACCCTGCAAGGTAGAAGGTAGGCTGCCACCACCCCTTTTACTGGTTCCACTCAGAGCTAGGGGATCTCTGAGCCCAGACAATAGGTAACCAAGGTCCTAAAAGACAAGAGCCAAACTTACACTCCTTGTCAGGAAACCTCTGGTAAAACCCACAAAATAGAATCAAGCTTTTAACTTCTTTTTCCCTCTTCGGTAGTTACATGACTGAGATGGTCAAGTGCTGAATTCAGAACCACCCTTTCTCTCAATGAACACACCAGGTTAAATAGAAGTAGCTTTATTAAAAGTATATAAGTGCACATCAAAATATAGCAGCAAGTAATCCTTTAAGACCATACACCCAAACAGGGGTTTAGGCACATACAAGAGAGTTCATACACACAACAGGAAAATAACAACCTTTCTAACCTAATACTTACACATGAGGTAGATGGTTGAAGTGGCATCTCTCCTAAGAGAGATAGATGTTAAACACAAAGCAATGGAACCCTGCATAGGTTACCTCCCA
Organism: Rhineura floridana; assembly: GCF_030035675.1. Taxonomy (NCBI): domain Eukaryota; kingdom Metazoa; phylum Chordata; class Lepidosauria; order Squamata; family Rhineuridae; genus Rhineura; species Rhineura floridana. The sequence continues at coordinate 74,781,138 of NC_084484.1, forward strand.
TAGGCAACACTCCGAAGGAACTTTTCAGAACCTTCCTGAGGGAACTGCAAGGAGCCAGGGAGCCAGGGAACAAAGGCTATGGGTCTCCAGCCCTATACTTAAGGAAAAGAATCCTAACGGCCCAGGATTCATTAACCAGTCAGGAGATTTCTGATGTAACCCCTTTCTAGATGTTTCTCACTTTTTCGCGCCTTCCAGGTCCCCCTCCCAACCGGTGTTTCAAACTTCACAGACCAAGAATGGCCTTGAGTGCCAGGCACTTGCTAATCAGCCCAGATAGCCAGGTGCTTCTTGTTTAGGCTTCTTCTTAACCGTCCTCAGCTGGAAACCGAAACTTAATGTGTTATTCTGTCAGAGGCCTGTCTTTCTTAATGGTTAAACTCCCAGAGTTCTTTGCTTGAGCCAAGATTTTACATTTATGGATTTTAATAACTCATGAACATATACAGGTTCATGGCAATGACTTGCAGATGTGAATGAGGCATGGCAGAACATGCACCACAGCTAGAACTTTCACTCTCTCACACAATGCTTTTTAGTGAGTCTGTTCAAACATTCAGTTGTCAGTCATCAAATCCAGGTTCACACATGCACATCAATCACATGATTTGTCCCCCTGATTGCTGTATGCCTGATGACTGGCAGTGGGATGTCTGAAATGACTCCACTGAAACACTCTCTCTCTCTCTCTCTCTCTCTCTCTCTCTCTCTCTCTCTCTCTCTCTCTCTCTCTCTCTCTCTCTCTCTCTCTCTCTCTCTCTCTCCTCTCTCTCTCTCTCTCTCTCATCTCTCTCTCTCTCTCTCTCTTCTCTCTCTCTCTCTCTCTCTCTCTCTGTGTGTGGGGGGGGGGGGCAGGGGTGAGTGTGGAGGGGGTGACACAAAACTTCTGTGTATGGTGTTACATCTGTGATTCACACATGCAAATTGACAGCTGTTGCTCCAGTCTTTGATGAACATTCACATGTGAATCTGCTGCAAGTGTCTAGTAAGCAAGTTGCAGAGAAAGCAAATGATGCATAGTAAAGGGTGGGCAGACTTCAGTCTTGTGTGAGCTACTGTGTGCGTGCATGCTTTTTTAATAGAATTCTGCAATCCACTAACTGGAGCATTTATTTATTTATTTACTATTTGATTTATATCCCACTCTTCCTCCCCAGCAGGAGCCCAGTAGCTAGTGGTTGTGGGGTCCAGAGCCTAGTGGTTGTGGGGAAAGCATACTCTTAGAATTAAGGGGGAAAAGTGCCTCTGAGCACAGGCTCATCCCAGGAAAAATGCTGTTAGTTCCAGAAATGAGCTCACATCAAACGCAAAAATCCACTCCTATTACCCCTCTTCTGCAACTTTCTTCATCTGCCATCTAATTTTTAGGACAAAAAAACCTCTTTTTGCCCTCAACAAATGGCAGCTGAATATGTGAACTAACTCCTTTAAAAGCATTGTTTTCAAAGTGATGTGAAGTGAAATAAAAGCCTGTGGTGTAGAGGTTCTCCAGTGGTTATGTTTGGTGTTGTATCATCATAATAGCATTACATCAGATGTGCTTTAATATGAATTTTATGTAGTAAGCCACATTGAGAAAAGGGGGGTATCCATTTTAAAACAAACAAAATAAAATGTCTCATTCACATGTGCAAGTTACCGCTGGATTTTCGAGTCACTGAAGGCAGAGCACACATAAGCAATGAGCCTACTGTGGCTGATTCTATGAATTGCTTTTCTGAGATAGTAGATAAAGAAGTGTGCTTCCCTTTCCACTGTGGTCAGAAAGGGCAGGTAGCATGGGGGACAGTGTTTCAGTATGTAGATGTATATAACATCCTCACATAAGCCACTAGGGATGGAGCATGTAGATATCAGAGCTTGGAAAAGTTATTTTTTTGAACTACAACTCCCATCAGCCCAATCCAGTGGCCATGCTGGCTGGGGCTGATGGGAGCTGTAGTTCAAAAAAGTAACTCTGGTAGATATAAAAGCCCAGCACCACCCCTCACCGGCCTATCTTTGACAGTCACAGTGTCCCACTCTCCCTCCCATGAAGTGGCAATATAGGTAAGAGCTGTTGCTTTGGAGCCAAATTGAAATGTGTACCTGTGGCTCTGATTGACCTTGGGTAGCAAGTTTTTTTTTTTTTACCAACTTTATATGCACTGGAACTGGGATAATTGGCTTAAGGTGGTGGCTTAATTAGGTAGGTCACAATGTAGGCAGGGCAATGCAGAAAAAGAGAGTAGAAGAGTAACTGGTGAGTGCTCAGACTAGGGATGGGCAAGAAATTTGATTCAGTTCACATTTCAAGCCAAACCTATCAACTTTGCATTTTCTGAAACAGAATGAGAACCAAAATACAGCTATCCTTCAAAATTCACACCCATTTGAGTTTTGCAAAGCAGTTCACTAACCAATGTTTCCAAAAATCATATGTTAGCGGGAAAGTGTTCATAAAATGAATATATGAGTGAAAGTAACATGGCAGAAAAGCATTATATGGCAAGAATGGCTTGCAAAAATGTGTACATTAGTGAAAAACTGCCAACAAATATATATATATATATTAGAAGAAATTTGCACTAAAATGTTGGAGAACTTTCAATGAGGATTTTTTTAAAAAAATTGCAGATTGCTGTAGAAATGTGGAGAGCTGAGTTTAAGACTGGAAAAATGAGAAGCTAAGAGAACTGAAATTCATTCCATCCCTAGCTCAGGCACACCTTAATGGCACGACAGGGGATTCTTGAGACTTGTCCCTTAGATTTATGGCTCACTGGGTCGTAAAAGGAATGGGATGGGGAGCCTGTGACTCTCCAAATGTTGTTAGGTTACAGCATCCATCATCCCTGACCATTGTCCATGTTGGGTGGGGCAGATGGGTGTTGGAGACCACATGTTCTCCATCCCTGCCCTTGTGGGTCAAAGTTGTGAGGCTTAAGGGGTGATTTAGAAGGGTCTCTTTCAACACCAAAAACGTGGCCAGTTGGACTGTATGCAGATCAAATACTGCTGCTGGTTTAGGGCAGGCTCATCACCCTTTGGGAAGATGCGAGGAGATGGCCATGAGGCTCCTGCTTCTGCCAGTTTCTTCCACACAGCTAGAGTTCCACTGCAGTGCTAAAGTTAATAAGGTTGTGGACTTTCTTTCATGCAATGCTTATGCCTCGCAGATGTGGGCACAATCTGGCGTTAAAATACTCAGCACTTGCTGAAAGGATCTGATAGACAGGGTGTCCTCTGGGCCCTGGCATTTGCAATGACTCAGCCGGATCCTTTGGTCCCAGAATTCGTAGCTCTACTGCACAAGCGTTTGCTCTCCCCACCACCCACAAGTAACCCCAGAATGAAGACAGGAGATACAGTTACAAGGCTCTGCAACTAGCAATGAGTAAACACAAACTGAAATTAAGTGTGGTCAGGCTTCTCAAGGAAGCGCTAAGGAAAGAAATCCCTCTACTATATTAATGGGCAAATCCATCCTGGCTCTGGATCACAGTGACATTCCATCCAGCCCTGTCATCACCTGTACAATGAAACACATGCCAAGGAGGCACTAGCTAGCTCCAACCCAGCAACGCTGCTCTGCACAAGGCAATTCCACATACTTCTGGGGGGTTGAGTATTGATTGACCCTGGCTGCCTCTGGACCTGTTGGGGTGAAGGGCAACCATATCAAACTCAGCATTGGAGCATTTCAGACTATTGAACCAGCCATCCAACTCCAGCTACTTCTTTGATCAGCAATTTATCTATGAAAATGGGAGAAGCACATGGGGGTGTGTGAGTACATTTCTGTAATAATCACCCAATGACAACAGACTCATACATGGATTCTGCAACTTTGTTAGCTTTGCCTTTACATGGGGAGAGCCCAGAGGCTGGCTATGTACTGCAGAACTCTGTCAGGCATACTGTCATATGAGCAGCGTTTCACCCACAGAATTTCACCCCTCATGCTGTAAAGCAGCAAAAACAACTTGAAGATCCCAAAAGGTGCAGCTTCCTTTGAAACTCAGCATGCCCTTGCTTTAAAACCTTCCCAGCTCTGTGGCATCATTTCTATCAGAAATGAGCATGCCTTATTTAATTAAAAATGGGAGATATGTTGGCAGAGGCTATGTATAATTTGTATGTGGAGAGTGCTATTCTTGGCTGGAAAGATTAAAAAAAATTGGCAGACTGTTTCCTATGGAAATCAGCACTAATAGGATTTTTGGAGAATGTTTGCTGGATAGAGGCCAAAATACACATCTGTCGACGTAAGAGTTTAACTAGCAATGGTTACAGCTGGCATGAACTGGTAGTAACTTCAGGTGATCCATGTCCTATGCAAAATATTCCTTTTGGCAACCCAGCAGCAATGGTAGAATTAAAAAGCAACAACAAACATTCCCATTAGTCTGATTGATAAATGAGTGCCATTAGACTAAACAAACCAAAGCAATTTATTTCTGTTTTGGGGATGCAACAGTATTACTACTCTGCTTCACACTGGGAACATTTATTCTTTTTAAAAAAATATATTGTGTTGATTCCTCTGTACCCGACTTCAAGGAAGATAATGACAAACTAGAAATGTTTCAGAGAACTACAGAGATACTAATAGGTAGGTTCTTATTAGCAGTGGCAGCTGGTAACATTTTGACTTGGTAGGGCTGCAGTTTTTAACCTTCCAGTTTTTATCACAACAGGACGTGTACAGCACTTATTTAGTAAAGTATGTCATTACACATACAGAATGCCACTGTCCCTTCATTTTTTTTTTTTAAAAAACCAATTATTCTCTGCACATCTATGGACAAGAGAAGAGCTTCCATGTAAGAGGGTTCAAGTATGATTTTCAGACAAGGTGGACTCCATGCCTCTTAGTTAGAAATTAAGCCATACCACATGACATGTTTTTCAATTCATGTATTGATTAGTTTAGTTTCTCTGCTCATGTGCAAAGTACATTGGCCCATCATGTTTAGTCACTTATGTCTGAAATTAGGAAGAATAACTTCCAGGTTTGGGAGAGGATGTGGAGGCAGGTCTCATCCAGATGACTGCAAAATGTGTGACACGCGCGCTATGTGTGTTTATTACTTTTCGGTCGTCCAAATGACGTCGCGCGCTGTTATGCATTTTCGCGGGTTAAATCTGCTCCTTCCAATACCGGCAAAAATGCTATTTGCTTTTTTAAACCGGTAATCATCCGCTGCAACATTAGGGGCTCTCATGCAAAACCGCGGTTTATAGAGATGTAGGCTGTCCATAGGCGGACCTTGGGTGTGTCCCAGTACCCCTTCCGTCTTTACCATCCAATCATGGATTTTCACTTGTGTGCATGTGTGCGAATGTGCTTGGAAAAGCCCAGGAAACTGAACCAATCAGAGCCACAGGATGTTACTGTTGTACTTCTCAGATGCAGAAATGTGCATTTCCGCATTTGCACACGAGGTACTGCAGTTTACGCAGCCGCGTTGTAGGTAGGGGAGAAAGAAGTGGTGGTTGCCAGCCTAATTCATCTTTCCACTTCTGCACAAGCTAGGAGGGGTGGCAGGTCGCAGTGGACCACCGGCCAGCTGGTCATCAGCCACAGCTCCTGCACTGCCCAGGCTGATGGAAGCCAGGGGCAGTAGCCATGACAAAAGGCTGGGGGGGGCGCCAAGCAGCCCACCAGCTGATCGGTTAGCTGCACTGCCCCGGCAGCAAGCAGCAGTAGCCACAAGAAAGCCTCGGCTTTGCGTCATGCTGGCTCCAGGGCGAAGGAGATCGGCACAGATCTGGCCCTGAACACCACGCTCTACTGGGCTTTTAAGATCTTTTAGGTTTTTTTCCCCCTTTTCTCTCTCCCGCCCCTTCTTCCCTTTCAAATTATTTTGCCCCTCTTAAGGATGAAAGGAAGTTTTTCTCTCTCTCTGCAGAGCTGCAGAGCTGCTGCTGCTGCCTGCTTGTTTAATTTCACATTGAAGTGGAAAGATAATCATCCGATCCCGTTCGGCAGAGCTGCTGCTGCTGCTGCTGCTACTGCTTTTTAATTTTGGAGTGAGCGGAAACATTGTATCCAAGGATAATGATCCCATCCCTTTAGTGCATTCTGCAGAGGGGCTGCTGCTGCTGCTACTACTGCTTGTCAATTTCACATTGAAGTGAAAACAGTGCAACTTTCCCCAACCTTGTGCCCTTCAGACATTTTGGACTACAGTTCCCATCAGTCCCAGGCAGCATGGCCAGTGGTCAGCGTTGATTGGAGCTGTAATCCAGTAACCTCTGGATAGCACCCAGTTTGGGGAAGGCTGCTGTAGTACTGAATCAGAGCCTTGGTCCATCTAGCTCAGTACTGTCTACACTGACTAGCAGTGGTTTCTCTAGGGCAGCCTTTCCCAACCAGTGTGCCTCCAGATGTTGTTGGACAACAATTGCAGCTGAGGGGTGAAATAAAACGCAGAGACATCAGCTTGGGTTGAACAAGGGCCACTTTATTTAAATTACAGTAAACAAAAACCCCAATTTAAAGTGACCTGCAGAGGGAAACCTAGGTGCGGGAACTGTCTATAAGCAAGTAGCTTACCACGCAGCTCTCGGGCGACCAGCCCCTGCTGGGGCAATGGCAAGCCCATCTGCTTACCCTTTACCCCAGCCACACCTTGCAGGTGAGTAGGGGGGCCTTCCCACATCATCCCAACCCGGAACCGTATAACCCCTGGGTAGATGAGGATAAGTTGGCCCCAGAAGCAGCCCATATCCTGCCCTCGAGCCGTAAAGCCCTGAGAGACAGGCCTCCGGAACTGCCAATCACCTCCAAAGGTGCCTAAGGGGGCCACCTAGCTGTCCTTACCTATTTCCCTTCCCGCACCTTCCCGCCACAAAAGGGGGACAAATCTCTATTTAGTCCCCCTTTACTCCACTGCCAAGAAGCACCTCTCACAGACATCTCTGCAGGTCTCCCAAAAATAAGTCGTTACCTGCGTCTGACAGGTGAACGCCATCAGCCCTGTACAGTTCACCCTTCTGTTGCTGAATTTGGGGATGCGGAATGACCAACCCCCCCATGCCCAAGAAGAGCCAACCGAATCTGCCGGTTGACCTTCTTCCTTGCTCGATCAATCCCCACTGGATCCCAAACATCACGCCACACCTGGCGTGGAAGCAGGTCTGACCACATCAGACGCACCCAAGGCCAACGCTGCCTTATCGCTTGCATGTCCTTACATGCCTGCATGCTGAGGGCCTTGCCCTTCATCAAGCCAAGGTCATTACCACCCAGATGGATGACCAGCACTTGCGGAATTGTCTGCACCAAACCTTGCCGGAACAGAGCAGGTAGGAGCCCCTCCCAACGCATTCCTCGCCGGCCAAGCCACTGTACTGCAGCCCATCTACTGAGGCCCAACTGCGAGCCCATGGTCGACTTCGCTGCCCTCCGGGCTGCCCAGAAGATCATGCTGTGGCCGCATATAAGGATCTGCGTCCGCTCCATCCCCGTCCAGCAACCTGCCAAAACAAATGAAAAATGTTAGGCTTCCGCATTCCCTGCCGTCTAGAAGGGGCGAATGTAGCCCTTATACGCGTCAGAGGACCAACGTCCAACGGCCTGTACTGTCGCCTGGGGAAAACCAAAACCTGCTGCCATAGAAGCAGCTCCTATTCTAAATGAATGTGTTCCAAACTGTGAGGCATCATAACCCATTCTATGCAATGCTAATTTTGTTAAGGCCCAAAATTGATAAATAGAAAGAGGGTCCAGGTTCACATGTGTAAATAAATAGCTGTGGGCTGATCCCCTGGTTCTTAGGAAATCATTTAAAGCCCGTACTGGGCAGAGGTGAGGCTCTGATGATGGGGCCAAGCGTACCTGTCTCCCTTTATATTTTTGGTCCATTTTAGACCATCTCAAAGTTATGCAAGCGTAGCCTCCTTCTATGGAGACATCCGAAAACTGGAGGGCACATCAAGACGTGTCATGTTTAGAGCCAGCCCACCTCACTTATCCAAAAGGCTCCAAAAAATAGCGTAAAGTCTACTGCCTGGAATAGCTTGGCCTCATAACTAGTAGTACAGACCGTTTTCCACTGGTGAACCATCCCTAGTATCATGTCCAGTGAGAAAGGTCGATGGGAATCAGGTGTGGTGGGGTGTTCCCTAGCCCATCCAGCCAACATGCGTTGGACCCTGAAGTCCCCAGTATGATCCAGAAAACCACCTGCCTTCGCTAAAAAGGCAAGCCCCGCCAGCTTACCTTGCAGTGTTCGGACTGACAGGCCCCGTTTCCTGCCGACCACCAGGAATTCAAGCAGGTGACTTACCAGAATAGGCCACTCCAGTGCATAGCCTTTGAAGGCCCAGAAGTCCTGCATGTCCCTACCTGCTCTCTGGTAACTGGCGAGCGTACTGGGGGCAATGGAAAGGCTTATGGCCCTCTCCGACTCTGCTCTCCAATCTCCCATAGTGCAGGGGGCACGGCTTCCGGCTGAGCCCTGGCTAGCGGCGCCAGCTGACGGAAACATTCCATCTGGTTCCGTGACAGAGCATCAGCAACACTATTGTCAATGCCAGGAACATGCCGTGCCCGAAAAAGAACATTAAAACGCAGGCACTGGAGAACAAAAGAACGGACAAGACCCATAACCCAGGCATTCCTGGATGTGAGGGAATTGATAACATGTACTGTAGCCATGTTATCACACCAGAAGTGGACTGTGGAGTTCTGCAACTCCACAGCCCACAAATAGACTGCCACTACTATAGGGAAAAATTCCAAAAAGGTCAGATCCTTGTCTAAACCATCTTGAACCCATGTCTGTGGCCATTGTCCCTTACACCAGGAAGACCCAAAGACTACCACAAAGCCATACCCCCCAGATGCATCGGAGTGGACCTGTAACTCAGCCTCCAGGAGCCGGTCCTGCCTCCAAAAGGATATGCCATTGAAATCCTGTAAAAAGGAGGACCACACAGCCAGGTCAGCGCGTAAAGCCGCTGTAATCCGAAATTGATGGTGGGGTCGTAAGAGCCCCACCATGGCCTCATATACCCGCCTCAAAAATGCTCTGCCAGGTGCTATGACCCTGCACGCAAAATTAAGGTGCCCTGCTAGCTCCTGGAGGGTGGAGAGGGAAACTTTCCTCGCCCTTGTAACTTCATTTATCCTGTTGTGGAGGATTAGCAGCTTGTTCTGGGGTAGCCTACAGCATTGCTGCTCAGAATCAATTTCGATGCCTAAAAAGGTCAAAACTGGAGAAGGTCCCTCCGTCTTTTCTATGGCTAGAGGAACCCCCAGTTCTTCGGTCAAATCCTGAAACTGGGCCATTAAGTGTAGGCATTCGCCTGTACCAGCCTCACCCGCAAATAGAAAATCATCCAGATAATGAACGACAGAAGTCCTGCCCGCCCTATGTTTGATAGCCCATTCTAAAAAAGTGCTGAAGCGCTCAAAAACTGTGCAAGAGATTGAGCATCCCATAGGCAAGGCGCGGTCCACATAGAATTTGTTGGCAAAACTAAAGCCCAGCAGATCAAAATCTGCTGGGGGACGGGCAGTAGTCGGAAAGCGGACTTAATGTCACACTTGCCCATTAATGCTCCTATACCGCACGCCCGAACCATGCGCACGGCAGAGTCGAATGATGTGTAGTGGACCGTACATAGGCTGTCAGGAATGAAGTCATTAACTGAGTGTCCACGCGGGTGGGACAAGTGGTGAATAAGCCTAAACTCCCCTGCCACCTTCTTGGGTACAATCCCTAATGGGGATACTCAAAGGTTAGGGAGAGGGGGTGATTGGAACGGGCCAAGCACCCACCCTGCTTGCACTTCTTTGTCGATTTTCATTCGCACTATTGCCTCCCTGCCTATGACAGATTTTAGATTTTGGGACATGTAAGAAACCCTAGGACCGTTGTAGGGAATTCGGAAGCCTGACAAAAAACCATTAAAAAGAAAACCGGCATGTCCAGCTACTGGATAACCGGCTAACAAGCCCTGTAAAACATGTAACTTAATTGGGGAGGGGCCCTTTTCCTTGATTAGCCCCAGGTGGGGGCTGTTTTCTGCCCCACTGCTGGTCCCTGCCGCCTCCCCTGTATGACCTGCCTCTGTTGCAGGCGGTGGAAGGGTATGAGGCTCCACAAATCGCACACTCGTGTCGAAAACGACACGGGTTGTGAGTGCAGGTTCCACGGGCATTGAACTCCCAGCATAGCAGCCGTTGTTGAACCCCTTGCCCCGCATTAAAGCGGGGAAGGGTGGCGGTTGACTGCCTGCTCATAAGATGCCCACTATCACTCCTATCTCCAGTCATGGCACGGGCCGCAGTCATAAACTGCAGCCATAGCTCGGGTTCCTTCTTGTCCCATGGAAGTGTCACGTCGCACGCCGCCCGCATACAAAATGCCTCTTCAAAAGACAGCCATGCCAGACCAGAGAATTCAACATACGCCCTATAAATTATGTCCAGATACTTAAAGAGAGACAATGCCCTTTGAGGCTGTCTCTTGATCAGCACTCCTGCGTATATCAAATACGCTGGCAGCCAATTAGCCCAGGTGCGGTCGATCCTCCTGCGCCTGGGCCTGTCTATGTCACTCTCAGTCTCCTTATCTTTGTCTCTCTTGGGGTGTTCCCTATAAAGTAGCGAAAAGACATCCACGTACTCTCCTTTCCAAATTTTTTCTTTTGTGGAAGGGAGCAGGTGGAAACCCAAGGTGACTGATGTATTCCCGAAAGGAACAGCATTACTTGCCACCGACCCTAACGGGTCTGAAATAGTACAGGGACTTGAAGTCGTGGTTGGCTGCATCTGTGCAGCACCTAAAACAGCTGTTGTAGCCAGCCCCTCAGGTGACACAGCTGATGTCATCCCCTGTCCGTTGCCTGCCTGTTGCCAAATTTGGCTGCATGCAGCCTGGAGCGATGGTTGAGATGCACCCTGAGGAGGCCACCCCAAACCTGTAGACCCAGAAGCCTGAGGAGACCAGGCAGACTCACCCGCTCCTACCAGCTGCCCAGTCAGAGATGATATCATGCCAGCCTGGGGTGTAGCCATTTCACTGCCAGTCCCCACTGCCGCTGTTGGAGCAGGAGGAGCCGCCAGCCCAACGCTCACCATCTGTGTGGAATCAGGAGGGGTTTCAAGCGCCTCAAGCCTCGCTAAAACCAATGCAAGGACATCACGGTTAGACCCTTGCTGTTGACCTTTATGTGTGCTACCCTGAGCCTTAGCAGTAGCTCGCTTTGGCCTGGTAACCCCCCCAGTGGAAGTTCCAGGAGTGGCAGCTTCGTTTGAAGCAGTTGGTGTGGACCTGGGCGCAGGGGTTGGCATCACCTGCCCCCGCTGCTCTAAGGCCTCAAGGCGCGTTAAGATGGCAGCCCATGGTGGTGCCTCATCCTCATCCGAGGAGCCAGGCGCTGGGGGAGGGCGTTTTTGTGGAGGCTTGGAGGCTTTCCCCATACCTTTTGCCCCCCCTTTCCCTTTTTTGGATGGCATAATTATTTAATCGCCCCTGGCTTATAATAAGAATTACAAGAAATTATTATTAGCAATAGTGTTATTAGCCACTAAGATAGACACACTAGCAACAATTATCTATTGTCAGCACTAACCACTGTAAATCACTGTCAGCAAGGTATGATCCTTTTATTCCAAACCTTGCAGCTTTATTCTAATTTATGTAATGATTATTTAACACAGTATTGTAAGCCACCGACCATTAAGCCACTTAAGTAATGTTAATTGTGTGTGCTCTTGTTTTACTGGCTGCAGAAAAAACAGCCCTGAGTATCCAAAGCCTTGGAACTCTGTCGCTGTAACGTGTGTGTGTGTTCTTGATTCAACTGGCTGCAGAAATCCAAGAGCTTCCCGCCCCCACCAGCCAGGGGGAGGGGTCCCCAGCGATTGGCTTCACAAAGGCCTTAAAAGCCCGCCCAGCCGGTGCTGTTCCTCCAGCCAAAACAGCCGCCCAACGCAGGAGTTATCCCTTCAGGGGAAAAAAGACCAGGCCTGAACGGCACACAAAAACGGCCTGAGCTGCCGCAAACTAGCGCCTTAGACGCCGAGGCCACAAATGAGGCCTGCGCCGCTGGAGACCCGTGCCTCAAAATGGCGCCGATCACACCACCACGCGAGGCCTGCGCCATTAGAGACCCGCGTCTCAAAATGGTGCCAATCACGCCACCGCTGCTGTTCGCTCGTCCTGCTCTCTGCTGTCTGTCCCTCGATGTCGCGCAGCAAAAAGAGAAGAAGGTAGGAGGGGCGGCTGGACTTAAATAGTCCTGCAGACTCCGCCGCTCACGTTACGCGTCGCGCCTTTGTCATAAGCGTGACGCGCGACGCTGCCTCCTTTAAAGATGGAGGCAGCGTCTTCACCCCCATCCACAACCTAGCCCCGCTCGTCAGCTGCTGTCTACACTGACTAGCAGTGGTTTCTCTAGGGCAGCCTTTCCCAACCAGTGTGCCTCCAGATGTTGTTGGACCACAATTCCCATCTTTCCTGACTATTGGCAATGCTGGCTGAGGCTGATGGGAGTTGTGGTCCAACAACATCTGGAGGCACACTGGTTGGGAAAGGCTGCTCTAGGGTTTTGGACAGGGAGTCTTTCCCAGTCATACTTGGAGATGCCGGGGATTGAACCTGGGACCTTCTGCATGCAAGGCAGATGCTCTTCCACTGAGCTGCTGCCCTTCCCCAGGGGCTGCAACTGTAAGAAAAGGAGGTATCCATCATCTAATGGCAAGTCTCACCTGCCTGCAATCCAGTTGCCTGTAGAAGACACACAACTGAAAACTGTTTAGGCGAGGGAGGGGGAGAGTTCTGGTTGCCATTCAGGCAGCCCACTATCTTGGCCCCTGAAGACGCTATCTTGCGAAGAAAATACCTCGTTCTAAAGATGTTAAAATTTCTCTTTTTATAGCTAGTTGTCTGTTTTGTGCTTGACAATGTGTTAATTCTCTCTGGTTCACTTTTTAGTCTATTAACTTGTTTAATTTTGTTTAGACTTCACTATTTTTCACTTCCTTTTGTAAACGAAATGTAAGGCATTGCCCTCTGTTACCTTCTTTCTCCTGACTACACTTGAAAATACTTCTGAATCTGATGCTTCTGTTTTCCACACAGAAGAGACTTTTCTTGTTTGAACCCATGTGCTATATAGTTCCTTAATAGTAAGCTGCTCAATTCTGCAATGCACATTCATTTTCATGGCTAGAAAAGCACTGGCTTGAGACATCTCACTGAACTCACAGTGCTTCCAGATGACTTGTTTGTTGAACATTCATCCTGATTTGTTTGTAGGGAGGTTAGATGATGTTGGCTATTCAATGAGCATTTATACTGATTTGTTTGTGGGAAGGTTAAATAATGTTGCTTCAAAGCAAGTGTTATCCCACACTTTCCAGTGCATTTGCTCATCACTTACTTTACTGTGAAAAGTCCTATCTTTTGAAGAACCTAGTCTGTTCCACAAGAACGTCCCATTATCTATAGTCGTTCAATCTGAATTTGTCAGTAAGTGATTGAATTCCACCTGATCATAGTGACAGTCTACAAATGCCCATAGATCCACTTGCACTTTTTTCTTCTCTATCCTTTTTAGCTTAGTCGTTGTGGTGTCATTTGTTTGGAGGAGGACTGTTTACGGTTATTGAAATACGAAGCATCTGGAAGGCTCCTCTTTTAACAGAGCAGCCTCTTTATGTTAGGAAGTCAGATGTTACAAAGGAAGCTGCAAAAGAGGGAAAATCCACAGATACATGGATGTGCAAATGATTCAGAATTTTATTGCTCATCCAGCATTGTTAATGGTGGGAGGCCTTCATTATAAATGTGTGAATGTTTTGTCAAGCACTGAATTGGACCAAGTGGATTTATGTTTCAGGCAAGTGCTCCTTCCTTGGGGACTGCTGAACTTTCTCCCCTGTGCTTCATTGAGAAGGGATAACCTAGCAAAAGCCAGTACCCATGAGGAGGGCTGTCTCTCATCTTTTGAATAAATATATGCCTAAGGAAAGATAGTGGAATCTCCCTGCCTTGTGAGTTCAATCTCTCAACATAAACATGGCTCAAGGATATTCTGCTTTTCACCTGCACACATATACTGCAAAAACATGCACAAAATTAAGATCTGTTCCAGGATGGGTGGGAATTGTTCATAAAGCATGTCATATTTTGGAGAGAAAAACTCCTTTTTACCTTCATGCTGTTTCATTTTAGTACAATCTCCCCCACAGATAAAAAGTATGTCACACAAATGGCACATGTATTACATGCAATAAAAATGAATTACAAGAAACATTGTCACACTGTTTCTTAGTATTTTTTTAAAAAATAGTTAGCCTTTTTTCATAGTGAGCTCATCTGCTGTTCCATGAACAAACTGAATTCCACAGATATGCAAACAGGGAAACATAATACAGTATGTAGTTTTTGCCATCATTCAAGTGAAAGATTATTACTGCACAAGAATCTATAAACCCCCTAGTACAGCCTTTCTCAACTAGTGGGCCACCAGATGTTGTTGGATCGCAATTCCCATCTTTCCTGACCATTGGCCATGCTGCCCTAGTAGATGGTGTAAATGATGATGGGTAGTGTAACCCTTTGCATGTTCAGAAGTAATCCCATTGTGTATAGGGGGCTTAGTCTCAATATTGGGTAAGTATGCATAGGATTGCAATCCAATGCCTGCCTGCCTGCCTGCCTGGGAGTAGGGATGAGGGAGAAATTTGATTTAGTCCAAATCTATCAGTTTTGCACTTTCTAAAACAATATGAGAAGTGAAACACAGCCATCCTTCCAAATCCACAAGTATCCAAATTTTGTGATGCAGTTCTCCACCAAACAATGTTTACAAAAATGCATATATTAGGGGAAAATGTGTACAACAATGAACATATTCATGAAAATAATATACAAACGTATTATATTAGAAGAGATTGCTTGCAAAAATGTTCATGTTAGTCAAAACTTCATACAAAAATGTGAGTGTTCGTTGAAATCCGCACTAAAATGCTGAAAAAATGTTAAGGATTTTTTGGTTAAAAAAAACACAAATTGCTGCAGAAACCTGGAGAACTGAATTTAAGATTGGAAAAATAAGAAACTGAATGAGCCACAACCAACAGATTATTCCATCCTATGCAAGCCCCATTCAACACTGTGGGACCTACTTCCAAGTACCTGCTGTGAGACAAGTGTTGATTCCAGGCCAGACTCAGACTGGATGCAGGGCTCTGATGTTGCTTCAGCAAACGTCCAACTGAGATGGAGCCCTATACAGCAGCATCTGCATCCCTATTGCTAACCCTGCCTTCCCTTGAAGGTGCCTTTTCAGTTAAAGGACCCCCGCCGCCGCCAGCCAGCCTCTCCATCAGTCTCCTACTTCGACAGAGCATGGGAGACTCTTGTCTGACTGGGGCCTCTGCGATGGGGTCTTCCAAGTCTGAAGACAGCAAACTGGTGGGTGTGCTCCTGGGGCTGTCTAGGTGTGCCCTTCCCCTTCAACCTCCTTGCTCTCATCTCCTGAAGACAACGAATCCAGTTCTAGGATCATGACAGTAGCCAGGTTTGATTTGCATTAATTAAAAAAACTGGTACATTCTTGCAGGGCTTTTACTTTCTAATCACTGGGGTATAACACCTCATCAGTGAAGTGTTATTCTGATTTGTTAAGTCCTATCCTGGTTTGGGGAAAAATAAAGGTGCACTCCAGGTTTGAATTCATGTTCAGGTTTTGGTTTGACAATTCTGCATCCACTCAAATTAATACTAAGCATTCTGTCTGTAATAGATTACCTCTTTCCTTCCCAAATCTCAGCTAAGGGTGCTTCTTGACTCGTGTGTGTGAGAGTGTTTAAAAGGGAGGCTGAAGGAGTGATATTTATAGCATAATATTTATAGGGGTGAGGGTCAATTTGCAGTAGAAATAACCATCTTTATTTATTTATTATTTGATTTATATTCCGCCCTTCCTTCCGGCAGGAGCCCATTAAACAGCTCCTGTTTAATGCAGTTTGGCAAATCACTTTAAAAAAGAAGGGGCACATCAGAAATAGATGACTGTTTTATGGAGTTCAGTGGGACTTGAATTGTCTGTAAAAAAAACTGGTCCGTAAGGAACATCTGGCATACTGACCTTGTTTCACTATCAGAACTAACAAATGGAAACAGTCTTTCCTCTTTTTCATTTAACAAATGCTTTTTAAAAAAACCAATCTTGGATATAATTAAATGCTTACTAAACTTGCTTAAATCTCTTTGCATTCCTTTAGGCTAACATTAACCTTATCGTGTCCCATGGACCTGAAGAACTTTCCAATGGATGTACAAACATGTACAATGCAGCTAGAGAGCTGTAAGTAATCAGATGCGGGTTTTAAAAAAAAACAAACACCACTAACCTTGAATGTTCTGACTGCTTGAAATGCCAGCATTTAATATTGCTTTTACACTACTATGACCTCATGTTTTCTAACATTGTACTGCTGGCATGCCTTATTTGCTGAGACAGAACTCTGCTATAACTGCTGTACGGTTTCATACATACATGTGTGTGCGCAGAGCTTGGAAAAGTTACTTTTTTGAACTACATCTCCCATCAGCCCCAGCCAGCACCATGCTGGCTGGGGCTGATGGGAGTTGTAGTTCAAAAAAGTAACTTTTCCAAGCTCTGTGTGTGCGCATGCATGCGTGTCTATGATGCTTGCACTGGGGATGTTTTCAGACCACAGAATGACATGTGCTAGCCCTTGACCTTTGGAGGTGCTCTTTCACCTGCCTCCTCCCCAAAGGATGCAATGAGTATTCCACACGCTGCTAAGCCATTTGTCAGTATCTCTAGACTTGCTGGTATGCACTCTTCATTTAGCTGCCTTTATTCAGGCCGCAGCTATTGCTCAGTGTCAGTAGAAGTACATATGCTTTGCGTGCATAAGGTCCTGGGTTCTATCTTGTTTTGGCATCAAATACATTTTGCTTTCCGAAGCAAAGGACAAGATGGCACACACAGCCTCCCATTCCGTGTACCATCTATGTCTACTGGACTTGTCACTGAATGTTACTTCAAGACTCATGATGGGATGGTGTCTCTACTGCTCTTGAGGCACAAGGCTAGTTGGGGGGGCCAAGAAACACATGCCTGCCCTCCAACAGAGGGGGTAGCTGGAGGGCTCAGGAGGGGCAGCCAGGAGGGGCAGCCAGGAGGCTATCCCCCAGCATCTGCTGCTTGATGCAGTCACTTCACTTTGTTTAACGGTATGGCCAGACCTATTTTATGTTTATAATTTGGGTGGAAGCTGTATGTCCCTTCCAGTGCATGCACAGATACCCTATATATACAAATGAATAAATAAAAATCCCTGGCATGTCCTGTTGAAAGGATCTCACAGCCAAACTGGATGTTAAATCTCTTTGCGTTTAACATACAGATTCCCCACTCCCCACCCCAAATGCAAATAGCATCAGCTGGAAGGGAGCTGATGATTATTGGGATTGCAGCAGGCATCCAGGGGAAAGTTATTCTTTCCTCCTCTGCTTTGGTCTTGAGGAAAATCCCTCCTCTGCAGCTAGTTATTAGCATTGGGAAGATATCCCCCATTGGCAGCAATGAAAATTGCTGCCCAAAAGTGCTTTTCAGCCCAGGAGGTAAGCTGTCACGGGTGAAAAGGAGGGTGTAGGTAGGTTGGAAACAGGAATGCAAAGGAAAAACCAGATATGTTGATTGCAAGCATGTTTGTCATATCTAGTTTGGCCCTGAGACAGCCCTATAGCCAGTCTTTCTTGTTATGTGGGGCAACCACATTTCTAGGTGGGGCACTGTGGGGGGGAACCATGTGGTGTCAGCCAATCCCCCCCCATTGGTGGAGAGGACATGAGGGCCGGGCAGGGAAAGTGAAAGACAGTGACCTTTCCCCTCACTCTTCTTCCATCCAGACAGTGTGTTAATTTACATGAATGAGGTTTTACTGGTTGAACTGGCTCACTCTTGTTTGAGAGATCCCCAGGAATACCAGCCTCAAAAGCTTGCCTTTGCCCATAGCTACAGTCCTCTTTCACCTGTGGAAAGCAATTGGATTTTTTAAATTGGTTGCTAGGTTGATTTTTCTGTCCAGAAACCCTGAAAAGGTCTCATGCTGAGCTGTATATATTGGGAAAATCAGAAATTAGGCCCAGGTAGCCAGCCAGCCAGCTAGGTAGCTAACTGTAGGGTACACAGCAATAATTCTATTCTCTAGGGTTGTTTTCATCCTTTGCCATCAAATATTCAAGAAAAAGAAGACAAAATATCCACTATGGTTGTGAGCATAGTGAGTGCTTTAAGAGAGTGAAGGGTAGCCATTTTTTCAGATGACTTTAAGTTATCTCGTTATTTTCCCTTTAGAAATAAGCACCCAATCCTGCTCTATTTCTTATAATAACTGCAGAATAAACAAACTCTTACTTCTTTCTGCAGGCAAACATGCTTTTTTATTGTTTGCTTGGTATAAAACACAAATAAAAATGAAAAGTAGAGCAAAGGAAAGTCCAAGGGGTGGAGTCTTAACTCTAGCCCATAATATAAAGTTCTAATATTTAACTCTTCAAGGGTCATGTGACTATACTGGCTTATTTTTTTTCATGGCCGCTTAAGTAATTGTAGGGTGATTGTGATCATGAAAGATCCAGTGGGGTATAGTGGTTAAGGTGTTGGACTACTACCCGGGAGACCAAGGTTCAAATCTCCACACAGCCATGAAGCTCACTGAGTGACCCTGGGCCAGTCACTGCCTCTCAGCCTCAGAGGAAGGCAATGGTAAACCCCCTCTGAATACCGCTTACCATGAAAACCCTATTCATAGGGTCGCCATAAGTCAGAATCGACTTGAAGGCAGTCCATTGAGATCATGAAAAATCCACCCTCAGTTACGGAAAATCTTGAGTGAGCAGCTTTGGGGGCTCTTCCAGATGAGGCTTTTGTTGTGCACTCAGCCTGCTTTATTTACTGAACTTTTCAGAGGGCCCTATTCTTAAATTGCTCCCATTATTAAAACATGCTGTCACTCTTTATCAAATCAAAATCAAATCAAATTTTATTATGCGGTCATAGACCCAATATACAATTGATTTAACAGGAGGTAAAAGAATATAAGTTATAAAATACAGCATTAAAATAAACATTACTGGCTAAGAGAGATCTTCTTACGTATGATTTGGGCAGCAAAGATGAACTTAGCAGCAGATAGGGTGGTTAACTTGTCAGTGCCGGCTAGAAAATGTTTCAGTAATCGGTCAACAGGCCTGCCCGGGAAGCTTTTCATAATAGGATTTAGGTACCTAACGCGTTCAACATTATAGTAGGGACAAAGAGAAAGTGAGACAGTGATTCGACGTCTACATTCCTACAGGGGCATAGGTGGAGTTCGAGAGGTATACCCTGGAAACAGCCTTCTAAGAGTGAAGAAAAGAGACAGTTAAAACGAGCCCTGGAGAAGGCTAGACGATATAGTCAGAATTTCCAGGTAGGTGGCAGGATTAGGCAATGTGAAATTTAAATCAGAATGGGTAGGGGAGCAGGTTTTAGCAGCATCTGACATTGAATTTTGAAAATAGATGTCCTTAATCCGGGTCTCGATGGTCCGTTTGGCTAATCCAGGCTCTAGTGAGGATAGAATGTCCACTGAGAAGCCTAGTGTGGCCAGGTTGGCAAGTAATGTTTTTGACCATGTGCTGGAAAAGATGTCCTTCCAGAGGAGATGTAAATGTCTTGAGGCAGGGCTTGTGTAAGCTAATTTGGTCCAATATCTGAAAGCTAAGGACCAGGCAAGGGATTCAAGTGAAGGCAGTCCAGACCCTAGGCGGAGGCCGGCAGCCGGGACACATCGAGGTACACTGAAAATTGATCTTAAAAAGGTTGATAAGATTGATTCAACCTTGGGGTCAAAACTCTGGGCCCAAAGTGGAACACCATAAAGGAGTTGGGGAAAGATCTTAGATTTGAGAACCTGGATGGCAGCAGGTATATACTGCCCACCCCTAGTGTAAAAAAAACAAAGAATGGCTTTTAGTGTGTTTCGGGCAGTTTGGACAGCGGAGCGTATATGAGCAGACCAGGAAAGAGAAAAGTGAAACATGACCCCGAGATATCTGTATTGCCTAACCTGGGCTATCTTCTGACCATTAATTGTCCTATCGGACACTGATGAGCGTCGGGAGAAGACCAAGATTTTGGTCTTGTTAAAGTTTATAGTTAAAAAATTTGTAGCACAATAGGACATAAAGGCACGGAAAAGCCATTTCAGACCAATTTTGGAGAGGGACAGGAGGTCGGCATCATCTGCGTAT
This sequence comes from Rhineura floridana, assembly GCF_030035675.1. Classification (NCBI taxonomy): domain Eukaryota; kingdom Metazoa; phylum Chordata; class Lepidosauria; order Squamata; family Rhineuridae; genus Rhineura; species Rhineura floridana. Next base: position 74,801,420 of record NC_084484.1, read on the forward strand.
GGCAGCAGAGGGCATTTCAGGTCAGGCACCTTGGGGGGATGAAAGGCAGGAGAATGGCAACATGTACTCAGGTCGTTTAGGAAGAGGTTAAATAGTACTGGGGCTAGAACACAGCCCTGTCTGACCCTCTTGGTAACGGGGATGGAGTTTGTTAAGGTTCCATCGGTGCCGCATCGAACTCGAAGAGAAGTGGATTGGTAGAGGTGGTAGATAAGGTAGAGGAGTCTCATGTCCATGTTAGTTCGAAAGAGTTTGGCCCATAGTTTGTCTCTGGGGATGGCGTCAAAAGCAGATTTAAGGTTGACAAAGGCAACAAAGAGGCCGTTTCCTAGGGGGCTCATATATTTTTCAGCCATGTGATTTAACAAGATACAATGGTCAAAGGTGGAACTGCCTTTTCTAAAACCTGCCTGCTCCCAGCCCAGAACGTTCTCCTCCTCAAGCCAGCAGATCAGTTTTGTATTTAGATAGCTGGAGTACAGCTTGCCCACCACCGATAGTAGGCTAATGGGTCTGTAATTTGAGGGATAGTCTCTGGCTCCTTTCTTAAAGATTGGTATGACAATGGCCTCAAGCCAGACCGCGGGGAGGTGACCGGAGTTGTTAATCTGGGTACATAGGCTAGCCAATATGGTGGCCCACCAGACATGATGCGACTTCAGCAGTTCAGGGGGAATAGCGTCCTGGCCCGGAGCCTTGCCGGGTTTCAGGGCACTAATCAGAGATTTTATCTTGTTCTGTGTAACAGGCGGCCAGGGTGGGAGGGCAGTGGGGTCCACGGTAAGTGCACAATTCAAAAAGTGATTACTTGAGGCCTCGAACAACCCTGTAAAATACTGCTCCCAGCTGCTGGAGGGAATGTTGCAGGGAGTAGGGTTAGAAGATGTTAAGGCATCAGTAAAAAGGGACCAAAAGATTTTAGAGTTTTTGATTTGGGAGGCATTTATCAAGGCCTTCCACCCGTCCTGGAATGCCTGTCTCTTTTTAGTAGTTATCAAAAGTTTGTATTGGTTTTTAATGGTGTAATATTCTGGTGGGAGTGAGTTAGAATTATCCTTCCTGTATTGATGGTATACCTTTCTCAGATTTCGCTTGGCTTCAAGACAGGCTTTGTCGAACCACCTGGGGAGGCCCTGTTTAGTTTGTGGTCTAGAAGATGGGGGTTTGGATTTTAAGATTGAACTTAAAGCAGAGGTCAATAGAGAGTAGTCATTTAGGGCAGGAAGAGGTTCAGTAGCATCCACAATTCGGTTTTTAAAGCCCAACCCCTGGGGGGAGTCAAGAAAGAAGGAGATCTTATTCAAGACTCCTATAGACCATTTGGTTCTCCGGTGTTTGGGGGAGGGTATTTTGTCCTCAGAGTTACGTTTGGCATCAATATAGCCTTTCACTGGGAACATGATGGAGAAATTGAGGGGGAGGTGGTCGCTGTCTAGTCTATCTCCCACAGTAAAGTTAGTAATCAGGTTGAGCAAATGTTGAGGGATCAAGACGTAATCCACGACACTGCTTCCTCGGCCCGATACTTAGGTAAATTCCGCTCTGTTGTCTACCAAAGTAAGGCCGTTCAGAATTATTAAGTTAAAACAGCCCACCATTCAGGTCAGACAGATTCCCCCATAATTCACCGTTGTGTCTTAGAGGACCAGTCATGCTTAAAGGTGAAATTTTCAGTGTCAGTTGCCTCCCAAAGGCCGGATGAAAAAAGTGTAGTGTTGTTGGGGCCTATCCTTGCGTTGAAATCCCCCATTATTATAAGATGGGCTCTGGGGTATAGGGACTCTACGTCCATTATGTATTGTTCCAGAGACTCCCAAGCCAAGTATATATCTTTCCTGGAGGGAAAGGGGGGAATGTAGACGTTGATCAACAGGAGAGATGTAGATGTAAAGTCCATTAGGGCAGCTATTGCAAGGTTCCCGCATCGATTGACTTTTTTGGTGTTTGCGAGGAGGGAGGTTGAAAACAGTATCACCAGACCTGCTTTGGGTCTGCCTTTCCCAATAGGGGGCACGGCCGGTAGATCAATTGTTGAAAAGTCGTCCAGGTACAGATTTTTGGTGGACCATGTTTCCTGCAGAAAAATTACCTTGAAGTCTTTTTAAAAGTCGAGTATCTCAGGGTTTTTTTCCTTGGTTGCCCATCCTGCTATATTCCAGGAGAGAAAGTTAAGCTGGGCTCCGGGAGTAATGCTGGATTCCCCATAGTCCTGAGGGCGAGGGAAAGGGCAGCCTGATGTTGGTCCGGTTGAATGGTTACCTTGTCAGCTTAGTTCCGTGATCTGGTTAAGCTCTCCAGTCGAGTCCACATAGACAGCACCAGATTGCGCTGGAGGGATGACAAGCTTTGCTTTTTTTATTATCCTGCACGCTCAGATGAAGCATTGTAAACATAGGGCCCAGTTCCTCAGGACCCAGAAATCTGGATTGTAGCCATTCAGTTCCGGACTGTAAAGGTCTGGTTGAGAAGTTTGAGGGGTATTCCTTTAGGGGCCTTAGGCACCCTATCGCAGGGTTGATCGACTTTGTTGGTGGTGGTTTGAGGGTAATGGGGACCTTGGCGTAAAGAGGAGTCCCCATGTGCCGCTTAGGCTGTCCGGTCAGCCGCTCCGGTTTCCTAAGAGCTGGCGTCGTTGGAGGACATGGTGTTTTCAAGTCTCGCTCTGGAGATTTCCCGGCGTTGTCCTGCATGGAGTGAACGAGCGTGTCTCTTAAGAAAGTAAGTCTGAGGGTTATTTCTTCCTGGGTCTGTAAAGGTAATAATAGGATTGAGTCCAGGAGGACTTTTTCTTCCGGAAATTGAACTGATTTGAAATCATAGGGAGGTTGAGAAAGCATATGTTTTGGGCTGTGTCTGGGATTCGAAGAACTTTGGGTACCTGGGGATTGTCTGGACGAATAAGCGGATTACTCAAGATATTATTTTCTGAGGAATGGAGGTTGTTGTGGAACAAATCAAACCGATTATGATTCTCGAATAGTCTAGTTATTAAGATTCCGGCATGAAAAAAATTGACTTTTTCTTTGTAGAGGAGTTGTACAGTCGCCCAGGTCCAAAAAGTTATCACATCTCGGATGTGCCGGCAATTGTGAAATAGGTATTCGATGTCAATGATGTCAGTGATAGTGCCACACTGGGGGGCTATCTTTTTTGCCAGGTGAAGAAAGTGAGCTTTGCAGTGGTCAAAAGACCAGGCACCTGAGGTTTTCGGAAAATTGGAAAGAATTAGGCTTTGACAACTGAGAGTCAGTTTCCAAGCCTGGCTGGTTATGGGATTTGGGGTGAATCCGGGTTTAATTTGGTCCTTAGGTGAGGAGGCAGAGCCCAGATCGATAGCATGTTGCCCTTGATCTTGTGAACTGGCAGATGTGTGTATGGAGGCCGCTTTGTGTTCTGAGAAGACCAGGAGAGGCTGGCAAGTACTTGTTTTATCTGCTGAAGGGTAGGCTAAGGAGAAGTTCGGTCCTACCATGTGTTCATTGGCATGCTCCATATTAGGAAGTTGGGTGATCCTTCCTTTTTGGGAAGTTTTGAGTTATTTACTGAACTTTTCAGAGGGCCCTATTGTTAAATTGTTCCCGTTATTAAAACATGCTGTCACTCTTTAAATGGAGGTTGTCACTGTCTGTCATGTCACAAATTAAAAAGACAGTTTTTCCCAAAAATCTTGGGGAGGCAGCAAACCACAGGTCAAGGGGGGCAGCACCCCCATTTGCCCCCCCCGGCTACAGGCCTGCCATGAGATCATAGAAAGCTCACTGCTCACTGCTCACTAAACAGTATGCTCATGTCTATTCTATCAGATTGTTTCTCCCAATTCTCTGCCTTGTTTTGTGCAATGGGTGATAGCCAACTAAGTCACATACTCAGAGTTGATCCATTGAAATCAATGGACTTCATTTACTTACACCCATTGATTTCCATGGGTGGGTATGATTAATGTTGGATTATCATCCAATGATCAACAATAAGATAATCAAAGAACCTAAGAGGATATCACATTCCATAATCTGTATGTTTACTTAGAACTATGTCACGCTGTATTCAATGGGCCTTACTTCCAGGAAAGTGCATATAGCATTGCAGCCTTAATTGCATTGCATTGATTATATATATTGGAAAATTGCTTGTCTGTTTGCTGTGCATTTGGACACTTCTTAAGACATAGTAACCAAATTTTGCATGATAGTTCCTGAGATCAAGGAACAGGTTTTTGTCTATGTTTGGATACAGTTGGATGCCATTTTGAATCAAGATAACAGACTAAGTCTGCAATCCAACACATGTCTACTTCGAAGTAAGCTCCATTGGGTTCAATTGGGCTTATTCTCAGGTAAGTGTATATTATATTGCAGCCTAAACCTTTCAAAACTGCACTGATTTTAACCACTGATTTCAAAGCTGTACTATTTTTTTGTTTGTTATTTCCTGAGCAACACTGAGTATGAGGCTGGTAGTATAATATATTTCCTCAAATATTCATGGCCTTGTCATAGATATCTATGTAGTTACTGCCAAGTGTTTCCCTTATTTATAGTGCAGGTGTACATTCACTGCTATCATGTCACTCTTTGTGAGAGCAGTAGTGATTATAGGACTGTTTAAGAGTTAATTTACAGTATTTATCTTTGATGTTTTCCTACTGAACACCAAGATCGCTTTTACTGCAGTAATTTATCTCTCTTGACTTCAGACTGTGTGCCACTCCATTATTATCTAATCAAAGATAATTTGTTTATTCTAGTTGGCTACACTATGAATGACCTGATATTTGAATGGATGAGTGACGGTCCTGTGCAAGTAGCAGAGGGCTTAACTCTGCCACAGTTTATTTTGAAAGAAGAAAAAGAACTTGGTTATTGCACAAAACATTACAATACCGGTGAGCATTTGTTTACTGTAATTTTAACAATCATCTCTACAAAGGGAATGGGGAGGAGTATAAACTGGGGAGGAGGGATGAGAAATGTATCTAATACAGCTTCCCCAGCTTGTTGCCCTCCAGATGTTTTGGACTATGACTACCATCAGCCACAGCCAGCATGGTCAATGGTCAGCGATTATGGGACCTATAGTCCAAGAAATCTGAAGTGCACCAGGTTGGAGAAAGCTGATATAATATATGAAGATCTTCCTCTTCCTACATGTATAGGTAGGCCAGGGCCGGTTCTAAAGGGTGGCCAGGTGGGGCATTGGCTGGGGGCCCCTGCGCTCCCCTTCTGCAGTCCATGGCAGGATTGCTGCCACAGATAGCAGAGCAGGAGCTTCAGAGCCGCCCGCCATTCCCCCGCTTCACCTACCTTTCTCTCTGCTGTTTTTTGCAGCTGTGTGCACTGCACACACAGGTTTGCCATCAATCAAGGTGGCGGCTGAGGTTTCCCTAAGGGGCTGAAGCCTCTGCCGCCATCTTGGTTGATGACAGCAATACGCGCGTGTAGCACACATGTGTGCCATCAACCAAGATGGCGGCAGAGTCTTCAGCCCCTTAGGAAAACCTCGGTCACCATCTTGATTGATGGCAAACCTGTGCATGTAGGTGCGCCACCAAAAAAACAGCACAGAGAAAGGTAAGTAGAGCAGGGGAATGGGGGACGGCTTGGGATCTCCCACCCTGTGATCCGCAGTACCGATCCTGCAGTGAATTGCAGAAGGGAAGTGTTGGGGCCGGGGGAAGCTGGGGCCCAAGGAATGCCTACCTCAGGGCCAGCCCCAGGCATGCTGGGGCCCAAGAACTCCCCTTCTGCAAGTCAAAAAACAGCAGAGAGAAAGGTAGGTGAAGTGCGGGAATGGCGGGCGGCTCTGAAGCTCCTGCCCTGCTATCTGTGGCAGCAATCCTGCCATGGATTGCAGAAGGGGAGTGCAGGGGCCCCAGGAGCCCCAGGGGCCCCTGTAGCCCCAGGAGCCCTCGGCCAGTGCCCCACCTGGCCGTCCTTTAGAACAGGCCCTGGTGGCTAGTATGGTTCTTTGCTGTTCCATTACGTGGACAGCAGTGTACCCGAAACAGCCAGAATACAAAGAAGTTAAGTGTTATTTATGTCAGAAAAGAACTTTTAAGGGAAATGCCAATCAATTTCCGTGCTTGGACAGTTCATTTTAAAAAGGAACTAGTTCTAGTTCATCCTGTCCAAAGCAACAAGTTCAGGTTTGGCCTTATACAAAACAAACTAGTTCAGTTCATCCTTGGCAACATTTTTTCAACATTCAGAATATTACAAGCCGCTGTGCTGAACTATAGGGACCATACACAAGTAATAAGATGTCTGACAGAGAGAATGTCAATGGGTGATGCATTTCCCATAATCATGTTCCCATACTAGAAAAGGTTTACCCAGTTTAATTTGTGCCAGCCATACAGCTGTTAAAGGCATAATTCACTCACTTCCTGACTGTACATGTACTTCTTGCTGCAAGCAGCTCCTGTTGGAAGACAGTGAATATCTTCATGCCTCACATTCTTTCCTTCTGATTGCTTAGCTACAGTTATTAAGTGACTAAGTATCTTGAGCAACAGCAGTCCGTCCATATCTGCCTAATAAATCTCAGAACGTTGCCTTCACATTTTGCTTTCTAACTTTTTTATGTTGTAAGTACAACAGCAGGTATCATTCTGTTAGTAACCTAAGGGGTGATTCTGTTGACAATTGGCCCAGGAGGGGGCAGAGGATATGTTGCTTAGCAACCAGGCTGGATGGCATGATGTTTGCTGAGGTAACCCATGCTCTGATTGGCTATGTAGTTCTGAGGAAGTTTCCCCCGCTATGTGTTCTTGAATGTCTCCCTGCTCTCAACCAGGCCTGAAACCTGTAAGATAATTTATTGTAAGATAATTTATTTATACCTCCTGAAATTATGCACTGTTTATGTTCAGTTTACTCAGTAAGGTATTATCAGTTTATTTTCTCGCTGGACTCCATCTGCTTTATTCAAATCATTCTGCTAACACTTTATAGATATCTCATTGACTTACTCTTTTTTTAGTGAAAGCTAAGAGTCCTGGCCTCCTGCTGGTGGTGGTGGTGGGAGGGAATTGACATAAAAGTGAACTAGAAATCATTCAGAGATCTAGCCCAAAATGATTTTTTAAATCCACATTTAGTTCACCTGGTAATTATGGGAACTACTTTCATGTATAGTTCACATTTTTGAACTAGTTCAGTGAACTAGTTCATTCCAAGCATTGCTCAATGTGTAACACAGCCAGGTATTAGGAGTTTAGGAGTTCATGTTCCAAGCTAGGTTACTAATTACAAACATTGGTGACATCACTAGCTCCCACTGCCAAAGACATAATCCACTGTTCACTTTTTAAAATAAACTTGTTTCTTTGATACAAGTGCCATTTCTGAAAACATCAGATCAAATGCTCTGATCTCCAAATATTTCAGATCTGAATGTTCAGGAATACAAATTTGATTACAATGTTAAAATACGAATAAAACCACAAAAGCCCTCACTATTTCTTCCAATATTACATTCTATCCAGCAAAGACAAAGTGTATTTTTCTCCTCGAAAGGAAAAATTGTGTTACAGTCAGTTGTGTCAGTTGATATAAAAGTCTCAAGTGACTATCTGCCAATATAGTACATTGGCCTAGTTAAGAATTTGTGCAGTATTTTCAAGTCCTTGGTGAAGGAATGGAACCAAGATGAATGAATAATATTAGACATTTCAAAACTCCATGAGTCTAAGGCAGTTAATTTATGCTCATAATAAAAAAAGATTAAAAGTACAAAAATGATTTATAAAAGCAATTTCATGTTCTAGGAAAATTTACATGCATTGAAGTAAAGTTTCATTTGGAGCGTCAGATGGGATATTATTTAATCCAGATGTACATTCCTAGCCTGCTGATCGTCATTTTGTCCTGGGTTTCTTTCTGGATCAACATGGATGCCGCTCCAGCCAGAGTTGCCTTGGGCATCACCACAGTCTTGACAATGACCACTCAGAGTTCAGGCTCCAGAGCTTCTCTTCCAAAAGTAAGAATTCTCCACTTAACTCATTCAGAAAGGGAAGGCAGTGAATGCTCTTTTCCAATGTATTTTGTGTCATGCTCCATAATCTCTTCATGCATTTTTAATAGCCAGGTCGCCTAATTCTCCAAATGTTCTGTCCTGGCAATATCTTTGAATTTAGTCTGTTTTGTTTGCAAGGCAGCTTTTGTGTGTGTGTGCGTATGCGTGTAAGACCATGACAGTTAAAATATGCAATGCAACCTACAGATTGAGCTGATGAGGATCGTAATACATACTGACAAGCATTTTTTGTGTAATTGAATTGTTGGCAATATCTGTTGGGTGGCTGAAAATATTCATATGATGGTGCATCTAATGTGCAGGATCAAAGGTGGGAGATATTCTTACTCTCTCGGTCCTTCAGTGTGGCTACTATGGCTATTAATCTAATACGCTCATGTTAGCCCTGGGCTCCTACTGGGAGGAAGGGTGGGATATAAATCAAATAATAAATAAATAAATAAAATAAATGAGTAAACCTACATACACCTAGCATGGCTGTAAGAATCTAGAGCAACAGTACAGAATGTCCAGTTTGTAGGCCTAAATTCTGCAAGACCATTTTACCCAAACCATGTCCATCTGCCCCACACCTGATGTCCTATTTTATGTCAGGTGTGCAGCAGGTAGAGATGTGGCTGCCAATGAACAACTGAGGGCCCATCCATACCTAACCACAAAATCTGCGTTTTCCATATTCGGTTGGTGGCCTTGAGATCCATACATGTCCTGTTGTGGTCGGATTATTGTGAAAACCCAATTATCAAGCTTCCATATGTGTGGGCTTTTTTTCGCCTTTAGCATTGGCCGCTCCGCTAAGTCCACCCCTTTTCATTGATTGGTCCAGAACGGTCATTAGCTTTTCATGTGCTTTTTCAAAAGAGTGCAGAAATGTATATATATTTTTCATTCCCGCGCATGCACAGGTTTGTGGATGTGCAAAAGGGCAATGTTAATGCCCCCCCCCAAGTGCAAGCAAAATAAATGACTGGGTTGTTACATATAACACAGAGCATTCCAAGGATGGGAGCCCCTGGTTACTCCCGATTCTATTGAATTTGTCAAACTGAGAGGCAAATCCCTTTCCATGTTCGATTGTTTCCCTCTGTCTCCTGCTGTTACCATTTTGAAAGGCTGTGTGCACTCACTCACTCACACATACACACACACACACAGAGAGAGAGAGAGAAAGAGAGAGAGAGAGAGAGAGAGAGAGAGAGATCTGGCTGCCTAAAGGGAGAGAAGCTGATCTCCCCTTCCTCTCATCCCTGATTTTTGGCTCTTTGGCATGTTTGGGTCCCCCTCCCCTCCCTATCAACTGTGGGGCAGGAAAAGACAGGCTTTGCCTGCTGCTGAATTGGCTGCAAGATCAATGCCACGTTAAAGTACTAGAGCTTGCTCCTCTCCCCCCCCTTACCCCTGTCAGCCCAAGGAAGCTCAGTTAAAAACCTCCTTTAAACTCCGTGTTTTCAATTAATTGTTTGTGTAACATCGCAAAATAGCTTTTAAGTGGAAATATTATTAATTAAACATTTCATTTTATGTTTGATCACAAAATAGTAGGTTTTTTTAAAAAATGAACAACAATGTGATACAGTTACAGAAGCCAGCAGGAGGAAGTACCCCAGTTCACTACCAGAAGCATGAATGAACTGTAAGCATGAAGGAGGAGGCATGGACAGAGGATGGGGGGAAGGAGAAGGGGCTTGGCATACGACAGAGGAACACCCATTGACCACCTATTGCAGGAAAGTCCGCGGCATTGTGTCCGACCCCACAGATGTTAATGCGATTGATTATTGGTTTAGGAAAGCTTAGCATTTTGGGGGGGGGTTATGTTAATGCGGGTTTGTTAACGCAAAAATCCATCCAACTTGTGATGTCATATAGACAATGGTGAATTAATGAGGACACAAAGCAATTACATTGCAGATTATACATTCATATGGACTGGCCCTGAGAGCCTTAAAGTGTGATCCTTCAGCACAAGCCGATCAGTGGTGACAGCAATCCTGCTGAAAGCAGCTGTGCTATGGAGTTCCAGGTGGAGTGACTGGCCCAGCACTTGGTGAAGTTAATCAACCCACACCCACCCCGCCTGTGAAGGGCAAGACCTGGTGGAGACCTTTTCTGTGATGGAATGCAGAGGAAAGTCCAACTCCATGCATGCCCTGGCCTCCTGAGAGACCATATAGAGGCATTAACTGACATGCTAGTCCAACTTGAGGAGGGAGAATAATTGGGATTCCCTGTGCATGTTTGGGCCCATGACAGTGTTTAATAGTTGCACCCATCAAATGCAAAAATGAGCTACTTTTTAATTAAATAATATTTATTACTAATGAGCCTCACTACAGTCTAGAATGCAAATAATGATTGATTTCCTACTCCAGAATACCTATAGTTACATAAACAGTCAATGATCTATTCTCATTTTTTGTTACAACATCAAAAAGATGGGGGGAAGTGTACAGAAATAATGATCCAACCTCATATTTGCATCGTATCTGTTCCAATAATTGACAAACTGAGTCCATCAGTCCAATAACGCTGTAGGATTACTCTTTCACTGCCTTGTCCAAATCAGGCTTGTGAGTTTGTCCATATGTCCAAGCATTTAAATTTCCATTCTCAAATTGAGGGGCTGGTTTGGGCTTTCCATTTCCTGGCCCAAACTATTTTTGCAGCAATCATAAGGTTAGAAATCAACAATTTTAGATTACTACTAATATCCAATTCTAGGTGGTTAAATATTACCAGCATTGGAGTGGGTCTAACTACAATACCAATCATTTCTGGAAAATGAGCTATTTGACTGCCTTGTTGCCCTCTGTTTCCTAATTCACATCTCCTGAAATCTTCCTGAGAAGACTGTGTATTGGGCCAGGTGATTATACTTTTTCAATGTGCCAAAGGACACCTCAGATGCATTCTTAAGCACATTTAATTAGATGGAAGGTTGATATGAATGTGACGTATGCTGATATGAATAGATTTAGGATCAGGGTGCTGATATTTAGAGAAATGGCTTGTTTGGGTAAGGAGAGTTTGCTGCTCTCCTTCCAGCAACAAAACAAACATCAGTTTCACACAGAGGCTCTATGAACATGCAACTTGTATGGATGAAGGCTTTGTTCATACCTTCAGCTGAATATGTAAAGGTTCCCACCCAACACACACACATTCAATGAATGATTTCACACAGCTTGGTCATCTTTCAAAACTATGATCTTTGATGACTCACATTTGATTTATTTGAAGATTGAATTGAATTGAATTGAAACTTTATTTTTACCCCACCCTTTTTCCAAACTGGAACTCAGGGCGGCTTACAAATAAAACTATGTGTAGTTAAAAACATAGAAAAACATACCATTAAAATGCAATTAAACTATGCACAACCTTAAAACCATAAAAGGCACTTAAAAATCTAAGAACAATTTAAAATAATACAGATAATAATATAAAACATTAAAACAAGCCTTGTAAAGCCCAATCCTAAACACCTTCTATCCCAAAAGCCTGTCGGAATAAAAAAGTCTTTACTTGCCGACAGAAGGATGGCAAGGAGGGGGCCATTCGTGCCTCCCTAGGAAGGGAGTTCCAGAACTTAGGAGCAGCCACCAAGAAGGCCCTATCTTGCGTCCCGACCAGTCGCACTTGCGAGGGTGTTGGGACTGAGAGAAGGGCCTCTCCTGAAGATCTCAGGGCCCGGGCAGGCTCGTATAGGGAGATACGGTCTGACAGATAGCCTGGACCTGGGCCGTATAGGGCTTTAAAGGTCAAAACCAGCACTTTGAATCGTGACCGGAAACAAACTGGCAGCCAGTGGAGCTGTTGTAACAAGGGAGTTGTATGTTCCCTGTAACCAGCCCCTGTTAATACTCTGGCTGCAGCTCTTTGTACCAGTTTAAGTTTCCAAACAGTCTTCAAAGGCAGCCCCACGTAGAGCGCGTTACAGTAGTCTAAATGGGATGTAACTAAGGCATGCATCACCATAGTCAAATCAGGCATTTCCAGGATGATGATGATGTCTGCTTAAATGGGATATTTTGCTGAAACTTTTAAAATTGCACAGATTTTGTTGACGTTGCTCTTCTGGTGGTAAAAATGAAACATCACTGAAAAAAATCTGGTGATTCATCACTGTTGGTTCAATTTAGGAACTTGCTTTGCAAAAGACATGGCTTGACAGACTGTAAAGAAGGAAATCGTTTGTGGCGAATTAGAGGCTTCTACAGTAGCTGTATTATTCCAGATCAGACTAATTGTCCATTCAGCTTAGTATTGTTGAATCTGACTAGTAGCAATAGGTCTTCAACAACTCTTCCCCACTACCTGCTACTGGATCCTTTTAAGTGGAGAAGCCAGGATTATGCAGAGGATCTTCTGCATCTGCAATTGAGCTATGGCCCCTCCCTGGTTTAGATAAGTGTTGGAAGAGAACTAACATGATCCTCAGTCTGTGTATACACCAATAGGGATGGGATCTATTGGCCGATCCAGGTCCAAAAGCATTCTGCTGACCTAACAGACAGGTATCACTTAGAGTTCATCTTTGTCCACTAGCTGCTGCTTTTACTGATTTGGTTTTCCCTTGCAAAAATATGGATATTAATATTGATATTTTGCAAGGAAATATCAATGTTTTGAAAGGAAATATTGAGGTTTGCCTCATCCATGAAGCTCACTAGTGACCTTGGGTCAGTCACTGTCTCTCAGCCTAACCTACCTCACAAGGGTTGTTGTGAGGATAAAATCAGGAGGGGAGAGCCATGTCTGTATGCCGCCTTGAACTCTTTGGAGGAAAGGTGGGATATAAATTTAATAATGAATGAATGAATGAATGAGTGAATGAATGAATGAATGCTGAAAGAAAATATTGATGAAATTATCGTTCTTAAAATCAACATTTTAGAAGTGGATTTTTTAAAAAACTGTTTTTGAAAAAAACCACAGAAAATCTCGACATAAAAAATTCCATCCACAGTAATAGAGAATAAGCAAATTAATAGAAAATTTCATACCAAATCTGAATTGGGCAAAATTCTAGCACATCCCTACACACCAAACATTTAAACCACATGGCTTCTCCCTGAAGAATCCTGGAAACTGTAGTTTTCCCCTCACAGAACTACTATTCCCAGCACCCTTAACAAACTACACTTCCCAGGATTCTTGGGGGGGGGACATGTGATTTAAATGTGCCTTGAATGTATGGTGTGTACGCAGCCTGAATGTGGCTGTTTCAGGTGGGCCAATAATTTAATTAGTTTTCCTTTGGTTTAATCATCAGTACACTTTACCTACAATTCATCAGGGCTGGCATTACTGCTAGGCAGAGTGAGGCAGCCACCTAAGGCGATAGGTGTGGCAGGGAGGCAGCTCCGTTTACCCTGGGATCCCTAAGCTAGCCTACTGTACTCAAGTGGAAGACACTGTCAAATAGTCAGTGCTGAAGTAAGATTCTCCTCCCAGTTTAGCTGGATTCCATATGTAGAATAGCAGGGTGCCATCTTGTCCTTCACCTCAGGCAGCAAAATGTCTTGGACCAGCCCTGCAGTGTAGGATGCATTGTTTCTTTATTTGTATACATCCTGCCTTCTGAGGAGTGGACGATACTGAGCTTGATTCTAACACAATGTTATGTTAGTGTGGTGTGACAGCAAGGTACAACTGAAGAGGGACCCACAAAAATAATGGATTGCAACTGTTTAATTCTAGTTTGATGGCTGCAAGGATTTGACTCATAATTGTGTCCCAGAGTCAATGCAGCAGTACTCAGGCTAAGCCAAATTCAATTCAACAGCAGCCCCACTACCAGAAGCAAGGGATTTAAACATAATTGTGTTTTGAGACTGGACCTAAAACCAAATAGTTGAACTTACTTACCCAGACAATTTCCTGCTGGGGTTAATAGAGCTACAAGTAGATGCTATGACTTGTTCACTCAGATGATTGCTACCTTTGACTAGGGAAGGGTGAAAAACTTGATTCAGTTTGCATTTCAAGACAAATCTATCAAATTCATACTTTTTGAAGCAGTATGAGAACCCTAACACAGCCATCCTTCAAAATTCATATTTTGTAATGCAGTTCTCCAACCAAACAATGTTTACCAAAATGCATATGTTAGGAGAAAGAGTGCAAAAAGAATGAATATGTGAGTGGAATTACATACATATTATGAGAAATAGCTTGCAAAAATATGTACATTAGTCAAAAACTCCCTACAACAAGGTGTTTATTAGCAGAAATTCACCCTAAAATTTTCATAAGGATTTTTTTATAAAAATCACAAATAGCTGCAGAAATGTAGAGAACTGAATTTAAGACTGGTAAAATGAGAAACTGAGAGACCTGAGACGGATAGATCTTTCCATCCCTAACTCTGACAGGCTGAAGTGTTTGAGGTGCATTCTGTGCGGAAAAAAATCTTAAAGCTATTACCTGTAGACCAAAGAAGACCCCATGTTGACTAAAATGAGATAGGGAAGACAAACAAATAATAAACAAATAATTCTAGGAAGCAAAGAAAATTAATTTTTTAAAATAATACATTCTAACTACAGGAAAGGCTAGTCAAAACCCCTAAATGTTGACAAGTTGAGCTGAAGAGCATTACAAAATAGGTTTGGAGCTCTGATGTGAGTACTTATTCCACAGCCTCTACTCTTCTTCATGTCAGACTTACTGATGCTAATGCTGTTGTCTTTTGAAAACATCAAGTCTGCTTCTCTGAAGATGGATTACTGGATGCAGTCAAACTCGGGCCTCCATAATATGATTCCAAAACATTCCACAAACACCCTTAGAAATACCCTGGTTATACATTTTGGCAACTGGCTTAGAAACTACAACCAGCTTCTAAGTGCCCAAAGATGATTAAATTGATTTAAACTCAAAATGTTTTTTTAAAAACAGGAACATAGGAAGCTGCCTTATACCAAATCAGACCATTGGTCCATCTAACTCAGGATTGTCCATCTCTCCAAGATTTCAGACAGCAGACATTCTTTCCCACGCCTTCCTGGAAAATCTGGGGATTGAACCTGCGACCTTCTGCAAAAGCAGGTGTTTAGCCACTGAACTGTGATCCTTCCATGAATGGATTTTGTTTTGTATTGAAGCTTTGTTTTTACTGCATTAAGTTTATTTATTTATGTATTTATTTATATAGTAATTATTATATTTCTATCCCTGCCTTTCCTCCAAGGAGCTCAAGGTGACGTACAAACATGTTTTCCTCTCTCCCCCAATTTTATCTTCACAACAGCCCTGTGAGTTAGATTAGACTAAGCGACAGTGACTGGCCCAAGATCGCCCAGTGAACTTCATGGCCAAGCAGAGATTTGAACACTGGCATAATTTATTACAACTAGCATTGGCTTCAATGGGAGAATAAAAAACACCATGTGTGTCAGCCAGGGATTTGGAAGTGGTGGATCATCCACCATATGACTCCCCATCCCCACCCCATTTAAGATTAAGATGACTTTGTTAGTTTTTAACCTTGTCAATTTTATACCCATATACCCATATAAAAAGATTTGGAGATTTTATATCTATATCTTTCTATCTATATACAAAAGAGATGCCAAGATTTTGTGTCTGGTTTCCAAGGAAATGCTGGCTGACATTAATAGCAACAGGTGTGTTGCATAATTATAGGCATTGGTTCTTAGCCTGAGAAAATACTAATTCACTAAATGCCACAAAAAATTCCCTATAGCATGTGTAACCATCTTTCTGTGCAGACCCAAGTCATTTGTGAGAGTGTTGAGAAACTTTTAACATTGGGGTTTATTTTTTAGTTTTAAAAGAAGCCCCATAAAACTTGTTGTAAAGGAAGGCAGACACTTAAAGCAATTCTTTAATTATTTATTTGTGGTAACTCCTTTTACCACTCATGCATCAGTAGTTTATGCTATTGGTTTACCTCTTCCTGGGCCTGAAACAGGTGTTACCTTTCAGTGGCCCACTTGGCATGCTGTGATAAACCATAGTGAATGTTTTATTATGAACATGCTGATCTTGTCCACTTTGCTCCTCCTCACCAATGCATGGAAGAAACAAACCATTATCCCTGGCTTGGCATTATGCCTGAAGACCAGGGAACAGCTGCGGCACTGGGGGACTGGAGAAGAACTCCCCTGAGTGTGAATACCTGAACATCTGAGTGCTTGCTTGCTCCCTTCTCTGGGTTGCTGTCTGTTGAGACAGCTGAGGTCCTTGGTAAGTGCTGCGAGGACTGGGACCCCCTGCCTGACCCTGACTCCAGAGAGAGGCTGCAGTCAATCTTGCAGCCTCTTGCATCAGATCCTGGATGGGTCAAGGGGCATATAAGCCTGGCTGCCCTTGGGGAGCCCCTTGGGGAGTCCCGAGGGCAAGAGCACTACCCCCTTCTATTTTTAAAAAACTAATCTAGAGGAGATTATTAGTGGGGAGGGTGTAAGGCAGTTGTGTAGTTCCTGTGCGGGGTGAGAGCCTGTGCAGTGAACTGAATTATAGGAGAAGGTTGCTGGATGCCTTCAGAGTAAGTCTGTAACTGGCAGAAGGCTGGCCTTCCCTGGGTGTGAGATGGTGGGGAGTAGATGTGCCCCTGTATAAAAGACATTGAGTGGGTCTGACTGTTCTCAGTTCTCTCAGAGGCCTACTGGGATAACTGGTTCAGGTAGATTTTGTTGGTGGGCTCTTGTTGTGTCCATATCAGGTGCTTAGGAGGAGTCTTAGTAAGGAGAGACATGGATGATGCCACCTCAATTTCAGTGATCATGGGTAGAGGGAGGTATAGCCATGGGAAGGTGGTGAGCTACCATAGAAGTTGAAGGCAAGGCTATTTACGCCTTGTTCCTGTCTCCTACTCCTCCCATGGACAGGTTCCTTCTTGCTCATCTGCTGTGCCCACTGGCCTGTGTTTGCTGTTGTTTAATGCCAGATCGGTACACAAGAAGATCACGCTCATCCATGATCTGATTATGGATGAAGGTGCTGATTTGGTGTGCATTACCAAGACCGGGGTGGGTGAGTTAGGAAGAATTGATCTGACCCAGCTTTGCCCATTTGGCTACTTGGTGCAACACCAGCACTCAGGCTGCAGGGATGGGTGGGAGGGGTTGCTGTGGTCTGCAGAGCTTCCATCTCTGTCACCAGGAAACCACTCTGTCTTGAAGCTGGCTGTGAGGGCCTGCACCTGATATAAGGCCAAGGAGACAGTAAACTAGTGTACCATCCATGCTGCTGCCCAGCAGCTTTTCTGACTGAGCTGGCAGAGGTATTGAAGGAGCCGAGAACGATAGTCCTGGGTAATTTCAGTGTCCATGCTGAGGCTGCCTTAATGTTCTGGCTCAGGACTTCATGGCCTTCTTGATGACCATGGGGCTGTCTCAAGTTGTCACCAGCCCAACACACAGGGCATAGGGCAGGGCACACTCTTGAATTACTTTTTTGCTCCAGATGGAGGAAAGGGTGGTCTGGAGATGTAAGTGGTGGGTTTCATCCCATTGTCATGGTCGGACCACTTCCTGGTGAAGTTTAGATTTACAGCTCCAATCCTCCCCTGCAGGGGTGGTGGACAGATTAAGGTTGTTCTGTCCCCAGACACTAATGCAATCCACTGGATTCCTGAATGCCCTGGGGGAGTTCCCAGTAGATAGAGCAGGTGACCCCGTTGAAGCCCTTGTCATTCTTTGAAACAATGAAGCACGTCAGGCTGTTGACATGGTTGCTTCTGAGCGCCCTCCCCAGCATTGTAGAGCCCAGTTTGCACCTTGGTACAACAGTGATCTAAGGGCAATCAAACAGGCTGGACGATTGCTAGAGTGCAAGTGGCAAAAGATGTACTGTGAGGCTGATTGGGCACAAGTAAAACATCATAACTGTGCCTACTGTGTGGCAGTGAGTGCGGCAAAGAAGGCCCACTTCTCTGCCACCATGACATCCTCAAGTAGCCGTCCAGTGGAGCATTTCCATATTGTCAGGGGCCTCTTATAATAATAATAATAATAAATTTAATTTTTGTGTCGCCTATCTGGCCGAAACCACTCTAGGTGACGTACAACATTAAATTCAACAATACATAATAATACAATACATAATAAAATACAATGCGGTCAACAATAACCATTTTAAAAAGCGGCAGTACAGGGCCATCAATAGACAATTTTAAAACAATATAAAGAAATTAGCCCACCCCGGGGACCCCAAAGGCCTGTCCAAAGAGCCATGTTTTTAAGGCTCGGCGAAATGTATCTAGGGAAGGGGCATGGTGAAGATCGAATGGGAGGGAGTTCCAGAGAGTGGGGGCCGCCACTGAGAATGCCCTCTCTCTAGTCCCCACCAACCTAGTTGTTTTCGTTGGTGGGACGGAGAGAAGGCCCTGTGTGGCTGATCTGGTCGGGTGGCTTAGTTGGTGGTACTGGAGGTTCTCCTTCAGGTAAACTGGGCGGAGACCGTATAGGGATTTAAAGGTTAAGACCAACACCTTGAATTGGGCCCGGAAAACAACTGGAAGCCAATGTAGATGAAATAACACCGGCGTGATGTGATCACGGCGGCGGCTGTTTGTAAGCAGGCGTGCCGCCGCATTCTGCACCAGTTGTAGTTTCCGGACCGTTTTCAAGGGTAACCCCACGTAGAGCACATTGCAGTAGTCTAATCGAGAGGTGACCAGGGCATGTACCACCAGTGGGAGCTGATGAATAGGAAGGTAGGGTTGCAACCTCCGTATGAGGTGTAGTTGATACCAAGCTGCCCGGCTCACTGCCGAAATCTGAGCCTCCATGGACAGCTTGGAATCAAGAACAACCCCGAGGCTGCGGACCTGATCCTTCAGGGGCAATTTTACCCCATTAAGATTCAGGTCAGCAACACCCAACTCTAGGAAATGGAGTTATACATCCTTCGGAGACCCACTGTGAATTGTTTGCAAGGCACTTTGAGGGTAAAGCTGCTCAGCTCCATAGCAATCTTGATGCCCCATCCATATCTACTGTAGTCCCCAGTGTGGTGTCCAGTACAACGTCTGCTGCAACTTCTTGGGAATGGTTTCAGTTGATGCAGCCTGATGATGTGGTCAAGGTGCTTGTGACGATATGGCCAGCAATGTATTCTCTCAACCTTTGCCCTTCTTGGCTTATTAAAGCTTGCTGAGGGGGTTTGACTGAGTGGATCCAGGATGTGGTCAATGTGCTGTTGTGGGAGAGAGTGGTTCCAGCCACCCTGAAAGAGGCAGTGATCTGACTGCTCCTGAAAAAGCCCACCCTTGACCCATTGGTTTGTGACAACTACTGCTCAGTCTCAAATATCCCCTGTTTAGGGAAGGTGATTGAGAGGGTTGTGGCACAGCTATTGCAAGTTCTCTTGGATGGAAAAGATTACCTTGGCCCATTCCAATCTGGGTTCAGACCTGCAGCCTTAGTTGCCCTGATGGATGACCTTTAGCAGGAGAAGGACAGGGGGAGTGCAACCCTGTTATTCTTACTTGATCTCTCAGTGGCTTTTGATACTACTGATCATGGTATCTTTCTGAGCTGACTTGGTGAGATGGGTATCGGAGGAACTGTTTTACAGTGGTTCTGATGCTACCTCCAGGGTTGTTTTCAGAGAATAGCATTGGGTGATTGTCTTTCGGCCCCCTGGCAGTTGTGCTGTGGGGTGCTGCAGGGTACCATCTTGTCCCCAATGCTGTTTAACATCTATATGAAGCCCTTGGGAGTGGTCATCAGGAGATTTGGGGAGAGGTGTCAGCAGTACGTTGATGATACCCAGCTCCATTTCCCTGTAACGTCTGAATCGGGAGAGCCCATCCAAGCCCTATACCAGTACCTGTACTCAGTGGTGGACTGGATGAAGGCCAATAAACTGAGTCTGAATCCTAGCAAGATGGAGGCAGTGTAGGTTGGTGGTTCCCGAGTTCAGATAATTGGTCAGTTGCCTGCTTTGAAGGGGGTCATAGTCCCTCTGAAACAGCAGGTTCTTAGTCTGGGGGTGCTCCTGGATTTATCTGAGTTGCTAGAGGCCCAGATGACCTCAGTGGCTAGGAGTGCCTTTTACCAGCTTTGGCTGGTAAGACAGCTGCAGCTATTTCTGGACCAGGATAGCCTGACCACTGTTGTCCATGCACTGGTAAGCTCCAGACTGGATTATTGTAATGTGCTGTATGTGGGGCTACCCTTCAGGTTGGTCCAGAAGCTGCCGTTGCTACAAAATGCAGCAATGCAACTGCTTACTAGGACAGGGTATCGCCAGCATGCCACCTCACTGCTGAAAGAATTGCTCTGGCTGCTCGTTAGCTACTGGGCTAAGTTTAAGGTTGTGGTTTTGGTGTACAGCTTGGAACCAGGATACCTGAAAGATAGTCTTATCCCTTATATACCCTGTTGATCACTACGCTTTGCAGGTGAGGACCTCCTGCAGATACCATCTTATCAGGAAGTCCATTCTGCACAGCATAAGAAGCAGAGCTTTAGTGTAGTGGCACCCACCCTTCCGAATTCCCTCCCCTTAAATAAATCGAGGTGAATGCTCAATAAACAAGTCATCTGATTCTGGAGGAGCCCTGAGTGATTTTGGAACTGCTAACACATTGACCTCTTCTGATTACCAGGGTTCACTGTCCTGGGCTGAACAAGACACCATTTTTCCTCTCGCTAACTTCCTCATCCCTAATTTCTGCAATTTAACAGCTGGGATATTTTGAGATTACATTCACACATACATGGGAATGATGCATATTTTGGGAATATCACTAGTTTTATTCCTTTGTTGGGTGGTTACCTGAACAGCTATTTGAATAATGATACAAATGTATATTAAGGGATGAACAACTCCTCAATGGAAACCTATTCCTAATGCAATGTGACACAATTACAAGTAATTTTATTTGTTATACTGTTGTCTTTATTCCATGTCATCAATGCTTTTTAAGGCTCCTGAAATAATACCTGGATTTCACAAAAGATCAGCAATTGCACTGTTATAAATACTTATGGATTTTTCAGTCTCCATTTTGAAAGTTTGAATTCTATAGTGTAATTGCATTCATTTATTGGGACTGGCTGCTGGGAGCAGACTACCAGTGACTGCATACACTCATGAAGCTTTGTCGTTGATGTCATTCTTTTATCACTGCTATTGTGTCCTCTTTCATTATTGTTCCCTTTTCTCTGTATGCACCATTTTGATAACTGGTACTATTTAGGCCTGCTTAGTCATATCAATGCAGTTGTTCACTTTGAGGGATAGGCACCCCAACACGGCAATTTTTGGTATCAAACTGTTCTTCACCAACTATTATTATCTGAAGTATCAGCATTTATTTTGGATAAAGGAGCTTTTGAATAAGACAATGAAATTCATGCAGAGTGAAATTGCCTTTTCAGCAGTATTCCAAAATAAAAACAGGTTTACTGATACTTTGGGTTGCATCCTGAACAACACAACTTACAGAAATAGCTCAATTTTATTATATTCACATTAAAATTAAACATATAATGCTACAGGCTGTATAAACCGTTTTGTAGACTTGCTCAGAATCTTTGTTCCTTTTTTCAAAACAAACCACTGGCTATCATCTTGTGTGTTTTCTGAATCTCTATCAACCAATTTAAGATTTATTTTTGGGTTGCAACTGTATGCTTGCTTAGACGTATGAGCTTGTAGCGTAGGAAGGTTTTACTAGACTGAAGCATGCAAAAGCATCAGCAGAGTTCCATCTTACTAATTTCTTGTACCTGAAAAATCATCTTACCCCTTAAATACTCCGTCGATCGCTGCACTCAGCAGGTGAGGGCCTCCTGTAGATAAAATCATAGAATAGTAGAGTTAGAAGGGGCCTATAAGGCCATCAAGTCCAACCCCCTGCTCAATGCCATCTTATCAGGAGGTCCATCTTATCAGGAGGTCCATTCCACACAACACAGGAAGTGAATCTTCAGTGTTGTAGCACCAACACTTTGGAATTCCCTCCCCTTAAATATTAGACAGGCGCTATCTGTTATCTTTTCAGCACCTGCTGAAGACCTTCCTTTTTTAACAAACTTTTTAAGTAGAGACCTTATCCCAGTCTGTGTTTGTGTTGCAATTGCTTTTTAAGATGTTTATAAAGTTGTGTTTTTTTCAAGATGTTTTTAAGATTATTTGTTTTAATATATATTTTTAAGATGTTTGTTTTAATATGTTTTAAAGTCTTTTGTTTTTAAGAATTTTTAAAGTGCTTTTAGTGTTCTTGTTTGCTCCCCTGGCTCCTTCTGGGAGGAAGAGTGGAATAGAAAATTAATAAATAAATAAATAAACAAGAAGTTATGACCAACTAATGTACAGTAATATTTTGTTGTCATTATCCAACCAGAGTTCTGACTGAAGGCAATGTAAGTTCCGTCTAAAAGCTCTGTTTCTTTTTGAGTCCTCCGAGAGCTTCAGTAAAGGTGATCCAGCAGACACTGAGACCTTGAACTTTAAAATAGCTTTTGATAAAGTCACTCACCAAAGACCCCTGAGTAAGCTTAGCAGTCAGGAGACAGAACTGCTTTGGATGACAAACTATTCAAGAACAGGAAGCACAGACAATAGGAATGAATAACTAGTTCTCACCATGAAGATGTAAGAGGTGGGGTCCCCAAAGATCTGTAATGGGAAGACCAGTGATTTTAAACTGATCATAAATTATCTAGAACAGGGATGGGGATCTTGTGGCCCTCCAGATGTTGTTGGACTCCAGCTCCTAGCAGCCCCAGTCAGCATGGCCAATGGTCAGAGATAATGGGAGTTGTAGATGAATAATGTCTGGAAGGCACAGGTTCCCCATCCCTGATCTAGAGTTAGAGGTGAGCAATGAGGTAGCTAAGCTTGCTGGTGACACTTAATTGTTCAGAGTGGGTAAAACAAAAAGGGGTTGTGACGACTTCCAGAAGGATCTCTCCAGAGGGAATGGGCATTAAAATGGCAAAGCAGTTTGTTGCAAGCAAGTGTAGAGCAATACACATTGGAGAGAAAAAAACTCCTAACTTCACATGTACACTAATGGAGTCTGAACTGATGGTGACTATCCAAGAAAGAGATCTTGGATTGTGGTGGAGAGATCAATGAAAATGTCATCTCACTGTATGGCAGCTGTGAAAACAAATGTGCTAGGGAGCATTAGGAAAGTGATTGAAAACAAAACTGCCAATATCATAATGCCATTGTACCACACTTGGAATACTGTGTACAGTTCTGTTTGCTGAACCTCAAAAGGGATATTGTAGAGATGTAAAAGGTTTGGAAAAGGGAAATGAAAATGATCAAGGGGCTGGAGTAACAAGGAAAGGTTCCAACATTTTAGGCTTTTTGGTTTAAAAAAGGCAAGTAAGGGCAGGGGGATATCATAGAGGTGTATACGATTATGCTTGGTGTGGTGGACATAGATAGAAAGATATTTTTCTTCCTCTGCCTTAAAACTAGAACCTAGGGTCATCCAGTGGAGCTGAACGGTGGAAGATTTAGGACAGAGGACAACGGGAAGTACTTCTTCACACAGCACATAGTGAAACTATGACATTTATTACCACAAGATGAAATGCTGTCCTGCCTGGAAGGCTTTAAAAGGCTCAGACAAATGCATGGAGCATAAGACTATCATTGGCTACCAGTCATAATCATGATTACTATACATTACCTCCAGAATCAATGGCAGTATGCCTCCAAATGCCAGTGGCTGGGGATCATGAACAGGAGCATGCTGTTGTGCTCATCTGTTGCCTGCAGGCTTCCCATTTGGTTAGTTACTCTGGGAAGGAGGATGCTAGAGTAGATCAGCTTTTGGTCAGAGCAGCCAGGCTCTTTGTTGTTTGTTTATTTATTTAAAATATTTTTAGCCCATTCTTCATTACTAAAAGCAATCCCAGAGTAGATTACAAATACAATCATAGGGGTGTAGTCAACTAAGTCCTGCTCAGAGTAGACTCTGATATTAATGACACCTACATCATATTGTTTAGGTTCAGTGGGTCTATTCTCGGTAGCATGGAATACCACCTAAAGTACCTTAAAACTTAATACATAAAAACAAATCAAATAATAAAACACCAGCAATAACAACAAATCCTCTCAATTACAAACTCAATGGTCCACAGATCCCTCAAAGGCCTGAGTACATATATAGGTCTTTAGCTGTCACCAAAACTCATGAGAGTTATCTTGCCCTGTTGCAAAGTCCAAATCAAGGGCATGAGTAGAAGGGCATCCTAAGAGAGATAAGAGCCCATATGGACCACAACAATTGGCAATCTAGTCTGTGTTCGTACTGCACTTTTGTGGACAAAGCTAGATCAGGCCATTCTGCCCAGCTTGCCCACTTACGTCTCAGTGACACAGGCTAGGTTGGACCCTTGATGTTTTATTCTGGACTGACATGGCATTAATTAACAGCAGCACCATACCGGAGTTTGGTCTATCTGAACTTTGATCAGCCAGAGCTCTCTAGAAGCAATACATAGTCTCTTATGCTGTGGACATGATAAGGCCAGGCCACAAAGGAAGAGTACAGGCAGGTATCATGGAATTGCAGGGATGGTGTTAGGAAGCCTAAAGCTGAGAATAAACTGAGGTTAGCGAGGGATGCTAAAAGCAACACACAAAAAAGCTTCAGGTATGTTCATAGTAAAAGACAGAGAAAAGAAATGGTGGCACAGCTACTCAATGATAACAAATGACAAAGAAAAGGCAGAAGTGCTCAATTCCTACTTTGGCTCAGTCTTCTCCCAAGAAAGGATCTGTGACCCTCCCAGGAAACATGAAGTAGAAGGGGCAGGATTGGAGCTTGAGATTGATAGGCAAATGGTCAATGAATACCTAATCACTTTGAACGAGTTCAAATTGGCAGGGCCGGATAAACTGCATCCTAGAGTATTGAAGGAACTGGCTGAAGAACTCTCAGAACCACTGTCTATTGTCTTTGTGAAATCATGGAGGATTGGTGAAGTGCTGGGTGACTGGAGGAGAGATTATGTCCCTATCTTCAAAAAGGGCAAAAAGGAGGAACCAGGGAACTACAGACCAGTCACCCTAACATCAATCCCTCGAAAAACTCTGGAGCAGATTATAAAGTAGTCAGTCTGTAAGCACCTTGAAAACAATGCAGTGATTACTAGGAGCCAACATGGATTTATGCAGAACAAATCCTGCCAAACTAATCTTATCTCATTTTTTGATTGGGTAACCTCCCTTGTAGACTGTGAGAATGCTGTGGACATAATATATCTCAACTTCAGCAAAGCTTTTGACAAAGTGCCCCATGATATTCTGCTTAGCAAGAATAAATGTGGGCTGGATGGAACAACTATCAGGTGGATCCACAGTTGGCTCCAGAAGTGTACTCTCTGACACTGGAGGCATTCAAGAGGCAGCTGGACAGCCATCTGTTGGGAATGCTTTGATTTGGATTCCTGCATTGAGGAGGAGTTGGACTTGATGGCCTTATAGGCCCCTTCCAACTCTACTATTCTGTCAGATTCAGGGCTGGGGGCTGGGCAGTAACAAAGCAGCCGGAAGTCAGCTGGCAATAAATCAGTCAAGGCCAGGCAGATAACGGAGGCCAGCTGGCAGAAGAAAGGCTTGACAAACTAACCAATAGCACTGTCCAACAGCGTTGTCCAGGTAGGGAAGCAGAGTTCAGAAAGCCAGGGGTCCAGTCCAAAGGTCTAGAGGCTAGCAACGGCGTTACACGTGAGGGGTCACAACCGACATTGTAGTCAGCAGTCTGCTGCAGCCACGAACTGCCTTTTATAACAAACTCCCTAAGCCAGGTGCCCGTGATTAGTCTCCCAGCTGCTCCAAGCTGTTTGTTCTTAAACGACCCAGCCTCTTCCTTCGTTGCTGTGCTACTCGCTGGTGTCTCCTTTCTGCAGGGGGGAGGGGAGCCTCCTGTTCATGCCCAGAATCCGATTGAGGGGCTTCAGCCAGGTCCTGGACATTCTGCAGCTGGGGAAGAGCCAGAGTTGTGTCCTCAGGGGTTCCACTAGTTCCTTCTCCTGGGTCTGCCAACTCTGCCTCTTCCTCCTCCTCCGAGTCCTCTGAAGGGGCCATGACACTATTCTATTATTCTATCTCAACTTCAGCAAAGGTTTTGACAAAGTGCCTAAATGTGGGCTGGATGGAACAACTAACAGGTTGATCCACAGTTGCCTGCAGAATCGTACTCAAAGAGTGCTTATCATTAGGGAAGGTAACAAGTGGGGTATCGCAGGGCTCAGTCCTGGGCCCGGTGCTCTTCAACATTTTTATTAATGATTCGGATGAGAAGGTGCAGGGAACACAGATGATACAAAATTGGCAAGGATAGTTAATACCCTGGATGGCAGAAACAAAATTCAATGTGATCTTGATAGGATGGAGCATTGGGCTCAAAACAACAGAATGAAATTTAACAAGGATAAGTGCAAAGCTCTACACCTAGGAAAAAGAAATCAAATGCACACTTATAAGATGGGGGATATTTGGCTCAGCCATAGTACATGCAAGAAGGATCTTGGAATTGTTGATCACAAGCTGAATATGAGCCAACAGTGTGATGCAACTGCAAAAAAGGAAAATGCTATTTTAGGCTGCATTAACAGAAGTATAATTTCCAAATTGTTGCTCTATTCGGCACTGGTTAGGCCTCATCCATCCAGTTCTGGACTCTGCACTTTAAGATGGATGCAGACAAACTGCAACAGGTTCAGAGGAGAGCAATAAGGATCATCAGGGGACTGGAAGCAGCTCCCTATGAGGAGAGACTGAAAGAACTAGGCATGTTTAGCCTTGAGAAGAGAAGATCGGGGGGAGATACAATAGCACTTTTCAAGTACTTAAAAGGTTGTCACACAGAGGAGGGCCAGGATCTCTTCTTGATCATCCCAGAGTGCAGGACACTGAATAAGAAGCTCAAGTTGCAGGAAACCAGATTTCAGCTGAACATCAGGAAAAACGTCCTAACTGTTAGAGCGGTACAACAGTGGAACCAATTACCCAGGGAGGTGGTAGGCTCTCCAGCATTGGAGGCATCCCAGAAGCCGCTGGACAGCCACCTGTCAGATATGCTTTAAGTTGGATTCCTGCATTGAGCAGGGGGTTGGACTCAATGGGTACAGCCCCCTTCCAACTCTACTATCATATGATTCTTATCCCAGCTTCTTTCAGCTGGTTGATGTCTTTAGCAAGCTTAAATCAAGGGAACAGCAACCCCCCCTAACTGTAAGCCTGTGTTTTCTAAGTACATTTCCAGACAGTAGCTCCCTGCTTGCAATGCTATTTTGGTTCAGGTAACTGTATATCTTGTTATGCAGTTACATATATTTTGTAGAATAGTTAAATAAGAAAACAAGAAATATTGTCTTTTGCTTATTGAGGAATGGTTGAAATAGTGTTCCAGAAATCTGCTAGTTTCTATTTTAGATTAACAACTTGCTTTCCCTTTTCTCCTATCTAGCGAGAGACGAGAGCAATACATTACTCTTGTGTTGCTATTAGTAGCCTATTTATCATTAGCATGGTGGCATGTCTTTGGGGAGACAGATATTCATGTTTTCCTAGGACGACTGGGGCAAAGACAGATGTTTTATAATCTTGGCAAAGCCGCATATATTCTCTGTGTGAAAAGCTTTTCCTGAGCAGTACCTGCAGTGGAGCAAATTGGTTGATGTAAAATTCCCTGAATAAATATGGTTCTAAGAGTTGATTAGCTTCACAGTTTCCATACATTAATTAGGTTTTCGTAAAAGCTGTTCTCAGTTTAGAATTGCTCTGAGCGCTTATCTCGTTTAAAGGCATGGAGGGAGTGTAATGAAATATATTGCAGGTTCATTTGGTCAGCTTCATTCAAGATTTGGATGATTAGATTGCCTTTTTGCCAATCTGCTTGCCTCTCAGTTTAGAATGGCAGTCATACCTGTTGAATATACTGAGCTAAACCATTGGCAGGAGGCATAGCTCTTATATGCTTTGCATATAGAAGGTGGAAAAATGGAAAGGAATAAGATAGAACTCAGGAAGATAAAGGAGGATTTAACAGTAAATGAAGATGTGCAATACTTCTCTGATAAATTGAGTGACCACATTTATTATACATTTATTGACCACTGAAGAAGGCTTTGTCAAAATGTGCTTGGTCATATGTTTTGATATTGTATCGCAGAAGTTGTTTTTGTATTGGTCATATGTTTTGATATTCTATTTCAGAAGTTGTTTTTGTATATATTGGTTATATTTACTATTGCGCAATCAGCTATGCTAGATGTGTACATTTTTTTAAAAAAAAAGTTCTTAAAAAGCATCCACATCCTTATCATAGGCAGCCTTGAGGTTTTTTTTGTTCCCAGTTCCTTGTTTTTCCACATTTTAGTTTGTTAGTTTGTCGGGACACACTTCTTGGTTTGTTTTGCATATAGAAGGTCTCAGGTTCATCCCCTAGCATCTCAAGTTTTAAAAAGGGATCTGAGGCAGAGGGCTGGCCAGGTTGGGCCCTGACTGGGGGGCTTAGAAGGGCCCATCACTGCTCTGACCCAGCCTCACTTCCACTCACCACCCTCCCTGCTGGGCCCCTGTATGGTCATCTTAGGAGCGGGCAAGTGGTGAATGGGAGAAAAGCCTAGATCCCATCTGCAACGACCTACCATCCTAATTTACCCAAAGTGCAATGCATCAGCCTATAGAACTATGAAATCTATAGGATGGGTAGGGAAAGCAATTCCTTTTCCCAATCCTTCCATCAGCCTCAAAGGAGCTACTGGCAGGAAGGTGCAGCTGCCTCATCTCCCATTGCACTGGGAAATGTAGAACTTCACATGCATTCTCCGGGTTGTAACTTGGCAATCCTGTTACTACTGGAGACTGAACCTGCAAGGTTGTGGCACTGCATGGGATGAAACTCTTGGCATAAAGCACCCCCTGACATAGTTTCAGTGCCTTTCTCCATGCCAGCACAAGCATACGTTTTTCAAATGGTAAAATTTAAGGGAGTGGGAAACCCCCTCAGATGAGTAATACTGCATCTATACCTGCCTGCCTGCCTGCCTGCCTCTTTCGCTTACAGATTAGGTGTCTCTAGCTCTTAAATTCTCAGGCTGTACCTTAGGTAGCACTGAGGCATCATTGTAGTGATTTTATCACTCAACCTTTTCCTCTTCTGCAGGGCAAATGAGCCTGCAATGATCCAGTGCTACAGGCATAAAGCAGCCACATAGCTCTGCCCCATTTGCCATGACAAATACCTTCCAATTAAAAAAAAAAGTAAAATAAAGATGCATGCATGCTAGCTGCAGCAATTTAACCTCAAAGAACTATCAATATCCTTCTTAGGGTGAGATATGCAGGGTAGCCCTATTCACTAGCAGCCAGTGTGAAAATTCATCAGCCCATGGGTGCAACTATTTCCTAAAATACACATCTTTGTATGCAATTTTGCCAAATTTACACATTTTTGCAGGGCAGGTTCCTGTAGTCTAATGCATTTGTATGTTATTTTCATCTATATATGTATTTTTATGAATACTTTACCCCAGTATATGTAGTTTTGTGCACATTATTTGGCTGGAGAACTGTACTGCAAAATTCAGAGAAGTGTAGATTTTGAAGGATGGCTGTGCTTTGGTTTGCTGATTGTTTCAGAAAGTGAAAATTAGGTACATTCACCTTTCAATGCAAATTTGTATCAGATTTCTCACCCATCTGTAGTGCACACACTGGCAGAGCCAGTTCACTTCTTCCACAGGTATACCGATGCACCCCAAGCCATGCTGCAGCCCTGCCCCACTGTAGTCCCATATATATAAGCTACAGAGATGCCGGTTTGGGGAGGGTAGCTTTATAGCTCTGCCCCATCACACAAACCTCTATTGGCCCATTTCTGACAGTGCCTAGTTCCGTTTGCATGGCAGTGACAGGTACGTTAGCAGACTGCTGGGTGCAATCCATCCCAAGTGTAACATTTCAAGTCCTTTTGGTTTTGATGGAAGAGAGTTAAGCATGTGCATCCACTGAGTCTTAAACTGGACTGGACTGCATCCCAAGATTACAAGCCCTGTTTTTTGAGCAAAGTCACTAAGTTGTGCCTGAACTGGAAATTTTAAGCTTTCACATAAACTGAACTGGGAGCAGAATTTTGGATCATCAAATCAGGCTGTTAAATGCTTTATTGCCTTGATCATATTGTGAGAATCTCAGTCTTGATTTCAAACACCTTTGGTTAGTAATTTGAGAATGGGGTTGTAACTGATATAGCTACAGTTACTTAGCAGTATACTTATTCTGCTGGATAAATGTTTTATGCCAGCAAAATGTTGTTGCACAAGAGAATGCATAAGCAGATTGTTGGGAACTTTGTTGGGAACTTTCTAGCACAATAGATTGCACAATCTGTTGCGCAGCGAGTTTCCACTAGTGCAACTGTTGTGCTGGATCCCTCTGTTGCGCAATATTAAAACTCATCTGTATGCTAGTGCAAGAGCCCTTGCACTAGCAAACAGAGAACATTGGCTTCAGCCTTTAATTTCTAAGTCTCCACCCCACACAGATAGGCCTAAGGTTGCCAGTTTTAAAAAAAATGTAGACTTGTTTTTGAGTCTTTAACAGTAGTCTGGCACACAGAAATATAGCAAAATGAAGCTTTCCTGGGATTTTAACTCCAAATTCAGAAATGTTTGAGCTGCTAAACTTCCAAGAACATTAGAAGAAAAATAACTGAGAGACCTTCAGACCCTTATGCAGATGATGTTTGCACATTGAAACAAAACAAACTCTCATATTATCCCTTTGCTAAAGCAAAGGAAGATGCAAATTGTATTCTAGGGTTAAACGTGTGCAAGAAAATAGAGCACTGACACTTTTTTCCGCAGAAGAAAGGGAAATACAGCAAAGGGGTGGGGTGGGGTAAATCACGGTGAGGCATGGATGACAGAAGGAAGTGTAATGAGCCATTAAATTATAATAATTAAAATCAATTATCTAGCCAGCTAAATACAGCCATATTTATTGTTGCATATACTCTCTCACAGAGCCAAAAAAATAAAAATAAAAACATCAAGAATGTTTTTGCAGTTTTGCTGGAAACAGGGAGTTACGACTGAGGCAGGAGAGAGATTTTTACTTTTTTTAATGCTTTTCTTTTCCTCCTCCCTCCTTTTGTTTCCAGTGTTTAAAGCCAGCAGCTTTATTCTTAGTGCTTGCAAATAAGTTATGAGGCAAAAAGCACTCAAGATGCAAACTTATAGCATGCAATTTTGACAAGAGCTTTCTCTTTCTTATGTCACGGGATATTTTAGGATCCAACAACAAGAATGAAGCAGAGATCAGCTTTGTGAAACTGGGCCAAGAACTCCTCTAACATAAAATATAAGCCCCTTTTATTTTCACTTATTTTTAGTGAGGACTGGTAAGGAACTAAATAAAATAGGAACATATATACATGTGTCCAGAGTGCTGTTTCTACGTGAATAATTAGCAAGGCTTTTTATTGGTATTTCCATGTGGGTCTTAGGGCATGTTCAAATGCAAATGCTGTTAATATATGATGAATAACTTCCAGTTATAAGGCAAGCAGTCAGAACATGTCTGCTGAGTTTCTTCCCTTGTTTGGTTCATTAGTGTACAATGAAAAGCGAAACACTAAAAAAAATGATGTCATGTGGGACGGGGTCTTGTATGTTGGTTGCTGTACCATCAGGAACTTCCCCCCAGGACTGATCTAGCCAGAAATGCTCTGAAAGTGATAGCATTCATGCAGGTGGTATTTTTTAAAGATGCATGCATGCACACACAAGCACACATATACAGTTAAAGGAAAGAAAGGAAGTTCAGTGGGCTGGACACCAGCCCAGAACCTCAAGTCAGCTGAAGGGCCTGGCAAAAGCTGCATTTCTGCCTTTTCCTCTAAAGCAGGGGGTGGGTGGGTGATAATGCCCTCTGAAGCTTCGACAACTAGCCTGTTGATATGGTCTTGTCACACAGAGTACAGTATCTCATTTATGTTAAAACCATTCCACTGACTTCCTGTTCCTTTCCAGATACAATAGAAATTCTGGCTTTGACTTTTTAAAGGTCTATACAGATCAGACGCCAGGTTTCTGAAGGACCCCTTACTCCTCCCAACAAGAATCTGCCCAGCTGTTACAGTCTTCTTTGGAGTCCCATCTTTAGGTATCCTCATCTTTAAAAGTTAGTGGGTAGAAAGTAGGTACAGGGATTTCTTTGTGATTGTCCTCCAGTTCTGGAGGGACCCTCTGAGATGTTCATCTGACACATGCTTCGTTGGGTTTTGTGCATCAGGTCAAACCAATTTATTTGCTATTTTATTTATGATATTTTATAATGTGATTTTATTTATTGTTTGTTTATTTCATGTATGACTCGTCCATAAAACATCTCATCTTCACTGTGGACAGCTCCTTGAAAGTTTGGACAAAAACTCAGAGCAGATTCCGGACCCACCAGCCGCCACAGCTTCTCAGTGGTGGTTCCCCATTTGTGGAAAGCCCTCCCTGGTGTGGTGCATCTGTCTCTGTTAATTTTCAGGAGGAATTTAAAAACATTTCTGATTACCCAGACATTTGATGGTTGAAAGCTTCTGCTCCTGGCAATCTTGAAGCTATTGTTGTGAGAACATGTGATTGTTTTTAGATGTTTTAAGATATGTTGTTTTTATTTTTAATTGTATTGTTTTAAACAGTGATGTGTTTGCTGCCCTGGGCTCCTTTGGGAGGAAGGGTGGGATACAAATTCAATGAATAAATAAGTTAATAAATAAATACATCCAGACTACATCAGAATAAATTCCATTTGCATCTCCAGGAGTTCCATTTGTGCTAAGGAATGTTTTTAACTGTTTTTAATGTATTTTTCTTCTTTTTGTTAAATGGGTTTATGTTTGCCACTCTGGGTTCCTTTGGGAGAAAGGGTGGGATATAAATTCAATAAATAATAATAATAATAATAATAATAATAAAATAATCTCCATGTACATGCAAAGAACTCCTCCACAGAAGGAAGGGCTCTGATTGGACCAGGGTCCTTCCTCCCATGAACTCTGTGCGCGCAGAGCTTCTTCTGATATAGTTTAAATGCACAGACATTGAGGGAGTGTGGTTGCGACAGGGGCCATGGCTTGCCAGAGAGCCCTGCAAGTGTCTCAACACGTTATTTGAATACATGAAGGGGAGTCATGTGAAGCACTTATACAGAAATGGCTTGCAGGGAGGGGCACCACTTCAGATTGGATTGGCTTCGTTGGTGCACCTCAGCCATCCCAAGTTGCTGTCACCCCACTCCATTCCCTCACTGGCCTGGTCTGGCACATTGATGCAGCTGCTGAAAGGCCAGGCACTGTCCCTCTCCACCAGCTGCTCCCACTCCTGTAGTTATAGACAGGGAGAGGATGGGGTGCTTCAAGAGTTTAAATATGTTTAACAAGCACGCCTTTCATTTCCACCCCCACAAAAAAAAACCCTGTAGGTGA
Organism: Rhineura floridana; assembly: GCF_030035675.1. Lineage (NCBI taxonomy): Eukaryota > Metazoa > Chordata > Lepidosauria > Squamata > Rhineuridae > Rhineura > Rhineura floridana. The sequence goes on from NC_084484.1 coordinate 74,834,901, forward strand.
GAACTTATTTTAATATTGGTTTTCATATGTTAAAATAATTGACTCTAGCAGCTCTAAGCAAGAATATCAATACATTCACATGAGTAGCCTTGTCTACCCCCTGTCCTGGCCAAGCCCGTTAGAATCAGAATCGGACCCGCTGGTGTGTTTTTCTCCAGTATGTTTAATGAAAAACTTCAGTTTAGAGTACTTCATGGACCAGCTTAGAGGTCACACGAGATTCTGCATCTCTGCACAGCATAACTAGGCATGACTATTCAAAGCTAAGATGTTGCAGCAATTAGACAAACCCCTTTACAACCCTTAAGTAGGTTCGGGCGGGCTCTTTCCGCTTGTGTGAGGAAGGTGTCACAGAACAGGAATGTGCATGCATGCTAGTGCTCCTCCTAGTTGGAAAAGCGGGGACCAGCTGAGCCTGCCAGTGTAGTTGTCTGCATGTCTGGGGCAATGATGGCAGGGGCACCTCATCAAGAGCCTCCTCCTCTAGAGGAGGTGCGCGTGGCAGCTGGGTCTGGAGCAAAGGGGGTGGAGGAGAGGAGAAAGGGCTGGCTCTGTTGTAACTGGAGCTAAGAGCTAAGGGGGAGGAGCTGCTTCAACACTTTCTTGTTGCAAGTTACTAGGACCCTCCCCTGGGTCCTATCCTGTATCTTCTTCATCATCATCACTCCAGGAACATTCCATGGGGCTCATGACACCCTTGCCATATATTCAAATCTTCCAAATGTAAGGTAAATTTAAAGCTACCTCTGGGCATATGAGATGCAGGAGCAGCTCACCCAGTGGGGTTGAAAAGCATTAATTGCCTCCTGGCAGGGGCGTCCCTACTACTTATTCGGAGCAGTCAGGCAGTGGTGAGGTCAGGGCTGCACAGCCCCACTGGCAGAACCAGCAGCTCTGAACATACCACCACCTCACCCCTCCCAGTAAGTGGCAGTGATGCCTCTGCAAGAAGTCCATTGCTGCAGCTCCACCCACCAGGCAAGCTGCTCCTGACTAGATGATTAGGAAATATTTAGGGCAGTATTCAGGCCCTCGTCCCATTGGTGCAAGGATTTATACTTGCACAGTGGAACTTTAACCCTTGCTTCTCCTTCCGTGCACACCCTGCACCCTCCCCAAATCTGCTCTGGTGGGTTGGGGGGAAACCCATAACAGATCGAGGGCATGCATGGGGGGAGTAAATGAGGGAAATTCCATTGCACAAGCATAAATCCTTGTGCTAACAGAATGGGAGACTTAACACTATTTTGGATACAAACCTCAGCACTGACTCTCATCAACACTGTTGGTATGATCATTTATTCCCAACCATTCAATAGTTGTGTTAGCTATTATATAGCATAATGCATGTGTTGCTCCATATAGGGAAACATGCACGTGTTGACAAGTGCTCCTCATTAAAGGCACAAGTGCCACCATTAAGAGTCAAGGTTGGGACTCTACTCTTCTAGTCTACAACTAAAGCAATGAAAAATTCAGTTTCTTAAGAAATGCATCCTGCCCAATACACCACAGTCTAATCACAGATGACAGGTTACTGATTTCTTCTTCTTCTCCATTTCTCCAGATCAATATTATTACGCCACATTCATTTCTAAAGTCATACATCATCAGGAATTTAGGTGTTGCTTCATTACCTTTTTCTGAAATTTATTTAATAATTTAGAAGAGCACAGAAAAAGGTGCTATATTTTTCTTTATCAAGTACTGATTCTTGAAAGGTAGAAAATTCAGTAACTAGAACAGAAGCAAGGAGATGTTAAACCTCATTTGACAAATAAACATGCAGCAAGCCGTTTCAAACTAGTCTGCTCTGGGAAGTTTGCCAAGAAACCTTGCATTTGGGCATTGAAATATTTCTCTTTTCACAGAGCAATCCTAGGCATGTCCAGGTAAGTGCACATAGGATTGCAGCCTCAGTGCATACATTTAGGGGACCCCAAATACTCCATTTTGTTTGGTATTATTACCACCTAAGAACATTGGGTGGTATTCAGTGCTAGTCCTACTCAGAGTAGACTTATTGATGTCAATAAACTAACATAAGTCATTAATTTCAATTGTTTTACTCTGAATAAGACTTATGTAAATACAACCCATAGGCTTCCCCATGATTACCATTTAAAAGCCCAGCTAAGGCACATTTTGGTGTTGAGAGACAACTGAAGCTGGCTGATTGGAACCCCTCTAATTGAATCCATCTGAAACAGCAAATATTGAAAACAGTGATTTAAAATTACTTCTTTTTTAATATCAACAAAAAGGTACCCAACAGTTGACAAGATTTCAGATTGTCAAAACTAAGAAATCACCTCATCTACATCTATTTACCAAATCAATGAAATGACTTGGATCTAAAAAATAACCTGTATAATGTAAGGCACAAAGGTTCTTGTTTGTTCCAACTCCCTCTGTGTGTGTCTTTCTCAGATTTCACACATTTTCTTTTCTGAGAGAGTGAGGTTGCCAAGATACCATAAAAGGTACACCTTTCCTCAGGCTTTCCAGCTGTGAGCAGAGTGGGGAAAGGGCATGGAAAATATTTTGTTATCTCCTCAACAGAAGCTGAAGACAGCCTTTGTGGCTCAGAGAGGAGTGGACAGTTGTAGGTAGGTTCAGAAAACTGAAGTCTGTTCTCATCTGTCCCACTGAGTTGGACTGCTATTGCAGAACAATACTGAATGACATGATTTAGAACGGCCTTTTTGAGTATTTTCAATAATGCAAGTATTGGAACATGCGGGGGTGTGTGAGGCAGATCCCAGGTCAATTTCACAGATGTTCATTCTTAAGCTGGTTCCATCCTGTTTCCACCATTAATCTGCAATTTATTCATTCTTTAAAAACAGCACATAAATTTAAATAAGTAATTTCTTATGTATTTTATCACAAAACACATTTTAAAAATACATATTTCATCTCAGTGTACACATTTCTAGATGTAATTTATTTCAACATGCATTTTGTAATGCATTTGGGTATATCCTTTTGCTGAAATCAGTATCACAAATTTTTTGAGAAATGCAATCTTCTCTTTGGAGAAGAACGAGTACATTCCAATCCACACCTTAGTCGAGGAGATGCAGGTCAGGTCACTTCGCACTGGAATTCCTCAGGCATCCCTTCACATGCTTCACAATGGCTATGGAGACTCAGTTCTAGTTGACAATAGTTGCTTGCCTTGTTTGATCTTTGTTACTAAGCAACAGTAGGAGTGGGGCTGAGCCAAGACATTTTGCTGCTTGTGATGGAATAGGAAATGGCACCCCTTCCACCTTCCCCAACTCAAGGTACATTGTATCCAATGGCTACACTGGCTTCTGGTCCATTTCTGAGGCCAGTTCAAGGGACTTCTCTTAATTTCTGAAGGCCTGAATGGCTTGGGACTAGGGCTGAGTTGTAGATTTGATGTTCTGAACCAGAATTTGGAGGGCAAAGAAGAAGCCCCTGAACATGCAAGAGGGCAATTTCAAGAGGGAGCACCATTTCCCAAAAAAATGTTTCCAGGGGATTCAACAGTGGCAACAGCAATGGGTTATCTTTTTATTTTATTTTAACTTTATTTTTGCCACTAACTATAGAGGTGGTGCTCTGTTTGGAAGCTGCTGACTCACAGCTGATGGCTTCCCATAGGCATCTGGTTGGCTACTGTGAGAACAGGATGCTGGATGAGATGGGCCGCTGGCATGATCCAGTGGGCTCTTCTTATGTTTTCCCTCATGAAAGCCCCTGGAACAATGCAGCATCATGATGTAGTACTGATCATAGAAGTTTTGAGAAGAAAATGTTAAAGCCCCACTACAGCCACCATCCACTGCCCTCTGCCAAAGCCTCCTGAGAACTATGTTTGCTTATTTATTTATTTATTTGATTTATATCCCACCCTTCTTCCTAGAAGGAGCCCATTATGACATAACACCCTTGCAAAGCAGTTGCCAGTCATAGCTGTAAGAACAGTTAGGAAGCTGAAGGCCTTTTGGGTGCTCATGAAGCAACAGGGGCAGGGAGAAGGAAGACCACCAGTCTCAGGAACTCCACAACAATGGGGATGCTATTTCCAATATTTTCCCACCAATTTAGTCCTAACTGTTAAGTCCTCCTGTTTCCCTTTGGCCAGAAAGACATGGGAGTCAGAAGCAGGATTGCCAAATCAGAAGCATCCCAAATCCTGAAATTTCAGGGGCGGGCCCTGGTGATGTCATTAAGCATGATACATTAGGCATCAACCACACTTGCTTTGCACATACCGCTCAAACAAAAAACTCTCTGATTGGAAATTAAGGTAGAAATCTTAGCTGAATAAGAGTGTTTCCAGGTCCAGCTGAAGTGACGGGATCATTCCTGCTTACCTGTTTAGAGATCCTAGGTAAGGAACAGTTAATCTAATCTATTTGCTTCTGGCAAGAAGGGTTTAAGTGCTCTCAAGCCAGGCCAGTCACCAGAAGGCCATTGCAGGAAGAAAGCCTAGTGTTGTGGAGATTAGATGGGAGTACTCAGGAGTGAAGATGGATACCCCTGAAGATTATAATTCTAAACACACTTACTAAGGGGCTAAGCCCCATAGAACTCAGCAAGACTTACATCTGAGTAGATGTGGTTAGGATGGTGCTGTTGGTAAGGCTTGACTAGGGATCCTCTACAACAATATCCATATCAAAGCAGGGTTGGCAGCCTCCTTTCTAGAATGCCCTGCCTGCCTCCAAACTTCTTTACAGACTTGACCCTTCACTGCAGAGAGAGGTTAGAGAAATGAGTAAGAGTTAAGAAGATTCTCTACTCTTTCCTGCCTGCTCTATGGGCCGCTATAAAGTCATTTTGACAGCCAACACAACTCCAGTGAGTAATATTTGAAAGACAGAAAACACACATGGTTTTGATCTACCCTCACAGGCAGTAGATTGGGAACAACAGCAATTGAAGCCACACTTCCCAGTATGTGAATTCTCTTTTACCTCTATTGGGCAAGAAACAAACCATCTTGTAGGGCATTTTTTAACATACAAGGTGGGAGGGGGGAATTGTTGGAAGTGGGGAAGGGCAAGAGCAACTCCTGTTTGGGTTCTTTTGTTTGTATTCCAGAAGGAAGATAGCATTAGGGTCCTCCAGCTGGCTAGGCTTGCCTACCTTTACCTGTGCTCTTCTCTGCCTAACTTCCTTCCGTTGTAAACTGATAGGCTCAGGGACGCTGACCTGCTCCCCCTTCGTCGTCGGAAAGTTCTGTGCTTTCTGTTTCTGTTTCTCAGTCACATTTACAAAGACACAGTCTGGATAAGATGGTTGTTTTTCTGTGCATATGTGCTGGGCCCAGGCCCTCTCAGAGGTTGAGACAGGCCCAGGCCACTCTCATTTTTTGAGGCTTCCGGTATATTAAAAATTGTGGTATATTTTAAATGTTTACATTTAACAAATTAACATGTTTAACACAAAAATGACAATGCAATATTTTATTTAGCAAGTGCTTTTCTAGTTTTTTTTCTGTGCAAACTCATGTCAAAAGTCTTATAGGCACAAAGGAATCTACCTTATACCGGGTCAGGCCATTCGGTACCATTTAGCTCAGTGCTGATGACATGGACTAGCATTGGCTCTCCAGGATTCCAGGCAATAGTCTCTTTCAGAGATTGAATTTTGGACCTCTGCATGCAAAGGATGTGCCCTACCACTGACCTACAGCCCTTCCCCTGTTTAAAAAAGTATATTTTAAAATTGTTCTTTTCAATTCATTAATGAATACACAGCATACTAGGGTAGATCGACACCATGCATTTAAAGCATATTCAACATACATTTGAAGCACATAAGCCCACCACAGAATGATGGGAACTGTAGTTTGTTAAGGGTGTGGGAGGGAAACTTCACTTCCCAGGATTCTTTGGGGGAGGTCATGCGCTTTAAATGCGAGTTGGATGTGCTTTCAATGTATTGTGTGGATCTGCATTACTTCATAAACTTTACCTGCATATAAATCGTTTTAATTAAATTTTAAAATGGAAATAAGCTACGAAGTTTACTGGCTGCCCATGGGCTATGCACCATCTCTCAGCCTAATTTGCCCCTCAGGGTGCAAACAACAGAGGGGGACCATGACCACCCCAAGGAAAAAGGGCACATTTAAAATGTAGAGGAAATAATAGTTTACAACCCTAATGCAAAATCAGATACATATCGAGACATATATGTATGTATGGTATAGTATGAAGAAATATTTATATAAGCATGAATGTCAAAGATGTTTATTATTTACACAACCTGTAAAGATATTTATAGTGCAATCCTGTGCATGTTTACTCAGAAGCTATTCCCAAGGTGTTCAGTGAGGCTTACTCAGATAGGGAAGCATGCACAAGACTGCAATTTAGTGACAAGGGACTTCACTCACCCAATCCAGAATCATGCCACATTATGCTGTTTTGCAACTGTTTCATACTTGTTTTATGGTTATTGGATTTTAAATGGCTTTATTTCTTGTTGTGAGCTGCCTTGGTTTCCAATCCTACCTCACTCAGTTGTTGGAAATATTCCATATACACACACGCTGTAGATGTAAAAATGTATACATCCCATATAATAGTTTATTGTCAAAACCAGTTGGCCATTGCAGAACATTTTTTTAAAAAAATAAGTATTAGCATCCTGCCAAATAATAGCAGTGACACCTAAGTAAGTCCTGCCTAACTGCTTAAAAAAAGGATCAGAAAGGAAGAGAAAGATTTACAACAATCCTTTTCTATGTTCACTCAAAAGTCCCACTGATTTTCAGCACAATCCTAACCATGTCTACTCAAAAGTAAGTCATACTGTATTCAGTGGGGTAAATTCCCTGTTATAAGGAATTAGCATTGCAGCTTCACTCCCAGAAAAGCTTCATATTGGGAAGGTTTTCAAAACAGGTTATGAATAAACTGCCCTCTTCAACAGTCCAGTAAAATTTAAACTTGTTTGACTCCTTAATCAGAAAAGTATAACACTGCAGCATGTACACTTTTTAAAATTTCTGTTCAAAATTATTTGAAAGATGAAATGTATATGCCATATTTTGCAAGTAATTAAAAAAACCTGCATGTACACTTTTATTATAATTATTAAAAAAATTGTTTACTGTGTATGCCTACCAAGATCCTGCGGGTCAACAAATCTTATCAATTGCAACCCTGACTTCACTTATTGACTAAAAACCTGAAAGGGCAGGGATTAGAGCAGCCAGTACTAACTGAAGTTGCAGGGGGCAGCTGACATTTTGGTTTATATGTTTTGAACCAGACCACTTAGAAACTTAATTTTTTTAAAAGATGAACACTAAGAGTCCGGAGATTAAGGTGACTTCCCTGGAGACCCAGAGAGGACCTCCAAAAACCAGAGTCTCCAGGCAAAAACCGGACACCTGGCAATCCTAGCCAGAAGTGGAGTTTTTTTGCTGCTTGCTTTTTACCGAACATTCTAGAAAGAAAAAGATCAGGAAAAGAAACACCCACAAGGGGCATGCCTGAATCTGTTCTTCAGGCAGCCTTGAATAATCAATGGACAATCAATAGGTTACAGGCACACTGAATCAACCACAGGCACACTGACCCAATACGTACCCCAGCCATCTTTACTTGCCAAACCCCTGATCTGCTGGGCTTGAAGGGATTTGGATGAGGTGGAGGTGTCCCTCTGCCCAGCCCTGCCTGACTCTGCTTGTCTCTGCCAGTGGGGAAGCTATGCTGGCCTGGAGCACCTCAATGTACTTGTTCAGATAGTGGGTGGAAGCTGCTACCTCTGGTATCCCTGCAAGTGGTAGGCAGAGGAAGCACCCCAAACAGGGAATTTCAGGATCGGGGGGGTAGAGCTGGGCCAGCACAGGATGACGTGACAGCAATAGGCCTGATCCAGGCCTCTTCACTGCACCAGCCTGTGAAATGGCTGCGAAATTTCCCCCAACCCTTCCTCAGTTCTGGTTGGCACCAGTGGCAGGGCTATGGGTGTGGCAGTGGCTACTCTACTCCATTAAGCCCCACTGCTGCCAAGCAGGGGATTGGATTTTCGTTATTTTTGCATCTATAGAGCTTTTACCCATAGAAGCTGATGCAACAATAGTTTTTGTTATCCTTAAGGTGTCCAAGCAATCTTTGTTATCTCCATTGATAGAGAGGGTTTGCTGCCTCTAGATCTGTTAAATAAGACACATTGCCCCTGCATCAAGTTATGCCAGATGCCAAGGGAGCGCAATACGATATCACTTGTCCTAATGGGAAGCAAAATGTTCACATTACATTGCGCTGCTAAGTCAAGACAAATGTGATATTGTATCAATCACTAACCACAAATCATAGGGATGGTGACATTTACCTAAGGGGAGAAATGGAGATGGGAAATTTTGCTGTTACACATGAATAAAGACGAGCCTGTTAATGACAGTGATGTTGATGAAAAGTGAACTGCAGAGAGCTGTTCACCAGAAAATTTAAGGTCAGGGAAAGAAAACCTAATAGCCTCTTTGAAACTGCTGTCAAGGCAGCATTCCACACATTTAGTTCCTGCTCAGAAAGAACACGGTGGGGGAAGGAGAAGAGGGAGACTTCATAAACTTTTGCACTGGCTTTCTCCTTTAAAAAAGATGGATGAAAAACAGAATGTGCATCTGTTATATTCAGTCACAGAACAATAACTGAAAATTCCCTTAGTAAATAATATGATTCCTGGAGCCCTTCCAAGGATTGTTGGGCTGAAGTAAATGCATGAGTGAGCCAGCATCACAGTGGTAGGCTTCTCCCCTGAAATGCACACATGCACTATAACATGTGCAGACAGCTCTGATGCACGTGCTGGGATGGGTGTAGTAATCATGGCCATCACAAATCAGCTCACTTAATTAGCATGGCATGAATATCACAGGGGTTACTAAAGTGGTAGCCATGTGGGTGCAATGATGACCTTGAAGTCTTCCTGTGATGCCTGTAAGGATTCTAAGCACACATCTCCACTGTCTCTTTGATAAGGAGGTGATGAGGGTAGTGACGTTTTTCTCCCTTTAGAAGTACATAGAAGGAAGTTGGAAGTATGACACTCTCCCACATCCTCCTTCAGCTCTACATGCTTTTGTTGGTTCACATTAATGGATCCATCTTTTATTCCGATCCATTGGAAAAGTCAAGTGTGTACATGCTTGCATGCTTTCTCCTTTCTGTGTCTCTGTAATGGTGGGCTGATCCAGGGAGGGGAAGAAGAGTGACCAGAGGGTGGTGCCCATGGCTCTCGCTCAAAAATCCAAATGTGTCCATAGGCCTAAAAAGATTGATGACCCCTGCTCTATTACTAGAGGCCTGCAGTCAAGATTTCACTGACCTTCCCTGTCCCTCACCTTTGCAGCTCCTGACCAAAGGCAGCTCTTCTCTCTGCCCATTTTCTCCACCTGAGTTTTCCTTCCTCTCTCAGATTTCTCCTGCTAGCCTTTCCTCCATCCCTTTACTTTTCTGGACAACTTCCTTTACCTACCTTTCTTTCCCACCCCCGTCCTCATACCTTCTCTGGGCATGTTACCTTCTCAGGCCCCCAACTCCTTCTTGCCTTCTTTCCTTAATCCCTTCAGCTCCTGCCCAGGGCTGGTTTTACCACCACCAGGACAATTCCGTAGTAGAGCTTAAAAAATTGCACAGTACTTACTCTAATGCTGCCCGTGCTTGTGATCAGGGTGTTTGTTTTGCCATGGCAAATAGGAACAGAGGAAGCTGCCTTATGCCGAGGCCATGAAGCTTACTGGGTGACTTTGGGCTAACCACTGCCTCTCAGCCTAACCTACCTCACAGGGTTGTTGTGAAGATTAAATTGGGAGGGGGAGAACCATGTTTGTACATCACCTTGAGCTCCTTGGAGGAAAGATGGGATATAAAAGTAATGTAATAATGATTGGTCTATGTAAGCCAGTATTTTAAGCTCTGACAGGCTGAAGCCCTCCATAACATCGGACAAAGAAAGGTCTTTCTTTTTTTTAGTAAACAACAGTGTTTTTTGAGGGGGGAGAGTATTAGCAGAGGATAGGAATTCATACTTCTTTAGCAGAAAACAGTATAGAAGTATTAATATTCTAGTTCTTATGTCTCAGGAACCCTGAATTTTCTATATGGCTTTTACGTGGCCAGTGTTTACTGGCGGCATCTCAGGAACTGTCAAATATGTGATATACAAGACTGGGGTTAAATATATTTAATGCTTCATACTGCACAGTTTCATCCGCTTTCCAAACTGGAAGGAAACTATCTGCACATTGAATTCCCAACTTTCCAACTGGTCTGCTTAAACAAATGCTGATATCCACATATTGAACACCTTATACATTTGTAGACTGCAGTCCCGGTGCTCACTTACCTGGGAGTCAGCCCCACTGAACTCAAAGGGACTTGCTTCTGAGTAGACATGTGTTGGATTGGATTGTAATTTTCTTTCCTGTCGTATATCAAAGGCTTAGGACATGAAACAAGATATTCCTACCTCATTTTATCCTCACAGAAGTGTGCTGAGTTATGTTAACCTGAGCGTCCAATCCTATATATGTATACTCATAATTAAATCCCAGGGCAATCAATGGGGTTTAGTATCAGCAACAGCGCATGAGAAGGGAGTGGCACAGGGATGCAAATGTCCTCACAAAAATTCATCAATATATACACATTTTTGTATGAGGTTTTCCCTAACAAATATATGCATTCTCATACACAAATTTCCCTAATATATGCATTTTTGTGCACTTTTTGGTTTGGAGATACAAAATTCAGAGAAGTGTGAATGTGAAAGTCTAGCTGTGTTTTGGGAAGTGCGGCTCAGGTAGGTTCACACTGAAGTTTAAACTGAACAAAATTCCTCCCCCATCCCTACTGGGAACTCTCTGGGAAGAATGACATATGGACATGACCTAATTGTGGCCCTTGCACAGTGCATAAAACTAAAATCCAGAGAGCTTTTCTATTCAAGAGCTACCCTTGGGAAGAGTTTGGAATGTGTAGAAGGTGCTGAACATAAGGACAGAGCTCAGAAATTGTGTATCACTGAAAAGAAAGGCCTGGGTGAAAAAAACAGGCAAGACTATATGAGCTGTTTCTGTGTTCCAGAAACTTTGCCAATAGACTATAAGTAAAGCAACAGTGATTTTATTTATTTATGAAAAAAATGGAAATGGACTGCCTTCAAGTTGATCCCAACTTATGGCAACCCTACGAATAGGGTTTTCATGGTAAGTGGTATTGAGAGGTGGTTTACCATTGCCTTCCTCTGAGGCTGAGAGGCAGTGACTGGCCCAAAGTCACCCAGTGAGCTTCATGGCTGTGTGGGGATTCGGACCCTGGTCTCCCAGGTCGTGGTCCAACACTCTAACCACTATGCCACACTGGCATAGAGATTTATAAAAATATTTGTATACTGCTTTTTCATTAAAAACATCAAAGTGGTTTGCAGCATGTTATAAAAACACAACCATAGAATAAAACATTAAAAATACAATACAAAGTTCAAGACTGCAAAAAAAAAAAAAAAAGCATCTTCTTAATTGCCTTCATAAGCTTGGCAGAACAGAAAGGTTTTCAGTAGGCACTTAAAAGTTAAAACAGAAGGTGCCTACTGAATTTCTGTTGGCAGAGCATTCCAGAAAAATGGGCTGATGACATTGAAGGCTCAGTTTCATGTTGATGTTAAATGAGACTCGCCAATTCAGAGGATGACCAGAGCCACTTCTTCACATGATCTCAGTGACTGAGCCCCGATATAAGGGTCCCTAAGGCAGTCCCTAAGATACTTTGGATTTAAGTTGTTCAGGGCTTTGTAAATTAATACAAGGACCTTGAACCTGGCTCAGCAGTGGATGGACAGCCAGTGTAGGTGTTTTAAAAGTAGTGTCACATGTTTTTGGCCATGTGCTCCCATCAGCAGTCTGGTCATCGCATTTTGCACCAGATGGAGCTTTTGAACCAGGACTAAGGGCAGCCCCACATAAAGCTCATTGCAGTAATCCAGTCTCAAGGTTACCAATGCATGGACTACAGAGGTCAGGCTATCCCTGTCTATGAACAGCCGTAGCTGATGAACCAGACAAAGCTGGTAAAAGGCATTCCTAGCCACAGAGAATACTTGAGCATCTAGTGACAATGATGAATCCAGGAGTATCCCTAGGCTACCGACCTAGTTCTTCAGAGGGAGCATGACCCCATCCAGAACAGGTAATGTGACTATCTCCCAGAAATGGGAACCACCCACCTAAAGAGCCTCCATCTTCCCAGGATTCAAGCATGGTTTATTGGCCCTCATCCAGTCCAGTACAGCATTTAGACACAGATCTAGAGGGTTCACAACCTGTCCTGAATCAGATGTTATGGAGAAACAGAGCTGCATGTCATCAGTATATTGCTGACACCTTGCTCCAAAACTCCTAATGACACTCCCAACTGCTTCATATAGATGTTGAATAGCACTGGGGAGAGAACAGGACTCTGTGGAACCCCATAGTACAAGTGCCAAGGGGACGAGGAGCACTCACCCAGTGTTACTTTCTAGATGTGACACTGAAGGTAAGAGGGAACCATTGTAATTCAGTGCCTCCAATACCCATCCCACTGAGGCACTGAATTACAATGGTTCTCTCTTACTTTCAGTGTAACAAAGTATCAAAGGTATCAAACTGGTATCAAAGGCCACTGAGAGACTGTCTCTCTCATGATAAAGGTAATACATCAGGGTGACCAAGGCTGATTCTGTTCCAAAACCATGTCTGAATCCAGATTGTGATGAATCTAGATAATCAGGCTCATCCAGGAACACCTGCAATTGCTGAAAGTAGTATGCTTATGGAGTCTGTACATTAGTTGGCATGTTTTACCTAGTGAAATATAGCACATATCGACACTGCTTTAATAGTTATTCTGTTTCCCCAAGACACCTGAGAATTGTAGCTCTGATGGAGGGGAGGAAAGGAGTCAGGGAGAGGTCAACAGAATTCTCAGCTGCCTTACCAGAATTCTTTGGGAGGGTATCCAAATCTATGTAAGTTTGTAGGTATGTCTATGTTTGCTGGAGATAAACAGGTCTTGTAAGGAAAGCTTCCTCAACCATTACATCTTCCTGTAGTAGGATAAGGAAGTAGAATCGCTTATGTCCCCACAAGCATATGATCTCCCATGCTCTTGAACATGACATGACACAACAGAAAAAGGTGGGAAGGGAGGAGGAAAAAAGCAAACTCAGACACCAGTTTGTAAAGTTACAAAGCTGTTATTATAACCAGCTTGAATGGAAACTGTTCAGGAAGAAGAGGAGTCAAAGGCAGTTAGGCTCTTAGCAGAAGTGATGAATGAGGTCCTGCTTCCTAGCTGTCCCTTAGCTACAGCTCAGTGGAATTAACATTTCATATTAACATTCTGAATATCCATATTGATTATGTTATACTGAATAGCTAAATGGGTGAAGAAGGATGAAGCAGCCATGCTTGGGAGAGAAAGTGGGGAAGGCATAAGGATGGATGGTACTGTGGAAAGGAAGGACAGCTCCTCTTCATCTTATATGAATTGAAAGAAAGAACAGCTGGAGAAGAAGCAGAGATGTGGATGAATTACATCTTTTACAGCTAATCTGCTCATGAGTAATTATGAGTAATTAAGGCAGGCTTGGAGAAGCGAGTTTCTAGGTAAGCAATTCAGGACAATGTTGCATCTCTTGTGTTTCATTAATCAGCCAAGCCACTGATTAGAACCTTCACATCTCATTTGAAAATAATTTTAAAGTAGTAAACAAACCTAGTAGGTGACCTTTGAAAACTCAACACAGCTTCTTTTGAAATTATTTTGAAAGGCCATGAGCACATCTAAGTTTTTTTTGTCCAGAACTAAATATAAGTACATGTAAAAAGGAGACAGGTTGTTTGTTCAACGATGAATGGATACAGCCTTTGACAATTCCATAGGATTGTCCATAGAAGCAAAACAGCAAAAGAATGTTATGAAACCAACTTGGGTTTTGGGGTCTACATTTACATTGACCCACTTTATTTGTCTCCATTGTGAATCTGGCAGAGTACTGTGGCCTGTGAACACCCTCTTGACTAGGAGGAGAATTTCATTCAGTCCACATTAGGGATGGGCAAGAAATTCAATTCAGCTCACATTTCAAGCCAAATTTGTAAATTTACACTTTCCAAAACAATATGAGAACCAAAACACAGCCATCCTTCAAAATTTTCACTTACTCAATTTTTGCAGTGCAGTTTGCCATCCAAAGTATGTTTACAAAAATACATATATTAAGGGAAAGTGTGCATAAAAATGAATATATGAGTGAAAATAACATACCAAAATGCATGATATAACAAGAAATTGCTTGCAAAAATGTGTATCTTAGTCAAAACTGCCTACAAAAATGTGTTTATTAGGAGAAATTTGCACTAAATGCTGGAGAATTTTCATGAGGATTTTTTTTAAAAAAACTTAAATTGCTGCAAAAATGTGAAGAACTGTATTTAAGACTGGAAAAATGAGAAACTGAGAGAACTGAAGTTGATAGATCTTTCTATCCCTAGTCCACATTTTTAATAAACATTTTAATTAAGTTTTTTAAAAAACCACTGCAGTAAACCAAAAGAAGAGGACAGAATACATCCTCAAAAACAATTCATGTAGAGGAATGAGACTGAGATGTAAAATTTCCAGAAATTTTGAAGCCATGGGGAAAAAAGGTTTTTTCCTGGTTTTTTTCAGAAAAAATCAAACTTTTTGGAAAAATTGAAAAAATGCAATATTAGCACTTTTTACAGATTGAAAGTCACTTCGTTACTTCAGGAACATAAAATGTAATTATGTATGGTTTGTCATAAAATTATCACATTTGATACATTAAAAGTAAATTTTATTCAAACCAATATTACAAACTGAATTTACTTTTTTAATTTTTTACCTTTTTTTGGTAACAAATGGATCTACCAGCTCCTGAACTGTAAGGAACCTCTTTCGTTTTGCCAGTTTATGAGGAGCAGGCACAAAACAATTTTTTAAAAAAAGCATAAGAAACCATCAACATTAATAACAAAGAAAATTATTTATGTCTCTGCTAGTCCTCCACAGTGTCAAGCAGACATAAAGCATCCATTCCTATAAAAAGAACAGAAAAAAGGGGGGGCAAGATTCAATGAAACATTTTATTCATCATGCTAAAATAAAACATTCCATAATCATTTTTTCTTCATTTTTTTCAATTTTTCCAATTTTGGGGGGGAAAAACAAAAAAGACTTCGGGGGAAATGAAAAAAAAAGCAGTTTTTTTCTGAATTTTTCCTTTTTTTTCCAGGCCTTCACATCTATATCTAAGACTCCCAGTAACAAATTTGTGTAATAACATACATTGCATTAAATCTAGAGAAACAAACTTATAGGATGAGCACTCCAAGTTAAATTTGTAAGAATATTAAGAGGGGATCTCACAAATAGACACAAAGAACGGAACAGAATTACTCTTCAAATTTTGCACTTTTCTGAGTGTTGCCATACAGTGTGTTTGTTTGTTTATAAAAGTATTTATATATCATCATATCATAAATCAGTTCAGTGTACAACATTAAAACATAAACATAATTAAAAACAATATAGAAAATCATGCAACTGACTGGCTAATAGTAAAAACAAATTAAAAATGTGCCAAGGCCTGTTGGCATAAAAAGGTCTTCAAGACACATCTGAAAGTCAAAGTGAGAGTGCAAGAAAGTGCACTTCTTTCTACAAGAAATGTATCAGAATGTGTAAAGCATTCATATTTTAGGATAAGATATGTTTCGAAATGAGATAAAATATGTATTACTATTTTGTAATAAAATATTTATTTAAATACATATTTAAATACACATTTTCATACAGGTTTTAAAGAAAATAACAAATTAAGGTGGAAAGAGGACAGAATGAATGCATGAATTGTGAAATTGTGACATTTCATGTGAAATTGTGAAATTGATATGGACTGGAATAGACTGGTCATAGACTGAAATAGACTAAGGACAGAGATGAAGACTGATACTCTCCTCCTCTCTGCCCTTAATGCAATATACCAGTAAAGCTACATACACAAGATTGTAGCCCTTTGGTGTTCTCCCATCTGAATTACTAATCAGGTCTACACCAGGTTAACTTTGGTAATGTTTCTGCACTTGGCATTCCCAGACTATTCACTGCTAATCAAACTAGCAGTGTAACTAACACACACATACCAGTTCCCTGCTCATAGCAATTAACACTAACCAGGATTCTCCTTTCACCCATAGCATGAATTGAAAAGCTTTAGGGAAATCCTCCCCTTGGACACATTGGTTTAGAGAATAGCAGGACATTTAATGGTTGTTAAGGGTAACTAATGCAGATGAAGCCATCTTAAGTGTAAACTCCAAGTCTCTAAGATATCACATCACTCTGGTTTTTTTTTTCACCTATCAGCATTGTTGTTCAAACAACTGCATTAGCTCCCTAGTTTCTGGGTCCAATTCAAAGTGCTGGTTATGACCTGTAAAGCTCTATACCAGCCTTCACCAATATGGTGTATCTTGATAAAAGGGTTGTAGGTAGGGTTGCCATATTCCAGTTCCACAAATCTGGGCAGGTTAATTTGCATATTATGTAAAGTATTTGCATATTATGCAAATATTTGCATATTAATACTTGGATTGTCCAGTTGTTTTGTTTTTGTGCCTAGGAATTACCACCAAAAACTGGGGAAAGATGTGAGAAATCTTTTTTTTAAAAGCAACATTTTTAGCCTTAAATGCCTAGACTCTAGTTTCCAACACTATGGAGTATTTATTGATTGATTAAGAGAATTTATATCCTGCCCTTTTGCTGTTAAAAACAGAGCTCAGCACAGCTTACAAATATAATAAAAACAATAAAAATACACAATCAATATAAAAACATAATAAAAACACAAAATAGCAACAAACATAAAGTAAGTCAGGGCAACAGTACAGTTAACCATATACAATATGTTTCAAAGATGTGGTGGGTGGAGAAAAACAAGAAGCCAAAATGTTAGGAAAAGGAGTCTTTCACACCACATGCTCAGTTCTAAATACTGTTGCAGCAAGCTTTACAAGTTCCTCCAGTATTCCACTGGTGCAGGCACTCAGACATTCAAAGTATCTGTATGTTTCTTAGGTTTTATAAAAGCAGAGCTTTGCTTAACTCAAAATTTCTTCTCCCTTTGATCAACCACATCTACACAGGTTCCACCTCCATACTCAAAATGAAACTGGGCCTGGAAGTGTGCAACAACCCCACACATACCTTGCTAATTAGATTACCAATGCCAGGATGTCTGTCTTATGGACTACTCTCCTGCTCCCTCCCCCCCCGGGCATCATGAAAGACCCAGTCCTGGGCTCAGAAAGAAAATAAATATCTAGTCCTCTTCAAAGTATTGATAAGCCTCTTGTTTTAATTGAAATAATAATTATAAATTCTTGTTCTTATCAATAATGGGAGTTAATTATCTTGCATATGCTGCTGTTGCTTCTATGGCTGTAACGGAGTGAGGTTAAAGATAAGTGAAATGCAAATAGGAAAAAAACAACACAAAAGGCAGTAACACTTTCCTAAGTGTAATACCATACCAACCACAACAAGATTCCTATGAGTAAGGCAGAAAACTAAGCATCTCACAACCAAAAATATGATAAATGAAGAAATATTTATATAAAAGCATGACTATCAAATATATTTATTATTTACACAAACTGTAAAGATATTTATAGTGCAATCCTAGGTTTATTTATTCAGAAGCAAGTCCCAGCGTATTCAGTGGGGCTTACTCAAACAGGGACAGAAATGCAACTTCAAGTGATAAGCAACTTCATTCACACAACCCAAAATTCCGAATCATGCCACTTTACGCTGTTTTGCAACTGTTTATACTTGTTTTTATGGTTATTGGGTTTTAAATGGCTTTATTTCTTGTTGTGAGCTGCCTTGGTTTCCACCCCTACCTCACAGGGGTGTCGGAAAGATTCCATACACGCACACGCACACGCAGACACTGCAGATGTACAAATACATACAGCCCATATAATAGTTTATTGTCAAACCAGTTGGTCATTGCAGAAAAATCAGTATTAGTTTTAAAAAAATCAGTATTACTTTCCTACAGAATAAAAACTGTAATACCTAAGTAAGCCCTGCCTACTTGCTTTAAAATAGGACTGGAGGGCACAAACACAATTCTTTTTTACATTCACTCCAAAGTCCCATTGATTTTCAGCACATTCATAACCATGTCTACTCAAAAGTAAGTCCTATTGAATTCAATGGGATTTACTCTGGGCATATGGGATTAGCATTGCTTTTACAAAAAGCAAGCATTGGGAAAGTTTTCAAAACACTGCCCAAGATCTGACTCCTGCACACAAGAGGAAAAAAAACTGAAATGTATATACTTATGAGATTTTCAGATAAACGGGGTGAAACCACCATTTTGTTTTCTAGACACTGCCTAAGGTCAATGAAACTGAAACACAATCCCTGATTGGCTGCAATCCTGAACAGGCGGGGTTAAAGCTACAAAGTGCTATACAGTACTGTTTAAAGAAAGATTTAACAGTCGGGGGGGCGGCTGACGTTTTTATGTATATCTCGAGAACCAGACCACCTAGAAACTTTTTTTTTAAAATTAAAGCTGAGAATCCGGGCCACCTAAAGGGCTAGCCGGGCGCCGGGTGGCATGCATAGAATCCGGGTAAAACCCGGCTAACCGGGCAATATGGCAACCCTAGTTGTAGGTGCAAGCACAAAATGGTTGCCGTGGGCAGCCAAATAAATAGGTGACAGTACTCCATACCAGTGAATAGTGTGACCAAAAAGAGAAGTGGCAATATGTACTGGCAAAAGGTAGTATACTTGCCACGTGGCTTGTGGAGAATAGATGTCTTGAATCTGCACCTCTAGGCCAAAAGAAAAAAAAGCATGCATAGGCATGCTAGAGGAGAGGTGGATCATTAACTGGTTACAAAACAGAAATCAGAGAATAGGAATAAATGGACAGTTCCCCCAACAGAGGGATGCAGAAAGCGGAGTCCGCCAACTATTGGTATTGGGACATGTGCTTTTAAAATTTGATCATAAATGACTTAGAGTTAGGGGTGAGCAGTGAGGTGGCCAGTTTGCTGATGACACCAAATCATTCAGAGTAGTAAAACAAAAAGAGATTGTGAAGATCTCCAAAAGGATCTCTCCAAACTAAGTGAATGTGCAGCAAAATGGCAAATGCAATTCAATATAAACAAGTGTAAAGTGATGCACATTGGGGCAAAAATCTTAATTTCACATATTCACTCATGGGATCTTAACTTGGGGTCATAGTGGATAGCTCAATGAAGATGACCCAGTGTAATGCAGTGGTGGAAAAGGCAAATTCAGTGCTCGGGATCATTAGGAAAGGAACTGAAAATAAAATTGCTGATATCATATTGCTGTCATACAACTCTGTGGTGCAACCACACTTGGAATACTGTTTATACTTCTGGTCACCTCATCTCAGAAAGAACATTGTAGAACTGGAAAAGGTTCAGAAAAGGGCAATCAAAATGATCAAGGAGGTGGAGTAACTCCATGAGGAAAGGATATAACATTTGGTGTTTTTCAGTTTAGAAAAAAGGCACATAGAAAGAGACATGATAAGAAGTGTATAAAACTATGCATCGTGTGAAGAATGTAGATAGAGAAACGTTTTCTCTCTCTCATAACACTATGAACATCTAATTAAGCTGAATGTTGAAAGATTCAAGACAAACAAACAAAAAGTACTTCTTCACGCAGTGCGTAGTTAAACTATGGAATTCACTCCCACAAGTAATAGTGATAATGACCAACTTGGATGGCTTTAAAAGAAACTATGTTCTACCTTTACTGTTGGAGGCAGTATGCTTCTGAATACCAGTTGCTGGAAACCACAGTAGGGGAGAGTACTCTTATGCTCAGGTCCTGCTTGCAGACTTCCTACAGGCATCTGGTTGGCCACTGTGAGAACAGGATGCTGGACTAGATGGGCCACTGGCCTGATCCAGCAGGCTCGTCTCCTACTCCTATGACATGCCCATAGACATGAAGGTTAAGGGTAACCATCACAGCCTTGTTCCTCTGTAAAAGGTGGTTTCAAATACCACAGTGTTCTGATATTTTAAAATAATCACTCCCAAGTTGTTTTAAAGTCCTTGAGAAGGAAAAGAAATAGAATAAATGTGAAATAGACCATTATTGTTTTAAAAAACTAACTCAGCTCTTCTGAGGGTGGTGGGCCAGCCTGACAGGTCTGGACAGGATAGAATGAGCTGTTCATTCTCTCTTGAGTCTTTAGCTGGAGCACCTTGGGTAAGTGCAAGTAACCATTTCATTAAACTAGTCCAGGGGTGGGGGAACCTGGGGGCTCCAGATGTCGTTGGCTCCAATTCCCATCAGCCCCAGTCACAATGACCGGTGGCCAAAGGTGATGGGAGCGTAGTCCAGCGACAGCTGAACTTGAGTGCCACAGGTTCCCCATCCCTGAGATTGGCAATACCTTCCCCTTCTCTGCAGATTTTTATCTGTCTGGATCTTCCCTCAACTTGAGTAGCCTGATACGTTTGTTGGCTTGCTTTTTCACCATAGACCCTGTAGATTCATGATGACAGGAAGGTAAATGTCAGCTTATGTGCAAAGAATAAATCCAGCAGGTTATGCGTGAAACAGAGTTCACCAGGAAGACAAACACTTTACTATATTTCTAATTATTAATGACAGATGAGATTATACCAACATTTCTGGCATTTCTTTTAAGAAATTGTGAGACACAAAGGTAATTTAAAAACCTTTGGAGGTCCCTCTATTTTTACCACCTCTGTCTAGCAACATACAAGTAATTTGAATGAGGGATCTTGGTTTGTTTCACCCCAAACAAATCATATCTATTCTTTTCAGTGCCTATTGAAGACCTTCCTTTTTCAACAAGATTTTAAAGTGGTGATTTCCAAACTCCCCCTATTCTAGTCTGAATATTGAATTGGCATTGTTTTTACATTGCATCATCAGTCTTTCAGATACTGATCTTGTATGATCTGATGCCTCTCATTTTGGCAGTGAAAGAGGGGCCAGCCAAAAGCATGTGATTTCTGTAAACTCATGGGATTCCTCAGGTAGGGGAAAACATTGTAAATTAAAAGAAGAGAGGTTTTTTAAAAAAAAAGTACAACAAGGATCGACATTCTTTAGCTTCCAAGTCATATGAAATGCTAAATGTTTCAGTGGATGAAACAAAACAGTGGTTGCTGGTGCCCATTGGGACTAGTTGGGCAGATGCTGGGAAACCAAGAGATGATGGAGCCAGAGCTAATGACAGGCAATGCTCAAGTCAATGACAAGCCGAGCCAATTAATTCTAGTTTTGTCCCCATCCTCTTCCCTGCTGAGTCCTACAAGGGGCAACACTGAGACTGAGGAGTGCCATCCCCTTAACTGTGGTTGTAAGAAAGAAGTCAGGCTATCGTTGGTAGGGCAGTGCCATCCAATGAACCAGCCTCCACTGAAAGAAAAGGCAAATGAATTGGCTTGCTTACAGCTTTCTAAGCATGACATGAGGGTTTTTTTTAAGTCTCCCCAGAACCACACACACACTATAGCAACAAAACAATTCATACTGTAGAGCACAAAAGTTTTCAGGAGTTTGGAAATGGGGGAAAAGAGGTTGTTTTCCCTTCCCCCATCTCCAAGTCATCTTTAAAGTGTGGTATCTATGGCAACCTTAATGTCAAGCAGAGTGAGTTGAGAACCTGAGCTTCTCTTTGATGGCTAACTAAAATGCCAGAAATGAGGAGTAACTGATAGTTATTAAACGTCTTGGGGAGCACCCTAGTGCAACGATCCCAGTGGGGCTTGCTGTCAGCCCTGTGAGTGCTGTTGTTCAATACTGATGGAGTGCCCCACCTGCAAAGGAACAATTGGGGGTTCACGTTACACTCCCAGTTGTTCCTTTGAGCTACATCTCTACCTGCCTCACACCTGATGTTACATATGAGATTAGGAGTGGTGAAGGTGGGCATGGTTTAGGAAAATAGCCTCACTGGCAAAACTGGGACTCATGTCAGGCCTAATTAGGCCTATGGGCTGGAGGTTCCCTACCCCTGCTTTACATCCTTACCAATAAGAACAAAAAAGGACATATGTCTGTAACGTTTACCCTTCCAAACTGTAAGACAATATATAAAGATGTTTGAATTTTTCTGCAGTATTTAGTGAGCTATTCTTTTCTGTGTGCCAGTGGAGGGCATCTCTACAGAGGCAGAGAAATTGCTTTGTTTCTTCCAAATTGCCTCATAAATTCTTGATGACATGCTGTTGCATATACTTGATGAATACCTTACAAACTCTGTTGCCTTTTCAAAATTCAGCAAATTTGAGCATAGCTTCTTTTAAGAGCAACTTCTTCTAGATGGCTCACATTTCCAAAAGAAGGCATCTCTGAAGTTTGCAGGAAATGCTTTAGGTATACATGTAGCTGCTAAGGCAATAGAAAGGGTAAGGATCCTGAAAATTGCTGTTCACGAGTTTCTAGCCTTGGTGTGCACTCAGTCTAGGCCTAAAGGCAGTTTCAAAGGTATGCCATGCTGAGATGCAGGACCAATATTAACACCCAGCATGGCCAGGGGCACACACGCCAGCCGGAGTCTCACTGCCAACCAGAAGCCTTCAAAACAAATGGATCTGTTTCCTAGGCATATGAGTCTTGCCTTTCTGCCATCCCATAGACTTCCCTGCTTTTCTCCTCTGATTGTTCAGAGCTAGCAGGGTGAGTCTGGTGAGTCTCTCATTGTCTGAGCACAGCGGGAGGAAGTGGGAACAAGGTGAATGGCTCTTGGAGCACCCCAGAGAATGTGCAGCAGACAAGTGGCTGTTGATTGGGATTAAGAACATAAGAAGATCCCTGCTGGATCAGGCCAAAGGCAAAGCAGATGCCTATGGGAAGCCCCCAAGTTAGGTTTGTTATATTCCAGTCCCACAAATCCAGGCAGGTTAATTTGCATATTGTGCAGATTATTTGCTAATTATGCAAATTATGCATGTGAATAGTTGCATTGTCCAGTTGTTTTATTTTTGTGCCTAGTAATTAACACCAAAAAGTGGGGGTGGATGTGAGGAATTTTTAAAAAATCCTTCATTTTTAGCCTCAAATGTCTCAGTCTAGACTCTAGTTTCCAACACTGTGGGATATTTATTTATTAAGAGGATTGATATCTTGCTCTTCCACTGTTAAAAACGGAGTTCAGGGCAGCTTACAAATATAATAAAAACAATAAAAATACACAATCAATATAAAAACATAATAAAACACAAAATAGAAACAAACATAAAACAACCTCAGCCGCCATCTGGTTAAAATCAGTGCAATTTTGAAAGGCTCTATCCTAAATCTTGATTCAAAATGCTGTCCAATTATATCCAAACATAGACAAAAACCTGCTCCTTGATCTCAAGAACTATGCAAAATTTGGTCATGAAATCTTGAGAGCTGTTCAAATGCATCGTGAACAGGAAAACAGCCTTCCAAAATATATAGTAGGTGTGTGTGTGTTAGTTTGGCTTGGTAGGTTTCCTTTTCGACAATGGGAGAGAAAGCCCCAGGTCTCAAGGAGGTGGGGTATCATGGCAATAAAGAGCATTCACAGGGCTTGTAAGCTACTGAAACAATCCTTACTGATCTGAATTTTTCACAAATTTGTGGGGGTGGCAGGAAAGAAGTCTCATACCACTTATTGACTTACAAGAAAAACAAGGCTTTTGTGGAATTTTTAGAGCAAACTCATCCTAGCATTAAACTACATAACACACTGAGGGAAGGGTGAAAATACGTTGTTGCCCAAGATCAAGTAAATTCAATATCACATTTTACTTCAATGAGAATTGTATGTGCATTGTGAATTCCTGTCATATACAGAGCTTGGAAGATTACTTTTAAAAAGTAATAAATTACTGTTACAGTTTCATGGCCCAAAAAAGTAGTAATTACCGTTACAATTACAATTGTTCTGAAAGTAACTGATTACATTACTTTTCCTCCAAAATAATCACTACAATTACATTTCAGTTACTTAAAAAAAAAGCCAACAAGGTGCTGGCCTTGACTGCTGCACATCTAAGTAGCCTAAAACAACATTAAAAATAAACAAACACATACAGAGGTAGTAGAATAATTATTTTTATTCATAAGATAGCGATGGTGGTCTCTCCGCTGGTAACGGAGGTGGGGAAGGAGGCTGAAGCCACTACTCAGGTCTTTGCATGTCAAACCAAGTGCAACCCCCCCCACTCAGCCAGCAAGCATAATCTCTCTCACTTAACCACCTTCCGGACCCTGCCCTGCCACCAACTAAGGGACACTCACTAAAGCAAACATTTTTCCCTGAGATGCAAAAAAGTTAAAATACTGCAAATGCAGCACAGTAGCCAGAGAGGGTGGTGGAGGCCACTTTGTGTGCCAAGTGCAAACACAGTATACAGTATGACACACACACACATTGTCATCTTTCACCTCCACAGTTCTTTATCTCCATTCTGCTGCTGCCCCCTTCTCCTCCTTTGTCCACGTTCTTGACCTCCAGATCCTTTTTCCCTCCACTCCATTCTTCACCACCACTATCCATTTTTTAAAATAATTGTTTTCTCCACTCCACCCCGTCTCACTCTCCGCCTCCTCCCTTGTCACCTCCTACCCATCCACAGAGCATGAGGAAAGAGCGACACTGCACAGAAGCCCAGTTTGAGGCACATGATTTTCATCCACAAATCAGAGGAGCAGACGACTTCCCCTGCTCCTCTCCCCAAGTAATGCCCAAAAGTAATTCTGGAAACGTTACAATTACTACACAAAAGTAGTAAAATTATTTATTCCTAGTTCTATTACAATCAAAATGTAAAGGAATTACCCACTTGTTACTCAAAGAAGTAATGAATTACAAGTAATTTGTTACTTGTAACTAGTTACTTCCAAGCTCTGGTCATATATAATATCTCTGCCTATATGGCACCAGTCCACTTTAAATCTCCATCCAGAGAGGGAGCATTAGAACTGCTACAGTTCCATTCAAACTTGCTATTCTAGTAGAAATATCATTTTTTTCATTCTGCCAACATATATTTCTAAATTGCAAGTTTATGCTGAGATTCATCACTTTTAATGTTAACATACTTCAGTCCCATGGTACCACTTTGACTTTTTAAACCAAGAAAAAAGATAGTAATAACCTGAGGCAGTGTTTCACAACCAATCGTTAAACTTTAGCTAGTAATGGATGGTATTCCTAGTTTGAAATTAACACAGCTTTTATATAATTTCCAAATGAGTTATGATTTAGTCCCCCCCCCCCCGGTAGCCGATGGTGGGTGCGGCAGTGGAGATTATCTGACCTCCAGCAGCTAAATTGCTGCTGCTTACCTGGAGGGAGAGTAGAAGGCGCAAGGCAACAGAGAGGTCAGTGCTGTGCTAATGCATCCTCAGGAGCAGCATATTGGTTCTCCCTGGTGCATTTGCACAATGCCAACCTCCCCACCGCTTGCCCCTTATACTCTCCCTCCAGGTAAGCAGCACTGACTCGACTGCCAGGAGGTCAGGTAAGTGCCAGTGCCCCACCTTGCCAATTAAAGCAAAGGGCATACTACAATAACCATAGCTTTTTCCACATCTCTCATTAATTTCAATTCAGCTGTGCACAATCAGCATTCAATAAAATCCACTCAAAATAGCGTAGTGACACTTTCACTGGCCAAATTTCCAATTGCAAGAATGAAGGAGAGCTCTTGGGACCCTGAAGCGTAACTTTCAGAGCTAACTTACACAACTGTTGTGTATGCGGCTAATTAGTCTTTTACTAAGGTTCCTTTAAATTACCCTCCTGAGTATGGTTGCCATTTGTTGCTATTATGAACAAAGCAGTTGCATGAGATGTGGTGCACACAAAACTGTACACACTGAGTTATACCACTCTGCAAAGCCACAGATTTGACCTTTGCAGTGGCATATCAAAACTCAGTGTACACAGACGTCTATGCTTCATCATTCCCCATGTGACCGCTTCAGTTCAAAGTAGCCATGTCTTATTGTCGTCAAGAAGGAGCAGTTACCATGCCCAGGAGGGCAGATCTCAGGGATCAGAGCCCAGATAATTCTTCACCATCAGCAGTGATTGCCTCTTGGTGTTTTATTGCTCAGTTCACTTACAAGTCTACAGAGGCATGCCAGGACTGCTATGGTTTGTATGACAGCTTCATTGTTCTATTTGGACTTAATCAGAAATGACCATCCACATAGTTGTGGTATGAACTGCCCCATTTTCACCAGTGGAAGCTTGCCCAACAAAACTATGATTGTACAGACATGGTTGCATCCATATGACAAACTTTGATCATAACACTACATGCCATATATTACAAATCTAGAGTAGCTTTCTGTTTCATATAGGCAAAAATAAAAACTTACTGAGCCTCATGTTTTCCCACACACATACACAGATTTTACAACATGGGTGTTTTTAAATTTTGTTTTATTTATTTTTTTAGGTTTTTTTGTAACCATATAACAAAGACTATATATATATAATTCTCTAGCTTTATTTTATAAAAATATGAAGAAATACAAATAAATCAGCCTCTTGTAGAGACCAGAAGGAAAAAATAGTTATTCATCTGTCATATGATTGGGCAGGAGCAACGTCTATCATTTGGTGAGCAGCAAACCACCTGGATTTATTTATCTCAAAGCTTCAACAACCACAGAATGTGATGTGGAAGGCCATAGAACCAATAGCTGTCATACATTTTGATTGACATTGAGGGAAAAGTCATGTTTCGAGGCTAGTGACACAGCCTTTATGATAAGGATCAGACCATTCGAATGCTACCTGAAAATGAGATGTAAAGGGCTCCCCCAGAGGCATCTCTTGGTCTTAAATGCCAAGAGAGTGGCACATCAATAAAGAGAGGGTCAAGAAAAGACATCTGGAGACCCAGGCCCTGCAGGAGAAAGAAAGCATCGCCCCAAGGGAAGGAGAGGCTGCTGCTGCTGTGCTGCTGCTGCTGCGGGACCACCACCTCCACCACCCTTCCCAGAGGGACTTCTGCCTGGCAGGACCAGGCCCCAGGTACCCAGCCAGCCAGGACTGATTCTTACCACCTGTCCCTCTTTGGAGGGATACATAAGCCGGCTGGCTGAGGTGGCCTGGGAGACCCAGGCCCTGCAGGAGAAAGAAAGCATCGCCCCAAGGGAAGGAGAGGCTGCTGCTGCTGTGCTGCTGCGCTGCTGCTGCTGTGCTGCTGCTGCTGCTGCTGCTGCTGCGGGACCACCACCTCCACCACCCTTCCCAGAGGGACTTCTGCCTGGCAGGACCAGGCCCCAGGTACCCAGCCAGCCAGGACTGATTCTTACCACCTGTCCCTCTTTGGAGGGATACATAAGCCGGCTGGCTGAGGTGGCCTGGGAGACCCAGGCCCTGCAGGAGAAAGAAAGCATTGCCCCAAGGGAAGGAGAGGCTGCTGCTGCTGCTGTGCTGCTGCTGCTGTGCTGCTGCTGCTGCTGCTGCTGCTGCTGCTGCTGCGGGACCACCACCTCCACCACCCTTCCCAGAGGGACTTCTGCCTGGCAGGACCAGGCCCCAGGTACCCAGCCAGCCAGGACTGATTCTTACCACCTGTCCCTCTTTGGAGGGATACATAAGCCGGCTGGCTGAGGTGGCCTGGGAGACCCAGGCCCTGCAGGAGAAAGAAAGCATCGCCCCAAGGGAAGGAGAGGCTGCTGCTGTGCTGCTGCTGCTGTGCTGCTGCTGCTGCGCTGCTGCTGCTGCTGCGCTGCTGCTGCTGCTGCGGGACCACCACCTCCACCACCCTTCCCAGAGGGACTTCTGCCTGGCAGGACCAGGCCCCAGGTACCCAGCCAGCCAGGACTGATTCTTACCACCTGTCCCTCTTTGGAGGGATACATAAGCCGGCTGGCTGAGGTGGCCTGGGAGACCCAGGCCCTGCAGGAGAAAGAAAGCATCGCCCCAAGGGAAGGAGAGGCTGCTGCTGCTGTGCTGCTGCTGCTGCTGCTGCTGCGGGACCACCACCTCCACCACCCTTCCCAGAGGGACTTCTGCCTGGCAGGACCAGGCCCCAGGTACCCAGCCAGCCAGGACTGATTCTTACCACCTGTCCCTCTTTGGAGGGATACATAAGCCGGCTGGCTGAGGTGGCCTGGGAGACCCAGGCCCTGCAGGAGAAAGAAAGCATCGCCCCAAGGGAAGGAGAGGCTGCTGCTGCTGTGCTGCTCCTTTCTTTTTCTTTTTTTTTACTTTTTGTTGGTGTGTTGATGCAATTTGAGATGAATGGGTGCCTGATTATATGAATGTATGTTTGTTTATATGCTGTATATATGGCTGTATATATAGCTGTTTTTATACGTTTAATTGTTGTATATTTTAGTTGTATTATGTGCTTCAGAGAGAGTTTTATCCATCAGGCGGGGAGACTTGAGGGGGCCCCAATTGCCGTAGTGACGGGCAAAGGAAGGTATGGCGCTGTGAGAAGGACGTGCCAGGTAAGGGGAACGCGGTCCAGACATGTTGTGGCTGTGCCTTGTTCCGGTCCTTCCCACACCCGCAAGGTCGTTGGTAGTCCTATCAGCCAACTCTCAGATCTCCAGTTGCTGTTATTAAATGCCAGATCGGTATATAATAAAACCTCCCTCGTCCACGATTTGATTGTGGATGAGGCAGCCGATCTGGCATGTATAACCGAGACCTGGGTGGGTGAGCAGGGAGGAGTTGGTCTCTCTCAGCTCTGCCCACCGGGGTACCTGGTCCAGCATCATGGTAGATCTGAGGGTCGGGGAGGTGGGGTTGCTGTCGTCTATAAGAGTTCCATCTCACTCACCAAGCACCATGTTCATTCAGTTACTGGCCTGGAGTGTTTACACCTTGTGTTGGGCCAGAGGGACAGGCTGGGAATCCTTTTGGTGTACCGCCCACCTTGCTGCCCAATGGCTTCCCTAACTGAGCTGGCGGAAGTGGTCTCGGATATATTGTTGAGGTCCCCCAGACTAATAGTACTGGGGGATTTCAACATTCATGCCGAGACCACTTTGTCTGGCGCGGCTCAGGACTTCATGGCTTCCATGACAGCCATGGGGCTGTCTCAATATGTTAGTGGTCCAACACATGTATCAGGGCACACTCTAGACCTTGTTTTTGCTACTGAGCATGGGGAAAGTGATCTGGATGTGGGGAGTTTTACAACACTCCCTTTGTCATGGACAGACCACTGCTTGCTGAAGTTTAGACTTTCAGTAACCTCTTCCCTCTGCAAGGGTGGGGGACTTATTAAAATGGTCCGCCCCCGGAGACTAATGGATCCTGAAGGTTTTCAAAGGGCTCTGGGGGATTTTCCGGCTGATAGGACTGGCGCTCCTGCTGAAGCCCTGGTCGCTCTGTGGAATACGGAGATGACCCGGGCTGTAAACACGATCGCTCCTGCACGCCCTCTCCTGTGTAGAGCTCATACAGCTCCATGGTATACTCCGGAGCTGAGAGCGATGAAGCAAGATAGGAGGAGGCTTGAGCGGAAATGGAGACGAACTCCCGACGGATACAATTATGCGCTGGTTAGTGCTTCGACTAAGCTCTATGTAGGAGCAGTGAAGGCAGCTAAAAAACATCATTTTGCTGCCACTATTAAATCATCTCTTTGCCGCCCAGCGGAGCTCTTTCGAGTTGTCCGGGGGCTTCTCCATTCAAATCCTCCGGACAGGGTGGAATCATCGGAGGCCCGCTGTAATCAGTTTGCCGATCACTTCCAGAATAAGATCTCATGTATCCGCCGGGACCTAGACTCTCAAGTTATAGCTGTAGATCCTAGTGAGGTGTCCGGAGCACAGTCTTGTCCTGTTTTGTTGGATGAGCTTCAGTTGGTTCAACTCGAGGACGTGGACAAGGTGCTTGGACAGGTACGTGCAACCACTTCAGTACTGGATCCTTGCCCCTCCTGGCTGATAAAAACTAGCAGGAATGGAACAGGTAGCTGGGCCAAGGAAGTGATAAATGCCTCTTTACGAGAGGGAGTGGTCCCGGGCTGTCTGAAAGAGGCAGTGGTGAGACCACTCCTGAAAAAGCCTTCCTTGGACCCAGACAATTTTAACAGCTACAGGCCAGTGGCGAATGTTCCATTCCTGGGCAAGGTCTTGGAACGGGTGGTTGCTGGCCAGCTCCAGGCGCTATTGGATGAAACTGATTATCTAGATCCATTTCAATCGGGTTTTAGGCCCGGTTTTGGCACTGAGACAGCCTTGGTCGCCCTGTACGATGACCTATGTCGGGAAAGAGACAGAGGGAGTGTAACTCTGTTGATTCTCCTTGATCTCTCAGCGGCTTTTGATACCATCGACCATGGTATCCTTCTGGAGAGGCTCGCGGAGTTGGGAGTTGGAGGTACTGCTTGGCAGTGGTTCCGCTCCTACTTGGCGGGTCGTCTCCAGAAGGTAGTGCTTGGGGAACATTGCTCGACACCGCGGGCTCTCCAATATGGGGTCCCGCAGGGGTCAGTTTTGTCCCCCCTGCTTTTTAATATCTACATGAAGCCGTTGGGAGAGGTCATCAGGAGTTTTGGAGTGCGTTGTCATCAGTATGCTGATGACACGCAGCTCTACTTCTCCTTTTCATCTTCTTCAGGTGAGGCTGTCGATTTGCTGAACCGTTGCCTGGCCTCGACAATGGACTGGATGAGAGTTAACAAACTGAAGCTCAATCCAGACAAGACTGAGATGCTGTTGGTGGACGGGTTCTCTGATCGGATGGTGGATATATACCCTGTCCTGGACGGGGTTACACTCCCCCTAAAGGACCGGGTTCGTAGTCTGGGAGTCTTTTTAGACTCTTCCCTCTCACTTGAGGCTCAAGTAGCCTCGGTGGTTAGGAATGCGTTTTACCAACTTCGGTTGGTAGCCCAGCTACGTCCCTATTTGAGTAAAGAGGACCTTACATCAGTGGTACATGCTCTGGTAACCTCACGTTTGGATTACTGTAATGCGCTTTACGTAGGGCTACCTTTGAAGACAGTTCGGAAGCTACAACTAGTGCAAAATGCGGCAGCCAGATTGCTGACAAGTACCAAGCGGTCCGAGCATATAACACCTGTTCTGGCCAGCTTGCACTGGTTGCCAATATGTTTCCGGGCTAGATTCAAAGTGTTGGTATTAACCTATAAAGCCTTATACGGTGTGGGACCACGATACCTTGCGGAACGCCTCTTCCGATATGAACCGGCCCGTGCACTACGTTCTGC
Organism: Rhineura floridana; assembly: GCF_030035675.1. NCBI lineage: Eukaryota > Metazoa > Chordata > Lepidosauria > Squamata > Rhineuridae > Rhineura > Rhineura floridana. Next base: position 74,866,210 of record NC_084484.1, read on the forward strand.
TACGAAGGCCCTCCTCCGGGTTCCAACTCACAGGGAGGCCCGGAGGGTGATGACAAGATCTAGGGCCTTCTCAGTGGTGGCCCCCGAACTATGGAACAGTCTCCCTGAGGAAGTACGCCTGGCGCCGACTCTGCTTTCCTTCCGGCGCAAGGTCAAAACCTTCCTATTCTCTGAAGCATTTTAAGTTACATTGATCTAATTTTAATAATGTTTATTGTATTGTTGATTGTATTTTAATATTATTTTGTTATTCATTGTATTTTTATACTATTTTATGTTCACCGCCCAGAGAGCTATCGCTAGTCGGGCGGTATATAAATTTAATAAATAATAAATAATAAAATAATCTACTATCTGCCCCACATTTATATATTCAGCTTCCTTTCAGGCAGAGCCTCCTGTCACAATGAGAACCAAGTATACTGTGCCCACATTCACCTGCATTTGGCTAATAGTGAACTGCTAATTGGCTGATAGTGACAAAGCATGGCTCTTTGTGAACTGCCTTCTTTCCTACTGTGACAGCGGTGGTGTGCTCTGTCCAGGTTTCACATACTGGTATATCTTTTGTTAAGCCCTTCAAGGTGGGCACTTTACTTATGTTGCTTTATCCCATTCCCTAAGCACCATCAACAGGCCTCTATAGCAGGAATCACCCTCTTGCTAGGAAAGTCTCATAGTAGCTGCTTGGCTCATTCCTCATGAATGATGAAAGGCTGGTAATATTGCCCACTGACCCTTATATAAGGTAACCATCAGTGCTTCTCGGTGCAGAAGACACTAGAGATAAATAGTTTGACATGAATAAAATAGTGTGGTGGGTGTGAAGAACGTTCCTGGAAGATTTAATACAAAGCACTGAAGGAGAAGACATGTGGGCTCCAGAAATAAAGTGTTTGGCCAGCAGAATTTGTTAGCAGAAGATTGCTGAGTTAAAACTGAGCACTCATACAATTATTTTGAAAAACAAAATGGCAGCATATTGCCATTTTCTTTTGCTTTTCAGCCATTTTGTGACAGATGCTCATGTGTATCCTGGCACTGAGAATGATCTAATCTGTATTTCAGTCATGGGTCAATCCATGTTCAGAAGTCTTCTGAACATGAATTGGATTACTGTTTATTATGCCGCCCTGAGCTCCTTCTGGGACAAAGGGTGGGATATAAATTGTTGTTGTTGTTGTTATTGTTATTAATAATCCAATTTCAAGCGCACTCTTTCCACAATAATTTCTGGGTCCTTGTTACCTGCACATGTTGAATTACGTTGAGGCACTATACATTTATAGCAGTATCATACCACTGTGAGTAGTCATGTCTTCCTCCAAAGAATCCTGGGAACTGTAGTTTGATAAGGGTATGGAGAGTTGTTAGGAGACCCCTATTCCCCTCACAGAGCTACAGTTCCCAGAGTTCCTGAGAAGAGGAATTGACTCAGTGGCATCACTAGGGGGGTGCGGGGGGTGCAGACCACACCAGGTGACACCATCAGAGGGGGGTGATTCTCAGCTTTCATTTTAAAAAAATTAAGTTTCTAGGTGATCCGGTTCTCGAGATATACATAAAAACGTCAGCTGCCCCCGTTAAATCTTTTTTTAAACTACTGTATAGCACTTTGTAGCTTTAACCCCGCCCGTTCAGGATTGCAGCCAATCAGTGAAGTGTTTGTTTGACCTGTGGCAGTGTCTAGTAAACCTCATTGCAAGGCCAGAAAATGGTGGTTCCCCCCCCCCCCCGTTTATCTGAAAATCTCATAAATTGGGTAAGTATATACATTTCAGTTTTTTCCCCTCTTGTGTGTAGAAGTCAGATCCTGGGCAGTGTTTTCAAAACCTTCCCAATACTTGCTTTTGTGGGGGTAAAAGCATTGCTAATCCCATATCTCCAGAGTAAATCCCATTGAATTCAATAGGATTTACTTTTGAGTAGACATGGTTATGAATGTGCTGAAAATCAATGGGACTTTGGAGTGAACGTAAAGAAGAATTGTGTTTGTGTTGTCTTTCTGTCCTCCCCTCCTCCAGTCCTATTTTAAAGCAAGTAGGCAGGGCTGACTTAGGTATTACAGTTTTTATTCTGTAGGAAACGAATACTGATTTTTTTAAAACTCATACTGATTTTTCTGCAATGACCAACTGGTTTGACAATAAACTATTATACGGGCTGTATGTATTTATACATCTGCAGTGTGTGTGTGTAGTCTTTCCAACGACCCTGTGAGGTAGGGTTGGAAACCAAGGCAGCTCACAACAAGAAATAAAGCCATTTAAAATCCAATAACCATAAAGCAAGAATAAACAGTTGGAAAACAGCCTAAAGAGGCATGATTCTGAATTTTGGGTTGGGTGAATGAAGTTTATTTATTTATTATTTGATTTATATCACGCCCCTCCTCCTAGTAGGAGCCCAGGGCGGCAAACAAAAGCACTAAAAGCACTTTAAAACATCATAAAAACAGGCTTTAAAATATATTAAGACATCTTTGAAAATATTTTTAAAAGCTTTAAAAAAACATTAAAAAAGAAAGAAAATGCTTAAAAACATATTAAAAAGCAATTCCAACACAGACTCAGACTTGGATAAGGTCTCAACTTAAAAGAACAAGTTGAAAGAACAAGTTCCTTATCACTTGAGGCTGTAGTTCTCTGCACACTTCCCAGCTTGAGTAAGCCCCATTGAATACATTGGGACTTGCTTCTGAGTAAACAAACATTGGATTGCACTATAAATATATTTACAGATTGTGTAATTTATAAACATATTTGAGAGTCATGTTTACATAAATATTTCTTCATACTGTGTCCCAATAAGTATTTGATTTCACACTATGGTTGTAGATGATTTTTTCCTCTACATTTTAAGTGTGCCCTTCTTCCTGGGGGTGGTCATGGTTCTCCATTGTTTTCATCCTAAGGGGAGGATAGGCTGAGAGATGGTGAGTAGCACATTTAAGGTCTCTTCACCTCCCCCCCCCTTTTTAATTTGTATTTATTTTATATTTCTCCAATATCTTCCCCTGGCTGTTTTTATGTATTTTAAATATTTTTAGATTAAATAAATAGGAAATCATAATTGTGAACCTCCCTAAAAGCAATTTACCTATCCTTATGTTTTGGCAAAGTGATGGTGTGAAGGCATGCTGGTAGAACAAGAGACCATGTTTGAGGCATGTTATAAGGTGTTGGAGGACTTTGTCACACATTACTTTTTGAGACCTGTAGATTCATGTCGGAAAGAACACGTGCACGTATTGAATGGTGGCTTGGGTGCTGTTTTTTCAGTCTACGCTGCATGCGTAGCGAAGGTGATACATCATCTGGCAGCTAGCTTCATAACGTGAGAATGAAAAACATTTGGATCACCATTCACTTGTTTACTTTTCTCACTACTGAGACCACTTCATATATTACTTTTTCATACACAGAAATTTAATCTTTGTATAGGAAAAAGTATTTTGTAAAATATGAAGGACAGTGGCTGCCCAGTCAGTATAACCACTGTACAAGATCAACTCAGCCACTGTAATTACCTTTTTGTTTTGAGTGCGCTTTTGTCTGGGTCTTGGTTCAGGTGTGTATCCAACTTTGATGTGCTTATGACAGGGGTGTGCAAGTAGTGCCCCCCCCCAAGTGTGGAGCCTTGGACAAACATTGTGTTATGGAAAACCAAAGTCTGTGTGAAAGTACATATTTGGGAATGCCATCAGTGTAATCCTAAACACATTTAATAAATAATATTGAACTTGCACATCACAAAATATATTACGGTCATGTCCATAAGCACCAGGAGGGTAGTCGCCCAGGGGGTCTTAGTCCCTCTGCTTTTTTGGGAGCAGGGTCCCTATGTCTCCAAGCATCCTACAGTCAGCATGAAAAGGGAGTGTGTTAGTCACTGAGAAGAGTCTTCTAATATGCTTCCTTGCCTTTCCTGCTGATTGGAGCCAATCAGAGTGAAAGGAGGTGAGTCAGCCACTGAGAAGTCTCTTCTCAGTTGCTAATGCTCTCCACTTACATGCTGATTGGCTCCTAGATATGTTTGTTGTGAGATAATGCATTAACATAGATCTCAATCTAGGAACAAAAAAGGGTGTATGTGGCTGCAACTATCATGAAGGGACTCTGCACTTCTGAATTTTCTACTAAACAACTGATAAATACCTATGTAACTTTGTGTCTGGAGACTTATTATTAAGAATCACTTTCCATAATTGTAAGGAGGTATGTCCACATGCATGCATCCCAGGCACCTAAATGAGGGGTGAGAGCAGCATAGGGACATAAGCAGATGTCTTATACCAGGGGTTCCCAAACTTTTCTTCTACATAGACCACTTGAAAATTGCTGAGGGTCTGAAAGTATCTGAAAATTTACTATGGGCATATGCAAGATAATTAACTCCCATTAGAGATAAGAGCAAGAATTTGAGCTGTGCGTATGATATTGTAATTTAAAGGTGTAATTTTAATTTTGCTAGTTGTTTATGTCACTACTATTGCCATTATATTCAGTGATATATGGGAATTACAATTTACGAGTAACATTAGTACAAAAAAACATTACTAAGGATTGTGTATGGTCTGGTACGGGAGGAGGTCCATGGGGGTGACACCATGAGTTACCGCACCGGGTGACACCAACCCTAGTGACACCACTGAATTGACTGTTAAACCACTCTGAGAACTTTGTGAGGGGAAATAGGGTACTCCTAATAACTCTCAGCACCCTTAACAAGATACAGTTCCCAGCATTCTTTGGGGGAAGCCATGACTGTTTCAAGTCATATGATACTGCTATAGTGCAGATGGGGCCTCAGCTAGAATTGAACCCACATCCCTTTGGTCTGACTAGGCTAGTCTAAGAACAGTCTCTGTTCCTCAATGGCTTATGTCCGAATGTGTGTGGATTAGGGATGGGATCTGATGGTCAGTGCCAGTTTGAAAATATGCAGGTGACTTAACAGGCTGGTATCTACTCAGCTTAGTTCTTTGTCCACTAGCCACTGCTCTTACTGAACCATTTTTCCCTTTCAAAAAATATTGATATTAATAGTCATATTTTGAAAGGAAATATTAATATTTTAAAAGGAAATATCAATATTTTGAAAGGAAATAGCAATATTTTGAAAGGAAATATTGATAAATGAAAGGAAATATCAATACAATTATCATTCCTAATATCAATATTTTAGAGGCAGATATTTTTTTTTAAAAAAGGGTTTTGAAAATTGCTGCCGAAAATTGCTACATAAAAACCTGATGCACTACCATTGACAATAAGCGAATTAATGAAAAATTTGGTACCAAATCTGAATTGAACAGAATTGTAGCACATTCCTAATGTGGATATTTGCCAAAGAGGGAGGCTCATGATGGAAAAATTGATTCATTGTTTATCTCTACCCTGATACACCCAGTTAGTATGATCAATAAACTATTCCAAGCTGACGGACAGTCAGAAAAGTTGGAACTCCCAGCTTGTGTATTAGGTTTTCTATAGGAGTTCAGGAAAGCAAGATAAGAGGAGCATACACTATTTTCGCTGTCTTAGCATTTCATAAAGGAGCTCCGCAGGCACCTGATGTGGTCATCTTTCAAAGCCAAGCAATAAATAAAGCTTGATTTGTGCACTGTATCTAACTAGTTTTCTTGACAGCAGGCAATCAAGAGATAGCCATCATGGTGAGAATGAGAATAAGATAATATGTACACACACTCATTTACACCAGGCACAACATGAAAGGGAATCTAATTAAACTGGGCTAGCTTAAGAACAAGTTCCTATACATCTACATTTACAAACCCAGATTTAAAAAACAAATACCTGTAGTTCAAGAAGAGATTGTGGGAGGGGAGAAGTACCTTTTTGCAATATTGTTTGTATGTTTTCCATGAAAAGGATGTTCAAAATGAGAGAAAGGGAGATCACTCTTTGTATTCCCTTGGTAACTATGCACAAAACATGCCATCCAAATATTTTTTACCATGAGATGTTCGAAAACAGCACACTGGGCACTTCCAGACAATATTTTGTGGGAGGGATTCAAGCACATACTGGGAAATTTAGGTTTGCACAATTAAAGTAGATTAAAGCACTCTGTCACCCTACCACAACAAATGCACTTTTTTAAAAAAAACTTACTTTTTCTGGTTAGGAAAGTGATGGGAAAATGCATTGAAAAATGTGGAAGGAAGGAATGATGAACAGGAAGATGTATAAACACCCCACATGAAAATCAGGATTAATGTTCATTGTCATATAACTGCCCCATAAACAAATCAGAACAAAATGCTTCGTAAAGGTCAGGCATAGTCTAACTGCCATGCAAGCTTTGTCCAAGCAAATTGGGATGAATGCTGAATAAACAGGTTGTTAGAAGGAGCCATCTGAATACCTTTCACTGTGACACACTGTGACCAGACTGTTTTGCAGGAAGGATTCAAGCACACACCAGAATTTTAGGTTTGTACATTTAAACTAGATTAAAAGGCTCTAACACATCCACTTTAACAAAGAATCACACTTTTTGCAGTTTGAACAGTGTGGGGTGAACAAATGGTTAACAGGAAGGCATGTAAACACCCCACAAGCAATTTAAGATGAATGCAGGACAAATGCTCATTTTCATACAACCGTCATGCAAACAATCAGAATTAATGGTCAATAAATACTGGATATAATCTAACTTCTGCATAAGCTTTGTGTAAGCACATCAGGATGAATGCCTGCAGGATCATAGAAATCAGGATGATATCTACAGGTGCCCAAGGAAAGTAACTTTCTTTGGCACACCTGCTCTGCAAACATTCAAAAACAGCACATGGGGCTTGCAAGGACACTGAGGGGGGAAATGACTACTATATAATATATTTAAGCACTTGGAAAGCTCCTAAATGTTGGGGGTTAATCCATGACAGAAAGGTTCCATTCAAAATGGATTTTAGACAGTCCCTAACCCCAGCCCATTTCTGACGGCATATGCACATTAGTGGCTTAAAACACAGCAAGGTCATTTTCCTCCACTGTGTTTCAAGTCACATTGACACATTGCTATACACATCAGTGAGGCGACAGGGATGTCTTGACCTGACACACATTACCTGTTTGGTTTCCCCACCCCTGCAACCCTCTCCCCCAAATTCGTATTCATGAAGCTGTCATTTGTACATGTGTGCTCATCTGCGCATGCACAACAGCTGCCTCAAATGTACACACCTGGCTAACTAAAAGCGAACATGACTTAAGTCTTCCAGTTGCATTGAAGCTGGTTTGAGGAAAGATGAATCAAACAGTAGTATGTCTCAAGAAGTGACAGGATTGATATGGATTGTGGCTAACATCATGTGTATGTGACTTCAAAAATTAGCAGTGGGAGCACAGTGGTTGCAGAGTAAACAGGAATGTGCATTGTGTACACAGCCTAAGCAAAAACAACTCCTATTCTTTGAAAATGTGGAAGTGTAGCTGGCAACAGAGAGGACTTTTTCAGACATGTTCGCTACAGACAAATGATGCCCCAGAGCATGCTCAGGGAGCACAAAATATGTAGCTTTGCCCAATTGAATTGGGAGGCTGAGACAACCGCATGCTTGGGAAAGTCACAGTTAAGAAGTCATAAAGGTGTCTCTTGTCTTTGTGAGCCTCCCTGCCCGCCTGCCCCAACTGGTTACTCCTCACCTCCTCAAAGGCATATTGTTGTTGTTCTGTGTCTGGGAAAGAGGTGGAAGTAACGGGACAGTACAGGGGGGTGACGGTAGCTATTTCAGGAAACCTTTAAATATCCTCAAGAGTCTTTTCCAAGCATTTTTCAGGAATGTTAAAAAGGAAAGGAAAAATTATTTGTGAGGTGAATCAAGAGAATTTCACCCACTGGTGCTCTGGACAATGTTGTTCTGTTCTTCAAGAAGCACATATCTGTTGAGGAATCAAAATACTTCATTTTTTCTCTCTCATAACTGTAGGGAAAAGCTGAAACATAAAACCTGAATGCAAATATAGCCATGTTAGAATTCTTTTATGCTTTCCCATCTAGTGGTTAGCAGAATTCCTGTCTACATCACCAACTACAGATATCGGCAGAAGGATTACATTTTGAGAGATATTATGGAGATGAGGACCTGTGCTGAAGAAGTAGGTAGGAAAAGCAGTGGATAAATAGGAAATACCATTATTTTTGCTTACCGTGGATGTCAGCCTCTGCCAAGCTCGTGCCCTCCAAACGTTTTGGACTAGCTGACTGGGGCTGATGGGAATTGTATTGCAAAACATTTGGAGGGCACAAGATTGGCAAAGGCTGAACTAGTTGAGCAAGTCCAAAAGAATTTAAGAAGAGCTGATGGTGGTCTGTGCCCCAAAAGCCTATCACAGTAATAAGTGTGAACTGCATAATTCATTTAAAATTTGATATTTTTGATATCTTTCCCATGGGGGACCCTTTTGATTGAATTGATTTTATTTGGATATTCTGTTAAAATTGTGATGGGACTGTTTTAGTTTTAAGGTTAAAATAAAGCTATTATTTTATTTGTATTCAGCAGTGCCAAAAACGAATAAAGGCATGCAGTATTTAACAGCTGGAAATGTAATTGCTTTGGATTGTCCAGTTAAGTCTTGTGTGGGTGTCTGTGTAGGTGTGTGTGCACGTGTGCATGCCGTGTCACATCGCTGCATTGCCTTTGCCATTGAGAACACTGGTGACGTTCAGAATGGCTGTTCCTATGCAGGTGACTGCAGAACATTAAGAAAATACATTTTCACACTGTAGCTTCTATAGTAGTCACAACTAAGTGAACCATTAAAAGTAATCCGTGATCCAGTTCAGTGAGCCAAATAAGAAGAACCTAAAATTAGAAAAGGTACACCTGAAGCTATTGGCTTAAAAAAAAAACACCTCTTGAACTTTGCTGTTTGTGATTAGACTACACACAAAAAATGCCTCCGCCTGTATTCGTTTCTACCGTTTGAAGCCTTTTCCGAAACACACACATTTTTGATATTTTTCTTCAAGTCACAATTATGAAAGGAAGAATATTTGTTTATTTCTTATGACTTATAGTCTTTCCATATTAGCAATGAATAATTTAAGTCTGTTGGTTAGTGACAATTGCCCTGGCGACACTAAAAACTACAGATTAAATGATGGAATGTGAGCAAATGAGGTATCTCCTGATATTATGATTGCTATTGACCAAGCATCTTTTCATCCTGCTTGGCTTCTTGAAAATGTCCTGGTCTTATAGATATGGATAGTTTGAGCACGCTCATTCTGAAGAGGCGAGGATCACAATCAGGGCTAGAAGTATTCTGTACAAACCCCACAGCAAATCCTGCAAATCCCAATAGCTCCAGGCATAGGCTGGTATTTGATAGCTATCTCCCGCACCTATAGCTTTCCTTTTGCAGGTTTTTTTAATTTCAATGAAGTTGTCCTTAGTTCAGCCCAGCACTGGTGCCTGTGTCTTTTTTCAGCCCTTGGCTTCAAATCCTGTTTCCTCCACTGAAGTGAAAGGGGAAGCTTTTTAGTATATGAGTTCTTCTGAGTGCATGGCTTGGAGCACTTTTTTAAAAAAATAACAATCAAACATGACAACCAAAAACGTGCTTTTAAAAAGTGGGGGGGGAGAGGAAGGTGTGACTATTCTTAGACTTCTGCATCATTTGTCAAACACCTTCCCTCTTTATGCAAATTTGTAGTAACTGGATAACACCCATTATTTAGAATTGATCACCCTGATGCAGTTCTCCTCTGATGAGCACCAGTTGAAAACTCACCTATTTCAGCAGGCTTTTGTGAGGAGTAAATAATTACCTTGGCAGCGGTTGAATAATTATTGTTGTGATTGGTCTTGTGTGGTTGTATCTGCTCCTTTTATTTGTGCTTATGTGGATTGTAGTTCTTGGTTGCAAAAAAACTGACTATGGAAGTGGATGCTTCTGACCTAGGGATCGGCTGAGCAGTTTTGGTCTTGCCTGGCATTCAATCATAGGTCTGCTCTTTCTCACAGCATGCATTTTGTGCACTCGTTTATGTAAAATATATACTTTTCAATGCTGTTCATTGCATTCACCAGTAAAATAGGCACTTCCTTTAATGTAAAATATTTATGTTTGTAGAGATTTTTTGTGCACAAAAAATGCATTGCAAAATGCAGAGAACTACCCAGTCCAACTGGAACTGTGTCTTGACCTGCAAGCAGGTTTGGGAGCATTGGACTTACTGGATCAGTCCACTGCAAAAAGCAGACCAAATGAATTCCACCCCCCATCCCTATGCCATTCTCCTTGTGGCCATACTAGAGGAAGTGAGGAGAGGGAGAAGCAGGCTTGTGACTGTAACACTGAACTATGTTTTACTATTATGTCCAAACCAGGTCACAGAATTTGTACATACAGAGGCTCTTTAAAAAGCAGAGCTTGGAAAAGTTACTTTTTTGAACTACAACTCCCATCAGCCCAATCCAGTGGCCATGCTGGCTGGGGCTGATGGGAGTTGTAGTTTAAAAAAGTAACTTTTCCAAGCTCTGTAAAATGTTATGCAGAATGTGAGCATTGGGGCTAGCAAATGTGACCCCACATCTACAAATATACATGTTTGTGTGTTTGTGACCCCAATGCAGACAATAAGGTAGAGTTATGAAATAAGATGTGATTCATATTTTAGTGCAATCTTGCAATTGCTTTAAGGCAGAGATGAGGAACCTCTGGCCCATGGGCTAATCTTGGCCTGCCAGGGGGTCCAATTTGGTCTGCGAGGCCCTTTTGCCCAAACCATGCCCATCAGTGTGAGGACAGGGTTTAATCCTGCATTGGCTGCATGCCCTGGTCTCAGCAGGGAGCGGGATTGTGCAGCCCAGGCAGCAGGATAAGTGGGACTAAAGCCCTTTACAAAAACACTCTGAAATAGCTCCATACTTCTCCTTTAAGTGGGTGGGCAGGGAGGAGGAGAAAGGAGCCTGCAATGTATGATGCAGCCCACCCACTCATTCATTCTCTTAAAGGAGACGCATGGAGCTGCTTCAAAAAGTGTTTTTGCAAAGGGCTTTAAGACAGCCCCCTGCTCCCATTTGAGCTTCCAGAGGCTCAAATGAGAGTGTAGAGCTGTCTTAAAACCATTTCAAAACAACAAAAGTGCTTTGAAGCTGCTTGAAAACCCCATGCAAAAGCTTTTAAGAGGTGGGCAGGGATCAAGTGACATAAAGTGATGTCATGTAATTGATGGGTGGATGACCCTGCCCACCTGTCAAATTTGGCCCATAAGGCTGATCCTGGTGGAGTCAAAAAGGTTTCCCATCTCTGCTTTAAGGGTTCAGTGTGCATGATGTGGTTATTAGGCAAAATGCTTAGTTCACACCCTCCATCCATGCATTCAGCATAAAAAGCCTATGTATGTACAAACTCTATGACCTGGCTCAGACATGATGGTAAAGTCTAGTTCAGCATTACAGGCACAAGGCTGGCTACAGATAGGGGAAGGTAGGGGAAGGTTGCTGCTTATACACATACAACTCTAATTGTGATGTAGTGCAGCAGAGAAGGGCATCCTTCACAGGCTTGTTGCAAAGATGACAAAACACTGTCCTTAGCCCTGTAGTAAAGTGGATGGAAGAGGGCACAATGTAGACCACTGACATTTTACTGCTATATATTGCAGCTAAACTAGATCTTCAAAATCACTCATGGAAAGGCATGGTTGTGAAATACAGCACTGTTGAGTATTCCTCTTCACTTTTCTATGCTGTGGATTCCTTGACTTCCTTTTTATGCACATCATACCTGATGTGATGACAAGTAGCCTTAACCAAAACAATAATAGTAATCCTAGCAATAAGCAATCATAAATTCAATTTATTTCATTATCTTACAATTATGCTGGGTCAGCATGTGGTACCCACTAGTCTAGTGCTCTAAAGACCATCTCTGTGAATAAATTCAAATACATGGGTTTCTCCAAAAAGAGGTTTTTTTGTATAACCCAAATTGCAGTTTTTGTCACAAATTGCACTTGAGCAAGTAGGAGCACTTTTAGTCCTTCACTACCAGCAGATTCAAGGTGACAAGTCAGGCCTCTTTCAAGCTAAAAGAGACTTTGAAGACATTGGAGATGCATGGGGCACATTCCAGAGTTCCCTGAGAAATGTTTCACACAAAAGCTTTTTTTTAGAAAAGGCAGAGGGCAAAAATAGATCATGTATTATTTGTGCCATTTGATACCTTTGAGTGATTTAATACTTTTCAGATGTCAGGGCAGGTAAAGTTGTCCCAGGTATCTTTGATCAAGAGCTGCTGCAAGTGCATTTCCTGACATATATCACTCATAGTCATTAAAAGCTGAAGGAAGGAAGATGGGGAAGGATTCAGCATACATAGGAGTTCATAGTATTAAAGGACAGAGATAGGTTGGCTCTTAACATTACAGCAATGGTTCATTGAGACTTAGGTTTAGAAAAATGGCCTTGCATGTATTGATCATAATTTGACCACATGGCAGATTATGGAATTTTAAAAAGTTATTTATCAGAGGATCCACTCCTTTCTCTAAAGAGCTTAGGATGGCATGCCTGGCATTATCCCATTTTATCAGAGCAACCCACACAGATAGCGCTGACACAGCTCAGAAGTAGAGCACATGCCTTGCATTCAGAAGGTCCCAGGTTCAATCTGCAGCATCTGCAGGTGGGATTGGGGGAAAACCCTTGCCTGAAACCCTGGAGAGCCACTGCTAGTCAGTGGAGACAAATGCTGAGCTGACCAATGGTCTGACTCAGTAGAAGGCATCTCCTATGATCCATTTGATTGGTTTAAATGGGCCATAGTTTGTTTGTTTGTTTCTTTGTTTCTTATTTAATTTATATCCTACCTTTCCTCCCAGCAGGAGCCCAGGGCAGCAAAGAAAAGCTCTAAAAACACTTTAAAACATCATAAAAACAGAGTTTAATATACATTAAAACAAAACATCTTTAAAAACATTTTTTAAAGCTTTGAAGACATCTTAAAAAAAGAAAAAAGGTTTAAAACATATTAAGAAAGGTTTTAAAACATCTTAAAAAGCAATTCCAACACAGACGCAGACTGGGAGAAGGTCTCGACTTAAAAGGCTCGTTGAAAGAGGAAGGTGAAAGAGTTCAGTGGTAGAGCAAATGCTTTGCATGCAGATGGTCCTGGGTTCAGTCCCCAGCATCTCCAGGTAGGGTTGGGAGAAACCCCTATCTGAAATCCTCAAAATCCACTGCCAGTCATTGTAAACGATGCTAAGCTAGGTGGACCAAAGGTCTGATCTAGCGTAAGGCAACTTCTTAGATTCCTCGTGATCCAAGGTCATTGCAAGGGATTGCTGGATCTGTGGGCAGACGAGGGCCCTTAATTGTACATTGAAACCCCATAAGTAGCAGGGTATCCAGTTATACATTGCCAATTAGGGGTTGCATCATCAAAAAAAAGACATCAATTTGCATAAAAGTTGTACTTGTTAATCTATATGTATAGGTGCAAATTTAGAAATAATTACTACAGTTGAAATAGGAAAAAAATACATCTCAGCAAAGGGGGGAAGACATGAGATGACTTGAGGGCCTGCTCAGTCTGCTGACCTAGTGCAGCCAACTGTTGATGGGAAAATTTAAGGCTCCCGCTCTCCCTTTTTATGGTTCCTTATCTTTAAACAGATTTGGACTTAAACACACCTTCATGTAAAGGACTGTCTTCTGACAGCCCTTCAAAATTTAGGACTGTCCTAAGAGCATAAGAAGAGTCTGAAGGATCAAGCCAATGGCCCATCAAATCCAGCATCCTGTTCTCACAGTGGCCAACCAGATGCTTCTGGAAAAGCCCACAAGAGGGATCTGAGCAGAAGAGCATTTTCCCTGTTGTGATTCCCAACAACTGGTGTTCACAGGCATGCTGCATCTGACAGTGGAAGAACATAGCCATTGTGGCTAGTGGCCATGAGTATGGCCAGGGATTATTGGAGTTGTATAGTCAACAACATCTGGAGGGCACCAGGTTGTCTACCCTTGCCTGCAAGAATCTCATTTAACTATGGGGAGAAACAGGGTTCTATCTTTGTTCCCTTAGAACCTAAAAGTCAATATGAGAATTGTGTTCCATAAGAATTGAAGTAGACAATATTTATCTTGTTGAAACCAGTGGGAGTTTTGGTGATTTTTGGTGAGTTTTGCTATGGATGCAAGGTTTCATACCTAGGATTATAATGTTTTATTTATTGTATGGCACTGAGAATAATGATATATTTTCTTTTCACATAAATCTGTATGTGGCTCTGCTTTGGGGCAGAATGTATTGCTCTGGGAAGCTGATTAGTCAGCAGAAATGGGCACAAGTGTAGGGGTAATTTTCTGGAACAGATATGCACAAAACACATGTATAATCCACACTGATCTGCTTAACCATCTCTGCTGATCTGCTATTCATCTCTACTAGGAGCACAAGAAATCACAGCCTGATTTAAACAAGTATGGCAGCTTTTGTTTATTTATTTCAAGTATTTATATACCGCTGTTCATCAGAAAGATCTTGAAGCAGTTTACAGAGGAAATCAAAACAGTCAAATTAAATAATACCATGTATAAAATGATAAAAACAGCAGATAAACATGCAAATCCAAAAAATAGGGCAGCGTAATAATCCCAGCTTTGCACATGCATTTACAGTTTATGTATTCTGAATTATGTTTGTTTGCTGCCTTTCAAAACTATTTTCCCAAGCCATTTTACAATATCTGATAACATCAGCTAAAAACATGCAGTAGTGTGGTGTAGTGGTTAATGAGTTGGACTACGACCTGGGAGACCAGGGTTCGAATCCCCACATAGCCATGAAGCTCACTGGGTGACCATGGGCCAGTCACTGCCTCTCAGCCTCATGAAAACCCTATGCATAGGGTCGCCATAAATCGGAATCGACTTGAAGGCAGTACAGTTACATTTACATCGCAACCACACACCATATAAAAATAATGAGTAGGAAACAGTAAAATCACACATCCATTTCAACAAGCCACCAATACAAAGACTAAAAAACACAAAGAATTCTGAAAAGGCATAAGGGGTGTTCACGCTTTAATCAACAAGTGTACAATCTGTGTACCTGTGTACACAATAGCTGAGCTGTGCAAATAAACAAGTGTACACACTTTCACATAAAGACTTGTAAATATGTAGAGACAGCTTGTACCTAAATTCAGTGAAATCTATGAAAAACCTTATAGATTTTGGTATATGTGGCACTCCATTTCCTCCAAATAACTGCACCTACAAAGCACCTATTTCCAGTAACACATTTAGGCTGCAATCCTATAAACACCCTTACTTGGAGTAAGCCTCGTTGAACTCAGTGGGATTTCCTTCTGAACAAACAAGCATAGGATTATTCTATTAAAGTAATACACCACTGCAAAACAGTACCGTATACCTTTACAGCCAATGGTTATGATTGGGTTTCTTCACGGCACTTTTACAAGTGCTATCCTCAAAATTTCTCATGTGTTTTTTCTACCGTTCTCCATCAATTAATGATAAAAGAAATTGCATTTGAAAACTATCAAAGGGGAAAGAGAGTTCTCATGGGTGGGATGTCTTTTTTGCTGCTATTGTTGTTGTCTTTCTTTCAAGGTATCCAAGGGGCACTTGTCCTTTCTTTCATTCTGCAGATCATCTCTCTGATGGTCTGCACTCTGCAGCCTTCCTGGGTGCTGGCACAAAGGGGGGAGGCCCAGCCAAACATGCTGTGGGGTTCTGAGGAAGTGCAGGCTGGAAAGGCTGCAGAAGGTCCAGCGGTGATTGTACATTGGAACACTCACTCACCTACACACACTCTCACCTGCCTCATAAGTGAGGAATGTACAAATTCTGCTGAAACAATAATATAAAATAATGTCTAAAGAATCCTGAGATAGAGACAGAAAAAAAGTTTCTGTTTTTTGCATGTCAATGATTATCTAGAAATTTGAGGGCAAGATTCAGCACCGCACTAAATATGAGGGTTAAAATAATACAGTGAGCATAGCATCTGGACGTTTAATTGGCAGGAAGTCTAAGTCAGGGTTTCCTTATTATTTTGCCCTCAGTGCCTTTATTCACTCTAGGAGAGGATTTGCTCAGCCAAAAATGCTGATCCTTGTGACTTCATGTCCAACAATAAGATGACTCAGAAACCCTCCAGGTGTTCATACATTCCTAATAAGGGGGGGTGGCTTTATGGGATGGAGGGAGGAGGAACTGGAAGCTGCACTGCAAAAGCTATGAAGACATTGTAAAATATATTTAGAAGGACTCACAAAGAATGCCAAGTACAGCTGTATTAGAGGAGCCACATCACCTCATGTATTTAAAACTGGAAGTGCTTTGTAACATTTTGTTCACTTATGGGGGAGGTAGTACCTTGCTTGGGATGGTGTTGAATCAATAACAAACAGAGAAAGAGGAGTGGGATGAAAATCAGGAGGTTGGTTTTGCTTATTAAGAATGTGTTCTAAAATCAAGATAATGGACAAAATCCACTTCTTGCTGTCTTTGTTTCTTGGGTCCTAATAGGAGAGCCTTTTCTTCTTTTCCCAAAAACTGGGAGATGTGATACTTCTTCTGATGCTGTTGTTCACGCATCATACATTTAAAGCACATAACTTCTTCCCACAAACAATTATTGGAACTGTAGTTTGTTAAGGCTGCTGGGAGTTTGTAGCTCTGTGAGGGGAAAATCACAGTTCTCAGGATTCTTCAGGGGAAATCATGTGATTTAAAGGGATGTGCTTTTCATTCATTCATTAATTGTATATCCCACCCTTTCTCCCAGTAGGAGATGTATGGTGTGAATCTGCCCTTGTTGACATTTCTTCATGGAAGCCAATCATATAGGGTGGGAAAAGTATCAATTACTGCCTTTATACCGTCTGACTCCACTTATACACATGTTCTGCTGTATGTTTATATGGAAATAAGCCACACTCTCTAGCAGTAGCAGCTGGTGATGTGGGACTGACAGGTGACTGAGAGCAACTGCGGGCACTGTTCCAGCCATTTCCTGCATCTCTCTCTCTCTCTCTCTCTCCAAGCACTGTCCAGAAGCTAGGATGTTTGCTGCCCTGTGGTGGCAGCCTCTTTCTACATTCAGTCTGCCTCACCAGCCACTGCTGTTCCCTATTCACTGGGCACAGCATTGTGGCTGTAGAGCCATTCTACACATTGTGCAGAATGAAGTGGTGGACAGGTGATAAAGTTCTGGATTTCAGGCACTGAAAAGGTAATCATACTTTTTTACATATAAAACAAACACCTTCATGTAAGGAGTTCCTTTTGGAGTTTCTGTTAGGACTAAAGTAATGCTATTTCACTTGCTTTCATGTTGTTTCTCAAGAATATTGAAAAGTGCCTTCTAATTTCAGTGAATTTCCTGCACATTTCCTGAATGCATCTCTGCCCTTTCTTTGCTGCTCTTCTGGGCACCATTTTTCTTCTTCATTCCCCCCCCCCCCATACTTCTCAGTCACAGTCCCATTTAATTCTATTGGCTGTGGTGGCCCAGATGATTTTGACAATGATGCGATGGTGCTACATCTGAAGAAATACAATTGTGTGGGGCATTGCAACCAATTGGACTTGATGAGAGTGCAGGCAGATGGACTCAACAAGGATTGTGAGGGTGAAGAAGATGGCATGGAGAAGAACAGAGCAAGGGGGTCCCCTAACAGCAGCAAAACAGTGTGAATGTTCAGGATGTTATGTTTTCTGGCCATCTGTGTGGCTGGATCAAATGTGCCTCTTTCAAAAGGAATAATAGCAAAATTAGAGAACATTCAGTGCAGCCCTAATTTTATATGGCAGTGTGCAGTGTTTAGTAATGGCTCTCTGCGCAAACCCACATCTCTGTAGATGTTTTCTGTCTTCATCTCATGCAGATCTGTCGTTCCTCATTACAAGATGCCATGACTTTTTCCCCTGTTTCCTTTGTTTTGTAGGTTTCTTATGTAAAGGCCATTGACATCTGGATGGCTGTGTGTCTTCTCTTTGTGTTTGCTGCCTTGCTGGAATATGCAGCAGTGAATTTTGTGTCAAGGCAACATAAGGAATTTCTCAGGCTCCGGAGAAGGCAGAGGAGGCAAAATAAGGTACAAGACACTATCCTCAGTATGATCATGATCTTTCTCCCCCAAATAATTGTTTGCACCCATCTGATTTCTTACCTTCAGTATACATGACATAAAATACCCATGTCTTTATATCCTCAATTTTTTGGTCAATGAAAGGAGCTGAGAATTTAAAACGAGATTTTGTTGTCTTTCTGTCCATGCTTGAGCTGAAATCAACAGGTTTTTCATATTTGCAAAACAAGTCCATGTATTCCTTTCTGTAGAACAATATTCAGCCTTGAAGGGGCTTCATGCAAATCCATGATCTTTAAAAATTTCAGACTTGCTGTGAATATTCACTTCACCTTTAATTTAAATCTCTTCTAGGCACCAATTCTCATTTCATTCTTTCTAGCTTTCTTGCCTTCTATTGTTGATGGACAGCTTTAGATTCTGCTTTAGCTGCCAAGTCATCAACCACTATTTGCATTATAGCAAATAAAGTGCCTTTATTATGTGGAACTGGTATTAGTCATTTCTTGCCTGAAGTCCTACCAACAGCTACTCATTCAAAGTTGGTTTTTAAAAGACTTTTCTATGATATGTACCATCTGTCTTTCTCAACAAGGGGCAACATATATATAATTATTTCATATTATTTCAGTTACTCTTTGCTTTACTTTGACTTTCATAGCCAATCCCAATTGGTTTTCTTCTGAATTACTTCATCTTGGTTCATCCTAATGTTCTTTGCTAACTATGCCATTCTTATTTTTGCTTTGTTTTGTTTTGTTTATTTATTTATTTATTTATTTTATTGCACTTGTTACATATATCATTGTACCATTTCCATTCTTGCTACTGCTATCTGTTCTGAAAAATCCAGGAACACACACAGAAAGAAAGTGACGAGTCGGTATGGTGTGTGAATGGCTTGAGGATAAAAGACTCATCAGCACACAAGACAATGAATCAGATCTGCAATCCAAGTTTGAGAGTAGAAAGAGAGAGAGGTTGTATGAAAATAATATCATAAATGGGCAACTGCTAATATTTATGGCATCATATATAGTAGAATTCTTGGGTCAAACAGAGTACGATTCAGACCATGTGAACATCTTGGTATGTTTCGGCTTTTTGTACTCTGTGTTTCTGCTGGTTTTCCATTACCTCTTTTGTGGCAATCCTGCTGCCTCTTTTGCCATGGAGTAGCATGTACATGGGTAAGTTTACCTTTGTTATTTTGTACAATATGCATATGTGTGAAGTTGTGTCAGGCAAAATATTGACTTAGAACCAAGCTGCGTGTGACACTAATGGCATGAATGCAACATGTCTAGTTTTCCCAGTGTAAATAGCAGCCAAAGGGGGGGGGAGGATGAGCAGGGCTAGGGCCAGCAAAGGGGGATTTAACTCCCCCATTCCATGATTCCATTGAAAACCACCACCACCTGCTATTAGCTGTAGGAGCAAAGCCTCCTCTAAGGGACAGTATTAGCTGGGGGTGGGACAATTTTCATCAGGATCATGGTGTGGGGAGAAAGGTTATTCCCACAGTGTGTCATGATCCTGCTTGCACCCCTCCCTGCAATGGCTGTTCATTACACTGGATATTAATATTAATATTAACATTAATATTAATATTATTAATATTAATATTATTAATATTAATATTAATATTAATAACAACAACAACAACAACAACAACAACAATAATAATAATAATAATAATAATAATAATAATAATAATAATAATAATAATTGAAACGAGGATTTTATAAAGGAAGCATATGCCTTTGCAATCAAAGCAAGAAGCACAGTGCATGCTGCAAAGTCTTCTTTATCCTGCTTTCCCTGAATAATTCAGTAAGCTATTGTCACACAGGGCAAGTCAAGCAGGATGCCATATATTTCCCCGAAGGCTGAAAAGCATCACAACAGCAAAAGCCGACCTTTTATATTAGAGTTGACAAGGCTGATTCTGTAGTTAGCACTTATGTTACATTAATACTGATAAGATCAAGAAAAGTGGAGCACACAGGGAAAAATTAATTGATTTTTATATTTAGGCCATAATATCCTGAGCAGATACACCTACCAGGCAGACCAAGTGCTTCAGTCTATTCTACACACACCATACACCAATACCCAGAAAACCAGTTACTTCCTTTATATTATAAAGTTAAACCTGTGATTCACTTTTTTCCCAGCAGACAACACTAAAAAGTATTTTGCTCCCTAGAATGGAATGATCTGGAATGGTCTGGTGGTTACATATTGTCTTGTTCCTGTGAACTTGCACTTTATTAGTCACTGATTGGCCAAATATATAAAGACAAAAATGGGATTCTGGATTTCCCTTTGGGAGCATGGCCCCTACCATAATAGAAAATGGTGAGCGTGCTTATTCTAAAACAGGAATGGGGAACAGTAGAGTATTGGCAAATACAGAAGTGCAGGGTCCCTTCATGATAGTTACAGCCACACACATTTCTAAGATTATCAACCTTTTAAGATTATAGAATTATCTGGCCAGATTTGAATACTGCTTTCTGCTTCTCTATCACTGTCACCATTTGACTGTCCTTTCTCACTGTCAGAGATATTGCTTGAATTACTGAATTCAGTGTATACATGTTATCTCCTGCTGCTACCAAACTTCTTGATGATGGAGATGGGATGCTGTCATCAGGGTTCACATTCTCTTCTTCTTCAGTTACAGAATTATCACTCTCCACAACTTGTCTTGGCTTTTTGAAGCAGGAACTAATAAAGGCTCGTTTGCAAATTGACCTTCATTGGCGTCTGCATAACTGACTTAGAAAGCCCTACAGCAATAAAGGAAAACAACCTTTTTTAAAACTGCTGTGTGCATAGGCTTCTGCCCACCACCACTTGCTGTTTCTGGGGGTGTTTTTGCTGCTGGGTTAAGACAGAGTCTGTTTTTCCTAAATGAAGGAATTCACACTCTCTAAGCAGGCCAAGCACTCATTTTGCATAGGAATTTGTAACCTTTTGAATTTTGCCACCTTCTAGAAAGGGATTTTTCCACCCCCTTCTCCTATCTCCCTGTGTCACTCCTCCTTCCACACATACCTTGAATGTTAGAAAAGGGGTTTTAGCCCATTTAGGCAGTTTTTCATCATCATCATCATGCTGTAAGGTAAGGAACTTCCTTTGTTGAGTTTCCCTTCTTGGCTGTCATACTAAGCCTCAGAGTAACTGCGTTTGGATAGAGCTTCTGAGTTTTAGGAGGAAACTTAAGCATGGAAATTCCTGATCCTAGCCTCTAGTGTTGGCTGCACCCAGAGCTTGGAAAAGTTACTTTTTTTGAACTACAATTCCCATCAGCCCAATCCGGTGGCCATGCTGGCTGGGGCTGATAGGAGTTGTAGTTTAAAAAAGTAACTTTTCCAAGCTCTGGCTGCACCACACACACATTCTTTGGCATATTCATTGGCATTCCTTATCATGCACAATACATGTATATTCAACATAATTAGAAGCTGAAACACCATCACATACACACAGAATTTCTCCCCCCCAAATGTATTTTTTCTCTTTTCTTCCTCCTCCCCTACTCCTAGCTTTGGGCTCCCAAAAAGATACAAGGTTTAAGACCCCCCACAACCCTTGACAATGACACCCCAATGGGGAACCACAGCCCTGGGGGGCAAATGCACCCCAAGTCTCTCTATCCAGCCCTCAGGACTCTCTGCAGGCCACACCTCTCTCACTCTCAAGTGCTTTTCCTTGGCTGGAATGTGCTTTTGAACTGTGATAATGCCTCTGCTTGCCTAGATGAAGGTTAGAGAGGGAGTGCACCCATGGACTAGAAACTACTGATTCTTGCATTTCTGACTTCTGCCACATCTCTTCTTCCACATGCTTTTACTTCTGGCTGTACCCTTTTTGCCTCTGGCCTGCCCACCTCTGGGATGCAGCCCTTGGAAGGTTGGCCAAAGGAATGCAGCCCTTGGGCTGAAAAAGGTTCCCCACCCCTAGTCATAGAATCATAGAATAGTAGAGTTGGAAGGGGCCTATAAGGCCATCGAGTCCAACCCCCTGCTCAATGCAGGAATCCAAATCAAAGCATTCCTGACAGATGGCTGTCCAGCTGCCTCTTGAATGCCTCCAATGTCGGAGAGCCCACTACCTCTCTAGGTAATTGGTTCCATTGTTGTATGGCTCTGACAGTTAGGAAGTTTTTCCTGATGTCCAGTCGAAATCTGGCTCTACAAACAAAAGAAAAGTAAAGGCTCTACATGTAGTACTCTGGATCCCTGATTCTTGCAGCCATTTCAAGAAGCACAGACAAAATACATACAGTCAGAGGAATTTAACTTAAATCACTTTTAAGTTGCTCAGAATGGAGGGGCAGAAACATTTTGCAATTGAGAAAGCACCTCTCAGGAAGCCTGAACTAGCCTGAGAACCAGCAATGGCCCGCTCATAGTTTAGGAGATGTCATAGTAAGAGCTCAGGCACCCCATCATGAGTACAACACACATACACACACACTGGCTGTTTCAACCTTATTGTGAATGTTGCTTAGCTAAGCTGAAATGGAGTTATATTTGTAAAGCACACATTCCATAGATGAGGTTTTTTTTCCCTATTGCTGGCTGTTTCTTTTGTTGGGTTGCTGCTCCCAAAATGTTAGCTTGCCAAGGCCCCATAAATCAGTGCACAGAGATTTCAGGATGGTGATACCAGACATAGGCAGATGATTGTCCTTTCCCTCCTCTCCTCCCAGTCTCCCAAACCCAGTCTGATCACAGACTGCTATATTACCACTTCTCAATCATATCTGGAACTAAGATAACAAAAGGCTGGGCTATTTGTAAAAGAATAGCTTTATTACTTAATTTTGAATTGAAATGAAACACTCATCTTGTCAATAAAAACTAAAAAATACTCATTTCCCCAAGCTGGATTTGCTTGAAAATATTTAGCACTACTTTGTTGGTCTTTGGCTGAAATTAAATTACTACTATTTAGTACTGCTATCCCCAGTGGAAATGTTTTATACTTCCTCGAATACTTGCATATAGCACTTTGTGGCAAAACATGCACTGTTTGTTTTATGTAACACGATGCATGAAAGAAAACCCTTTTTGCTGGGCTATTTTTAGCACTCACAATGCAGACTCAAGTACATGCGTTTCTTTGTGGAAAAGAGAACCTTAATATGAAGGGCTTTATGATGTCCCTTGCCTTAATATCTTGTGTGCTTAAAGCAACAAATAGAAGTTGGTAGGATGTATCAGAGAGAAACACTTCAGAAGCATGCTGGTAATTTTTCTCCTTCAGGGCAGACCTATTGGCATTTGGCTATGTAACAGCAATGTGACTATTTTGCACCTGTGTGCATGCATACCTGAAACACACTGTGTAACTCCAACCCACACATGGAGCTTTCCTGTGCTTCAATGGAGAGGGACAGCTTCACTTGCACGTCCCGCTGTATGTGCACAGCAGTGCCTACTATGGAAGTGATCAGGGAAGTTTGCGCATATTGTGTTATTTGTCATGCTGAGCCAAATGTTCTTTACTGAGAACTTTTTGCTCAAATTATAGCCCATGAGAGACAGGTTCAAGGGA
Organism: Rhineura floridana; assembly: GCF_030035675.1. NCBI lineage: Eukaryota > Metazoa > Chordata > Lepidosauria > Squamata > Rhineuridae > Rhineura > Rhineura floridana. Next base: position 74,889,889 of record NC_084484.1, read on the forward strand.
GAATACAATTCTTGGCAAGGAGAAAATTCATGGGGACTTACTTCCATGGAGCTCCTTTCCTTGTAGCCGCTAGGGACGGTGGAGAAATTGGATTCAATTTGCATGTAAAAGTCAGCCTACCTAATTTGCACTTGCGAAGCAAGACATGAACCAAAATACAGACATCCTTTGAAATTCACATGACAATGCAGTTCTCCAGCCAAGCAATGTGTACAAAAATCACATGCCAGAGTAAAGTATGTATAAATACTAGTGAAAATAACATACAAAATGTATTGTAATAGGGGGATTCCTTTGCAAAAATGTGTATATTAGGCATAATCATATATAGATATGTGTATATTAGGGCTTTATATATTATGAATTTTCATGAGGACTTAAAAATAGCAATATGATGTGGAATTGTGGATAACTGAATTTAAGATTGTGAAAATGAGAAACATGAGAGAAACTGAATTTGACAGATTTGCCCATCCCTAGTGGCCACCATATATTATCTTTCCCTCTCAGAAGCCCTGATCAGTGCAATGCTCCAGCATCACATAGAATCGTTCCTGGTGGTTTCTGGTAAAAAAAAAAAAAGTTGGTCAGCTGTTAATGGCTACAGAAAAGGAACTAGATGTTGGGCACTGAGTATCCCTCACCCACCCAAAAATTAGCTCCCTGAAAAATCAGTTGAAATCTTCCCTTTCACTGTTCATGAATAAAGTGATGCAATGGGGAGGGGTATTTCACCATGGCCCTAATATTTAAATGGCACCATCAGTGTACATAGCACTTTATAGACTAGTATTTATTATTATTTATTTATTAGATTTATATTCCGCCCTTCCTCCCAGTTGGAGCCTAGGGCCGCAAACCAAAGCACTAAAAACACACTAAAACATCATAAAAACAGACTTTAAAATGTATTACAACAAAACATCGTGAAAAACATATTAAAACAAAACATCTTTAAAAATATCTTTTTTAAAAAGGTTTAAAAACATCTGTCTAAAAAGAGCTTTAAAAACAGGTAGCAGCAGAACGCCCAAGACAGTACTCCATCAGAGTGACTGTATAATATAGCCAGTGTGGATTTTTCATATTCCACAATGTAAAATTTAAAAAACCCGCCTGCCATTCTGATGCTTCCCAAAAGCTCATTTCAAAACAAAACCTTACAAAACTTATAGTCCTGAACTCAGAAATGTTTGCTTCTCAATTTTCATGGCGATAAACAAAACAGTAAAAAACAATCGAGAGTTCAAAGTCTAAAGAGAGAGAGAGAGAAAAACCTCAGAGCCCTTTCGGACTTCTTTCTCTGAGAGTTCTCATAATCTGTTGAAATTCATTAAACATCAGCCATGTTCACAGAGGACCTGTAATCCTGTTACTGACCGAACCCAGAGCTTGGAAGATTACTTTTAAAAAGTAATAAATTACAGTTACAATTACTTGGCCAAAAAAGTAGTAATTACAGTTACAATTACAATTGTTCTGAAAGTAACTGATTACTTTACTTTTTCTCAAAAGTAATCACTACAATTACATTTCAGTTACTTTTTTAAAAAAATGCCTACAAGGTGCTGGCCTTGGCTGCTTCACATCTAAGTAGCCTAAAACAATATTAAAACTAAACACAGACACACAGGGGGTAGTAGAAGGGTTCGAATCCCCACATAGCCATGAAGCTCACTGGGTGACCTTGGGCCAGTCACTGCCTCCCATGAAAACCCTATTCATAGGGTCACCATAAGTCGGAATCAACTTGAAGGCAGTACATTTATTTTTTATTTTGAAGATGATGATTATGATAATGCAGCATTTCAAATTAATTCTGTATGAGAAGCATTCCATGCCAAGCTTGGAAAACCAAGGAAGAGGTATAAAATGTAGACAAAAATACTTTTGACAAAATGCCGTTTATCCTTTATATCTATATCTATAATTAACAATACAGCTGAATGATGTATGTAAAGTATTTTTTCTCTTTCCCTTTTTTATTAGTATTTTAGTACTACTGCTAAAGTTCTGATGAAAGAATAAAGCATTCATTAGCCAAATTCAAATGATTAGAACACATCACATAAATTCCACTGAAGTTGGAGTTTTTGCCATAGAAAAGGCAAAAAATACATACCCTATGATAGCCCAATAGACAATCAGAACTAATATAAAACCCTACTGCTTCTCATTTGCAAACGTTGCAAGATCTAAGGTAACTCTAGATCATGTGAGTTCAGGTGATGCATGTTATGTAAATTTGTATAGATATTAGCAGAGATTGTCAACAGTCTGAGATGTGTGTGTGCCAATGTGTGCATTTGCCTAAGTGGCAGGCTTTTACCCTGCACTGAGATCACTGAGACTTAAGACTTAGTAAAATAAGAAAAGCTATTTTATTTATAGAAATACATAGTAGATAGGAAAGGCATACCTAGTTCTAACTAACTTGAAGGCGCAACACTCAGGTTTGGGAGTTGCCCTCATGGCTCAGGAGGGAGAGAGCAGAGGTAAAGGTTTCTCCTCTCTCTTGGATTACTTTATTGCTTAACTGCATTCTGTGTTTGCCTCTGTAATTCTCACTTTTTTTTACCCACTGTTTGAATGTCTTTTGGGAATGCCTACTGATTATTTGTTATCATTTTGGGCTGATTACCTTCAGCTATTATCTCACCAAAGTTGCATACACATGACAGATTTAAAGCACATTTCCACCACCACCCCAAATAAGAATCCTGGGAACTGTAGTTTGTTACGGGTGCTGGGAATTGTAGCTCTGTGAGGAGTAAACTACAGTCCCCAAGATTCTTGGGGAAAAGCCATGTGCTTACATGTATGGTGTCTACTGGGAGACTCTTACAGATTGATTCTATACTCCCAGAAGTAAATCCTATTTACTGCTATGCGAATTACTTCCAAGTAAGTATGCTTGGAATTGCAGCTTTTAGGTCATGCTTAATAGCCACCTTGTATCAAATTGAACAGTTTCCAATCAGATTTAAATACTAACCACTTAAACTGGTCAGAGTGTCATTCCCTCTATTTCTGAAGCTCGGCTGGAAGTGTTGTTGCTTATGTAGCCATGGTATCACCATCCATACCACACATAATAAGGAGTATTAGTGGGCAAGAGGGAACCCCAAGTGTTGCAGAATACAAAAAAGTGAGAGAGAAAACAGAAAGGGGATGACTCCCAAAACAGCCCAAATGAGTACTGAGCATGCTCTGTTATGGAATGCTCAGTGGCTGTGTGAGTGAGTGAGTGAGTGAGTGAGTGAGTGAGTGAGTGAGTGAGTGAGTGAGTGAGTGAGTGAGTGAGTGAGTGAGTGAGTGAGTGAGTGAGAGAGAGAGAGAGAGAGAGAGAGAGAGAGAGAGAGAGAGAGAGATGTCTCAGCTAACAGAAAATTATAGAACAGTAGAGTTGGAAGGAACCTTTAAGGTCATCGAGTCCACACCCCTGCTCAATGCAGGAATCCAAGTTAAAGCACACCTGACAGGTGGCTGTCCAGCTGCCTCCAGTGCTGGAGAGCCCACCACTTCCCTAGGTAATTGGTTCCATTGTCATACTGCTCTAATGACTGACGGTCCTTTTTTGAGTGTTGAAAGGTGTTTCAAATAAAATTCTAACTTTTATAATAGTCCAGATTTTTTTAATGTCCATATGATTGATGGGCAGGCTGGAAAGAAAAATGACTCACTAAGGCTACATCCACACCAGACATTTATTCCACTTTAAACAGTCATGATCTTAGAATCCTGGGAAGTGTAATTTGTGAAGGGTCCTGAGAGTTGTTAGGAGACCCCAATTCCCCCCACAGAACTCCAGTCACAGAATTGTCTGAGAAGAGGGGCTGACTGTTAAACCACTCTGGACATTGGAGCTCTGTTGGGAGAATAGGAGTCTCCTAATAACACTCAGCACCCGTCACAAACTACACTTGCCAGGATTCTTTGGGGGAAGTCATGACTGTTTAAAGTGGCATAAATGTCTGGCATGGGTGTGGCCAGAAGGTCATCCAGCGAGTTCATGGCTGTGGTAAGATATGAACTCAGAACGTTCCAGCTGCACCCAGCATGGAACTACACTTTCAGCAGCAAATACCAGAAAACCAACTAAATGTGTGCTGTCAATGTGCAAAGCATTTGCTGGGGTGCATTTGGGTAGGTGAAGCAGGAGATAGATGGAAGGGGCTGTTTTCCATGCCTGCCACTTTACCAGTGCAATGCCCCATATTTTTCCTTATTGACCTCCATCAGCTAGGGGAAAGTGGCCAGGGAAGGGGTTGCAGATAAAAAGTTTCAGCAGCAAATTACCCCCTCTCATCACAAAATGCCCCCCACATCAGTAACAGACACCAGCAGGGAAGTTCTTTTTTGAGTTGTAATTCAGCTCTCATTCTGTTAATTCCCAAACTACACCAGTTGTCATTTCGACCTACATGCATAGGGAGAAAGACAGTGTAAAGGGTGTGCACAAGGGGGAGGGGATGACAAAGGATTTAGGACTTAAAGATTTAATATTCCATGAGTAGAAAAAAATACCCTATGCAAATGTCTATATTATTGCAGAAAAGTTCAGTTCTACATATGTTTGCCATCTTTTCCTCAAGCGCAACTGTTTTTGAGATAACAGTCTTATTCTCTCTTGCCCTTCACCAAAAAGCCATGTTAGTTGTCCAGTATGTGAAATGACTGCAAGCAGGTGCAGCCCAAGACATTTTGCTACTTGAAGCAGAAGAGCAAATGGTGCCCTGCCCCCAAGTCAAGGTCATAGTACCATAGCTTGAAAAGTTATGTTGGCATTTGAGGCAGAAAAGCTCACAAGTACCTCTTCTTGACAGTAAATATACAGCAACCAAAAATTAAAATAGCTAATAATTTGTTGCATGGTGCCCCAAATTAGTTGCTTGGGTAGTCATCTCTTGCTGCCTAGTGAGAGTCACTCTATGAGAGGCACATAACTGAAGCAAAACACACAAACAGAAGTATGAGACTGCACCTACCTCCTAGTCTCTTGCCAGTTCCCAATTTTCACCCTCTCTGGAGGGGTGCAAGGACAAGCGGAGGGGATGCAAAGAGGGTGCAAGGACAAGCGGAGGGGATGCAAAGAGGGTGCAAGGACAAGCGGAGGGGATGCAGAGAGGGTGCAAGGACAAGCGGAGGGGATGCAAAGAGAGTGCAAGGACAAGCGGAGGGGATGCAAAGAGGGTGCAAGGACAAGCGGAGGGGATGCAGAGAGGGTGCAAGGACAAGCGGGGGGATGCAAAGAGGGTGCAGACAAGCGGACGGGGTGCAGAAAGGGTGCAAGGACAAGCGGAGGGGATACAAAGAGGGTGCAAGGACAAGCGGAGGGGGTGCAAGGACAAGCAGAGGAGATGCGAGGACAAGCAGGGGGTGCCAGGAAGAGCAGAGGGGGCGGGCAAGCAGGCTGAGGGAGGCAGGACGAGCGGAGGAGGCAGGGAGAGTAGGCTGGAAAGGGTAACACATATCTCACCTCCACAGCTCTTCATTTCCATTCTGCTGCTTCTGCCTTCTACTCCTCCTTGCCCTCCAGCGCTGTCTGACTCTCCACTTCCTCCCTCATGCCTCCATAGAGCACGAGGGAAATGCTAAACAGCGCAGAAACCCAGTTTGAGGCACATATCTTTCCTCCACCATTCCACCAATCACAGCAGCAGATGATTTCCCCTGCTTCCCCCCCAGTAACGTCAAAATGTAACGCAAAAAAGTTACATTTGCAGCTCAAAAGTAATGAAATTACCACTCATTCTGTTACATACAAAATATAACGAAGTTACCCACTTGTTATGCAAAATAGTAACAAATTACAAGTAACTTGTTATTTCTAACGAGTTACTTCCAAGCTCTGACCGAACCCATACTCTGACCTTCATCTTCTGCAGTTTAAAAGTTAAAAAATGCCTGGTTGATTTTTAATTAATTTAATAAATTTTACATTGAACTGAATGATAATGTTGGGCATGCTCAGTAAGAACCAACTGTCAGTGTTCTAAAAGCCAGACTCACAGCTGCTGGGCTTGGCTAATCAGGAAGCCACACCCACACCAGACTTTGATGTCACGTGAGACAGTCATGGCTTCCCTCAGAGAATCCTGGGAAGTGTAGTTTGTGATGGGTGCTGAGGGGAGACTGCTGTTCTCCTGACAGAGGTCCAGTGGCCAGAGTGGTTTAACAGTCACCCGCTCTGATTGACACTCTGTGAGGTGAACAGGGCCTCTCCTAGCAACTCTCAGCACCTTTCACTAACTACACTTCCCAGGATTCTTTGGGAGAAGCCATGACTGTCTAAAGTGAAATAAAGGTCTGGTGTGGATGTGGCCAGGGACAGCTTTGGTTTAAATTTGGGTAGGAGGCTAGATGTGCCTGCTGCAGAATAAAAAGGTGGGGAAAATGCTGAAAAGGAATGATACTGTTCGCAATGTTTTCTTTTTGGAAAGGAAAGGGGCTTCCCCTCTGCCAAGTGCCCACCCATCCAATCTCCTCCCCTCCCTGCCCCTCCCCCAGGTCAGTGTTGCACTACGACCTGGCAGACCAGGGTTCAAATCCCCACATAGCCATTAAGCTCACTGGGTGACCGTGGGCCATTCACTGCCTCTCATGCTCAGAGGAAAGCAATGGTAAAACCACCATTGAATATCGTTTATCATGAAACCCCTATTCATAGGGTCACCATAAGTTGGGATCGACTTGAAGGCAGTCCATTTCCATTTTCAAACATGATTGCACAGACATAAATCCGATTGAATTCAAAAAGTATACAGCTGATCAAACCTCTCCTCCCTTCTCCTCCCTCCTATCCCCTCTTGCACCTCCCCTCCCCCTTCCCCTCCAATCCCCTCCCACTCCCCTTCCCCATGGTCACTTTTACCTAGCGCTTGGCCCCTGAAGTTCTCTGCGCTACAGCTGATTGCCCAGCTGGCACCAGATTAGCAGAATGCCAAAAAGCAGGGTGCCAAAAAGGGAGGCCCTACTGTACAATATCTCAGAGTTGAGGTCAGGTCCTGCTCCCCTGGTGCATTCACTATAGCTGCCCAATTTCTCTGCTTTTTAAAGTTTGATAGAAATATATGTTGGCTATAGGTACATTCTTAAACCAGAGCTTGGAAAAGTTACTTTTTTGAACTACAACTCCCATCAGCCCAATCCAGTGGCCATGCTGGCTGGGGCTGATGGGAGTTGTAGTTCAAAAAAGTAACTTTTCCAAGCTCTGTCTTAAACCACAAGGTTTTTTGCCTATTCGTGAATTTTATTGTTTGCAGTTTATTTGCATGTATTCATTTGGGATAAAATCTGTTTTTCTTAGCCAAGAGTAGACAGCTAAAAAGTATGAAAGGGTTTTGGGGGGGCACAGAGTGTTAAATCTCATAACTTTGTTCAAGTGGCCAAGTGATACTCATCAGGTAAGGGAAGGGCTGTACTTCAGTTCACTGGGTTTGACGTACAATTTGCTCATAAACAGCAGGGAACACATCGCAACTCTACTTTGCCATTTCACAAATGATGAAAAGATCCCACCTACTGTGTGTAAATACTCCCATTCTTTTCTGTGCCTGGAAAAGAGTACAAATTGAAAATAGGGCATGAACAGCTGGAAAAGAACCAGAAAACAAAGCACACTTTTATTTTTAAGGCCAACTGGAACACATTTGAAATTCACCTTCCTAAATTAAACGTCATGCACATGGGGTGTTTTGTTTTTGCTTTAAATTGGAAATGTTTACCAAGAAGGGTTTGGGTTTTACAGTTTCCAATACTGGATTCTATTATTATCTTACATAAAGTTCAAGTTTCTTCTCATCTAAGCATAAGTCTCTGTATGATCTTGCACCATTTTATCTCTGTGCTTTGATTCCCTTCTTCTCCTCATACCCTTGTTCTTCTAATGTCATCTAGAACTGACATGCTGGATTTGGGATGTGTATAAACAAAACTCAACCATTCAGAAAACATCAAGCAATTATGAGCTGAGCTGAAATTATCCTGATGTTCAGACTCAGTTTTGAATTACTTGTCAACTTTCCCTGCTGCTGGTGTCTACCACTTTCCAAAAACCTAGGTCACATCCACACCATACATTTAAAGCACTCTTATACCACTATAATAGTCATGGCTTCCCCCAAAGAGTCCTGGGAACTGTAGTTTGTTAAGGGTCTCCTAACAACTTTCAGCACCCTTAACAAACTATAGTTCCCAGGATGCTTGGGAGAAGCCATGACTCTTACAGTGGTATAAGAGTGCTCTAAATGTATGGTGTAGATGTGATCCTACTTGGTACAGGGGGCAGCAGTAGGGAACACTGGTGTGAAACTTTAGCAGTAGCAGATAAAAGGCCCTGTCTTTAAAACCTGAAAGTTCTAGTGGAATATCCATTACTGTAGGAGACCCTGGGAAATATAGTTCTCAGTATCTGTCTGCTTAATGCAGGGACGGGGAACCTCAGGCCCAGGGGCCAAAGACAACCCTCCAGACCTCTCTGTCTTGCCTTTGAGACTCTCCTCAAGCCACATCACTCACCAGCCACACCCCTTTTCCCCAGCCCTGCTTGGGACCTTTCTTGGGTGTTTCTGCTGGGCTACTTTGTGTCCTTGTACTCTGGTAATGCTTCTTGCTTGCTTGCTTGCTTAAATCAGAGAGAGGAAATTAATATTTGTTACTCCCCCATTTTTGATTCTGGCCCTTCCCACCACTGCCATGCAGCCCCTGGAAGTTTCCTAGAAGGAAATGCAGCCCTCAGGCTTAAAAGAGCCCCCCCCCCGGACTGAGCTGGGAACTCTCCAGCAGCAATGGAAGATGAGAGATGTGAAATTTCAGAGGTCTCCTATAAGGCCATGGTCCCTACACGTCACCCGATACGTCTCCCAGTGTGTCCACAGAGTCCGCTAGCCTCATACATAGCCAGAGCACACACAGCTACATAGACTGTAGATTCATTGAACATTACATGTGAGTACAAGTGTACAGCTCAGGTATTTGCGTACACAAGTACACAGATTGTACACTAGCTGAATATACATGTGGAAATTCCTCTGAATGCTTTCTTGGAGACCGCTCAGAAAGATCCATACCTTTTCCTGAAAATCCTCAAAGAAAGCAATAGGAATAGGATAGCTTAGGATAATTAGGACAATTACAAAATGAGCTTGGGAATCAGGGAACTCTTCTGTAACTAATGCTGACTTTCATTTTCAACCTTTTTACTTTGCTCTTTCTTGCTTACACCATTTGTTTCTTTCTACCCCTATACCACTTCCCTCTAGCATTCATTTGGCCACCTTTGTTCTTCTTCAAAGTTTTTAAAAACTTATCTTTTCTCTCAAAATCACCCTTCAATACTTATTGATAGCTAGGCTTCTTCTTTTTCTTTCTGATTTCATTCTTCTTGGCCTAGCATTGACACAGCCTCTTTCTATTACCTTCCTCTCTCAATCCCTTTCATCTTCGTCTTCTTAGATTGTAAAACTCCAGGCATGGTTGTGAATCTTACATATTATAAACCTCTTAACACACGACAGAAGTAATAAGCACTCTAGAAATAGTACTGCTTAACCCTCCACCCACCTGCAGCTTTAATCCCTCTTCCCCTACTCCACCTACAACTGCTTTTCTCCCAACCGATATTCCAGACCTGCATTTTTTAAATTTATTTTTATTTGTATGCTGTTATTTCATTAAAAACATCAAAGCAGTTTACAAGTGAAAAACAAAACAAACAACAACCAAACAACAAAAGCATTAAAAATACAATAAAGAAAAAGGTCAACTACTGCAAAAGGACATCTTCTTAATTGCCTGCATAAGTCCTGGTGGAACAGAAAGGTTTTCAGCAGGTGCTCAAAAGTTAAAACAGAAGGCGCCTGCTGAATCTCTGTGTGGTAGAAGCATGTTGCACCCCCTTTAGCAATGAGAATAACATAGCCAGACACAGGTTTTTGGCTGAAGTAGGGCCACAGCTTTATTGATTAGAGCAAGTAAAGCGGGGGTGGCATGGGAGTAGGGCAAGGATGCATTTCCTTCCTGCAGCTCTTGCTGCAGGAATGCTGAGTCAACCCAACAAGCAGTTGGGAACTACCCTTGGGAGCTGGCCCACTTTAGACCCAAGTGGAGCGTGAATCCAAGGCACATGTGGTCCTGCTGACCAACCAGTCGGAAGGGTTTGTGAGCTGGATGAGGTGACGCCCCTCCCGAGCTAGGGGTGTGGCCATCATGTACCCCACTGGACTCCTTATGGGAGTCTCACTTATGATTGATCCTGCCAAATGCCATTTCCACCTAAAGTTATCACAGAGGTGAATGAACGCTTAACAATTGCACAGCGAACCACTGAGGGATAGACGAAAAAAACCGCTTGACAATGGGACCAGATTCGTTGAGAGGAAATATTCCTATCTGGCCCCTTCAACCAGCGACCCAGTTAAACATAGCTGAGTGATGTCTTAAAACTAAGGGAGGGTTGGTAGAAAAGCTGGCACACGAAGAAAGAGGCTGGCTGTCAGCAGACTGAGACCTTTAAAGGTCCAGGCTTGGCTCTGCCCCTTGGCTGTTCTCATGAGACCGCCCAGGATTGTGGGCAATCCTGTGAGAGCTAAGATAATGTCTCCTCCCTCCTGTCGCTGTCTGGGGTGCGCTCCACCCCACAATTGGCACCCCAAGCTGAGACTCGAAGCTTGGCTTCCAGAGAACTTAACCAGCGATACTGACAGCTCCATTTCATGTTGATGTTCAATGAGCCATGCCAACTCGGGGGACAACTAAGGCCACTCCTGCGGATGATCTTAGTGATTGAACTGGGTTATAAGAGTTCAGGAGATCAGGTGTCAGGCTATAAGGGCTCAGGCAACAGAAATATGAGTGAGAGGGGCCCGGGGCAGCCAGCTTTTCCCCTGAGGATGCCCCTGAGAATAATGCTACATGAAGACATAGCATCCTTCCCAAGGGCATTCTGTCCCTCAGAGTGGCAGGAACCACCCAAGCTGCCAGTAGGAGTGGCAGCAAGGCGTGTGTGTGTGTTAAAAATACCCCCGAAAAAAGAAAAAAATTAGCCACCAAAATGTCTTTACGTTCACTACCCCCACTTCCAAAAATTCACCAAATGTCCTGTCCCTTTTCAGGGGCCAAATAATCCCATGAAAAGGGGAGAAATATTTGACACACTTGGAGTAATTACATTCATTATAAGAGCGAGTCTGGTATTTTGACTATCATTTATCTATTAGAGTTGTGCCTCCGGTCCAGACAAATCGGGCCAATCCAGGATTTGTCTAGAGCAGGTCAAGACAGCCCTAGATTCGGTCAGGTCCACGCAGAGTGATCATAATGTGTCAGAAGGTGGGAGAGATTAACAGGCGGTGGGGTGGTGAGGGGGTGGCAGAGAAGGAGACAAAGCAGGCAGAAAGTCTCATCTGCATCATCTCCTTCTCTCCCTGCCCTTCCTTGCCACCCATCCACATGTTTAATCAGGGTTTTAAACTCTGATTAAATATGTGGTCAGGCAACAAGAAGAAATTGTGGGGAGAGAAGGAGATAGTGCAAACAAGACTTTCTGCCAGCATCATCTCCTTCCCCTCCCCCCCCCGGCCTGGCCCTAGGCTGTGCAAGGCCCTTGACTCAATTCAGAACCCAGATCAGGCCTGGATCAGGTCAGGCCTGGCATGGAGTGAACTAGCCTAAATTGGGGGCTGATCAGGATCGCTAAATAAGGTCCCAAACTGAATTGGGGGTGCTTTACACAGCCTACTGTATATGGGTGCAGATATTTATTTTGCTAATGCAATTGTAAATTAGGTCATGATCTTAACAGAAAACAATGGGTTCCTGTCAGAAACCCTGTGGGCTTGTGTACATATGATTTTACTTCTTTCTCTTTATCTGCCACACATACCTCACATTATTTTACCTCACATGTACTTCACATTGCTTTCCAATTTTACCTCATCTCCATGCTGTGAGTAAAATCAATTAAGAGGTAAGTGTAACAGTGTAGGCCATTCCTAGTTAACATGAGGATAAACTGTAACTGCCTTGGAGCAAAATTAATGATATACGTCTCACAATTTTTCATTCAGACATGTAAGAAGTGCTTTCAGGATGACAGATTTGTATTTGCCACTAGGATGGCTGAAAGCTGGCAATATCCCTTTGGTGGGTTCTGCACGCAGTTTCCCAATACACTGTTGCTCAGCTGTCTTAATAGAACCGGCCCATTTACTAGAATGAGTCACTCATTCATTTTTAATGCTGTGCCTTCCTCGGTTGCCTCCTGGTGCTCTGCAATCTTCATCTGCCAAAAGAACAGCTAATTAAGGATGGAAAGTGCAGGCCATGTTTCATAGATAAGAAGATATACCAAACTGTAAGGACCTTGCCAATTCTAAGCACGTAAAAACAAGGACAGACTTGGGTTTGCTAGTTTATCATGGAATTTTTTGTTTTGCTTTCTCCAGGCTGTGTTCTTTTATCTATAGGAACACACTTGCAGTTATGCCCTTTGGTGAAAAACCTCCCTAGGGTCTGGCCTAAATGCCTCTTGTAATTTTTAACAGGTGGTTTCTCACAAGGAGGGCTTAAAAGCCCTCTAGATTTTATAGTAAATTTCCTATTTTAGCAAAGATAGAGCAGGAGCTCCTAAGACTGACAGCATCTGAACTAAAGAAGGTTCTTTTGCCTGGTTCATTTGATGACCAAGCCAGCCAAAGACGTTTTAAGCTTTAGGAAAACGTCAAGGCTGTGAGCACACTAGTCGCCTACAGCGAAGTGTTTCCTTTGGCCACACCTGGAGAAGGAACGGATGGATCTGCCAATCAGTTGTGAAATCTCTTTGAAGCAAATTTTTAAAATGCACACAACCTGATTCCACCAGGTTTTACAGTAAAAAGGGAAGCCCCCGTTTTCAGAAAAGAGAGGTGGAGATGCACTGGAACTGGCAGATCAGTGAGTGTGTCTCCACCCTAAGATGGGCAGAGAGAAGGAAAACTCATTTGCAACTTACCGGACTAGCTTGCATTCAGAGAGAATTATATTACCAAGAAAGCAAATTCCTTTTAGTTCTTCCCAATCCAAAATCAACTTCAAAGATGCTTGGCACAAAGTCCCTGCACCTATTTGTCTACAACCTGACAGGCTTCTTTCCCAGAGGAACTTCATACAATTTTCAGACCAATTGCCCACAGAACACCAGGGCAGAAGAAGTGATTATCCATTTTACATATGCAAAAAAAATGTAATGGCTGCCCTTACTGGGAAACCACTGCAGCTATCCTTCTAAAATTTGGCAACATTTATGCCCTCAGAAAAAGCAGCATTGCCTGAAGATTCCATCCAATTGTCCCACAAAATAAAAAAGCTATGGGCATTTCCTGTTTTTAAAAAACTCTTAATTTTAAATGTGACCACTGCCCAGCACTGAAGTCCTTGGACTTATTTGTCTTTAATTTCTTAGATTTTATCCACTCAGGAGGAGCTAGCATGCCTACACATTTCATCTACTTCAGTCAGGGAAGGGAAAAGGTTATAGGCATTTTTAAAAAATGTCCCAATCGTGAATGTGTAGTGGAAATGAGTGGACCCCAAAACTGTAATGTTTGCCCTGGCAGGAAAACCACTGCAGCTATCCTGAAATTTGTCAGGATTCATGACCTCAGAAGGGGCAACTTTGCCTGAAAATTAAATCCAATTCCACCCCAAGATGAAAAAAAGTATAGGTGTTTCAGATTTTTAAAACACATTTTAAAGGTGCCAAGCACAAATGCCCTTGGGCCTATTTGCCAGTAATTTGACAGGCTTTATCCACTCTGAAGAGGCTGATATGCTGCAGATTTCATCCACACTGAAAGGGGAAAAAGTTATAGCTGTCTTTTGATTTCCCAGTGGTGTGCGGCGGGAGAAACAACAGTGGACTCAGAAGAACCCTGAGCCAAATTGGACAGCCTACAAAGAACTGGACCTAGTTTCCTGGAGCACAGAATCAGAGGCCAAACTTATTTTTGTTGTTGATGGTCCACATCCCTTCCTATATAGACTAAATCTACAGCAAAGCACATAAGGAAGTAGGGACATTACCTGGTGGTCCAGGTCCAGACCAATGAGGCTAGCTAGAGAGACTTGGCTTACTTGAGGAGGCAAGATTTGCGGCTGCCCTATGTGGGATTTTGTGGTGGTTGCTCTTTCTAAACCAGGAGCCAAACAAAAGCTAGGAGATCAATTGTTTTCTTCATTTGGAACAAGGGTTTCATGACAGGAGCAGAATCTATATAACCTTCCTAATTCTAGTTAAATCATTTTCTAACAGATTTTCCCACTATCCTGTCTTCCACTCTTAGGTCCACTTGACATGTGTGCCTGTTTGCCATGTGCACTCTCATTTAGTCTTGTCTAACCCAATGGAGAGCTCTGCACATACCATAGACTGCAAAAAAGACCAATAATTGGGTGTTAGAACAAATTAAACCAGAACTGTAACTAGAAGCTAAAATGATGAAACTGAGGTTATTATACTTTGGACACATCATGAGAAGACATGATTCATTAGAAAAGACAATAATGCTGGGAAAAACAGAAGGGAGTAGAAAAAGAGGAAGGCCAAACAAGAGATGGATTGATTCCATAAAGGAAGCCACAGACCTGAACTTACAAGATCTGAACAGGGTGGTTCATGACAAATGCTCTTGGAGGTCACTGATTCATAGGGTCGCCATAAGTCGTGATCGACTCGAAGGCACATAACAACAACAACAACAAACCCAATACCTACATTATACAAAGGTATATAGCACCCCCACTTTAGAAAGACCAGTTTACTTAGACTAACATGGTGAAAAAGAAATGGGCCACTGCTTGGGCTCTTGGATTTGTAAGAAAGCAAGAAGCCAAGTTTTTGCCCTTTTATTTTCCTCTCTTCTCCTCTTACCTCACTATATAAAACTTTTTTTTCACCACAAACTTGTTCTTTCCTCCCACCAACTGCTTGAATGCCAATCCAGTTAGCAGACATGACCTGTGTGGGTGTGGGAAGCCATAGAAAGCAGCCAGAGGAAGGAAAGACAGGACAGAAGTAGAAAACCAAAAACTAACTGGCATAGCAGACAGGGTGATGGAGCTGCACCACTTACCAGGACTTCTTCTGGCCAAGTCACTGCTGCATAGTAGGATGGAGAGGGGAAGGGACAAGATGGCAGTGATGTTGTGATGGTGCAAATGCACCGATGGGAGCACCAGATTTGCACTGTGCTGGCCTTGGTGTCATCTGAACCGTCCTCCTCTCCACCCAGCAAGTCGGCTGGAGGGAGGTTGGGTAAGTGGTTCAAGCTCACAATGCTGTCTGCTACTGCTTCCTGGTTTGTCATTTCATCAACCTGTTTCTGACTCATTCACAAGTTCAGGAAGCAAGTTTAGGATCTTAACTATCTTCACTATAAACAACACGCTCTGCTTCTGAACTGGGCTGGCCAGTACCAACAATTGTGTAGCCAAAATGAGATGAACCATGAACAAACCAACCAGCTGACGTTTCAGGGTACCTTACAAAACTTTTTTTTAACTGCAAGCTAAAACGGACACAGCAAATTACTTACTGGGAAACTTGTGTTTGCGCTCTTAACGGATCCCTCCAGGTATCCTTTTTGTTGCACATTCATGATGAGCTTATCCACATGGGAGCATTACTTTGTACTAAAGATGCTGTTTTTACCTCCTTTTTCTAATTGTACCGTCTGCAGTTAGTGCTCGATGCTAACTACAGATATGGTCTTTTCAATTCACACCAGCAGCCCTTCCTCTATGAAGGATCAATCATGCAATTTCCTAATGACCACACCCTCAAATTTTATATTTCCGCTCCCTGTGGTTGCTAGAGAACAGGGCATGTTCAGTTTGTTTTACCAGCTGCAGTAGATTCCTTTAAAAAAAACCGGGGGGGGGAACAAAATTAGTGGGCAAAAGGGGGTGTAGAAAGAACACACCTCCCTCCATTTACAGCCCATGGGCAGAGGACCCAAAATTAGTGTGAACAATCTAGATCAGGAGTTCTGAAACTTTTTTCCCTACTGTACCTCGTCTGAATTGCCAATGGTCTTTGTGGGCAAATGAATTGATTTATTTCTGTTTTAGCAATTGTAATATGCTGTGCTAGATGACCTTTCATCAACACAAAAGTTACTTAAGTGCCCCAGCAAGCTGCAATTGAAGGGCTAGTCTCCTAATGCATCACCAGATAATCACTTGCCTTTAGATATGTTAAATCAGATACCCAGCATGGCAATTACAAAGAAACTAGCTGGACAAGCTTATTTTGAATTGATACAGCTGAAAGTACAAAGTTTTGTTTGAGCAGTATTACACCTTTGTTCACAAGTTAGGGGAAAAAGAAAATAAATAACCACCTCCCCACTCTTTTTAACAGTTTGCAAATTAGGGAGAAATAGGTGATGCCACCTATGTGAGTAGCAGCAAACGCTAGGGATGATGTAGAATATTTGCAAAACCAGATTTGGTACTGAATTCTGGGATAATCCGCAAGTTCGTCTCATCATCGAATAGGCTCCCACTCTTTGTGTGCATTCGCAGCTGTTAGTGACACCGTAATTTTTTTAAAAAAATCTGTGGTGGGAATTACGTAATTATTTACATAATTCTTTTTGTAAACAGCTTCTGTATGCATTATTTTAAATATACAGCAGCATAAGAAATAATGGAGAAAATTACATAATTTTTCAGAAAAAATAATCAAAAAAGGGAGAACTGGGAATCGCTATAACTAGCAGAACACAATTTAGAATGAATTAGCAGCCCATTTGACGAACTGAAGAACTGAATGGAACCAGATAACGAATCCCATCCCTAGCAAACACACAGTAAACCACCGTGCCACTAACATGATGTTAGTACTAACCGAATCCACTGATTATTTTTTATTTTGAGTTGATACAGGTGGAAGTACAGATCTTTGTTTGAGCAGTATTACACCTTTGTACATAAGGTAGGGGGAAACACTTCTGCCAAGAAGTGGGGCTGCTTGTTGCAGTTAATAGCTGTAGAACGCTGTCGGTAGTCTGCTTTTGTTCAGCTATACCCCCTCCAGACAACATTGGAGAAGCATCACAGAACAACTAATAAAGCAGATTAAATCCACCACTAACACATTATTATTATTATAATATCAAGAACATGTTGCAGAATACACTTGCAATAAAACACCAGTCTGAAGAGGCCCAAGACCACACAAGCAAGCAATGGGTGCTGAGACAAATCAGTGCGCAGATCTCATAATGAGTCTCTGATATTTTAGTGCCAACATGCCACAGACTTCAAGTGCCTTCAGAGAAGTCTTATATTTGCATGGTGCCCTTGCTGGATCATGGGCAATTACTACAGATTGTGAGCTTGAGTAATGCCTCCCCTTCCATTCCATTTTACAGAGCCTGCAGTGTAGACTATTATGGTGGTGTAAACCCCCTCTGGGGGACCTCTCATATTATTTCTATCCTTTCCACCCACCCACATTTCCTTGATATCCTGCACCATTAGCTCTGTGCAGATGACATGTAGCAATGAATGTGGGCAGCAGGATTGTGCACTAACTCCACCTCTGATCTCCATGTACTCATCACTGTTCTGCCCAAACACTGTGTGTGTGCAAGCTGTAGGCCAGATCTGTGCCAGACCTCCCAACTAAGGATGTTGTAATCCCTGCAAACACACACACATACACACATTTTATTTTTATAGACTGTGCAGATAAGCTGATCAATGTAGATAATCTGATCAATGCATGGAGCATATCAAGGGAGGAGACAGAAATGAGTCTCCTTCCCCTTCCACATCTTTATTGTCCCAGGATTGCATACCGTTTGTACAGGACAATCTAGATGCAGATACTGTATGTGACTAATGACATTGGTGTAGCACTAAACTATGGATTCTGCTCCTTGACTTTTCCAGTTAATTTTTAGGGTTGGTCAGGGAGCTTACAACACATTAAATGTACTTAGAAGACCAAGTTCCATATACTATTGCTCTGCTGTGCTGTCATTGCACAATGGAAATCCATGACACAATTCACACATGAAGCAAATGGCATGGGTAGCTTGTTCATAACACAGCCATGTAGGTGACGCTCCATCCTGATAAATGCTTTGTGAGATTAGTTCCACCACATAGTTGGGTGGATTTTAATCACAAAAATCCTGTATACCAGGTGGTGTGAAATCCACTATTGCTTTGCTATGGTTTTCCTATCAGATTTCTCTGAGTAGAGCTATCAGAGTGTGTTGTCCTGAAACAATAGTTATCCAGAGCCTGGGACTTGGCAAAAGAACGTTTATAGACCAGCAATTTGTTCCCATGGCTAGGAAATACCCCAAAGGGGTAAAAGGCAGACCTCCCAACTAAGGATGTTGTAATCTAGGTGTCTGTGAAGGAAACTGACTCCAGTTTGACTCTAGTTTGTAAACACTCAAGTCGCCAGATCAAAGCATTTCCATTAGCCACACCCAGAGGAGGAATGGGTTGATCTCAGAGCTTGGAAAAGTTACTTTTTTGAACTACAACTCCCATCAGCCCAATCCAGTGGCCATGCTGGCTGGGGCTGATGGGAGTTGTAGTTCAAAAAAGTAACTTTTCCAAGCTCTGGTTGATCTGCCTTTCAGTTGCAAAAGCTCCTTGAAGCTGAGTTAAAAAAAATGCACTCAAGCTGCTCCCACCAGGTTCTACAGTAAAAAGGAGTGGGGTTTGAGTAGTATTGTGTGCCCCAGTTTTCAGAAGAGAGAGGTGGAGACACACTGGAACTGGCAGAACAGTGAGTGCGTTTCTACCCTTTGAGGGGAAAAGACAAGAGACATGGAAATCTGAGTTAGGACTCTGTACACACCTTAGGGTACTGGCTGGCTCCCTAGAGATCTGCTGTGGGAGCTGTGGACGCTGGCTGTGCTCAGCCTGTACACTAATAAGCAGAAATATTACAAAATACCAATAAGCCTCCAGTGACCTCCTTCCAAGGGAAACTACTCCTGGGCCACATTCACACCATAGATTTATTCCACTGTTATTCCGCTTTAAACAGTCATGGCTTGCTCCAAAGAATCCTGGGGGAAGGCTTCTGCTAGAAAAGCAGAACCGTTAGAGTACTGAAATGCAACGTACTCTCAGACTGCATGCCAAGGTTAAAAAGACCCCACGTATCTGCTTGAATGAAACAGACTGTGGTGTTACATTATTATTCACTGCTAGGCTGGAAATAGGTTTATCTCTTTGTAATACTTGGTAAGGATTTCACCTTTTAGTTCTGTCCTGCTTTACAAATGAGTTCGACTATGCAGCTTTGAAGCTGTTTGTGCGGTTACGCAGCAGCTGCTGTGTCTCTTCAGTGTGACAAAACGGATCCAGATTGGAGTTGTTTACACATAGACAAGCCGACTCGACACACAGAGGTTAATGAATTATTTAACACCTCTCTTAAATTGGCTAGGGCATAATTAATGTTACTATTTAAAGTGCTGTGTCCAGGAGGGAAGCTAGTGATGTGCAGACGAAGGGGGAGAATAAGCCATTTTTCACAACATTCTGTGGCAGATTGAGAAGCAGGGGAGGAATGGAGGAACAAAGATAAATTGTGTGAGATAACCTCAGTGTAGGCATGCTCTAAGACTAACGGCAGGTAGGAAAGGATGAAAATAATGAAAACTCAAAGCTACTAACTTAATCTATCCCCCCTCCCACACACAAACACGCCCCAGCTGGGTCCCATGTTACCGCCTGTTTACTCTGTTTCATGACATTCAATGGGTGCCATTTTGACTGATCTCATCTCTAATGTCTTGCCTTTTTCATTGTCGTAGTCCCATTCTGTGTCTATTTTTGGTCACGCTAGAGTGTCGTGGAAGCTTGGAAACTAACCTTTAGACCGAGGGCTTATCTACACAGGAGCATTAGTTCATATAAAAGACACATGTTTTACCTTGTTTTCAATTTGCACCATCCACAGTAAGGGCTCAATTCCAGCTGCAAACACACTGTTTTCCATTCACACTAGGATCAGTCACGTTAGGTAAGGGCTGATTGTTGCAGAACAGCCAGAAGTTGCTTCTCAGCCCTCAGGAAACAAAATGAACGAAGGAAGGAGGAGGGAGTGGGCGTGGAGAGGAGAACGATTGACACACCCACCTAAAAGCATCAGAGCAAAGGTCCTACAAGTGCAGTTGAGATGGTTTTTTCATCCCTTTTTGTATTATCAGAGGACTGGGTTTGTATAGATTTACAGTGGGAAAACTGCGTGATAGCTTGTTTGACGGCAACGTCACGTGAACCATGCGAATTAAAAGGAGATGTGAGCAGCACCAAACCCACACTAAACCACCATGTAGATGAGCCCAGAAGCTAATTGCTTAATACTGTAACTACTTACTGGGTGAATTTGGTCCAGTTACTGTCTCTCTCGTAGCCTACCTCACTGAGTTGTTGTGAGAATAAAAGGGAGAAAATGGACCATGAGATCCTTGGGGGGAAAGCTGGATATAAATATAGGGGTGTATCCAACAAAGTTGTCCCATTGCCAACAAAGTTGTCCTGTTAGCACAAGGACTTCGGCTTGTGCAATGGAACTTCTGCCTCTCTTCTTCCATGCCCCTGCACCCCCCATCTGCTTGGAGGGTTGGGGGAAACCCACAACAAATTTGGGGGGCACACAGTGGAAGGAGAGGTGAAATTCTATTGTGTAAGCAGAAGTCCTTGCATTGGATATAACCTGTAATAAATAAATACTTCATAAGCCATCAGCTTCCTATGACCTACAGAGACATGGTTCAAATGAACTTTCAGTTTTTACTATGATTCCAGCTTTTTAACCAAAGAGGTGGAAGTTGCAACTCAGCTCTAGAACTTGCTTATTTATCTGTAGCCTCGCTTCTGAAGTTAAATTGATATGACTGCTCTCTCTTCCCCCCCCACACACACACATGTGCACACATCTCTGCAGAGATGTTCATATAGACCATAGAGTTGATTACATGACCAATGTTTGAAGCCAGCTCCAGATTAAAAATTAAAATCAGTGAGTTTGCAACTGCTGAACTGTTCAATTCATAATGGTTTTTCAAAGATTCCTTAGGACAAAACAACTCCTGAAATTTTCAAAAGTTGACCCACAGCTCCTGTTAAATTGAGCCAGAGTTCAAATTAACCTTTTGAAAATTTGTCTTAAATTTCACCAATCTGGTTCAGAATAGTCCATTGAAATGGTCAACTCAGAAATATCTGTCTGAATTTATCCTCAGTCTTGAGAAAGCATTTAGAAACTGATCACCACACAAACATCAGATATTAAAACAATATAGTTATTTGTTAGGTTTCTTTGGAATGATAAGGCAGGGTATATGTACTTAAAACAAAGTAGCTAACAATATTTTAAAAAACAATTAATAATCAAATTCCAGTACAAAAACGGGGGGGAACAGAAAACTAGCAGCAAATAACAAGGACAATAATAGCAGACAAGAAGCAACCACATGTAATTTGTTATTTATGTAGTATATTTATATTCCTCTCCCCTTTGAAGACTCCAAATTGCTTACATGGGACCCCTACTGATCCTCCATCCAGGTGCTGATTAGGACAACCTGCTTTGCCTCTCTGCTGACTAGGGATGTGATCCACTAGCGGAAACTGTCTGCTGTGACTGCATGGTGATTGAGAAGGGACTCCAAACCTTATTTATTCATTCATTTTCTATCATACCTTTCTTCCCAAAGGTGTCCAGGGTGATAAACAACAAAACTGGGGGGGATACCCCTTTTTTAAAGCAATCAAATATCCTCATAGCATTGCCACGAGCAATGTATTTCAGCCATCAAATTCCTGGGTAAATGTGCATGTTTTTCAGTTCCACCCAAATATTAATAATGAGGGAGACAGACACACACCATTAGGGAGGGTGAATCACTACTGAGAAGGCCAGTAGTGTCAGCCTGGCAGCACCCCAGAGGAAACAACGCCAACAGTTCTTCTCCTGCCAGTGGTAAGGTCCAAGATAGCTTTTATTGGAGGGATGCAATATTTAAGATTCTTGGGTCCCATTTAGGGCTTTGCACGCTAGCACCTTTAATTGGGCCCGGTCGCTCACTGGCAACCAATATAGTGCTTCCAGGACTTGCAATGCATGGTTATGTAAGACAGAGCATGTATCTAAGTTTATTATGCAAGCACAGTGTAGCTGACTGGAAAGTGATCCCCGCTGATGTCAGTAGCTCACAGTCGTGCCACTGAGTGCTAATACAGGTATGCCCTGCTTCCTGGGGTTTAATTCCTACTATGACAGTTGCAGTGACAAAGCAGGATTATCCTCTTAGTCTGGAGAAATCAAAGAAACAAATCAATGAAGCAGATCATTCTGATCCCCTACCCCATCAGATGCACATTGTGTTCTTTGAGCTGTAACTTTCCTATACCTATGTGGTGGCAATCAATAATGTAGGTCTATGGGCAGGAGGTGGGAAAATGCTGCACTTTTATGTGTTTGAGGTAAGCTGTCTTTATTGACCCAGAAAATGATGTCTAGGAGGCTTGTTGCAAATAAAAGATATACAAGCTGATACAAAGAAGGACTGTGGTGGCTTTCTAAATATATATGAAATGCCACTTGCTCTGCTACTCTGCTACTTGTTTTATTGTTGCTAGATGCCAGTAATTCGTCTCGACATTACCTGTCTTCCTTGTTTGTTCTTTGATCGCCACCTTCTTTTGTGACTGTTGTTGTTTAGTCTTCATGGAACACGCACAAAAACATCTTCTTGTTTCATATTCTTGGTTTTTGCTTCCTTTGTGACAGTGGTGTTCAACTTTTCTCCCCATATGGAATTTGCTGTTTCTTTCATGTGGTATCCTGCTAGAGTTTGCAAATGATGGGTCCACACTAAACTTGCTATGCCGCAGGATCATCTTTTAAGTCACTTCCAAAGTTTAGTCTCTATACACCAGATATTGCTAAACTTGGCCCAAGAGCTGCATTTAATCTCAGTCAACCACCCTCTAGGGGCCAGATGGCGTGTGTGTGTGTGGCCATCCCTCACTCTTTCTCACACACAGGACTCATACGCACACGCAGGACACATATAGAGACACACACACACACCCTCTTCAGCCGATCCATGCTGACTCACTTGTATGTTCACCATCTTAGTCATGTGCACTGCTCCTTCGTGACTGACTTCATGCCTTGACACTTCCAGATCTGTATTTTAAGAGGAAGCAACTTTGAAATCGTAGTGATCAACAAATATTAATCCAAACACTGAATGAACTGACAAGCAGGCACTACAAAATGCCCATCTAGTGGTCATCACTTTAAGGTGATTACTTACTAATGTAAAGGTAATGGTAGGGTATGAACCTCCAGTATCACCAGTTATGCCGCCAAACAAGATCAGCCTCACAAGACCTTCTCTCGGTCCCACCGGTGAAAACAGCTAGGCTGGTGCGGACCAGAGAGAGGGCATTTTCGATTGTGGCCCCCACCCTCTGGAACTCGCTTCCTTTTGACCTTCGACATGCCTCCTCCCTGATGGGTTTTCGCCGAGCCTTAAAGACCTGGCTATTCAGGCAGGCCTATGGGATTTCTGGGGTGGACTAGTTTTATGGTGTATTAATTGAAAGACGGTTTTAGATAAATTGATGTTGCTGTTGTGATTTGTTGATTGTATATTGTTTAATTGTATTTGAACTGCTGTACGTCGCCCAGAGTGTCCGTTGACTCGGACAGATGGGCGACTAACAAATAAAATTTTATTATTATTTATTATTATGGTAAATACCCAAATGAGTTTCCTTGGCTGTTGCTGATTTAAGTCCGCAAAGTAACCCTTATGGTTGCTAAGACACTTGTACCTCAAGCCTGGAAGGATAAATACCCACTGTCTATTATGCAATGGAATGAAGAACTCGCTGTCCTGGCTATACTTGAACATATTTCACACAGATATCAATTCTGAGTGGATACCTATTCAGATATCTGGAGGGCTTATATTAACTTATATACTTAACTCAAGATGCAGGTACTGATGGGTACTGTATCCATAATGTAAACTGATGGTGGTTTGTTGTTATTATAAGTAGTATCCATATATTATTTTTTCTTTTTCTTTTGTACCTGCAGTATTTTTTATTTTATTTCATTTTTTCTTTGTTTTCTTTTTCTTTCATTTCATTGTTAAATGTTCAAATAAAAATAATTTTTAAAAGTCTGCAAAACTTTTCCTCACTAAAAAATTGACCCCTTCACTTTTATAATCTGCTCCAAAATCTAGTTTCTCTCTCTCTCGGCCATTGGCTGATCTGTTCTGATATAGCTTTGGAGTTCCTTTGCAGGCCAAAATGTGAAAGCCCCTGTGCCTGCTATTGGCATGAATGAATGGGTATGATATCGGGCTGCTAAGGAGATCTTCACATTTAAATTGATGAAGAAGGTTGATGAGCAATTCATGTTAAATTTAGCTACTTCATCATGCCCCATGTCTCATGGGCTCGTAATACGCACCTTCTGGAAAAGTTTCATTCAATGAAAAAAGACAGATTATGTGTGCTGCTTATATATGAGCAAAGAGCCATGGCTAGGCACAGCTCCCTCCACCCTGTGGGCCCCTGATCAGGCTGATCCACTCTGTCCCAACCTTCCCTGCTCTGGATCCACCCTTGAAGCAATTGTGGGGGCAGGACTTAGAGTATTTCAAATGCTATTGTAAGTATATGGTCAGAAGGTGGTGGGAGAAGGAGGAGATGTTGTGTCTCCTTCCCCCCTCTTCCCCAACCAAGAGCAGGTAGGGGCAACTGGGACTGTGCATGATGGAATCATTTTGCTTACCAGCTGGTAAGCAAGAGGATTCCATCCTGTGGAGTACTGCTTCAGGGAATAGGAAGGAAGGGAGACCTGGTGAGAAAGAGGAGAGGTTGGGCGGGAAAGGCACCCACCCACTCCCCCTACTTTCTCCCACGAAGATGCAGCCACTGGGTAGATCCCTCCTTTTTTCCTATTTTCTCCTTCCTGCTCATGCATCTCCTTTCTGCCTGATGTCACACCCTCTGACAGCCCCAGATTGCTCTTGGCTGCCCAACCCAACCCATAGCAATCCAGGACTGCCTCAACCTGACTTAACCAAGGTCGGGATCCCTCCAAAGAGGCCAGATTTGGTTCCTGTATCCTGTGCACAGCGCTACTAAGAGCCTATTGCTTTCCAGCTTCATAAGGGCTGCATAAGCTTATGAATTTAAACTTATAAATGTTCCACTACTGAAGTAACTTTAATTGAAACACTGCTCTGTCTTCACAGAGCAGTGTTGCTGCCTGTTACTATGTTTTCCTTACACTTATTTCAGTATGTTTTTGCTCACTTGAAGTAACAAGATGCTGGCCATATTTACCAGATGCAGATATTAATCTGGCATTAGGGACACTCACACAACGCTGTCTTTCAAAGTGTTCCACATACTGTCATTTAAATTAGCAAGAGGTGATTTGAAAACTGAGGCAGCAGCAATCAATTGTATTGATTAGCTTTCTGCAAGATCTGTTGGTGATTGGGAGGAAAAACACATGTTAGGAGTTTGCTGAAGATAAGTCTCAAAGCTAAAACAAGTCCCGCTTATCTATTGAGCATGTGTTACCACAGCTGCTCATTTAAAACTGGCATACAGCTTTACATTTAGGGCAGGCAAGAAAAAGGCAGATGGAACTGCAGTTTCTGTTGGCACTGCATTGTTTGCACTATTCTTACTATGCAGTGATTCATTATCCCCCCTCCATTTTGGATAATTAGTACAAGATATACAATGTTTGCGGCTTTCAAGGACTTCCTAGCCTAGCATCAGCAGTAGGGATGGGTAAGAATTCCGCTGAATTCGGATTTAGCCCAGATTTTCCAGTGGTCAGCATATTCTCCATCTTTGCGGAGCAATCCTGTTTGCTCCCAACGTCAGTGGCTTTCCCCCAACACCGGATTTTTCCTCCTCAAATATATGTTGAATAATCTAAGCTCCAAATGTGGAGAAAGCAAGCCAAACCTATAATCGCTTACAATAGTGGAGGAGGATGCAAAGCCACTCTCCATTGAAAATATCAATAATTCATTTCAAAATATTGATAATTCCTCTCAAAATATCAATATTTTCACATAAAATCAGACCAGTAAAACCAATGGATAAAGGATGAACTTGAGTTAATACTGCCTGTTAGATCGATGGAATGCTTTCGAAGCAGCAGTGGCCAAAGGATCACATCCCTAGTCAGCAGAGAGGCAAGCAATGGCCTTTTCCCAAGGTCCTATTTTTATAGCATGTGTTCTTGAAGGAGAGTGGACTAGCCACAAAATTTCCATATGCTTGAGTGCTCTTGCGCTCAACTCCTGCTTGTGGGCTTCCCATGGGCATCTGGTTGACCACTGTGAGAATAGGATGGTGGACTAGATGAGCTACTGGCCTGATCTAACAGGCTCATCTTATGTTCTTATGTCCATGTGTCCCAGACTGGCCCATGTTTAGAGTCCTTAGCTGACAATCATGGTGTGCCACAAACATAAACTGAAGGGGGAGACAGGAAACAGCAACAAGACAACAAGCCAGAACTCAGAATATGCCATTTATTTGCATTACATGAATAATACTCACATTGGACCAGGACCTATTGCTAAATGAGGAGATAGATGCTCAGAAGACTCGTGGGGATCCTACAGGGGCTAGAGGCGAGACTCAAAGTAGAGAGAAGAATGCTTAACTAGCAGCAGTGCTGGAAGGTTTGAGATGTGGAAAGAAACAGAGTAGAACAGAGGAACTTAGAGTACAAAATATAACCTATCACAAGCAGAGGGAGAAAAGGAGTTCTTTCCCTTGGGTATGTGGGATAATATGGATCATGAGATCAACCGGAAACACCAGGACGTTTCTTAAAACTGTCTCTGGTGGAACTATAATGGGGGTAAGCTGAGCCCTTTCAAGTCCCTTTCTTTGGCGAAGGCTCATAGCAGGGAAGACAAGCAGTGCCACACTGTGCATCTCCTTGGAGGCCTAGCTGAAAACTTAGTACAAATATAAAAAAAAGTGAAGGCGAGAAAGGAAATGTGGGGAAGGGAGAAGAGTAGGAGGGCAGACAAAGCCACCCAAAAGGAGCTTTAGTGTGGTTGGAGTTGGAAGTGGGGCAAGAGCTACTCCTGTTTGAGTTCTTCTGTTTATATTCCAGAAGGAAGATAGAGTTAGGGTGCACCAGCTGGCTAGGCTTGCCTACCTTTACCTGTGCTTCTCTCTACCTAACTTCCTTCTGTTGTAAACTGATATGCTCAGGGAAGCTTATCTGCCCCTCCTTCATCTTCTTCTTTGACTGTCCGAGGAGAGAGGAGACATCTCTGCTTTGTTCTCTCTCCTGAGCCATGAGGGCAATACTTAAGTCTAGGCTTTGCACCTCCAACTTAGTTAGTTAGTTAGAACTAGGTATGCCTTTCCTATCTACCATGTATTTCTATAAATAAAGTAGCTTTTGCTTATTTTACTCTCAATTATTTAAATGCAGGGTAAAAGCCTACTTCTTAGGTAAATACACACTGGCACATGCAGCTCAGACCACTGAGATACTTTGCATATCCATAACAGTTGGAACAGCCTGAGTTAACTTCAGAGTGAGGCTTCTCTTAGGAAGGGCTTTCCTCAAAACAAAAAAGGGAAAAATATCCTCTAGAGTGTTAGCTGGATCTACACTTACTTGATGAATGTGGAAGATGTGGCATGTGCAAGAGGGGTTTTTGTGTGCATGTGGAGGTTCATAACTTTGTTGGATGCTAAAGGGTGCTACATTTGTTTATTGGTGGTTGAAGTGCCTTAGACATGGAGTTTTCCTTTGTCTGGACTCTCAGACAGCCAATTAATGGATATGCCTTCAATGACTTAATTGTGTTAGGGCAGGAATGGAAAATGTGTAGACCCCAGATGTTGCTGGATTGTCAACCCCATTATCCCTACCATTAGCAATGCTGGCAAGAGCCGATGGGAGTTGGAACCCAGCAGAATCTGGAGAGTGTTGGTAGGCATTTGCATTTTCCAGAAGTCTGGCCTCAATGAAAGGCACTAACCACTCAGTTGGAAAGTCCTTGTGTTCGGAACTGTAAGGCTAAGATGTGTAAGTAAGCACTGGAAGCTGGTGGCTTCGATGTCAGTGGGGCAATGAATTGGCTCTGGATTTTAGTCCAAGCCTTCAAGGAGCTGTCCAAGGTGCTTTCAGCTTGGAAGTTTGGACTAAAACCTAGAGCAGTTTCACTGCTTCACTGACATCAGAGCCACCAGCCTCCACTGAAAATAAGTATTGCAAAGAATCAGAGCTTGGAAAAGTTACTTTTTTGAACTACAACTCCCGTCAGCTCACTCCAGTTGCCATGCTGGCTGGGGCTGATGGGAGTTGTAGTTTTAAAAAGTAACTTTTCCAAGCTCTGCAAAGAATACAATATACATTGACTCAGTCCATGGCATACATCTGTTGCTGTGTGGTGACAATTGTCAGTCAGCAATGGAAAGGATGAAATCTTATCCTGTTTCCTGTGACAGCTCACGCCACCAACCAAATTATTTTCTAACAGTACACTCTTATCCATGTCTGTTCAGAAGTACTTTGCATTAAGTTCATTGGGAAGGGTTACTCTCGGATACATGTGTATAGGATTGAAGCCTAAAAGACACATATGTTTAATCCGCAGGTAGGATACTGAAGTAATTATTTAGGTGCCAAGTCCCTATTGTTTCTTGCAGAAATCCTCACTTCGAGTGAGACAGGTGAAATATACAGTACCAGCAGTTTCTTATTGTATAAATGCCTTTAGTTATCTGGTTTACATTGAATATATCATTATGAATTATGGGCACAATCCACCTACATAATATCCTCAATGGCTATTAGTCATGATGCTTATATATTACCTCCAAGATCAGAAGCAGTGTGTTTCTGAATACCAGTTGCTATGGATCACAAATGGGATAATGTATTGCATGCACGCTCTGCTTCTCGGCTACCCATATCTGACTGGCCACTGTGAGAACAGAATGCTGGACCATGGATCAGATAGGCCTTTGGTCTGATCCAGACAGGTTCTTCTTATGTTGCTTTTAAATGAATGGAAGCTGCACAGGAGCATGGTTTATTTTCATTCATTTCGCTAAGTTGTATCTTGCATAGGATAACTTGGTTGATTGTACCCACATAGTATAATAAGCATGATATTATTGAGTTTCCTGCTTTACACCTATTCATGTATAGAAAATATTTTGAATCCTAAAGGGGAAACTTCACTGATGTCCTTTGGCAAAAACCTAGCATTTGTAATGTTTTGGTCCTTGAAATTTAATTAAACCATATACTCTTTTAAGTTGTTTGCTCACTATAACAGTTCAAATTTAAAGGAATGACATGTAAAACACAGAGTGTATTGAATGCAAAATCATCATTCTTTTCAAAACTGAATCAATATTTAAGAGAAGTCATTTAATTCTTGACAGTAGATAACAAATCATAGCGTAGCAAATCATGTTGCACAATGCTAGAAATCTGCTAGATAATCTGATAGTGTGGACCAAAATTGTGATGTGCATGGGGCTGCATTAGATGTGATTTACAAATTTGCACTGTGTCAAAGACAAGGAAAGAAAAGCAAAAATAAGGTGTGCTTTATTAATTGCAATGGTAATTAGCAATTAAATGGTTTATGTATGGAGTGATCGTTTTTCTTCACACTGAAATGGGATATTGTCATAGGCTGCGGATACATGAACCAACACCTGAACTGCTGAGATAAATGTTATGTAAGGCTCCCCAGGTTTATGTAATGAAACAATATACCAAAAAAGGTCTAAGCTGAGACCTGGTTGGTGTATTCTTGGTAGGAAGTCTTATTGTGATGCTGAATGGCTACTGACAACCACTAACTGTACAATAGCACCAATACTTGAAATGGCAGGGATGAACACACTTAGAGTCATCCCATGACCAGGAACCCCAGTAAGGCAAGGTTCCTGATTGCAGGGAGGTTACTAAGCAGAGCAGATGGCATGGTGGGGCAGAAGCCCTTACTTGGTCACTTGGTAGTTGAGTTGCTGATGCTTACTGGGTGGGAAAGGTGGAAGGACAAAGTGGTGAGGAGGGCGCCACAGTGCAAATGCAGCGGCAGGAGCACCATATTGGCTCCACTGGTGCATTTGCACCATGCTGACCTCGCCACCTCCTCCTGGCAAGCAGCAGCAACTCACCTGCCAGGAGGTCAGCTAAGCACCTCCACCCAACCATGCTGTCCGGTACTGCTTCTAAGCATGTTCAGCTGAACACACTTAAAATCTTTCTTCAAACCTTTCTACTCAGTTCAAAAAGGTCAGCGGTAGAAGGGACAGCTCTGCCACACCCTCCCCACATACTTTATGCCCTCATGCATTCTTTGAACTCCTGAACAGGGTTATATATTCAAGCTATTTTAACATCCAACAAATACCTCTTGCCTTGAAATCTGCATAGTCCAGCAAAGTAATATTTCTTTTATGCCCACACAATTGTCTGTGCACGTATTACTGAAAGAAAAGAGGTAACCTTCCCAAATTTCTGACTAACTCACAGATTGTGAGGGAAAGAAGCACTCTGTGCAGTGCTCACACAAAGCTCCCTACATGGATTGAAAAAGGAAAACAGGGACTGGTAGAGGCAGGGGAGCCAATGCGGTCTAAGAGTCATAGACCCTAGTCCAGAGGGTTGCATAGCAAGTCCGCCATAAACCATGGGCAGTCTATGTGGCCTCTGAGTCTCCTCCAAACAGCTCCTTTATCTGCTAGCTTGGCAAGGCAGACAGCTTGTCTTTTAGCAGCTCCTCTGGACCTGTGTATGCTAAAGAGCCAATCTACATATTCTGAATGTAGTGGTGGGTAGATTGATGTGGTAGAATTCTGGACTGTACCACTTTAGGCTATAGATGAGAGTATGGGTGTGGGTCATATTTTTGAATGCTTTAGATTTGGGAAGGGGAGAGAGAGACAGGGTGGATCTGTGCTAAACTTCTTTCCTTGGTGTGACTAGCTTGCAGTATTGCAGACTGCATTTTTACATGGAACAGTCGGCTCACCCTGGTTTTTGTTTCTTTTTTTAATGTGGACAAGCATTCAAAAATAATCACTCCCATACTGAGGTGGGTATAGCTTAGAATGTTATCATGTCAATAGGGATGGGGGAGAAATTGAATTCAATTTGCATGTAAAGGCAAATCAACCTGATTCACATTTTCTGAAACAATATGCATGCAGCAATGCAGCAAAATTTTGCCCTCCAGACAAATTTTGCAGCGCAGTTCTCCAGCACAGGCTGGGATAAAGTGTGCATAAAATGCATATATTAGTGAAAATAACACATTAGGGTAACTTGCTTTGCAAAAATGTGCATATAAGGAAAAACTGCATATAAAATGGGTCCGTGAGGAAAAATTCACACTAAAATGCTGATGAATTTTCATGAGGACTTTTTCTTTAAAGCAAACTGATGTGGAAATGTGAAAAACTGGACTTAAGACTGGAAAAACGAAAAAACCGAAACTGACGAATTTGCTTATCCCTACATGTCAGTCTTCCACTTCATTCACTATAATGGGTAGAAGTGCTATTAAATTGGTTAAACTTCTCCTGGCAACTGTAGTTCTATGAGGTGAATACAGATCTCTAACATAATTCTCAGTATCCTTATCAGAGCTTCCATTCTCAGAATTATTGGGGAAACTCCAATCTGTGAAATTGGTATAAAATTGATCATGGCCCCGGAAGGGGTTTAGTGGCTTCCAGTGCAGTGTGAGGAGGTGCTGCAAAGGTGTGTGTGAGAGAGAAGCACACATAAACCATTCTCTCTCCACATAAGCCATGGATTGCCATGGCCTCATTCATCAGGAACTTCAGACTAGGATGTAGAAAGTAGAAGCTCGTTATTTGGGGGGAAAGCTGGACAAGCCAGATGAGCTTCTCACATAATAAGTAATTAGCATATTTGAAAGATTCCAAATGAATTCAAAACACAACGCACTGGCGGCTGAGAATCTGTTCTCCTTTAATTAACCTTCTGACCTGGATTTGCATTCCTTCTGCATGCACTGCTAAGTAACTGAGAAAGCGGCCTGGGAACAGGGCTTTGCTGTATTCTTATGAAAGTGCCCTTTAAGGTTTTAAAAAGAACTCAGTTCATTGCAGATTTTCCAGGGCATGTTTGCAATATTTAGGGTGAGAAAGGTAAACCAAATAGTTATTTGTGCAGAAGGGGAAAAAACCGCAAATAACAATTATTGTACTTTCTTTGGGGGTACTGAAGACTCATGTGGAACTGCTCAAGCTCTTCATGCAACAATTATACAGGTTCCATATTAATCAAATTATAGGTTTGAAAGACTTCTGCCTGGGGGTCTCTAAATATCAGGTTAGGTCTACAACAAGTATTAAAATTGCCTTAGCATTTTGTCAGTACAGGGAAGCACAGGGGCTGTAGTCTGGAAGATCTTTAAAATATGTTTCTCATCAGCTTTGAGTAAACAACAATTCTTAGGATACCTTTGAGGAAGCCATTGTCATTTTGCATACTCTAGTAATAGTAATGAGAGCCAGTGTGTTGTAGTGGTTAAGGTGTTGGACTACAACCTGGAAGACCAGGGTTTGAATCCCCACTCAGCCACGAAGCTCACTGGGTGACCTTGGGCCAATCACTGCCACTCAGCCTCAGAGGAAGGCAATGGTAAACCACCTCTGAATACCACTTACCATGAGGCTCGCCATAAGTCGGAATCGACTTACAGGCAATATATTTACATTTTTAGTAATAGTAATAATAATCCATCATCAAGGAGCTCAGGATGGCATACAGGGGAGTTATTTTCACAGCAACCCTATGAGATACACTGGACTGACAGACAGTGATTGATCCAAGGTTACCCAACACTCTTCATGGCTGAGCAGGAATCTGAACCCAAGTCCAACACTTTGGTCACATCCACACCATACATTTTGGGGACTCTTATACCACTTTAACTATCATGGCTTCACCCAAAGAATCCAATATGTGCTCGGAGGGGTCTCCTAGCAACTATCACCACTCTTAAGTTCCCAGGATTGTTTGGAGGAAGCCAAGTGGTATTTATTTTATTTATTTATTAGATTTGTATACCGCCCGACTAGCAATAGCTCTCTGGGCGGTGAACACAAGAAATACAATAAAATCACATAGTATAATACAGCCAAAAACATATAAAAATAAAACAATCTAAAATCAATCACAGCAGATAAGGTATAAGAGTACTTTAAACGTATAGTGTTGAAATGATCTCTATCCACTATACCACACTGTCCTTCAGTGGGAAATAGGTACAACTAGAAGATATCTGGGTGCTCTTTCATCAGAAATAATATTGCCATTACCAAGACTAATGGCATTTTGGGAAGCAGTGGTATGAACAGAGCTTATAAATGAGTTTTATCAACAACTTTGTGGACCTTGCTAAGGACAAAAGCATAACTGGAATTTGCATAGAAAATTAATTGTCTTTTACTTCTGTGGCTCATCCTTTAGGAAGAAGATGCTGCCCGTGACAGCCGGTTTAATTTCGGTGGCTATGGGATGGGCCATTGTCTGCAGGTGAAGGATGGTGCTGCAGTCAAAGCCACGCCTCCCAATCCTCTCCCACCCCCACTGCCAAAGGATTCAGATTCCATCAAGAAGAAGTTTGTTGACCGTGCCAAAAGAATTGATACCATATCCCGAGCTGCATTCCCACTTGCCTTTCTCATCTTCAATATATTTTACTGGATTACATACAAAATTATACGTCACGAGGATATTCACAAAAAATAAACAATGTTCACCTGAGCTGGGACCTTCTAGCCAAAGTGACTCTCTTGTAAATAAAGAGTGAAATGTTTTCCTGTCACTGACTGAGGGTTTGTTGTCTGTGATACTAAAGAAAGTGGAGGGGGAGATTTGAAAAGCAGAAAGAAAAGTTTCAGTAACAATTGCACAAAACTAGCTGCTGTGGGATCACCACATGAGGATTTCTCCTTACGTACTCCTCTCGCCATGGTTCTTCCAGACTCTTGCCAAGATCAAACAAACATAAACAAGGCCAATGCTCCCCCCCCAAAAAAACCCCAGTGTTTTCAAGTTGTATTTAAGAAATACTTTAAAGTATCAGCTACCATGAGACAGTCTGTAATAGCTGCACTGCAATGAATTTTCAGAGGACCAAACTTTTTCAGGGTAACTCTGCCTTTCTATATGAAACAAGTCTACTAAGCTACATTCCATTACTGTCTGTAGTTAATGGTTTGCCCAGAAGTCCCTCTGTGGATTGTAAATTATTTCTACTAACAGGGCAAAGGTGGGTCAGGGGGGACAATTTATACTTTAATATTCTTGTGGGTGTGCATTTTAATATTCTTGCTTTCCTAGAATTGTAACTTTTGAGATCCAACTTGTGTAGGGTGTGATTAATTTAATTGCTTCCACTTGTAGAAAACCTGCAAAATGGCTGATTTTATGTTGGTTCTAAGACAGTGCATTTATTTCATTTCATCTTTTGGCTGGTTATTATTATTTTTTATCAATGACGTACAGCATAAGGTGCCAAACTGTAACTTACCTATCATTTCCCTGTAGTTTCTTGGCATAGCTCAGTTTAGCATTGACTTTCTATTGCTGATCTCATTGTAGCTGCAAGTTGATA
Organism: Rhineura floridana; assembly: GCF_030035675.1. Taxonomy (NCBI): domain Eukaryota; kingdom Metazoa; phylum Chordata; class Lepidosauria; order Squamata; family Rhineuridae; genus Rhineura; species Rhineura floridana. The sequence continues at coordinate 74,924,622 of NC_084484.1, forward strand.
GCTCTATAGGTAAACATGACTTGTTTACAGATGTCTAATTTATATCTTTACTAAAAAAAGAAAAAAGAAAAAAGTGGCTATCATTTTAAATATCATTGACTAACTAAATAATTTTAAAACTGTACTGTGATTTTCATAACCTGTTAACCTTTTGGTGCCAGAGCTGTGTGGTCCAGATCCTTGCTATGTGTTTTAAAGTAGAAATAAAAAAAAAAAAACCAAACAAACAAAAACACGGAGGTATTTTTGCTTGGGTGGGTCTTAAATAAGATTAAAAGCAAAGCGAGCATTACAGTTTTACACTAGCTGTAAAAGGGTTTGTTGCAAAAAAGGTAATTGCTCAGTTTCAATAAAGCTAAACATATGACTGATTGTTTTGTATATCTTCCTTTTATTGCTGCTAGTTCTCATTGCATGAATAAACCACAAACTAAACCAAAACAGTTGCTTCCAGATGACATGTTTATTGAGCATTCATCCTGATTTGTTTGCAGGGAGGTTATATGACTTCTAATCAATCAATCGTTATCTCACACTTTTTAGAAAATTTTCACAACAGTTTCCTTACTGGAAAGAGTCTGTTTTATTTTGTTTTGTTTGAAGTGGGTTATCTGCCCAAGAGTGCAGAACACTTCAATCCACTTTCATTGTGCAAACCTAAATTTCCCATTATGCAACAGAATCCTTCCTGCAGTTTGCAGACAGTTTGGAAGAAACCAAGGGGAGAAAAAAGCTGAAGGCCACTTCCAGACTGCCACTCTTTTGAGGGACGATTCACTCATTTACAAACAAATTCAGGTTGTTCCATTAAAGTGGATTTGGCACTCTTGAAACAAACCCACTTCCCTCCAAAACCAGACTATTGGCTATAAGGAAAGTGACAGGCAAAAGCACTAGAAAGTGTGAGATAATATACTCTCCCTGCAAGTAAAACAGTGTGTCTGGAAGCAACCTAAGCCTCTGGGAATCCCAGCTGAGTGTATACACATTGGTTTTATACTGATTAAATTGGCACAGAAAATTCCCCAACAATCCTGAGAATTATAGCTGTTCAAAATATTTTATTTTCTGGAAGATCCTCTGTTATTGCATAGCAAGGATTGGTAATGGTTCTCTTTTATACTTCTTGCCTTTTTGTTAATTGCTTCTTTGGTATGGCTAACACTGATGGACAGTTGTTCTCCAGGGTTTCAAGCAAGGGTCTCTCCCAGCCCTATCCGGAATCTCCAGGTACTGAACCTGGGACCTTCTGCATGCAAAGCAGATGTTCCGCTACTGCGCTGTGGCCCTTCCCCAGTAGACAAGGCCCTACTGAGAGAACACGACTTCCACTGAGAGGGCATCATGCCCAAGGGTTCTTAAAACTTGTAGCCAGACCTGAGAGTGACCACTGATGAAACATTTCTAGTTTACCTGGTCAAACAAATGTAGGTATAATAGGATATAAGAGACAGAAATGGAGAATGTTTTAACTTGAATGTAGGAAGCTGCCTTATACTCAGGGGTGTAGGTGTCCAGGGTCTCGGGGGGGTCTTATACCCCTTACTTTTTTGGGAGCAGGGTCCCTATGTCTCCAGCATCCTGTGAGCCAATCAGCATGAAAAGAAGACTGAGAAGTCTTCTAACATGCTTTCTTACCCTGCCCTGTTATTTGGAGCCAATCAGAGTGAAAGGAGGTGAGTCAGCCACTGAGAAGACTCTTCTCAGTATTTATTTATTTAATTTATTAATGATATTTATTAGTTGCTTTTTTCCCAATATGAAACTCAAAGCAACTTACAAAAAAAATCTCAAAAACATAAGCAGAATAACGATAACAGTACAAAAGCATACCAAGCAAAACTCAATACAATAAATAGAACAATACGATAAAAATCGCAACACACGATACAACTCAAATATAGGTTTTCTGCTACCCCCCTCCTGTCCCCAAAACTCAGAACCTACTAGTTCAGCCATAGTAGCCAAGAACCACCACCCCCGGCTTAGGCTACAGGAAGTCCCACTTCAGGTATGTTTGGTGGCAGAAGCCACCTCGGAAACAAACAAACAGGATGCTACCACATTGGAGATGGAAGCAAGGTGCCTCCGTGTGCCAAGCAGGGGGTCTCTGCAGATGCAGGAAGGCCATGGGGCAACCGAGCGGGTGGCCCCCACCTGTGTGGGTCCAGAGGTGCAGCTTCAGGTGGGAGCTCTTGATGTAGATCTTCTTGCAGCCGGCGTAAGAACAGGTGTAGATGGCAGTCCATTTGGGAGGCCAGGAGCGGCGTCCCCTCTTGGGCTTGGCTTCCAACAGCTCCAGCGATGAGGAGGGCGGGGTGAGCAGGCCCCCTAGGGCAAAGGCCTGGGAGGGGAGGCTCTCCTTGAAGAAGCCGGAGGCGCTCGGGTGCCAATAGGACTAGTGCTGGAGCAGGTGGGCAAAGGCCAGGTGGTGAGGCGGCAGCTGTGGCAGCTACAGGGGCACTCCCCCATCCTCAGAGGCTGCCAGGAGGTCATCGGGGCTGAGCGGCGGCATCTCTGTGCCGGGGGTCTGCAGGGAGCCGACAGCCAGCATGCAGGGCGTGGGGCTGCCCTGTTGTTTGATCCCAGGGCAGGGCTGCATGTACTGCAGGATGAAGAGTCTTCACTCACCCTCCCAACATTTCCGGAAAGCCAGTAAGATCAGAAACATCTCTGACATTCAGGCCTGCATCCCAAAAAGCTTTTGCCATTCCTCCAGAGGCAACTTAACCCAAATCAAAAGAATGGAGGCATTTTGCAAATTCCACCAAGCTGGTCTTGTCTGAGACACTGAACAAAGCCAGCTGCTGCCTTGTAGCCATGTTTGCAGTAGCTAATGCTCTCCCTTTACTGGCTCCTAGGGGTGTCTTTTGTTGTGAGAGAAGGTATTAACAAGGATCTCATTCTCAACCCAGCAGCAAAAAAAGGTGGGGGTGGCTGTGACTATTATGAAAGGACCCTGAACTTCTGAATTTGCCACTACGCTACTGCTTATACTGAGTCAGACGATTGGTCCATGTAGCTCTATTGGCTACACTAACCAGCAGTAACTCTTGAGGATTTCCAGGAGGGAGTCTTTCCCAATTCTACCTGGAGACGCTGGGGACTGAATCTGAGATCTTCTGCATGCAAAGCAGATGTTCTGTCACTGATGGGAATGGGTGAGAATTGTGATTCAGTTTGCATTTCAAGCAGAATTGATCAAATTCACACTTTCCGAAACAATATGAGAACTGAAAACACAGCCATCCTTCGAAATTCACATTTCTTAGAATTTTGGAATGCAGTTTGCCAACTGAACACTATTTACAAAAATGCATATGTTAGGGGAAAGTGTGCATAAAATGAATATATGAGTGAAAATAACATGCAAAAAGACATGATGTGATGAGAAATGGCCTGCAAAAATGTGTACCTTTGTCAAAACTGCCTACAAAAATGTGTTTATTTGGAGAAATTCACACTAAAATGGTGGAGAATTTTCATGAGGATTTTTTTTAAAGATTTGCAGATTGCTGCAGAAATGTAGAGAACTGGATTTAACATTGGAAAATGAGAAACTGAGAGAACTGAAATTGACAGATCTTTCCATCCCTAGTCACTGAGTTATGATCCTTCCACTTCTTCCCTCTAGAAGTCCCACTCTTTTCAAAGCTTCAAGACAGGTGGAAATTCAACAGGACAAGAGTTATTTACTGTGGAAAATACCCGCTGTGCTTTAAATTTGCCAGGAGCTGAGTTATCAGTAGCAAAGGGAAATGTTAAGGAAAATGGGGCTCCTCTGAGGCAATAAAAGAGACCAAGCACACTTGACAGAACTGAGGACAAAAAAGCAAGAAGAAGAAGAAGAAACCAACCAATGGCTACTCAGTCAGTAGCATCACACACACTCTCAGAAATGGTAGTGCTAAGTAACACTAACAGCAGAGTTAGTGTCCAGCTATCAGAGGCTATTAAGGCATCTCCTCTGAAGTGAACATTCAACCAGATTACCAGAAAACTGAAACCAAATTCTAGCAGAAATGGAGGCAGCTTTGCTAAATGCTGAGGTGACTTCTTTTAAGGAATTCAAAGAGAAAATCAAACAGAAATGAGATGATTTTGTTATCATTCTCAAGGATACCTTCTTAATTTATTAAATCTGATAGAAAGGCTAGAGCTGAATAATCCAATTTCCTCTCTCCACAGTGCTACATGACTTGATGTTCTAGACACATCTCCTGTAAAATAAATATTTATTTATGCTTTTTTTTAGCAAAATGGATACTATTGCAACGAAAGAAAGCAAAAACTGAGTAGCACTAGGAATGTTGGGAATGCAGGCATGCTTCTTTAACTATAGTGGCTCAGCTAGATACTTCTGGGAATCTATAACAGATTAACAATGCTTTTAGGGTTAGGGTTTAGGGTTAGGGGGACAAATTTGATTCAGTTCATATTTAAAGGTGAACTTGCCTATTTTTCACTTTTCCAAACAATACACAAACTGAAATACAGGTATCTTGTACTTGTCCAAATTCTGCAATGCAGTTCTCCAGACAAGTGATGTATACAAAAATGCATATATTAGGGTAAAGTATGTATTAAAATGCATATATTCATGAAAATGCATTATATTAGGGGAAATTGCTTTGCAGAAATATGTTTATTAGGCAAAATTGCACACAAAAATGTGTACAGGAGAAATCTGATGGATTTTCATGAAAACTTTTTTTAAAAAATTGCAAACTGACTTAAATAGGTTTATTGCATCATTAAAAATGTTCTCATGCAAACACTAAAAATTGTGGTTATTTAAAAGTCACTTCTCCTTTGCTATAATGAGCACACCCAGGTACTTTTATTATTGTTCCCAGGGCTGAGCATTATCTAAAGCCACATGATGTAACTAACTTGCTGAAGCTAAGTAGGTCTGGGTCTAGTCAGTAGAGGCAGTAAGTTTCTGAATGGCAGTTGCTGGAAACTTCAGTAAGGGAGAGTGCTCTTGCACTCAGGTCCTACTTGTGGGATTCCAGGACCCAGTCCAGGCTGTAGTGACCCTCGATACTGGAGTTGTTGAGACACTGTGTGTGTGTGTGTGTGTGTAACTTCCAAGCTACTGGAAAAAGGAATCAACATTTGGGCTCAGCTGTTCCCACTCTTGGAAATTGTATTCATGGACATGAATTCATGGCATGTGATTTCATTCACTTAGATGAAAGTGCTGCAGAAAGGAGTTATGGTTTCCTGAAACTTATTTCCCTTCTACTTATGAGAGACCCAAGATCTCCACCAGAATGGTTAGTTTTGCAGTTTGATCCAATTTCAGTTAGATTGTTCCTACCCTTACTCATGAAAGCAGATCAAGTTTGTAAAGGCAAGCTCTGAGGTGGCTCACATCCTCAACACATTTCACTTAATGCAACCAGGCTCAGCTGTCTAGCAATCCATCTCTAGTCTTGCTCCTTTATGCTGACAATACTTTTGACACGGCTGGTTGGCTGTATTTTTGATGGCAGCAGTTCAGCAGACTTGGATTTCTCCCCATCATGCATTAAGTTGTGCAACTTGTGCCCAAGTCCCTGCACCTATCAATAGTAATAGATGGTCTTGTGTCAAAGGTCTTTCAGCTGGAAGAGATAAATACAGGGAGACAGTTGTGCAATTTATTCATTTATTGCATTTGTAGACCGCCCCATAGCTGAAGCTCTCTGGGTGGTTTACAACAATTAAAACATTAAAAACAAATATACAAATTTAAAAGCACATTTTAAAAAAGCAATTTAAAAAATAATCCATTATGGGAAGGGCACTGAAATCAGTCTGCATGTTATCAATATAACCTGTGTATATAGGGACACCCCTGTACAGTCTTGAGTCTACCAGGCTCTTTTCTTTTAGGAAAACTATGGGAAGGAAAAGAGACAATGGGTGTAAAGGAAGGCATATGTCATTACAAAGGCTTTTTCAAGTTTGTAATTATGAGCACTATATGGAAAAATTATCTAGAGTAGGAGGATTTGGAATGATAGTTGACAGAGGTGACATCTGGCAGACACTTCGAGAGTGAAGAACAGGCCTGATTGTGCAGCACAAATGACAGAGTGTTTCAGAAATGACGCGTACACAGGAATACAGCTGCACCGCTGGACTGATTGGAACTTGTGTGGTTCAAGATTTTAAAAATACTTCATTAAATCATGGTAAGTGGCAACAGCTTCCCATAGCTAAGAAGGAAAATGTCTACACATTTATAGCAGGGGGGAGTCTTTGACCCTCCAGATGTTGTTGGACTACAACTTCCATCATCTCTGATCGCTAGCAATGCTGGCTGGGGTTGATGGAAGTTGTAGTCCAGCAACATCTGGAGAGTCAAAGGCTCCTTACTGCTGCATTATTAATGGATTTTTTTTAAAAAAAGATTGATCTTGCATAATATTTTTAATGCATTGGGAAATAATATCCACCCTAGTAGAAAGAGAGTTTTAATTGGTGGAATACTGATATTTAATGCGGAGGGTATTGTATTGTTGGTTTTTCTTTCTCCTTGTTGGGAATTGATTGCTCAGATTTATATTTTTCCTTATTGAAAGATTATCTCGTCTATATAAATAAGATTTATCTCTTGCATATATTATTCTCTGGTGTTCAGCCTCTCCTATCTGAATTACATATCTTAGGTTGCTGCCAAAGCACCACCTGATTAGACCTTAAGTAATCCCACTGTGGTCCGCCAGTTTAGAGACGACACATCTAAATAACAGTGAATTATTTATTTAGGGGGAAAAGTTAAAATCTGCTTAATTTAGAAAAACACTAAAAATCACTAGCCCAACTTACTAATTGGTTTGTATAAGTTGCTCTATAACAATAGTTCTCTGGGCAGTATACAAGGAGCACAGAATTCACAAAGCTAAAATATTAAACTGCAATAAAGGTTTAAGAAAGCAATTTAGCCTGCATACACACCATATTATGATGATGATGATTTAAATTTATGTCCTGCCCTTCCTCCCTCAGGGAGCCCAGGGTTTCCCCCAAAGAATCTTGGAAAGTGTAGTTTACCCCTTGCAGAGCTATAATTCCCAGCACCCTTAACAAACTACAGTTCCCAGTATTCTTTGGGGGAAGTCATGTGCTGTAAATGTATGGTGTATATGAAGCCTCAGAAGAAAACACTCCAAAGGGTGTTTAAAAAGCAATTTGGAAATAAACACCCCAAAGTGTGGAGACGCAGAGGCACAGAGAGGGTATTAAAAGCAGAAGAATTAGGTCTTATACAGTATACGTGGATCACAGCAATTACATTGCCCTTCCCCCCCCACACACACACTTTACAATTGAAAACTGCATCCGAATGATCATAGAGCTGGACTGGTTCTTGTAGGCCATCTTGTCCAACCCCTGGACTGATGCATTAAATCCAGAGCTAGAGCATCCTTGATAGATGACTGTGTTCCATCTGTTGATTGATTCAAACTCTTCTGGTTCTATCCTGGGGCACACAATGACAAGGGACAGAAAGTGTCCTGGGAAGCACCTGGCACCTGGTATTAAGCTAATCGCAGCACCAACAGTAATAGTTGCTGATATGTTGCAACAGGCATGGTGACTGGATTTCTATTGGCAAGGGGAAATAGCAATTGTTGTAGCAGTGCAGGGGTAGCCAACAGAATGACCTCCAGCTGTTGCTGGACTCCACCTCCCATCATCCCTGACCAGTGGCCATGTTGATGGGAGCTGGAATCCAATAACATCTGGAGGGGATTGCAGTAGCAGTTGCCATTTATAGTTCTTAAATCTATCTAAACTTTTCCTTGATTAGACTCTTTTTCTTTTTCTATAGTGTGCCAATTTCTGCTCCAGATTAGTATTACAGCTCTTGAGAGGGCAGCATGTTTCTCCTTTACCCGCACCCTATCTCACTCTTAAACGAAGCTACTGAACTGATCACCAAAGCAAATAAAACATAAATTAACCAAAAGCTCAAGCAGCAGATGAAACAGAAAAGACAGGTGAGAAATCCATATCCCCATTCCCACTCTCTCTCCTCACCCCACCCCACTTTGACCTGAAAAATGTAGAATAAAATATTAAATACTTAACTACTATTACGCAAGTTGGCCTTTACATGGCTGTGGTAAACAGTGCTGGGATTTGCTAGCATTTGATCAAATGGAAGAAACGTTTGGCTAATATAAAATGAGTGGGAGTGAGACAGCCAGATTAAGAACATAAGAAGAGCCTGCTGGATCAGGCCAGTGGTCCATCTAGTCCAACATCCTGTTCTCACAGTGGCCAACCAGGTGCCTGGGGGAAGCCCGCAAGCAGGACCCGAGGGTAAGAACACTCTCCCCTCCTGAGGCTTCCGGCAACTGGTTTTCAGAAGCATGCTGCCTCTGACTAGGGTGGCAGAGCACAGCCATCATGGCTAGTAGCCATTGATAGCCCTGTCCTCCATGAATTTGTCTAATCTTAATAATAATAATAATATTTTTTTATTAGAATTTGTCTAATCTTCTTTTAAAGCCATCCAAGCTGGTGGCCATTACTGCATCTTGTGGGAGCAAATTCCATAGTTTAACTATGCGCTAAGTAAAGAAGTACTTCCTTTTGTCTGTCCTGAATCTTCCAACATTCAGCTTCTTTGAACACACTTGGAGGAAACGGATTATTTAGATCCATACCAATCGGGTTGTAGGACTGATCATGGTACGGAAACAGCCTTCGTCGCTCTGGTAGATGATATGCGGAGGGCATTGGATAGGGGTGAATACACCTTCCTGGTCCTCCTGGACCTCTCAGCAGCTTTCAATACCGTTGACCATGGTATCCTCTTAAACTGCCTAGAGGGATTAGGAATAGGAGGCACTGTCTTGCAGTGGTTCCGTTCCTATCTCTCGGATAGGCAGCAACGGGTGGCATTGGGAGATGAGGTTTCAGACCCTTGGCCTCTTCATTGTGGAGTGCCACAGGGTTCTATCCTCTCTCTCATGCTATTCAACATCTATGTGAAACCGCTGGGAGCAATCATCAGGAGTTTTGGGTTGCAGTGCCATCAGTACGCAGATGACACTCAGCTCTATCTCTCCTTTAAGTCCTCACCGGAGTTGGCTGTGAATACCATGTCCAAGTGCCTAGAATCCGTAAGTGGATGGATGGGAGAGAATAGGCTGAAGCTGAACCCCAACAAGACTGAGGTATTACTTGTGGGAGATAAAAGGAAGTTAGGAATTACTGACCTGATGCTTGATGGGGTAAGTTTACCCCTGAAGGACCAGGTCCGCAGTCTTGGGGTCATACTTGACTCCCAGCTGTCCATGGAGGCTCAGATTACAGCAGTGAGCCAGGCAGCTTGGTATCAATTACATCTGATACGAAGACTGTGTCCCTATCTTCCTGTTCACCTGCTCCCTCAGGTGATACATGCCCTGGTTTCCTCTCGCTTAGACTGCTGCAATGCGCTCTACGTGGGGTTACCCTTGAAAACGGTCCGGAAATTACAGCTGGTACAGAACGCGGCGGCACGCTTGATTACGCATAGCCGTCGCTGGGATCATATCACCCCAGTGTTATTAGATCTTCACTGGCTACCAGTTGTCTACCGGGCCCAATTCAAGGTGTTGGTGTTGACCTTTAAAACCCTATACGGTTTCGGCCCAGTATATCTGAAGGAACGCCTCCAGAATCACCGATTGTGCCGCCTGACGAGATCAGCCTCGCAAGACCTTCTCTCGGTCCCACCGGTGAGAACAGCTAGGCTGGTATGGACCAGAGAGAGGGCATTCTCTGTTGTGGCCCCCACCCTCTGGAACTCTCTCCCTTTCGATCTCAGACATGCTCCCTCCCTGTCCAGCTATCGCCGAGCTTTGAACACCTGGCTGTTCAGGCAGGCCTACAAGATTGGGACAGATTAATTTATGTTCTGAATTAATGAATGGTTTTTTAGCTTAAAATTTGATTATGTTGATCTATATGTATTGTTTTTATTCTTGTTGCTCGTCGCCTAGAGTGTCCCTAACCCGGACACATAGGTGGCTGAAAAATAAAATTTATTATTATTATTATTATTTATGTCCACGAGTTCTAGTATTATGAGAGGGAGAAGAACTTTTCTCTGTCCACTTTCTCAATGCCATGCATAATTTTATACACTTCTATCATGTCTCCTCTGACTTGCCTTTTCTCTAAACTAAAAAGCCCCAAATGCTGCAACCTTTCCTCATAAGGGAGTCACTCCATCCCCTTGATCATTATCAAAGATTATCAAAGATGGAAGATGCCTCAAGGAAAAAGAGACTGTCATGTGATGTCCAGTCTATGGTTACCTGCTTACTGAGCATTCATCGTGATTTGTTTGCACAATGCTTATGCGGAGGTTAGATGATGGTTAGAAATACACTCACTGTTCTGCTGGTTCCTGTGCATCTCCATCTCTCTTCTGAAAACGGGGGCATGCAATGGTAGTCAAACCCCGCCGCTTTTTACTGTAAAACTTGGTGGGATCAGCCTGAGTGCTTTTAAAAAAAAATCAGCTTCAAAAAGATTTTGCAACTGATTCCCTTTCCAGGTGTGGCTAATGGAAAAGGTTTGCTGTAGGTGACTAATGTATTTACATCTGATGCCTGGTCTTTATTGAGCATTTGTTCTGATTTGACTGAGGGGAGGTTACTACAACAATGAGTGTTCATCCTTATTGGCTTGTGTGGGAGTTATAAGTCTTCCTTTAGTCAATCATTCATCCAGCACTTTTCGGTGCATTTATTTTCACATCAGGTTCCTAACAGCAAAAACTTCATTTAAAAAAAAGGGGGGGGATTGTTGCATCAGGCCAGGTTGACAAAGCACTTTAATCTACTTTACTTCTGAAAATCAACATGTCCCGTGTGCCCTTCACTTGCCCCCCACACACACACACACACATAATCCTGGCAGTCTGAAGGCAACCTAAGATTTTTAAAAAGAGTGCTAAGTGAGAACTTGAAGCAACAAACTTTTTAATTTTTTTAAAAGGCTGTTGTTATGGCCGGAGACTTGCTCAACAATGATGTTATATCAAGCACAGGAATCCATAATGGAGAAGCCTGCCACTGTGTGGTTAAAAATGCAGACAGTGAAATTGCTGTGTTTTTAACATCATAAGCAAAAGTTGCACACAGCCGCCTCCTCATGGGAGGAAAATAAGGAAAGATGGTTCTTGCATCATCAAATTCTTCTGCTAATCAAGTTAAACCTTATGTAAGCAAAATTAATACATCTCTCCCATGAGGACCAAATAAACCCACTCAGTTTTTCAAGGCTGCTGCAAACAGTGGAGCCAAATCCCCTCCAGTGGAGGCTGGTGGCTCCAGTGTCAGTGGGGCAGTGAATCCACTCTGAGCTGCTCAAGGTGCTTTTAAACTAAAACCCAGAGCAGATTCACTGCCTTACTGACATCGGAGTCACCAGCTTTCACTGCTCCAGAATAATAAAGAGCATAGGCTGTGGCCCCATGTTCATTTATGTGCATGTAACATACGATGAAACTAAGGGAATTGACTTCAGTTGAATGTGGCATGATATTTCTTGTCGAAGGACGTGCTTCCTGTTAGTGGGAACAGACTGGACAAAGTGTGCCACTACTTTAACTTATGTATTGAACACAAGAGAGGTTCCTAAATATTTTGTGCCATGTCCCTGCCTGGTTACCATTGGAAGTGACATCAGTATTTAAATGCCACATCTTGCTGCTTCATATTAGTGTGGAAATGACTAATCCTGATAAAGTTTCAATCTTGACATTTTCAAACCCTTTGACAACATTTCCGATTAATACACAGCCCATGTAATGACATCTCCTTAATCGATTTTGCCATGGTTCACTTTGTGTCTGATAACGCAACTGCATCATGTGGCTTGTCTACATTATAGTAGCAGTGAATTTGTAGTTTCGTTCTTCCTTTCCCCCCTCTGACTTGGCTTTTAGTTCAGTTTGTCTAGATTGCTTTGGCCTTGTTGAGTACTAAGTGAACAAGAAGGTTGGTGTTTGCCTAGCCTGAAAAATGAAAATGAATTCCATATGCAGCCAATCCAGTGATAGGCTTTAGCTTCCTGTTTGCTCTCTTTTCAGTTATGTTTGCATCCTATCCTTTCCTCCAAGGATTAGGAAGCAGCATTTTTTACTTGCAATAGTTTTGTTGAGAGAGAACAACTTGCTGAAGCCCACCCAGATAACTTCATAGCTGAACAGAGATTTGAAGTTGGGTTTCCCATACCCAAACCAAGCAGTCAGTCTACCACATCACACTACCTCTGTGCTTTGAGAAGAAAGGTAGCTCCCCCAGTTTGTATTCCCTCCATACAAATATGGCAGATGGTACCTCTGAGAAGGGGCCCTCCATCCCGTTACTATAGCTCAAACAGATGTAACTAAACACACTGTTATTTCTATATTGTCTTTTCAATGTGTCCCAGGGGAAACAATAGGAACATGCTGCTAGATGTGCACTTAAGAGACATAGGGCCCCTCCAGACTTGGGTGTCATTAATATAATTATAGTGCACAGGTAGCACAGGACCGACCACACATCACTCCGCTATATGAGTTGTTTTGTGGTGCTTCCCCAATGCATTGTTACCATCTGGAGGGGGCACTATAAACCAGAACATTTGTGGTATAAAAAGTTACAGGACTTCAGCAGGAATTACGGGATATGCACCAACTGGAAATGAAGCAGGCATAAAATAGTATTGAAAGTGGGATTGCGTATAACCAATCCAATATCATCATGAGCACAAATCATCCTGAATGCAAAATAAAAAAGACATCTAGAGAGGTCCATACAATGTAACCACAACACAAGAGGGCCACATCCAGCTCTAGCTCCAGCAGTCACAAGCTGTCAGCGCACACATTTTCCTTTCTATTACTTTCAGTCTTGACATGTATGGTGCTTACTCGTCAATGTATCCAGACGACCTGTTTACTGAGCATTCAGAGTTTGTAGGAAGGTTTCAGCACCCACTGTTTATTAGGCATTCATTCTGATTTATTTGAGGGGAGGTTATATGACATTGTGTGAAGCAATTGTTGTCCCACACTTTCCAGTGCATTTTCCCATCACTGTAAAGTCTGATGGTTTTATTTATTTTTTTAAAAATGCTGGTTTGTTGCATCAAAGTGCCAAATCCACTTTAATTGTGCAACCTGAATTGGCCAGCATGTAATTGGATTCCACCCACAAAATAACAACAATATGAAAATGTCCCCCAACATCTGTGGTTACTAGGGATGAGCCAGAATTTCAATTCAATTTCAAGCCAAATCTATCCAATTCAGTTCACATTTCAAGCCGAATCTATCAATTTTTCACTTTCTGAAACAAAATGAGAACTGAAAACACAGACATCTTTACACTTGTTCAAATTTTGTGATACAGTTTGCCAACAAAACAATGCTTTCAAAAATCCAGATATTAGGGGAAAGTGTGCATAAAAGTGAATATAAAAGTGGAAATAGCATCCAAAAATGTATTATATGATGAGAAATAGCTTGCAAAAATGTGTACATTAGTCAAAACTGCATACAAAAATGTGTTTATTAGGAGAAATTCACACTAAAAAGCTGGGGAATTTTCATGAGAATTTTTATTTTAAAAAAATCGCAAATTGCTGTAGAAATGTGGAGAACTGAATTTAAGGTTGGAAAAATGAGAAACCGAAAGAACCAAACTGGACAGATCTTTCCACCCCAGTGGTTACATCTTCAGCCTATAAGCAAAGAGCCAAAAAAAAAAACCTTAATGTTTTTTTTTACAACAAAAATGTCACTATCAATGCTCTGATAGAAAATATCAACAAAAAACAGGAGTTTCTGGGAAATATTGGCATCATTAGCTAATAACTGCCCTTCACCTTTTTCTTCTTAATATTTCTGGCTAAAAGCTCTGGAAACTTACCCTCTTCTGGTTTGAACCTCATGTGCTGCAGAACAATCCACTTTATTTATCTCTGACCTGCTTATGGAAAAAACCCAAGAAGTGGTCCCTTGGGAAAATCAGATTTTAATCCATTACAGTGTATTAGCCAAAGATAACTAAAGAGAAGCTTAGATGTAATGCAATTTTCTACCCCCTCCTCAATTCTGATGTATTTTGCTAAGTAGGTGGCTGTCTTTCAGGTTTATGCACAAATGCTGCATTCCTCAAACCACTTCTATGTGATTACTAACTTTCTTCACCTTTGTTGATTTGCAGAACCCTGGACATTTTAAAATATATATATATCTGTATCATATATACACACACTCCTTTGGGGAAGTTGGATTCTGAACTACATTCAGCCTTCAAGATATTGTTATAATGCACTGTATATTTTATTCCACTCTTTCTCCAAGGCAAGAAGGGAGAACCTGGTGCCTTCCAAATGTTACTGGACTACAACTTCAACCATCTCTGAGCCTAACATCATCTGGAGGGCCACAGGTTCCCCATTGCTTCTCTAAGAATCTTAGGATGGCATACATGTCCCCCCTTTTTATTCTCATAAGAGCCCTGTTAGGTTCAGTCAGGCTGAGAGATGGTGGCTTGCCTAAGGTCACCCAGTATTTTTTGTCACTGAAGAGGGATTTGAACATGGCTCTGCCCCATTGAATTCCACACTCCAGTAACTTCACTGGCCCTTATTTACATTAGGGGTATTTACAAGGCTGGCATTTGTATGTTTCCACATCTCCAGGGCACACATACCCCATACATTTAAAGCACATCCCCTCTCCCAATCCTGGAAACTGTAGTTTACCCCTCACAGAGCTACAGTTCCCAGCACCCTTAACAAACTACAGTTCCCAGGATTCTTGCATGGGGAATGTGCTTTAAATGTATGTTGTGTGTACACTGTCTAGAAGTTGGGGCAAGGTGACTGTTGGTAGCTTTATCTACTGCAACTGCATTTCCTCACGGCTGTTTGCCTGATCACACTACTGTTTCTACAAGCACTGCCATATTGTATATGTTGATATGCTTCCACTTCTACTGGCTGGGGAGGAATAAAGTGGCCAGTAGTAGCACCGACCATCCTGGGGCTCCGGATCCTGGGGTCAGGAGCCCTAAGGCTGCCAGGCAGCCAACAGAGCTGAGGGGCTGCTGCCGTCTGTCCCTGCTGTCCCTCCACGGCTCACCTGGCCACTCATCCATCCCCTCTCGTCATGCTGTAGTTCACAGTGCCACCAGTCTGTGGCCAAGCAATTGGCAGCGTGGTGACATTTAGGGCAAATATGTATTAGAGACATTCAATTCAATGCTCATCACATAACTGGTTTTGTTTGTTGGTTTTACCAACAGCATGGACATTTATTGGCATTCAAAGCAAATGTCATGATCAAATGGCTTGGACGCAGTAGCTGACTTCATTTCGAACCATAATTGGCTCTTTGAATGTAAAGAAAGAGCCATGGAGACTGTTTGTGCCGCACTTGGCTGTGCCAGAGAAACAGACACTAGCCAGAATAAAGAACATTTGTAAAGCAAACAATGCTCAAGGGTAAGAGAAGAAATTGTACAAGAAAGCAAACAGACATGGGAAGCAGTGTTCTCAAGGGCACAGCAGACATGTTATTATAAAAATCACACAGTACAATGCATTTATCCTGGGCTTGTGTCTTTTTTTCAGGGTAGCTTTTAAACCTTGTTGAGGGTTCCTTGGAGGGTGTGTGTGTGCATGCAAAATGTCTTCCCCATTGCAAAGTGTCTCCCATAGTTAATCAACTTGACGAAGAGAATACTGCTATTAACAGAAAATATATTCATTAATAAAACTAAAGCACTTAATTTATAAAAAGATTTGCTAATCTTCACATACTCATTCCTAGCCTATCTTTCTCATTGGTTAGATAAATGTTAACACCACCTCCAATAGGGGTAGGGGCAAAATTCAGTTCAGTTTACATTTAAAGGTGAACCGAATAAATTTGCACTTCCTGGGGAAAATATGCAAACTGAAACACAGCCATCGTTCAACATTTACACTTCCCAGAAATTTGCAGTACAGTTCTCCAGCCAAATAATGCATACAAAAATGCATATATTAGGGTAAAATGTGCTTAAAAGTGCACGTTAGTGAAAATAGCACTTCTAATACAAATGCCTTGTATTAGAATAAATGGCACTTCCATGTTTGGAATGTCTTTAGGATAATAGAGGATCGATGATTCCTCCTTCCGCCATTTCCCCCAACTCTACCAAGCCAGGTCTCCCCTCTTAATATTTGTGTGCCACAGTTCAACAGCACAAATGCCCAGGGCTGGCTCCAGACATGCCGGGGCCCTTGGGCACCAGCTTGCCCTAGGCCCTGGTATGCATGTGTGCATGCACACATACACGCATGCGTGTGCCCAGGGCCAGCCCCAGACACGCTGGAGCCCTTGGGCAAAAGCCTGCCCCAGGCCCCAGCGCTCCCCTTCCGCGATTCGCGCACGGTGAGAGCTTCGGGACTCCTCCATTCCCTTGCTTAACTTACCTTGTTCTGCAGTTGCGCATGCAGCGGTGCCCTTAAGAAAGATGGCAGCTGAGGTTTCCCTAAGGAGCTGAAGCCTGTGCCACCATCTTGGTTCATGGCAGGGATGTGATCTTAAGAAACTTCTACTCTGCACATCCTCATGCTCAGTCAGTTCCAAAGCGCTCCTGGGCCCATCATGAGCATGGATTGCAAAAGCAGAGGCAATCCTGATAATGCTGCCAACCCTTACAGTGATGGGTCACTGGATCCTCATAAATATTAATATAATGTTTATGGCTCAGTCTTCAGTGCCACATGGACTGCAAGCTGTTTCACACAGCCTGGGAGCTCTGTGGAGATGTTAAACTAAGTTGATTGGGAAATCAGGGCAGTCCCTTGGTATATTTCAGGCTGTACTGTACTTTCCCTACAAAACACACAACTTTTCTGGACACAGTTTGTGCAATCCTGTGACATTTATTCTCTAGTAATGTCAATGGGATTTGTGTCCTTGCATATTTTGGGAAATTAAGTTTCATTTCCAGCAAGGATGCCTAGGACTAATCCTATGCATGTTTGCTCAGAAGTCAGCCCCACTGAGTTAACAAAGAGCCGCCCCCAAAGACGTGTGCATAGGATGCAGACTTAGCCACAGCAAATTGTTGATAAATTGTACCCATTATGTATATTCTTTTCTCCATTCTGTTCTTTTATCTGTCTAAAACATTTATATTATCTACAATAGCTTTATCTCAACCAAAATAAAGTTCTTGACTATTTCTTCTGTTGAAATAAATCCTAAATTCTTCTTTTGTAATTATCTTTCCAAATTTTTCTCTTCCCTTATGCAGTTGTTGTTCAAGACTTAATGTTCTCCAAATGTACATGTCCATTACAGAGATGGCCATCATGGTGCCCTCCAGATGTTTTTGACTTCAGCTCCCATCAGCTCCATCCAGCTCCATGGCCAATGGACAGGGATAATGGGAGTTGTAGTCCAAAACTTCTGGAAGGCACCACAGTAGCTACTCATGATCTATTACATATATATTTACATATATTTCCCCTTAATTAGTGCATTGTTTGTGGGATGCTGCTTTTCTTCCCAGCAATCAAACCTCAGATTATTGTACGATGAAAACTGAAACTTTCTTTTAGCCTATTTTTGGCTAGAAGTTCAGCCCATAACTTCACTGGTAACTTGTGACACAATCATACTCCTAGTCCATGTCTGTGATGATGGCCTTTACATGGTAGCTAGGTGCCAGAAGGGACCTGGGGAACCATAAAAATTTGAATGTCAAAATCATCAACAACTGTTAACAAATTTAACTGCATTACTATTACCTAAATGTAAATGTACTGCCTTCAAGTCGGTTCCGACTTACGGCAGCCCTATGAATAGGGTTTTCATGAGGCTGACAGGCTGTGACAGGCCCAAGGTTACCCAGTGAGCTTCATGGCTATGTGGGGATTTGAACCCTGGTCTCCCAGGTCGTAGTCCAACACCCTAACCACTACACCACACTACGTGGACATAATTGATTTACAGTAGGGCTCCGCTTCTCAGTGTCCCGCTTTTCGGCATTCCGTTAATATGGCACCAGCAGGGCAATCAGCTGGAGGGGCGCTGGAGCTCCCCGCACTCCAGCTGATCACACCGGAGGAGGGGAATATCAGCTGTAGCACGCTACAACTGATCTTCTCTTCTGGCGCGATCAGACTCCCCTGCTTGAGCTGATCGTGCCGGAGGAGGGGAATATCAGCTGTAGCATGCTACAGCTGATCTTCTCCTCCTTGGGGTGGTCAGACTCCCACACTCCAGCTGATCGCGCTACAGCTGATCTTCTCCTGGCACAATCAGACTCCCGCTCGAGCTGATCGAGCCCGAGGAGGGGAAGATCTGATCTTCTCCTCCTCTGGTGTGATCAGCGGGTTAGATTCCAGACCCCCACAGTACAGCTGATCCGCTTTTCAGCAGCTTTCACTTTCGGGGGGGGTCTGGAACCTAACCTGCCATATGAGTGGGGCCCTACTGTAATTGGTTGAGCAGTTTGTGGTGGTTTCATTGGAAATGGTAAGAGAATGATTGCTGCTTATGGTATGTAAAGAGCACAACTGAGATGTTAATTGAGGGGGTCATAGTTCTTAATTTATGAGAGTCTCTGCAACTTGTGGGTTAGCATTTGGCTTGGTTATAGAAAACCCCTATTCAAAATGAGCCACAGAGACACACTGCTCTACTTTATTGTTCATCTTCTGCCAGTTAATGAAAATGTTTCTGTTTACCAAGGGTTTAATTTAAAAAAAGCTTAATGTGTTTTCTTCTCTTGTGTTTTGTGGTTTTAATCATATTATAGTTTTCATGGTAAATTCACATCCCTTGAGCAATTCTATTTTGAATAGCATTTTGATAAATTGTAGGGGGGAGGTATAGGTTTCTTTTTAAAACTTGTTCAGCTGTGAAAGTCATTGAGTGGTTTTGGTAAAGTTACTATCACCCAAGTTAAGTTATTTCATTTTTTTTTCCAATTAATTTTTATTCAAATTTTCAAAATCAAGACAATACAAAAAGAAAAACACAAATTAAAACTAATACAACAAAAAGAAAAAACAAGAAAAAAAACACTATTGATTTCCGATTTGTCGTAGTTCAGCTATAGGTCTATAATATATAACAAATCTGTCTCTTGATAAATTATAAAATCACCTTCCTCCAGCAGTTATCTTAGTTGGTATCAAATCTCATTAACATCATATCATTTTATTTTTCTACAAAAAGTCAAAGAGAAGTTTCCAATCCTTGAGATATATGTCCATCGATTTTTTTTCTAGATAGACATGTCAATTAATCCAACTCTTCAAGTCTATTAAATCCAGTAATTTCAAATCGCTCTTCCTTTATCTGTGTTGATTCCATCTTCCATCTTTACGCACCCAATAATCTTGCTGTCATAGTCATATAATAAGAGTCTGATAGGGATTTCCTTCATCACAAATATTTTCTTGCCATCATTTCCGAACGTATCACTGAAGTATTGTTGCAGAACCGCATCTCTGTTCCTCTTTTTTACAGAATGCACTAGCACATCTCTTGAAGGGTTTTTCATTGTCACAAAACAGGAATTAATTCTGTAAACTTTCTCCATTTCAAGTTCCATCAAATCCTTCCAGTCCATGAATTTTTTTGAACCGATGATATCTTTATCTCCAATCTCTTCACCAATTCCTTCAGGGACAGCGCTGAATTCCAAACAGTAATATTTGTCTCCAGGATCCATCACAGCCAGGAAATCCAAATCTTTTTCCAAGACCATATTTAATCCAATCTCCAGGGCTTGAACCTTCCCTTTAATTTTTCTTTCATCCTTTTTTAATTTTCCAAATTTATCTTTGTTCTCCTTTCTCATAGAATCCTGAATTTCTTTCAGCTCCTGTCTCATTTCGCCAAATTCACTTATCATCACTTGTCTGTTATGTCTGAGTTCTTGTTTTGTTAGCTTAATCTCATTCATTATTTTCTGAAACATATCTAAAGAGAAAGTCCCTTCTTGTACATCCATGATCTCAACCACCTTCTTGATTGTCATTCTTAAAACCAAAAAAAACACAATCCCTTCAATTTCCAATGTCCCAAGCAAAGAACAGTTTATTTCTTTATCCAGTTACAAAGGAGTTAATCTTTCAAGCCAGCTGACGTCACCCTCTAGACAAGACGAACTGCCTTATCTCTTGTATGTCCAAAAGTGCCAAAACAACTTTAATTCACAGCATCCAAATAATTAGTAGCAGGAAGAATGAGCAGATTCGTCAAAAAAAAAAAAGTAAACCGGAAAAAATAGTCCCAGACATATATTACTCAAAAGTCTTATAAATAAAAAAAAAAAATTCTCTTTAAATTAGAAACCCCTCAGCCGTTTGTAATCTTTATAATGCTGAATTCCATGCCAGCTTTTTGCAATAAAAATAAAGATAAACTATTTATATTTTCTTCCCCTTAGCTCCGTGAATAAAAGAGAAAGCTACGACTCACCCAGGGTTTCTTAATTGCTGGTTCTTTGACAAATCTCTTTAGCTGTATTGATAACAAAATAATGAGAAAAGACAGGAGAATGCTTGCCTGTTAATCCGTTTTTCTTTGAAGAAAAAAAAACGGCTCACTTAATCAGTTGAGCTGGTTGGAAATCCTAGCTCCATCTGAGCTGCTGGAAGACCTTCTTTCACAGAATTCCAGCCTCCAACAAACACAACAAAGCTCTGTGGAAAATCTCTACGTTTCTTCCTTATCCGGAAGAAAGCTAAGCCCACTGAAGGAAAAGGTGCTGTTCCCCAGCTCAGCAAGCGGGATTTAAAAGTGATTAGAAAAGAGCGCCTTCTGGAGGCCAAGGAAACAGGCCCTCGGCTGTGTATCGATTTGAGCATGACCAGTCACATGACTTATAAGGAAACAAGCCAGCTTGCCGCTCAGATAAGGCGGCTCTATGGGTCGAACAAGAAAGCTCAAAAGCCCTTTTGGATCTATCTTACTGGGTTTGAGAAAAACAGCCCAATTTATGAAGCATGCCTGAGGATGAATGATGGATTTACCAATTACCTGATGGATGTCACTCCAGAAAGTTATCTTGACGTATTTCCTTTAGAAATGATGGTTTACCTCACTCCAGACTCTGAGAATGCTCTTGAGGAAGTTGACCTGCGCAAAGTGTATATCCTTGGGGGGCTGGTGGATGAAAGCATTCAAAAGAGACTTACCTTCCAAAGAGCCCAGGAAGAACATCTGCAAACAGCACGGCTGCCAATCCAAGAGTACATGGTAAAACATGTCAATGCAAAGAACTATCATTCTACAACACTGGCAATCAACCAAGTGTCTGATGCCTTGTCAACTTTCTGTGAGACTAGGAGTTGGGAAGAAGCCCTTAAAGCTGCAGTTTCTCCAGGAAAAGGATATGTCCTTCGAGAGACAGCACTGTGACACAAAGAATCTACGTGCAAAAGGTGGTCATGAGGAGGATGGGTTAGAAGGATGGGTCTCCAATAACCCTCATCTACTGAACTCATCTCCACTTCTGTGGAGCCAATCAGTTGTGGGGCTAATCAGTTGCTTGTTCTTAATGAATCTCTCTTAGGAGAATGGGTGAAAATATTCTAATATCACTATTAACTGTTAGCTGCCAATGGCAAGATCTTCTTTTCTTGAGTGGGATACTCCACTGCCCATAGAACCTTCAGTGTTAACAGGGCCTACATCTAGTGCACATTATTATGTTCATAATGTTGAAAAGTTGTTTTTGCTTATTATATTTGTTATGTCACTGTTTTATTATTTTTTGTTATTAGGAAATTGTTTTTGCAATTGTTTTTGAGATGTATTTTTGTTCACCTTGCTGTAAGCCGCCTTGAGCACAATTTTATGTGGAAAGGCGGCATACAAATAAAATGATGATGATGATGATGATGATGATGAAATTTTCCCCAGTCAAAAAGCCCTTCTGACTGTTTTTAAAACTGAAAAAGTTTCCACCAAGACGGGAGCCCGTCCCAGAGGCAGCACAGGCGGAGCGATCCTCCTGGGAAGTCCCAAGTTAAGTTATTTCACAGGGCTGCTGTGAGGCAGGACAAAATGCCACTCTGAGCTATCATATGAAGAGTGGGATAAGATGGAACAAGTGAATAAATAACAACTTACTGTTCATTTATTTCAGGGAAATGTATGCATACAAATGTTGCTAGACTGTGAATATAGTTTCCAACATCAAAATGAAGGCTGTAATCTTATGCTCACATCTGGGAGTAAGTTCCATTGAATTCAATGGGACTTCCTTCTGGGCAAAAATTTATAAGGGTTATGCTGAAATAATCCATTGCTGCAAGGATGACTCTCCACTCTTTATTTCTTTCATAGAATGAAAGCCAAATCAGGTAGAGCTTACCTCCTTGCACAAGTACTGAGCACTTAGCATCAGACACTGGTACACAGTTCAAGAGGCTGTTGGGCTAGTGGTACTGTTATGCTCCATCCACTTCTCCAAGTGGTGAGAAGTTCCAGGGGTCCAGCACTTACCCAGGTTTGGCTCCCTTTGGAAAGAGGTCACTGGAAGTCACTGGTGTTTTGTAATATTCCTGTAATGTACAGGTGGAGGCCCAGCTTAACACTCCAACAGACAACCAGAAGTCTAAGAGCCAATCATTAGTCAAGAGTAGGGTTGCCAGCGCTCCAGTTTTTGCCAAAGATCCGGATTTTTTAGTTCGCCTCCAGTTCTCCAGGTGAGTCGCCTTAATCTCAGGCCTCTCAGCTTTCATTTTTAAAAAAAATTAAGTTTCTAGGTGGTCTGATTAATGAGATATACATCAAAAAGTCAGCCGCCATCCCCGCCCCCACCCCTGCAACTTCTGTTAAATTAGCTCCTAGAGGCTGCTCTAACCCTGCCCTTTCAGGTTTGTAGCCAATAAGTGAAGTCAGGTTGTGACTTACAAGGGATTTGTTGACCTCCAGGCAATAGCTAGAACCCATTGCAAGGCCAGAAAACTGTTGTTTTTTCCTGCTTATCTGGAAAATCTCATAAATTGAGTAAGCTAAAGTTTCTTTCTCTCTTTTGTGTAGGAGATCTAAATGCCATTACAATGTGTTATGCTTTTCTAATTATGAGGAGTGAAACAAGTTTAAATTTTCCTGGGCTGTTGAAGAGGGCAATGTTTTGAAAACCTTCCGAATATGAAGCTTTCATCCTATACTTGCTTTTCTGGGAGTAAAGGTACAATACTAATCCTACATACAGGGAGTAAACCCCATCAAATTCAATAGCATTTACTTTTGAATAGACTTGGTTAGCACTGAATTGCTGAAAATTAATAGGACTTTTGAGTGAACATAGCAAAGGATTGTGTTTGTGTTATAAATCTTTCTCTCCCCCTCCAAACCTTTTTTTTAAAGCAATTAGGCAGGGCTTACTTAGGTGTTACTGCTTTTATTATGTAGGAAAATGATACTGATTTTTTTTAAAAAAAGTTCTGTAATGACCAACTGGTTTTGACAATAAACTATTATATGGGTTGTATGTGTTTACATCTCCAGAGTGTGTGTACATGGAGTCTTTCCAACATCCCTGTGTGGTAGGGTTGCTGACTGGAAACCAAGGCAGCACACAACAAGAAATATATCCCTTTTAAAAAATCCAATAACCAAAAACATAAGTATAAAACAGTTTAAAGTGGCATGATTCTGAATTTTGGGTTGTGTGAGTGAAATTCTTTATCACTTGAGGTTGCAGTCCTGTCCACACTTTCCTGTTTGAATAAGCCCCATTGAATAAATTGGGAATTGCTTCTGAGTAAATATGCATAGGATTGCACTATAAATATGTTTACAGGTTGTGTAAATAATAAATATATTTGACAGTCATGCTTATATAAATATTTCTTCATACTATGTCCTGATAAGTATCTGATTTCACACTTTAAGTGTGCTCTTCTTCCTTGAGGTGGTCGTGGTTCCCCTCTGTTGTTTTCATCCTGAGGGGCAGATTAGGCTGATCGATGGTGAGTAGCCCATGGTCACCCAGTAAACTTTATAGCTCATTTCCATTTCTTTTTAAATTAAACAATTTGCATGCAGGCAAAGTTTATGAAGTAGATCCACACAATACATTTAAAGCACATCCAACTCACATTTAAAGCACATGATTTCCCCCAAAGAATCGTGAGAAGTGTAGTTTCCCCCTCACAGTTATAGTTCCCATCACCCTTAACAAACTAGTTCCCATGATTCTGTGGTGGGATTCCTGTCCTTCAAATGTTTATTGAATGGTGCGGGTCTGTCCTAGATGTGCTGTTCATTCATTGGAAATGGAAATGGACTGCCTTCAAGTCGATTCTGACTTATGGCAACCCTATGAGTAGGGTTTTCATGGTAAGCAGTATTCAGTGGGGGTTTACCATTGTCTTCCTCTGAGGCTGAGAGGCAGTGACTGGCCCAAAGTCACCCAGTGAGCTTCATGGCTGTGTGGGGATTCAGACTCTGGTCTCCCAGGTCATAGTCCAGCACCTTAACCACTACACTACACATTAGTGAATTGAAAAGAACAATTTTCAAAGATACGTTTTTAAACAGGTGAAGGACTGTAGCACATGCTTTGCACAGAAATGTCCAAAATTCAATCTCTGGAAACGACTATTGCCTGGAATCCTGGAGAGCCAATGCTAGTCCATGTCATCAGTACTAAGGTAGATGGCCTGAGTCAGTATAAGGAAGGCAGATTCCTTTGTTCCTGAAAGTGAAAAGTGAACCAAGGGCCACAGTGACTCCAAAATTTATTTATGAATTTTATTTACAACATTTATATACCGCTTTATTGTAAAAAACCTCAAAGCGGTTTACAGAAGGAATTAAAACAATAAAATTGTTGGTGAAAACAGTTAAAACAGGTATTTACAAACATTCAAAATAATAAAAACCAACAATGGATTAAAAACAGATAAAAAACATAATAGCTTCTACATGCCTAGGTAGTCTTGCCTAAACAAAAATGTTTTTAGCAGGCGCCAAAATGAGTACAATGAAGGTGCCTAATGTCAATAGGCAAGGACTTCCAACTTGTAGGTGCTGCCACACTAAAGGATTGACTTCTTACAAGAGCAGAACAAGTACTATGTGGCACCAGTAACATGGAAAGCACATATTGAACGTGGCCTGGTAGAAAATCGGCAACCAGTGTAGATTTCAGAGCAGAGGTATTATGTGCTGATAGGGTCTCACTCAGGTCAGCATGCCACAGCATTCTGCACTAAGTGCAGCCCCCAGGCCAGGTTGTGCTGCATGGGGATTTCTGTGACCTTGGCTGACTGGCTGACAGGATTTTTTAAAGTTTTGGTTGTGGGATGCTAAGTTTTCTGCCTTACTCATAGGAATCTTGGTAGTGGTGGTGGTATGGTATTGCATTTAGGAAATCATCATTATCTTTTGTTTTTCTATTTGCATTTTATTTACCTTTAACGTCACTCCCTTAAATCTATAGAAGCAACAACAGTGGTTCCATGCACTCAGCTCAACCCCTTTAAACCCACTGCTGATGCAGCTTGTTGGTTGCATGATGGTTTGTTTCTTGCCCAATAGTGGCAAAATGGAATTCACATACTTTTTTTTTTAATAATTTTTATTCAAATTTTTCAAAAGACAAACAAAACAAAGTAAAAAAACATAACAATACAACAACAAAAAATTAAAATAAAATAGTTGACTTCCGATTTGTCGCAGATCAGCTATAAGTATATAATATACACCAAACCTGTCCCTTAATGTATACATACAGGATCACTTTTCTCCATAGGCTGTCTTAGTTAATCGTCAAATCCCAATATCATCATTTTATTTTGATCTTTCAACAAAAAGTCTAAGAGAGGCTTCCATTCCTTAAGAAATGTATCTGTCGATTTTTCTCTAAGTAGACATGTCAATTTATCCATTTCTACTAAGTCCATTAATTTCAATAGCCATTCTTCCATTGTTGGTGTTGATTCCATTTTCCACTTTTGTGCATATAATAATCTTGCTGCCGTAATCATATATAATATTATTCTTCCATATTTCTTTTCCTTTTGTTTATCCATAAAACCCAATAAAAAAAATTCTGGTTTTGACTGAATATTTATCTTTAGAATTTTTTGCATCTTCCTACCTATCTGTGCCCAAAATGAGTTTGCCTTTTTACACAGCCACCACATATGATAAAATGATCCTTCTTGTTGTTTACATTTCCAACAAACATTAGAAACATTACTATACATTTTTGACAACTTTTCTGGAGTCATGTACCAACGGTACATCATTTTATAGAAATTTTCTTTAAGATTATAGCATAGTGTAAATCTCAAGCCTTTTTTCCACATATTTTCCCATTGATCCATTTGTATGTTATAACCAAAACCTTTTGCCCACTTTACCATACACTCTTTTACTTGTTCTTCCTCCATATCCATTTTCAGTAAGAGTTTATACATTTTCGCAATTATATTTTCATCATTTGTACACAATCCTATTTCAAAATCAGATTTACTTATTTCAAACCCATACATTTTCTTGTCCATTTTATATCTTTCTAACAATTGTAAATAGGCAAACCATTGAAAACTATATCCTTCCTTTGTCAGTTGTTCTCTCTCTTTCATTATATATTCTCCATGTACATTTTCTAATAGTTCTTGATAAGTTAACCATTTCTCTTTTCCAGCCATTTCTCTTCTGTAAAACGCTTCTTGACTTGAGACACATAATGGTATTTTCGAATAAAACCTTGGTTTATATCTATTCCATATTTTCAACAGAGGACGTCTTATAAAATGATTGTTAAAGTCTACATTTACTTTTACTTTGTCATACCATAGATATCCATGCCATCCCCACATCAAATTATGGCCCTCCAAATCCAATAGTCTTTTATTCCTCAATAAGATCCATTCCTTTATCCAGACTAGACAGCAGGCAGCAAAATAAAGTCTCAGATTTGGTAATCCCAGTCCTCTTTCTTTGGCATCTTGTAGTAGTTTAAATTTAACTCTTGGTTTTTTTCCTTGCCATACAAATTTAGAGATATCTTTTTGCCATTGTTTAAAAGGTAAATCAGAGGATATTACAGGTATTGTTTGAAACAAAAACATCATTCTCGGTAATACATTCATTTTTATCACAGATATTCTACCCATTAATGACAATTGTAGTTTATCCCATCTTAGCAAATCTTTCTTAATCTCTGTCCATAATTTTTCATAATTATTATGAAACAACTTTGAATTTTTATTTGTCATAATGATACCTAAATATTTCAACTTTTTCTCTATTGTAAAATCTGTCTTGTCCATTAACTCTTTCTGTTCCCTTAAAGTTAAATTTTTCACCAACATCTTTGTTTTTTGATTGTTGATCTTAAATCCTGCTAACGGTCCAAATTCTTTTAATTTGTCCATCAATACATTAATTCTTTCCAAAGGGTTTTCTAGTACAATTATCAAATCATCAGCAAATGCTCTCAATTTATATTCTTTTTTTATCTTTAATCCCGAAATCCTTTTATCTTGCCTTATATCTCTAAGCAGCACTTCTAAGACCAGAATAAATAAAAGGGGAGATAATGGACATCCCTGTCTTGTACCCTTTTGTATTTCACATGAATCCGTTAAATCTCCGTTAACAATTATCTGAGCCTTCTGAGATGTATAAATCGATCTAATCCATTTTATAAAATTGTCTCCAAAATCCATTTGCTCCAAAACCTGAAACATAAATTTCCAATTCAAATTATCAAATGCTTTTTCAGCATCTAAAAAAATCAAAGCTGCTTCTTTATCATTTCGTTGTTCTAAATATTCCAACACATTCAAGACATTCCTGACGTTGTCGCGTAATTGTCTTTTAGGTAAAAACCCTGATTGATCTTCCTGGATAAATTGTTGCAATATTATTTTCAATCTTTCTGCCAAGATCATTGTAAAAATTTTATAGTCATTATTCAATAGAGATATTGGCCGATAATTTTTTGTTTTAGTTAAATCTTGCTCCTCTTTAGGTATTAATGTTATATTAGCATTTTTCCAACTATCCGGTATCTTTCCCTCTTGCAGAATAAAATTCATTGTAGACTGTAAAGGTAGCAAGAGTTCTTCCTCCAAACATTTATAATACATTGCAGATAACCCATCTGGTCCTGGCGCCTTTCCTAATTTAATTTTGTTTATAGCTTCAGATATCTCTCTTGATGTAATAGGGCCATTAATAGCTTGTCTCTGAAAGTCTGTAATTTTAGGCAAATTCTGTTTAGATATATACTCTTCTATTTTTTCAGATGGAATTTCCTGACACTTGTACAATGTTGAATAATATTGATGAAAAATCTTTTTGATTTTTACATTATCTGTCAGCGTCTCATCTCCTTCTTGTATCTTTAAAATAATATTTTTTTGACGTTCTTTTCTTAATTTATATGCTAACCATTTCCCTGGTTTATTTGCAAATTCAAAAGTCCTTTGTTTAGCAAAATTTAGTTTCCTTCCAATTTCTCTAACTGTCAGCATTGATACTTGCTTCTGTAACATTTTAATTTGATTTACAATAGAAACTTTAGTTGGATTCTTTTTCAATTCTTCCTCTTTTTGTTTTATTTCTTCCAAAATTAATTGCATTTTCTGTTGTTTCTTTTTTTTAATTCAGAGTTACATTTAATAAAATATCCCCTCATAAATGCCTTACTTGTATCCCAAACGATATTTTCATTTGTTCCTTTATGTAAATTATGTTCAAAAAACTCTTTTAATTTCTTCTTACATTCTTGTACTACTTTGTCATTCTGTAATAAAGATTCATTTAGTCTCCATCTAAATCCAAGATTTTTTTTTTTTAAAGTTAATATCACAGGATTGTGGTCCGAAAAAGTTTTTGGTAATATATCCATTTTAAAAATATCCTTCGCTAGAATTTTAGACATCCAAATCATATCAATCCTCGAGAATGTTTTGTGTCTTTCTGAAAAATAAGTAAATTCCTTTGCGTTATCATTTATATATCTCCAGGTATCCACCAATTCTAAATGTTCCATCAGTTCAAAGCAAATCTTCGGTAATTTACCCTGTGTCTCTTTAATATTTTTTTCAGAAAGTCTATCAATTTTTGGTGAGATTACCCCATTCCAATCACCCATGACGCACCAATGATCATATGAAAACTCTGACAATTTTTCCATAAGTCCTGTGTAAAACCTTGTTTTATCTTCATTGGGGGCATAAATACCCACTATCAAAATGTTTGTACCCTGTAAAGTAATTTCAACCCCCACAAATCTACCACTATCATCCAGTAATACCAATTTAGGAAGCAATTGTGGGTTAATGTAAAGAACAACTCCATTTTTTTTTTTTGGTCCAGCCGAAATAAATTCTTCACCCAAATTTTTACAAATCAAATATTTGGAATCTTTCTTCTTAATATGAGTTTCTTGTAAACAAATTATATCCAATTTTAATTTTTTCAAATAATGAAACACTTTCTTTCTCTTCTGCGCCGTGTTGGCTCCATTTATTTTTAAAGTGTTGCTGTAATACCATATCTCTGGTCGTCTTCTTTATAAAGTGAACAAGCACATCTCTTGGAATTTTTTTCATTGTTGCATATCTGGAATTAATTCTATAAACTTTGTCTATTTCAAATTTCATCCGATCTTCATTCAAATCCAGAAATTTTACTAAAGCATTAACAATTTTATCTCTGATGTCTTCACCTGTTTCCTCAGGGATTGCACGGAATCTCAAACAGTGTTCTTTATTTCTCATTTCAGTCACAGCCATATAGTCCAAGTTTTTTTCTAATTCCAGATTTAATATATCTGTTCTATTCTCCAAGATTTGTACCTTTTCTTTAGTATTTTTTGCATCCTCCTTTATTTGCCCAATTGTCCCTTTAATCTCATCCACTTGTGTTTTAATATAGTCTTTTATATCTATCAATTCAGTTTTCATTTCCTGTTTTATATCATTAATCCCTTCCATTATTTTTTGAAACATATCTGGGGGTATAGCCCCTTCCTGTGGGTCAATTGAACCTCTTCGCTCCTGGGCCTTAGTTGCTTTTTTAGTTGTCATTCTCGAAAGAAGCCTTTAATTTCTGATATTAACCACTGTTCCAAAACCTAGAGGCAATCTATTTCTTTTTTTTTTCCTCCACCAACAAAAGAGTTAATATTCCAGGCCTGTTATTATAGTCCGGCCAGCACAGCACAGTTCTTATCTACGTCCAGGAATGCAAAACAATTCTGGTTCACAACACCAAGCGATTAGTAACATAAAATGGAATTCACATACTGAAGTGTGGCTGCAGTTGGTGGTGTTAGTGCCTTTGAAGGTAGACTACTACCTGTAGAGCTACTGCCTGTGAAGGTAGACTAGCCATGTGTATTTTCTCTCTGTCAATTATTACTCACTAGAATTGGGTCAGCTGTCAAAGTGACTTTATATCAGCCCACAAGGTTGGCAGAAAAGGGTAGAGAATCTACTTACTCTTACTTATTTCTCAAACCTGAAGTGGAGGGTCAAGTCTGTGAAGATGTTTGGAGCAACTATGTTAAAAGGCAGGGGCAGGATATTCCAGGCAGGGGGTTGCCAACCCTGCTTAGATATGTATATTTTTGTAGAGGATCCCTAGTCAAGCTTTACCAACAGCACAATCCAAGCCATATCTACTCAAAAGTACATGCTATTGAGTTCTATGGGGCTTAGTCCCTTAGTAAGTGTGTTTAGAATTGCAGCCTTCATGGGCATCCATCTTTACTCCTGAGTGCTCCCATCTAACATCTCCACAATACTAGGCTCCTTTCTTCCTACAATGGCCTTCTGCTGTCTGGCCTGGCCTGAGGGCACTCAAACCCTTTTTGCCAGAAGCAAGTAGGCTAGATTAAATGTTTGTTTGTTTTGTTTCTTTCTTTGTTTGTTTGTTACATTTATACACCACCCCATAGCCGAACCTCTCAGGGCAGTTTACCTACCCAGGCTCCTAAGCAGATGAGAAGGAATATTTTGTCACTTCAGCTGGACCTGGGAACACCCCATAAGCCCCACAGAACTCAAGAAAGCTTAAAAGACTGCCTGCCATTTAATGTGGTTGCTCCAAACCTTTTATAGGCTTTAATTTTTAAAACTGAAATCAGCTATAAAGTTTACTGGATGACCATGGGCTACTCACCATCTCTCAGCCTAACCTGCCCCTCAGAGTGAAAACAACAGAGGGGGACAGTGACCACCTCAAGGAAGAAGGGCACACTTAAAATGTAGAGGAAATAATAATGTACAACCATAGTGTGAAATCAGATACTTTTCAGGACATAGTATGAAGAAACATTTATATAACCATGACTGTCAAAGATGTTTATTATTTACACAACCTGTAAAGATATTTATAGTGCAATCGTATGCATGTTTACTCAAAAGCAAGTCCCAATATATTCAATGAGGCTTATTCAAACAGGAAAGCATGCACAGGACTGCAACCTTGCACTGGCT
The DNA here is from genome assembly GCF_030035675.1 of Rhineura floridana. Lineage (NCBI taxonomy): Eukaryota > Metazoa > Chordata > Lepidosauria > Squamata > Rhineuridae > Rhineura > Rhineura floridana. The sequence continues at coordinate 74,956,110 of NC_084484.1, forward strand.
GCCCGCTTGTATTGGCTGTCTCTTTGTTTTCGAGCCCAATCCAAAGTGGTGGTTTTAACCTATAAAGCCTTACATGGCTTGGGACCACAATACCTGATGGAATGTCTCTCCCAACATGAACCCACCCGTACACTACGCTCAACATCAAAGGTTCCCCTCTGGGGCCCTGCTCCAAGGGAAGCTGGGAGGCTGGCAACAAGGGAGAGGGCCTTCTCAGTGGTGGCCCCCAAATTATGGAATGATCCTCCTGACAAGGTGTGCTTGGCACCAACACTGTTATCTTTTCGGTGCCAGTTGAAGACTTTCCTCTTCTCCCAGGCATTTTTTAAACAGCATTTGAATAGTACATTTTTAACTTGCCTATCGTTTTTTATGGATTTTAATTTGGTATGGTTTTAAATTTGTATACTTGTTTTTAATTGTTGTAAACCGCCCAGAGAGCTTCGGCTATGAGGCGGTATATAAATGCAATAAATAAATAAATAAACCTCAAATGATAAGAAACTTCACTCACCCAACCCAAAATTCAAAATCATGCCACATTAAGTTGTTGCAACTATTTCATACTTGTTTTATGGTTATTGGATTTTAAATGGATTTATTTCTTGTGAGCTGCCTTGGTTTCCAACCCTACCACACAGGGTTGTTGGAAAAAATCCATATACACACACACTGGAGATGTAAAAATACATACACCCCATATAATAGTTTATTGTCAAAACCAGTTGGTCATGGCAGAACACTTTTAAAATAAAATAAAATAAAATCAGTATTATTTTCATACAAAATAAAAGCAGTGTCATCTAGGAAAGCCCTGCCTAATTGCTTTAAAAAATAGGTCTCGAGAAAGATTTACAACACAAACACAATCCTTTGCTATGTTCACTCAAAAGTCCCATTGATTTACAGCACAATCTTAACCATGTCTACTAAAAAATAAGACCAACTGAATTCCGTGGGTTTTACTCCCTGTATGTAGGATTAGCACTGCAGCTTTACTCCCAGTAAAGCGAGTATAGGAGAAAAGCGAGTATATGATAAAAGCTTCATATTGGGAAGGTTTTCAAAACAGGTTATGAATTAGACAAATAAACTACCCTCTTCAAGAGCCCAGGAAAATATAAACTTGTTTGACTCCTCATAATTAGAAAAGTGCAATACATTGTAATCATAAACTGCATGTACACTTCTTTTAAATTTCTGTTCAAAAATTATTTGAAAAATAAAATATATAATATTCTATTTTTGGAGGTAATTTTAAAAACCCTGCATGTACACTTTTATTATAATCATAACTGAAATCATTTACAGTAAACAATTGCCTACCAAGATCCTATGATTTTTTGTTCTACATTTCCTGATATTCACACAGATCGTGCTGAAAGCTATAAACTTACTCAGTTTATTGGATTTTCAGACAAGCAGGAAAAGACAACCTTTTCTGGCCTTGCAATGGGTTCTAGCTGTTGCCTGGAGGTCAACAAATCCCTTGTCAATCACAACCCTGGCTTCACTTATTGCCTACAAACCTGAAAGTGTGGGGTTAGAGGAACCAGCTAGGAGCTCATTTAACAGAAGTTGAGGGGGGTGGCTGACCTTTTGGTGTATATCTCTTGAACCAGACCACCTAGAAACTTATTTTTTTTCAAATGAAAGATGAGAATCCAGAGATTGAGGTGACTCACCTGGAGAGGACCCCAAAAATCCAGAGTCTCTGGGCAAAAACTGGAGACCTGGCAACCCTAATGCTCATATGTGGATGGAGAGTAGGATAGGGACAGGGAACCTTGCACAGGCAATGGCCCCTTGATTTGTGTCCTGGTCCAAGGCCTATCAGTGTCTAAGGCACACTCACCTTATTTATTTATTTATTTATTTATTTATTTAACTTGTATACCACTTTATATTTCAAAAAATCTCAAAGTGGTTTACATTTCAACAAAAATCAATATAAGTTTTACATTCAATATTATTGCTAATAATAAGAAAAACAATCTACATTTTAAGTAACATAATTGAGCAATAAATCTCTAAACAATATACATAACATGAAACCAAAGTGAATCATATACAAAACAAAGAATATAACAATTATAAAGTATATCTAAAAATTCACATGAATATTACAATAAAAGCACATATACAATATCTTAAGCCTGTTTTAATTGGAATTAACTATTGAGAGGAAACCACTACTAAAAATGGACCCATACAGCATCAGGGCACCAGCATTGGAGAACAAAGAAAAAATGAGTCTTTGAACTTCACAGAGGATTCGGGGGTGCTGCAACTGGCTGGTTACACTCACCAAAAGATAACTCAAATCTTGTATCTAACAAAATCTTATGAGGTGTTGTGTTTTTGGTGCCACAGACCTCATGGCCCTTCATCAAGACCTCTGCTTCCAGTGTAGCCCACACCCCAGGGCTTTCCTCATCTGACTGCCTGATGGCCTTCAGCTCAGTCCACGCCATCCCAACCTTCACTGCCATATCCCATGCAGAGCTTGGAAAAGTTACTTTTTTGAACTACAGCTCCCATCAGCCTAATCCAGTGGCCATGTTGCCTAGGGCTGATGGGAGTTGTAGTTCAAAAAAGTAACTTTTCCAAGCTCTGATCCCATGTCATGCTTGGACACATTTATCAAGGCAAAAGCTTATATAATTTTACCGTAGTTCTGCTGCTGCTACTAACCTGGTGTCTCACAAAGCCAAGCTGTCATTATGAGAAGTTAGTCTGTCAGTGAGTGTGTGGCCATTATAGGGTGGATGGGATCTAAAGGGAAAGGAGAGTGAAGAATGAATATTCAAATAGTATGTGCTCTGTAGTAAAGAAATTCTGAATTAGGGCCAGTGTCATATCAAGGAATGGGGATATTAGCCATGCCCCGGCACTAGGTAATGTTCCAATGCTGTCTTGAGGGATGTTGGAACCAATCACGAGAGAGTGTTTGATAAGCTGGGTGTATTGGTGGAGGATGCATTCTTCCAATGGATGAGTGCCGTGTGCAAACGGGTGACGCAGACAGTCAGTTATTTGCTGGTTTTCTTCAGGAATGGGACACACTCGCTACCCGTTGTTTTTGTGATGTTTACTTTTCTATAACTATGTATGTATATTAATAAATCATACTAAGAATTCAATGTGTAATCTAAGTGCAATAAAAAGGCATGCTAAAAATGATCAGTAATAATAATTGAAAATACCTTTTATGCATTACTCATATTTTAAGGGAAGAATAGGAAGCATTGGCATATACTTAATCTGAGGGGGCGTTGGGCACAAAAAGATTTTGCAAAGGGGCATTGGGTCGAAAAAGGTTGGGTAACGCTGCTTTAGATGGTAATATGTGTTACTTACTCCAGCATGTAGTAAGACAGCCCTGCCCTGCTCATTTTCTAATGGGTGGGGTCCTGGACTTCTATCCCAACATCAAAATCTGACAGCACCAATGTGTACCATCAGTTCTTTTTTATCCTCAACCAAAAAATGGCTATTGCCTGATGTAGCTGAAATAATTGTACAATGAGATGGGGAACCTTTTCCAACTTGGGGGCCACATTCCCTTCTAGGCTACCTTCTCAGGGGCCACAGGGCAGGGCCAGGGCCAGAGGCAAAAGCAACTGGGGCAATACATGTAAATGTAACCTTTGCACACCAGACTAGTTTCTACACACACCCTCACACCTCTCTCTGTTCTCCATCCAAATGAGCAAGAGAGATGATCAGCATTCAGGGTCACATTCCAGCCTGCCAAGAACACTGAGGAGGGCTTGAAGCAAGGCTGGGAAGGGGGGGTGGCCTGGGGAGAGTCCCAAGGGGCAGACAGAGAGACCTGCAGGGCTGCATTTGATCTTTGGGCCTGATGTTGCCCACGCCAGTTATACATGAAAAGACGTTTCACCCAAGTCCTTCGCTCTGAAGTTCAGCATTTGCCCCAATGTAGCTGAGGTGCATAATGACTGAACTGTAAATTCCAGATGTTTCAGGTAATCTCCTTCTAAAGGTCATAAACACTATGCAAACTATTTGTTTGTCAGGAGTGCTTGCTTCTCACCGGGGCAATATTCCACAATTTCCATGAGAGTCAGGATGTCTATACCCTCAGGCTTCTAAGATATATAGCTACTCAGAGTTCACAGAGGGGCTGTTTCCCAGGATTCTTTGCTATTGCAGGCTTCCAAACTTTGGTTCACTGAGATGGATCAAGGATTAAAAATCCCCAATATTTCATACATCCTTACAGCATGTAGTGTGAAAATCTGAAGGGGGATTCTAACAGTGTACAGCTAAATGTGATTAGAATCTCTGTGATCAAGAACCCAGTATAAGTATGGTTTCAGACTGAAGGGAGGATTCTAATCACAGTCAACTGATGAGAAACGTCCTGCAGCCCTTCATGCATCATGAGAGTAGCAGGCAGCACTGGTGAGCATGGGACATTGGGCCAGGGGGAAAGTGTCCCCCATACAGCTTGAGCCCTGAATGCTTGAAGAGGGCTAGTGATATTATGAAACATGCATGCAAAAATGGGGAAATCAAGATGCTATCACCACTGAGACGGATGGAGCAGGTGAAATAATCAAAAGAGAAAGAGGGATAAGAAAAGAAGGAAGCACAAGAAAAGAGTTAAGTCCAAATTTCATTTTTACAAACACTGATTTGCTGGGCTATGACCTGGGAGACCAGGGTTCGAATCCCCACAAAGCCATGAAGCTCATTGGGTGACCTTGGGCCAGTCACTGCCTCTCAGCCTCAGAGGGAGGCAATGGTAAACCCCCTCTGAATACCCTGAAAACCCAATTCATAGGGTCGCCAAAAGCCAGGATCAACTTGAAGGCAGTCCATTTCCATTTTTCCATTTTAAGATGCTGTCACTACTGAGACGGATGGAGGAGGTGAAAGAATCAAAAGAGAAAGAGGGATAAGAATAGAAGGAAGCACAAGAAAAGAGTTAAATCCAAATTTCATTTTTACAAACACTGATTTTGCTACTGAAGAGAAGAAGAGGAAAATACAATTGGGGGGGTGGAGATTACTAAGTAGAACAAATAAACCAGGGCGAGCCAACTTGGTGCCCTCCAGATGTTGTTGGGATAGCCAATGTTCATGGATGATGTGAGTTGTAGTCCAAAAAACATCTGACAGTTGCTGCACCCCGAAGTAGACCTTCAGGCACAGAGAAAATAGGAAAAGATCTATGTGGTTGCTTCGTTTGTATGTATTCACATGGGATCTATTCAGATAAAGAGGCTCCAAAACCACTTGCCTGAAAGAAGGATGTGAGGAGATGGGTGATCAGGAACTGAACTTCCCTATACTGCTTCTGGTAAACTGAACAACAGGAACCACTTCACATACAGGGAGGAAAAAGCTCTTCAAATCTACAGCTGCAGTGGCAGTAGGGTTATTTATGTCTGTGTGAATGTGCAAATCTTTGAATTCTGAGCTTTCACACAACACAGAAATCAGTGGGTCAGAATTTAGTAAATGCCTCACAATGGGAAGAGAAAGACTGAGGAAAGAATATAGATTAAACATCAGATTAAATGTTTCTATTAATCTGATTTCTATTTTCATCTGAACTTGCAGGACGTACCTCACAATGCAATTCTAAACATGTTTACTTGGAAGTAAGCCTTACTGAGTTCAACAGAGCTTACTCCCAGCCTCAGGTAAGGGTGTATAGGCTTGCAGTCTAAAAGAATCAACAATATCCAGATTCCAATTTTTGTAATGTGAAACATGATATCTGCAAAGCATATAGAGAGGCTAAACCTCACTGTCAACACATTTTACTTAGCAAATCTTTATGCTTTAATATCCAAAAATGCCCCCACTGATAAACATTTATGTTCTAATTAAATAACTCATATGGTCATGTTTTCTAAAGAGTGTAGAGAGGTTGCCTAAGTTTAGAATAATTGTCAAAAAGGTAATCTAACAAATGTCAGAGCCATCACAATTTCCTTTCCAGCATTAGTACCTGGGATAGCTAAAGCTGATATTCTTAAAAACAAAACATTTCCTTTTGCCTGCCTGCATGTAGTAGAATTTCAAATGCATAGCAGTTTATCAGGCTAACAAGTGCCTACCTATGGCACTCTCATGTAGCCCAGTGACACCTGATGGTTGCAGTGCAGGGGTTTTCAGCCTGAGGGCCACATTCCCTTCTGGGCAACCTTCTGAGGGCACATGCCAGTGGTGGGCTGGGCCAGAGGCAAAAGTGGGTGGGACAAAGAATGTAATTTTTAGCTTTGTACAGCAGGCTAGTTTCACCACACTCCCCTCTATGCTCCATCCAGATAATATCAAAAAACACATTCTAGTTAGGCAAAACACTCAGGGTGGGAAGCAGGGAGAGTGAGGAGTGTAGCTTAGTGAGAGATCTCCAGGCCAGACAGAGAGAACTGGAGGGCTGCATTTGGCCCACAGGCCTGAAGTTCCTCACTCCTGCCCTAGTGAACATTACTGAAGGATTGGACCAGAAGCTTTTAGGAAATCTCATTTGCAACCTCTCTTGGAGACATGAGTCGCATTTCCCACCTTCTGTAAGCAAACCCAAGATAATTATTCCTTGCCATCCTTAACTGTAAGAATACCTCTTATAACTTTTTGTTTTGTTGGCATAGTATAAATCTGTGTTGACACTTGTAACCAAACAGTGGAAAGGCTCGAGTCTTGCATTTTAATACTTGGGAGCTGCTCTCTGGCAGCTGGCGGCAAAGAAGGCTAAGGTCCAAAGTTAATGTGACAATAAATCAACGGGTCACCATATCAAAAAAGGTTGGGAACCACTGGGCTAGAGCACTCATGGACTAGGCTAAAGAGCTTTGCAATATACTAATTGCAACAATTGATGTCTAACTGTATGTATGCCAGATTCAGTGCCGTAGGGAAGAGGCCTGTAAAAAATGCTGTGCATGCATTGCATTGTACTGCCTTCAGGTCGATTCCGACTTATGGTGACCCTGTGAATAGGGTTTTCATGAGGCAGTGACTGTCCCAAGGTCACCTATTGAGCTTCATGGCTATGTGGGGACTCGAACCCTGGTCTCACAGGTCGTAGTCCAACACCTTAACCACCCCATTTTATCAAGTAGCTTTTCTCCACCATTTCCTCCCTGTTCAATAATGCACATGAAATTTTGTGGCTTGGTGTCATATTTTGCTTTCAGAAACAGGAAGGGTACAGTATGTTTTCCCTCCACTTTTTCCTCATAATTTGGAGCGTGCCATTCTCATCTGTTGTTTTTCCAGTGCTTCAGGAAATAGAAGACCTTATTTAGAGCAGACATCGCTCATCTGTCGTTACTGTCAGATTCTGGGCTTAATCGAGATGTCTGTTTGTTATATTTTGATGCTTCTGGTGCCAACTCTTTGCTCTGTTTGTGTATGCACACATGCATATACAATGCACAGGCCTCATCCAGGGAATGGTGAGCTCAGCAGATGGCTGTGTGACTGCTCTTAAAATCAGATTGTCACAGAATTGCCTTCATCTGAGAGCCAGACTAGATGATATGTTAGCTCTGTCTCTGTGCCCTTAAGTACAGGTTTTTAAACACAAATTGCCAATGCAAACATGCGGGGGGGGGGGCTGATCCAGATCCTAACATGGAGGGTAAGAGGGCTTTCAGTCTGTGCCTACCATGGTCTCATTTTGGATGGACCCTTCTGCTCCAGCAGTTTGCACAGGGCAGGGATGGCTAACTTTGGTCCTCCAGATATTGCTAGAATACAGCTCCCATCATCCCTGGGTCTGATGGGAGTTAGAGTCCAACATCATCTGGAGGACCAGATCTCTAGTCAGAAAGAAATTGGTCTCTTTATCAGGTTAAAAAAAATTGCTGTAATTGAGAAGATTTCTACTATTAGTGGCAAGGGTATCTGCTCTCAGGTGTTTTGTTTTGTTTTTGTAACCTGCATCATCTCAAAACTTTGCCTGAAGCAGATATGTAACCATTCAGCAGGAGGGTAGATGCAATGGCAGCCATCCAGTCATCCAGAAGCAGCAAATGCTGTGATGAACTATTGCCTCCACATGTGTAAATCCTGTAAACATCTTGTGCTAATTTCTCTAAAGAACTATGTTCACTGTGCAAAGGTACTGGGTGAAGAGTGGATATTTATCAATTTAGCCATCTAGGAAAAGACCTAACCCACCCCGAAAAAGCACTTGAGGACTTCAGAAGACAATTGAGAAGAATACATTATTTAAATACCTTTGTAGCATTTCAATACCTTATTTCTAGGAATTATAGTGATTGTGTTAATCAACTAAAAATATCAGTTTGGTAAAGAGAATACTGGGTATGAAGTTGGACTGATTCTCCGTACCCAACTTTCAAGGGAGAGTCCTCCTAAATCAGGTGATACCTGCCACTATTCTATTGTGTATTGTTAGGCCATCTATCTGAAATGATGGTATTATTTAAAACAGCACCAGCACTGGGGAAGCTGCAGCCCTTAGAAGCTGCTGAACTATAACTCCCATCATCTGTTGCCATTGGTCATGTTGGCAGGGGCTAATGGGACTTGGAGTATAACACCACCTGAAGCATCCTATTTTCCCCACCCCCAGTCTAAAGCCCTACATGTAAGACCTTATCTTGGGAGCAAGATGTGGCAACGATCATTCATTGCTTTTCACTTCAGATGCAAATACATGATACAAATGTGGGGTAACCATAGTCTGAATGGGTTAACCTCTCTAAAAGGTATCCTTAAGATGCATGGCTAAGGGCCTGGGAAAACCATTATAGCCTTAGTTTACACACTATCGTTTCTACACAAAAAAATAAGCAGGCATGCAATGAAGAATAAATTGACGGTATATATTCTGCACCTTATTTGAGGCCTTATAGCTAGCGCGGCTACTTATGTATCATCACTAAAAGGAAATTCATCGCTAAAATTAGAAGAATGGGGATGCAGATTTGCATAACATTTACATATGCTAATTTATCTGCATATATGCTCATTTAGAAACAATTATCGTAGGCAAAAATACAATATGGTAGGAAAGACTGACTAGGTGACTTGCCTGCTGTTCAGGTGCTAACTCTTGATAGGCAACTTCAAGGCCCCTGCGCTTCCTTCTGCTGATCTTAGTAGGTAGAGCTGAACTTATATTACCAGCCAGATTTATAGAGACTGGACAGAATTACCCTTCAACCTCATGTCTTTAGAATTTGACTGCTGCTTCTAGGCCTAGGCCTAGGAGGGCAGAGTTTGCTGTGAGAAGCTTAAGATAGGAGAAAGGTGCTTAATACTTCCCAAGCTGTTGCTCAATTTACAAATTGTTTTCCCCTCAGCCTAGGTTTAGATTCCAGACCCATGCTTGTGAGAGAAACATGGATCTCTGGAATCTGAGATTGGAGAAAAATAGGGAGGCGGTTTTATTGGACAGGTGGGGAAATAGATGTTGGATGATGGAGTTTCTTCCGTCCAGTATTTCTCCATTTCATGGTCAAGGCAGAGTTTAGCTTCACATGCACAAGGCAAGTGTCTTTCCCAAACATATAAATTAGTATTTATTTCTTAGGCAGAGATTAATTTTTTATTGGTGAACTAGAATTTGACTTAATTGACACAGTGCACCCAGGTAATCTCTAAGTAGAAACTGAACTATCATACCTCAGCAGAAGCATATATATAAATGAAGAAGGAACAGCATAAACCCTCAGTGCCAACCAGACATAAATGTTCTTACTCATGCACCAAAACCGAAACAAAACCACCTCTTGAGAGTCGGTGCTTTCGTATTGGCAAAATGGAAGGCAAACTTTGAAGAAATAAATCTCTGGTTTTAAGACAAAGAAAAGAAAATCTAGATGAGAACAAGTTTGTTACCAGCACCAGTCAGGGTGCTCCTATTCAGAGCTCCAGCCAGCTTCAAACAGAAATGACACATATTTGTTATTTTTTAAAAGCATTTCTATACTACCCTTCATTATAAAAAATAATAAAAAAGCACTACACTAAAATACAAATTCAAAACAGTAAATGCAGAAATATAACAATAACACTACACCACAATAAAGTCATCACTGAAAGCTCTACCGTAAAAAGAAGCACAAATGCTTAGGTGAACAAACAGGCTTTTAACAGACACTGAAACAATGTCACCTAACACTATGTAGGGCTCAGAAAGGGCACAGTTTCTCTCCCTCCTCCTTACCCCATAGTATAGTGTCAAAAGGTTTAGAAGGACCTGAACTCTTTATTGCTCCATTGTGGATATTTATTTATTTATTAAACTTATTTATTTATTAAACTTGTATACCACCCCATAGCTGAAGCTCTCTGGGCAGTTTACAATAACTAAAAACAAATACAATTTAAAATACATATTTTAAAAAACAATTTAAAACACAATTTAAAAATTTAAAACAATATAGAACACATGCTAAAATGCCTGGGAGAAGAGGAAAGTCTTGAGCTGGCGTCGAAAAGATAATAGTGTTGGCGCCAGGCGCACCTTGTCACAAAAATCATTCCGTAATTTGGGGGCCACCACTGAGAAGGCCCTCTCCCTTGTTGCCATTCTCCGAGCTTCGATATGTTTTTTTTAGGGGGGGAAGCATTCCAACTGCTATTTTGTATAAGCTATACAAATACAAGTAAGGTAGTGCAAGCTTTAAAAGCTGTAATCGCATTAAAAAAATTGAGAAAGACCAATGAGGTAAGCAAATCAGATGTTGGAATCAGACAAGTATGATGTGCTGGCTTCTTTAAACGTTCCCATGTGGTGACTGACCACATGGAGTGCTGGTTTTGCATTACTATGCTCTTGCAGTCATTCAAACCTGTGGATCTCAGGGGCAAGGTAATTCCAGGCTCCCCTAAAACAAAATAAAATAAGACCTCACCAAACAGCAGGTTTTCAGAAACAAAGGTTACCAGCTGGAAAATATGGTGAGATATTAACACACATTAATTAAACCATTATTTCTGCATCTCTCCTCTACACAGAGGCAGGACTTCACAGAAGCATTTATGTGCACTCATGCATACAACGGTGCAGGCTCTACAGTAAATGGCAAGCAGTAGTAAACCTGAGAAATTGCTAGGTTTATACATGTGTTTATTCAGGTAATAATGAAGTTTGCCAGGTTAAACAAATGCTAAGAGCCTCATAATAGTAACTGCAATTTCAAATTCTATTTTCAACATTGCAGTTACATAAGTATAAAAATATCCAAGTAGTATTTTTAATGCACACACAAAAGAGGTCAAAATCCTTTAATTTTGTGAGAGAATGGCAGGCAAAAAAAGAACAACTTTTTCAATTGTTTTTTATTTGCAAATTTAACAACAAAAGGAAAGAAAAACAGGAAAGAAAAATAAGATAAATAAAAATGTTACAGATATAAAATAAAAAGAAATAAGTTAATACTACTGAGAGTAACCATAAACCATCATTAGTTGCATTATAAACTTAATAGCCACCACTACATGCATCTTAAGTTAAACATATAATTCATTCATAGGCAAAAACCCTTGCGGTTTAAGAACGTACCTATAGCCCACAGATATTTCTATCAAACTTTAAAAAGCAGGGAAATTGGACAGCTACAATGAATGCACCAGGGGAGCAGGAGACCTGACCTCCTCTCTGAGATATTAGACTGCCCTACAAATTTGTCAAAATGCAAACACAATTTGGGTTAGTCTTTCACAGTCCAATCCACTTGCTGTGTAGTTTGGAAAAATTTGGTAACATGTGCCTCTGAGCATATGTGAATGGTGGTGGCAACACCTGCCATCTCCAAAGATGGAGAATTACATTTTTGTATGTTTGTTGGTGTTCTTCTTACTTTGCTTCTTTCGTGTGTTACTATTGTTTCTACAGAGAATCTAATCTAGAAAATTTTATTTCCCTCATTACTCATCCTATAAACCTATTTATTTTTATCAATTAAATGGATTGATCATTTGCATGCTTATTGAGTTCAGTGGAATTTACTTCCCTGCAATCAGGATAGGTGAAACTGACCACAGGGGATGAGGAAGGGAGGAGGAGGGAGGGAGGGAAGGGCAGAGGGAAGGAGGAGGATGGGAGAAGGCAGGAGGGGGAGGGGAGGAGAAGGGTAGGTTTGATCATCTGCATGTTTATTGAGTTCAGTGGATTCACTCCTGTGCCATCATGCTTAGTATAGGTAAAACTGACTGGGGAGAAGGGAGGAAAAGCTGGAGTGGGCAGGGGAGGAGGAAGAGGGGAAGGGAAGAAGGGAAAAGTCAGGTCTGATCATTTGCATGCAGATTGAGTTCAATGGGATTTACTCCTATGCAATCATGGTTAGGATAGGTAAAACTGACCATGGGGGAGGGGGAGGGGGAGAGGTGTGGCAAGGAGGGGATTGGAAGGGAAGGGGGAGGGAAGGGGCAAAAGGGAGGTGATGGGAGGAAGGAGGAGTGGAGGGCAGGTCTGATCATTTGCATATTTATTGAGTTCAATGGGATTTACTCCCATGCAATCATGTTTATGATAGGTAAAACTGACCAGGGGGAGGAGGAGGGGATTGGATGGGGAGGGAGGGCAAAGGAAGGGTGAGGGAAGGGGCAAGAAGGATGGTATAGGAGGGAGAAGAAGGGAGGGTGGGTCTGATCATTTGCATACTTTTTGAGATTTATTTCTGTGCAATCATGTTTAGGATAGGTGCAACTGACCTGCGGGACAGGCAGGGAGGGGAGGAGGAGGTGGAGGGGAGGAGACTGGATGGGTGGGCACTGGGCAGAGGGGAAGCCCCTTTTCTTTCCAAAAGGAAAACGTTGTGAACAGTATCATTCTTTTTCAGGGTTTCCCCCATCTTTTTATTCTACAGCAGGCACATGTAGCCTCCCATCCACATTTAAACCAAAGCTGTCCCTGGCCACATCCACAACAGACCTTGATTTCACTTTAGACAGTTATGGCTTCTCCCAAAGACTTCTGGGAAGTGTAGTTAGTGAAGGGTGCTGAGAGTTGCTAGGAAATGCCCTGTTCCCCTCACAGAACTTTGGTCAGAGTGGCTGACTGTTAAGCCACTCTGGCCACTAGAGCTCTGTCAGGGGAATAGGAGTCTCCTCTCAGCACCCTTCACAAACTACACTTCCCAGGATTCTTTGGGGGAAGGCATGACTATCTAAAGTGCAATAAAGGTCTGGAGTGGGTGTGGCCCCCTGATTAGGCAAGTCCAGCACCTGTGAGTCTGGCTTTTAGAACACTGACAGTTGGTTCTTACTGAGCATGCCCAACATTATCATTGAGTCCAAGCCAAAATTTCTTAAATTAATTAAAAATCATCCAGACATTTTTTTAACTTTTAAACTGCAGAAGATGAAGGTCAGAGTATGGGGCAAGGTCAGTAACAGGATTACAGGTACTCTGTGAGCATGGCTGATGTTTAATGAATTTCAACAGATTATTAGAACGCTCAGAGAAAAAAGTCCAAAAGGGGTCTGGTATTTTCTCTCTCTTTTTACACTTCAAACTCTCGATTCTCTCTGACTGTATTGTGTATCACCATGAAAATTTAGAGGGTTGTTAAGCAAGCGTTTCTGTGTTCAGGAGTATAAGCTTTGTAAGGTTTTGTTTTGAAATGAGCCTATGGAAAGCATCAGAATGGCATGGGAGGTATTTTCAATTTAACATTGCAGAATGCGAAAAATCCACACTGTCATGGCTGTATAATATAAGCCCTCCAAATGTCCAAATAGGTATTCACATGAAATTGACGTCTATATGAAATGTGTTCAAATGTAGCCAGGGCAGTAAGGTCCTCAGTCCATTGCATAATAGACAGTGGATATTTATCTTTCCAGACTTGGAGTATAAGTCTCTTAGCAATCATAAGGGCTTGTAAAACCCACTTTTGTTGTCCTGCCATTAATCCCCATACTACAGCAGAGCTTGGAAAAGTTACTTTTTTGAACTACAACTCCCATCAGCCCCAGCCAGCATGGCCACTGGATTGGGCTGATGGGAGTTGTAGTTCAAAAAAGTAACTTTTCCAAGCTCTGTTACAGGAATATAATTTAAAAGTATATGAACATCTGCAATATCAAAGATTTTGCCAGTACAAAATTAATATGTATAACAGCATCAGACTAGAAGAAAATATATCACTGGACAAGTCCACATCATAAGTGTCAGTGAGGCATTCTCAGGATTAGAGCTCCATGTATTTAAAATGAACAGCTTTGACAAACACACTAGCTCCATTTCACATATCAAAACCAATTAACTAGAAAGATATTTTAAAGTAATTAGTGGATAACTCTTTACAAGTACAGAATGACTCTTGTTAATAATGAGAGTTATTAACAAGAATTCACAGAAATAACCAGACCAACACCACCAGATCATTCCTCCCATGTTAGTTTTTTCTGTTTGCAGGCAGAATACTACATGGGTCAGAATTCAAAGGTTTAGCACCCATTCTGCAATACGTGAAAAGCCAGCCCCCCCCCAAAATGGTAAGTGCTCGCTATCCTTCTAATACAAGAGCAATTACATCCTACAATATTCTGTATTTTCTTCTCTCCAGTTCTCCTATATGAAGTAGAATATGTTAAAGTATGTAAATACAAAGAAACAGTTTTATTTTATAAATTATTGGGGCTCATATAGTAACAACAAATTCAGTATTAGTGAGTGTGTGGACCCTTATGTAGCCAAAATGGCACCATCACACACACCAGAGGGAGGTATCAGCAGTCAAGGTTTGCAGAAGTACAATGAAATAAGCCTTGTAAAAAACCTTGAATGGTGAAACTGAGAACTGAACATGCTTGCTGGCATGGAACATTGGATGACGCTTAGAGAGAAGAAAAATTAAAATAAGGGAAGGGGGAGGAGGATGAATGATGTATCCATGAAGACAGCACAGCTGGCTGGCAGAAACCTTGAGCAGGAGACTCCAACATGAAACATTTTGCTGCAGGTCCCACATGCAGAATAAAATAAATATCTAAGGGACCTATTAAAGAATGACACTAAATAGCCATTGTAGTGTGTAGGTTTGGGGTGAGATTTAGAAACCCATTAAAAACACATTTAGTATATGAAGATTATTTATGAGCGTCAGCTGTCTAAACAGCTGTTGGAAACAGTTTAAACTGTGCACCAATACATGAAATAAAGAATGATTGTATATTCTCAATATGAACAAACAGTAGTGTAGTGGCAAATTCAGAAGTTCAGGGCCGTTTCATGATAGTCACAGCCATCCCCCACCTTTTTTTGGTTGAGAATGAGATCCTTGTTAATACAACAACATCCCTAGGAGCCAGTAAGCTTTTGAAGGGGGAGCGTTAGCTACTGAGAGGAGTCTTCTCAGTGGCTGACTCACCTCCTTTCACTCTGATTGGCTCCAATAGCAGAAAAGGGTAATGAAGCATGTTAGAAGACTTCTCAGTCTTCTTTTCACGCTGATTGGCTCACAGGATGCTGGAGACATAGGGACCCTGCTGGGGAATGGTAAGGGGTCTAAGACCCGCAGAGACCCTGGAAGACTATGCTGCTGGGAACAAACAATATTGAGAAGTTTGAGGATATATAATGGTTGGCATATTCAAGAGTTTCCTGTTACTGTAGCTTTTTAAAAAATCAGGTTTCAATACACATGTAAATATGTAAAGCAAATATTAAAAACAGCCTATTTATGTACATGTCAAGGTCTAATACATTTGTTAGAAACCCAAGAATCTGTTTTTATTATGTTGGTAGTTCTCAGATGCTCAGCAACTCCAGTATCAGTCTCAAAAACACAAATGAAGTGTATGTTATGCACTACATTTCCCAAATGCAGTTAATAGAATCAAAGGTCTTTTATGATCACTGGGCAAAGATCAGTAAACAGTTTTATCCCATCAGATAAAAAGTAGCCTAAGAGAAAAGGTGCTGGACGCAGCTGTTAGAAAGGAGAACTCTCATAGGAGAAATGCCAGCATAAAACTCAAAGAGGAACGAAACACAGGCTGAGTTTGGGGTGTGCCAATAGGTCGACTGTCATTTAAGGTCTGCAGCTCTCCTTGCACAAATATGAATAAAAGTTTTAAAGGTGTAGTAGAAATAATTACATAATAGAAGATCTTCTGAGTACATTTGTTCATGGAGCAGCAGAAGTGCATCCATGGGAAGACAAACCTATTGAGAGGCAGTTGTGAAAAATTGTAGCAATACCTCGTTAGCTTATTTTCAGTGACTGTTCTGGCCATAGTTCTGCAAAGTGAGGTGTACTAAGGCCCACAGGACTTTCACTGCTGACCTCTTCCCCAATGATCAGTCTTCAATGACCACTCAGTCCTGATTTTATCTGCTTCTGGATCCTTAATAGAGGAAAGGTTCTTAAGATGAGAGATATGTTTGAATGTGCAGACTAAGCTGTACAACCATATTGTTTTTATTTGTACTGTAGTACTTTGCCCTCCTGCTGGGAGGAAGGGCGGGATACAAATTAAATACTAACTAACTAACTAACTAAATAATAAAATCTATAGTGCTCTACAAGTTATATTTATCCCCACAACAACCCTGAAAGGTAGGGCTGGCTAATGAAAGCAACTTGCCTACCAAGCAACATTCATGACCAAGTGAAACTTACTTTCCCGGTGCCTAGGTCTACCTTCATCAGGGTAACATGCCTTACTACTGTAGGCATAGTTTTAACAAGGGATCATAGTATCACTTCCAAACAGAAGTTTGACAGCAAAAATGTAGGGATAGATTAAAATTCAGAATAACTAATACAACATTGAAGAAAAACAGTACCAAATGTGAATGACCTGAAGTGTTAAGTCTTTAAAGACAAGATGATCATTATTTCTTTATTATTGTTTTAAGTAAATCAGCACATGATCTGATACAAAAATAAAATTTTATATTGTAATTTGATACATGCAACATATTAATGTCCAAAACATTTTTGAAAAAAATTATCAGAGAATCATGAAAAGTCAGTGGCAGCTTTGTTGACTGTTATTTGTATAGTGAAAACAAAAAATAAATCTACATATTACAGGATTAAAAAAGTATGTTCAATCTTTAAGGAAGTTTTGATCTATGGTTGACCAGTGTGCACATGCATAATGCCATCAACCACCTACAACATCCAATATATGAAACTACCTCCATAGAAAATTATATTCACTGAAAAGATTAGCGTAAACTTTGAGCTGGTTTGCATATAAAGCCAATCTATTTACTGAAACAAATAAATAGGCTTCTGATATTTTTACTGATGTTTTATTGTTGTAATTTTTGCAGGGTGTACATTGCTTTGTGTTTTATAAAAGTGCATTTTATAAACATTTATATAAATGAATGACTCAGCGTAAATGTGTAAGCTTCCAGAGAGATCTCAGCCACCTTGCTCCTCTTCCAGTAATCTTGCTGATGCAGGTTTGGCTTACTGTATTATCCAAACCTGAGCTTGCTTGGAATAAACCATGAGCTGAAAGCTTGGATTTACAGCTTAAGGTTTAGCTGAAGTGGTACAAACCATGAGCCCAAGTTTGAACAGTATGCTAAGGTAAACCATGGCTTACCTCACAGCAGCAGAAGTGCAGCAGCCACAATCCCCTCTCTGGGAAGCTACATGTTCACACTAGGCCACGGCTTAACATTACATGAAAACCAGTAAGTGACATTTGATTCCAGCAATGCCTCATTCCAGCTGTAACAAGTTAGTTGGCAATCATTTTGTTCAAACAAAAACCAACAGTCCACTGTATCAGAGTGCACAGCTTTCCCACAAACATAAGTGTCTAAAGCAGGAGCCCTTGAAAAATCTGTTGGGTTCAGTAAACTGGAGTGTATGTTATCCTATGCAGGGCCGGCTCCAGGCATGCAGAGGCCCTTGGGCATCAGCTTGCCCTGGCCCCCCGGTGGGTGGGTGGGTGCATGCGTGCATATGCGCCTGTGCGTGCCCCCCCTGCAGCCCCCCATGGTCCCCCTACCTGTCTAGTCTTTACCATTGCCCTTAATGAAGGTGGCAGCAGCGGTTTCCCTAAGAGGAATGAAGCCTCCGCCGCCATCTTTGTTGATGGCACACGTGCGTGCTACACGCGCACATCTCTGTTATCAACTAAGATGGCAGCAGCAGCTTCAATACCTTAGGGAAGCTGCGGCCGCCATCTTCATTAAGGGCAATGCTAAAAAGCTGGCTGACAAGTAAATGGGGGGTGTGGGGGGGCACGGATCGTGGAAGGGGAGCGGAGGGACCCTCAGGGGCTCCTGTAGCTCTGGGGCCCTCAGGCCAGTGCCCAACCTGGCCGCCGTTTAGAACCGGCCCTGATCCTATGCTTGACAAATGGCATAGAACTAAGGATTTCACAGCAATCAAGGCCTCTCAATCTGTAACAGACTCTAACCTGTTGTTCCAGGCTGAGATGAAAAAACACGGGTAGTCATCTGGACTGTGTCTAAATTGTTGAGTGAAGTGTCCAGACCTTGCTTTTGAGATTCATGCTGACATATTTGTTTCTTCTTCAGCTCAGTAGTCAACTGCATAGGCCTTGGTAAAGGAAGGTTGGAGTGTGTCATCAGTCTGTGGAAAAATTTTGGAGCATATACAGTGAACATTTCTAAGAGGAGATGATTTATATTGTACCCTTATGATTGGTCACTGCACTGGAATCCACTGAATTGGTGGTCTAATTTTTTTAAAAAGGGTTAATCCATTGAAAGCTATAAAACTATTATTAAGAAGAACAATGTCCATTGATGAGCAAGGATGCTTAAGTAAAAGTGACATATCTTCCACTGTGCGACACATCGCCCTGCTGGATGACTTGCCAGGGAACTTTGGCAAGTACAACTCTTTGTGGTAAGTAAAGAGAGACAGATGGTTTGGGACAGATAGAGAGAGACTTGGCTGTAATCTAAGACATGTCTGTCAAAGATTGCCCCCTGGGGTCCTTTGACCTCAGCAACCCCAAGGGGATGTCTTTGTTTCTGAGAACAGTCCTAATTCCCTGGGCCACTGCTTCCTGGGCAAGGACGCACTTTCCCAGGGTCAGTTTATACCTAACGCCAACCCTAGAAGGTAGACTGCCACAACCCCTTTAAATAGCAAGGGGAAACTCAGAGCACTATCTGAAATCCTAGAGTAGATCTATTGTTAAACTCCTTGCTCTGGAGCATTAACCTAAATTAATCAACAGTAGTCAGTAGCATGTGGTCAAGGATTGCATTTAGAGTCATTAACTCCAAGCAATATACACCAAATAGAGACGGTAGTTTATTTAAAAAAGAAAGAAAGATGCATGTAAAAAAGAGAGCAGCATCACTTTCCTTTAAAGCCAATTACCCACAACTGGGCTGAGTAAGAGATACGTTCACGTAACACTGTGAGAGATTCAAAACAGACAAAAGGAAAATAACAAAAGCTTACTTAGCCTAGCTTAATACTCACTTCATGTTGAAAACCTGGTTCCTAATGGCTTACAAGCGTCTTCAGGCGAGTCAAGGTAGATGGAATAGGGAACAAATAACTGAAGGATCATCCTTCATTTTATGGGTGTTGGGTGTCAACAGGGAGGGGGCCAGTTAGCCATCCTAGGTGCCCCTTCCGTGATCACCTTTGAAGATAAGGAGGGCTAGACAGTCACACCAAGCGGTCCCTGATCTGCAATACCATTTTATTAGTCAGGGAAACTTAGCATTAGTTAGAGATTCATAGCTTAGTTAGGGAGTCATACCCAGGGCCAACTTACCCATTAGGCACAGTAGGCACAGTGTCTAGGACCCATGATACTTTTAGGGGCCTATGAAAATGTTTAAATTTCTTTTTAAATCAGAAGAAAAAAATGAACTTTTAGGGTCAAAGAAAATCTTTTGATTTTTTTCTCACATCAGAAAAAAATGAATTTTTTAGGGCCCAAGAAAATCTATTAAATTTTGCCTGAAACAGAAAATAAAATAAAATGTTGAATTATTTAAAGTTATATCAAAAATAATTTTTAATATTGATATTATTATGGTGGGAGGGGCCCACGAAGGCAAAAGTGCCTAGGGCCCACAAAAATCATAATGCGGCCCTGGTCATACCAATGCAGAAAATCATTACATCTTTTAAAATGTAAGTAGGATTTCTTAGCAATTTTTCTATTCTGGTTCTCACTATCCATGAAGATTTAGAACCCTAAGGGGCCATCCCTCCCCAGTCATGGTTCAGAACCACTTTTTATACGTCAGGTAAAATGGCGTGCCATTTCCTTTGTTGGAAAAACTATAGCAAGGCTATTGCCAAGTTTTGGAGTCTCTTGAAAAGATAACCTCAGTAGGTCCAACTCCTTGCTGCACTCTTCACAAGATGCTCATGACAGCAAACTAATGTAAAGTCTGGAGGTGTCAGGTGCCTCACATTCAGTGCAGTAATATAGAGCATGAAGACACTACAACTCCACTTTCTCACCTTCTTCACATAATATCCTAGGCTAAAAAGGCTACGCAACCTCTTCAAGATGTTCTGCAGGCAGTGCAAAATCCATCACCTGGTTTCCAAGAAGGAACCAGAAGTCAAAGACGTTTTTGAGAGGCCCAATGATCAGGGGATGGAAACAACTAGTTCTGGTAGTTCAGGTGAAGAAATGTCCTCTGCTGTGGGGCAATTATTGTGCGGCCATTGAGAATCTGACTAATTGGGTAAGGAGGCAGATATTTGATTCAAGATGGCTATGGAGGCATCCCTTTTGAAGAACGATTATTATCATTTCTCTGTCATCCTGACCTTTTCCATTGTTTCATCAAAAGTTTGTCACTTCATCAGTAATATACTTAGTGAAGAAATACAAAAGAAAACCAGCTGAGAAGGTTTTCTGGCATCTTGAAGCATAGAGAAAAGATACCACTGCCTTCCTCAGTTTCTGAATTGAAAGTCTAGCTGTGAGAGTTAGCGTGGTGCAGTAGTTAGATCAGGGGGCGCCAACATGCCATCCATGGGCACACAAGTGCCCACAGTGACCTTCTCTGGTGCCTATAGGCTCCCTTTCCCTCCCCAAATTGAAATTAGGCTTGAAATAAGCATACTGAAGTGACTGGGTAAGAGAAGCCACCTGCCTGCCTGATTGGGCTGGATACTATCTGGACTTGACAAAGCTTCCTGGCTGCCCCACACCTTGGCCAGCTACATCAGGCCCCAGCTTGCTTGAGGTAAGGCCACAGGGACTCTTATCCTGCAGCTCAAGACCACAGGGCTTTCTTTTTTGTCTTTTGGTTCTCTCTTTCCCAGCTTACCTTTTTAAGCTTAGTACGCTTTTTATAAGTTATTTTAATAGTATGAATTACGTCAGCTTCTGTTTAATAGCTTGGTCGTGTTTTTAGACTTTTTTTACCACCACCCCTATTGTGCTTGGATTATAGCCGCCAGAGTGAAATGTGTTTAGGAGAGGAGCGGTACCAGGGGCCAGCATGGGTTGTGTGGTGGGTTGGAGAAGCTATGGCAGAGGCAGCAGGGAAGGCCATTTCAGGGGGTGTACACCTGGTCATTTAGTGACCATCAGTCTGTCCAGCCCACTGACCAACACAACAGACTGAGATAGGTCTAGCTACTGTCCCTCGAGGCTGAAAGTCCTACTGTTGAATGCCAGGTCAGTAACAGGTGAGACATTGGCCATCCATGACTTGGTCCTGGCTGAGCAAGCTGATTTGACATAGAATCATAGAGTTGGAAGGGGCCTATAAGGCCATTGAGTCCAACCTCCTGGTCAATGCAGGAATCCAAATTAAAGCATATCCAACATGTGGCTGTCCAGCTGCCTCTTAAAGGCCTCCAGTGTTGGAGACCTGGTGGGAAAAGCATGGAAGTATGCACCTTACCCAACTCTGTCCACCAGGCTACTGCTACCTCCAGCAGGTTCGCCTGGATGGAGGGGCAGTGATGGTGATTTATCATAAGACACTGGACATATCTAGAAGCTCCTTTAAGATTTCAGTCTTTTGAGTGTTTGCACCTGAAGTTGGGTGCCATAGACAGGACAGAGATTCTGTTGGTATTCTGGCCACCCCACTGTACCACAGTCTCTCCCCCTGAGCTGGTGGAGGTAGTCTCAGAGGTTGCCTAAGTTCCCTTAAGCTTATTGTGCTGGGAGATTTCAATGTATATGCTGAGGCCCCCATCTCAGGACTGGCTCGGAATTTCATGGCAACCATGTGTCTGTCACAATTAATATGTTGCCTGACACACATGACAGGGCACACTCTAGACTTGGTGATTGCTGGTCAGGAGTTATGTGATCTGGGAGTGGGGGAGATCACCATGACTCCCTTGCCATGGTCAGATCACTCTTTGATAGGGTTCCAATTATACTGCTCTGTACCCTTCACAGGGGCAGAGGACCAATTAGAATGGCCTGCCCCCAAAGGCTGATGAATCCAGATGGATTTCTGAGGGCCTTAGGGGAGTTTCAGTGGCTAGTTCCATTGATTCTGTCAATGCTCTCAGTAGCCCTCTGGGATAGAGAAGCTGCTCAGGCAGTTGATAAGATCATTCCCAAGGCCCTCTCTGGAACTGCCAAGCTCATTCTGTTTCCTGGTATACCATACAGCTATGAGCAATGAAGCAGCTCGGGGGATTATTAGAGCAATCCTGGAGGAAGACTCACAACGAATATGACCAGACACAGGCTAGAGCTCATTTTAGAGCCTACTCTGTGGTGGTGATGGCAGTGAAGAGATTTTTCTGTGCTACCTTGTTTCTGTGGGGAACCTGCTGATGGAACTTTTCTGAGTAGCAAGAGACCTTCTACATCAAAAGCCTGGGGAGGAGGGGAAGGGTTGGAGCCCTTGGTTGCCCGCTGGTTCAATCTTGACTTGAGAGTCATGACAGTACCTAGTGAGTTGCCTCAGGAACTGGATTGTCCTGTTATGGATTCTTTTCAGCTTGTACAACCTGAGAATGTGGACAACATCCCATCCAATGTTCAGGCTACCAAATGTGCTCAGGATCCATGTCCTTTGTGGCTAGTAAGATCTGCTGAGAATGGGTTGAGGGAATGGATTAACAATATCATAAATGTGTCTTTGCGAGAGGGGTGGTTACTGGTGTCATTAAAGAAGGCAGTGGCATGTCCACTACTGAAAAAAACATCCTTGGATACACTGCAACTTAACTACTGCCCCTTCTTGAGCAAACTTATTGAATGCACAGTGGCCGTTGGATGAAACGGATTATCTTATCCCATGTCAGTCTGGTTTTTGCCCAGGTCACAGCATTGAAACTACTGGGCTCCTGCTGGGAGGACAGGTGAGATATAAATCAAATAATAATAATAATACTTTGGTTGCATTGGTGGACAGCCTACGCCAGGAACTGGACGGAGGGGTGCATCGCTATTGCTTCTGCTGGATCTCACAACAGCTTTTGATACTATTGTCCATGGTATCCTTCTGGACTGTCTTAGAGGACCAGGGCCAGGAGGCGCTTATCTTTGACTGGTTCTGGTCCTACCTCGAGGGTCATGTCCAAAAAGTGGTGCTGGGGGAATGTAGTTTGACTGCTTGGCCTTTGGAGGGCCAAGGCTCCATTTTGTCCCCCATGCTATTTAACATCTACATGAAACTGTTGGGAGCAGTCATCTGAGGATGTGGTTTGGGCTGCCAGCAGTATGCTAATGACACCCAGCTCTACATATCCGTCACGTCAGATCCCAAGGATGCAGTGCAGGTGCTGGTTCCGGGGCTCCAAGCTGTAATGGGCTAGATGTGGGTGAACAAGCTAAAATTAAATCTGGAAGATGTTGACGTGTAGCATTACGTGCTAGCGGGGGAGGGGTACTTTGGCACTTGAGAGGTTATTACTTTTTTTGTAATATAAAAGATATACTATATTTTGTAATATATTATATGAAACTAAAGATTTATATCATAAATACAAATTGTCCCAATATTTACCCATGTTCTGATTTGATGTTTTCACAGATGTGCGAGGGTTTTTTTCCTGGATGTTTTTTTTCAACAGAATGGGAGGGCAGAGATCTGTTTGGTGGGGGAGTGGTGACCTTGTTGTGGACAAATTATCTGGACAGACAGAGTAGTAAGATCCCCTTCAAATATGGTGTGTGTGGGGGGAAGATATGGGATTATGTATTTTTCTCCTCAGAAGGCACTCTGAGAAACATCCCCAAGAGCCATATATGAACACTGATGTTCTCAAGAGAAATTGCCAAGGTCAGTAATTTTAAGCAGGGCAGTAGAATTGCTTTTTTCGGAAAAGCAGAAAAGATGAGATTTGTTCAAGTGAAGGCAGTTGGATAAATATCAGTTCAAGCCCTAGGCTCCTCTGGAAAGAAGGGCAGGATGTAAATTTAATAAATACAAAGTTGTGTTATCGTGTAAGTGGTTCCTGAACTGTAACATTTCATTTCAGCGTGGCCTGGTTTTATATAACATGAGCTATTTTCTAATTATTCACAAACCTTTATCATAAATTGGACAAGTCATATTTATTTATGTATCTACAAACTTAGTCCCATTTTTTGATAATTAGCTTTTTAAAATAAGAGGCAAATGTTTCAGTTTTAAAATGTTGGATTTATGTGTTTTTGTATGTGTACTCACATTCCAACATCCTTTGAACATAAATGTTCGTGGACGCACACATATCTAAACATGCATCCTGTGCAGACACTGTGAACTCTCTTAACATTGTCAAATCATAGGTCATGATCACAACTGACAATCAGAGGCCCAGCTGCTTCTCCTCTACTCACTGCTCCCTGTTTCAGTCCATTGCCTCCCAGATGGAATTGGGTGCAAAGGAGATTGAGTGGGTGATGGTGGGGAAGAAGCTTCTTGGCTGAGAGCCTCCCACTACCTAGAGGTAGCATGGCTGCTTATGTTCTACATTCCTCCATCTTTGAGGCTTTCATTCTGCTTTTTAAACAGAAAATCAGGAGCCACACTATCCCATACATTTATGAGTCAATACTTCAAATGAATGTCCTATCATTCATATAACACCACAGGTGGCTGGCAGGCCAGACACTGATTAAAATAGGCTTGTTGCTCAAGGTGAAGCAGATAAAAGTTCCTGTCATTTGCATATGGGCAACCAACAAGGTTCAGTTCTTCCAAAAAATGACTTATTTGAAGTATAGTAAAACAGAATACTGACAAACGGTAGTTTATTGATAATCATACCTTTGCTCAGCCAGTCATTTTGCTACAGCCTTTTGAGGTTTTGCAGAACAATTTCTTTACAATTGGTCAGTTGCTGAACAGGAATGAAAGCACTAATGGAAACGTTATTTTCACCATAAGGAATTAAAGGTGGAGTGCACCACATTATAACTTTAGTTAAGAAGTAATTCAATATGGAGTTAGAAGAGTGAAGAGCATTGCCTTGCAACTGTGTCAGAATTCAGCTGTGATTCAAATAAATTTAAAATAAGTACTCTGTATGAGGCACCACTGACTGTTCGGTTCATACCCAGCATGCATTGCTTCTGCTCCTTCTTAAACTCTTCTCTGAAGTGTTCCACTGCAGATGCACTGTTTGTTTCTTTGCTTCCCTCATAATTCAGAGATAAATGGTTTTCAGTTTGGCATAGAGCTGCAGAGCAAGAGTGCCGGAGAGTGACCATTTCCTTTTCTAAAGCTAGTGCAAGCTGTTCAACAGGTACCTTCTTGCTTCCTAACCTTAGTGGCTTTATCTTACAGGTTGGTGGCAATGATCCAATGAGGTTATGAAGACACTGAAATAAAATAGTTTGATGTCTGTAAAATAGATTTATAATATGGTTAGTTATAGCTGTGTATTAAAATTCATTCACGCAGAAATGTTTCCCTTATAAACCCAAAAATTATTCAGTACATAATACAAAATATGTATGCTTTCACAGACAGCTAAAACAAGAAATTTCTCTTTTGGACACATACCAGATATGAGGAAGGGCAAAAGCAAGTAATGCTGAAGAGACCTCAGCAGCAAATTACACTTAATGTAAGCTTGCCTGAGGAAGAGGCATTAAGTTGCAGTTAAGGTCTGGAGCAGGGAAGAAGAACCTGTGGCCTTCCAGACATTGGCAGACTGCAACTCTTATCATCCCTGACTATTGGCCATGCTGTCTGGGGCTGATGGAAGTTGGAGTCCAACAAGTGGGGGGGGGGGAGAGAGAAGGAAGCAAAGATTACCACGTCCTGGCTTTTACCCTAAACAACCAGTTTAAATATTGTACTCAAAATCAAAATATCCCGTTTTACTTTTATGTTTTTAAAGACGTTTCGTTTTTAATATGTTTTTAGTGTTTTGTCATTTACTTGCTGCCCTGGGCTCCTTCTGGGAGGAAGGACGGGATATAAATGTAATTAGCAACATTAACAACAGTAGCAGAGACCAATATGCTTTGTATTGGTTGCCTTTGAGGGAGAAAAGGAGGTTCTTTGACAATGTTCAGTGAGCTGAGTTCACTCAGCAAGGCAATGCAGTCCTGTGTGAATTAAGGAAACAAAATTCTTGCTTTTCAATTCTTTAAGTGATTTTTGTGTTGCAATGATGTATTGATTTGTACTTTTGTTGTGAGCCGGTTTGGGCACATTTATATTAAAATGCGGCATATAAATCGAAGTAATACATATTAAAAAAAGAGTATTTACCAACCATGCTCACCATGAAAATCTGTCCTGTACAAAATAGCCTCTAATTGGGCAAAATTCAAAGGAAGTTATGTGTATTATGTCCCACTGATTTCCTATGATTATGTCCATTGCTTTTCATCTGGCTTGCTTGACTACCCAATTGAAAGTGGAATATGGTATGTTTTAAAAGAGAGATAGCAATGGTGGTTCTGAAAATTCCTCAGTGTGCCTTGTTTCAAGTTTATATTACCTTTATTTATATTACCTTCATTGTTAGCAGCTGCATTAAGCCACTATAGTTGCAGATCATTTAAATGTTTACAAGAGACAAAGCAATTACCTGCTTATCTAGCTGACATATACATTTATTCAAAAATGGTCTTAGATTACTGTGCTAGCAATGTAAATAGCTGCCATACCTAGGCAAAACTTACAGTACTTCAGTACTCAAATAAGAGGTGGACAAAGTATTTCCAGCCTTTCAACTGCTATTACCTGCAAAATACCGTTAAAGTTCCTTTGAATGGTGTTATGAGATTCCACTGCAAGAGAGTGCCACTCAGATTTCCAGATTTACAACAGACCAAAAAATCAGGATATTCCTTGATTGGTGCACACTCCATTTGTTCCTGTAGCCATGTGTTTATAGAAATCAACGTGCAGTCAAAGGAGGTTATTTGAAATGACAGTTTGAGTGATACTGCACAAAGTGCAACAAGATCATTTATAGAGCCTACAGCAGGAAAAGAAAATCATTCATGAGATTTAAAAAAGTGCAGTGTATTTAAAGCATCCCTTCATCTCTTTCTCTTCATTTTACATCCTTCAATTCAGGAAAATCCTAGTTAGAATCTGAGATAATAGAAATTGCATCCCCTGAGTCTAGTTTATTTTTTGACAGGAAAACATATGTGGTTATTTTTGCTGCCCTGTCCTTAACTCTTGGGCTCTCTGAGCAAGTAATTTAAAACAAGTGTGCAACTTTGTGGCAGATTTGTGTTGCAACATTGCTTGTTCAGTGACATCCCCTCGCACACCCTGCATCAGCCCTGCAATCAACCAAGAATAACAGTTGTTCTGGTAGCTGCTTCAGAATTTTGAAGTAGTCTTCCCATAAAACACATTCTAAAAACCTTCTTCCGGATCTTGTGGTGGGGGATGGAGCCAGAGAGAGAAGAGACATTGTTCAAGATGTAATGGGGAGAATTGTTAAATATTTCATTTGTTTTGTTTTTAAGCAGGGTTTTGCTCAGCAGAAAACTATTGTTACCTATTAGCTCTTTGGGATGGAACAGGCAAAAAAACTAGGCAGACAAGATTCAATTCCTGATCGGGCTACACACTACAGTCAACGTTTCATATACAACAGCTGATGAGCTAAAATAATAGTTCTAGCTTTTAATACTTTGAAAAGCACAGTAACTAGCTACTACAGGAATACCCCGCATTAACGTACGCAATGGGTGCAGAGCAAGTACGTAAACCGAAAATGTACTTAAAGCACTACCTTTTTTCACTTGCACCGCCACTGTGCCACCTTTCCTTCACGCGGAGCCTCAAAGCCCCATGCTAAAGCCTCTGCTGCTGCACTGCAGCACCTCTCAGCTGATCGCAATCGTGCCTCCCAGCTGATTTGCGGTCGCGTCTCTTTCCACCCCACACCGAAAGAACAGGCCACAACCAAAGGTTAAGCGTCCGTTCTCGTGAAGCGAAGTAGGTAAACAGGGGAATGGTGCTACTATAAGTATGTCTGTACTCGCGAGTGTCCGTAAAATGAAGGTCCGTATAGCGGGGTATTCCTGTAATCCCTATACAAAAAGTAAAGCTGTACATGAAGATATCACTTCTTGCATCATGTTTCAATTTACCTGTATATTTATAATCTTTCACACTTGTTGAATATTTTCCAGTAGAAATCTCAATCAGACTTAATAAAATATTCCCACATGATAATGTAATTTTTTTGCTTTTATTTGGATTTTCATCTTTGCGGTTTTTCTTCTTTGCATGTAACAATACTATGCAACCTACTTGATGCAATGCTAAGAAAGGGGGCAGGTGGGCAACTGCAGTAAAGACTTTTTTTGTATCTGCCTTCACCTGAGAAGGTCCTCCATGACATTCCTTTCCATTATGGCAATCTAACTTGATCCTTTTAGGCAGTGGTTCCAGTTGCCAATGTGATGCAGGTTCTGCCAGCGCAGCTTTCTTCAGTGTAACTACATGACACTGGCACTTAGTTGGAAAAACAGAAGGGCATTTCTGATCCATTATCAAAGATAAACTGACATCATTGAACAGCCTGTTTTTTTAAAAAATAGAAAAATTGAGACTTTTTTTAAAAAAATTAAGAATTGGCCATGTACTATCTCATATTTGTGATTTACAATTTCTTCATATTAATGTACCAAAAACATATTAAAATGTACTTTACAATTTTATCATATAAGATATATATTATATATCTCAAATTCATGATTTTACATTTTCTTTTTGAGCAATTTTTAACTTATCTACTTCTCGATTTTATAATCACTATCAATGATAGTGATAGCAAATGTATATTACTATGAATAATAATAAATTAATTTATTTTAATGTTTTTGTGATTTTATTGTTTACAATTTTATTATTATTTAATAAATAAATAATTATGTACGTGTTTGATTTTATTTTTGTAAGCCGCTCTGAGTGTCCTATTATAGGGTAGAAGGGCAGGATAGAAATATTTTAAATAAATAAATCATCTCTCCTTCACCCAAAAGTCCCAGAGTGGGTTACAACAGTTTTAAAATACATGATTAAAAACAGTTAACTTACATGTCAAATGTTTCCATTAGTTTTACTCCAACTACTAAGTTGTCCTCCACAACACGGTACCAAACCTCCTCTACATATTGTTCTTTGTCTATAGATGGAGTTGAGGTACAATTATCAGACATTTTTTCTGTTTCATCCCAGAGAGAAACAAGACCTTCCTTACAAGAAAAGATACATATAGTTATACATATGCCCAAAGCAGACTGTGTCACAATTCAAACAATCCCGGAAACAGGAAAACATCATCCTTATTTACGTTTTCATCTAAAAGATAAGTACTAGGAGGAACCATAATTACTATGGTAAACTCCACATTTACAAAAATAATATGTAAAGGATACACATTTTTTCAACCCACTGTTAAAGGTATTCATCTACCTGATCACTTCAAATACTGCACACCTTTTGAATTGTCCCTTTCTTCTAATTTGAGAGATAATTGCACTAAACTGATGACCAGATATTAATCCGTATAAACTATGGAAAAGAAATGGTGACTATAATCCTATGAACTGAACATATATGCATAGTGTAGGAACTTTTCTGTAACTGTCATGTCCTATAGCAACAAAATTCTGGACATGTACCGTATATTCCGGCGTATAAGACGACTTTTTAACCCTGGAAAATCTTCTCCAAAGTCAGGGGTCGTCTTATACGCCTGTTGTCGTCTTATTAGGGTTGCCATATTGCCCGGATAGCCGGGTTTTACCTGGATTCTAAGCATGCCACCCGGCGCCCGGCTAGCCCCTTAGGTGGCCCAGATTTTCAGCTTTCATTTTAAAAAAAAATTAAGTTTCTAGGTGGTGCGGTTCTCGAGATATATATAAAAACATCAGGCACCCCCCCCGGTTAAATCTTTTTTTAAACTACTGTATAGCACTTCGTAGCTTTAACCCCGCCCATTCAGGATTTCAGCCAATCAGTGAAGTGTTCGTTTGGTGGCAGCGTCTGCAAAACTTCATTGCGAGGCCAGAAAATGGTGGTTTCCCCTCCTGTTTATCTGAAAATCTCATAAATTGGGTAGGTATATACATTTCAGTTTTTCCCCCTGTTGTGTGTAGGAGTCAGATCCTGGGCAGTGTTTTGAAAACCTTCCCAATAGTTGCTTTTGGGGGTAAAAACAGTGCTAATCCCATATGTCCAGAGTAAATCCTATTGAATTCAGTAGGAATTACTTTTGAGTAGACATGATTATGAATGTGCTGAAAATCAATGGGACTTTGGAGTGAATGTAAAAAAGAATTGTGTTTGTGTTCTCTTTCTGCCCCCCCCCCAGTCCTATTTTAAAGCAAGTAGGCAGGGCTTACTTAGGTATTGCAGTTTTTATTCTGTAGGAAACTAATACTGATTTTTAAAAAACTAATACTGATTTTTCTGCAATGACCAATTGGTTTGACAATAAACTATTATATGGACTGTATGTATTTATACATCTGCAGTGTGTGCGTGTGTGTATGGAGTCTTTCCAACACCCCTGTGAGGTAGGGTTGGAAACCAAGGCAGCTCACAACAAGAAATAAAGCCATTTAAAATCCAATAACGATAAAAACAAGTATAAACAGTTGCAAAACAGTGTAAAGTGGCATGATTCGGAATTTTGGGTTGTGTGAATGAAGTTGCTTATCACTTGAGGTTGCATTTCTGTCCCTGTTTGAGTAAGCCCCATTGAATACGCTGGGACTTGCTTCTGAATAAATCAATTTAGGATTGCACTATAAATAGCTTTACAGTTTGTGTAAATAATAAATATATTTGATAGTTATGCTTATATAAATATTTCTTCATTTATCATATTTTTGGTTTTTGGTTAGGAATCCTGACTGGTTGTGAGATGCTTAGTTTTTTGCCTTATAGGAATCTTGTTGTGGTTGGTATGGTATTACATTTAGGAAAGTGTTACTGCCTTCTGTATTTTTTTTTCCTATTTGCATTTCACTTATCTTTAACCTCACTCTGTTACAGCCATAGAAGCAACAGCAGCATATGCAAGATAATTAACTCCCATTAGTGATAAGAGCAAGAATTTATAATTATTATTTCAATTAAAACAAGAGGCTTATCAATACTTTGAAGAGGACCAGATATTTATTTTCTTTCTGAGCCCAGGACTGGGTCTTCCATGATGCCCGGTGTGTGTGTGTGTGGGGGGGGAGCAGGAGAGTAGTCGATAAGACAGACATCATGGCATTGATAATCGAATTAGCAAGGTATGTGTGGGGTTGTTGTACACTTCCAGGCTCAGTTTCATTTTGAGTATGGAGGTGGAACCTGTGTAGATGTGGTTATCAAAGGGAGAAGAAATTTTGAGTTAAGCAAAGCTCTGCTTTTATAAAACCTAAGAAACATACAGTACTTTGAATGTCTGAGTGCCTGCACCACTGGAATACTGGAGGAACTTGTAAAACTTGCTGCAACAGTATTTAGAACTGAGCATGTGGTGTGAAAGACTCCTTTTCCTAACATTTTGGCTTGTTTTTCTCTGATTGTGTATTTTTATTGTTTTTACTATATTTGTAAGCTGTGCTGAGCTCTGTTTTTAACAGCAAAAGGGCAGGATATAAATTCTCTTAATCAATCAATAAATACTCCATAGTGTTGGAAACTAGAGTCTAGGCATTTAATGTTGCTTTTAAAAAAAAGATTTCTCACATCTTTCCCCAGTTTTTGGTGGTAATTCCTAGGCACAAAAACAAAACAACTGGACAATCCAAATATTAATATTTATAAGTTTATAAGTGACAGTTTTCCTGCTAAGTACCTGCATGTCATAAGCAGGGGTAGTCTTATACGGCGAGTATATCCCAAACTCTATATTTTAACTGGAAAAGTTGGGGGTCGTCTTATACGCCCAGTCGTCTTATACGCCGGAATATACGGTATTTCCTTAAAAAATTAACTATTTCTGGCATGACTCTTAAGACTGGTCCCATTGCTATTTTTTTGCTTCCTTTAGTGAAAAACATTGAGCCAAAATATAAGGAAACATTTATTATATCGTTACAACTGCCAATGAGGGATATGCAAAGTATTGGAGACCTGTGGCTATACCTACTAACAACAACAAAGATGGAAATAAAACCTCTATCTTTTAAAATACACATGTCCCTTTATAAAAAATATTTATGTATTTTACCTTCTCTGCACTTGGAAGACTACATTTTCGATCTTGAACAAGGTCAATTAATGCTGCACAACTTTCCATCAGAACCTTTTCTTTAAGTTTTAAATGCTGTTGTAACTCTCGAACGGAACCAAAGACAGCCTATGCAATATAAAAGAGAAGTCAGAGTTCATGATGACAGCATTGTGAGACGTTTTTGTTATGCAACTGCTTTCATTGTTAAAAAAATTATTGATTCCTTAAACTTAGAAACTGGAAGTTCTCGTTTGTTGTTATTACAATAGACTAAACTTATCATGCAGATAAAAATCTCTACCAGTTTACTTAAGTGAAAGCACTTCAAACCAATTGATGACCCATATAAGAGTTTATATGAACCTTGGACATTGGTTTGTTGCAGCAGTTGCCTTTTTTTCATATTCTCCTTGTGTAAGTATCCTTTTGCTCTTTGCACATACCCCATGGATATCTAAACTGCTTAGGAAGATCTAGGGCAGGTGTAGAAAATTTATGGTCCTCCAGGTATCACTGGGCTGTATCTCCTACCATACCTGACTGCTGGTCATGTTCCATCAAGGGCCTTTCAGAACAAACAAGAACTAACAAAAGAATAGCAGCTACGGTTACATGTCGCACCCAGTGTTGACAGCCAAAAAGCTTTTTCTTTTTTTTACATCAAGTCACCAACAAGACATATACAATAAGAAAAGCTTTTTATCAAGTTAAGCAGTTTAGACTTTAAAGTATACCAAGGACTTATAGCCAGTGTGGAAAAGGGTGGCTCTGGAGTAATCAAGAAAGTTATTCATTGGTAAGACCAGTCAACTCCTAGTACTTATTGCTCAGCTCAGGAGCGGGTAACCTTTTTAGTTCCCCGCAGACCAATTCTGATAGATGGGTGGGGCAATCCACATGTCAATCACATGACATCATGATTGGCAGGTGGGTTGTCCCACCCACCTGTCAAAATCCCTTGCACTTGCAAAGCCTGCCCCATGCTAATTCTTTCAATCTCCAATTTGGTTGAAAGCAATCAGAGCTTGAAAGGAAGCCTCCAAAAGGGATCAGCATAAGGCGGGCTTTCAAAAGAACAACATGGGTCTGCTTACTTTTGCTGTACACGCAACAAAAGCAAGCAGAGCAGTCCCTGTCAGAGCCGATAGCTGATGTATACAGACATTGTCTTGGACAGGAACTGCGCCATTCCTCACTGGTGAAGAAATAGACACTTGTTCTGCAGCACTGCAGTGATCTTTAAAGGGGTGGGAGAGACTGCTTCAAAGAGTGCTGCAAAATGCTTTAAGACAGTCCCTGTACTCATGTCTGAGCATTTGTTGTGATATGCCTTCAAGTCAATTATGACATATAGCGGCCCTATGAATCAGCGACCTCCAAGAGCATCTGTTATAAACCACCCTATTCAGATCTTGTAAATTCAGGTCTGTGGCTTCCTTTATAGAATCAGTCCATCTCTTGTTTGGCCTTCCTCTTTTTCTACTCCCTTCTGTTTTTCCCAGCATTCTCTTTTCTAGTGAATCCTGTCTTCACATTATGTGTCCAAAGTATGATAACCACAGTTTCATCACTGTAGATTTTAGTGATAGTTCTGGTTTAATTTGTTCTAACACTCAATTATTGGTCTTTTTTGCAGTCCATGGTATCCGCAAAGCTCTCCTCCAACACCACATTTCAAATGAGTTGCTTTTTCTCTTATCTGCCTTTTTCACTGTCCAACTTTCACATCCATACATAGAGATCAGGAATACCATGGTCTGAATGATCCTGACTTTGGTGTTCAGTGATACATCTTTGCATTTGAGGACCTTTTCTAGTTCTCTCATAGCTGCCCTCCCCAGTCCTAGCCTGGTCTCCAATTTGGTTCATGACTGGGCCCTCAAGGTATTGATAATTGTTGACAAGTTCAATGTCCTCGTTGTCAACTTTAAAGTTACATAAATCTTCTGTTGTCATTACTTTTGTCTTTTTGACGTTCAGCTGTAGTCCTGCTTTTGTGCTTTCCTCTTTAACTTCCATCAGCATTTGTTTCAAATCATTACTAATTTCTGCTAGTAATATGGTATCGTCTGCATATCTTAAATTATTGATATTTCTCCCTCCAATTTTCACACCTCCTTCATCTTGGTCCAATCCTGCCTTCCGTACAATATGTTCTGGTGATAAAATACACCCCTGTCTCACACCCTTTCCGAATTGAGAACCAATCAGTTTCTCCATAGTGATATTTAAAGGGGGGGAAGACTGCTTCAAAGACCTCTGCAAAACAAGCATCTGTTTCATCGCTACACAACAGAGCAATTGCCAAACAGCAATGAAGAAAAAACTAGGTCTGCATGCTCTCGCAGCATGCACAAGAAAAGCCAGCAGACTCAGCTTTTTGGAAAGCCCACCCCACACTTTTAGATGATTGAAGGGACGAGTGCAGGGTGAGCTTTCCAGGAAGGTACCACCCATCAGCTGACATCACCAGTGACATTAGCTTATGGGCAGGTGGGTGGGGTTTGGGGAAAGTGGCCTTGGGAGCCAAATGGGACACTCTGAAGAGCCACAATTAGCCCAGAGGCTCTTCATCCCTGGCTTAGCTTAATGCCTGTTTGGGTTTGTGAAGATAAAAACAATACAACAACCTTTTCTTTTCAAGTTTCCAAACATTTCCTAATGAAATACCATGTCATGGACATCAGTAATTTAAACCTGAAGAGACTAAGGCTGTAATCCCATGCACCTTTTACCCAAGAGTAAGCACCATGGAAGACAGCAAGGATTTTAGACACTAAAACTACAGTAATACAGTAGGGCCCTGCTTTTTGGCGTTCTGCTAATACGGCAGCTTCAATTAGAGTAAGGCCTTACTCATGTGCTGCTTGTTCCGCTTTTACGGCTTTTTTGGGGAGTCGGGCACCATTTTATTGACGGAGTTCTGCTTTTTGGCGGGTTTCGCTTTTCGGCAGGGGTCTGGCACATAACCCGATGTATGAGTGGGGCCCTACTGTAGTAAAGATTCCTGTAAGACAACTGTATTAATTTATAATGAACTGTAATTACAACAGAGAATACTG
The DNA here is from genome assembly GCF_030035675.1 of Rhineura floridana. Classification (NCBI taxonomy): domain Eukaryota; kingdom Metazoa; phylum Chordata; class Lepidosauria; order Squamata; family Rhineuridae; genus Rhineura; species Rhineura floridana. Next base: position 74,991,697 of record NC_084484.1, read on the forward strand.
CCTTGTTCTGCATTTACAAACATCTGCAAAGTGGAGTGATCCAAAACAGACATTGTAATGCCTGAGAGTTCTTGAAGTGTAAAACATATCCTGTGGTGCCATGACATATCAAGCGGCAGATACTGGACACAAACCTGCAATCTTGCTTCAAGTCCTTTGATAGTAAGAAAGTGATTATTTTGTAGCTCTTCTCCAGAATATGAGTCATCTTCATAGCTGATGTTACTCTAAAGACAGGAAAAACACATTCCTGAAAGTAAGTGATGTACATTTGTAGAAGACTCTGGGAGACATAAGAAAATCACAGGGACCAAAACATGCAATTAAAAACCTTCTATGGAGAATTGAAAGTTATATAAGCTAACACAAAGGCATCTTTTTAAGAGGTTAATTTCTTTAAATTAACTGAGTTCCCCACAGAGGAACTTTCTCACACCCAAAACAAGCAGGATTGAACTACCCACCCATCAGCTGATGTGCAAGGAATTCAATCCTGCTTTCTGCTGGGATCAGCTGCGCAAGCAGCCAATCCAGCTGCTTCTCTATCTCACACCTGACATTACATATGTCAGATATGGGACAGGTGGGTATGGTGTGGGGAAAGCAGCCTGGTGGGTGAAATGGGGAGGCCTGGCAGGCCAAATATGGCTTGTGGGTTGGAGGTTCCTAGAGATACGAAGGCCCAGAAAAAAACCAGAAAAGTTTTTTTTGTTTTTTTCCAAAGCCATTTTTTTCCTGAAAAATTGGAAAAAATGAAGAAAAAATGGATTATGGAATGTTTTATTTTAGCATGATGAATAAAATATTTCAATGAATCTTGGTCCCCCCCTTTTCTCAGTTCTTTTTATGAGAATGGATGTGTTATGTCTGCTTGACAATTTTCTTTGTTATTAATGTTGATGGTTTCTTCTGTTTTTTTTAAAATTGTTTTTTGCCTGCTGCTCATAAACTGGCAAAACGAAAGAGGTTCCTTACAGTTCAGGATATTGTAGATCCATTTGTTACCAAAAAAAGTAAAAAATTTAAAAAGTAAATTCAATTTGTAATAATTGTTTAAATAAAATATACCTTTAATATACCAAATGTGATAATTTTATGCCATACCAACTTGTACACAATTACATTTTATGTTCCTGAAGTAACAAAGTGACTTTCAATCTGTAAAAGTGCTAATATTGCATTTTTTCAATTTTTCTGAAAATTTCTATTTTTTCTGAAAAAAAAAAAAGTTTTTTCCATGGCTTCAAAATTTCCAGAAATTTTACATCTCTAGAGGTTCCCCACCCTTCGTTTAGCATTACAAGACCAAGTTGCAGCAAGCCTCAGGCTCAAGCACTTCCCTTCTCTCCTCTTCTGTAGCCGCAAGATCAGAAGCGTTTGATTTTTAGTTTTAGTTTAAGCACATTTAGTCTATTGACTGAGGCCTAAATTGTGATTAATTTTAACTATACTTAGTTGATATAAGCTAACTATTCAAACTATTGTTTGAAGTTGACTTGTTGAACAAAATATAGTTAAGATTAACCAGTTTACTTGAATTTAGATGACTCTGCAATATGCAGTGAATCTAAAAAGGAAGCTTCCAAGGTCCTCCTAATGGCTATGCCAAAGAAGGAAAGGGCAGCATGTGCAAGCTGAAGGTTCACTGAGGGAAAGGCATTTGATTTTGCAAGGGCTTGGCATATCTGATCCCAAACTCTGCCAATTTGAATCAAGGAATGCACTAAGCATCTAGCTATTAGATGCCACACACCACACTGGACTGAGCAAAGAACTGCATTGATTAAAGATGAAATACACTCTTTGCCAAATGTCTCTTTTATTAAACCTTTCCCAAAATTTTTTACACTCATTTAGTAAATCTTACCGCATAATTAATGTTTCCAAAATCTGTTATTTGGAATGTATTTAAACTTTCTGAAACAGAGTCAGTCTTTAGAAGAACTAAGATTTGTTCAGTTCCAATGCCAGCAAAATCATCTACCAGAACAGATGTCACATTTTTCCAGGAAGATGCCACCTGCAACATAACATAGGAAATATTTTTGTTTTTTTAAAAAAGTATAAATACACATTCATAATACAGCGTGATTCATAAGTGACATTTTCTGTGTTGATTGAGATGATTTGCATGTAAGCAAAATTTTTATATATAGTACAGCAACAGCAACAAAACCACATTGTACCAACTTTGGAGTAGTTTTATCTGCAGTCACAATGCAAATTTCATGCAATTTCATTCTTCAAAAACTTTCAAGAGTGAAAAAAGGTTTTGTGAATCCATCCTTAGGAGATGAAGCACAACCATTTTGTAATCTGAACTATGTAGACTTAAAACTTTTTTTCATTCATGTAAAATTATTTCTGATGCACATATGTCCATCAAATACACAAGTATCTTGTTTTGTACCTTTGTTCAGGACTTGGGAACACGGATAACCCGGACTTAGCCTGGGCGCCTATTTTCAGTGGCAGAGCTCAGCCCTGAAACAAGTTATGAGTTATTTTACAAGTGCCTCCAAGTCTGTACAGAGAGCTCCAACTGCCACCAGCAATGATAAACTCAGGTTTAAAAGGACTTCCAAAGGAAACAGAATGAAATCTAGGCTTGCTTGAGCCCCAGTACCTCTCACATTAGAAGTTGAACACTGCCTCTATTATACACAAGAGATCCCTCCATGCACTAGAACTCCAATATGCATATGAAGCATCCATGGAGACAACCCCTTCCCAGGCTAGAAACATCAGGTTGTTGGAACTATGCCTAAAGCTGAAGTAGAAAAATGTACATGCATCAGAGTTTCCACAGAGCTTTGGGTTAGGGTGCTTATGTACTCATGTATTACAGAATGAAAGAAGACAGAACCTTCTCAATGTTAAGAACAAAATAGTTTTACAATAGCACTTCGATACCTGCAAATTATGTTTCCATATAGCACACACATCTCCTGAAGCAAATGTTACCACCAACAACTGGCTGCTTCCTTCCACAGCAGCTACTAGTATGGAACAAGGATTCTCATAGGGAAGCTGGTGAACATCTTTAGGCAAACCATCTTGGAAGAAGATCAACTGGCTTTTGCATGTGACTACAACAACTGACGTCCTAAACTTGCTTCTTACTACTTCAACTTTGCAAACATGCACACAAGATACCACACTGCCATATGCATGAGGCAGAAAACTGGCATTTGTTAGCACTTGCTGTTTCTCTAGTGCATAGACAAAACACTCGTTACCCCAGATGAATGCATCTGATTTGGCAACACTTTGCTCATTGCCTCCCTCTGGCAAACAAGCAGCTCTTATTCCCAAAACAACAACACCCTCACCCTCAATCTCACCCGCCCATTTGATGGAACAAAACTGAACAGGGGCACATAATACAGTGCAGGTTTGGGGAGAAATATGAAATAGTTTTTTTGCATGGCTCCATAAAACTGTTGGGCCAGCAACCAACTTTATGGGTTCTTTCAGTTCATAATCCAATTTAAAATGCAGAACCAGCTCAAATTTATTGAAGTTATGAAGCAACAGTAAAAAATATTTAGTGTTCTTCTTTTTCTTCTTTTTCAATAGAATACAGGGGTGAAGAATGCCTGTCCTGAAGTCAGATGCACAGCTGCAATGGATCATTTCAACACCTTCTTCACACTTGCTAAATGATCCAGTAGATGTCTCAGTAAACAGTTTAGTACAACTGTCAAAAGTCATTCTTCTGACATGTAATTGGGTTAATTTGGTATCGCTGCCCTGTGAGGATTTTCCTTTTGACAGCTGGAAAATAAGGAGTTCCCCATTGTATGACAACAACCTCTCTTGGTGATCTGTTAACATATTTCCTTAAATAAATGCCATCTCAAGAAGAGCAGTTAGTTCCCTTATTTCCATTCGGATGATTCTTCTGGTAAATGTTCTTCTTGATCTGAACAGCATTTCTTCCAATCTGAAAAATAAAAAATGTTTGGCAATACCGCAACAGAATACAGATCGTTTTAAGTTCACTAAATAAGGATCAGCCTGGATCTATGAAGGAGTCCTACTCACGCAAACTAATAATTCAGTTTAACAAAACTCTTTCAGCCCAACCCAAAAGTAAATAGGGCACTTCCTGATAATTGTACTCTTCTTAGGACTGCAGCCTTTAACCAAAGGGTGTGGAACCTCAGGCCCAGGGGCCAAATGCAGCCCTCCAAGCAGAATTATTCAGCTCTTGAAACTCCCCAGGCCACACCTTAACCAGCCCTGCTGTACACTCTCATTGAGTGCTTTTGCCTGGTTTGAATGTGTCCTTGAATTGTAATAATGCCCCTTGCTTACTTTGATGGAAAGATGCAAGTGTGTGTGCACGCACATGTCTGTATATGAAGCTCTGACTTTTGTGTGCCTGGAATGTACTCAACTGTATAAAGGTAAGAATTATACCCACTGCACCTCCCACATTTGCTTCTGAACTCACCCACCACTGGCACAACAAGCTAATAAGAGCCTAATGGACAGGGCTGTGGAGTCGGAGTCAGGAGCAATTTTGGGTGGAGTCGGAAGCAATTTTGGGAGGAGTCGGAGAAATGTACCGACTCCGACTTCCAAATAAATTTTGATTGACAAGAAGCAATTTTGGGTGGAGTCGGAGTCGGGCAGTAGAAAAAGAGAGGAGTCGGAGTTGAAGGTTTGGTGTACCGACTCCACAGCCCTGCTACTGGATCAGGCCAATGGCCCGTCTAGTCCAACACTCTGTTCTCATACGGGCCAACCAAATGTCCATGGAAAGCCCACAAGTATATCCTGAGGACAACAGCATTCTCCCCACCTGCAATTCCCAACAACTGACATAATGCCTCCAACAGTGGAGTTAGTGTGTAGCCACTATGGCTAGCAGCCATTGATGTGGCTCCTGGAAAGCTGCCAATGAGGCAATGGGGCCCTTGGTCTGAAAAATGGTTCCTCGCCTGCTTTAACCTATGTACTGTTCACACTAAAAGGTGAGTTAAAGCAAAGGGGCACTTTCTTTAGCTGCCAAATCCTCTGCATGTTTAAGAAGTAAGATTCACCAAGTGCAGTCCTGGTACTGATCCAGGCAATAGTCACAGGTGCAAATACTGGAACAGCAGGGGGAAATTATAAACTGAGTTACAATTAGACCAATTCTGTCAGGATTAGACTCTGAAGTCTAGTATATCCCACATTTAACATCAGGAACAATGACAACCCCTGGCATGATCAGACTTCTCCCAGAAGTTGGGTCACTTCAACCAACACGCCAGAAGGAATTTCATACTTTGGAATGCAAGTATAACTATGATAAAGATCCCTAACTTCTAGGCTAAAGTAAACAGCATTTTTCAGATAATTCAAACTTCAGAGATAAGGGGCTTACAGTAAGAGCCTATACATGTCTACTCAGTAAGCCCCACAAAGTTCAATATGAATTACACCAAGGTAAATGAGAATTACAGCCTCAAAGGAATATCACAGAGTGCTGCTCTGCTCTGGAACACAAGGGATAGGCTCCAAGGTGACCAGAAACAAAGGAAGACAAGTCTGTAATTTTAATCACTGTGTGGAAATGGACATTTTGAAAGGTACAGCTGGCTGTGTTATCAAGGGAGAAGGTGCACCTCCTATTCTTCTAAACAACTACAAAAAGTGCAAGAGCCTTTCAGTCAACCCAGCAGCACTGAGGTAGAAGAACCAGAGTGCTTGAGTATTTTTTTTTTAAAGGGAAGTGTTGATTCCAAAAGCACATGCCTATGTAACTGTGGTTATCTGAAGGTGTGGGAAAGAAATGCTACACATACTTACAGGTACTTATATTCTCTATTACATAAATTTGGGTTAAACTCTAACTTGAAAAAAGGTTCCAGGGCTGAGTGCTACTTCAGATATGCAATCCACATGAAACTAATACAATAACTGAGGCTGCAATCCTAACCATCTACTCAGAAGTAAGTCCCACTAAATTCAATAAGACTTACTCCCAGGTAAATGGGGTCAGGATTGCAGCCTCAGTCCATTACAGTACCACATGTATCTCTTGATATACCATGCCACCATTTCTCAACCAAAGTTTTGTAAACCACCTCCAGCCCACGCACACACATGCTGGTATAAGAAGAAGGGAGATCTCTTTCCTAGATCTTATTTGTACTAATGCTAAAAAGCAACCTTAAGCAGACTTACTTGGAAGTAAGTCTCACTGAATTCAGTGGCACTTATTCCTGAATGAACAGGAGACGGGAGGAGGATCAGATTAGTCTCAACACAAAATGAAAGGAGGTCCTTTCAATTCCTCCCCTCTGCCAGTAGCAACTAAACCCCTTACCACAACTGCCCTTCCCTCCGCCAGGCGGGCACATACTTCATCTACTGTACCCGATGACAGTAGCCGCGCATTCAAGCTCTGACCATCCCGCCAAACAAAGCATTGTGGGAACGGAGAGACGCAGTTAGCGTGTAGGCGCGGGGGCTGGATGATGTGATTAGTCGAGTGCCATTGGGCGTTGAAAACAAACGGGTGGGACTTCAGGAGGAGACGCGAAGGTTTGCGTCTCTATTGTGGTAGCAGGGATAGGACGGAATCACTCAGGAGGAAAATGCGCGTGGCTGAGAGAGAGAGAGAGAGAGAGAGAGAGAGAGAGTGAGAGTGAGTGAGAGAGAGAGAGAGAGAGAGAGAGAGAGAGAGAGAGAGAGAGAGAGAGAGAGAGAGAGAGAGAGGTGGGGGTTGTGATTTGTTGGTATGTGCGCGCGCGCTGCCTAACTTTTTTTTGGGACAAGCTGGTTGGCAGATGCTGAAGGAAAGGGCGGGGTTTGATAGTTGTGAGGCTGGTGCGGAGTGTGATGCGCGCGCGCGCCGTTGGTTGGTGTCAGGTCTTACCTCAACTTGTGTCACGCGCTCGTCTTTTTCTTTCACCCCTGCCTTCCACTCTCGCTGTTGTTCTCTCATTCGTTTTCCTTGCTCGGTTGCTGCTGTTGCTAAGTCTGGTGCGGGCAGGACCATGGCGGATGTGAGTAGTTACGCGTCAGTAAGAGCGGTCAGCCAGGGAAATGGGGGAGGGTTCTTGATTCGTTTTCGTATCAGTTGCCAGGCTGGGACGAAAATCCGGGGTGGCTTGTATGGGGGCAAAATCGCGGGAGGGTGCCCCCCGGGAGTGTCAACCCCCAAAACGCTGTTTTGCTACTAGTTGGTAAAGTTAAGGTGACAGTACCCAATGTGGGGAGAAATGGGTTGAGGTGATTTGAGGGTGTAATAAGATAATCCCTATAGAGCGGCGAGAAAGTCGCAGAAAGATCATTTTAATCCAACCCTCTCAAACAAAGCAGTCTCACTCTCTACCCTCCCCCGCCCCATATGGTTTAAAACGTTAACCGTGTTGTGCCACGGATGTCCCTACTTAGAGAAAGTGGATACCCTTATTGGGGGTTCCTAACTTTTTAGCAGTGGTTCTTAAGCATTTTCTATTGAGAGGGCTTAATTTCGACATTGTGCTAGGGCCTGGTTAGAAATCCATAGGAAAGGCTCTTTGTGACAGTCTCCTTAATTAAAGGCCTTTGCAATTTTAGAAAATGACAAATGTGTCTGAACTCCACAGTTGCACAACATTTGCACAACATTCCCAGTTATTTTCACGTTGGACTTTGATGTTTTGACTTTTAATGTTTTGCAGTCTGTTGACGTCTTTTTCACAGACCTTCTGACACTGGAAATAAGGTTAACACAAATGGAATGAAAGATGACTTTCCCTAGTTATTGGTGAAATCCCCTGGTGGTACTTGTCATTGTATATAGTAGATTTTCCATTACAACTTAATTAGAAGCCCCTAGTCTGTCATCTGATGGGTAGGAGAAGTTTGTGAAATGGTATCTTGTGGTGATTGGCCTGTGTTCTTTTCCTTTTTCAGCAGGACACCAGGTCTGCATTAATAAGCGAAACCAGAAGGCGTTTTGAGGCAGAATGTATACCAGGTTGGTACAGTAAATAAGCATTTTTATATACTATATTTGTTCAGTGCTGCAGCATCCCCAAGATAGCAGATATATATATAGATCTAGAGGATGTATGGCTCTAAGTCCATTGTACAGATTTTCAATGCAGACCACGTATGTTGTGTGTGTTAAAAGAAATTTGACTCTTTGTACCTGGAATCTTTGGACATCAAGGAGCAGAAAAATTAATTGAGTGAAATGCAACAATTTTATATAACCTCTTTTTGTTACTGTTTATCCTCATGTTTTGATTATTCTCTGAATGTCTTTCACTTAAGATTGTTGGGTTGAGAATTGTAAACCAGATGTTGATGCTTCTGTTAAAGGAGGGGTTTTTCTCCCATAGGTGTCATTATTTATTTCATTTCACACCCCAGTGGTGTTCAAGGTAGCATACATGGAATTCCCAGACAATTCTTCTATCCGGGCATTAACCAGATCCAGGCCAACTTAGTCTTGGAAAGGTTGGTTTGTCATGTGCATTCAGACCTCACTCTGGGCCTGATGATCCCTAACTAACTACTGCTTGAGGTATTCCGTTTCCATCAGGGTTCAGAGTTGAAATAGTGTCACAACAGGATATGAATTAGGGGTGCAACTGGTTGGATTTGTATCCATGTATTATGTAGTAGCAAGCACTTTTTTGTGTCCTGCTTGTTTCATTTCACTGCTTCCTTATGAGCAGTCTTGTCTTTTCATCATGACTTTTCCCGGTTTAACTTTGTCTTTGTGGCTGTGCTCTATACTACAGATCTGATAGCTGCCCTCTCCATTTTGGTAGATTGACTTACCAACATTTTTATGGCTTGTCTGACACTTTATGTTTCTTTCATGTCTTGTCAAAAGGCAGGGTATATTGCTCTGATGTGATAGGTAAAAGCAAACTTCAGTGTGGGTTGTCTGTGCAGGGAAGGTAAAAATAAATGATCAAACAGATATTAGTAAGAAAAAGGCTATATACTCTTAGGTGTCTGCTGATATTTACTTGCTTCTATTAGTTAGGTGAGCAATCCGTGAAACTGATTTATAAGTGGAGGCTGGTTGCCAGGTATTTAGTGCTAAACTGTTTAGCTGTCCTCTTATTCCATACACTTAATTTGATACATTCATTACAGTGATCTTCCCTATTGATGCATTATTGTTGCTGCTTGAATCAGCCTTGACATTCAGCAGCATACTTAGCAATTTGTGTCCTAACTAAAAACTACCAGCTTCAGAATAAATTCTGATAAGATTGGCCAGTTATGAAGTAAGTCCCATTGCCTTTCCAACCAAGTGTACATACAATTAATGCCAAACTTTCCTCCTTAAACTCCTAAAAAAGTCTTAACCACAGGCAATGAGGCAAATATAGATTTACAAGGTTGTGCGGACTTCTGTAATCACATGACCTGCTCAGTGTGTTGGGAGAATGAAACCAAAAGATGTGTTAGTCAGGGGAAAATATTCCTCATCCCCCCCCTCACGATTATTCCATTTTCTGATTGTGAGCTAGTGTTTTTTAAAAAGCCACTAACTAATTATATGATCCTACAACATTTCAAGGACGTCTCCTTTCCTGGAAGAGTTTTTGCTGGACCAAATGCAAAGTTCCGTGACTTTTCCTAGTTTGGCTTGGTCACTGGGACCATGCTCCATACTACAGCTCTCCTGATAGCCGCCATGTCCATCATTTCGATGGTTTGTCAAACATTTACTAGATCATAGTTCCTTTGTTTGTCATTTATTTATTTATTTATTAAACTTGTATACCACCCCATAGCCGAAGCTCTCTGGGTGGTTTATAATAACAATAGTTACTTTGTTATCAAAAGACAGGGTAAACATAGTAACATAATTAAAAATATAATGCCTTAGCATAATTCAGGTTTTTGTGTGTGTGATCTTTATTTTGGCATTCAAAACAGTTTTGTAAATACTTTATAATAAATGTACATAAAGTAGGAGCAACGGTTCTTCATTGTTCCAGCATGTTCTCATCAAACTAGTATTCCTGCTTAGACTGTTAGGAATCTTATTTTATATCTTGGTTTTTAAGTCTGGTCACATTTTTAATACTGTTCTTATTTTATTGTTCAGTAAAAATGGATAAATATGATCCCAGAGATGTGGAGAGACTGCAGCAAGATGATACTTGGATTGATAATTTCCTAATATGGCATCATGATGTTATGGATGATACATTAAAGATGATTGATGAAAGCTTTCAGTGGAGGAAAGAATATGCAGTTCATGGTAGGATGCTTGATATATAATTTTAAAAATAGTTGCTACTAGTTCCATGTGCACTCCTACTTTATAGTTACATCCCTATACTTCTGGATTGAGTTGTTAATATTGTAAAAACAAAAGTGCTGCCTTTGAATAAAGAAATTGCATTTTAAACTGAGAAAATGCTGCAAGTTAATAGCATTAAAGCAGGGCTAGAGATGGATTTATATGTATACAAATTATGCATGAGCACAAAACCAACTGTATAGGCAAAGTACTGCCATAAATATTGTAGACTCTCTCTATTCCACAGATTAAAATTCTTTACCTGAAAATAATTCCTGATATTTCAGTTGTTTTTCAATGCCTGATGAGATTATTTTGGTAATTGTGTCTGGACAGTTAAGGCCTCATTCAGTAACCAGGTGCTGTTGTCTTCATTCAATGCTCAAGAAACCAAATATGTATTATGCTTGGTTACCTAAGAACATTTTACATTAAATATTACCTTTAACTCCTTTCCAAGGTCCAATAACTTGTTTAGAACCCTGCAGTTCTCTTTCACAGGATAATCAAAACAATTCTGTATCTAAATGTTGCGTTGCAGTTTAAATAAATGACTTCCCCCACTTTTCCAGAGGGAACCCCTCACTCTTCCCCCATATATTTTCCTTTATGGTTTTATTATAGTATCTGTATATATGCTTATAATAATAATGTTGCTTTTCTGTAGACTTGAGTGAATCTTCACTTCCAAAGTGGATGTTTGATACTGGTATCGTTTACCTACATGGTTATGATAAGGAAGGCTATAAAATGTGTAAGTCTGCCATTTCATGTACTTGCTCATGTATCTCAGTAATCCAAAGGTAATCATGCTTTCAGAGTTGAATAGAAGTAAACCTTATGGTAATACAGAGAGTAACAGATTACTGGCATCTATATTTGAGAAGTAATACAACAATACTGAGATGTATATGACCATCTAATAGGGAGATTGTTGAATAATTTATCTAATGCAGAGATGCAAGGTATAAAGACATAGTTAACTAGTTTATGTGGCCTATCTTCAGTACTGTATGAAATGGGAAGTATGCTTATCCTATTAAGCTTGAAAGTGCTTGTGGTGTGTTGTTTTTCAGTATAGTTTCTTGAGATTTTGCTGTGATCTAGTACAGCCTTTTCTGTTTTTCCGTATAGTTTCTTGAGATTTTGCTGTGATCTAGTACAGTGATTACTGATTCTTCCACCTTCTGAATAAAACTCGTGTCTGATGGTTTCAGGTTTTTTAACATGTTGCTTAGGAAGGCTATCTCTGGTGCAGTCCAAACTGTACACCTACTTTCTTGGGAGTGAGCCCCATTCAGCTCCATAGGACTTCTGACTAGACATGTATATGGTTTTATGTACATGATATTTGTTTCATTAGGAAATTAGTATTTGGTTTAACCATATATAAATGGATAGTAAAGGACTCGCTCAACATGAATATTTGCTTCTACCTCAGCAGTATGTGAAGCCTTGTATTGATACTTCAGAGCATGGGGGAGAGGGGTGTAACTTTATTAAAAGTTTCACATTTTTCTATGTACTGTTTTTCTTCTGTCATTTTATATCTTTCAAAGTTTTAGAATTCAATGACATGAAAAAATAATCTTATAAATAATATATAATAAAGGGAAATGTGTATCTTAGAAAATGGGAGCATCTCCTTTCCATAGTAAATAGAAAGTTCAAGAATAAAGGTGTAATCCAAACATGCGGGGGGGGTGAGTTGGATTGTGCTCAGCCCTTTGCTCAGTCCAGCTGGCCTGCGTCACTGTACAGTAGAGAGCTCCTCCTTCCACCCACCAATTACTCCTGCCAGCAAATGGGAAGACTCTGAAACAGGGCATTCTATTGGAGCATGTGATGGCATTGGGCATGATCTTGGTCTGAATGCAATTTGCCTGCTCCTCCCATCTTCCACACTGGCCTGTGGATGTGGCGAAGGTTTCATTGCTTTGTTAAGCCACACCAAGTAGTGTCCAGGGTTTGAATTGTGCCATAAGTAACTGTTAGACTAACACACACACATTTGTGCTTCTTCCACCTCCACTCCCCCATTAAGTTTGGTTCAGGGCGAAGCTTCATACAAAAGATCCTAAAACTCAATTTGAAAAGAAGAAGCTAGTAGCCTTTTGGTTAGAGCGCTATGCTAGAAGAGAACATGGGAAGCCTTTGACAATGGTGTTTGACATGGCTGAAACTGGACTAAGTAACATAGTAAGTATGCTTTTTATTATTTTTCATTTTGATGTATCTTAAAAAAAACTTTAAAACTGGAAATATCAAACAGCTTTTATGAAACTAATTAGATTTTAAATTAATTCTTTGCCCTTTGGCATCAATCTAAGTTTTCTGGATTGACTTGTTCATGAATTGCAGCCAAAACACCTGTTTAATAAAAAAAAAAAAAACCACCTTGAAAGTACTGCTTACATAATTAGCAGTAGAAAGTGATGTAATCATACATTCTGTTTTGCAACAAGGTTCCATTGAAATTCATAGTATTTAGGGCCTGTTCTCATAACCATCTCAGTGCTATAACCCTTAAAAAAAACCCAGCCCTTGATGATTTTCATATAAGCCTTGTTAAGAGTGCTAGGTGCCTTCTCATACCACATGCAGGTGTTTGTTGCCTCACTGCAGATGATACACTCTCTCAGAGGTCTTTGTCAACCCTATGAACTGATCTGCATATATTGCTGTATTCCAGTCTGCATATATTTTATAGTGTTACTTCAGAATCATCTTTGTATATTTTCAAGGAAGGTGACATGCGTTCTTGTATGAAAAGTTTGAAGCACTTCCTGTTCAGCTCTTCCTTTATCCAAACACTATCCTGAACTACTACTTAAACTTTCTATAACTTTAAAAGTGATTTGGGGGAGTTGAGTGCTCGAACTGTTAGACACAACTTCCTTTGAGGTTTTGTAAAATATATTTATTAGTAGGATTTAATTTTTGTTAATTGGTAATATGTCTTTATTTTAGGACTTGGACTTTGTCCGATACATCGTCACCTGCTTTAAAGTTTATTATCCTAATTACCTCAGTGAGTATGATAGTACTGTACGTATTATATCATAGATGCAGAAAATAAATGGGAAAAAGATTTTTTTTAGAATAAGGTGGGAGCTGCCAGACATGGAAAAAGTTGATTCCTGAAAAGGGAAATTTGGAGACAAGTGATAGCAGTGTGCAGAATTTATAGAAGCATTATAAATGAGTAGCTGCTGAATTGGCTGCAACTTTTATGCTGTTCATCCTTGCCCTTCATAAATATTTTGTCTGCAAAATGGATCACAAGCTTATCACAATAAGCATAAAATGGATTGATCTCTATATATGCTGGATGGTACTTTTTTTTACAGAAGCAGAAATAATTCTTCACAGCTGCCATGTTCACAGCATAGTCTTTGAAGAGTTTGTGTCAATTGGGAGGCTTCACCGTGCAATTACTTTAGTCAATCTGATATTCAGTTAATTAACAAGACCATTCGCAGACCAGCTCTTACAGTCATCAGGGTAATAGTTCCACAAATAGTTCTGGAATCCAGCTGGCTCTATGAGTCTTTCCAGGGGTTCTATCCTACATAAATATTTTTTAAAATATACCTGTATGTGCTAGCTAAATTGTACAAGGGTCCAAAGAATACTGCCCTGTGAACTGTGTGCACTGGAGCTTTTCCAGTCCCCCTTCTCGGTATAGGTTGTTTTATCTCCCTGAAAAGCCACTCCTGGAAGTGCAGTGGAATATAGGGTATTGCAGCCAGTGGGGGGAGGGAATGGGCAGGTAACACACTCCTATGGGCATGTGAAAGTTTTTTTGTTGATTTATAAATCTTCCACTGCAATCCTATACCCAATTACCTGGGAGTAGACACAAATAGGATTCTGCTTTCAATGTAGACTTTAAAAGTTTTGACTACTTCATTTTATTTTTAATGTTTTTATTAGCTTTTGGGTTGGTTTATTTCTCAAAGTGGGAATGGGGTATGCATTTTGTTCATAACTTTATATTATATTGATTGATTGATTGATTGATTGTACTTATATACCGCCCCATAACCGAAGCTCTCTGGGCGGTTTACAGTATATGTCCCTCTGTATAATATATGATTACTTATGTATTGATTATTAATTTTGAATTATTTTACTAATAACGAAGGTGATTCTCACAAAAAAATCTAAGCTGTGGCCTCAGAAAATAGACATTGCAAAATGCTGCAAAAGCTCAAAACTGGCTTTAAAGTGGGGAATTGAAAGCCGCTGCATTAGCGGAACGCCGGAAAGCGAAGCGCCGGTAAGCGGGGCCCTACTGTACAGCCAGTGGAGAGGACCTGTAATCCTATTTCTCTCCTAGAGATGGAGAAGCATTCAGCTCCATTGGAATTTAATATCGGATTCCCAATAGTTTGTATATTCGCTTTCTGTGGCATACAAATCATGAACACTGGTTTTTCTGGATTTTGTTTTTTAAAAATCTTCATCCAGTATAATTATATCTATGAGGATCCAGCAAAGCATTTTCACCCTGTTCCCAAGCAAGGCGGGGAGAGAGAAGGTGCAGTGTCGGGAGGATACAGGTGGTGGGGATGGTGTGTGTTTGGGTTGGTTGTCGGAGTGGATCTGGTGCTTCTCTACTCTCAAATGAAATGTAAGGGTATGGGAGGAGGTAAGGGGAGAGTGATAAGGGGGCTTCTCTGCTGGGGCAAGGAGGGAAGTTGCAAAGCAGAGATGCACTGGCTGTCCTGCCCCTCTCACAGTATCTTGCTCCCTTCCTCGCCTCTTTCAAAGGCCAAGCAGACTTTCCTGGGTTCTCACCGCTGCCTTGCTGCCACAGTCCAGCTGCTGCTCTTGTAAATTCTCCTGCACAGCCACTCAGCCAAGGCAAGAAAAGCTCCTGGCAGCTCTGTGCTGCTGCTGCAGCGGCTGTGGTGGGAGAATTTGCAGAAGCAGTGGCAGTGACAACAGGACCAGCAGCAAGAACCCAGGAGAGTTTGCTTAGCCTTCGAAAGAGGTGGGGAAGGGAGCAAGACCGCCACCACTTCAACACCCCTTTGCTCTCAAACTCTGCCTCTCTAAATGTGAAACTGAGAAGCCTGCTCTTTGCTTTGCTAGCGTAGCAGTGAAACTGATTAGGTGGTCTCTCACTTTCTTCTATTTCTGGGGGGAGGAGGGTCCAGTACTATTTGCAAGGAGGAAGTGAAGACGGGGGGTTGAGTTGTGTGGGCAGCACTAGCCGAGAGAAAGCCACTTCCCTTTTTGAAAAAAATCAGGCCAGTAGGAGTAGAACATAGAGGAAAAGAAACAAACACAAATTGAACAGCCTGCCAGTTTGATGGAATGCAATTGAACTGGAATTAAAAAAGCCGATCCCATCCCTACTCTCTCTTATAGCCTTCACTTCAAATCATGATTTAAAATCCTGGCAGAGGATTTTAAAGCTCTTAAATGTGTGGCTTTCTTTGGTTGCGTCCAGTATATGTCATTTTTGGTCTTTCATTTTAGTTTCCACTGTCTATCACTACTTCTGTGTCAGTACATGTTTAACTGCTACATTAGCACCCCAAAATCAGATAAAAATATGTCCTTTCTGTAAATCAAGAAATGTTGCCTGAAATGAGTGTTTAGTACAGTAGTCATTTAAATCATTCAGTAAGCTTATGGGAACAAAAAAAGTATTCTATTGTTTTTACAGCAAAAATTGTGATCTTTGAATTGCCCTGGATAATGAACGGTAAGTTACAATTTTAACTTACAATATACAAACTGTAATATATAAAATTCCCTTACCTGTTTGATCCTAGTAATCAAGTATCACCTAAAATAATAGATTTCTGAACATAATATAAATTTTATGTCCAATATTTGATAAAATTATGATCACAGGTCTCAGCCAAATTATTCTAGATCAGTCCTACAGTATCTAATGGGGCTAATCTGAAATAAATTTTACATTATGGTCTGTGAAAACAGTAAAACTCTTTTCAATCTATCTTCTTTTACCCAGCTGCTTTTAAACTTGTGAAAAGTTGGCTGGGTCCAGAAGCAGTGAATTTGCTGAAGGTGACCAATAAGAATGAAGTCCAGGAGTATATCAGTGCTGAATATCTGCCACCCCATATGGGTGGGACTGTAAGTATATTGGTGCACAGAACTATTAGTGTAGTTGATAATCATATTTCTGTTATGCTAAAGGAAAACTATATAGAATGTATGGAGTTATTTGAAACTAAGTAACAGTGATAATACATTTGCTCATTTGCTTTTAATGATTAATTTGTGATCTTCTGTTTTGTTTTTGGTACTGGTTTTTGATTTTAGCTGTTTTTATAGTTTTTCAACCATTTTCTGTGTGTGATTACATTCATGCTTTTTATTGATCTTGTACTTGTGAGCCTCTTTGAGGATTGTAAAGTTGAAAGCCAGCATATAATTATTTAAATTCTAATTTAGGTTCTGCAATCCTCACAATCATCAAACCACCTCTTCCAGAGTAGTAGAAGTACAGTTCTAGAGAAGGGGAGGAAGCGGTTGGCTTCTGGGCCAGAGAAGCCCACAACTCGTAGCCTGGTAGCAAATTGGCAACCAGTGCAGATTTCAGAACAGAGGTATTATGTGCTGATAGAGTCTCATTCATGTCAGCAATTGTGCTGCAGCATTCTGCACTAACTGCAGCCCCTGGGTCAGGTTGTGCTGCATGGGGATTTCTGTGACTTTGGCTAAATGGCTGCCAGGATTTTTTTAGTTTTGGTTAGGTATCCCCATGACATCACTATGGCACGTCCCCATGACATTCAAGGTGTGCTTTCCATGTTACAGGTTCCAAATAGTACTTGTTATGCTCTTGTAAGAAATTGTTCCTTTAGTGTGGCAGTACCTACGCTTTGGAACTCCCTGCCTGTTTACATTAGGCAGGCGTCTTCATCGTACTTTTTTTGGCACCTGCTAAAAACATTTTTGTTTAGGCAAGCCTACCCAGGCATGTAGAAGCTATTCCATTTTTAACTCATTGTTGGTTTTACTATTGTGTTGTTTTAATTCCTTCTATAAACCGCTTTGAGGTTTTTTACAATAAAGCGGTATATAAATGTAAATAAAATTCATAAGTAAATTTTGGAGTCACTGTGTCCCTTGGGTCTCGTTCCTGTTTCATACCGAGAAACCATCTAGCTCAATGGACTAGCACTGGTTCTCCATGATTCCAGGCAATAGTCTCTTCTAGAGATTGACTTTGGACCTTTGTGTGCAAAACATGTGCCCTGCCACTGAGCTACAGCCCTTCAAAGTGTCTTTTAAAATTGTTCATTTCAATTCACTGATGAATGCACAATATACTAGGGCAGATTCACACCATGCATTTAAAGCACATTCAGGATACATTTGAAGCACGTGAATCCCACCACAGAATTCTGGGAATTGTAGTTCGTTAAGGGTGGTGGAAACTGTAAATGTGAGGGGGAAACTACACTTCCCAGGATTTTTTGAGGAAAGTCATGCACTTTAAATGCGAGTTGGATGTGCTTTAAATGTATTATGTGGATCTGCATTACTTCATAAACAATCATTTTAATTAAATTTTAAAATGGAAATAACCTATAAATTTTACTGGGTGACCATGGGCTACGCTCCATCTCTCAGCTTAATCTACCCCTCTGGGTGAAAACAACAGAGGGGGACCATGACCACCCCAAGGAAAAAGAGCACACTTAAAATGTAGAAGAAATAATAAATTATAACCATAGTGTGAAATCAAATACATATCAAAACACAGTATGTAGAAATATTTGTATATGCATGAATGTCAAAGATGTTTATTTACACAGCCTGTAAAGATATTTATAGTGCAATCCTATGCATGTTTACTCAGAAGCAATTTCCAATGTATTCAATGGGGCTTACAAGGAAGCATGCACAGGCCTGCAATTCAGTGATAAAGAACTTCACTCACCCAATCCGAAATTCAGAATCATGCCACTTTAAGCTGTTTTGCAACTGTTTTGTACTTCTTTTTATGGTTATTGGATTTTAAATGGCTTTATTTCTTTTTTTGTGAGCTGCCTTGGTTTCCAACCCTACCTCACAGGATATTGGAAATATTCCATCTACACACACACTGGAGATGTAAAAATACATACGCCCCATATAATAGTTTATTGTCAAAACCAGTTGGCCATTGCAGAATATTTTTTTAAAAAATAAGCATTAGTTTTCTGCCAATTAAAAGCAGTGACACCAAAGTAAGTCCTGCCTAACTGCTTTAAACAAAAAAGGATCAAAAGGGGAGAGAAAGATTTACAACACAATTCTTTTCTATATTCACTCAAAGTCCCATTGATTTTCAGCACAATCCTTATCATGTCTACTCAAAAGTAAGTCCCACTGAATTAAATGGGTTAGCTCCCAGGTATGTGGAATTATCATTGCAGCTTTACTCCCAGAAAAGCTTCATATTGGGAAGGTTTTCAAAAAGACAAATAAACTGCCCTCTTCAGCAGAGTCAAAATTTAAACTGGTTTCACCCCTTAATTAGAAAAGTATAACACTGCAGCATGTACACTTTTTAAAAGTTCTGTTCAAAAATTATTTGAAAGATAAAATGTATGCCATTCTTCCAAATAATTAAAAAAACCCTTTGTACACTTTTATGCCTACCAAGATCCTTCTGTGATCTTCTGTTGTAGTGCAATCCTATGCATGTTTACTCGGAAGCATGCTTACTGAATTCGTGATGTGAGACCAGCAGGAAAAGGAAACTAAAAACTTGAAATAGGGTTTAGGTATTGCCTCGGGGTCAACAACTCTTGTCAATCACAACCTTGACTTCACTTGTTGACGAAAGGGCAGGGATTAGAGCAGCCAGTACTAACAGAAGGTTTTTTTGGGGGGGGGTGACACTTTGGTGTGTTTTTTTAACCAGACCACCTGGGAACTTTTTTTAAAATGAAATTTTAAGAGTCTGGAGATTAAGGCGACTTACCCAGAGAGAACTGTGATGCCCTTCCCTGGCTCTCCCTGTCAGGTTCCTACCTGCTCGTGGCTACTGCCTGTCACTAGGCACCACCAGGGACTCCACCAGTCCGGACTGTCCTTTTTTATGGTTTCTCTCCCCGCTCTAGCACAGATCTCAACAGATCCCCCTGCTAGGCAGCACCACCAGTCACGTCCTATAACCAGTAGTCCCAGAGACTCGGCCTGAGTCTCCCTCAATTAGGTTACCTCTGTGACTACATGCTTAAGCTGTCCCAATCCTTTTGATTTACTCAGACTGCTTGTGGTGTTATTCTTCCCTTCCCCGCTGCCACCATTTGTTATCCTTCAGCCTTGGTATTTACCTTACCCTCCCTTCTGGTCTGTGAAACCCCAGCCAAGGATCAGGCCTTTGGTAAACCAAAAGTATTTATTGCATAACAAAGATAACAAGATTTCTTTAAAAGGCACTTAAGCATATGGTTACATCTATTCCTGAGGTACTGGTCTTAGTATTAATCCGAACTCCACCCTCTCCTCACATCCACCAACTCTCCGCACAATCTCCTCTCAAAACCCACCAAAACAACCCACTAACATTCACCACCCCCGTCCACCCAGATTTACCTGTCATTCTTCCTTTTATACTGTCAGCCATTTTAAACATTCAGCCAATCGTCCAGCATTCTACTGCCCATTCACTCCCCCTTCCTCTTTCATTCTACTTACCATGTATCTCCTATACAAACAGCACTTACCCTATTTACACTAATACAGGAACATCACAAGAACCCCCAAAAACTTGAGTCTCCGGTTGAAATCCGGAGACCTGGCAACCCTAGCGGCTACCTTCTGAACGGAAGGGAGGTGTGTAAAACAAAGAAAAAAGCCAAACTGGGAGAAATGTGAACTGTTTCTTTTTATTTGGTTTTCGGGGGAAGTACGTTTCCTAAAAGGCAAGCATTGCTGGAAAGCATGAAGATGAAAGTGAAAATAAAGAGGGAATAGCTCTCGGGATCTAACTCGTGAATAATGGTGTTGACAAACTGTACAATTAACTCAGAAAACAATAACATCTCAAAGTAAATATTGCATATACATTTGTTTAAAGTGGTGAGCGGTATCCAGTTTCTAATAATGCTATTCCATTCCTGCCAATTTTGATGAACCTTGATAACATTTGTTGATTTGTGCATAGCTGCACTTCCACATATTTGCAAATCATGCTTTAAACTTGGTTTTGTGCAGAAGCTCTAGTATTTAACATAATGATCTCATTATTTTAATCGTGTTGTATTGTATCCAGAGTATATGTTAAAAGAAAGAGCAGTGATATTTATCTGGGTTCCTTCAGAAGGAAGGGCAGGATATACATTTAATAAATAATAATGCTAAAATAAAAATCTAACTGAATATCCAAAAATCTTTTCCATTGGGATTCTTAGATCCACCCCATTTTTTTGGTGCAAAAAGACAACTCTTGTTGCTCTTTTGAAATTGCCAACAAATTGAGCTGTATCCCTTATTCTGTTTATCAATAATGGGCTTTTATGCCAACATATCATTTTAATTTTTTCCAGTATCCACTTTTACTGAGAACTTTTAATCATTAGTTCATATTTGCGTCTGAATATTTTGCCAGACTTCAAGCCAGAGAAGACAATTATTTACACTGGAGATAATTCCATACGTAGCCAGAATTTTGCTTCTCTGTTTTTTATGCAGCACATTCTGCTTCCATAGAGAAGCCTCTTTTTACATTAAAAATTACTTATTATTTAGCAGTAGAAACTGTCATGCAGTGTTCTGAGGGCACATAGAATCATTGAATCGTAGAGTTGGAAGGGGCCTACAGGGCCATTGAGCCCAACCCTCTGCTTACTGCAGGAATCCAACTTAAGGCATACCCGACAGGCTGTCCAGGTGCTTCAAGGTAATTGGCATATCACTGTAGCAGTTAGGAAGTTTTTTCTGATGTTCAGCCGAAATCTGGCTTTCTATAACTTGAACCCATTATTCCGTGTCCTGAACTCTGGGGTGATCAAAAAGAGATCCTGCCCCTCTTCTGTGTGGCCACCTTTCAGGTAATTGAAGGGTGGTATCATATCTCCCTTCATTCTTCTCTACTCAAGGCTAAATATGCCCATTTCTTTCAGACCCTCCTCATAGGGCTTTGTTTCCAGTCCCTTGATCATTTTTGTTGCTCTCCTTTGAAACTGTTCCAGTTTGTCTGCATCCTTCTTAAAGTTTGGTGTCCAGAACTGAACGCAGTACTCAGGATGAGGCCTAACCAGTGCCAAATAAAGCGGAATTAGTACTTCACACAATTTGGAAGCTCTACCTATGTTAATGTAGCCTAAAATATCATTTGCCTTTTTTGCAACCACATTGCACTGTTGGCTCAACAATTCCAAAATCCTTATCGCATGTAGTGTTGCTGAGCCAAGTATCCTCCATCTTACACCTGTGCACTTGGTTTCTTTTTCCTAGGTGTAGAATTTTATACTTATCTTTGTTAAATTTCATTGTTTTCAGTCCAATGCTTCAGCCTGTCAAGATCACTTTGAATTTTGTTTGTGTCCTGTTTGTTTGTGTTTGGGTATTAGCTGTTCCTCTCAGTTTTGTATCATCTGCAATTTGATAAGCATTCCCTGCACCTCCTCATCCAAGTCATTAATAAAAATGTTGAAAAGCACTGGGCCCAGCACTGAGCCCTGCGGTGCCCACTCATTACCTCTCCCCACTTTGAGAAGAAACCATTGATAACCAATCTTTGAATATGATTCTGTAGCCAAATGCGGATCCACCTGTTGTTCCATCCAGCCCACATTTAGCTAGCTTGCTAATCAGAATATCATGGGGCACTTTGTCAAACTTTGCTGAAGATGAGCTAGATTGTGTCCACAGCATTCTCACAGTCTCCCTGGGAGATTATCCAGTCAAAAAATGAGTTAAGGTTAGTCTAGCAGGATTTGTTCTTGACAAATCCATGGTGGCTTCTAGTCATCACAGCATTATTTTCAAGGTGCTTACAGACTGACTGCTTTATAATCTCCAGGATTTTCCCAGGGATTGATATCAGGCTGACTGGTCTATAGTTCCCAGGTTTCTCCTTTTTGCCCTTTTTGAGGATAGAGACAACACCAGTCATCTGGCACTTTACCCATCTATGATTTCACAATATAATAGACAGTGGTTCCGAGAGTTCTTCAACTCTAGGATGCAGTTTATCGGACCCTGGAGGTTTGAACCTGTTCAAAGTGATTAGGTATTCCTTGACCATTTGTCTATCGATCTCTTTTTTTTTTTTGCAATTAATTTTTATTCCAATTTTCAAAACCAAAACAATACAAAAAGAAAACAACACAAATCAATAACTAGTACAATACAAAAAGAATATATATATATATATAAAAAAGAAAGAATATTGACTTCCGATTTGTCATAGTTCAGCTATAAATCTATAATATATATCAAACCTATCTCTTAATAGATTATAAAATCACCTTCCTTCAGCGGTTATCTTAGTTGGTTTCAAATCTCATTAACATCATATCATTTTAATCTTCCACAAAAAGTCAAAGAGAAGTTTCCAATCCTTGAGATATATGTCAATCATTTTTTTTTCTAAATAAACATGCCAGTTAATCCAACTCATCAAATCTACTAAGTCCAGTAATTTCAAATCGCTATAATTCAGCTATAAATCTATAATGTATAACAAACCTATCTCTTAATAGATTATAAAATCACCTTCCTCCAGCGGTTATCTTAGTTAGTTTCAAATCTCATTAACATCCTATCATTTTAATCTTCCACAAAAAGTCAAAGAGAAGTTTCCAATCCTTGAGATATATATCAATCAATTTTTTTTAATAAATAAACATATCAATTAATCCAACTCATCAAATCTACTAAGTCCAGTAATTTCAAATCGCTCTTCTGTCATTATCCATATTGGGTCCATCTTCCATCTTTACGCACCCAAAAATCTTGCTGTCATAGTCATATAATAAAAGTCTGATAGGAATTTCCTCCATCACAGATATTTTCTTGCCATCAAATCCAAACGTATCACTGAAGTATTGTTGCAAAGCCGCATCTCTGTTCCTCTTTTCCACATGATACACTAGTACATCTCTTGAAGATTTTTCCATTGACACAAAACAGGGATTAATTCTGTTAACTTTCTCCATTTCAAGTTCCATCAAATCCTTCCAGTCCAGGAATTTTTTTGAACCGATAATATCTTTATCTCCAATCTCTTCAATTCCTTCAGGGACAGCACTGAATTCCAAACTGTAATATTTGTCTCCAGGATCCATCACAGCCAGGAAATCCAAATCTTTTTTCATGTCCATAATTAAGCCAATCTCCATAGTTTGAACCTTGCCTTTAATTTCTCTTTCATCCTTTTTTTGTTTTCCAGATCTATCTTTATTCTCCTTTCTCATAGAATCCTGAGTTTCTTTCAGCTCCTGTCTCATTTCGTGAAATTCAATTCTCCACGCTTGTCTATTATTTCTCAGTTCTTGTTTTATTGAGTTAATCCCATTCATTATTTTCTGAAACATGTCTAGAGATAAAGTCCCTTCTTGTACATCCGTGATCTTCTTAATTGTCATTCTTAAAGCCAAAGGAACAAAACTCCTTCAATTATCAATGTCCCAAACAAAGAGCAGCTTATTTCTTTAACCAGTTACTAAGGAGTTAATCTTTCCAACCAACTAACGTCACACGCTAGACAGCCCTTATCTCTTATCTGCCCAGAAGTGTAAGAACGGCTTTAGTTCACAGCGTCCAAATAACTAGTAGCAGAGAGAATGAGCAGATTCGTCAAAAAAAAAAGTAGATCAGGAAAAATAGTCCCAGCCATATATTACACAAAAGTCTTATAAATCAAAAAGATTTCTTATCTCTTCCAATCAGAAATCTCCCATCCGTTGTAATCTTTAAAATGCTATTTTCCATATCAGCTTTTTGCAATAAAAAAAAAGATAAGCTATTTATATTTTCTTCCCCCTTAGTTCCGTGAATAAAAAAAGGAAAGTCTTACCTCACCTAGGTTATCTCAATTGCTATTACTTTGACAAATCTCTTTAGCTGTATAGATAAGAAAATGATGAATGTAGACAGGAGGATGTTTGCCTGTTAATCCGTAAAAAAACCCGGATCACTTATCCAGCTGAGCTAGCATAAAAATCCTCGCTCTGTCTGAGCTGCTGGAAGACAGACAATTCTGACGAATTCCAGACTCCAACAATCAAAACAAAGCTGTGTGGGAAATCTCACGTTTCTTCCTTATCCGGAAGAAATTATCCCCAGTCAGAAAAGAGCCTTCTGACTGAATTTAAACTGGATAAGTTTCATCCAAGACGGAGCTCGTCTCAGAGGCTGCACAGGCGTAGGGATCCTCCTGGGAAGTCCCAACCATTTGTCTATCGATCTCAAGCTCCAAATCCTGCCCCTTCAACTTGTACTTCATGTTTGCCAGGAGGGTCATAGATCCTCTTTTGGGAGAAGACTGAGCCAAAGTAGGAATTGAGCACTTCTGCCTTTCCTTTGTCATCTGTTATCATTTTGCCATCCTCATTGAGTAGCTCTACCACCATTTCTTTTCTCTTACACTATGGATGTACCTGAAGAAAGCTTTTTTTGTTGTTTTTAGCATCCCTTGCTAACTTTAGGTCATTCTCAGCTTTAGCCTTCCTGACACCATCCCTGCACTTCTGTGCTACCGTCTTCCTTTGTGGCCTGGCTTTCCTTCCACTTCCTGTATGTGTTTTCAGGTCATTTCTAAGCTTTATGTGAAGCCATATTGGCTTCTTTTGCTGTCTTCCACCTTTTTTCCTTGTTGGAATTGTTTGCAATTGTGCCTTTAGTATTTCCTTTTTGGAAACTCTCACCCATGTTGGACTCCTTTACTCATTAGAGTCGTTTGCCATGGAATTTTGCTTATCATTGTTGTGAGTTTATTAAAACGGGCTTTCCTGAAGTCCAGGATACACGTATGGCTACTTTCAGCTGTTGCTTCCTTTAAAATCAAGAACTCAAGTATAACTTGGTCACTTTCCCCCAGAGTTCCCATAACTGCCACTTCAACCACTAAGACATCTCTGTTGGTTAGAATCAAGGCAAGAATTGCTGACCCTCTAGTTCCTTCCTCCACTTTTCTGTAGAAGAAAGTTATCAGCATCACAAGTCAGGAATGTCTTGGAGAGGTCATGTTTGGCAGAATTTGTCTCCCAACAGATAACGGGGCAATTGAAGTCCCCCATTACTACTACATCATGCCTCTTTGAAACAATGGCAATTTGCTTTTCAAAAGTTTCATCTTTCTCTTCTCCTTGATTGGGTGGTCGGTAGTAGACTCCAATCACCATGTTCCTTTTATTCTTTGCCCCATTTTTTACAATCCAGATACTCTGAGTGAGACTACCAAGCTCATCCTCCTGTATTTCCGTACAGGGATATTTTTAACTTATAGTGTGACTCTGCCTCTCTTTCTATTCCTTCTGTTCTTTTTGAACAAGTTATATCCTTCAGTTGCTGTATTCCAGTCATGGGAGTCATCCCACCAAGTTTCAGTCATACATCCTATTACGCCTGTTATATTCCTGCTTGGGATTGCAGCTAAATATTTTAGTTCCATTAAATGTAATTAACTGTAATTTGTTAGGTGTACTGTGTAAAAAATGTCAGAAACACAATCTAAACACCATTTCTCACTCATTATTTAAATTTGTGGAATAACAGAAAATGGCTAAATTAATGCGGATTAAATGGGCATTCTAAGCCAGGCTGTAGATCCAGTGATACACTATATATTTGTGAATGATTTGGTAAGTCGTATGTAATCTTCCAAAGCTAAATGTAGCAATACAGTTCTTGATATTTTCCACTGTTTAGAATGTACAAATAAAACTCCAGTCTGTTTTGTGGGTCAAAAGAGGGAAAGGATGGTTCTTGTTTATGCGTTGTTAGGTAGTTGGTGATTTTGTTTGTCTTCCACTACGCCCTCCATAATATACTAACTTCTTTGTATTATAGGATACCTTCAAGTATAGTTACCCTCCATTGGTTGATGATGATTTTCAAACTCCATTATGTGAAAATGGGCCCATTACTAGTGAGGATGAAACCGAAACCAAAGAAGAAATAGACATGGAAAACAAAGAGAGTCTAGATTCTAATGAAGAACAAGCACCTAATTCAAAAAAGGTATCCCTGAACTGAAGGATACATAGAAAAGAATGTTATATAAACTGCAATTTGACCGCAGTCTTCCAAGCATTTACTGTTAATCAGTACACTGAATAAAGTCTAAAGAGTAATTCATTGGTTATGTCTTGCTGTCAGAATGAAGGATCCAGGCCCAGAAATTGATCTTTACTGATCCTCATATTCTGTATATGTGAGCATATTGCTTAGCTGATAGCATTTGCACCAGTTATCCAGGAATGCTATCTGAAGGGGGTCCTAAGTTCTTCTGGGATACCAGGAGACTTTTGCCCAGAGGTGGCATTTCACTGTCTTTCTGTTTTGCTTCCTTCCCCTTATATGAAAATTAAGAGTTCTTTTATGGGGCATACTCACATTTTTAGAACTCTCCAGAAATTATTTAGGTGATACCAAGTTCCTTGGCCTTTTTTCTCATGAGCTTGTCTGAATCTGGACAGGACATACAGAGTTCATGTCTGAACTAGAGTAGCTTTGGCCCTATCTGTGTTGGAGTTGCTCCAATCTCGTTACTTTTAGCCTTAATTCTCCCAAAAGTCTCATAGCTTAATTGCTGACACAGATTCTCATTAATTCCCTAGGTTTGGCACTCAAAGAAGGTGTGTATGTGACAGTACTACTGTGTTGCTCTCTTTTGTCTCAGTGACTTGGCAGTCATATTTACATGAGTGCTTGTTGAAAGTCACACACTTATATGCACTGTACCGCAGTAAGTGGCAGCATCTACACACATTTTTTAAAAAAAATCATACTGTTTATGGGTTACCATGAAGAGTTAAATATACCTACTTATAGGTTCTCTCCGTGGTAAATGTTCCTTTCCACTCAACACATTTATTTTGTGCACTATAATTTCTTGCATAATGTTGTTAACTTTAGAGGCATACAGTATATTCTGTCATGCTCCAACAGTTATTTATGTTCTTACATTGTTATACCCCTTTATTCTGTCATGGACGCCAAGGCCTGTGTCTTCAGACCATATCTGGGACGTGACCCAGAGTGGGCCTATGTACATACGGGCTTTCTCAGTTCCCATAATCAGAGTAAACTGGCTATACTCTGGGACAAAATTGAAACCTGCCTCAGACACCTGGGTCACCAGGATCAGGCCCTATCATTGTGCAACCCTTTTATTCTCATATATATTAATAACTACTTGTCACATTAATAAAAGGTTGGAGGGGAAACAACACTAGTTTTGTAGACAACACTGCAGAGGGACAGCCCGCTCTGGGTGGTCCAACTTCTGCTGCAAAGGTCCCATGGGAGATGTGCAGCAAGTCTGTTCACAGACATTTTATGCACCCCCATCAACATTCCATTTTCTGTTGAATATATTGTTTAAATGTATGCAATGACTGATGGTGTAGTTAGCCTTAAAAACATGGAACTTCCCCTCCTGTTATGTTGTGTCTTTGCTTATATTGACTTCTATGGCATCACTGTCACTTTAGCTATCTCCACCTGAAATGTGGAGGAAGGACTGGGAGCTGTACAGCACGACATGTCAGGAGGTGTAGCATTGTTGTGTGAAAGAGGAAGGAGGGATATTGAGTAGCAGTAGCACTGTGTGTCTCATAGCATCTACTTCTGCCAAGATTAAAAGGAAGCTAATAATAGCAAAAGGCAGCTATAAAAAGGGGTTGGTGGTAATGGTTTTTGCCAAGAATGTTCAGTCTTGCAGTCAGAACAGCCAATTAATATCTAGCTCTATTATGAAGGCTCAGGATAGGTAACTCAGCATGTTGCTTAAAATAACCACCCACATTCTCAAGATGCTGACTCATACACATCTACACAAAGTTACTTAATTTGCATTGTTTAAAATGGCAACATTAGGATTTCTGAGGAATATGGAATATGCTGAAATGGAGTAGGTGAAAAAAAATATATCAAAAGATAGGACATGGCAAGGCATATGAATTTTAAAAGTGTTCTCTCACTATGAGAAACCAAACGTTGATTTTAATAGTGAAATACCTTCAGTAAGTATAATATTTACATTCTATCAAACCAAAATACTTTGTTTCAGTATCTTTAATTGTGAAGTGGTATGTTCATTCAGTTAATGATGCAGAGTCTGTAATATGCAATGCCATTCTACTTGATGGTGAAATATAATTGATTCCTGAGTGTATATAGATTGTGTTTCTTGTTTCTGTTTGCTTAGGCAAATTTTACAGAACAACCTCCAAAATCAGAAGAGTATGAAAAACAAGATTCCAAAACAAAAAATGCAAAGAAAGCACTTACCACTTTCAAAGGACCTTTATTACACATCAGGTATTAGTAATAATAACATTAAAATTGTAGGTCTTTCCTTATTGTAATAGCACTGCTCCATGTCCTGAAAATTACTGGAACTTGAGGGGAAATATACTTCACATTTTAAGAATTACTTGACTTTGTATGATTCTGAGGTCCTCTGAAACTTGTGATGTTTCTTGGCGTCATTGATTATATCACAAGGTACTATTGGTGATAAGAGTTCAGAAGGCTATATTGTAAACAGGTACTTTATTACCAAGGTTTGTTTGTCTTTCCCCATCTTTGATAGACATCTCTCTTCTCCTCCTCCCCCCCCCATATGTGTATACACTCTGCTGGTATTTAAAACATCCCTCACTGCTTCAAAATTGTATGACTTATTCTGACTGAGTAGCTATGTGCAGAAGCATACAGCTAGGTAAGAGGCTAGATGCAGCAAGTGCCTCCCTCTTGCCTGATCATTTCCATTTGTCCTGGGCAACAGGAGGAGAAAGCTTATTTCCCTATCCCCCCCGAAGGCAAGCTTGTTGACTTCCAGGTGCTGATGGAGCTGATGTGTAGCAGATAAGAAAATTAACTCAAAGTTAAGAAGTCCTTCAAACTGGATAGTTATAGGCAAAATTAAACAAGCCAACTTCAAACCATGAGAAGGGGAGGAGGGACCATGCAAGCCTAATATTTTCTGTTCAGGCTTGTCCATGTAGTGCTAAACCATGGTTTAATGTTTCATGTGAACCAGCCCACTGCCTCAGCCGCTCTTTATAATATGGAATCACATTGTCTACCTTACTTTGTTAATACAAAGATTAACGAGGTAACATTGAGCTCTAAATAAAAGCTCAATGAGTGTCTTGGCTGTTGGGAGGCAAATACTAATCTCTGTTTCCCCTCATCCTGGCTGCTGGGCATCACTTGTGTTGCCCTTTATACATGTATATCAAGGTTGCCTTTCTCCATCCCTTATAGTAGTGGTTCTTACGAAGTAGTCAGTACCTGAAAGTAATGTATACGGTTCTACTGTGGGAGTAAAATATTGTATCTTAGAAGTAGGGGAAAATGAGATTTAGAAACTCTGGTTTAATTATTACATTGTTAATTTGTATAGTACTGAATAATCTGCAAATGAGCTGTAACATTTATTGTTAAAGTGTAGATGATGCTTAATTTTTCTTTGTTAAATTTTTTATATACTGTTAGATAAAATGCGTACAAAACATTCGATGTGTAGTAAGAATTTGAAAGCATTTGAAAATGTGATTGTTGCACTGGAAATCTGAATTAAAGTTTTTGTTTATACAAATTTGGTATCAGTCTAGATTTTGGGGAAGCAATGCAATCTGTAGCTTTGACTTATTGTAATGTAACTTACACCTGAAGTCAGTGCCACACGGGGCTTTAGCATGTAGTTGAAGATAATTTTTAGAGGCTAGGTCTATTCCAGCACAAACTTCTAATGTGCATTAAGAACATTCCACCAAAGAAACATTCTTCATGTGAAATGATGAATGGCTGTGAGTTTCATCACTTCCACTTGTCTTCAAAAAAGGAAATGTGTATTTCTGTTAGGTTTTGCATGATGTGCATATGTCACTTTGACGTAGTAGCTGTAGGCAACCAGGAATTCCATACAGGTGAGTGAATGCATGAAATTCCTTGCAGGTAAGTGAGGGGCTGGCAGAGGAAGGACTCTGAAACCAGGCAAACTGCCAATATAAAAGTTCAGTTTTTCACCCCTTCTCAGCCAACCCCCAACAGGCTAGGAACTTGTGGACGTGCAAGACTGGCCTATGTGTCTGCATAATTCATAGGGTATTTAGGGGCAGGGGGAGATGGAGTAGAGATTCTAATAAAGAGCTACTGTCCTAGCATTTCCCCTCCAGATCTAACGTGTCATAATTTGGACAAAATATATCCCCACATTTTTAAAATTCATATTGCATTCTGAGTGTTGTAATATAGATATGTTGGTGTATAATTCACTATTGTAATACCTATTGGCTGGGATCCAAAGCACCACCTGACTAGTTTGTGCTTGTGTTTCTCAAACAGCAATCCTCTATGCTATGTGTCAAACCTCTTCTAAAACTGAGGGTATCATAGGAAGTAGTTTGTGTTACAGTATGGGAATCTATCTCTTAAAGGAGAAAAAGAAATATTTTACATGCCCAAGCACTTAGGTGCATGCAAGGTAGTTCTTTGGGTCCCAGGTACTGAGATAAGTGTGCAAAGTACTAATATTTCTGCTACATAATAAAATAGAAAGTGCAGACTTTGCCTCAATGTGCGCAAAACCCTTTCATTTTGTCTTAAATGTTGAAATGATACAAAACTATGGGGAGGTTCCCAGGCTCAAGTGTTCCAGCATGTGATTTTCATACCCAAGAGCCAGATTCAATCTCCATCATCTTCCATTTAAAAATTATCTCAGATAGTAGGGCTGCGAAAGAGTTTGGAGAGCTGCTGCCATTCAGAGTAGACAGTACTGGGCTAGATGGACTAGTGATGTGATTTCATGTAAGGTAACTGCATATATTTTCTACTTACCCAAAAAGATTAGACATTTGTTTTGCCCTTGGCTAGTTGATATTCCATGATATTTAGTTTAAATAC
This sequence comes from Rhineura floridana, assembly GCF_030035675.1. Classification (NCBI taxonomy): domain Eukaryota; kingdom Metazoa; phylum Chordata; class Lepidosauria; order Squamata; family Rhineuridae; genus Rhineura; species Rhineura floridana. Next base: position 75,023,030 of record NC_084484.1, read on the forward strand.
ATGTGTATTTTTCCAAAAATATTTTTTTGAAAACTTAGAACCCAAAATGAATGCTTGATATGATGGGAAAAAACAGAAGTATGAAGTGCTTGTTAAGTTAAAATCTAACTGTAAGGACTGTTAAAAGCCTTCACCCATAACAGTATACTTTTGAGGGATTAGATTAGAGCCTGATAATGACGGATAGTGTTATAAATAAGCATGGACTTGATTTTTCACAAAATAACGGAAGTTTGCAAACCTGAAATACAAATACTGTAAACTATTTGATTTTTCATTAGTCCAGCAGAAGAACTGCATTTTGGGTCCAAAGAAACCGGAGAGAAGAAATGCTTGATCGTTCTAACAAATGTGACCAAAAATACAGTGGCATTTAAGGTAAATACTTTGTCTAGTAATTAGCTTGGCTGAATAATAACAATAATACTTCATTAAATTGTGTTTGGAAGATATGCATGTTTTTTTATGCTAAGCTGAAGAAACTTACTGTCAAACCCAGAGTAGATAAAATGGTCCTAAAGATCCATTTTTTAACTATCACAACTAGATAACTGGACCTAAAATGTTTATCTCGCTTCAATATTGCAGTGAAACCTCAGATAATAGCTGTGAAACTTAGGAAGAAAATAAGCTAAGGAAGAACATGATAAACAGTGTTAAAACTAATAATTATATGGAAAGAGTGAGTGGTGAGAGATTTGTCTCCCTCATTATATTAGAACTGGAGGTCACCTAATTAAGATTTGGCAGCACTGTACACTGAGAACAAAAGAAGAGTAATTTGTTTTGTTTGACTTAACTTACATAATTCATTATGATACTTGCTTTAAGAATTTAAGAAGAATTCACTAATAGGCAAAACCCCTTGTGGTTTAAGAGTGTGCCTATAGCCAACAGATATTTCTACCAAAGTTCAAAAAGCAAGGAAATTGGGCAGCTATAGTGAATACATCAGGGGAGCAGGAGACGACCTCCTCTCTGAGATACTGTACTGCCCTACAAATTTGTAAAAATGCAAACACAATTTGGGTTGGTCTTCCATTGTCTAATCCACTTCTTCTGTAGCTTGGAAGAATTTGGTAACACGTACCAGCATTTCACACCCATTGAGGATGCTTACTCCTCACTTAGCTATTTTTAGGTGTTTTCCCCTTAAAGACTTTAGTACTTCTCCATACCTCCCTCTTCTGTGTAATCCACCCCTGAAGATTTAATTTTGCTCTTTTGATAGAGCTAAATTGATAATTTAGCTCAGAAGCCAAATATCCCAAGTACCGCATTCTGGACACAAATAGGGAATAGATAACTTTTTGTTCTGCTTGTAAGCTTGAGAGTCATCTAGCTGGCTGCCTTTTTAAATGGGAAAACTGGTAGCTTTTAATATAGTTTCACCATTTTTAGGTGAGAACAACAGCACCTGACAAATACAGAGTGAAACCAAGTAACAGCAGTTGTGAACCAGGCACATCGCTAGACATAATAGTATCTCTTCATGGAGGTAAGTAAAAACTCAAATAGATGTGGATGGATGAAATAAACAAATTCTGTAATGTACATTACCACCAATAATGCTGGAATTCTAGGTATGTTTACTAGGAAGTAAGTACTGTTACCAAATACCTGTTCATACATTATATCACTGCCTTTAATCATCTGTCTAGTCGGAATCTCCCAGTTAAGCATTTTGTCATTCCCCATGGTGATGGGCTGAGGCTGTTTCCAATCTTTCTCAGGTGGAATTCCAAAGGCCAAAATATGGTTGAACCAAATTCTCTAAAATGTTATCTTTGGATTTCCAAGTAAAAATGCTGTTAAAGAGGCTTGGATTTCAAGTGGTGTGCTATTTAAATGGCCAGTTGTACCCAATTTTTTCTTGTCATCACAGCTTTATTTGGCGTCTGTAAAAAGAGTTCCAATGAGTAGCATGCTTACAGATGCACCTTAAGATTTAATATGGATCACAGAATCATAGAATAGTAGAGTTGGAAGGGGCATCAAGTCCAACCCCCTGCTCAATGCAGGAATCCAAATCAAAGCATTCCTGACAGATGGCTGTCCAGCTGCCTCTTGAATGCCTCCAGTGTCGGAGAGCCCACTACCTCTCTAGGTAATTGGTTCCATTGTCGTATGGCTCTAGTTAGGAAGTTTTTCCTGATGTCCAGTCGAAATCTGGCTTCCTGCAACTTGAGCCCATTATTCCATGTCCTGTGGGTGACGACCTTTCATGTACTTGAAGAGTGCTATCATATCTCCCCTCAATCTTTTCTTCTCCAGGCTAATCATGCCCAGTTCTTTAAGTCTCTCCTCATAGGACTTTGTTTCCAGTCCCCTGAGCATCCTTGTTGCCCTCCTCTGAACCTGTTCTGGTTTGTCTCCATCCTTCTTGAAGTGCAGAGACCAGAACTGGACGCAGTATTCAAGATGAGGCCTAACCAGTGCTGAATAGAGGGAAACTAATACTTCACGCGATTTGGAAACTATACTTCTGTTAATGCAGCCTAATATAGCATTTGCTTCTTTTGCAGCCACATCGCGGTGTTGGCTCATATTCAGCTTGTGATCAACAACAATTCCAAGATCCTTCTCACATGTCGTATTGCTGAGCCAAGTATCCCCCATCTTATAACTGTGCATTTGGTAGAACTTTACATTTATCCCTGTTGAATTTCATTCTGTTTTTTTCAGCCCAATGCTCCAGCCTATCAAGGTCCCTTTGAATTTTGTTTCTGTCTTCCATGGTATTAGCTGTGCCCCCCCCAATTTTGTATCATCTGCAAATTTGATAAGCATGCTCTGTACCTCCTCATCCAAATTGTTAATAAAAATGTTGAAGAGCACAGGGCCCAGGACCGAGCCCTGTGGTACCCCACTTGTTACTTCTGCCCAGTTTGAGAAAGAACCATTGATAAGCACTCTCTGAGTACGATTCTGGAGCCAACTGTGGATCCACCTGATAGTTGTTCCATCCAGCCCACATTTAGCTAGCTTGCTAAGAAGAATATCATGGGGCACTTTGTGAAAAGCTTTGCTGAAGTCGAGATATATTATGTCGACAGCATTCCCACAGTCTACAAGAGAGGTTACCCAATCAAAAAATGAGATAAGATTAGTTTGGCAGAATTTATTCTTCATTAATCCATGTTGGCTCCTAGTAATCACTGCCATTGTTTTCAAGGTGCTTACAGATTGACTACTTTATAATCTGCTCCAGAGTTTTTCCAGGGATTGATGTTAGGCTGACTGGTCTGTAGGTCCCTGGTTCCTCCTTTTTGCCCTTTCTGAAGATAGGGACAACATTAGCTCTCCACCAGCACTTCACCAGTCCTCCACGATTTTGTAAAGATAATAGACAGCGGTTCTGAGAGTTCTTCAGCCAGTTCCTTCAATACTCTAGGATGCAGTTTATCGGGCCCTGCCGATTTGAACTCATTCAAAGTGATTAGGTATTCCTTGACCATTTGTCTATCAATCTCAAGGTCTAATCCTGCCCCTTCTACTTCATGTTTCTCGGGAAGGTCATAGACCCTTTTTGGGAGAAGACTAAGCCAAAGTAGGAATGGATTATGACCCTGGGCCAGTCACTGCCTCTCAGCCTCAGAGGAAGGCAATGGTAAACCACCTCTGAATACTGCTTACCATGAAAATCCTGTTCATAGGGTCGCCATAAGTCAGAATCAACTTGAAGGCAGTCCATTAGCTTTTCATTTTCTTGAACCAAAAGGAGAGTGCTTTGGCTGACCTTAATATGAAAATTTTATATGCATACTTAGTTTGAATCTTTTTAAATGTTAAAAAAATAAAAATCATAATTACCTCTAGAAAATTTAAGAAATCAAGATGTGGCGGATGCTATGTAATCATTGTCATTTTTTATTTATTCTGAAATTGGGCTGCATGTTTAGTAATGGATGGATAAGTGAAACGTATTCTTTCAACAGTGTGTGTGAACAAGAGAAAAGTGTATACCACTTGCTTTTAAAATATTACAGCAACTATATTTTAAATATAATTTATTTTATGACAACTGTGTGACAGGCATACTATAAAATAAATTAATCCCAAATCATTGATGTGTTCTATGAATCCGCCATAATTCATTCTGAGGGTTTTCATTAACCTAGAATGATCTTAGGATAGCTTATGCCCATCAGGGTTTGTTATTGGGATGTGCACTGACCACAGGATGTGGTTTGAACCCCGATTCCAGGTTTCAGAAAACATCCCACTTCAGACCAAAGCTCTTCAGAGGTTGTCTAGTTTGACTCATTTTCCACTTTAGACAAATGACACTTCCTGCTTTCCCCATTTATTATTATGGGAAAAGAGAGAAACAGCTATGATTTTATTTTCCTTTTGGCCAAAGTGGATGAAATTTGCTAAGTGGATAAAACCTGCCAATTACAGATAAAATTACAGACAAATAGGTCCAGAGTGGTTGTTTTGTTTTTGTGCTGGGCATATTTAACTGCACTGATTTTCCTGCAAGGGCAACAATTAAGGTTTTGGGATTTACTCATTTTCCCCACCCCATTCACTATTACGAAACAAAAAAACCATGATTTTCTTTTTGAAAGAATCACATGGAATCTGAAGTCATACTAGCTTTTCCTTAGTGTATAAAGCCTGTCAAATTATAACCTAATAGGATTTTTTTTGAAGCACTATTTGAAGGGTTAAATCCAGCAACATTTCAGAAGGCTAGCTACAATGTTTTTCTTGCAAGGACACCTCTCCCCCTCCCCCCAAAAAAATCTGGTGTTTTTATTATATGGCAAGCTTAGGGAGAAATGTTTCTGTTTTTGCAGATACACTCTGCTACGTTTTAAAAAATTCCAAGTCTTCAAAGCACTTCAGAGGTCCCTGCTATGGTTCAGCGTTCTCTGTAGAGATCCCACTTCAGCTCTGAATTTGTTCAATGCATCCTGCTTCAGTTCTGGATTCAGGATTTATCCACATCTAGTGCACATCCCTATTATTTATTGCAACCCTTAAAGCTTTATCATGGTGTGAAGTTTTTCATTTAAAAAGATATTAGATCAAAGATGCGGAGATTTAAATATATAGTGCTTAAAAAGGTGGCTGCCCCTGTTATGGATTGGTTAAAATAACCACATGATTTCAAAACAAGGAACCACCTTAACCCATCCAGCACTTCCTGCAACTTACTACTGTCCATCCTGAGCAATGGGAGATTAAAATTCCCTGACCAAGACTATCAACAGGAGCCAGTTTCATACATTCTCCTAGATCTTTTAACTGGATAAATAATATGATGAAACAGGATCCCTAATTTTTTCTCTTCCCACTCTTTTGCAACTCTTTTATAAATTGGCAAGTTTTTTTCATGCTACTACTTACTGTATATCTGTTGTAGCAAACGAGCTGCTTGTGTAATCTGTTGAACTTTTAACTCTTTTCCCCATAGTATTAACTTGTAAATATTGCTTGAATCCAAAAGAAGTAAAATTGTCATGTTATTAACCACTTTCTGTTGATTGAGCAGGTTGTGCAGCTTCTCTGCAAGACCGTTTTTTGATTATGGCAGCAGAAATGGAGCAATACTCTGGAGCAGGAACACAAGAACTGGCTCAGTTTTGGAAGGAGGTTCCCAGAAGCAAAGTGATGGAACATAGGTAAACATTTTGTGTTTTTGTGGCTATCTTGAGCTGACTATGCAACCTAAAGTAAATGTTCCATATCAGTTTGTATCTTAGCAGAAGAGGGTGAAATTTGAAACAGATGCACACTTGATAGGCATGATAGAAAATAAAGCTTTGAAGTTGGTGTGGGGAACCTCTGGCCCTTCAGATGTTACTGAACTGCAACTCCCATCAGCCCCAGTAAGCATGGATGACTGCTAGGGATTATGGGAATTATAGTTCAGCAACATCTAGAGGGCCAAAGGTTCCCTACACCTAGTTTAAAAGCATGAGACTTGTGGGTTCCTTCCTTAGGAGTTGCACAGATATAACTCTGAAATTTTAAGTGGTGGTGTTTATTATAAGTGGTGAAATTTTAAGTGTTGGCATGTATGTATAGTATAGCCGAGCTGGTTCTTACACTTTCTGATGACCTGGATAGATATATGTAAAAATGATTTAAGATATGAAAAAGTCAAGATAGTGCTTAGGCAAACAGTAGAAAGAAGTTGCCAATACTAACCCAACCCAAATTTCTCCTTTCTACAGTACAGAGCAGGTATCAAACACAAGAGAGAAAAATACTACAGATTGTGTAGCCAAGTGCACATGCATGGCAGGCATTAGTACTCCCAAAAATCCACCAAAGCCTTGGCTCTGGAATAAGACATGGGTAGATAGAATCATCTATTGCTCTTCCAAGCCATTTACCTTTCCCTCTTGATCTAACACCCATCCACAGCAGATGATGAGAACCTTTTAAGTGCTCAGATAATAGTGTTCTCATCATCCCCTTTCAAATCTCCCCTAGTGAACTACTGTCTATAACTAGTCAGTGCTCATGCAAGCTTACCAAGCCAGTATCGCCCATATTTTGTGTAGGTAATCTTGCCCTTGGGATAGATGATTCCTCAACAGCCTGTTCAGGCTATAACTGATGATGATCTTCTCTTGCCTAGTCACTGTGCTGGGAAGAGGAAGCAGAAATAAAGGCTGCAAATGCCAGCAGGTAATGGAAGCCATGGAACAGAAGATATTTAGAAAAGGAATAAGCATGACCTCTCATAATTGTACTATATATTGCTGCCCTACTGTTTTTATTTGTCCCAGGTTAAGATGTCATGTTATAGAAAGCAGCAAACCTTCTACTTTAACAATAAATGAAAATGCATTTAATATTCCTGCAAAGACGAATGAGGATTTACACTTACAGGTAATACTTGTGCATTTTATTAGGAATGTGCAATGCACTGGGGGGTTTCAGGCCTTCTTCCTGCAGCCATTAGTGTCCTTGAAAAGCCAGACCTGAAGGTTGGAGACCCCCTCCAGAGTGGCAGTTGCTGTAATGGGAGGAGCTGCTGTACAAAAGGGAACAGTGAGAGATTCAGGACAGAAAAACAGGAAGTATTTCTTTATGGAGTACAGTTAAACTATGGAATTGGCCACCACCACACAGTGTGATGGTGGTCACCAAGTTCGATAACTTTTAAAGGGGGTTAGACAAATTCATGGAGGATCAGGTATCAATGTCATGATCAATTGTCATGACATTTGGCCACTGTACTGCATGCTCAGATAACTTCCAGACTAGATTATTGCAATGTTCTGTACATGGGGCTACTCTTGAACATGACTCAAAACTTCAACTGGTCCAGAATGCAGCAGCCAGATTACTGGCTGGGGTTCCATTTAGATCTCAAATAATTCTTGTTTTGCCAGTTGGTTTTGAGACTCAGTTCGGGGTGTTCATATTCGTGTTTAAAGCCCTAAACAACTTATGTCTCAAATATCTGAAAGACCTCTTCCCTCCCTATCAGTTTTCTCAGGTGTTGATCAGCAGAAGTGGCCCCCTTGGTAGCTCCACCACCCTCAGAAACTCAGGGTGGTGATAGCCCAAGAGAGGGCATTCTGTGGCAGTCCCTAAGTTGTAGGACTCCCTACCTACAGAGATGTGTCTACCACCTTCACTATACAGTTTTCATCATGTGCTGAAGACATCTGGATGACCCTTGAAATACATATGTCTAGGATCCACCCTTTTCTTGATTTATAAAAGTGATAAGAAAGTACTATGGGCTTTTCAGACTTAGCAGATGTTGAATGTACTAAGATTATGGGTAGCACATATCATATTTTCAAATATTTATGCCTTAGTTATACAGTAGAACATCAGCAAATTTGCAGCTAACTGCTGTTAAAATATATGTAAGAAAAATACACCAAGTTTTTTTAATGCCATTTACTCTTTTCCTTTTTCCAGCTAACACAATTATTGCAAGCTAATAAAAGACTTCGAGAACAGATTGATCGCTGTGTCTGGTTCCAGCAATTGACTCTTTTGTTCATGTTGCTATTAGTTGCCAGTACTGCCTTTTGTTTCTACCTGCTGTATGCTCCAAGGAGGTAAATAGCAATGCTTTGTACAACATTCCACCTCTATATAATTGTTTTGGAAAAAGCAAACAACCAGTACTATTAAACAGTATATGAAACTGCCAAAAAGGAGATCTATATGGGGGTGCCCAGAAGTTATAAATCACAAGGTTGTGACCTATGTCTTTAATCAACAAGTAGAGTGACTTTGTTGATATTTATTACAGTACAAGCAGAAATGGGATATTAAGGAGTCATTTTCATTGGACAATCTAATAACTGTTACAGAGCAAAGGATGTTTATGAATTCGCATATTTTTACTTTCTGTTATGCAGAAGTATACAAGATGTATCAAAATTAATTTTGTACATAACATGTATTTCCTTTGAAATGAAAGTGCAGAGTTGATGATAATATAGGAGAGTCTCATCTGTGCTGTTGTATAAAGTATATGGGTGTACATAGCAGAAAATGAAAGATGTGATCATGCAGTTTGAAATTGAAGAACTGCATCCTACGGATGGTGGTCTTTGTTCTTGTTCACATTTTTCAGAATTACTACTATATTATTTAACACTATACTATTTTGTATTCACTACCTTGCAGCCATGTTGCCCAGAAATGCCTGCCATGGTTCCAAAGAGAACTGATACAAAAGCTTGTTTTTGGAAGACTGTCATAGTTCATTACTGTACACCATGATCTTTAAAAAAGAATAGTTGTGCAGGAGCACACCTTCCAGTCTTCAGTGTGCTTTGTTCTATAGAACTACAGTAGCTAGTTTAGGAGTGCAACCATATTATTCCATTAAAATATTACTGTTATTTCCCACTAGTGTGATGTTATAGAAGGCATTCTTCTGCACTTTTAAGGCAACAAATAGATCATAAATCATGATTCATAATCAAGTTTGGAATAATTACTGTTAGTGTAATTTTTTGAAGTATGTGTTGTAAATCATGTGCGATGTGGAAGAAAGGTGGGTATACAGAGGAATTACAATGAGAATGGTATCTATCACTTCTTGAAAGTACTTTAGCAGCAGTTTAAAAGATGAATAAAAACATTCCTTAGAGATAACTACTGTATGAAAATTAAAAACAGGAGCCTGGTCAGGTTTTTTTTGTCAACACTGAATCTTTTGTAAATCAGTCAAGTTGTAACAAGTATTTGCAGCTAAGATCAGTTTTCTGTGCCTCTTCTTGCTGTAGAATAATCAGAAGCGTAAAATCAAAGACTGTCTAAACTAGTAAGTGGGCACACATTGGTTATGTTCCACTGCATAGCATAGCATATGCAGGAGCTTATTTCCTTCTGTGTATGAGTGAGAAGTTCTATGTGCACACAGGCACTTTTTGTTGTAGTCTGTGAGGAGAAAAGTCCCTGAAGAGCTAAAGTTTAGTATCTGCAATGATGTTCCCAAATTTCAGCAGTGGCACTAAGCACTCATCATTGAGCACGTAACTTCTATCACAAGCTACTTCTTCCACTGCAGTGTGCCTCACCTTGGTAGTGCTGCTCACTCTTCTGGGTTCTTTATTTTATTTTTAATTGGGATTGACTGCTGCAAAATTCAACCACATTGCCCACAAAGTTAAGCAAGTTTGAAGCTATTGGTTAAGCATGCTTATCTGCTTGACTATGACCTTAACGTGTAGAATTTGGCTGTGTTCATGCTAAGGTTCAAATTAAAGGTGTATTTAGCTAGACCCAGTTTTAAACATATTAGTTTGCTGCCATCTTACCTAGTGTCAGCTTCTAAGTCCCAGAGCCTAGGGACATGTGTGTCTCTTTCAGCTTGTTCATTTTATTGAAACACTAGCCAAAAGTTTTGAGCACTGTGAATGGGAGTCAGTTAATCACAGGGTTCTCAGTTGTTCTGGATTCCAGTCAGCTTATCTTTTTTAAACAAGTCACTTCACATTTTCACAAACAAGCCAAAGCTGTTTGAATAATTTGTCTCCCATATCAGATGTGTTGCTTTCAGTTAATTTCTTCTAAAGTTCTAGTTTCTTAGCTAGCCATCTGTAAGTACAAAATATAGAATAATTCTTGTCTCGGTTTTCTTAAGCATTTTCTAAAAACAATTCAGTGAGTTTTACTAGATTAAATTGCACTCTGTTGAATTATCAATATATATTAATAAATATATGCCATTAAATGCTCTTAATGTTCTGGTGCTTCAAATATTTTCAGTATTTTATTACTGTATTCATATTTTCTATGTAAAATTGATAAGATGCTTCTATTTTAATATGTTATAAATTAATAACTGCATTTGTGAAATAAATAAGAAAACCTATAGTGTTCATTGCAGTTCTTAAATAACCACAATTTGGACATGTTTTTCAAGGATAATATACTTTTCTTGGGTGATCTTTAGAGGTGCTTATACTTATAATGAAATATTTCATTGCCCTTCTGTTCTACCTAGATACTGTTTTTCATTAAAAGACTGTCTTCATGGTAGCCACATCTGTAGCATAAGGAAAGTCCTCCTGCAAGTTATTTAGTAAGTCCTGACTTCAGTAGAATTTGAATGATCAGATTTAAGCTCCAGCACACAAAAGACTAGTTTGTGTATGCCAGATTCCTACACTGAACACATGCCATCTTCCCTGCTTTTTATAGAATTAGAGGGCTGCAGGGAGCCCATCTTGGCTATTTCTGTACAGGTAACAGAAGCTAGCGTAAGTATAGATGAAATTAGAATTTCCTTCTGAGCAAATATGCATAACACTGGAATCTCTGTACTTGAGTTCTAACTTCTTTTTTGCCTTTCAGGTTCTTAGACTTCACCTTGAATCCAAAAACACAACCTGTGGCAGTATCAAAAATAGGGATTGTGTTTTTTTTTTGTCCTTGGCATGGCCCACGGGAAGGAATATTACAAAGTGTTAGCGTGTACTCAACATACTTGTACCTGTGGGTCTTTTGAAAAACACAAACAAATTTTCCAGCATCAGTATTGTGCCTTACCTCAGAAGTGCACCAGTCAATATCTGGCAAAAACGAGAGGAAAGTGTCTACACTATATTAGTGGTGAGAAACCTCTAGCTCACAGGCCTATGAGGCTGTTTCCCAAGCCAGGCTGACCTGCCCTACACCTGACATAAAATGACATTATGAGTTTTGTGTAGACTTAGGGATGTACAGCGACCACAAGATTTACCTTCTATCTGTAGTGGTTGGAAGCAACCCAGTGGCTCAGATCTGCTCTGTCATTCCTATTCTATTTGTTATTCAGATCAAAATATATTAAATTTGAAGTTCTGTGTAACCCTCCATAATCCAAAAATAAGTTTTCCTTTTTCACAGAAGTGGATGAAATCTGCAGGCAATGGAGCCATTCCAGAATGGTTTAAGTCTGCCAAATTTCAAACAGATCTATTATAGGGAAACCATTAAAGTTGGTTTTCTTGCAAGAATTGTGTACAGGGTTGACCCATCTGAGAGGACAATGCATGGCAAATTTCAGAAAGGTATGTGAACTGGTTCTCCCAGAAAGGCAGACTTTACAATTTTGGGGTGGGAAAACAGAAATCATGTTCCCTTTCATAGGTTTGAGAACAGGAGGCGTAAGGGAACTGCTCCCTGGTTATGACACCAGCCAAAGGTCAGACAAAGGCATTCAAGAGGCAGCTGGACAGCTACCTGTCAGATATGCTTTAATTTGGATTCCTGCATTGTGCAGCAGGTTGGACTTGATGGCCTTATAGGCTAACTTTACAATTCTATGATTCTGTGAATAGGTCCAAAGGTTATTGTTCTAGGCAGTTTCATCTTTGTTATATATATTTTTAAAACTCTGGAAAAGTCAGCTCTTTCTCACTGCCCCCCTTTCCTGCAAGTACCCTCCATGGGGGAAAAATGCTGTTTTTTAATTATTAGGAAAAAGAATAACAGAGAAGCAACAATTTAACTCTGCCCTGCTCTTGTAGCCAAAAGCCAGAGGAAAATGACAACCCATATGAAGACCAACTCTTTACTTCAACATTTTTCCCCTGCCACACACCCCCCAATCACTGTGACTAGAAAGGCCTTAGAAAATAATTCACTGTGATAAAAAACTACGCCTGTCTGTCAAAACGAATGATTCTCCCACCTCTCCACCCCTTCCCCTCAAGCTCTGGGTTTCGTTTCTCAGAAAAGAAAAGGAGGAGAGGTTATTCATTTAACTTTTTGGAAAACCTGAAGTCACAGAGTGACTCAAGCTTAGGGGAGTCCCTGGCTGCCTGCAGAAGCCTTGTTAATGCCATGATCCAACTCAAGAATGTGAGATGATGACCTGAATCACCCCAATTTGCCTCATTATTTGAGGTCCAGCAAAATTGAGGCACACCCCTAGTACAGATTATCCAGCTCCTGTGACTTATATTCTTCCCTTCCTTGCCTAGAAACTGCTTTTATCAGCTTTTTTGTTTTTACTGTTTCCTAAACCTTCTACCTCCTTAGTTGTTTCCATCTCCTTTTCACCTTCTTAGGGGTTTTTTTGGGGGGGGGGGTCTTGCCTCTCCCCTCCCCCTTTGCTCCGTGGCATGCGCTGAATGAGAAGAGGTCTGGAGCTGCAGAAAACACACATGAAATGAGTCATATTAGAGTGGCTAAACCCAATTCTTGAACTACAACTACCAGCACTTTAGGTTTCTACCCGAGACAGCACAGTGTTGGTTGGCAGCAGAGTCCTTACCAGGAGCAAATGGACCATTGGTCTCACCTGAAGGGTGATTTTCCTATGAGGACGGACATCACAACGGGATTTAGCTCCACCTATCGTGCGAAGGCAAGAATGTCTTTGAAGTCAAGACTAGGGGCGTCAGGCCCCTCCCACTCTCCAGTTCATTCGCAGCGAGTCTGAGGAGAGATATCTAAAAATACAAGAACAAGGCCAACAGGCCTGGCAGCAGGAAAATAACACAATAGTACCATGCATAGTAACATGACTCCAACATAGCGGTATAACAGAACTAGAAGTCTTGACTTCACTTTTAAATGTAAACATAATAGCATAACAGTAATATATAACATATTAGAAAATATATAGTCATCTTCCAACTGGGAGGGTCGTGATGTCCGTCCTCATAGGAAAATCACCCTTCAGGTGAGACCAATGGTCCATTTTCCCTATGAGTCCGGCCATCACAACGGGATGTACCACAGCAGCCCATACAGGGAGGGACCACCCACGTGTTAATCCTCATTAAGAACCTGTTGCAACACTCGTCTGCCAAAAGATGCGTCAGCAGAGGCATAGCGATCAATTTTATAATGCCTTATAAACGAGTGAGGGGTAGACCAGACTGCAGCCCTACAAATATCAGCAACAGGAGCATTAGTGGCAAAAGCAGCCGAAGTGGCCGCTGACCTGGTAGAATGAGCCGTTATACTAGCTGGAACTGACATGTTCAGAGACTCATATGCTAAAGTAATACATGCCCTTAACCAACGGGATAAAGTAGGATTGGAAACCTTGTGCCCCATAGACCTTGGATGAAAGGATACAAACAGAGACTCCGTCGAATCTGTTGGGTCCTGGACAAGTAGGTCTTGAGAGCCCTCCGGACATCTAACGAATGCCAAGCCTTTTCGAGACGATGGGTAGGATTCGGGCAAAAGGAAGGCAACACAATGTCCTGGTTGCAATGAAAAACTGAATCAACCTTGGGACGAAAGGAAGGATCAGTCTTCAGCACAACAGAGTCCTTATGGAAGACGCAGAGGTGTCGAGCCGAAGACAATGCGCCCAACTCCGAAACGCGCCTGGCAGATGTGATTGCGATCAGAAACAGGACCTTGAAGGACAGTATACGTAGGGGCACAGTCCTGATTGGTTCAAATGGAGGGCGTTGCAAAGCCTGCAGAACTTTCGGCAAACTCCATGAGGGGAACCGATGGACAACAGCCGGAGAGTGTAGGGAGACTCCCTTCAAAAAATGTTTGATGAACGGATGTGAGGAAATATGATCTCCAGGAGAGGACACTGAGAGAATGGATGACAGAGTAGACGCATGGCGACGTACAGTGTTGGGTCGAAGTCCCATCATAAAGCCACTATGGAGAAATTGGAGCACCTGATGTACATTGGCCTGGGATGGATCGTGGTGGTGGGACTGACACCACTTGGAGAAAGCCGCCCAGGTATGTTGATAAATGCGAGTGGTAGATGGTCTTCTCGAGGCCAAAATAATATCAATCACAGCGTCAGACAGTCCAGCTGACCTCAAATGTCTCCGTTCAAACGCCACGCTGTTAGATTGAGCCAAGTAGGGTCCTGGTGCAGTAGTGGACCCTGGGATAGGAGGTCTGGCGTTACTGGAAGTGTCCAAAGATCCATCATTGACATTGCCAGAAGATCTGAGAACCACGGTCGGCGTGGCCAAAATGGTGCTATCAGATCCAGCTGTGCCCTCTCGGTTCGCGCCTTCCTCAAGGTCTTGGCTAACAATGGTATGGGAGGAAAGGCGTACAATAGACCGTCTGGCCACGGTGTTGTTAGAGCATCCACTGCTTCTGCTGTTGAGTCCAGGTAACGGGCAAAGTACCTGGGAAGCTGGCAATTGCGACTGGAAGCAAACAAGTCGACTGAGAGGGCACCGAACCAACACTGGAGACGATGGAAAATGGCTGGGTGAAGTTTCCATTCTCCCGGAAAGACCTGTTGTCTGCTGAGCCAGTCTGCTGTCACATTCCAAATCCCTCTGAGGTGTTCTGCTTTCAGGGATTGTAGATGTTGTTCTGCCCAGACAAAGATGAGGGAGGCTAAGTCCTGCAGAGGGCGAGACCTGGTGCCCCCCTGTCTGTTCAAATGTGATTTTACACACGTGTTGTCTGTTCGAATGAGCACATGATGCAAAGGGGACAGAGACTGAAAATGACATAGAGCTAATTGGACAGCCTTTAGTTCCAGCCAGTTGATGCTTTGAGATTGCTCTGCGTTGGACCAAACCCCCTGAACGTACTGGGAGTTGCAGTGGGCTCCCCAACCTATGAGGCTGGCATCTGTGGTTACAACGGTTCTGTGGGGTTCTCTGAACGACGTGCCCTTGGAGAGGTGTTGCACCTTGGTCCACCAGCGGAAGGAGAGGCGCAGTGCGGGGCTCAAACGAACTTTGCGATGTTTGGAGCTGGCAATGTCTTTTTGAAAAGGCAACAGAGTCCACTGAAGGGGCCGAGTGTGGGCTCGAGCCCAGGGCACAATGTGGATTGTGGAGATAAACATCCCGAGCGCTCTGGCGAGAAGCATGGCGTCTGCGGATGTTTGTTGCATCAGGGACCTTGCAATGCTTGTGATGGCAGTGATGCGATCTGGAGCCAGGAAGACCATTGCCTGCAAGGTGTCCAACATTGCCCCAAGATGTAGTAGGCGTTGGGTTGGTTGGAGCTGGCTCTTGTCGAAGTTGACAAGCCAGCCGTAGGTCTGCAAAACATTAAGGGTGATCATTAAATGATGTTGAGCCAGCTCTTCAGACTTGGCCCGTATTAGCAGATCATCCAAATATGGGTAGATATGAACCCCTTGGGTCCGAAGGTAAGCCACTAGGATGAGTAGCACCTTGGTAAACACTCTTGGAGCAGAGGAGAGGCCAAATGGCATCGCTCTATATTGAAAGTGTTGGTGGCCAAAGGCAAACCGAAGAAACTTTCTGTGGGCTATGCGAATAGGCACATGGAGATATGCTTCCTTAAGGTCGATAGAAGCCAGGAAGTCTCCTTCATGCAGACTCTCGGTAATGGAATGGAGAGATTCCATTTTGAACCTGCGATATGTTACAAAACGGTTGACAAACTTGAGGTCCAATACCGCCCTCCAAGATAAATCTCATTTTGGCACAGCAAATAGGAGGGAGTATACCCCTTCTGACCTCTCAGTTGTGGGAACTGGCTCTATCGCCGCTATGTCCAAGAGGTGATGTATAGCTGTCTGCATGATGTTGTGCCTGGCTGGTGTCCTTGGGCAAGGAGAAGGATGGAATCTGTCTGGTGGGGTTGCCCAGAACTCTATGTTATAGCCATGAGTGAAAAGGTCCCTGATCCAGGAGACCGTAGTAAGGCGCAGCCATCGATCTCCAAAATTAAGTAATCTGCCGCCTATGGGGAGGACGTTAATACTACTTGAGTAGGCGGGGGCCTCCCTTATATGAGGACGATGAGTTGCCCCTGCGCCCTTGGTACTGACCTCTGCCTTGGGAGCGTCGGTTCCAGGAGCCCCTGAATACGTTGGGGTCATAGGGTCTGAAGTCGCGGCCTCGTCCTCCTGGCCGCGTTCCTCGAAAGGACTGGTTGGAACGAAAGGAGGAAAATCGCCTGAAGGGCCTGTGGTCGATGTTCTTGACTGTGGCCAGAACCGGTTTGTGGGCATCTTTTGGATCAACCAGAACTGCCTTTAGAGCTTCCTCGCCGAAGAGTAGAGATCCGGAGTAGGGAGCCTTGGACAGGTTCAGTCTGGCCGCCGAATCAGCTTGCCAGTGGCGAAGCCAGAGGGTGCGACGAGCGACTATTTGAGTCGTCATGGCTCGTGCCCCTAATTGGGTGGCATCCAAAGTGGCATCGGCCACAAAAGCTGCTGTCTTACGTAATTTCAATAGTGCTCTTTTGAAGGCGACAGGATCAGGGTTAGCATCCTCTAGAAGGTCATCCATCCACATCATAGATGCTCTGGAGAAGATGGAGGCTGAAGCGGAGGCATGCATGGCTAGGGCAGTGGCCTCGTGATTCTTGCGGAGGGCGAAGTCTATTCGACGCTCAGTAGTATCTTTTAGGTGGGATTCCCCTTCCCTGGGCAAAAGAGATCGTGAAACGAGGCGAGCGATTGGTTCATCTATGCCAGGGACATCTAACTTGGTGGCAAAGTCTGGGGCTAGGGCGTAAAGTCTGTCAGCCAGGTTCTTGAAGCATCGAGCTTTGAGTGGGTGGGCCCATTCTTCGGAGGCTAATTTGGCAATTGGGTCCGGCACCGGGATGTAGTGTTCAGTAGGTGCAGGGGATTTGAGGACCTTGGCTCCTTTGATAGCTGGGGCGGACGAAGTTGAAGGCGCAGTCTGGAGACCAAGGGTATGAAGTACCCTACGTGCTAGCGGTTGATAATCTGAGGTATTGAACAAGCGATACGATGTATCCTCCTCATGATCTGAATAGTCGCTCCAGTCGTCTCCTTCAACATGGTCAGTGAAAGTTGACTCCTCCGCATACGAGGCTTCGTCCGTACATCTGCTTCTGGCTACATCAAAGGGATCTGGTGAGCAGGAAGGATGAGCTTCATGGCACGCACGTTGGTCCATGTTGAGTGGGGGTATGGCAGGAACTTGTGGTAGTGACTGCATTCGTGTGAAAAAAGCCAGCATGGCTTGGAGTTGGGAGAGGAAATCAGGAGACAGCTGCAGACCAGATGTGGCAGATGTATGTGCCTGGTGAACTATTGGAACAGATGTCTGAGGCGGTAAGCCAGAGGGTAGGTTCGTTAGGCGAACAGTGAGCGGGAAAGCCCACAAACTCTTCCTCGTCAGAGGCAGTAGCAGGAGAATGGAAAATATCACTTATGTGTGTCTGTGCTGTGGTGGTGGTTGGCACAGAGACATAACAAGGGCGCTTTGGTTTACTATGGCTAGAAAGATGTTTTGTCTTAGCCAGTGCTTTGGCATGTCTGGTCTTAGACGTGTTAGGATGTTGTGGCTTGGCTGATTGTGGCATGTCTGGCTGATCTGGCACCATGTGTGTTGATGGTGACATGCCTGGCTGTTCTGCCATCTTATATAAACCTGGGTGCAGTACACTGCCACGGAGGGGGCAGGATGTAAAGACCCGAACTGGCACAGCGTACTACCACGGAGGGGGTAGGATACACTGGCAGATGGCGAAATGCACTGCCACAGAGGGGGCAGAATAATGCACTGAGGTATCAGCGTTAATATAATATAGGCTGTTTTAGAGTTGGCACACTCAGATTAGTGCTGTAGGCTGGGTTATTGGCTTGTTCACGGCCCCAGAGGGGGCAGGATATACAATGTAAATCAGATTTAATACAAGTCAGCCACTGATATTAAAGCTCCAGCCTTGATAATGTAATCCAGCCACTAGGATTAAAGCTCCAGCCTTGATAATACAATCCAGCCCACTAGGATTGGAGCTCCAGCCTTGATAATATAATTCAGCCACTATGATTACAGCCACAGTAATGTGTGTAAATCAGCCGTGTAAATTTGTCAGCAGCACATATACACAAACGTACTTATAGATAGCCTGCAGGGGAGGTATCCGATAATAAGGGGAACAAAAAAGGCGGGAAATTCAAAATCAAAAGGAAAAAATGGCGCCCGGAAAAAAAGAGCGGGAAAAAATGGCGGAGAGGGAAGAAGCAATGGCGGCCGTCGGAGGCGAACTGGGGGAAGGGCTGCCCAGCACGGTCTCACCGAAAACCGCAGTAGCGGCTCTAGAAAATCCCCGGAAGGAAACAGGTAGGGGAAAAACGGCAGCCGCCGCAGAGAGAGCCGCCGTCGCGGTCTGTAAAGCCCTTCGCAGTGGGATTTAAGCCACGTAGCGAGGGCGATCTGAGGCAAAGGGGTAACGGCGGGAGCCGCAGCTGCAAGCTCCCGCTGAGATCGGATAAGCCGCAGCCGCGGCAACAGATCAGGGGGAGGAGGGAGGGTCAAAAGCGATCAAAGGCGATCAAAAAAGAGAACCGCAGCCGCGGTCACTGAGGGAGTCCCCCGGCTACGGATACAACAGAGCCGGGGGGGGGGCTTGAGAGCCGCAGCCGCGGTCTCAGAGGGAGCCCCCAGTCAAGGAAATAAAATAAATTGAATAGCTCTGAGGAAAGGATGAAGAAAGCCGCAGCCGCGGTCTCTGAGGGGACCCTCAGTAGGCTAAACACAAAACAGAAAAAGGACTTTAAGACAAATACACAAACAAATACGAGACTTAGCTAAATGCTATGTGAAATTCCAATCTTGTTCGTACGAAGGCAAGAATGAACTGGAGAGTGGGAGGGGCCTGACGCCCCAGTCTTGACTTCAAAGACATTCTTGCCTTCGCACGATAGGTGGAGCTAAATCCCGTTGTGATGGCCGGACTCATAGGGAAAATGTTATATTCCCGCCAAAGCCCATATATGTTAACTGCTTTACCGCCATTGGGGATCCTTCTGACTAGAGAGTCATACATGGCAGACTCTTCCAGGAGATATAGCTTGCGGTGAAGGCCTTGCAGATGTGTGTGTATTCAGACCTTCAGTTGCATGCCAGTCATTTTGTATGAAGGACCATTTTATAATGTCCAGACAGCAACAGGGTTGTGGCTTCAGATATTCATTCTCTTCGCCTACCCTTTCTACTGGAGATCCCATTTCAGACACTTAATAAGCTGGTGAACGATGGAGTGCTCCAGGCTTCCTACCCCTTGAGGCAGATTCTCAAAGCCTCTCATTCTCTGTCTTCCCACAACTTATATAAGCGTATCAAAGTTACAATCCTTATTTTCAGTTTCTAAACATTTGGACACCGATAAGTGCTCCAGACATCCTCGCAAAGTGAAAATAGCCTGTGTTTTGTCCAATTCCTCTTTTTCTTCCAGACTTCAGGGGCCTAAAAGGCAAAAGAATTAGAGCACATGGTTGGCAGTGCAGGACATGGTGTCCTACAGTGCCAAAAAGTATGCAGAGCCACATTCACCTGAGGATTTGAAAGAGACCTCTCTCAATCCTACACTTCTGCCAGCAGACTATCCCTCTCATTAACAACTTAAGCACAGTTGAGCAGATACCAAGAAGGAATACAATGCACAGTTGGCAGACTGATGAGAGATGCCCTCCGAATAAATCACTTTATATGAGGGTGGTGAGACTCGGTAGTCTCTGGCCTTTTTGAGGCAAAATGGACAAAAGAGCAGAAATCGTTTTTTTTTGGAGATGTTGGGCTTGAGGCTCTGGGAGAAATCATCCCATAGAAAATGCAAAATGCAAGTCCTTGACACCTGCCCCCTTGGTGATCTTCTGCCTTTTGCTTGCACCATCTAACAAAACAGCTACCATGTGGCCTCATATAGTCAGATGGTAGATGGCCACCAAGAAGGTGTTAAAATGATCTCCAACTAGCCTAATCTTTGGAAAGCCTCCCATGCAAAACTCAAGCGGCTAAATAAAAGCCTTCTTAATTATGAGGAATACTAATGAAAAATGTTTAATATATTAATAACCTGCTTGTGGCTCTGCAACATCAATAATTTGCTTTTTTTTTAAAAAAAAAATCCAAGTCACAGCTTGAAGAAAAATTGAAACACCTGTTCTACAAACCCTGAGGGAAAAGGCAAGAAATTTGGAGTGTCATTTCCCTGGCAGGAGCACCGAAAGAGAGCTCAAACAGAATGAAAGGACCTTCATTCATCTTGCTAGCATGGTGCAATTGACAGATTGCTCCAAGAAAAAGGAAATTACCACAAATGTAATCCATCAGTTTTTAAAACTTACCAGAACACGCAGAGGGGCTGTGAAACAAGAAAGCACAAGGTGATTGGGGGGGGGGGGGGGAATCATCTTTTCTGTGCAGTACATTGCCTTCATGAATGGAAATGACAAGCTTACACTAATTCATTAGGAGAGTCTGGTACGGGGTGAAGTAGTGGCTGATAGCTATCATGGAGTTCAAACACAAATACCGTAAACAGTTGTCACCTCCTGTGCATCTGTGTTTCCTGTATAACAAGTTTATGTGACTGGTACTTCTTGAAATGGATGTCATGATCAACACATTGCTTAAATGGGAAAAACTAAATTCTTAACTGCAATGCCATTTATTTTATTTATTTATTATTTGATTTATATCCCGCCCTTCCAGCAGGAGCCCAGCACTAAAAACACAAAAAAAAACACATAACATCATAAAAACAGACTTTAAAATACATTAAAACAAAACAACTTTAAAACCTTTTTTTAAAAAAGCTTTAAAAACAATTTTAAAAGGGTTAAAAACATATTGTTAAAAATAAAAAACAAAAAAATAATGCTAGGCAAAAGGTTGTTGCCATTCCTTTGGGTATGCATAGTCCTGGAAAGGTTGAACCATGATGGTCTAGCTTTACTTAACAGGAATCTAAGAACTGGCAACACATTCTATTATTAAAAGGCTTATCTGAATATTTGTTTATGGCAGGGATGGGAAACCTATGGACCCTTCTGTTCTTGGACTCCAGTGGTTCTGGTGACAGTGATGATGCGATTTGTATTCCAACATCTGGAAAGTCAGTTTCCGCAACCTAGATTTAGACATTGTGTGCTAGTTAGCTGTAACCAAAACCATATGCCAAACTATGTATATCAAAAGAATGAGAAGATGGCAATCAGGTGTTTTCCAAGCAGCTGGCATGAAGATAGAACCTCCTACTCTTTAGTTCTGTCATGCCCGTTTTACAAATAGTGGGATCTCCTTGAAAAGCATAACATTGAACTGTCTGTAGTTTTGCAAAGTGCATTACAGAATACTGTTTTGGCAATTTTTTAAAATTGGAAAACTGCAAGCAGGTCAACTTCCAAATGGTTTTTGTACGCTAAAGTGCATTACCTTTTGTTTTTATAGTCGTGTAATCACTGTTGTGTCTTTATTCAGGAAACAAAAAATACACTGAGAGATATGATGGAAAGTCCTTAGCCAGTACTCCAAACAAAGTATTTACATTTATCAAAATAAGTATACACTAGAAGTGAACCAAGTATTTTGTGCCCAAAGCATTTTGGGGGCAAGTGGAGGAAGTGTCAGCACATGTGGTTGCTAAAAAATGTCAGAGGAATCTACGTAGATGGAACACTTGATGCATGTAGAGACTGACGTAGGAGCAACTGTAGAACCCACAACAGTTATGTTTAAACGGAGGATATCACTGGCACATGGTAACATCATGCTTCACCACTGGGGGTGCATGTGGCCCTCCAGATGTTGCTGGACTACAAGTACCATCGTCTCTTGACTACTGGCCATGCTGGCTGGGCTAATGGGTGCTGGAATCCAACAACGTCTGGAAGGCCAAAGGTTCCAGACATCACACATTTTCCCTGAAATGGCTAACTGCATCTGTTTTCTTAAGTGCCTGCCAGGTGTCGGTGCATACTATGAATAACTGTTGTGGATTCTACAGTTGCTAAATATATCCTAAATATATATCCTATGTATCCTAAATATAAACCAACCAGAAATAACCGCAGCAGTCATTATCTCAACCACATTTAGTTAATCAGATTAATCTTACCTGGTTAGGAGCAAATTCACTCAGTACCTACAACATCACTTTTACAAACACTCCTTTTGCATCTTTGTTGTTATGTGCCTTCAAGTCAATTTTGACTTATGGCGACCCTATGAATCAGCGACCTCTGATAGCATCTATTATAAACCACCCTGTTCACATCTTGTAAGTTCAAGTCTGTTGCTTCCTTTATGGAATCAATCCATCTCTTGTTTGGCCTTCCTCTTTTTCTATTCCCTTCTGTTTTTCCCAGCATTGCTGTCTTTTCTAGTGAGTCACGTCTTTTCATTATGTGTCCAAAGTATGATAACCTCAGTTTCATCATTTTAGCTTCTAGTGATAGTTCTAATTTCTTCTAACACCCAATTACTTGTCTTCTTCGCGGTCTGCAAAGCTCTCCTCCAACACCACATTTCAAATGCGTTGATTTTTCTCTTATCTGCTTTTTTCACTGTCCAACTTTCACATCCATACATAGAGATTGGGAATGCCATGGTCTGAATGATCCTGACTTTGGTGTTCACTGATACATCTTTGCATTTGAGGACCTTTTCTCATTCTCTCACAGCTGCCCTCCCCAGTCCTAGCCTTCTGATTTCTTTATTATTGTCTCCATTTTGGTTAATGACTGTGCCAAGGTATTGATAATCCTTGACATGTTCAATGTCCTCATTGTCAACTGCAAAGTTGCATAAATCTTCTGTTGTCATTACTTCAGTCTTTTTGACATTCAGCTGTAGTCCTGCTTTTGTGCTTTCCTCTTTAACTTTCATCAGCATTCGTTTCAAATCATTACTGGTTTCTGCTAGTAGTATGGTATTGTCTGCATATCTTAAATTATTGATATTTTCCCTCCAATTTTCACACCTCCTTTATCTTGGTCCAATCCTGCTTTCCATATATGTTCTGCGTATGGATTAAAGAAATAGGGTGATAAAATACAGTCCTGTCTCACACCCTTTCTGATGGGGAACCAATCCGTTTCTTCATATTCCTTACAGTAGCCTCTTGTCCAGAGTACAGATTGCGCATCAGGACAATCAGATGCTGTGGCACCCCCATTTCTTTTAAAGCATTCCATAGTTTTTCATGATCTACACAGTCAAAGGCTTTGCTGTAATCTATAAAGCACAGGGTGATTTTCTTCTGAAATTCCTTGCTCCATTCCATTATCCAGTGTATGTTTGCGATATGATCTCTGGTGCCTCTTCCCTTTCTAAATCCAGCTTGGACATCTGGCATTTCTCACTCCATATATGGTAAGAGCCTTTGTTGTAGAATCTTGAGCATTACTTTACTTGCATGGGATATTAAGGCAATAGTTCGATAATTACTGAATTCCTTGGGATCCCCTTTCTTTGGAATTGGGATGTATATTGAATGCTTCCATTCTGTGGACCATTGTTTTAATTTCCATATTTGTTGACAAAGTTTTGACAATGTGGACAGATTCAGTCTCAACTTCAATCTTGTAGCAACTCTATTGGTATGCCACCTGTTCCTGGTGATTTCTCATCTTCCAGCTGGGGGCCTCATATTCTCTGGGGGTCTCATCTTCCAGAACTATCTCATGTTGCATTTTGGATACTCTGTTCATAGGGCTTTTGTGGTAAGAGGTATTCAGAGGTGGTTTACCATTGACTTCCTCCGAGTCTGGATGCATCTTAGTCTGGTGTCTCAGCTTTGACCATTTCACCTTGGGTACTCCTCTAGTAGCCTCTTGGTCTAGACTTCTGATGGCATTGCTCTCAGATTCTTCAGCACTCTCAAACCCCCTCACCACGTTAAGATATGCATCTCCCCTCAAGCTCTACCGTTTCCAGTGGAGGCAGTTTAAACATTCATTGGAATGTTGCTTAACTATATGCTCTAAAAGTATACTCAAATGTAAATAAGAGATTTATTCATTTATTTCCTACCATGCCTATTTTCAAGAAGACTATTCTGGAACAGTTTCTGCCTAAAACAATATCAACAATAACAGTGATGCTCAGTTCTTTTATTTTAAAGGTAAAGGTGTCCCTGCACTTATAGTGCGAGTCATTTCCGACTCTTAGGGTGACGTCTTGTGACATTTACTGGGCAGACCGTATATATGGGGTGGGATTGCCAGTTCCTCCCCTGGCCTTTCTTTACCCCCCAGCATAGGCCGGGTATTCATTTTACCGATCACAGATGGATGGAAGTCTGAGTGGACCTCGACCCCTTTTACTGGAGATTCGACTTCCTCCTTCCGTTGGAATCGAACTCCGGCCATGAGCAGAGCTTTCGGCTGCATTACTGCCGCTTACCACTCTGCGCCACAGAGGATCTTTTATTTTACTACCAATTAACTACCAACAGTTCAGCTGCAAAAGTATATCCAAGACAGCAACGTGTGGGAAATCAAACCAAGATCTTAGAGATGGTCACCTAAAGATCAAGCAAAGCTTTAATAGATATGTGAAATTGCCTTGTTTTCTATCATACAGAAATTGGTTGATGTCTCATATTATTTTTTCCCATCTCTCTATACTCAGTAGCCAGATCCTATGGCTGTGTATACACTAATCTGCTTGTAGCAGATAAATGTTTTTCTCAATCCAGAATTCATCATGCTCGTCCTGAACATGCTGCTTTCGGTCTAGATTGATTCTACATCTTGCTGTCCACAAGGTTGGATATGGTTACTTGAGAACAAAATTTGAAAACTCTCCCCTTGATTAGGTTACCCATGGCTTTTCCTTCCTGCACATGTCTCAGATAAATTGAGAAGAGGTGATTGCAATCTTGGTACAAGTCTTCCAACAACATCATTGGGCAGGTATACATTGCCAGGACTCCCTACATCTGTTTTCAAATGGACACACTGCAGAGTAATACAGAATCAATCTGCAATGAGCTTTTATTTTCAGAATGAAACCAGTTTCTCAAGAAGCACTTTTTAGGAGCAAAAATATGCAATAGATCTAGATTGTGTGTTGACTACATAGAAAAATCAAGTACTCAGAAGGCTCCATTGATTCTAGACTAAAATGTGTGTACGCTGCCCATGTTTCTTGACTTAACCCAATCAGAACAGTCTGCTTTTATCGAGCAGGATTACGTTTTCTTTTTGCTTTTGCAGACAAACCTTTGAAATATCCTTTCCTGTGAATGTTTAAAGCCTTGGTGTCCAACACAATCACCACTCACCACATATGGCAAAATGGCTATTGGCCTGTGGTAAGTTGTTACTCTACTGCCTAGTTTTTAAAATAAAAATTTAAATAAAATTATTGTATACATGTATCAGTTCAAAAAAGTGTCCACCTTCTGCCCTTAACAATCAGATTTATCCTTGGGTCCTATTTACACTTTTCTGACTTTGAAAAATACAGAATTGTTTTTGAATTCATGAAAGATCCATTTTACTTTGACATCTACAATTCTCAACTATCTCAAAAGCCAGCTCTCATGAATATTCCTATGGGTGAGGAAGCACTGCCTGTTGACTTCCATTATAATTACTTTCTTAGACTGACCTTTTTCTCGGCATAACTTTAGCCAGGATTAGGACCCACAGGAGTGCTCCAAACAGGAGTTGGATGTTGCATAAGTCCTCCCCCTTGACCCCCTCCTCCAATACGCTCCCAGATTTTGGGGCCTTCCGCCAACCGTCCTTCCGCTGGGCTGGGCTTCCCCAGTGGACCTACAGCTGAGCTGGCAGGTTCCTGGCTCAGCCACAGAACTGGGGTGAGGAGCTTCTGCTAGCAGAGCTTGGACCCTGCCTGCAGAGCCAGGGGTCCATCACATCCAACTCCCCTTTGCCCAGCGTAAATACGAATTGGATTGCAGCTAAGTCTTAACATAGGCAATACTTAGCTTCCTTCCTCCGGCCTGGAGCTTGGATTATTTGAATGGAGGTGGATGGCAGAGAAAGACCTGTACTGCTGTATGTAAAATCAATAAAAGAAGAATATGTTTGAGGGAATATTTTAGGGGGGAAAGTCCGGTGACGGAGGAAAGCCACAGTTTACAGCAAACAGGATCACTCTGCAAAGATGAAGAATATGCAGACCACTGAAAAATCCCATGCTAAATACAAACTCAGAGAAATTCATGCCCATCCCTAATTAGAAGTGCTTTCACTAAGGCAAAGCCACCATTGCATACAACTCAATGAGATTTAAAGTGTGTTATTTTGGATGAATTATGCAGGTTTATATTCTTCATGTACTTTTCCTTGTAAAATGGGTCAAAAATGAGGCAGAACAAGCAAAAGTGGTTGTTGATCTTTGGAAATGGACTGCCTTCAAGTCAATCACGACTTATGGTGACCCTATGAATAGGGTGTTCATGGTAAGCGGTATTCAGAGGTGGGTTACCATTGCCTCCCTCTGAGGCTAGTCCTCCCCAGCTAGCTAGGCCTGCTCAGCTTGCCACAGCTGCACAAGCCAGCCCTTCCTTGTCAGCAACTGCCAGCTGGGGGGCAACTGGGCTCCTTGGGATTATGCAGCTTGCCCATGGCTGCACAGGTGGCAGGGCACGTAACCCCGAGCCACTCAGTGTGGGGGTGATCTTTAGCTGGTCCTTGACACCCAGGAGACACGAGCGGGGATTTAAACTCACAGACTCTAGACTCCCAGCCAGGCTCTCCTCCCCACTGTGCTATATCTTTATTTGGGTAATATAGCAGTTTTTGTCACTTGCCTGCAGTCTCCATCAGAGTGAATCATTCCTGTGATGTGGAAAATTATGGAATGTGGTGTGACAGGGTTCAATTCTCCAATGAGATTTGAGTGTCCTGATGCTGGTTGCAAGCAAATGTTTCATTTTTTATGGGAAGGGAGCACTCATTTTGCAAAGAGAAGCCCTCCAAGTGTCTTTGGAGAGAAAGAGAGAAGCATTTGCTGTTTATAATGCCTAAAGGACCAAATATGCAAGAAATGACACATAATTAAACAAACTTTGTTTTAATGTTTCATGACATATGTTACTTATGAAAGAACCTAGCAAAACTTTTCAACTTGTGTTACATTTAAATTCTCAAGCAATGCAGCAGACACAAACACTTCATTTTTCAACTTGTGATTTCTATAAAGAATTCCAAACAAGGGTGTGTTTGAATTACTTGGGGGGGGAGCTCCCTAACTGTTTATGGCAGCCCCCTCTTAGCTACTATTTTTAGAATACTATCAAGGGGGTATGATTTGACTAAATTAGGAAATCTAGAGGTTGAAGCTTGTGGTTTTTATCAAAGGCCTTCCTATCTTTCCCCCCGTAATTCTACTAGAGAAAAGTAGTTTAAAACACATTTGCATTTTATTTTATTTTTAAGAATACTTTTCTATGTTAGGTCACAACTGTGCTGACCTGCCTTATGAAAATGCAAGCACGGTGATACCCATGGAGTTTCATGTACAATGAAAATAGAGGATTAAAAACCACATAATTAAAAGGCAATAATTTGCAACTGGTGATTTTGTTAAAAGAGTAAGGTGAGGTGGCAAAATGATCAGGGCTCTTGCTAAATGTTCTTCACCAGCTCATTTGGCATAGAAACACGCCCTGCCTCCTAAGCATTGAGGGATAATGGAAATAGTTTCATAAGAAGCTAATGTTACAAAGGAATTTTGGTGGAAGTGTGCATGGCTTGTTAACTGTTTTAAGCAACACAGGCACGCCAATTGGAGGGATTTATTTAGCTTTCAGTGGTGTAACCTCACAGGGTCTTATTGTTGGAAGCATTCCTTCCAAAAAGAAATAGAAACATATTTCCTCCCTTTTTGTTCCAATGGACTCAAAGAATTTCAGGCTGCCCCCTCAACTACAATGAATAGGGCAGTACATTCAACGGTGGAGTTACAGCAGAGGTTGCTTTGCTTTAAACAAAAACAAACAAAAGACCAGAAATCAGAGCCGAATTAAATCGTAAGATACAGCAGATTAAACTGATAGGAATCAGGGTGGAGAGAGTGAGGTTGGGATGTGAAAGCATGCTCTTAGTGATTGAAAAGGGGTGGATCTCTCATATGACTGCAGTATTTACAGTCAGCTAGGGTTGCTAATAGATTGGATAATGTGGACATTAGAGGTTCAAAACGTTTTTCTCAGTGCATTTCAATTAGATTTGGCAGATCCTGGTTTCTCAAGACAGCCTCTGTCTGTACCACGTTTTCACCCTCCTCCATCCACCGAACTCCTGCTGGTGGAGCTTTCATCCTTCCAACTCTACGCCCCTGGAAATCTTCATGTTGTTGTTTCTCCTGGTGTTGGCACTTTAAATATTCAAAGTGAGTGAGAAGAGACAGATTTCCCCCCCCCTTCATGTTTATAGAGACTAATGGGCAGAGATTAGAACGGATCTTCCCCTGCCCACCGCCTTGTGTTTTAAAACAAACTTGTAATGCAAACCCACTTACTCAGCATAAGCCCCGTTTAATTCAGTGTGCCACTTGCTTCTGAGTACACACAGTTAGGATTGCAGTGAGTAGGCAGTTATGCTCCTCCATGACACACATGCACACCTCGCTGATGTCAGGAAACATTTCCATTATATACACCTGGAATTCTCCCAGCAGTTTTAAAGATGGAGCGAGCTAGTTTTGTTTATCCCGCATCAAAACACAGCATTTCAGAAGAAACCAGTGGATTATACGTAATTGTGGGTCAAAGAACAGGAATGACTGGGGGGGTTTTGAAGCCAGTAATGTGTTCCTACCCTTAGCTGTGGGTTTCGCCTGCATTCTAGCCATGTCCAACCCCCCACTGCCCATTTGGAACATTAGCTGTCCACATTCTGAACTTTCATTTATATGGCAGTGCTCTGCCCAATTGTTTCAAGGCAATTATACTTATATTTGCCTTATGTTGTCCTTAGCCAATAACGGAAGTCAGTCACAGCTATGACTGACATACACGGAATAAAAAGATAACCTTAAGAGTGAAAAGAGGGGAATGGCATACCTGTTGTCTGGAGAAGGAACATCCCGATTCATTTTGAAGCCTTTGGGCTGTATTCAACATAGTGCTAAGGCAATCATTCAATCAGCTCAAGGATTTCTTCTACCATGACAGAGGGATCTTCCCATCTCCTCTAAATCTGTTCTAGGTTTTCCTCCAGAGCAGATTGGGGGACAGCATCTGGTATGTGCGGGGCATTGTGCTAGTGCAAAAAAGTTAGTTGAAAACTGCCAATTTTTTTCTTTTCTTTTTTAGTCTTACAAAGAACAGAAGTGATAGTCCACAGAAACACAATAAAAAAAACAAAGATGTTCATGGAGCTGTGACAGGGTGCAGCATGTCTTCCCAGAAACAAAAGACAGCAAAAATGAAATGCAGACAAACGGGGGCTACAGTATTGTTGCTGTGTGTAATTGTGTTGCTAAATTTAGTTTAAAGCAGCACAACAGCAAGCAGAGAATAACAGCAGATGTTGAAATGCGAGTGTGCCAGCATGTGTGTGCATTTACCTAAGAAAGCAGGCTTTTACCCTGCATCAGCATCACTGAGACTTGAGACTTAGGGCTTATCCAAACGGAGCGGGATAATCCACAGTTTCCATATTCGGTTTGTCATCTGATAGTCCTCACTTTGCCTTTTAGTTCGCTCTTTCCCAATTAAAAAAAATGCTTTTTTGCACCCGCACACACAGCGGTAAGGCCCCTACATTCTTTTTGCTTTTTCCAAGCTCCACCTCTAAAACCTCCCCCTATCAACCAATTGGTCAGCAAAAAAATTATGTATGCTCCTCTCCCCCTTTGCAATGACGCACAATATGGCTGTAAAGAAGTTCTCGCCTCAGAAGGAAAGGCTGCTGGTCAGTTTCACGCCTGCCTTGTTTGTATTTGCGATATTATGCTTGAATGTATGCTTTTCTGCCTTTATTGATATTTAAGGAGATACACATGCTGGCAATTGCACTTATTTCTCCAAAAAAGCAAGAAACGTGTCACCCCCCCCTTCTCCCTTCCCTTCCCACAGAGAATGAAATTGACAAAGCTTTCTGGAGCAGGCTTGAAACCGACCAGCAAACCTTTTCTTGTTTGTATTTTCAATATTACACTTAAACAAATGTATGCTTTTCTGATTTGAAGCAAAAACCCCAGCAAGTAGAATGAAATTGACAAAGCTTTTCGGAGGCAGGCTGAAACCGGTCATCCCCCCTTTCTCGCTTGCTGTGTATTGCAGATCTCACCCAGAGTGGCCACCCAGTTTGCAGGCTGGCAAAAAATAAAATGCATCTGTGCAGTAGTTGCAGACCCCCCCCAACACCCCACCATTGCGATGATTGGTTCAATTTTCCCAGACTTATTCTCGCACATGCGCAAAAGTGCAGATACGTGATTGGCTGGAATGAGGAGAAGGGGCAAGGGGAAATGCCCAAGAACCACCCATCAGCTGTAAAGTCCGCGGTATTGCATCCTAACTCCTGAAGGCACAGTGGATGATTCCTGATTTTAAACAGCAAATCGCATTTTTGCCGGTATTGCAAGGAGCGGATTTAACCTGTGAAAATGCGTAACAGCGTGAGACGTCATTTGGACGACTGAAGAATAATGAACACACATAGCGGGCGTGTCACACATTTTGCAGTCATCTGGATGAGCCCTTAGTAAAATAAGAAAAGCTACTTTATTTATAGAAATACATAGTAGATAGAAAGGCAAACCTCGTTCTAACTAACTAACTAAGTTGGAGGCGTAACACCCAGGTGTAGGAGTTAGCCTCATGGCTTGGAGAGAGCAGAGACAAAGGGATGTCTCCTGTCTCCTGGACAGCTGGAGAAGGTAAACAAGCCTGTCCATCTGGAGGACCGTAGCTTTATCTCCCTTCTGGAACATAAACAAAAGAACAAAACAGGAGTTGCTCTTGCCCCACTTCCAACAGGTATGAAGGTTGCAAAACTAGGAGAGAAAGGGTTGATTAATTGCTTTCCCACCCAAGGGGAAAGGTGGAGGCAGGGAAAGTCATTGAAAAGTGTTGAACACCCCTTCTGGAAGTGCCACTGCTGCAATCAACTCTGCTGCCCCTCACTGCTCCCCACTGAACTTTCTTATGCTACAAAACCAGACATGCATATTTTGAGTCTCAGCGTTTATTGGACAAGATTTTTTAAAAATGCTACAGTAGATGTTTTTATTTCTACCACCCCACCACATCAGGTCACTGTCAACAGGTTTGGATTTCCCGCCAAAACACTTCTCACACAAAGCACAACTCAGATTTCAGGAAAGGTCAGTCAAGTTTCAGTTACCTGCTCAGTCGTACTCCCAGCCTAAATCTGTGCTTAATTGCAAAGTTTGGGTTCCATTGATGTGCATCTAGATGCATTGTGTTTCTAAATGTTTAAAACCTCCAAGTACATTTTCCAAACACAGTAATACGTGCCATTACTAAACAGTTTACTAAATGTGTAAGTTAGGCTGCCCATATCTGACAGGGGCGCTGGTTCTACACCAGACCTATTCGACATGCAAGTAAAAGTACAGTTACTCACTGTGGGGCTGGGGGAACACTCCTGCTCTGGACCCAGGCCTGCCTCACCTCTGCTCATACCTACCTGGGGACCTAGCACTCCTCTGCACATTAGACCTAATATACTGGTAGCACCCATGGGCAACAGAGTCCAATGTGCATAGAGCAAATAATATGGAATCTCTACCTGGCATGGTTAGGGTGAAAGGATTGCAGGTTATTGAACTTACTCTACCCACTGCACAACTGAGTAAATGCTTTCATGTATGTATGTATGTACGAACAGATACACAGATGGATGGATTGGGATCCACAGTTTAGTTTCTTGGGGAAGGTTCTTAATTTTAAAAACAGACTAAGCATTTTTTTTCCTGCTGCCTGCATTTAAATACTTTAAGACTAATTCTTCAGAAATGGTGATAAATCTTCACACAATATATGGTAGAAAACACGTTTGCTGCGAGTCAGTGCTGGCCCTACCATTAGGCAATGTGAAAGAGCAGCAAATTGTTAATGATTAAATTTAACATTGCTGTATTTCTAGCCAGGGAGGTGGGATTTGTGAATTTTTCTGTCTCAAGTGGCACAACTGGTTGGCCTTGGGTACTAAACATCGTGCCGGGGGCAGAGGACATGCACCATTTGCTGCTCCACCCCAGTCAGCAAAATGTCTTGGGTCCACCCTGCTGTATGTATACATTAAGATCTCACTAGTTATGCTTAAAAGTGGTAAGGCTTTTTGAATTAAGGTCAAACTTAACTACAAATAAAGCCTTGGGACTCACATTTGCACATAATACTTTTAGCATTTAAGCCATTTTGTTCCTTTACAATCCAGCAATCCTTCAAAAGGCATAATTAAGAGGAAAAAAGGGGAAATGTATCCAGTAAGGAAGAGTAGACCACAGCTTCTCAAACAGATGCTTTTCATGATATGAGAAATGTTATTTTATACAAGTACATTATTTTATCTGACTCAAGAGCCCCTGGACTTGGATTATTTTGATTCAATTGTTGGGCAAAATAGCTTTGAAAAGTTTGAAAATGGCAGTCACTTTACACTCTGCCTCCATTATAGTGCTCACCTATTCCTGTTATCAAAGTATCCAAAGCAAGTTATTAAAGCTGCTTTTCAGGAAGAATTACCATGCCTTCTGCCTCGTTATTAACCTGAACTCCTCTCTAATCCCTCAGTCACCAAACGTTTAGTCATAATTTGTTCTCAGTTTGAGAGTTGCAATACAACGTGATGTACTGTGGAATGAGAAAATAATCTTTTCCCCCCAGCTGCTTTCCTCCTGTTTTCTTTCCCTTTGAATTTCTGGAATGAGCCATTTCCTGCCAAATACCAAGGTAGATCAGGTCTAATATTTAGGGCCCCTTCCACTGACTGCTGAGCTTCAGATAAAGCTATTCATGGGCCTTTTTCCATCAAATGGTCTTGCATATAAGTGTGAGGCAGAGGAAAAAAGAAGACTCGTCACCTCACTAGATATTTCTGTAAATACATCGTTAAAAAATTCTTAATAGATGGCAGTTCTGTAGCGCTTTAAGATCAAGGTCTCTGAGCAAAGCAACTCTTGTATATTCCTATTTCAGTCCTTTGCAAATCAAAGAAAAAGTTGCCAAAAATAAACTAGTCTCTCTGAATGGGCAAAAACAAAAATCAGGTTATAAATCACATCAATTATAGAGATACTCTTGTGTGCAAATATCTCCCATTTTAGGAAGGAGGTGGGATTTCTACAAATTACATATAAATTCACCTCTGGTCTGGACTCTGGAGCACCTATATTTTTGGCCAACTCCTTGGTCCAAGTACTAATGCTATAAGCAACCAATCATTTATTTATTTTTATTTAAAAGTATACCCCATTTTTCCTCTCCACAAAGGAATTGCTCAAAGTGGCTTATAAATATAAAAGGGAAAAAAACAGTGATCCAACTGTTTAAACACAAATCATCAAACTAAAAACCAACATCCAAAAAACAACACAGAAATTGCAGGACTTACAATCAATACATTAAGCAGCAAGAATCAAAAGCTTGTTTTAAGAAAAATGTTTTCATCTAATGGTATTTAAATAAAGAGGATATAGCCTAACCTCTTGAGACAGGGACTTCCTCATCTGGGGCACTACCACAGAGAACACCCTTGCATGCATTATTTTATTTATTATTACATTTATATCCCACTTTGCCTCCAAGGAGCTCAAGGTGGTGTACATGGTTCTCCTAACTCTCAATTTTATCCTCACAACAACCCTGTGAGGTAGGTTAGGCTGAGAGACTGTGACTGGCCCAAGGTCACCCAGCGAGCTTCATGGCTGAGTCAGGATTTGAACCCTGGTCTCCCCAGGTCCTAGTCCAACACTAACCACTACACCACACTGGCTCTTAAATGTGCTGGTACACTATGCATGCAGAGTGGAAGGGAGGGAGGTTTCTGAAAATTTTCACCACCATTAAAGCCACCATTAAGAGCTATTACGTGTATTGTTATTTAACTTCTGCAGATTGTATTTTGTATTGTTTTATTGATGCATTTTTATATTGTATTTTATATTTGTGTTTTTTGTAAACCAGCTTGAGGGCCTTTGGCCAAAAGGCGGGGTATAAATAAACTAATAATAATAATTATAATAATGATGATGATGATGATAATCCCCAAAACACAACTTTTGCAGTTAAAAATCGAACATTCCCAAAAATTCAGCACAGCACTAGTCCTCCCAACCTCCAAAAAACCCACTGGGATAGTTGTTTTTGTTCTCTCTCCACCCTCATCAGTTAGAGAGCTAAAGCTGCAAGCTTATGCACCCTTGCCTGGGAGTAGAGATGGAAAGATCTGTCGGTTTCAGTTCTCTCAGTTTCTGATTTTTCCAATCTTAAATTTAGTTCTCCACATTTATACAGCAATTTGTTTTTGTTTTTTTAAATCCTCATGAATTCTCCACCGTTTTAGTGTGAATTTCTCCTGAAAAACACGTTTATGTAGGCAGCTTTGACTAATGTACATACTTTTAATAGCAATTTCTCCTAATATAATTTTTGTATGTTATTTTCACTCATGTATTCATTTTTATGCACACTTCCCCCTAACATATGCATTTCTGTAAACCAAAAACGTGGGGCAGAGTGTCTTCTCAGGTGCAAGCAGCCCCACATTTCTCAAAGCCTCTCACTCACTAATGAGGTTTCACAATTATTATTATTTTATTTTATTTTTTGTTAAATTTCTATACCGCCCGACTAGCATAGCTCTCTGGGCGGTGTACAACAGAGAAATAATACAACAAAGAAATATAAATATACACAGTATATAAGTAGCCAAACAATAATAATAAACAACAAACTAATGAAAACATCTCAATAAATATACAATTAAGCAATCCCCACACACTTCACAACAGTGTCTAACAAAAATATGCTGTAGTCCAAATAACAGCAAAAATGAATCTCCAAAATTAAATCTTGACCCCCAAAACAACTAAAAAACAACTAACCCCAGTAGTCTATAGACATCCCGAGCAGCAGGTTCACGCGCACATACACACACACACGGTCTCTGGCCCCTTCAGCAGTTGCTGCTTTTGTAGCTGGAGAGAGACAGGGCCCCACCCTTCCAGGCCAGGTGGAAATCAGCCAGAAATGCAGGGAGCAGGTCTTGCAGAAACTCACACAGGTAGATGGTCTCTGGCCCCTTCAGCAGTTGCTGTTTTTGTAGCTGGAGAGAGACAGGGCCCCACCCTTCCAGGCCAGGTGGAAATTAGCCAGAAATGCAGGGAGCAGGTCTTGCAGAAACTCACACAGGTAGATGGTCTCTGGCCCCTTCAGCAGTTGCTGCTTTTGTAGCTGGAGAGAGACAGGGCCCCACCCTTCCAGGCCAGGTGGAAATCAGCCAGAAATGCAGGGAGCAGGTCTTGCAGAAACTCACACAGGTAGATGGTCTCTGGCCCCTTCAGAAGTTGCTGTTTTTGTAGCTGGAGAGAGACAGGGCCCCACCCTTCCAGGCCAGGTGGAAATCAGCCAGAAATGCAGGGAGCAGGTCTTGCAGAAACTCACACAGGTAGATGGTCTCTGGCCCCTTCAGCAGTTGCTGTTTTTGTAGCTGGAGAGAGACAGGGCCCCACCCTTCCAGGCCAGGTGGAAATCAGCCAGAAATGCAGGGAGCAGGTCTTGCAGAAACTCACACAGGTAGATGGTCTCTGGCCCCTTCAGCAGTTGCTGTTTTTGTAGCTGGAGAGAGACAGGGCCCCACCCCTCCAGGCCAGGTGGAAATTAGCCAGAAATGCAGGGAGCAGGTCTTGCAGAAACTCACACAGGTAGATGGTCTCTGGCCCCTTCAGCAGTTGCTGTTTTTGTAGCTGGAGAGAGACAGGGCCCCACCCTTCCAGGCCAGGTGGAAATTAGCCAGAAATGCAGGGAGCAGGTCTTGCAGAAACTCACACAGGTAGATGGTCTCTGGCCTCTTCAGCAGTTGCTGTTTTTGTAGCTGGAGAGAGACAGGGCCCCACCCTTCCAGGCCAGGTGGAAATCAGCCAGAAATGCAGGGAGCAGGTCTTGCAGAAACTCACACAGGTAGATCGTCTCTGGCCTCTTCAGCAGTTGCTGCTTTTGTAGCTGGAGAGAGACAGGGCCCCACCCCTCCAGGCCAGGTGGAAATTAGCCAGAAATGCAGGGAGCAGGTCTTGCAGAAACTCACACAGGTAGATGGTCTCTGGCCCCTTCAGCAGTTGCTGTTTTTGTAGCTGGAGAGAGACAGGGCCCCACCCTTCCAGGCCAGGTGGAAATTAGCCAGAAATGCAGGGAACAGGTCTTGCAGAAACTCACACAGGTAGATGGTCTCTGGCCCCTTCAGCAGTTGCTGTTTTTGTAGCTGGAGAGAGACAGGGCCCCACCCCTCCAGGCCAGGTGGAAATTAGCCAGAAATGCAGGGAGCAGGTCTTGCAGAAACTCACACAGGTAGATGGTCTCTGGCCCCTTCAGCAGTTGCTGTTTTTGTAGCTGGAGAGAGACAGGGCCCCACCCTTCCAGGCCAGGTGGAAATTAGCCAGAAATGCAGGGAGCAGGTCTTGCAGAAACTCACACAGGTAGATGGTCTCTGGCCCCTTCAGCAGTTGCTGTTTTTGTAGCTGGAGAGAGACAGGGCCCCACCCTTCCAGGCCAGGTGGAAATCAGCCAGAAATGCAGGGAGCAGGTCTTGCAGAAACTCACACAGGTAGATGGTCTCTGGCCCCTTCAGCAGTTGCTGTTTTTGTAGCTGGAGAGAGACAGGGCCCCACCCTTCCAGGCCAGGTGGAAATCAGCCAGAAATGCAGGGAGCAGGTCTTGCAGAAACTCACACAGGTAGAACAGGAAATGTTACAAACCAGTGTGAGTAGGGGGGGGTGTATATTGTCCAGTGACTCTACCCACTGGCCCACCCCATTGGAAGTTAGGATGGCTGACAGTCCTCTGTTTTAAGGAGGCCTCTATTTAAAGGCTGTCCAGTCCAAAATGGACTGCCTTCAAATCGATTCTGACTTATGGGCAACCCTATGAATAGGGTTTTCATGGTAAGCAGTATTCAGAGGGGGTTTACCGTTGCCTCCCTCTGAGGCTGAGAGGCAGTGACTGGCCCAAGGTCACCCAGTGAGCTTCATGGCTGTGTGGAGATTTGAACCCTGGTCTTCCACACCTTAACCACTACACCACACTGTCCAAAGGACCATAAAAAAGGAGAGCGGGAACCATGAAATTGCTCATCAACAGTACATGTCAGCAGAGTGAGCAGGCACACAAGTCACCTGGTATCTTTGGGGAGGTGCCAAGTAGTTCAGTGGTGGAGCATCTGCTTTGCATGCAAAAGGTTCCAGGATCAATCCCCAGCATCTCCAGGGAGGGCTGGGAATGTCCCTTGCCTGAAACCTTGGAGAGCCGCTACCAGTCAGTCTAAACAATACAGAGCTAGATAAGTCAAGGGTCTTATTCCGTATAAGGCAGCTTCCTGCACTCCCCACTATGGTGGGTTGTATATTTCTATTTAAATTACAGCAATTGTTTCTAAATTTGCATCCATACATATAAATTACCATGTGGAGATTTACGCAAATTGGTATCCTATTTCATCTTTCTTGGGGATGAAAACCATCTTTTTTTTAGCAAAGCACAACTGGCCACCCTAGTGGTGATTGGCAGAATCTCTATTTTTAAAACAACAATAACAAATAGACAACAGCTATTCAGCCACTTCAGTTCCTGCATCTGAATTATCCTCATCCTCTTTCTACATTCTGTCTAGCTCTAGCTGTGTGCATTTATGTGTGAGCAGCTGATCCAGAATGAAGATAACATATGCAAAGTAAATAGGACAAAGCACGCATGCCTTCAAAAACCAGTTTACACATGCACATCTTCTTAGCTTAGTAGACAACCTTTTGGGCCAGTGGACATATTTGGAATTTTGAGAATTGCAAAGGGCAGCTGTCACAAAATGGCTGCCACATTTAAAAAAGAGAAAAAAAGGAGACAGGAATACAAAATGGTGCGTTCCCCCTCCCCCATTTAATGGGGGGGGGAAGCATCTATATCAGCTGCCACTACACTTGCTCACGGAGAGAATATTTTTGCACCTGTCATCTGTTCAGAATAGAAGGGAGACTGGGTGTCCCATCCTGGCATCTAGTGAAATGTAGCATGTTTAGGGCATCTTCAACAGCAAGCCAGCACAAACAGAAACTGAGCAGGAAGAGCAAACAGTCTCTTATGCATTGTGGATTTTTGAAAGAATTACTGAGACCTTTTGTGGGTCCCACAGGAGGCACTGATGGGTGTGGTGGCACCTGTGGACCCCAGGTTGGCAACCCCTGCTTTAGCTGGCTTGGGGTGAATATGTCAAAGCCATCAGGGTAAGTCTTTCTCTTCCTTTCCCCTCACTATTTCCTTTTCTAAAATGTCCTTTTAAAATATTGTTTTATCATTTAATCACATTCTATTGTGTTTGTTAGCTTGTTTGTTAGTTTGTTAGTAATTGCCATAGTACGTGTGCAGGCAGCTATATAAATAAAATTATTTATCCTTCATAATCATGCTGCCTGCTACTTAAATAAAGAGTATATCTATATGCTACATCTGTTTAGATGTATTTAAAATTTCATTTCCATAACAGCGGTTGTAATGCTGGGTCAGATTCCTTGCTAACTAACCACGTGTGGCTTAAAATTTATTAACAATAAATCCTGATTAGGTTGCCCCTAATCTTCTTATATTCAGAGAAGATTTATTTGCAACATTGCATCTGAGGTGAGAACACAAACACATTGTTATTTATGTCGTGATCTTTCAAATCTAGGCCTGGTCAAAAAAAGGAATTCTGAGCTTCAGTTTGTGGTAGGTGCAATTTTTAAAAAACTGGATAATAAAGAGCAAATGGATTTACTATATTGCTCACTGTGACTGCAGATACTGTATTTTGTCCTTTCTTAATGGTACATCTGTGTTACTGTTTCTTTGTGTGTTGTTTGTTTTGTATATTTCCTAGAACAGCATTCACTAAACTGGTGCCCTCCATATATTAATCTATTAATCCAGAATATGGAAATTATCAAATCTCATTTTATGCCAGGGATAAGTTAAGAAGATGGCACTGCCATGCAAAAAGAAACAGAAAAGTTAATTCATAGTGATTTTCCAGTATTAAAAATGCAACCCAAATTGACGGTGTAATTTGATTTTTAGTCACTCCCTTCTTGATCTCAAATTAAATCAACAGTGCCGTAACTAGGCAGGTGCAACAGGTACACAGGCACAGGGCACAGGACGAAGGGGCCCCTGAAATGGGTTTGCTGAAATGAAAATTATTTATAAACAATTGTTATATCGTATTTGTTTTATTATTATTTTTCCCCCCCAAAAAATTAAGGGGCCCAAAAATAAAACCTTGCACAGGGCACATGAAAAGCTAGTTACTCTACTGTATATCAACATCATCATCATCACTGAAAGCTTTCCTTCTTCTAGTCAGAGCCAAGTCAACTCTCTCTTACATCAGGGCTGCTTCAGATCTGGTTTAAAAGTGATGTTCTAAGGCAGGGATGGGGAACCTTTTTCTGACCAAAGGCCATATTTCCTTCTGCGCAAGATTTTGGTGGCCACATACCAGTGGTGGGCAGAACCAGAGGTAAAAGTGTGTGGCACAATGGATGCAACTTTGGTTAGTCTTCCAGCCAGGCAAGCAAGAGACATTATCACAGTTCAAGAACACATTACAGCCTGACAAAGACACGCAAGGAGGCTGCAAAGCAGTGTAGTTGAGGGGTGTAGCCTGGGAAGAGGGGGGGTGGCTTGGGGAAGATCTAGCCCTTGCAAAGGAGTCCTGAGAGCCAGACAGAGATGCCTGGGGGACCACATTATGCCCAAAGCCTGAGGTTCTCCACCCCTGCTTCAAGGAAACATCATTTTCCACATTAAAAAGGGACACTGATTAATCAGTGGGTGCACTGTTCTTCCTCTCTCAGGCCATAGCTCAGTAGTGGTGCATACATTTTGCATGTTCTTCCAGTTAAAGGATCTCTAGGAGGAGTCTGGAGAAAGACTTGTGTCCAAGATCTTGGAGTACTACTGTCAGTCAGTAATTTAATCATTCGGGTTTTGTTTTGTTTTTAAAAAGCGAGCAATTGTCCACGTGGGCCGGAATTTCACTCTTCCTTCCTTCCTTCCTTCCTTCCTTCCTTCCTTCCTTCCTTCCTTCCTTCCATCCATCCATCCATCCATCCATCCATCCATCCATCTCTTTTCTTAATTTCTCCCAAAGCAGAGATTCTCTCAGCAATGCTCTTATCAGCTGAGCACCCAATCACTGATCATTCCCATCTCATCAACTGTAAAGTTTCTCTAAATCCTCAAAGATTTTCCAAACCCATCTCAAAAGTGGTAGGTCTAAGGGTTTTAGAGACTTTAATTAGCTTTGTTCCAGAGTTCATACATTTCATGAGATTACTTCGAGGTGCCTAAACCTCCAGTTCAGCCGTTCCTGAACACCTTGGGTTAATCTTCTACCAGAAATGGTCGTTGTTTGCCTGAAATTCCAGGAGCTGTAAGGTAAGTGAGATAGAACATTCAAATTAATGCTCTTCAATAATGTTTTCCTGTGAAAAATGCCTACCTACAAGCAGCATTCCAAGAGAATCTTTCACTGATTTTTCTGCCTTATATGTGACCTACAGTCCGATCCTATGCATGTTTACTCACAACTAAGGTCACATTAAATGCCCTTCAAATGTTACAAATCAGATCTAGTTGCAATGTGATGAAACTCAGGAATCCTTTTTTTCTTTTCCTTGTTGCTGTGCCATCTGATGCCTGCAGCTCTATGTAACCACTTGACTGATATTATGAAAATACAGAGGGAAAGATCTAATAGGCTCCTAATAGGCCATTTAGCATCTTTCCCCCCCTTCCACAAATACTTGTGAATATTTTTCCATCAAAGGCATCCAAAGCACTTTACAGACTTGGCAGCAGTAGGCATTTATAGAATAACCTCCCCACAGGGAATGTTTCCTACCCCCTCCCTTCTCCTTTGGTTAGTGGTTCGTTTATGCCCTTAGGAATGAGGCTTTATGCTCACTCCAAGATTTTAAAAACACACTTACATAACCATAGCACTTCTTGTTAACTATTGAAACATTCCACAGTGTGACACAGCCCATAAAGCTTACAATGGCACACAGAGGATGGCAAAGAAAGATCTTAACATTCTACAGATGGCTCTACAAATCTAAAGCAGTTCATTCTGCATTTTTGCTATTTAAGAAGAAAATTGAAGAAGGCTGTGCTCTCCCTGTCTCTAGCACTACAATGCACTTTTCTTCTTTTGAGTTTTGATTTTAAAGACTGACACCTAGGAGATATTTACCATTCTTTAAAAATTGCTCTGGGCTGATCCAAGAAGGAAATGCTCCAGTTCAACTCCAGAACATAAGTTTTATCACCTCCCCCCCTCCCAGTTTTCTCTGCCTCACATGAGCCATCTTACAAAAGCTTTGTCCTCTACCCAGCTATGGGAAATCTTCACATATCCATACCTCTTCTTGAGGTAAACACCATTTATGCTCATTTACAAAATACAGGTTTTCAGACTCTGTCTGTACTTTTTCATATTTTGTCTTAATGCACAACATGGGGAAGGTGTGCGGCATGGGAAATAACACGGCAGTGTTGGACAGACCTGGTGTACTAATACTTTGGGGTAAGATATGAGAAGTTGGGGGAAGCCTAGGGGAATCTCCAGGCCTTGGAACCCAAGGTTTCACACTGATGACTCACAGATACAGCTCCAGGTTACCCAGAGCAGGGTAA
The DNA here is from genome assembly GCF_030035675.1 of Rhineura floridana. Lineage (NCBI taxonomy): Eukaryota > Metazoa > Chordata > Lepidosauria > Squamata > Rhineuridae > Rhineura > Rhineura floridana. The sequence continues at coordinate 75,065,048 of NC_084484.1, forward strand.
GACCATATCATTTGTTAGTCTTTAAGAAGCCACAAGACTCTGTTGCTTTCACTGCTGCAAACTAGCACAGCTGCCTCTCTAAATGGGTAGCTGTAGTTTCAGAGCTACAACCATCGCTCCCAAGTTCAATCCCTGGCATCTCCAGGTAGGGCTGAGAGAGAACCCCGTCTGAATTCCTGAAAGCCATTACAAGTCAGTGCAGACAATACTGAGGTAGATGGACCAATGGCCTGACTCAGTATATGGCAGCTTCCCATGTTCCTACATGCTGATGGGCCGTAGCGCAGTGGTTGCACACATGCTTTGCATGCAGACAGTTCCAAGTTGAATCCTCAGCCTCTCCAGGTAGGGCTGAGAAAAAACTCTTTTCTGAAATCCTGGAGAGCAACTGCTAGTTAATGTGGTAGACTAAAGTGGGCAGGCTTCCAGTGTGCTAAATATATTTTGTTTTTTACTAGAGCCCCGAGATCCACCAACCAGAGCCTAGTGTGAAACACATACGCTTAGAAATAAATTTTTTTTTTGATTATCAGAACTTAATGGAGCTCACAGTCCTCCCTAGTCCCCAAAATAACCACTCTTTATTACATCCCCCCATATTTATTTATATATTGCCATATCACAAAATATCAAGGCAATGTACAACTATAAAATACCATTGAAAACAATACAAATAATCATTAAAGTGACTAGCTAATCAATTTAATCATCTGCAAAGGCCTGTCAGCATAAAGAAGGTCTTCAAGAGACACCTGAAAGTTAAAAGTGAGGATGCCTGCATAACTTCTGCTGGAAGAATATTCCATAGCATGGGACCAGCAACACTAAATGCCCAACTTCCAGTGGAGGCCAGTCAAGCCTCTCCAGTATAGAGAACATCTAATAGCACTCCTGATATGAAATGAGATATATAGTTTGGAAACTATAGTATGTGTAGTGTTAATATGACACAGCAGAAAATGGATTAACCTGAATTAACTTAGAAGCAGAAAAGCAAAATTCCTCTGTGGATACTAAAAGTGCCTGAGAAGGCCAAACTGCTTAGTTGCTGTTTGATGCTCAAAATGCTAGCTTACCAATGTAACGGGACACCTTCCAAGAAGATAGGGACTGAGCGAAGAATATGCTGTGCCTGGAGGAGTTAAGAACACAGCGGAAGAGCGCTCAAGATTAGAACGCTCTAAATGCAAAGACAATGGAGTCACTGAGAAAGTGTTGCTAACAAGATGGGAGGGGCTGTTTTAGGAGGACTTGGAAGCCATATATCAATGTAATCTGTGTAGCTATGCTTTCAGACTAGGATTCGGGCGTTAGTCGAATACTTTGTCTCTCTTTTGCAAAAGATGTTTGGTAATTAATCAATAAAGGTGTTGTTTTATATCTGGTTTCTCATCTGGTGATTATTGAAGCTTCCTCCAGATGTAAAGAGCCTTTTTGGCGTAACACTCCTGTACATGATCTCTGCAATTAAGCTGGGATATTTCATCATTTCAACAGTATTGTTGCGCCCCACCCCAATCTTTGAGCAGTGTGAGACTTCCAGGGGTTCTTGTGCTTACCCAGGGCTTGGTTTCTGTGGAAAGGTCAGGGGAGACTAAGGTGTCTTATAGGATATATAGTTTTATAGCTTTGGGAGCACAGAGAGCAACCCTCTCTGTCTGTCTCCAGTTCCCAGTCTTTCCTCAGACTAGATTAAAAACACAAGACTCTATTTGGCTCCAGTATGAGGGGAGGAAGGCCCCTCTCCTAAAAAGAGTTCCAATATCCACAGGATCTCCCCTGGCCACATCTCTTTGTATATGCAGATTGACCACTCAATCAGCCATTAACTCACAGGCTAACTTGGCTAAACTATTAGCTTATGCAAAGAAAACTGGTCTGACCAGTGGAGCAGATTTCTTCCTTTGCAGATCCCAAATCAGAGGCTGGATTCATAGAAATCATCCATCTCACCCCTCACCCCCAGATCCCATAACAATATCATTTAGTATACTGGGAGTGTGCTAATATACTCGTTTTGTTGTTTTCACTATTACAAATCCTTGCTGATCTATTTCAAACCACTCACAGATCCACCACTAAATGCTAATCTACCTTTTATCCATCTCTGAACTAGACATTGAAATTTAGTCCAGTGTTCTGAATTGGTATAAACAGTTTCCTATGTTCCTAGAACCTCTCTGAAAAAGAATGAAGAAGATGGACAAACACCAGGTAGAAACACACTCACTATTCTGCCAGTTCCAGTGTGTCACCACCTCTCTCTTCTGAAAACAGAGGCACTCAACACTAGTCAAACCCCACCCCTTTGTCCTGTAAAACCTGGTGGGAGCAACTTGAGTGCTTTTAAAAAATCAACTTCAAAGAGATTTTGCAACTGATTGGCAGATAAACCCAATCCCGCTCCAGGTGTGGCTAATGGAAATGCTTTGATCTGGCAACTAGTCTGTTTACAGCCAATGTAAACTTTACAGTATTAAAAGTATAATGGAAGTGGTATGCACACACATTCACTTTCTTGTTGTTGTTTTTAATTATACTCATTGAAGGCTGGGTAAAAAATAATAATAATCAGAGCACAGAATACTCATTCAAACCATTCCCACCACACCTAGAATATATGGTGATCTTCATCCTTAGCTGAGGACCAGGAGTAAGATTATCAAATGCTATCTGTTATGTGCTTACCTTCCTCCAGAAACCGGAGTGATGAACAAGCACAATGTGGCCCAGGGCTTACTTGCAAGAATTAAACAAACCAATACTTGAAATTAAAAATAACATTGTATGTCCTAAGTGCTAATTTACACCTATTCTTCTTCTGCCCGCTTGCTCCCAGAATCTCACTTATTGCCTAGGAAAAGGATTCAGCACATATCCTAGCCAGATTTCACAACTGTCTTTATGGCTCAACCTCAGACTTGGTGATGGCTGTCCTATGGTATCAGATGACATTTGAATGTTTGGTGTGTCTCCTTCTCTTTTCCCTAAAGACAAATCCCCTTTCCCCTCTCTTCACACCAGTGAGGGTCTGGTAGTCACTTCTGACATTGTCAGGTTGATTTATCTTAACTGGACCAGAAGACTTTTCAGCAACAGTTCCCTGTAGGATGTTTTATTGTGCTCTGTAACAGTAACTTTTAGCATCTTTTTCAGATGGACTTCGACAAGGATGGTAAACAAGAATGGCTTCCTAACCTACTGCTTGTGTCGCATATGCAGCTTTCCATTACTGAAATTCTAACTACATGTCACCTTATTACATGAACACGGCCCCTACGGCAGCCAGGCTCTGACAGTTGAGAATTCTGAAGGTTCCTCCAGAGACAGCAGAGGAAGTTGGGGGGGGGGGGAGAGAGAAGTGGATGGAGGCTGACCACCTTTCTCCATTGTTTATCTATGCTTATATATTCTTATTTAGCAGTTAATTCTTCCAAGGAGTTGGGGGCAGGGAGCAATTAGCTGCTAAGGAGAGAAAAGGTAAACAACAGATGGAGAAACATAGCCAGCAGCTACACAATTCCCTCTAGCTTTGTCTGCTTGTCTTTGGGAAAGTCATTAGAATTCTCAGCAGTTGAGTCTGGTCTATACATGCAGTAAAAGCCCTCACAGGAAAAGGTCCATGCGTTGAAAGAGGCTATGGCTGTGGACACACTAGTAGCTTCAAAAGCAGCCAGAATGGTTTTTCTAGCTGTGTTTTGAAGCAGCTCTGCCCTCTGCTCCCCTTCCCCACTGCTGACTTCAGACCTTTCAGAACCACCCACAGCAAAGTGTTGGGCCAATCACTGTCTCAGCCTGAGCCTGTAGCAAAGTGTTTCCATTGGCCACACCTGAAACACAAATAGGTTGATCTGCCAATCAGTTGCGAAATCTGCCTGAAGCTGATTTTTTTAATTAAAAAAATGCCCTTGAGCTGATCTGACCAGAGTTTTAGAGTAAAAAGGGGTGGAGAAAAGAGAGATGGAGACAATTGGAACTGGCACAACAGTAAGTGTGTCTCTACCCTATGAGGCTGCACCACTGGCCCCATTCCCAATGATGTGCCACTGGCCCCAACCATGATGTGGCATGGCTTCCCTTAGGCCATTCTCCAGGTCCACATATTAGGCATGGACATTGGAGCTGAGGGTGTCTAAGCATGTAGACCTCTGCGCATGTGCATGAAGGCTTCCCTGCATTTAGGAACACTAATCACGTAGAGTTCCAGAACATGTGGAAGTCTATGCACATAGGCTTCCCTAGCTCACACATCCATTCTGAATGCGTAGATAAAGGGGGAAGGGGTAAACCTATGTGACATCAAGAGCAGCCACCCAGCCCCAGAAGACTTCCTTCATGCAAATAACCCCTGAAAGGGATTGAAGTGATGTACAAATGAAGCAGTACAGTTCTGAGATAATAGACTAGGATGGGATATTGCTTCCTCTTTTTCATAGAGGTTGGAACAGGATTTTACTGGAGAATAGTTTGAGGAGGGATCTCAAACGTCAAAGGGGGCTTTCTCTTATTGATTTATTAATCTATAGGCTGCTTTTCCGTAGGCACCCCATAAGTGATACATAGTAGACCTTCAGGCACATGATTAAGACTTTCTTGCTCCAGCAGACATTTTAGTGTACTGTTTGGTTTATGATAATTTTTTATTGTTTCATTTTTTGTTTCTTTTGTTTTTATGTACACCACTTAGAAATGCAAGTTATTAAGTGGTATACTGTATACATGTCTCAGATAAATACATGCAATTGAACAATTTCCGAAACCACTGCATCCAAAGAAATGGTAGCAAGTACACAATCATGAGGAGCCAGATTTATGTATTCAAAATTGATAAACATGCAAGTGAAATAAATGCACTTGGGTGCTTGTGTCTGTCTACTTGTACTTGATCATAAGCGTTAGGATTCAGCACACCTCGGGAGACAACACACAAGCTCCAAGACTTGAGTGCCCATAGATGTGTGCATGGCTGCCACAGCAGCATTTAGTGTTAAGTTGCACTCTGTCAAATTGCAGTTTAAGGTTTTGTAACTGTCAAGTATGAATTTGCTCATGCACATAATGGGGCATTATAATGTTGCCTATGCCCACCTCACTTCTGCCAAAATAATAATTCCAGCCATATAATATGAACGATAATGTTTCCATCCATAGTTATGTTTCCCTTTACTGTATTTCAAAGAATTCAGGTGGCCGCTATAGGAATATCTTTATCATGGCAACTTTCCGCTTTGCCACTGAATGTGACAAGTTAGCATCTCTATCGTCAAGTCATTTCGGGAGGCCACAGGGTGTGGGAGGCAGAGGGAATTGCCTCTTATTTGCACGGTTTTCAAATTCTTTGGACATGGATTATGATTACGCTAGAGGTTACAACAGTACAGCTCTTGTCAGCAAAGGAATTTTGCTTAAAACAAAACAGGAGCCATATTTTAAATTAAGCAAGGACTGAAGGCCCAGCTCTGCTACGCTGGTGCTGGCAAGGCAGGACTTCACTAAGGAGGATGAGCAGGAGGGGTGCTAAACACAATTGGGCTGGCTTACCACAATTTGCAGTGAGTGCAGTAATACATTCAGCACCTTGGACAGCTCCTTGAAAGTTTGGGCTAAAACCCGGAGCAAATTCCACTGCCCCACTGACATGGAGCCACCAGCTGCCACTGAATGCACCTTACTGTTTGAAGAACACCCCAACACTCTTGTTTAGACCATCAGGCCCATCGTCTAAAATGGTCTAAGTGCACCACTGCTCTTCTGCTTCCTGCTGATGAACTAACTCTATGATTAGCCAGACAAACAAAGGGCTCTTTAATCCTATCCTGCCTTTGGCAGCGTGTACAGGAACAAGCAGCCAAAATGCATGAAGGTAGATTTCTGCCAAAGGTGAGCTGTTAGTCCTTTGCCAGTGGCCCAAACTTCATGTTATGTTAAAAGCACTATTTTTAAAGTCATAATGAAAACTTATTTTCCAAATGTGCCATGTCATGCTGGATTTAGACCATATTTGGCACTGGCAGTAATGTGTAATTGATATGGTTTGTCAATTAGGTTTCTGCCATGGTTTGTTGTTACTTTTTATGGGAAGGGGATCTTTGTTAACAAGAACTGTTACACTTTACCAGCTGTGCAGTTAAGACACCTGCCAGCTGGATTATGGCACTGAAAAGGGGTTGTTGCAATAATTTCCATATGTCAACCAATTTGATCCATTCCACTGTATTGAGTCCCATTCCATCCCTTTTAAACACAGTGGTCTCAGCCCAGCAAACCCCTAACAAAAGAGTAAGAGGTTATGTGCACATTGCTTCCCCACCTCGTCCATTATCATTAATACCTCTTATACCAATTTGCCACAAACAGCTTTTCAGAAGAATTTAATTTAGCACTGGTGGAGACATGAAACCATAGAACGTGCTTTCAGTTCAGAAGGGCTTCAGAAAGTTACCTGGGGTAGGGGGTCGAACTGGAATGGAATCAAGAAGTAGCCATGGATGCTACTGATATAAATGAGTTAGTTTGCACCAGTGTTTCCCAACCTGGTGCCCTCCAGATGTTCGGGGCAACTCCCATCAGTCCCATTCAGCATGGCCAATGGTCAGGGATGATGGGAGTTGTGGTCTAAAACATATAGAAGGCACCAGTTTGTGGAATCTCAGACATGATACTTTGATCCCTTGCATAGAAATGCACATGTACGTGTTTCCCAAAATAGGTTCAGGAAATAAGAATAATATTTTGTGTTACTTAGCTATGGGTGTGTGTGAATGATTGGCAGTGAGTACACAAAATGAATAAAACACCACAGAAATTCATGCTGGATTGTGGTGGTCTTCCCCACCAAAGTTTTTAAGTCCAAAATAAACATTTCAGGCAATTCAGAAAACACATTTCAGTATGTAGATGCCATAAATTTGTACTTTTAGTAAGGTTTTCAGTGGCTATCAGGACAATTTAAGTACACATCAGCAATATGTATACACACAGTAGCTGTAATAAGACATTATGTCTGGGTTGCCAATCTTTTTGGACAGTGGGCACATTTGGAACTTTGAGAAAGTGCTGTGGATGCCAGTCACAAAAACAGCTAACATGGAAGCATGATGTAACACAAAATGGGTGCTGTAGGTATGTGGTCAGGCCTGGTACCAGAGGGCGGACAGGTTTGACCCTGGCCAAGAGCCCCTCCTTAGGGTAGGAGGGTAGCACTTCCATTCCATGATCCGTGATAGTGTCAACTCCTGACCCTGCCGCAGATCGCAGAGAGGGAGCTCCCAGGAACCCCCACCCCACAGACCATACAGGTTTCAATAGGCACGCATGCATGCCCCACCTATCTCTCCCATTGCTGTGAATGCTGTGCACATGCCAACCAACAACCAAGATAGTGGGGTAGGCTTCCCTAACAGACTGATGCCCCTGCCGCCATCTTGGTTGATGGCAGGCATGTGCACATATATAGCATAGCACACATGCATGCCATCAACCAAGATCGCAGTGGGGGCATCAAGCCCCTGCCGCCATCTTGGTTGATGGCAGGCATGCGTGCACAGCATTCATGGCATTCACATGAAATGATGGGAGAGGTAGGGTGTGTGGACAGGTGCCATGGGCCCACAGCAGGCTGGTGCCCAAGGGCCCAGTCATGCCTGCCGCCAGCCCTGGTGTAACCCAAAATGGCTGCCACATCCGAGAGACCAGGTCACAAAATAGTGCAGGCATGTACGATGGGGGGGGGGAAGCACCTAGATTGCCCAAGGCCACACTCACTCACAGAGACAGGCTCTATGCATCTCTTTTCTGTTCAGAACAGGAGGGAGGGAGGGAGGGAGGGAGGGTGTCCATTCCAGGGTTCCAAAGATGTGGGCATATTAAAGGTAGTGTGTTCAATGCAGGAGAGGCTGAGCAAGTGCAAACAGAAAGTTGGTCTTTGATGCACTGCAGATTTTTGAGGGGATATTTAATTAGATCTTCCACAGATGCCATGGGAGGTACCAGCAGGCACACTGGCACCACACTGATGGCTCCTGCATGATGTTATCTGTGTTGAAATCAATTTGTGTAGTGGGGAATAGGGCACACATGCTGCCTGCCAATGTCCTCAACCCCACCAGCTTTGCTTCTTAGCGTTTGACTGTGAAGGAGGCTCCTAAGCGCATTCAGTTCTTGTTAGGATTTCTGATAGGAGCCTGTGGGCTAACACAGCTGCATGCAGTAAGAAGCTCACTTCAGAGTCAGAAATGAAGTCATAAGCGATAGGGATGCCCCCATGCCACCCTAAAGGAACTGATTTAACACAGATAATTATGTGTCAATAGGGCTGTGAAGAATATACTATATTCAATGTGGGAACTGTGCCTATTAAATGGGTAGAGTTGAAAGCCTTAGAATGATGCAATTATAATGTAGCGCTAAACTTGAATGTGAAGAATGATGAGAAATTAGCCTTGAACGTAGCAGCAGGAGTCCATCTGTTCAATTTGGGGCATATTATTTATTATACTAAAATAGGTCATTCTTAATCAGGCTTTTTCATTCCTTCTAGCTCATATAATGTCTTTTCCTTGCTAAGAAGAAAAATCAATAAAGGCTAAACAAAATTTCAACCAGAAAGTCACAGTTTGACACACACACGCTCATACACAGAGAATTGGAGGTCTAAGAGGGATAGTATCCTCAGTACAAAACTAACCCTAATGGAACAACCTCAGCAGGACAAGCTGGGCATCTCTGCCTTTGCTGGCCCTGTTGCTCTTTGCCTCCTGCTGCTATCATGTTTGAACTACTTTATCAATGGGTACAATCCAGTCAGAGAGGTTAAGCATTTTTAGGCTTAATTCTTTCCCACTGAAATCAATGAGACAGTTCGGAAGCTACAACTAGTGCAAAATGCGGCGGCCAGATTGCTGACAAGGACCAAGCGGTCCGAGCATATAACACCTGTTCTGGCCAGCTTGCACTGGTTACCAATATGTTTCCGGGCTAGATTCAAAGTGTTGGTATTAACCTATAAAGCCTTATACGGTGCGGGACCACGATACCTTGCGGAATGCCTCTTCCGATATGAACCGGCCCGTGCACTACGTTCTGCTACGAAGGCCCTCCTCCGGGTTCCAACTCACAGGGAGGCCCGGAGGGTGATGACAAGATCTAGGGCCTTCTCAGTGGTGGCCCCCGAACTATGGAACAGTCTCCCTGAGGAAGTACACCTGGCGCCGACTCTGCTCTCCTTTCGGCGCCAGGTCAAAACCTTCCTATTCTCTGAAGCATTTTAAATTACACTGATTTAATTTTAAAAATGTTTATTGTGTTGGATTGTTGCTTGTATTTTAGTATTGTTTTGTTATTTATTGTATTTTTATGCTGTTTTATGTTCACCGCCCAGAGAGCTATTGCTAGTCGGGCGGTATATAAATTTAATAAATAAAATAAATAAAATAAATACTGTGCAATCCTATGCATTTCAATTCAAAAGCAAGTCCAATTGTTTTCAAGGGTGATACCCTCAAGTGTACTTCTGCGGTAATGCCTCTTGCTTGCCTAGGAAGATGGACAGATGTGCAGGGTGTGTGTGCAAGTGCGTGTGTGTAGAAACACTATTGAGTGGCTTGAATGTAAGCGTCACATCCATAGCTTTATTATTATTATTATTGGGTCACTTTTCTTACCAGGTGGCCCAAAACGACTTGCATCGCCAGTTGAAACAACAGAAATCAAAAAAACCTAAAAACACTTCTAACAATTAAAACCAAACTAAAACAAACACACAATGAATACAAATAAAGGGCAGATATACCAGTCCCACCCCACTAAAAGAGGTCATCAAAGGCCAAAGGAAGGTCTTTGCCTGGCTCCTAAAGATGGCATCAGGCATGCCTCCCTGGAGAGAGAATTCCACAGCCGGGGGTGGTTGGTGTTATGTGCCTTCAAGTCGATTACGACTTATGGTGACCCTATGAATCCTGCATTCTAACTGGTTTGCCACACTGGCTCTTATTAAAGATGATGAAACTATATTGGTTTGATCTGTACATTTATTTATTTATTTTGGAAAAACTTGTAATCAATTAATCATAAGAGTTTTAGGGTGCAATCCAACCCTGAGATCCTCCAGGTAAGCAGCCCTTTGAAAGGGTTGCAGAAGGCTCCAATGGTTGGAAGACTCCACCAGCTAAGCCCTGCTGGTGGAATGGCCAAGAAGAGGGCATATTTGGGGCATGCCATGAGCACACTTATGCCAATTCCCACTATCCCTTTTGGACAGACATAGAATCATAGAGTTGGAAGAGGCCTATAAGTCCATTGAGTTCAACCTCTTGCTCAATGCAAGAATCCCGTGCTCAAGAAAATGTTGGGAATCTATGCCATAACAGTACCTGGGATAAGTCCCATTGACTTCAATAGGACCGGGCACGTAAAATGAGGGGCACTTCACCTACTGCTCTGTTTCTGTGTTTCTCTGCCTCTCCAAAATTGGAGATGTATGGATGCTGTGGAACTAGTGCTAGCAGACTAGGGGCAGAGCTTGGAGTCAGAGGATTCCAGGCCAGAGGATTGCTTGGCCAGAGTTATTGATTAATGTATAACTTAATTTGCATATGGGCAAAAATAAAATTTCTGAAGCAAGTTCTCTCTAAGTAGATTTAATGCACACATGTGTAATTAACAGGGATCATCTGAAGTCTTAAGAGGCACTCCTCTAGAATGTGAGGGAAGGCAGAATGCTGCTTTTAATGTGGTGCTTCCCATCTGTATTTATTCATATACATTATTTGTTGGCCACCCTACAAAAAGTTATCTGGGCAGCTTAAGAACAAAAACAAATTACAAATACAACAAAAATAAGATTAAAAGCACATAAAAAACCAATAGAACTAAAATGCAAGGTTTTTGTAGGTATCTGTATATTACATATATTTTAACAGTGGAAGTTTATTTTAATGTATAATTGAATTGTTTCATTGTGTATTTTAATTATGTGCGTTTATATTTTTGTAACTGGTTTTATACTTAGAAACTGCTTAGAAACCACTCTGGCAATTAAGCACAGATAGATCATGGACGCTGTCCAGGGGCCATAGGATTGCAGCCTAAAAGCTTATAATCAGTCTGACCAGATTGAATGTTGCAGCCCTAATGAAAATCGTATACGTATTTCTTACACACCATGGGATTTCAAATGAGCTCTTATTGCTGAAAATGATTTAAATGGCTTCAAAGTCTCTGCCAAACACTTGCTGCTCATGTATTGCATAACAGTAACTGAAGATCTGAGAAAATGCCACTGTAGATCCTAAAATGTATCTGATTAATATGAACTAAAACCCTATACATGCAGGGGCTTTTGATCATCTGAAGGCACATGCTCCTTCACCTGCACCTCTTCGTTCATGGAGGAGAATGGGGTAGCCACTCCATTGATCCAACCAGTGAAACACATGTGCTTATCCATCATAACAATGAAAAACCTGAGCCAGGTGCCAGAAGGCCCACTCAAATCATCTGGAAAACCATTGGGTGGATGATTGAGTGGACTCCATCCAGTTCTTCACTTTTCATTCTTCATTTGAACTGATTGTTAGTGCTCTTTAGGACAGCTTGATAAGGCTTCATGTGTGCAATCTCAGATTCAGCTTTAGACTCCCCCCACCCAAGAAACACATCTGCAGCACTTGTTTGTGCATGCGCTTTCGCCTGCTGTATATGAGCCATGATTCATTATTTATATGCCGCCCAACCCCATATAGATGGTTTTGGCAGCTGCCAAACATCCCCATGCCTACTGTTGTATATCTCCACTAATATAAGCAAAATGGATGCCATCAGAAACAGAAGAAGCCTCAAATTATAAGTCCTAAAGTGGGTCGGCTGTGGTCTAATGCTGAGTTTACATCCATATGCAGAGGATGTTGTATGGTTTTCTTTTGCTTCTCACACACATCTTTCTTGGCAGAAAGATGAGCCTCAGGTGGGCAGCTGGGATGACCACTGATTAGCTGGAAGAGGTACAAAGATTTATATATCCAATATAACGAAACCTGTATGATCCTGTATAACTTGCTTGTTGCTAATCACTCTTCAACTGTGCTTTGGCATGGAACTCCAAGCCTACTGCAGCCCAATATGCAGCTCTGTATATTTCTCTGGTAATTAACCTTGACAACTTGAAGTGCCCAGCTTCAGCCTGGGTATCATGCTCACTCCTATCCTCTGCTGCTAAAATCAAATTTTATCTTTGCTTGTCCATTCATTTAACATGTAGAAAGACAGATGGTTGCTCTGGATCGTTCTGTGGCACAACAGATGCCATAATTGAGGACTGGAAAACTGTGCCAAATTAATTAGATACGCTTACCAATTTGGATGGAAAGTACAGTGTATTGCCAGTCTGCACTACAGTACTTCTGACACACTGGGGTTATCTTTGTTGACTGTACAAGTTTCCTTGGGAACTCTTCCCATTGTTGGAGCTGGGGCTAAAGATGTTTGAAATATGGAAGGATTTGCCAGATGCTGAATGGTGAAGAAAGGAGGGCAACCACTTCTAGGTTGGATCCTTGCCCCTCTTGGCTGATAAAAGCTAGCAGGATTGGGACAGCCGGCTGGGCCAGGGAAGTGATTAATGCCTCATTGTGAGAGGGAGTGGTTCCTAGCTGCCTGAAAGAGGCGGTAGTAAGACCACCTGAAGAAATCGTCTCTGGACCCAGAAAATCTTAATAACTATAGGCCGGTAGCAAATGTTCCATTCCTGGGCAAGGTCCTGGAACGAGTGGTTGCCAACCAGCTCCAGACACTCTTGGATGAGACCAATTATCTGGATCCATTTCAGTCGGGTTTCAGGCCTGGTTTTGGTACGGAGACAGCCTTGGTCGCCCTGTATGATGACCTTTGTCGGGAGAAAGACAGGGGGAGTGTGACTCTGCTGATTCTCCTTGATCTCTCAGCGGCTTTTGATACCATCGACCATGGTATCCTTCTCGGGAGACTCGCTGATTTGGGAGTTGGCGGCACTGCTTGGCAGTGGTTCCGCTCCTACTTGGTGGGCCGTCTCCAGAGGGTAGTGCTGGGGGAGCATTGCTCGACATCCTGGGCCCTCCAGTATGGCGTTCCGCAGGGGTCAGTTCTGTCCCCCATGCTTTTTAATATCTACATGAAGCAGCTGGGTGCGGTCAACAGAAGTTTTGGAGTGCGTTGCCATCAGTATGCTGATGACACGCAGCTCTACTTCTCTTTTTCATCTTTTTCAGGTGAGGCTGTCAATGTGCTAAACCAATGCCTGGCTGCGACAATGGACTGGATGAGAGCTAACAAACTGAGGCTCAATCCAGACAAGACTGAGATGCTGTTAGTGGGCGGTTCTCCTGACCGGATGGTGGATGTTCGCCCTGTTCTGGATGGGGTTGCACTCCCCCTGAAGGAGCAGGTTCGTAGCTTGGGAGTTCTTTTAGAACCATCCCTGTCACTCGAGGCACAAGTAGCCTCGGTGGCACGGAGTGCTTTTTATCAACTTCGGATGGTGGCCCAGCTACGTCCCTATCTGGACAGAGAGAACCTCGCTTCAGTTGTTCATGCTCTGGTAACCTCTAAATTAGATTACTGCAATGCGCTCTACGTGGGGCTGCCTTTGAAGACGGTTCGGAAACTGCAGCTCATGCAAAATGCAGCGGCCAGATTGATAACAGGGACCCGGTGGTCCGAACATATAACACCGATTCTGGCCCGCTTGCATTGGCTGCCTATATGTTTCCGGGCCCGGTTCAAAGTGCTGGTGTTAACCTATAAAGCCTTATACGGTTCGGGACCACAATACCTGATGGAATGCCTCTCCCAATATGAACCTACCCGTACACTACGCTCAACATCGAAGACCCTCCTCCGGGTGCCTACTCATAGGGAAGCTCGGAGGGTATCAACAAGAAAAAGGGCCTTTTCAGTGGTGGCCCCCGAATTATGGAACAATCTTCCTGATGAGGTACGCCTGGCGCCAACATTATTATCTTTTCGGCGCCAGGTCAAAACTCTCCTCTTCTCCCAGGCATTTTAGTATGTGTTAAAATTGTTTTTTAACTTTTTAAGAATTTAAAAATTTTAAAGTTGCTTTAAATTGTCTAAATATGTGGTTTATTGTATTTGATGTATGACTGTTGTGAACTGCCCAGAGAGCTTTGGCTATGGGGCGGTATATAAATTTAATAAAATAAATAAATAAATAAACAAGAACAAAACTGAATGACAAGCAAGAAGCAGGAAACAAAAGCAGACACTCAAGGAGTTTCAGTTTCCCTTGAAAAATTGTCTTTAAAAAACTATATTAAAAGAAAGCAGGCGGGGAGATTGACTGTTATCATTCATTTCTAACAAGCAAAATGCCCTTCACTATGATGGGCAGGGAGGAAGTGAGAAACTATATGTTGCACAGACCCCTAAGTGTGCAAATGGAGACATGGGGTCCCTCTGCATTTCCTAAAAAGTAAACATCACCTAATAGTGCCCTCAGTCCAGATCAGGATCATGGCATGGAGGAAGGGGATGGTCACAAATGGGAACTTCCTTTCTAATGCAAATAGTAGAGTTTTTTTGGGAGGGGGGATCACCATTGTGGTGATGGCAAAGGCTTAAAGCCTGCATGCTATAGTCTGAATACAAGCGAGAGTCTCCACATATACTCTCACAGTTGCTATTTATTAAAAAGAACAACTTACTTACAATTACCTATTGCACAAATGACTTCATGCCTATTTGGATCCTCAGTGAAGCTAGTCCCCTGTCCCATTTTCCTCATATCCTTTGATTTATCTGCATTTAGAGACACATATATTACCAAGGCAATTGGGGGGGGGCACACCTTTCTGTGGTGTTGTACTGATTACCTGGACCTGCTGATTACATTGGTCCTTTTTAAGCAAGCATCAGCACTTTGACCTAAAATGTGGATGCATTTGAGAGTATCTAAATCAGAGCAATGATTATCTATCAATTGCATGCTAAGTGATTAATAGTATGCAGGCTCTGTGCAATTTAACAGGAAGGACTACTTATTCATCTTCCTGTTTCCCAAATCCCAGCTACTCTTTGAAATTAGGACAATTTGTACAATTGCCAATAGTTTCCAAAATTCTGGTTGGTAAGATGCTGGAATATACTTAGAAAACAATGCTTTCTAATACTTAGAAAACAATGCCTCACAACTGTTCATTGTGAGTAGTAAGAAGCTAGTTATTTCTTCTTTAGAAATGGGCTTATTTCATCCTCAAAGATGCATCATAATAATGCCTTCCTCTTATTTTTTGCTTGGCACCAGTAGTCAGTCAATGTGGCCTAATGAACAAAATGGTCATAGAAGAGAGCATGGGACCCCAGATCCACATTAAAAATGCTGCTTTTTTCATCGCAATTGATTTTGACAGTTCACATACATCCACCCTCGCTACTAATAAATTGCCTGTTTTTCTTTGTAGCATTCACACGCGTGTGCGTTTACTGCTATCAGTGTTTCCTTGTAGCATGTTAACTGTGGAGGCGGGGAAGGGGAGGTGTTTCCCTAAACAAAGGAATAGGCGCTTGAAAGAAAGGGAATCACTCCCACCCGAGGCTGTTAGGCTGTCCCTGCACGAGATTGGTGTGCCTTTGGCACCCTGGGACAAGCCTCAGCATGCGTTCTGGGAAATATAAAAAAAGAAACAGATGGCATAAGAGTTGCTACAAGTTATTGAGACTGAATCTGTCTAAATTTTGACAAAACTTTGTCAGCAAATATGGAAAACTAAACAATGGCCCACAGACTGGAAGCGTTCCATATACATCCCAATTCCAAAGAAAGGGGATCCCAGGGAATGCAGTAATTATTGAACTATTGCCTTAACATCCCATGCAAGTAGAGTAATGCTCAAGATTCTACAACAAAGGCTTCTACCATATATGGAGCAAAAAATTCCAGATGTCCAAGCTGGATTTAGAAAGGGAAGAGGCACCAGAGATCATATCGCAAACATACGATGGATAATGGAACAGACCAAGGAATTTCAGAAGAAAATCACCCTGTGCTTTATAGATTACAGCAAAGCCTTTGATTGCTCTCAAGCAGTTTCTCCTAATATAAACAATTTTTGTATGTTACTTTCACTAATATATTCAATTGTATGCACATTTTCCACTGATACATGTAAACATTGGTTGGAGAATTGTGTTGCAGCATTCAAATAAGTGCAAATTTCAAAGGATGGCTGTGCTTCAGGTCTCATATTGTTTCAGAAAGTGTGAATTTAATGAATTCTGCTTTAAATGCGAACAGTCAGATGTATCCCCTATCCCTAGCCGGGGGGGGGGTACATACAAAACTGGCCAACAGGCTAATGAACAGGTGGTGGGCAGGTTGCTGTGGCTGCTCTCCATCATCATCATCACCAACACCACAGGATGGGACTACAATGGGAAGGCAGGAGAAGGCCCTGGCAGCTGCTGCTTTGCAGCTGCTCTTTTAGGGGCACTAGTCATCATGGGCCTCCTGCTGGTGCCCAGTGATGCTGAACTGAATTCTTGGTTTGCAAACCCTTCTTGTGATTGTTTATAAACTATTTAACTCTAGTCAGCCCTTGTCACATAGAGCTGCTGGAGCAGAGAAAGGACTGAGCTGCAAACCATTGACTGACTCTGAAGTTGTGCATTATGCCAGTTGTTCTTTTATGGTTTATATCTTCATGAGCTCAAAATCTCTACGCAGGTTAATGAGGGCTTATTGACAGTGCCTTGCCTGAAGAAGCCCTTCAAAATCCTTGAACTGGTACTGGAGGTGGCTCTCCAGATTCCCTGATCCAGTGCCACAGGAGCACAGTATACAGGAGAGGAAAGAGGAAATATGAATGTCTCTGTCTCTCATATTGAGAAGAAGCTCTCAAAGTGCCCCAATGTTTTATTAATTATGCTCAATATATTTTGGAATTATGAAATTCCTCCATTGGGGCAAATTACACTTCTGTAGCTTTCTCTTTTGCCAATTTCTTCTTTGATTTCAAAGGAGAAAGATACAGAGGTTTATTCTTACAGGTGATTGGGGAAAAGTGCAAGACTTCTTTTTGCACAATGGGACTTCAGCTTGATCTCCCCCACCCTCTGCAGCCACCAGTGGACCCAAAATCTGTTCCTTTAAAAAAAAAAAAACCACAAAACAAAATGTTTTATGTAAACAAAATCAAATACAAAAATAACTACGGATCAACAAAACTGATATGGCTAACAAAGGTTTTACAAAAAAGAAAAAAGTAATCAGATATAAATGTATGTTCAATTGCATTTGACAAGGTACCTCACCAAAGGCTTCTGAGGAAGCTTAGCAGTCATGGAATAAGAGGAGAGGTCCTCTTGTGGATAAGGAATTGGTTAAGAAGCAGAAAGCAGAGAGTAGGAATAAATGGACAGTTCTCCCAATGGAGGGCTGTAGAAAGTGGAGTCCCTCAAGGATCGGTACTGGGACCTGTACTTTTCAAGTTGTTCATTAATGACCTAGAATTAGGAGTGAGCAGTGAAGTGGCCAAGTTTGCTGACGACACTAAATTGTTCAGGGTTGTTAAAACAAAAAGGGATTGCGAAGAGCTCCAAAAAGACCTCTCCAAACTGAGTGAATGGGCGGAAAAATGGCAAATGCAATTCAATATAAACAAGTGTAAAATTATGCATATTGGAGCAAACAATCTGAATTTCACATATACGCTCATGGGGTCTGAACTGGCGGTGACCGACCAGGAGAGAGACCTCGGGGTTGTAGTGGACAGCACGATGAAAATGTCAACCCAGTGTGCGGCAGCTGTGAAAAAGGCAAATTCCATGCTAGCAATAATTAGGAAAGGTATTGAAAATAAAACAGCCGATATCATAATGCCGTTGTATAAATCTATGGTGCGGCCGCATTTGGAATACTGTGTACAGTTCTGGTCGCCTCATCTCAAAAAGGATATTCTAGAGTTGGAAAAGGTTCAGAAGAGGGCAACCAGAATGATCAAGGGGATGGAGCAACTCCCTTACGAGGAAAGGTTGCAGCATTTGGGGCTTTTTAGTTTAGAGAAAAGGCGGGTCAGAGGAGACATGATAGAAGTTTATAAAATTATGCATGGCATGGAGAAAGTGGATAGAGAAAAGTTCTTCTCCCTCTCTCATAATACTAGAACTCGTGGACATTCAAAGAAGCTGAATGTTGGAAGATTCAGGACAGACAAAAGGAAGTACTTCTTTACTCAGCGCATAGTTAAACTATGGAATTTGCTCCCACAAGATGCAGTAATGGCCACCAGCTTGGATGGCTTTAAAAGAAGATTAGACAAATTCATGGAGGACAGGGCTATCAATGGCTACTAGCCATGATGGCTGTGCTGTGCCACCCTAGTCAGAGGCAGTATGCTTCTGAAAACCAGTTGCCGGAAGCCTCAGGAGGGGAGAGTGTTCTTGCACTCGGGTCCTGCTTGCAGGTTTCCCCCAGGCACCTGGTTGGCCACTGTGAGAACAGGATGCTGGACTAGATGGGCCACTGGCCTGATCCAGCAGGCTCTTCTTATGTTCTTATGTTCTTATGCATAATAATAAATATATATATACAGTTTCTAGTAGGCACACACTGGGGCTCTTTACATGTTTGGTTAACAAATACTTTATAGATTAGATCAAGAAAAAGAATTAGAAAAATATGAAGTTTGTAATAACTATTGAAAGAGTTCTCAGGATATAAGGATTGACATCACAAACCCTATTATTCCAGTACTTTGCAAATAAGTTCAATTTCTGTAGAAAATAGTCTTGTGACTGTCTTCCTTCCCTTGTTCTGACTATATGGGTTTTACTATATCCCATACTTTGAAAATCCATTGATGAATTGTTGGAGTAATTGATTTTTTCCAGTTTCTAGTTGTAGTCAATCAGGCTGCCGTTAGAAGGTGTATGATCATTTCTGTATCATTGGATAGGATAGGATCCTTAAGACAACCGAAAAATAAGATTTGAGGAACCGTGGGAAGATCATACCCAGTTATGTCTTTTATCTGAAAGACAAACTCTTCCCAAAATGTTTTGATTTTAGGGCAGGACCATAGAATATGGAGTAATCTTGCATTATTAGCTTTGCATTTCCAGCAAACATCCAATCTGGAATTATAGATATGACTAAACTTGTAATCCAATGCACACTTACCTGGGAATAAGTCCCATTGAACCCAATGGATCTTACGGCTGAGTAGATATGTAGTGGATTGCACTGCCAGGCTCTTAGGGGTCACATACCATCTAAATGTGACTTTGTAGACAATTTACACTAGTTGTAAAATGTGGTACATGTTTCCAAATCCACTTCCATATTTCTGAAGAAATCTGATAACCCACATCTCTCTCCCCTTTAGTCTGGTATGTGTTAGATCTTAATTCAGTACATATTTTACTTAGCAGTTTTGTGGATTTATGAGTAGATACTATAAGTTCAAACTCCATTCGATCTCTTAAGGTGCCATATTTATTCTGCAATTTATACATGATAATTCTAAATTGGAGATATTGAAAGAAATAAGGATGGGCTCCTTGCATTTCATTAAGAATATGATTATATTACTACACCATCTAGATACCAGGTTTTTTAACTAAATTAAGTAAAAAAAAATCCTTAAATCAATATCCTCCAGAGCATGACAGTTGTGCATTTCTTCGTTATAGATCAAAGCTGTTTATTGGGATAAATTCAGACTTAATTTGGTCCTAACCAAAATCTGTTCTGATGGGTCTCCCAATCCTCTGGAGCAGATTTTTAGAGTGCATGGGAGGACAGCTAGTTACGCAAGTGGAAGTCCATTCCATATGCTCAAGGACAGTGCTGGATACAACCCTGAAACACCACAATTTAAAAGAGCAGTATAAAAGCAGTCAGCAGAAACAAAACAAATACAATCAGTATAATAACAATTCACAAAGAAAAAGATACATCTGTTTCATAGATCAGAAAATAAAGAAGTATTAAGATATTGGGAAAGGTAGTAAGTTGTGTTTTTTTTAAAAAAAAATCCAACTTTCTAATTATAAAATGACAAACTTGGAAATACTTGTGTTGTTGCTCCCTACTGAACTTGTAAACAGGAGTCTGATGATCAGCTGGGTGAGCAGAGAAGTGGAGGCGGTGCAGGTGTTTTTATTGATAGGGCACATGATAGGTAGTGGAACAGGTGATCAAAGATAGCAGTGAATTTTATACTATTTGGGTGGGGAAAGAGTGCTCTTTTTTTAAGAGATATACCTGAGTGAACAACAACAACAAAAGTTATGACTTCCTCTTAGGAAGCCATACTTTATTGATCAAACTCAGGAAATTTGATCTGCACCTAAATGGCCAGGAAGTTCCAGAAAATAAGAAAATGCAGAATAGCTGAATAATCAATGTAACTGAAATTGACAACAGCAGGATTCTGTAATGCATGTTGTACTCAAGAGGGAAATGTGCATATGGGTTTTCTGAATCTCATTATAATTTATGTATGTTCAAGATATAAAACTGATGAAATACATTTATTTAAATCCCTGGGAAGAAATAATGCGTAATACTGAAAATGAATTCGAGGAGGCAAATTTACCCCCAGGGAATAATAAAATGATTGAAGTTCAAACCATTAGAAGCACCATTCTCATGGAGCACTTCCTTTCCCTTATAGAAGATACTGGGTTCTTGTGCCTGATTAATTCAGCAGGGGAGGGGAATAGTATTTTTCCATCATTCAGCAAAGCACTGGCAGCAAATTGCTGAAAGAAATGGACCATATGGCTATCCATTAAGAATGTACAGTATGTGCCTATGTGGTGCACACTGTCATGTCTGAAGTGGCTATATGTATTTATTAAATCATGTTTCTATACAGGGTGGAGCTATGATTAACCATGTAATAAAATCAGTGAACTGTACAGAAGGGATTCCGGGCACAGTATCATTTCACAATAGGACATTCACAATCTAAAATGATGAACAACATTTTTGTTGGAGTTATTCAAAACTAAGTGTTTATAGGAATGTATTCTGTACTCTTTCCCCCCCTCCCCTCACAAGATCAGTGTGTGACAAAAGAGCTATCCTGGTTTCTCACACAGCATAGTTCCCTGAATGTGTTTGTCACATTCACATTTTGCATTTGCAGTCATCGTACACTTCAAGCATTTTTGCCTTTGATATTTACCAAAAAAAATGTAATGAGAGAAGTAGTCCAACACTGTCCCACCTTCAGGTTCAGACGACATCATGTTGTGGCATTCTAGACTTCAGTTCTGCAGTGTTTTCCTAATAATCCTTCTTGAGCCCCCAATGATCCCATCCTACCTGTACACTGAGACAACTGCCAAAGAGAATTATTTCCTAGAGAATAAGTACACATTATCCATATTATAATGGACAAAGGTATATGAGCTGTCATGTGTAATGAGTAACACTGGGAAGTGTAACACTATAAAAGAAGAGGTTGTATCCAACTAAGCTCCACTCAGAGTAAATCCATTGAAATTAATGGACCTAAGTTAGTCATGCCCATTAATTTCAAGCCTATTATTGGAAACAGCCCTGGGCTCCTACTGGGAGGAAGGGCGGGATATAAATCAAATAATAAATAAAATAAACCCAAGGAAAGGAGGAAGGCTAACAAGGGAATCTGAATCCTGGCTGGATAGTGGTGTGCTGTAGTGGCATAGCCACCACCACATTCACTCATGCCAGCCACCGCAAAAGATGGTGGTGGCGGAAAGGCAAAAGAGTTCTCTGGGATATTCCTGGAGGTTGCCTGGAGGTCACATAGCAATTATGCCTCAATCACAGAAGTGAACAGACTCAAGATCCAGCGGATCCCAGACCAGCTCAGTCCTTCTCCACCCACTGAACACCCTGCTTTGTGACTTCCTATGGGCTACTGCCAGCAGGAAGCTCTGCACCAGCAAAGTGATGCTAGTCTAGTGTCACTCTACAGGCGGAGGCCAGCAGAGCTTTTCTCAGCTGGGTAGAGGGAGACCTCACCCTCAAATCCAACAGCCCCCCCCAAATACAGCGGATCAGGGGGTTGGATGGTGCCCTAAGCAAGGCAGTGTGTGAAGCTCCAGCCTTCCATCTTCATAAAAGGAAGAAAAGAATTGTAAATGAAGAGAGGTGAGGTATATTTTCACGTATAAGAGCACCTCCTCCCCTATATGCCCCTCAGGACATTACAACCTGTATGAGAGGCTTTTCTTTTGGTGCCATCACACTTGGGGATGTGAGGGGTGATGGCCTGTGAGCAGGGTGGAAAGACCTGTCAATGTTGGACCTTTCATCTTCTCATTTTTCCAATCTTAAATTCAGTTCTTCACATTTCTGCAGCAATTTGCAATTTCAAAAAAAATCATGAAGATTCTCCAGCATTTTAATGTGAACTTCTCATAATAAACACATTTTTGTAGAAAGTTTTGACTAATGTACACATTTTTGCAAGCAATATCTCATCATATAATGCATTTTTGTATGTTATTTTCACTTATATATTCATTTTTATGCACACTTTCTCCTAACATATGAATTTTTGTAACCATAGTTTGGTTGGCAAAAGGCACTGCAAAGTGCAAATTTTGAAGTATGGCTGTGTTTTGGTTCTCATATTGTTTCAGAAAGTGCAAATATGATAGATTCAGCTTAAAATGTGAACTGAATTGAATTTCTCACCCATCCCTACCTATGAGAGAGCCTTCTCTGTAATGGCCCCAAAACTGTGGAACTCCTTCCCTATAAAAGTACATTTTTACAGCCTTATTTTTCTCCTTGGTCTTTGACAGTTGAGCTGTTGTTGTTAGTGTCTCCCTATAGATATGTATGTTTTTTTTAATATGTATGTATTGTGTGGTATGGTATTCTGGAGTGGGGTTATTTTATTGGTTTCACTGTATTGTATTATCTTTTTTTAGATACTAGGGGTTTTGCCCCACATGCTTTGCTGGCCAGCCCCACATACACACCACAGAGGGACCCCAACCCCTGCTACCCCCAGGGTGTCCCAAACATGCACCCCTGAGATTCCCCCTGGCAACCCCAAACACACACACACCAGGCAATCCCAAACATATACACAGGGACTCACACAAACACACACACACACACATACACACAGGAAATTTCCCAAATGGCTCCCACCCCCAGGCAATTCCCCAAATGGCTCCCAAGGTACTTGCTGCTGCCCTGTTTAGGTAGCTTACCAGCCTCCCACCTGCCCAGGCTGCTCTGCCATTGCTGCCTCCTCATCTCAACTGCTTACTTGCCTCCTG
Organism: Rhineura floridana; assembly: GCF_030035675.1. Taxonomy (NCBI): domain Eukaryota; kingdom Metazoa; phylum Chordata; class Lepidosauria; order Squamata; family Rhineuridae; genus Rhineura; species Rhineura floridana. Next base: position 75,088,328 of record NC_084484.1, read on the forward strand.
TGTTGTTGCTGCTGCCTGCTCATCCCCCCTGTTGCCCACTCACTCAGCCCCTGCCACCCTTGCCCACTTACCTACCTGCTTGCCCCCACCCACTTGTTCACCTAACCATCACCCTGCTCGCCTGCCACCCGCCTGCCCTCCTTGCTTCCCTCACCTCACTTGCCTGCCATCCTGCCACCACATCCCACCCCTCCATTTGTGATGGCATGATGGCTTACAAAAATATTAGACAGACAGACAGATAGACCACACTGCGACCTTACAGTGAAGGGCAATCATCAAATGTTGTTTTTAATAATAGTAATAATAGATATTATTTTCTGTATATATACTAGAGTGCACATCTGTTCAACTGATGCATGACACACTCTCTCACACACACACGCTTGTACACTTTGCCATATGCATCCTGTATCTGATAAGTGGCTACTTACACTCTACATAGTATTTGTTGCTTTAGTGCAGGCCTGCACAACTTGTGACCCATCAAGCCCAATGAGCCCACCAGCTATGTATGGCAATCTACCAGAGACTCTATAAACCTCTTTTTGCTGTCCAGTTAAGACTGCAAAATAAGAGGATTGCCAAGCACCTGGCAAGCCACGCGATATGGGCTAGTATGCTCCAGTTGGCTTGATACACATGCCTCATAGCATCTGCATCAATAGCCGAGGCGGTCTACCTCTTGTTCAGGAGTATGATTTCATTGCAGCCCATGTTGTCGCAGAATGGCGCCAAGATGACAGCAGCCTGTTATGTTTTTTAAAAAACCAATTTCATTGCCCCCCCCCAACTTTGAAGGAGACACTTTGCCACCATTTCCCACTCATTTCACCCTTTGAATCTTGGATTCATTACAACATTACATCTCAAATGAAATTCAGAAAGGTTAAAGGCATTGATTAAGGAGATGATTATGCATTTACGACTGGGGGGAGAGGAGGAATCAGACTACAGAATCCTGAGGGTACATTAACCTTTGAGATCTTCAAACGACTGTATGGCTGGCAATACCGAATCCTCTCATGAAAATGTCAGCAAAACACATGGCCTCGCTTGGCTGTTCATTTCCTTGATAGAAATGTGGTAATGAACAAAGGCTGGCCATAAAACAGAAAAAAACCCAAAATCAATCTCTCTCAGCTTAGATTAAGGTCCTGTCAGCCAATCCTCGAGTGCAGATGGCCAAAAGGCACACTTGTTGAAAAATGAAAGGAGATGTGGATTAACCCTCAGCTATCTGAATGCCAGACGGTAAGCTAATTATTGCTGGAGACCTGGAGATCTGTATCAGTGCTGAGGAGGGTGGGGGCTGTTGAAGTGCATATTGTAGTTGAAGTGGTAGAGTAGAAATGGCCAAATGAACAATCCACAGTGGTGCTCCAAAGTCCTCAGACTATTCATCTGGCTGTACATATTTTCCATTGCTGTTACAGCACCTCACAGTCTCCAGTGTATGCAATCAACCTTACAGTTTGCAGGTCATATTATCTCCAATAATACCGAGGTAAAAGCGCTTGTGTACATATCACATTCTAGCTCTGCTTGTAGTATGTACTTCAGCCCATGCAACTTGTTCAAGGAGACCCCCCTACATAAAGTGGCCCCAAGTCACAGGGCAATATTGACATTATTTATTTATTTATTTATTAAATTTATTAGTCGCCCATCTGGCTGGTTTTCAGCCACTCTGGGCAACGTACAAGATAAAAAACAATACATTAAAACGTTAAAATTTAAAACCATAACAGTAAAAACCTAACCCACCCCAAAAGCCTGCCTGAAGAGCCAGGTCTTCAAGGCCCGGCGGAAGCTCATCATAGAAGGGGCATGGCGGAGATCATTTGGGAGAGAGTTCCACAGGGTGGGGGCCACTATTGAAAAAGCCCTCTCTCTAGTCCTCACCAGTTTTAACCGGTGGGATCGAGAGAAGGTCTTCTGAGGCTGATCTTGTTGAGCGGCATCCTACATACAGATTATGTAGACTTTAAGAACATAAGAAGATCTGCTGGATGAGGCTAGTGGCCCATCTAATCCAGCATCCTGTTCTCACAGTGGCCAAACAGATGCAAGAGCACTCTCCCCTCCTGTGTTTTCCAGTATCTGGTATTCAGAAGCGTACTGCCTCTGACTATACAGGCAGAGTATAGCCATCATGGCTATGACATTGGCAGCCTTATCCTCCATGAAATTTCATTAATTGTCATAAAGATTTCCTCAGAATTATGATTCAGTGAAGGTCCTGATAATTATTAGAAAACTCTTGAGTACTACAGACTCACTTCTCAAGGTGTTGTGTATACCCTTAGCTGGCTGGTAATATGTTTTTTCATCTCAGGTGGGCTCCTTCAAAGCACACAAGATAGCAAGAGTAAATGTACGTTCTGTTCCCACTGTCAACGTGGCAGACCTGGAGAATTTCTGGCTGTGCCTGGATGCCACTGTAGTCCTCACCGATAGAAGAAAGGGTGAAAAGGGTGAGAAGCTGCCTTCTCGCGTTATTCCACATGAAGGGGATTCACATGACAAAAGGATAAAGGTGCCATACGATGGTGGAGCCTCCATGAATACAGCTGGCTGTCCATTCAGATCATCCCACAATGTGTGGAGGTTGGAGGTGGAGCCAGGCAAATGGATGCAACATCCTGGGCTGGGCTCCACTACCCTTTAATCACATGGAGCCCTTTCACACAGAATAACACATGGAAGGGAAGTAGTCAGGCATTCTAACGTATAATGGAAGTGGTTTAACCAAACATTCATGCTCTCACACACACCATCTGTGACATTTGTTTTTAGGAAACAGAACGTAGGTTCAAACCACTTCCTGGATGTCTGTCAATCCTGTCTGGCAGTGCTTTCCATGCTTTGTCTTATATTTATTTATCCATTCGGAGTACTGATAAATTGCTTATTTTTTAAACCAGATTTCCTTTGCGATTTTTCAGTCAATCACAAATTTTAAAAAGAGTGGGTGGAAAACTCATATAAATAAAATAATGTTTACCAAAAAAGCAAGGAGGGCAATACAGGGAATGGAGAGGAAGACAGGTTGTGGTGCTTCATCTGCATGAAATGAAAGAAATAATGTAGACCAAATTGATGTCTACTGAACGTAGTTCTCAAGAAAAGCTAACCAAATGTCTTCACACTTGTCCTCTTTGCACATGCCCTTGCTTCATTCCATCATTATACTTTTGCTCATACGGTTCTACCTTCTCAGTCATTCAAGTGTCCACTGATCTATCAGTTTACTTCTTTTGCCATACAGAAGGTGTGGAGAACCTTTGGCCCTCAAGATGTTACTGAACTACAACTCCCATCAGCCCTAGCAAGCATGACCAATGAACAGAGATAATGGGAATTGTAGTTCAGCAACATCTGGAGGGCCAAAGGTTCCTCACTCCTGTCATGCAGTATGTGATGTCTGAACCCCACCACTGCATGCCAAGGACTGTGAGGTATTTGTACCTTGAAAATTAGAGGTGGCATGGTATAAAGCAAACCGGGGCCACCCACAACTGTACCTCAAGCTATGTAGAACAGTGACCAGTCTCCATGCTATAGATTGGTTTCACATTTCTGCATAGGGAGGGAATTGCCACAGATAAACAACAGCATATTGCATGAGATGTTTCTTGCTTGCACATCAGCACGTTCCCAGTTTTCAACTCCTTGTGGGTCAAAGAAAATTTGAACACAGCAGAAACTTTAGTAAAAAATGTGGTCATTAGTAACAGTTGCACCAATATGCTGATAAAAATTCACTAATAGACAAAAAACCTTGCAGTTTAAGAATGTACCTATAGCCAACAGATATTTCTATCAAACTTTAAAGCAGGGAAATTAGGCAGCTATAGTGAATGCACTAGGGAAGCAGGAGACCTGGCCTCCTCTCTATTGGACTGCCCTACCAATTTGTAAAAATGGAAACACCATTTGGGTTGGTATTTCACAGTCCAATCCACTTCCTGTGTAGCTTGGAAGAATTTAGTAACATGTGCCTCTGACCATATGGTGAGTGGTGGCAACACCTGCCATCTCCAAAGATGGAGAATTACATTTTTGTATGTTTGTTGGTATTCTTCTTACTTTGCTTCTTTCCTGTGTTACTACTGTTTCTACAGAGAATCTAACCTAGAAAATTATATATCTCTCATTATTCATCCTAGAAATCTGTGTCAAATTTATTTTTATTCAATCAATCAATCAATCAAGTTTATTTGCGGTCAAAGACCCGAAATACAATATACAGTTGACTTTACTCGTAATAGAAAACCAAGAATAAAAACATATATATATATATTTAGAATAGCCTGGTTGACTAGGAGGGAGGGAGGATCTTCCTTCGGATCCGTTGGGCAGTAAAAATAAACTTTGCGACGGATAAGGTTATTGATTTGTCCTTGCCATCCAGAAGATATTGCAATAAAACTATCCTGGACCTGCCAGGAAGGTTTATTAAAATAGGATTTAAGTATCTGGAACGTGCCATGCGATAATAAGGGCAAACAAAAAGGACATGAGATAAGGACTCAATGTCTACAGTATTACAGGGACAAAAACAGAGATCAAAGGGGGTACCCTGGTATCGACCCACAATAAGCGAGGAAAAAATACAGTTAAACCGCGCCCTAGAGAAGGCGTGGCAGAATTTAGGTGTAGTCAGGTATTCCAGATAGGGGGTTGAATTGGGGAAGGGGAAACTTAAATTGGAGTATAAGGGAGAGCAAGTTTTAGTCACATTTGTCCAGGAGCTTTGAAGGTAAGTGTCCTTTAATCGAGTCTCTATGGTCCATCTGGCTGTCTCAGGATCCAATGAGGATAAATAATCCACTGAGAAGCCTAATAAAGCCAGTTTAGCAAGGAGGGCTTTGGACCACGAACTTGAGAAGGGATCACGCCAAAGAAAATGTAAGTGGCTGGGGGGAAGATTCATATAGGCTAGTTTGACCCAATATCTAAAAGTTAATACCCAAGCATGGAATTCAAGGGAAGGTAAACCAGCCTCCAGCCTGAGGACTGCGGCCGGAACACAACGTGGGACTCCAAAAATTAGTCTTAAAAATGTTGACAGGATTGATTCGATTTTAGGATTAAAACTTGGGGGCCATAGGGCGGCACCATACAAAAGTTGAGGAAAAATCTTTGATTTAAAAACCTGAGAAGCGGCGGGAATGTACTGTCCACCTCTAGTATAAAAAAAGTGTGAGACAGCTTTCATTGTATTCCTGGCAGTTTGCGTCGCCGAATATATATGGGGCGACCAGGATAGGGAGGAGTGGAACAAGATCCCCAAGTACCTGAATTGTCTAACCTGGGCAATTTTTTTCCCATTAATTGTCCATTCGGAAGTTGTACGACGGCGGGAAAAAGCCAAAATTTTAGTTTTGTCAAAGTTTATGAGTAATGAGTTTAGAGAGCAGTAGGTCATGAAGGCGCGGAATAATCTTTTAAGGCCTATTGGAGACAAGGCAAGAAGGGCTGCGTCGTCTGCATAGAGGAGCAGAGGACATTTTTGGTCAGCCACCTTTGGGGGATGGAAATCGGGAGAATGACAGCATACATTGAGGTCACTTAAATAAAAAATAAAAAGTGCAGGGGCCAAAATACATCCCTGCTTGATGCCATTATATACAGGGATAGAATTTGTTAATGTCCCATCGGAACCACAGCAAACACGGATGGTAGTCGTTTGGTGGAGACGAAGGTACAGAAGTCTCTTATCGATGTTAGAGCGATAGAGCTTGGCCCAGAGTTTGTCTCTTGGGATGGCATCAAACGCAGATTTAAGGTCAACAAAGGCCACGAATAAGCCATTACCCAAGGGGCCCATGTATTTTTCTGCCAAATGATTTAATAGGATGCAGTGGTCCAGTGTGGATCTCCCTTTCCTAAAGCCAGCCTGTTCCCAGCCTATAATGTTTTCATCCTCTAGCCAAGAGGTCACCTTTAGATTTAAGTAGCTGGCATAAAGCTTACCGACTACCAAGAGGAGGCTGATTGGCCTATAGTTTGCTGGCTCATCTCTGGCTCCTTTCTTGTAAATAGGAATGACAATGGCTTCAAGCCAGGTGATAGGAAAACGGCCGGTGTTATTAATTGAGGTAAATAAATTTGCTAGGAGAGGCGTCCACCAGGCTTGGTTGGACTTTAGTAATTCAGGGGGAATAGCGTCTGGACCAGGCGCCTTTCCGGGTTTCAGAGTGCCAATCAGAAAGGAAATCTCACTCTGTGTAACCGGCGGCCAAAAGGGTTGGGTAGGAGAGTCCGCAAGAGGGAGAAATATCGAGGACTGGCCATTCTGAGTTGCGAATAGGTCAGCGAAGTATTGCTCCCAAGTGCTAGCAGGAATATTACAAGAAATAGGGTTGGAAGAGGTTAGGGCATCAGTGACAAGCGACCAAATTTTTTTTGAGTTTTTAATCTGGGAGGCATTAATCAGAGCTTTCCATCCCTCCAGAGTAGCCTGTCTTTTTTTAACAGTTATCAAATGTTTATATTGTTTTTTGGTAGAAAAATATTCTGGGGGGAGTGAGTTTAGGTTGTCTCTTCTGTAATGAAGGTATATATTTCTAAGATTCAACTTGGCGTCAAGACAGGCTTTATCGAACCACCTAGTGTGGTCTCTCACTAGGTGGGATTTGGGGATTGGTGGGTTAGATTTCAGTATCCTGCTCAAAGCCAAAGTCATTGAGGAATAGGCAGTTAAGACAGAACAAGGATCAGGAGCATCGATTATTTGGTTTTTAAAGCTCCATCCCTGGTAAGAGTCTATAAAAGAGGTGATCTTGATTTGCATCCCAGTTGTCCATTTGGTTCTCCAGTCTTTTGTGGGGAGCAGGAAAGAAAAATTTAATGGAAGATGGTCACTATCTTGCCTGAACCCCACGGCAAAATTAAAGATATAACGAATCAGGGGGTTAGGTATCAAAACATAGTCAACTACGCTGCTGCCACGGCCTGAGACGAAAGTAAACTCTGCACTATTGTCAACCTGCGAGAGGCCATTCAGGATTGCCAAGTTAAAGCGACTGGCCAGGCGGGTGAGGCAGATTCCCCCATAATTCACCTTCACATCCTTGGATGACCAGTCATTTTTAAAAAGGAGGTCTTCCGTGTCAGCAGCTCCCCAAAGTCTAGAGGAAAAAAGTGAGTTATTATTGGAGCCTATCCTTGCATTGAGATCACCCATTATTATAAGAAGGGCTCTAGGATAATGGGATTGAAGACCTACTATATACTGTTCAAGGTTCTCCCAAGCTAAAGAAGTTTCTTTCCTGGAGGAAAAAGGGGGGATATAGACATTGATTAAGAGGAGAGAGGTAGATGAAAAAGTCATTAGAGCCACTATTGCAATATTTCCACAAGGGGGAAGCTTTTTGATGTTTACGCAGAGGGTGGTAGATAGCAGTATTATCAGGCCGGCCTTAGGCCTACCTCTCCTATTGGGGGGTTCAGCAAGGAGCTCAGTTGTTGAATAACCATCCATAAGGAAGTTTTTAGTACACCAGGTTTCCTGGAGGAAAATTACATCAAAGGTATTAAGAAAGGCAAGGATATCACGTTTATCTTGTTTAGAAGCCCATCCTGCGATGTTCCAGGAAAGAAAGTTAAGATGGGCTTTAGTGTGGATACTTGATTTCCCAGGCTTAGGGGGATGGAAAGGTGGGGACCCTGATTTTAAACTGGGCGAAAGGATGGGAATGAGTTTTAGAACTTTTTCTTGTCAGTTTACTTCAGAGATCAAATTGAGTTCCCCAGTTGCATCCACATAAACGGACCCAGTTTGAATTGGGAAGGTAGCGTACGTTGATTCCTTATTGTTGAGAGTAGTCATAGGAGAAATTGGTGGTGAAGGGCCCAGCTCTTCCGGGCCTAAATATCTGGATCGTAACCAATCTGATCCTGACTGTAAAGGTCTAGAGGGGCGATCCTGGGGATAATCCTTTGGGGGTTCAAGACACTCTGCTACTGTTGAGATGGTGTTTGAAGGGGCTCTAAAAGGAGCTGTGGTAGAGATATTAGGTGCCAAGTGTGTTTTAGTCCAGGCGATCAGAGGGTCCAGTTCCTGGGGTGTCGGAGGCTCCAGGGGTCGGGATGGTATCGGTACACACTCCTGTTGGCTGCTGGGATTATCCTGGGACATGACATGAGTAAGTGTGTTCCGTAGGCAGGAAAGTCTTGATGTTATCTCCCTCTGGGTTTGTAGTGGTAAAGACGCGAATGATTCTAAAAGGTCTGCTTCCTCTGTAATATGGATTGAATCAAAGTTTAAGGGAGAGTCCAAAAGCAATTTTTTCCCAGTAGGCTCAGTAACAGGAGGTCTTTGGATGGTTGGTAGATTATTTTGGCACATTGGGGGGTCAGATAGTATATTTTTTCCTTGAGGATGTTGGATAATGTGGAACAGTTCAAAGCATTTTTGGTTCACAAATAATCGTGTGGGTATTATTCCAGCATAGTAGAAGTAATCCTTAGCTGTATACAAAAGCTGCACAGACTCACAGGACCCAAAAGTTAACATAACACATACATGATGGGCATTGTATGATAGATATTTGATACCTGTGATGTCTTTGATGGAGCCACATTGGGGTGCAATCGTCTTTATCAGACGTAGAATAAAGGCTTTTTGTAGGTGGAAGGTCTGGGCACCTGATGGCTTCGGAAAATTTGAAAGAATCACACTCTGGTGGCTTAAAGTCAGCTTCCAAAGTTGGTTACTGATGGGATTGGGAGTGAACCTACGTTTGACTCTATCATTAAAAGGAGAAGCATGATGTTGTTCCATAGGTGGTTGTCTGGCACCTTGAGTACCATTTGGAGGAGATAGGGGAACTGATTCAAGTTCATGAGAGGTTGCAGAAAGCGGGGGCTCACTAGGGTCCCCAGCTAATCGAGGTATGGGAAGAGGATCCAGGATAGGTGGATTCTTGATAGGGCAATCCACTTGGGCATGCTGAGTAATTGGTCCATTCGAGGAAGTTTTAGGAAGAGGTTGCTTTGATTTTCCAAGCAGATCAAAGAGCTTCTTGTAGTTTAAGCCCTTGGTTTTGGTGTAAGGTTTCAAGCCCTTTCCCTTTAATTTGATGTTCTTACTCTTTTTCTGGGGCTGGGATTTGGATTGTTGGCTATTAAACCGAGAAAGCAGAGGTTAAATTTCCACAAGTGAGCTACGTGACTTAGAAGCGAAAGTTGGCAGAGCTCGAGCCATCTTCAAGGACACGTTGCTATGCAACCTAGGCTCGGGCAGCTGGCCTTATCTATATAGAGGGCCAGCAGACACTTGTGAGTGTGGGGGTCGAGGAGTTTGTACAGAGAGAGCTTGTGATATATTCTATTGTCAGTAAAGTGACTCTTAAAACTTATTACTTGTCTGGCTCATTGCTTCAACTGGCATCTAGCCTGTCACTATACTGTTCTGCATCCTGGGCATCTGCTTGCGCCAGATACAACATCCAACAAGTGGTAGCAGAGGATGGTTACCTGGTGCTGATGGTTACCTGGTGCTGAGGATTACAGAAAAGCGGCAGAGAAAAGCCAGAACTGCAGACCAGCGAGTAAAACAGCAGAGAGACGGAGAAACCGAAAGCTGAGCTGAAAGCTGTGAGAGAGCCGTGGGAAAAAAAAAACCTGACTGAAGGACAGAGGTGAGAAGCTCTAATTACAAAGGCGGTGAACTGTGAAAAGTGAATGTATGTCTATTACATTATCGGCCGGGATTCCCTTGGAAAGGCTGACAGGGAAAAATTATGGCACTTGGAAACAGAGAATGCAGGCTTTTCTAGTGAAAGAAGACCTGTGGAAAGCTATCGCAGAAGACCCACCCGCCGGGGTGCCTATTCCAGCAGATTGGAGAAGGCTGGATGAGAGGGCAAAGGCGTTAATTGTTCTTGCTATTGATGATTCTCAATTACTGCACGTGCGTGATGCAACAACGGCAAAGGAAACCTGGGAAACTTTAAGAAATATTCATGTGAAAAAGACTGCCAGTTCTAAAATATATCTTGCCAGAAGATTGTATCAGATGCGCTTATCTGGAGATACAACCATGTCAGAGCATTTGTTGGAAATAAACAGACCGTTTACTGAGTTGTCAGAACGTGAAATTGAACATTCTCAAATGCAAAAAGTGTATATCACATTAGCTTCACTAGATTCAAGTTATGATAGTCTGGTGAGCTCTTTGGAAGCAATGGATGATGCAAATCTCAATATGGATTATATAGAAGGCAAACTTTTACAAGAATTTCAAAGAAGGCAAGAAATGGCAAAGCAAGAAAGGACTGAGTCTAAACACAACTTAGGAAAGCTGAACAACAAAGCTGCACAAGAGAGACTGTATGGACAAAAGGCATGTTATTTTTGTGGTTCCAAGCAACATCTTCAAAGGAATTGTGAAGCAAGAAGAAGAGAAAGAGGAAGAAAACCATGTGTACAGGTGATCTATGCTAGTAAGAATAAGCAATGTATTAACGAGCAGGGAAATAACTGTAAAGATTTATGGGCAATTGACAGTGGGGCAACAAATAGTATAATCAAAGATAAATCCATGTTTCATACATTTTGTGACGTAGAGGATCATGTGATAATGGCTGATGGATCTAAGAAACTTATCAAAAGTAGAGGAACAGTAAAATTAGCAGGTTTCAATACCATTATGACAGATGTGCTGTTTGTTCCTGACATTGAAGTCAACATTATGGCTGTGTCGAAACTCAATGAAATGGGGTTCATTGTAATGTTCAAAAGGGGTTCAGTGCATATTATGAGAGGAGAAAAATATTCATGAAAGGGATAGTAAAAAAGTCACTGTTCTATATGCAGCTGAGAGTCCTCAGTAAAGACACAGACAGGACACATAGAGGTTCAATCGGGATTAACCTAACGCAGTCAGTGAAAGCACAGACACCAGTGATTGATGCTGATGTTGTGGCTAATAAAACAGAGCAGGACAAAGAGCCCTCAAGCCTCGGGGATATAAAACAATTACCCATAGCCGAACAGAATGAATGGCATGCAGCGATGAAAGAGGAGCTGGAAGCAATGCGAAAAAATGGCACATGGATGCTAGTACCTCTGCCCCCAGGGAAGAAAGCTATAGGGTGTAAATGGATATTTAAACGTAAGCGGTCGAGTACAGGACAGATACAAAGGTATAGGGCACGCCTAGTAGCTAAGGGCTTTACACAGCAATTCGGGACGGACTACGATGCAGTTTTCGCTCCCGTGGTGAAACATGAGTCAATCAGGGTTTTGCTAAAAATAGCTGCCATAGAAAACATGCATGTAAGCCACTATGACATCGGCACGGCGTTTTTACATGGGGAGTTAAAAGAAGAAATCTATATGGAACAGCCTCCCGGATGTGAAACACAGCCAGGTCTAGTTTGCAAGTTACAGAAATCCCTTTATGGTCTGCGCCAGAGTGCGCGCTGTTGGAACGAAAATTTGGTGATGTTCTGCAGTCAATGAATTTCAAGCGTTGTGTGGCAGACCCCTGTGTGTATGTGAAAGAAACAAAGGGGGGGCTCACATACTGCCTAGTTTATGTAGATGACATCCTGTACTTTTCCCATGGGGAGGAAGACGAAAGAGAGTTCCATAATAGTCTGAAACAACATGTGGTAACGAAAAGTTTGGGACCTGTAAGTCATTATTTAGGTACAGAGGTCATACGGGGTTCAGACGGGAGTTTCGTGTTAAAACAGGAAGGAAAGATAAAACAAATACTAGCAGAATGTGGGATGTCTGAATGTAAGGCAGTAGGGACTCCCATGACAACATCATTTCAACAAGAAACCACAGAGACAGCTTGTGAAAACCCTGCTAGGTACAGACACATCATAGGACAGTTGCAATATCTTGTTAAGGTAACAAGACCTGACATTTGTAATGCTGTTAGCATCTTAAGTCGAAAAGTAGAACAGCCTACTGAGACAGATTGGAATAAAACGAGTCCTGAGGTATTTGCAAGGTACTAGCAGTAAAGGTCTAGTGTTGTCCAGCAGTAAACACGGGAGTATGTGCTGCTATGTAGATGCGGATCATGCTGGCGATCCCAGTAGCCGCAAGTCTACTACTGGTGTTGTCATTCTATTATATGATTCAGTGATTGATTGGTGCAGTAAGGGGCAAACTATAGTGGCTACATCGAGTTCAGAAGCTGAATATATAGCGTTGTCTCTGGTTTGTAACGAACTTACCTGGTTCGACCATCTACTGTTTGAAATTGGAAAAGGCATAGACAAACCAATCAAAATATATGAGGACAATCAGACCTGCATTAAGCTAGCTCAGTCAGAAGCACACACCAAGAGAACTAAGCATATCAGCATCAAATATCACCATGTCAGAGAAATGATTAAACAAGGGTTTGTGGAATTAACTTATTGTAACACTGCTGATATGCTGGCTGACGTTATGACAAAACCACTAAGTGAAGACAAGTTCTTAAAACTGATAAATCAAGTAGGTATGACAGCGAAAGTGGGATGATGGGAATCATGAAGAATAATTGCTGTAATAAATGTATGTAATAAAAATGATGCTGAGATTCTAATGAAATGTAATGGCTGTAAAACCAGATGATGCAAATGTAAATATGAAATGTAACACATGTAAATGGAAAAGAAATGTAACTGGCTGAATGTGGAAATTTAAGGTGGGGGATTGTTGGCTATTAAACCGAGAAAGCAGAGGTTAAATTTCCACAAGTGAGCTACGTGACTTAGAAGCGAAAGTTGGCAGAGCTCGAGCCATCTTCAAGGACATGTTGCTATGCAACCTAGGCTCGGGCAGCTGGCCTTATCTATATAGAGGGCCAGCAGACACTTGTGAGTGTGGGGGTCGAGGAGTTTGTACAGAGAGAGCTTGTGATATATTCTATTGTCAGTAAAGTGGCTCTTAAAACTTATTACTTGTCTGGCTCATTGCTTCAACTGGCATCTAGCCTGTCACTATACTGTTCTGCATCCTGGGCATCTGCTTGCGCCAGATACAACATCCAACATGGATTTCCCTTTTCCACTGCGAGGTTTAGCTGATTGTTTTTGCTCTTTACTTGGCACTAAAGCAGGGTGAGGCACTTGTAGAAGCCGGGTGGGAAGATGTATTTCGCTACCAGGGTTTTCTCCTTGTTTGTAAAATTCAGCTATGACCACCAGGAGGTCATAGCATTTGGAAAGGAATTTCTTTATCAGGGCGAGCTCCGCAGACAAAGAAAGCAGCACTCCTTCTAAGTTCAAAGATGGAGGGTTGTCCTGGGAAGGAGGGGATCCATCAGGGGCAGCAGAAGGGAGGAAATTAGGTGCCACACTATCTCTATAATGTCTTACAGGAGGAGGGTCCGTGAGGCACTCCCGATGGTTTGTTGAAATTGCTTGTGACTCCAGGGCAGTAATATGTGTATTGGAGGGTTGAAGAGTTTTGTCCTTTAATATGGGAGAACTCGGATCACTTGGGGTTTCAGTGCAGTTAGATGGTAGATAGGCAGCTAAGGCAAGTTCCGTGGCTAGGTCTGGACCAAGAGGGGACAGCTCTGCTTGTTGAAAAACATGGCTATTTCTGCTGTAAGCCACAGACCAGTCTAGGTTAGTAGAAAGAGCAGGTTCTGTGCCGTCTGTCTTGTTTTCGCCACCCATGATGGAGGGAGGGGGTTGAATATCTTCACCTCTCTTTGACACCTTCGATGGGAAATAGGAGTATATTTTGGTTTGTTTCCCCCTCTTTTCCTTGGGAGGAATTGAGAGGGGGAGAATATCTACCCCCAGAGTCTTACAGGCAAGGCGAGTGAGAACCATTCTGTATCAATAGAGAGGATCAGTTTTTATGTACTGCAGCGTCTATCTGCAGATAACAGTTCCCACTTCAGAATAAATAGGAATGTAGTCAAATATATAAATTAAAGGGGATGACTGTTGTCTCTGTTGCCAGGAAGACTGTTTCTTCAGCAGAGGGAAGGGGGAGGGAGTGGATCCTCAGCAACCCTTTTGCAAGTTTTTAGCGATTAGGCTAAGTTGCTCTTCAAAGAGCAGTAAAGGTTTTATTGCCAGCAGTGAGCCGAGAGGTGAAAGGTGAGATTGTTCAAGATGATGAATAATCGAGATTGTGGCTCATCTTAGTTTGAGAGGAGATTTAAATTACACTTACGAGCTGCATAGACACATAGACGCTGCTGATCCCGCCGGCCATTTTCAGCTTTTCCAACCAAGGTTGTTTCGCTGCCGAAAGCAGGACGAGGCAGTCAGGACAAATAAAATGCCAATGGACAAGGGAAGGTCTCCACTGCTGTATCTTCACCAGGAACCTTCAGTAGAATAAGTGAGCTGCTGCCATAACTGAAGATACGTGATGAATGTGTGATGGTGATGTTGGGAACCCTTATTGTTGACAGCAAAGCCTTTTTATTGGTCAGTGTCATATGATGGTGAAGACAGCCTTTTGTGTTTCAGACTGGAGCTTATGTTCTATTTCTATTTTGGGTGCATTAACAGTTGAATCTGAAACTGCAGTTTGATATAAAATCTGATGGATTACAATATGTTGATACTTAAGCAATGACTGTAACTGTTGGAAAAAACAAACTTGGCCTGCCCAAGATGCATGCTTTCAGCCTACTATGCTTAAACCACTCCACTTAAGGAAAAGTGGGCACGGTCAATTAAAAACATACAGCATACCTAGCATTTTGCTAGAATATATTTCACCTTCCACTGTTTTATCTTGTGCAAACTGAGACACTCATCATGTCCATTGGAAACTATTCTGCAGAACATTCAATGTCATTATTCCACAATTGTTTTTAGAGCTTTTTTTTACTGCTGCAAAGTGATGCTGTACTTCACATATTCACAGAAACAGAAGCAAAAGAAAATGATTTACTATAGGTAACTTCACTAAAATTGCAAAGTAAATCAAACATATTTAAAGTGACTATTTGAACTATATCAACTTTCTTAATAATGTTGCTTCCTCCCTGCTAAAACAAAATCAGCACAGCACATGTCTTGTTTCCATTATTTGGGCTGATTTGGGCATGTGTTGCTACCACTCACCATATGCTGAGAGGCACATGTTACTAAATTCTTCCAAGCTACACAGGAAGTGGATTGGACTGTGAAAGACCAACCCAAATGGTGTTTGCATTTTTACAAATTTGTAAGGCAGTCCAATATCTCAGAGAGGAGGTCAGGTCTCCTGCTCCCCTGATGCATTCACTATAGCTGCCCAATTTCCCTGCTTTTTAAAGTTTGATGGAAATATCTGTTGGCTATATGTACATTCTTAAACTGTAAGGTGTTTTCCCTATTAGTGAATTTCTCTGCTTTTTAATCTGGGAGGTAAGAAATGGGATCCTGTGCAAGTTTGCTGAGAGTGGATTGATCATGTGCATGCTTATTGAGTTCAGTGGTATTTACTCCCCTGGAATCATGCTCAGGATAGGTGAAATTAAGGGGAAGGGAGGAGGGGGAGGGAAGCAGGCAGGAAGGGGAGGAGGAGGGCAGGTTTGATCATTTGCATATTTATTGAGTTCAGTGGGATTTACTCCCATGCAATCATGCTTAGGATAGGTAAAACTGACTATGGGGAGGGAGGGCTGGGCAGAGGAGGAGGAAGAAGGAAGAAGGGAGGAGGAAGGGAGAGGAGAGGGGAAGGAGGGGAAAGGCAGGTCTGATCATTTGCATGCTTATTGAGTTCAATGGGATTTACTCCCATGCAATCATGCTTAGCATATGTAAAAGTGACTGGGGGGAGAAGGAGGAGAAGAGGGAGGGAGAGAGGGCTGGAGTGGGCAGGGGAGGAGGAAGAAGGAAGAGGGGCAGGAAGGAGGAAAGGAGAGGAGAAGGGGAGGAGGGGAAAGGCAGATCTGATCATTTGCATGCTTATTGACTTCAGTGGGATTTACTCCCATGCAATCATGGCTAGGATACGTAAAACTTACTCTGGGGGAGCAGGAGGGGGGAAGTAGAGGGAAAGAGGAAGGGGAGATGGGAGCAGGAGGGGGAAGCAGATTGGAAGGGGAGAGGGAAGGAATGGGGAGGGAAGGGGCAAAAGGGAGGTGATGAGAGGGAGGAGGAGAGGAGGGAAGGTTTGATCATTTGCATGCTTATTGAGTTCAACGGGATGCTTGAAAATGAAAAGGACTGCCTTCAAATTGATTCTGACTTTTGGCAACGCTATGAATAGGGTTTTCATGGTAAGCAGTATTCAGACCTTGTTTACCATTGCCTTCCTCTGAGGCTGAGAGGCAGTGACTGGCCCATGGTCACCCAATGAGCTTCAAAGCTGTGTAGGAATTCAAATGCTGGTCTCCCAGGTCATAGTCCTAGGATAGTTAAAACTGATCATGTGGGAGGGGGAGCGCAGAGGGGAGGGGAGGAGGAAGGAGAGGATTGGAAGAGGATGGGGAGGGGAAGGGACAGGTGAAGGAAGGGGGAGGGAAGGGGCAAGAGGGAGGAGGAGGGGAGGGCAGGTTTGATCATTTGCATGCTTTTTGAGTTCAGTGGGATTTACTCCTGTACAATGATGCTGAGGATTGGTGAAACTGACCTGGGGGAGGGGCAGGGAGGGGAGGAGGGCAGGAAAGGGAGGGGGTGGGAAGGAGGGGAGGAGAGGAGAGAAGATTGGATGGGTGGACACTAGGCATAGGGGAAGCTCCTTTCCTTTCCAAAAAGAAAACATTATGAACAGTGTGATGTGAGTAGGAACTCAAGTGAATTTGAAATAGTTGTATGGGGGAATCAGTTAGGGGTGGGACCAGCAGAAAAAGGGAGTTGAGAGCTCTCTGTCTGGGTTAAAACAATACAGCTCTTGGTTCTGCAACAACACACTGTTAAGTAAAGTTTGTTCCTTCTATCCAGTATTTGTAGTTCATTTAAAATATTGCAGATATTACATGGTGTCAGAAGACTACCTAAAAACATAAGGCAGTGAAAAATGGACCAGCTGAAGCCTCCAGGAAAGTTGGTATTTGAAGGAAATGGAGCAGAGAACTGGAGAAGATGGAAGTAAGGTTTGAATTGTACTGCATTGCAAGTGTAGCAGATAAGAAACAAGAGAGACTCCAGTCAGCATTATTTCTGCATGTGGCAGGTGAAGAAGCAAGAGAGGTATTTAATACTTTCCAGTTTGATGATGATGCAGATAAATATAAAATTCAAGTTTTGATGAATAAATTTGAAGCATATTGTGTGCCCACAAGAAATGTTACTTATGAAACGCACAGGTTCTTCACTAGAATAAGAGTGAAGGAGAAAATATAGAACAATATGCGACTGATTTGAAGCTTTTTGCTCGGACCTGTGAATTTGGGGAGCTGTGTGATTCTCTTATTAAGGATTGCACAGTGTGTGGCATTCAGACAGACAGATTGAGAGCCAAGTTACTGAGAGAAAGTGATTTAACCCTTGAGCGTGCAGTGAATATATGCAGGGCAGAAGAAGTGGCTGCAAAACAGATGAAAGATTTGGGGGCAACAGAAAAACAAATGGATGCCTTACAGGGTAAAAGTACCTTTGAAAAGCCAAAAGTAAGCCAGCCTCAGAGCAAATGGAGCCCTGGCACTACTACCAGACCCCAAGAAAAGGAAATGCCACAGAGGCCTGTAGAAGCAGCAAAGGCCTGCTACAAGTGTGGTATCAGTCATCATAACATAAATGTTTGTCCTGCATATGGGAAGGAATGCAGAAGATGTGGCAAACTTAATCATTTTGCTAAAATGTGTAAAACTAGAGATGGAAAACTTCAAGGCATACAAATGTTCTCAGTAGCAAATACAGCTAAAAATGCTCGTGATTTCTTCATTGGCACATTGAATCCTACAGCTCTGGAAGATGAATGTGTTGGGCTGGTGACCAGTAGGCATTACTGTCTCTAGTAGTTTTCCATGAAGCCTGCAAGTTTGAAGACGTAACTGTGGTTAAGGGGGAGTTATGTCTATGCTCTGTCTGGGAACGGACTGCCAGGGCCGTTGCTATGGTAGCCATCTGATAACAGCTGGGAAAGTTGTAACAGAGTCTATGAATTGTTTTTCTTCTGAATTATGCCTCTGAGCTGAGAGGCTGTCTTTTGTGTTTATCTATGGAGAGAGATGTACCAGAAGGGGGGTGACTGAAGAATCTCTACATGTATTTACTCTTAAGCCTCTGGCCTTAATGTCTTTCAATAAAGACTCTTAACATGATCTGAAGAAGTTTCTTGCTCAACTTAACTCCAATGTAATGTATGCTGTTTCACACAACAACGCACACAAGCCAACAGTGGTAGCAGAGGATGGTTACGCTTCACAGCGCATTACACGGGAGTAAGTTGCTGGTCTGAACGGCAGACGGAGTTCCAGAGAGGGCAGCTTGATTGATTGAACCAGAATGAGGTGAGCAACATGGCTGTAAACCTGTCTGGGGGAGGCTTGCCGATGGAACGACTTAATGAAAAGAATTTTGCCAGCTGGAAGCTGAGGATGAGGGCTTTGCTGATAACAGAGGATTTATGGGACGTGATTGAGGAAAAAACCCCGGCGGTGCCGACCGCGGCCTGGAAGCATCGAGACCAGAGGGTGCAGGCATTTATAATCTTGGCTCTATCGGATTCTCAACTGATGTGTGTGAGAGATGAGCCGTCGGCTAAACAGATCTGGGACGCGTTGCAGGATTTGTCCCAGGAATGGCAGCGGAGGCAGGAGGCGCAGAGAGCCCAGCCAGTGGAGGCTGTCAGAAGCAGGGAGGAGAAATGTGCCAAACCGGAGCAGGCTGCCGAAAGCAGACAGGAAAACAAGCGGGAGCAGCAGCGGCTGAAGTCTTGTTTTGCCAGTGGGGCTCGTGGGCATCTCCGTAAAGATTGTGCAATCAAGCGAAACTCCAGGGATGGAGGCTTGAAGCAGGGAAGTGTGAACTTTGTTTGTAAACAGAAGTCTAAAGACTTGGAACAAATTAACTTTATGCACGACAGCGGAGCAAGCCGTATATTAATTAAAGACAGGAGTCTGTTTTACACGTCTACAGATGAGCAGGACTTTGTTTTACTTGCTGATGGATCTCGGAAATCCGTAAAAGCTAAAGGTCTGATTAAATTTGACAAGCTTGGCATAATGACAAACTGTTTGTTCATTCCGGACTTGGCTCATAATATTTTATCAGTGGGCAAACTGGTGAGTTGTCAATTTTCAGTCTGGTTTGATAAAGGAAAATGTTGGGTGCAAAGAGGAGAAAACGTCTGTCAGGGTTTCATGACACAAGGGCAGTTTAAAATGACCATGGGTGTGAAGTGTGCTAATGCCTTGAGTTTAATGGGGCGGAAAGAGAATGACGGTCAGAGCTGTAAAGAGACAGCTGTTAAAAGCACACAGCCACAGTATTCATGTAATGCAGTCAGGCTGATGCCTGAAAGAGTGCATCGCAGCCGAGTTTACAAGCCACAGGGTAAGAGACGTGGCAAACGTGCACCTAGAGCACAAGAGTATGCATATTTCAAAGTTCGGTGTCCAGAAACACAGCAGTTAATTCTGAGTAGAAGCATTAAAGTTGCAGAAAAACCTTGGGATCAAAGGGAGCAACTGAGCAGGCAGGTGGACACAAAGAATTTGGGGCCTGTCACACACTATTTAGGCATGGATATTGTGCATGCAGAAGACGGAAGCATAACATTGAGTCAGGAAAGTAAAATAAATCAGATCATAGAAGAATGCAACATGACAGAATGCAATGTTGTGAAGACTCCAATGGTTGTGGCTTTCCAACAGAATGTGCAGGAGACGCCTTGTACAGATCCTGAGAAGTACAGGCGCATAATAGGGAAATTGCAATATTTGGTGAAGGTGTCTCGCCCAGACATATGTAATGCAGTCAGTATTTTAAGCCGGAAGGTAGAGCATCCTTCAGAGGCTGACTGGCAAGGGATTAAAAGGATAGTGCATTATCTGAAAGGCACGAAGACAAAGAGTCTGGTTTTGTCAGGAGCAAAGACAGGAGGTCTTGAATGTTTTGTGGATGCAGATCATGCAGGGGAGCTGAGCAGTCGTAAGTCAACCTCTGGCATAGTTGTGATGTGGCACGGGTCATGCATTGACTGGAGCAGCAAGAAACAAAATGTGGTTGCAACATCAAGTGCAGAAGCCGAGTATGTGGCCCTATCACAGGCCTGTAATGAGCTACAATGGTTCGCAATGCTCATGCAGGAGATAGGCATTGATATGCAATTTCCGATTACTGTATATGAAGACAATCAGACCTGCATTAAGATAGCCACATCAGAAGCTCATACCAAGAGAACAAAACATATTAGTGTCAGATACTTTCATGTAAGGGATTGTGTGCAGCAGGGGTTTGTTAACCTAAAATTTTGTGACACTAACAACATGGTGGCTGACATAATGACCAAGCCTTTGTGTGAGGAGAAATTTGGCAAACTGGTGACAAGGCTTGGAATGAACCAAAGTTTGAGTGAATAAAGTTCTGAAATGTACTGCTATGTACTGAGATATACTTTTGAACTGTACTGAACTGAAAATGCAATGTACTGAAATGTAGGACTGTATGACTATGTATTATGGAGATGTATTTCATATGTATTTTGCAGTCTTAATGGAAAAAAGGGAAGCTGTTGGGCTGGTGACCAGTAGGCATTACTGTCTCTAGTAGTTTTCCATGAAGCCTGCAAGTTTGAAGACGTAACTGTGGTTAAGGGGGAGTTATGTCTATGCTCTGTCTGGGAACGGACTGCCAGGGCCGTTGCTATGGTAGCCATCTGATAACAGCTGGGAAAGTTGTAACAGAGTCTATGAATTGTTTTTCTTCTGAATTATGCCTCTGAGCTGAGAGGCTGTCTTTTGTGTTTATCTATGGAGAGAGATGTACCAGAAGGGGGGTGACTGAAGAATCTCTACATGTATTTACTCTTAAGCCTCTGGCCTTAATGTCTTTCAATAAAGACTCTTAACATGATCTGAAGAAGTTTCTTGCTCAACTTAACTCCAATGTAATGTATGCTGTTTCACACAACAATGCACACAAGCCAACAGAATGGTGTGTGGATCTTCACATAAATGATCACAAGTGTGACCTTTAAGATTGACACAGGAGCACAGGCTAATGCAATGTCTTTAAAAGCATACAAAGCCTTGCAAGCTGAACCACTTCAGCATTCAAATACCAGATTAACTCTGGAGAAAGACTACATGTGTCTGGTAAATGTAACCTGGATTGCAAATATAAAGATCAAAGAGCTGAGCTGGAATTTCACATAGTAGACTTTGATGCACAAGCTCTACTCTGTTTCCGTGCTGTGACTAATTTAAATTTGGTGCAAAGAGTTAATTTAATGAAAAGAGCTCCAGTAGATCAATGGGATGTTGCAGCTGAATACAGAGATATATTTGAAGGCTTAGGTTGCTTACTAGAGAAATATGCCATCAAAATCAACCCACAGGTTCCACCTCTAATTCATGCACCTTGGAAGTTTCCTGTGGCACTAAGGGATAAAGTCCAAAAGAAACTGACTCATATGGAGCAATTAAAAGTCATAGTTAAGGTAGAAGAACCTACAGAGTGGGTGAATTCAATTGTGGTTGTAGACAAGCCAAGATAAAAATATGTTTAGATCCAAGAGATATGAACAGAGCAATTTTAAGAGAACATTTTCAATTGCCTACTGTAGAAGAAATTACCAGTAAGCTAGCAGAAGCAGAATTGTATGTGTGCCCAAATTGAAGAATTGGTACTATCACGTACCACATGTCACACCTTCAGAAATAAAAACCAAAAAGAACCAATATTACCTCATGAAATTCCAAGAAGACCTTGGCAGAAGTTAGGAATGGACTTGTTTGAATTTCAAAGAAAGGACTATCTACCTTTGGTTGATTATTATTCAAAATATGGAAATATGGTTGCTTGAGGACACTACAAGTAGGTCAGTAATTTTACACTGCAAATCTATATTTGCAAGACATGGTATACCTGAAGAGGTTGTCAGTGATAATGGCCCTCAGTTTTGCTCTAGAGACTTTAAAATGTTTGCCAAAGATTGGGCCTTTGTTCACACAACATACAGTCCACTATTTCCTCAATCAAATTGAATGGCAGAAAGAGCAATCCAAACAGTAAAGAGGATTCTTAAGAAATCTAGTCTGAATAACACAGATCCTTATCTTAGTTTATTGGATTACAGAATTACGCCTACAGTAGATACAGCCTCACCTGCACAACTTTTAATGGGGAGAAGTTTAAGAACCAAGTTGCCTACCTCAGCACCATTGTTACTACCTCAGCAGGTAAAAGGTGACATACAGGCACATCTGAAGGGAAGACAAGAGAAACAGAAGCTTTACTTTGACAAAGGTTCAAAGTCTTTACCACCTTTGCAGGTTGGCGATTCTGTTAATGTCTGGCAAAATGGAGTGTGGAAACCAGCGAGAGTGACTGGACAAAAAACATGACTCCAAGATCGTATTTGTTTCAGACTGATGAAACAGAAGAGATCTTCAAAGCACTCCAAGTTGTGCACCAACAATGAATGAGACTACTGAGACTGCAACTGCACCTCCATCAGAGGTAGACTTATCAGAGTCTCAAGACAACAAAAATGGAACAGCTGTAGCACAAAGTGCTAGTGATATACCAGAGAAGATTTTGGACTCTGAGTTACCAATTTGATATAGACAGTAGTTTCTATCTTTTCTTTTAAAAAAATTGAGATGTAATGTGAGTAGGAACTCAAGTGAATTAGAAATAGTTGTACGGAGGAATCAGTTGGGGGTGGGACCAGCAGGAAAATGGAGTCCAGAGCTCTCTGTTTGGGTTAAAGCAATACAGCTCTTGGTTCTGCAGCAACACACTGTTAAGTAAAGTTTGTTCCTACTATCCAGTATCTGTAGTTCATTTAAAATCTTGCAAATATTACAAACAGTATCATTCTTTTTCAGGGTTTCCCCCACCTTTTTATTCTAGAGCAGGCACACGTAGCCTCCCACCCAGATTTAAACCAAAGCTGTGCCTGGCAACATCCACATCACACCTTTATTTCCCTTTAGGTAGTCATGCCTTCTCCCAAAGAATCCTGCGAAATGTAGTTAATGAAGGGTGCTGAGAGTTGCTAGGAAAGGCCCTGTTCCCCTCATAAAGCTTCAATCAGAGTGGCTAACTGTTAAACCACTCTGGCCACTGGGCCTCTCTCAGGGGAATAGGAGTCTCCTCTCAGGACCCTTCACAAACTACACTTCCCAGGATTCTTTAGGGGAAGCCATGACTATCCAAAGTGAAATAAAGGTCTGGCATGGGTGTGGCTCCCTAATTAGGCAAGCCCAGCAGCTGTGAGTCTGGCTTTTAGAACACTGACAGTTGGTTCTCACTGAGCATGCCCGACATTATCATTGAGTTCAATGCTAAATTTCTTAAATTAATTAAAAATCAGCTAGGCATTTTTTTGACTATTAAACTGCAGAAGATGAAGGTGAGAGTATGGGGGCAAGGTCAGCAATAGGATTACAGGTACTCTGTGAACATGGCTGATTTTTAATTAATTTCAACAGATTATGAGAACTCTCAGAGAAAAAAGTCCAAAAGGGGTCTGGTTTTTCCCCTCTCTTTTTACACTTTGAACTCTCGATTCTCTCTGACTGTTTTGTGTATCACCACGAAAATTTAGAGGGTTGTTAAGCAAGCATTTCTGAGTTTGGGACTATAAGTTTTGTAAGGTTTTGTTTTGAAATGAGCTTGTGGGAAGCCTCAGAATGGCATGGGGAGTATTTTTTATTTAACATTGTGGAATGGAAAAAATCCATGCTGACTATAGTATCCAGTCATTCTCATGGCTGTATAATAACTGCTTTGTACATGTTGCTGTTATGTGCCTCCAAGTCAACTAAGACTTATGGCGAACCTATGAATCAGTGACCTCCAAGAGATGCATTTGTCCACTTGTGAGTAATATATCAGACTTACAAAACAATGTTTACAATTTTCTTGCTTCAGTTCACTGTTAAGCTTATTTGAGTGAAATAAAAAGCAACTGATTACTATCAGATGACAGATGAACATACTAGAACATAATTACACCTACATATTTGGAGATCGTTGTCGTTGTTGTTATGTGCCTCCAAGTCGACTACGACTTATGGCGACCCTATGAATTAGTGACCTCCAAGAGCATCTGTCATGAACCACCCTGTTCAGATCTTGTAAGTTCAGGTCTGTGGCTTCCTTTATGGAATCAATCCATCTCTTGTTTGGCCTTCCTCTTTTTCTACTTCCTTCTGTTTTTCCAAGCATTATTGTCTTTTCTAATGAATCATGTCTTCTCATGATGTGTCCAAAGTATGATAACCTCAGTTTCATCATTTTAGCTTCTAGTTACAGTTCTGGTTTAATTTGTTCTAACACCCAATTATTTGTCTTTTTCGCAGTCCATGGTATCCGCAAAGCTCTTCTCCAACACCATATTTCAAATGAGTTGATTTTTCTCTTCTCCGCTTTTTTCACTGTCCAACTTTCACATCCATACATAGAGATCGGAAACACCATGTTCTGAATGATCCTGACTTTAGTGTTCAGTGATACATCTTTATATTTGAGGATATTTTCTAGTTCTCTCACAGCTGCCCTCCCCAGTCCTAGCCTTCTTCTGATTTCTTGACTATTGTCTCCATTTTGGTTAAGGACTATGCCAAGGTATTGCTAATCCTTGACAAGTTCAATGTCCTCATTGTCAACTGTAAAGTTGCATAAATCTTCTGTTGTCATATTGTACAGCAATAATACATTTATACTCTTCACTACTGTAAATGTAAGTCTGTGCTTTATAGCAAGATTTGAAATATGTGGGTTCCTGTTTGTTTGGTTTGGTTCCTCAGCTGCATGGTTGATTTCTTTCAAATGTTTCTTAAAACCCTTTTTATACATCCAAGTTATACCCACTTGAACAGTTTCAGTAAGCTGTTGCAAAGGTTTGTAAAAAATGACTGTCTGCCATGCTAGCTAGATATTTCATTTTTATATGTTCTGGGGTGTAGTTTTTTCTTGTATTGTTTTTGCTGCTATTTTTGTTGTTGTTGGGTTGCTTGCTGTTGGCTCTGCTGAATTATTTTGGCTTCCCTCTGGTCTTCTGGAGTAATATCAGTTGACTACCATGACAGTTAGTTTAAATGAGGGCAAAGCCAGCCTGCAAACACAGCTGCTGCAGGGAATGGTTAGGTTACTGTACCCAGCTGCTGAAGCATTCAGCAAGCTATGCCAACAGAAGGTTTTGATTTGAAGCAAGTGGGCATCTTATGGAATACATTTACATTTGTTAGCTCTAGCTGCAATGAATTCCCATTTGACAAATGAATAGTAACCATCAACAGAGTCCAAATATTGTAATTGGGTTTGAACAGATTCAAATACCACTATACACTCATTTGGTCAATGTATTGCTGATGGCAAATCCTGTGACGCTTGCAGCCTTGTTATGCTCTTCAGTTGAGCTTTGTGCTTAGATCAGGGGTGGGGAACCTGAGACCTGAGGAGGCAACTGTGGCCCTCCAGGTCTCTCTGTTTGGCCCTTGAACCTCTCCCCAGGCCACATGCCCTCAACAGCCACATTCCTCAACAGCCCTACTTTGTGAGCCCTCATTGAGTGTTTTTGCCTGGCTGCCTTGAATTCTGATCATGCCTCTTGCGCACCTGGATGGTGTGTGCAGAAACTAGCCCACTGGCCAAAAGTAACATTTGCATCCATTGCTTCACCCACTTTTGCTTTTGGCCCCCCTTCCACCACTGTCATGTTTCTTCCACCCTGAAGGTAGCCCACATGGGAATGTGGCCCTTGGTCTAAAAACTGTTCCCCAGCCCTTCAAACATAATGTCAAAGAACAAGGGGTGTGTGGAGGGTGGCTATACATGAGAAGGCCTTTTCTGCAGTGGCTCCCCATCTTTAGAATGCTCTAACCGGGGAAGTGTGCCTCACCCCAAGTCTAACATCTCGCTGGCACCAGATGAAGACTTTTTATATACACCCAAGCATTTAAATGTTGATATCTATCTCGCTTGCTCAGTGGTTTTTAATTGCTTGCTATCTTATGGTGATTGCTTGTGATAATGTTATGGCAGGAAAGTAGGGGGATGTTTAGTGTGTTCACTTTTAGTTATTTTTAGTTATTTTTTAAAAAAAATGTATTTGTTTGCTTTGTAAGTCACCTTGAGACCTTTCATTATAAGATTATGCATTAATAATAACAATAACAATGTATTTTTCATCAGATATCTGGTGAGAAGGCTTCAACACTTTCTTTCATTAGTGCCTTTACAACCACAAGATGTGACTACTACAGTGTACTCTACCTAACATGATGGTTTTGTGTGTGTGTGTGTTTAGTGAAGTGGGCTCCTACACCATTATTCCCCAATGTGGTGTTGCCCAGATGTTTTGGAATACAACTGCAATCATCCCTGACCTTTGGTCATGCTGGCTGAGGCTGATGGGAGCTGTAGTCCAACAACATCTGGACAATACCAGGTTGGGGAAGACTATATCCACCAAGGGTTTTTGGAATTGAGTTGTGCTATAACTGGCATAAGAACGATGGACATGATGATATGGACAGCAACTGCAAACAGGTGTAATATTCAGGTAACCTTCTCAACATTTTGGAAAACACCTCACAGTGAAACTGTAAACAATAAAAAAAAAGAATTTGGAAAGGCCAATGAATACCAGATAAAATTGGTGTGTGCCCTAATGCATTCTATAGGTTTCAAGCTGGCCATTCCTCTTTAGAATATTCCCCATTAATATTTATTTTAATGATATCTATTATCTCCAAAAGTCAGGATCATTCAGACCATGGTATTCCCAATCTCTATGTATGGATGTGAAAGTTGGACAGTGAAAAAAGCGGAGAAGAAAAAAATCAACTCATTTGAAATGTGGTGTTGGAGGAGAGCTTTGTGGATACCATGGACTGCGAAAAAGACAAATAAATTGAGTGTTAGAACAAATTAAACCAGAACTATCACTAGAAGCTAAAATAATGAAACTGAGGTTATCATACTTTGGACACATCATGAGAAGACATGATTCATTAGAAAAGACAATAATGCTTGGAAAAACAGAAGGAAGTAGAAAAAGAGGAAGGCCAAACAAGAGATGGATTGATTCCATAAAGGAAGCCACATACCTGAACTTACAAGATCTGAACAGGGTGGTTCATGACAGATGCTCTTGGAGGTCACTAATTCATAGGGTCGCCATAAGTCGTAGTCGACTTGGAGGCACATAACAACGACGACAACGATCTCCAAATATGTAGGTGTAATTATGTTCTAGTATGTTCATCTGTCATCTGATAGTAATCAGTTGCTTTTTATTTCACTCAAATAAGCTTAACAGTGAACTGAAGCAAGAAAATTGTAAACATTGTTCTGTAAGTCTGATATATTACTCACAAGTGGACAAATGCATCTGGGGAGTTTAATTTAGAATGGCCTTGCCTGCTGTAATGTATAGTACTCTCTTTAACAGAGTGAGAAGATTAAAAATGTGTGGAGACAGTGAGGTTAAAAACACAGCACCACTGCCATCAGCCACATCACTTAGGCAAAGTACGTCTAGCCTGTGTGCAACTTCCAGGAATTGATTTCAGCACAACAGTGTCCATATGGATTGATGGAAATTAAAGATTAGAGCCAGAAGCGATGCTCTTCTACCCTTAATGTTGCAATCTTCTGCTATGGCCTGCAATTCTCAGACATACCTTTCATGGACACCGTGATTTATGGAACCCTTGATGTGTAGATATGTGAGGGTAAGTGTACACACACACATGCACACAACCATAAAAGAATCTCAGAGCAAAAAATGACCTCTTTAAAATGTCTACACCTCTGAGATAATCCTTATTCTCAAAGTCTTCACATCACTTGCCACAAAAAGGTCTTTGTTTACCTTTCCATTTTACTTCACACAACTGAAGAATTCACTGTATCCTTTACAACAGGTGTCACCAACCCAGTGCCCATAGGCATCATAGTGCTCATCAAGACCTCCACTGGTGTACCAGGCAGGTGACCCAGACTCTGAGCTTTCATTTTTTTTAAAAAAAGAGTAAGCCTCTAGCCCTCCTAGAAAGAAAGTTATGAAGCAAAATGTGCAGGCACCCTTCTAAGCGATTTCTGTGAAATGAGCCAGCCTGGCTGCTCTTGCCTACCAGTCTTCTTACTCAAGGAGTGAAGTCAGCTATCATTGATAAGTGAGTGGTTTGGACACCAGGCAACAGAAAACCTTGGGGTCAAAAATAACTTCCATTTTCCCCTCTCCATTAGCACACTTTTCCTGCTATTGTTTTATTTTCTAGTAGTCTCTTGAATCTCTGTAGTTTCCCTTCCTTTTTTTCTAGCAACCAGGATGCATCATGTGGTGGGCTCATTTGAAATTAGATGCTCCCTAGAACTGCCTTTCCCAACCTTTGGATCCCCATATGTTGCTGGACTATTATTCCCATCAGCCCCAGCCAGCATGGCCAAAGCAGGAATCATGGGAACTGTAGTCCAGTAACATGTTGGCACAAAGGTCGGGAAAGATTGCCCTAGAAGATATTTTCTGCAAATACTACTACAAAATAAGTGCAAGTGGATGTTAAATAATCCCCTCCCCAAATGGCAGAATATTGCATATAAAAGGAGACTTGGGCATGTCTTCTGCTTTGCTAGAGCTAAAAATGAAGGACTCATCAAGAATTCACAGTATAATTAACTTACATTACAGTGATATATATGTCCACTTCAGAAATAAGTATCTGTGTTTAATGGAGCTTACTCCCAGGCAAGTGGGTACAGGATGGCAGCCTAAGCTTTAGTTTAGGATTGGCATTGGGGAAGACTGGATTCTTGTGCCTTTGACAGCTGTTTCTCCACAATAAGGACCAGCTAGAAATGACTGACTTCCCATGGTAAGAGTGAGGTTGTCCGGAGGCAGGAGACAGAAAATCATCAGTGTCTGTACTCTAATATTGTGTAATGCCATGCCCTCAGGGCACCCATTTTGTGTTATGCACACCCCGCATGGGAGGATAGGGAGCTTGTGGCCCTTCTGATGCTGTTGGACTACAACTGCCTGTCCATTAGCCATGCTGGAGTGCAATAACATCTGGTGGGCAAAACGTTCCCCATCCCTGTTGCAAAAGATCTTTTTTCCAGATCCCAACTCCCAAGTACTCACCTGACCAGTCCTCATATAGTTTATCTGGCTGCAGTGTGTATCAGTTGGATGACATTCCTTTGCAGAAATCCACTCATCCACTGAGAGCTGAACTGGTGATGATGACAATTTGAGCGACACTCTGAGGTTGTATTTAAGTGGATAAATCAAATTCAAATTCTGTTGCTTTTCAGGGAACAACTCAAGGTGCTGGCTGGAAAAAGCGAGAACCAATGTGGTGTAGTAGACTTTAGACTTAGAGCAGGAGATCTGCGTTCTTCGAATTGTGCTCATAAATGAAGATCACAGAGCAACTTTGGACAAGTCTTTCAATCTAACCTACTTCACATGGTAAGAGGGATAAAAAGTAGGGTAGGTTGACTCCATTTGCAGCCCAAATGGGCAAATATCTAGATGAAATGATGAATAGACAAAAATGAATGGAAATAAACCACATTATAAATTGAATGGATGAAACTATAGTGCTGTATGATCATCAAACAGGCAAACAAATGGAATATTGTGAGAGGTACCAAACAAACTCAGTAACACTTGCGTCTCCACAAAGGTAAATTTTTTATAACAAGGAAATTATAGTGCACACTACAACACTTAATGGAAGTCACATACATTTGTTTAAGATCTCTGTAAACAATGAATTTGTATTTTAGAACTAAATAAGAAGAAACAAGCATGACCTGCCAAGAATATTTACAGCACAATCCTATGCGCATTTACTCGGAAATAAATCCCACTAAATCCAGTGGGATCTACAACTCCCAAGCAACTGGTGTGGGATTATCATCTTAAAATGTTTACCTGAAAATGTATTCTGATCTGTATTCCTTATGTCATTAGCAATGGAAATTCTCACTATGTTCCAGATTTCACAGACTTAAGCCTTACCACCTTCCAGTGTAATCTCATTTACAGCTGTGAAAACTGAAGTTTAAGAGGCCTTGGCAGAAGTGAAAAACTCACATCTCCACAATCTGTAATTCTGTGATTAACTGAAACCCTGCTTTGTCATTTCAAAATGGCTGCTATATTACAGCCGTGCTAGTTCCTCTTAGTGCCAACACCCCCACTATTTCAAGCATAATTTCACACTGGTATTTTTCCCTGTCATAAGGCGTACTGATATTAAATGCACAGTGATGATTAAAGCAGCAATCCACCTCAGCTGGCGGTAAACATAAATATTATGCATTAAAATCATTTTCTGATGAAGGTGGCAATTAGGTGCCAACCATTTTGTCAACAAACTGAACTTAATTAGAATGAAAAACCCGAGAAAGTCTGTTTTTTCCCTACCTCTCTTGAAGTAAACTCATTAGTGTTATCACCTGAAGGTCTGTACATCTACTTCCCCCTATAACAGGGAAATAATGGAATTAATGTGTTTGCTCTTCAATGAAGAACAGACAGATTTAAAATAAAAATGCCAAACACCTGTCAGGTGCAAGGCACAATGGCAGAATGATGTCACAAATGGCATCTCTCTTCATGTCACTGTGACTTCCACATCTAATTTTTCTCGTGATATATTTGGTAGGATGGACCTAACCTGAAGAAAGGTAGAGTGGCTTGCCAAAGCCCACAGTAATGAATCCATTGTTGAAATAGGACTCAAACACTCATTTTCAGGAACTTCTGTCACCTGGACTATACTGGCTGTCCAGATGCTTCACAAAGTGTCCCAAAGTGACCCCAATTATGATATTTTCTCAAAACAGAGGTACTCATACCAGAAGACACAGATGTGGTGACTCTTAAGAAAGTAATAAAAATGCAGCATATCTCAATAACTGCATTACACAAATCAAGGGCTAATTTATATATGGTCCCCAAAACCCCTCTCTGTCCTGGCCCAACAAGAACTACTACAGAGATTTAGTTTATATATTTCATATTTTGCATTATTTCCTTTTGATTATTCCTCTTTTCTACCTTAACTATTATTGTTAATGCCTATTCTCATATGCAAAACAACCTCTTCAAATTTCGATTTCAAATGTATTTTTCATTTGGTTCATAATAATATCTTTATGCTTGCATGATGGTTGAGTTTATGCATGAATGGATGCCAATACAATGTGTATTATTTGGGCTGGAAAAAGGGGGTGCGTCTATGCTGAAGCATTGTTTATTCTTTCAGTAAAGAGTAAGCCCCCTTCGACAGGGCTTATTTGGTGTAATAGTGACAAACACAGAATGGACACTCCATAAAGAATAATAATGTTATTGATACAGATTTTTTTAAAAAAACAATACCATCATGCATTAATGCTTTCTCTGCTTTGGAACAGATTGATTTCTGTATACGACATTCAGCCCCTTATGTTTTTCTACAAATCAATTTTCTGCCTTGGCAATTTTATTTATTTATTTATTATTTAATTTATATCCTGCCCTTCCTCCCAGCAGGAGCCCAGGGCAGCAAACAGAAACGCTAAAAACACTTTAAAACATCATAAAAACAGACCTTAAAATACATTAAAACAAAACGTTAAAAACATTTTTTTAAAAGCTTTAAAAACATCTTTTTAAAAAGGGTTAAAAACATATTTAAAAACACATATTAACAAGCAATTGTAGCACAGACGGAGACTGGGATAGGAATTAGGACTGCAAGGAAATTTACATTTCCAGAAAGCACAGTGGCCTTCTTCATCTTTCCATATGATACATTCATTCCCTTCATCATTTCAACATGCTGGATTCTCAAGTTATGGAAACCTCTCTTACAACCATAGATGTGTGATTCATGGGCAATGGGATTCAGATACATGCATCACACCAGCTAAGCTACCTGGTGCCCTCCAGATATGTTGTACTACAACTCCCATGATCCCCAGCTAACAAAATTGGAGTCACCAGATTGGTAAACATTGCACTACACAGACTTTCAATGTGGTCAATCAGACTTTGCAAAAATTTAGGGAGAGTAGTTTCATTCTCAGTGTCCTTTGTGTAATCCAGGCTTTTTAACATAAATTGCAGGTGTTTTTTTTTTAAGAACATCATATTGACTAAGCACACCTCATGTATCTTGACTTAGAGCACTGTGCAGAGAATGCATAATGTAACAAATATAACAAATACCTATATTATTTTAAGGGAATGTTTAAAAGTTGTCTGAACTAACCAGATTACAGGACAATTTATTGCAACAACCTTCTTTTAAAGTTGCATGAATAAATATTCTATACAAGTCTCACAGATGTTCTTATAAGACACTGTAGGCTCAAGTATGGAGATGCCATTTGTTAACTGAGGATTTCTGTGACAAAATTATTTTAATCTGGTAGCATAACAAAAGTGCACAAGTATATCTTCTGTAAGTCCCACTGAAGTTTATGAAATTTACAGGTATATTAACTATGTAGAACAGTAGCTAAGAATTCCTGGATCATATCTCAAAATGTAATTTGCATTCTCTTGTGATCATAAAGCGATTACATGTTTTGGCAAGTCTGATGTCTTGGAGGACTTGAAAGCAAAATAACTTGTGGGCAAAATCTAATGGCATGGATATATTTGTTTTAATATGTTTTGATGCCACCTTTCCTCCGAGGAGCACAGAATAGTGTACATGGTTCTCCCCACCCTTATTTTAATTGCTACAAGAACACTTTGAGGTAGGTTAGCCAGTGAACTGAACTGAATGTCTTGCCCATCCCTATCCAGCATTAAACATAGTATTGGCTTGTCCAGAGAGCAAGTCAGGCCTCCATGTCTCTTTTAGTCCAGTTTCAAAACTAACAGTTTCTATTGTTCTCTTTCTCACGCAGGCAGGGCAGAGGCAGAGAGAAAGACATGCCTTCCTCCAGAAAGCTCTCCAGCTATTGAGATTCTCTGGCAACATATCAGTTGTACTGGCCATCTCTTTAGTTATGCAAAGGCCATTCTTCCAACTCAACTCAACAAATAAATAAATAAAAGGAAGTTTATCAGGCTAAGCTTGTCTACTCCCCCAGGCCTGGTGGAAGAAAAAAGAATAAGGCATTCCCTTTCCTGCCACTCACAGGATAACTCAACAGATAACACAGGGACATGTCTGGGCATGCCTGGGAAAAGCTCTTGCCACACCAGTTGCTACACTCTTGCTCAACCTGGTGTCCTCCAGATGTTTTGGGCCACAACTGCCATCAATGATAGCCATTGGACATTGCTGATATGAATTGTAGCTGAAAACATCTGGAGACCACAAGGCTGGGAAAGCTGCTCTTGATCATTCTGGGTCTTCTGGAGTTGGGAGACCCCCCTAAACTCATAGCAATATAAAAGCATGTTACAAACTCATTCCGTCACTGAGGGTATATGGCTTTCTTGTATTCAAATTGGCTATTTCTGCTATGTGACTTCTGATTGTCTCTGTACTTGTACCAGAAGCCTATCTATCTAGTATTTTGTAGAATGTAAAACCCTGCATTGAAGAATTGGGGGCAGTTTTTATTAAAGTGAAGAAAAGCCACTTAAGAAAATGAGAGGTGGAATTAATTTGTCTGGTGATAGTAATAATTTAATTTTTGTAGGAATGTTTAGCTAGATTAACACACATGCTTATATATAACTCCTAGAACAGTTTGCTTGAATATAGGACAGCCATATCCCCAGACTGCAGGAATGAGTTTGCAACATCCCATTAGATGTTCCGGTGTTACTGCATCTAATATGGACCTATCTGATTTAGGATGGCCATTTAAATATCACAGAAAAAGAGGAAATACCTCACCAAAAAAAGAGAACAGATTTGCACAACACTTGCAAATACTAATTTATATGCATAGGAAGTGAAACTGTAGAATTAATTACTTTAATTTAAATAGAAGTACATCATTCCATAGCAGGGAAGACTGTGACCAAGTGATCTGTATGCCTTCTCAGTCTGTGTCCAAGTGCTGCCTGTTGATAGGCAAGTTCAGTGCCCCTCCTGCTCTCTTTTCTTATGATTATCTTTAAATTAGGCTTGGATTGGACAGCTGCGCAAACAGAGGAGAATTTTGAACGGAGGACTGTCCTCTGCAAAGTAAAACTCATGGCCATCCTAATCTGATTAAATATAAATCAATATAAATCAAGGGAAAACTCACTGGCCCATCAAATGCAATATTGCTTTCTCTAACAGGCATCAGATCTTTAGGGTCGCTGGAAGTCTTTCCCTGCTACCGTAGATCCTTTAACTGGAGATGCAAGAGATCTTCTGTATGCAAAACAACATGTACTCTACTATGGCTCCTCCCATATTTATTAATTAAAAATTATATGCTACTTAATTGTTAAGAAAAACCCCCAAAACCTAAGCATGTGCTGCATTGGGTCCAGCAGTAAACCATTTTGGACTAGCAACATCTGTAACTCCTTAGCATGGGGAAGTGGAGGCCAGTTTTATCATTATGGATACATTACCACTGCCACTATAACACTAGTGCTAGCAGCAATAATACTGCAAATGATGAGTTTAAGAAAATGTGATGAGCAACATATGTTTCGGTACTGCCCACCAAGAACTGAGGCCCAGGCTATATGTTATCATTTTCTATGTGTGGTGACTTACTCTACTATTACAATGTGTAGCACAGCATCAATTGCTAAGAGATTCTTTCAGTTGATTTCACTTGATTCTTTCCATGCCAGCATCAGCTGGCATCAGGAACAGGTCAAGTTGGCATGGTAACTCTGGTCTGATTTTTTTTAAAAAATACAGCATATTGCTGGATCTGTATTAGGGATGGGATCCATTGCCTGCTGCCTGTTCAAAAGCATTCTATTGACCTAGCAGGCCGGTATTGATTTTAATTGGTTCTTCGTCCACTAGATACTGATTTTACCAATCCAGTATTTTACCCCTCACAAAAATATGGATATTAATATTGATATTTTGAAAGGAAATATTGACAAATGAAATGAAATATGATAAAATTACCATTCTTTATATGGATATTTTAGAGGCAGGGTTTTTTTTAAAAAAATCAAATTTTGAAAATAGCTGAAGAAAATCGCTACATAAAAATCCAATCCACAGAAATAGAGAATAAGCGAATTAATGGGATATTCAGTCCCAACTCTGAATTGAGCGGAATTCTAGCACAACCCTATTCTGTATGCAGGCTTTAAATGACCTCCAACAGATGGAAACTCAATGTTCACTGGAAAAAGTGGGAGAAATCAGTAGGTAAAAAAGAAACACCAGAGCAGTTTTTAGTCTTCATCTCTCAGATGAGTTGATCCAGCAATATGATAAAATTGTCAGGAGAATTGTGGAAATTTAGCATAACAGGATGGGGGCATCTTTCGGATTTTCCAAAAGGCACAGAAACAAATTCCAGATGTTCATTCCATGTGGAATGTGAACACCCAGAGGACAGGCAGTGAGTGAAGCTTGCTTTAGCAGCCCCTTCTCAATTAATTCTCATAAGCAAAGACTTTCAAAGCAATTCTCTTCTTCCAAATCATAATTCCAGGTAGGCAGAGCTATGTATTTACAGAAATATAATGTAGATACATATGAAAGAGATATTACTTATTTTTATCCTCTGTCACTCTCTTTTTTGTTATGGGCAGCCTATAAATATTATAACTAAATAAATAAACAAATAAACAAATTTCATTTATACCCTCAGCAAAACACTGATTTACATTTTGCAGCTGAACACCTTCTCTTGATGTTTCTGTGAGCTTAGCTTTAAAAATTACACAGTTGTAAAGCTGTACCAAACCATGAGTAGTTAGTAGCATCTAGGGGAAGGAGAGTGAAAGATTTACAACACAAGTTTGTTCTATGTTCACTCAAAAGACCCACTGATTTACAGCACAATCCTAACCATATCTAAAGAAAGTCCTACTGATTTCAATGGGGGTTTGCTCCCAGGTATGTGGAATTAGCATTGCAGCTTTACTCCCACAAAAGTGAGTATAGGATTAAAGCTTCATATTGGGAAGGTTTTAAGAACAGGTTATGAATAAGACAAGTAAACTGCCTCTTCAACAGCCCAGGAAAATTTAAACTTGTTTGACTCCTTATAATTAGGAAGGTATAACACATCATAAGCTGCAGCCTGTACAGTTTTTAAAATTTCGGTTCAAAAATTATTTGAAACATAAAATGTATAATATGCTATTTTTGCAAGTAATTAAAAAACTGCATACACTTTTTTATTGTTATCATAACTGAAATTGTTTATTGTGCATGCCTACCAAGATCCTGCTCTTCTTCTGTTCTAGTGCAATCCTATGCATGTTTATTTAGAAGCAAGTCCCAATATATTCAGATCTCCTGTACAGAGAAAGTACTGTTTATGCTGCTGAAAGCAATAACTTTACTGAATTCCTGATGTGCAGACAAACAGGAAAAGAAAACTGTTTTCAGATCTTGCAGCGGGGTTTAGTTATTGCCTGGAGAGCAACAAATTCCTTGTCAATCACAACCCTGACTTTACTTATTGGCTAAAAACCTGAACGGGCAGGGATTAGAGCAGCTGGTACTAACAGAAGTTGCAGGTGGCGGCGGCTGACTTTTTGGTGTATATCTCTTGAACCAGACCACTTAGAATTGTAATTTTTTAAAACAATGAAAGCTAAGAGTCTGGAGATTGGGGTGCCTCACCCAGAGACCCAGAGAGGACCCCCCAAAATGGAGTGTCTGGGCAAAAATCAGAGACCTGGTAACCCCACCCCTCATAGATCAGAACAACGAAAAGGTGTGGCCTAAGGCATTTTGCTATCTGAGGCAAAGAACAAGATGGTGCCCCCATTCCATGTGCCAGGATAGGAAGCTGAATTCAACACTGGCAATGGGAACACAAAGCTAGTTGGGGGTGCATGAGACAGGTTGTATGGGACACATAGCTGATTTCCAACAGATGGAACTGTTGGTAGGTTGTGGAGGAATTGCTAGGGAGACTGCTGCCCTCAGTATATCAGCCCCCTGGGGCAACTGCCTCACTCTGCCTAAAGATAGGGCCATCCCTGGAAACAGGGCCGGCACCAGAGGACAGCCAGGTTGGGCCCTGGCTGAGGGCCCCTGCAGCCCAGAGAGACCCCTGGAGGGCCCCTCCTTAGGGTGGGAAGGTAGTGCACCCACTCTGCAATCCATAGCAGCATTGGCTCCTGACCCTGCCATGGATTACGGAGAGGGAGCTCCCAGGCACACACCCCAATACAGTCAATGCAGGTTTCAATAAGCCTGCACGCATGCCCCACCTACCTCTCCCATCCCTGTGAATGACATATATGCTGTGCGTGCCTGCCTGCCATCAAACAAGCTGGTGGCAGGGGCTTCCCTAAGAAGCTGATTCTCCTGCCACCATCTTGGCTGATGGCAGGCGTGTGCACGCAGCATGCACATCATTCACAGGGACGAGAGAGGTAGGTGGGATGCAAGGGTGGGCTTATTAGACTCATATCACCTGTATGGGGGGGTTGGGCTATGACCCTGTGGGCCCAGGGCAGGCAATTATGCCTGGCGCCGGCCCTGTCTGGGAAGAAAAAGTTATGATACTTTTCTAAAGTCTGCAGATTTGTTTGGTCTAAATGATCTCTAAGAAAATACAGCATTCATATCAAGTCTACAGAACCTGGGAAAGTGTTTTTCAGGGACTCTGTGTTCTGTGCTTTCCTTCTTGCTTTATACTTCCCAGTGTTTCAGTTCCCATTTGATGTCAAATCAAGGTAGCCCCAGAGATTTTATTGATACATTGCTTGTTATTTTTAAAAAACTCAGATCAAATAAATTCAAACACAGCTTGAACCTGCCTTACTCTATTTGGGTAACATATCGGTGTATATCTGGCCTCAGTGTTTAATAGCAACTAAAGTGTGCCTTCTTGCCTCTCTCATTGTGGAAGCAAAACTCAAAGTTGCCCCAGAATGGGATAAAGGGCGGCCTAAAAGTTCATGCTGTTTTCTGAAGCTTTCTGCATAGTTAACTTCTCTTTGAGCTGTTTTTGAGGCACTGCAACATAATGGAGTTGAGTTGCTTTAATTAACTGCACATTCCTGAGGCCTGAAGTGCCTGTAGAGGATTTAAGAAGCCTTCTGCCAATATTAAACACAGATCAACCCTGTTGAAACTAATGTGCTTTCTGACCTATCCCAAAGACTTGAATTGAAAAAAAGAAAGGAATCCCTCCAAGGTCATTCTTTTCAAGAATCTCCACTAAAACCTCTCTACAGTGTCAATTTTGTTTACATCCTTCCTCATTTCAGCTAGTGAAACTGCAGTATCATTGCTGCAGGAGGCCTAAGAACTGCCAAGAATGTTCCAGCATATGGATTAATACAACTTAACACAAGCTGTCCTGTTATCCAAGACGACCACTGTCAAGTGGGGGAAAAGCAAGTCCAGAGAGTGATGAAATTCAAACAGAATGCCTCTGTCTCCATGGTGATGCCCTCTGGTTTGTTCTGTAGAGAAAAAAAAAGATTTAAGTTTTGTCTTGTCTGTAATATTCATTACCCACAGAAAAGTGAACTTTATATTTGGCATCTATTTTTAAAAAGGTCGATGAACACTGTAGTCCAGTGCATGAGT
Source organism: Rhineura floridana (assembly GCF_030035675.1). Taxonomy (NCBI): domain Eukaryota; kingdom Metazoa; phylum Chordata; class Lepidosauria; order Squamata; family Rhineuridae; genus Rhineura; species Rhineura floridana. The sequence continues at coordinate 75,127,032 of NC_084484.1, forward strand.
TCAATGGGACTTACTCTCAGGTAAGCCTTGAATAGGATTGCAGTCTCAGGCTGCAACACTTACTTGGAAATAAGCCCCGTTCAACTGGAAGATGAAGGGTTCTTGTGAAAATGATTCTGCCTATCTGGCACCATAATAAAGGTCTGGCAGCTGCAGTAGTACAACCTGTTCCAGATATTCTACAGAATCTGAAAGTCTAAGGGCTTATCCAAACGGAGTGGGATAATCCACGGTTTCCATATTCGGTTTGTCATCTGATAGTCCTCACTTTGCCTTTTAGTTCGCTCTTTCCCAATTAAAAAAACACACTTTTTTGCACCTGCACACGCAGCAGTAAGACCCCTACATTATTTTCACTTTTTCCAAGCTCAGCCTCTAAAACCTCCCCCTATCAACCAATTGGACAGCAAAAAAATTACATATGCTCCTCTCCCCCTTTGCAACGAAGCACAATATGGCTGTAAAGGAGTTCTCGCCTGGGAAGGAAAGGCTGCTGGTCAGTTTCACGCCTGCCTTGTTTGTATTTGCGATATTATGCTTAAATAAATGTGTGCTTTTCTGCCTTTATTGATATTTAAGGAGATACACATGCTGACAATTGCACTTATTTCTCCAAGAAAGCAAGAAAGGTGTCACACACACCCCTCTCCCTTTCCTTCCCACAGAGAATGAAATTGACAAAGTTTTCTGAGCAGGCTTGAAACTGACCAGAAGCCGTGTTTGCGATATTACACTTAAAGGAATGTATGCTTTTTGGGCTTTATTGATATTTAAGGAGATACACAAGCTGGCAATTGCACTTATTTCTCCAAAAAAGCAAGAAACGTGTCACCCCCCCTTCTCCCTTTCCTTCCCATGGAGAATGAAATTGACAAAGCTTTCTGGGGCAGGCTTGAAACCGACCAGAAGCCCGTATTTGCGATAATTACACTTAAACAAATGTATGCTTTTCTGATTTGAAGCAAAAACCCCAGCAAGTGGAATGAAATTGACAAAGCTTTCCAAGGCAGGCTGAAACCGACCACCACCCCTTTCTCGCTTGCTATGCATTGCAGATCTCACCCAGAGCGGCCGCCCAGTTTGAAGGCTGGCAAAAAATAAAATGCATCTGCGCAGTAGTTGCAGACCCCCCCCAACACCCCACCATTGCGATGATTGGTTCAATTTTCCTGGGCTAATTCTCACACATGCGTAAAAGTGCAGATACGTGATTGGCTGGAATGAGGAGAAGGGGCAAGGGGAAATGCCCAAGAACCGCCCATCAGCTGTAAAGTCCGCGGTATTGCATCCTAACTCCTGAAGGCACAGCAGATGATTCCCGATTTTAAACAGCAAATTGCATTTTTGCCGGTATTGCAAGGAGAGGATTTAACCCGTGAAAATGTGTAACAGCACGAGACGTCATTTGGACGACCGAAAAATAATGAACACACATAGCGGGCATGTCACACATTTTGCAGTCGTCTGGATGAGCCCTAAGATTGCTCCTAAAGAATGAACTTCCATTCTGAATCATGTTGAGCTACAACTTAATAAACTTCAGTAGCTGGCACCTTTGAGACCCAGTTACTCTTTTTGGCGTATTTTCTACTTTCTGTGCCTTTCCCTCTTGTTGTTGTTTTTTATCATGCGGGGGTTTGTAACATGTTTCTGCCAAAGCACTGACACACAAATCAATACACACATGTACACACATGAACACTCACACAATTCTTGTCACAATCAAAGCCACTCTCAAAATATTCACCACTGCCAGGCATTGTGTTAGTACAGACCATTCCTGAGATGCTTACATTTTCTTTTTTTCACTTCTCCCTTTCCTGTGATCTGCTGTAAAGCCCAGCTTTGCCCAGCTAAGGCTGGGCAGAGATTGCTTAGCCACTGTGACCCATGCTATAGTAACTTCTCATTTGGATTATTGTAATGTACTTTGTGTTGGATGACCCTTCAAAATGATCAGGAAATAACTATTGGGGCAAAATACAGCTGTCAGGATGCTACCAGGGACCACATAATATTGATCCTGAAAGAGCTGCATTGATTGTTTATCTGTTTTTTTTGGTCAAATTCAAGATGGTGGTGGTGATCTACAAAGCCCTAAGGTTAGTCTTTCCCAGTACCCGTCTGCCTGTGTTGTTCCTTGTATTAGTTAATAAAGTTGGGAAACTGCTGTAAGCTAACAACAAATGTTTTATTTATGTTTTTAAACTGTTGTTCTAATCAATTGTATATCGGGTCTATGACCGTATAATAAAATTTGATTGATTGATTGATTATTTAGTTTTAACACAAAATATTTCTATCAGGCTCAAGCTTCTAGCTTCTGCTGTTTCCTTCTCTGCTTTAGCCACGCCCCTTTACTCCTTGTTCCTTCCAACCAAGCTCTTGAAGAAACCTCACTCTCCTTGTGCCCTTAGATCTGGGGCAGAAGCCCATCTCATCCCACCACCGGTAGAAATACATTAGGTGGTGACGCAAGATAGGCCTTCTCCATGGTGGTAACTCAATTTGATGGTTTCCCCAAGAAGTATACCTGGGGCCAATTTTATTGACATTCCAGTGCCATACTCATCCGTTTATGTTTATGGACTCATCTGTTTACATTACATTTATGGATATTTATGAGTGAGGTTGCCAGGTCAGAAGCATCCCAAAACCTGAGATTTTAGGGGTGGGCCCGAGTGATGTCATGGGGGTGGGCCCGAGTGATGTCATGGGGGTGGGCCCAAGTGATGTCACGGGGTGGGCCCAAGTGATGTCACGGGGTGGGCCCAAGTGATGTCATTAAGCATGATACATTAAGCATCAATCACAGTTGCTTGGAGCATACAATTAAAAAAATATCTGATTGGAAATCTTAGCTAAAAGATGGGGCCTGGGTAGCGAACATTTAATCTAGCCTACTTGCTTTCAGCAAGAAGGGTTTAAGAGCTGCCAGGCCAGGTCAGTCACCAGAAGGCCACTGTAGGAAGAAAGGAGCCTAGTGTTGTGGAGATGTTAGATGGGAGCATTCAGGAGTAAAGATGGATGCCCCTGAAGGCTGCAATTCTAAACACACTTACTAAGGGACTAAGCCCCATAGAACTCAACAGGACTTACTTCTGAGTAGATATAGTTTGGATTGTGCTGTTGGTAAAGCTTGACTAGGGATCCTCTGCAAAGACATCCATATCCAAGCAGGGTTGGCAACCCCCTGCCTGGAATGCCCTGCCCTTTAAATGTGGCTGCTCCAAACTTCTTTACAGATTTGACCCTTCACTTCAGAAAGAGGTCTGAGAAATGACTAAGAGTAAGAAGATTCTCTACCCTTTCTGTCTACACTGTGGGCTGCTATAAACTCACTTTGACAGCCAACCCAATTCCAGTGAGTAATAATTGACAGAGAGAAAACACACATGGTTTGGTCTACCTTCACAGGCAGTAGTTTGGGAACAACAACTGCAGCCACACTTTCAAATATGTGAATTCTCTTTTACCACTATTGGGCAAGAAACAAACTGCCATGCAACCAACAAGGTGCATCATCAATGGGTTTTAGGGGGTTGAGCTGAGCACATGCAACCACTGCTGTTGTTTCAATGGATGTAAGGGAGTGAGGTTAAAGGTAAATGAAATGCAAACAAAAAATGAAAAACAAAATGTAGTGATGCTTTCCTAAATGCAATACCATACCAAACACAAGAAGATTCCTATGAGTAAGGCAGACAACTTAGCATCCCACAACCAGTCAGGATTCATAACTGAAAACCAAAACTAAAAAAATCCTTGCAGCCTGTCAGTTAATGCAGAATGCTGCGGCATGATTGCTGACATGAGTGAGATCCTATCAGCACATAATACCTCTGCTCTGAAATGTGCATTGGTTGCTGATTTGCTACCAGGCCAAGTTCAAGCTGTGCTTTCCATTCTACAGGTGCCACATAGTACTTGTTCTGCTCTAGTACGAAATCAGTCCTGTAAAGTGACAGCATTTTGGATACTCTGTTCATAGGGTTTTCGTGGTAAGAGGTATTCAGAGGTGGTTTACCATTGCCTTCCTCTGACTTTGGACACATACCATACTTTGGACACATAATGAGAAGGCATGATTTACTAGAAAAGACAATACAGAAAAACAGAAGGGAGTAGAAAAAAAGGAAGGCCAAACAAGAGATGGATTGATTCCATAAAGGAAGCCACAGACCTGAACTTACAAGATCTGAGCAGGGTGGTTCATGACAGATGCTATTGGAGGTCACTGGTTCATAGGGTCGCCATAAGTCAAAATTGACTTGAAGGAATATAACAACGAATTGGCAGCACCTACGCTTTGGAACTCCTTGTCTATTGACATTAGGCAGACGCCCCTTTGCAGCACCTGCTAAAATCATTTTTGTTTAGACAAGCCTATCCACTCATGTAGAAGCTATTGTGTTTTTAAATCTGTTTTTAACTCATTGTTGGTTTTATTAATTTGAATGTTTTTCAATACATGTCTTGTTTTTGCCAATAATTTTATTGTTTTAATTCTTTCTGTAAACCGCTTTGACATTTCTTACAATAAAGCAGTATATAACTGTTGTAAATAAAATACATAAATAAATTTTGGAGTCACAGCTTTTTAAAAAGTTTTTAAAGATGTTTTGTTTTAATATATTTTAAAGTCTGTTTTTATCATTTTTAAAGTGTTTTGAGTGCTTTTGTTTGCCGCCCTGGGCTCTTACTGAGAGGCAGGACAGGATATAAATCAAATAATAAATAAAAATAAATAAATAAACTTCATTCACCCAACCCAGAATTCAGAATCATGCCACTTTAAGCTGTTTTGCAACTGTTTATACTTGTTTTATGGTTATTGGTTTTTAAAGGGATTTATTTCTTATTGTGAGCTGCCTTGTTTTCCAATCACCAACCCTACCTCACAGGGTTGTTGGGAAGACTCTATACACACACACACTTGTAAAAATACACCCCATATAATAGTTTATTGTCAAACCAGTTGGTCATTGCAGAACATTTTTAAAAAATCAGTATTAGTTTCCTACATAACAAAAAATGTGATACCTAGGTAAACCCTGCCTAATTGCTTTAAAATAGAATTGGAGGGAGAGAGAAAGATTTACAACACAGACACAATTCTTTGTTATGTTTACTCAAAAGTCCCATTAATTTACAACACAATCCTAACCATGTCTACTCAAAAGTAAGTCCTAATGAATTTAATGGGGTTTACTCCAGGTACATGGGATTAGCGTTGCTTTACTCCCAGAAAAGCAAGTATTGGATTAAATACTTTCATATTGCCAAGGTTTTCAAAGCACTACCCTCTCCAACAGCCCAGGGTCTGACTCTTGCACACAAGAGGGAAAAAAACTTTAAGCCATATTATTACTTACACAAACTGAAGATTTCAAAGTCAACATTTCCTGACATTGCAATTAAGTGTAGGCAGTGCCTGGGTCAACAAATCACAACCCTGGCTTCACTTATTCGCTACAATCCTGAAAGGGTGGGGTTAGAGCCAGAGCTTGGGAAAGTTATTTTTTTGAACTACAACTTCCATCAGCCCAATCCAGTGGCCATCCTGGCTGGGGCTAATGGAAGTTATAGTTTTAAAAAAGTAACTTTTTCAAGCTCTGCTAGGAGCTGCTATAACAGATCCATTAAACAGATTTAACAGTCACGGGGGGCGGCTGATATTTTGGTGTATATCTTGGGAACCAGACCACCTAGAAACTTAATTTTTTAAAAAACATTGAAGCTGAGAGTCCGGAGATTAAGGTGGGTCAGCCGGAGAGCCGGAGGGGACCCCCAGAAACCAGAGTCTCAGGCCGAAAAATGGAGATCTGGCAAACCTATTTATGAGTGGTTCGTCACCACTGAAGTGAGTCGAACTGGATCTACTGTTGATTATTTGTTGTCTTCTGCTGATTGTTTATTGGTTTTATTCAATTTTTAAAATTATATTTGATTGTTGGTTGTTTTAATATTGCTGTTACTCTCCCTGGAATTCTTATGAAGGCCAGGATATAAACAGAGCTAACTAAATAAATGTAGTTTAGCAGTCCAAACTGTGATCCCATGTGAATTTCAACTAGCTATACTTTTCTTGTGCTGGATTCCTGATGTGGCCTGATCCTTATAAGGTCATGCATTCGTAATGAATATGTGAGCGAAATAGGGTGTTAGATCTATGCCTTGGGAACCAGCATAACCTCAGCAATGGACTCACTGTGTGGCCTGAAGTAAGTCACACAGGGTGCTTATCCCATCAATAAGAAGCAAGTGTGTGCCTCTCCCACCGTTCACATCCCAGGTAAAACGATGGCCACATTTGTGAAGGCCCCATCTGTGCAATCTCTCATAATGCAAATGGAGCCACTATACATATAGCTGTATGTGTTACATCAGTGGTAGGGAACCTGTGGCCCTTCAGATGTTGTTGAACTTCAACTCTCCAGACAGCATGACCAATGGTTAGTAATCACTGGAGCTGACATACTCACGTTATATAGTACTTGAGGTGTGTGGTAGAAGAGAGGGACAGCTCAACTCTTCTAGCATTGGGAAGGAACAGTCTACAGATTGTAGAAATCAGTCCATTGTCTGTCTGTCAGAACTGCCAATCACAATCATCCACAGTTGGCTCCAGAATTGTACTCAGAGTGCTTATCAATGGTTCCTTCTCAAACTGGGCAGAAGTAACAAGTGGGGTACCACAGGGCTCGGTCCTAGGCCCAGTGCTCTTTAACATTTTTATTATCGACTTGGATGAGGAGGTACAGAGCATGCTTATCAAATTTGCAGATGATACAAAATTGGGGGGCATAGCTAATACCGTGGAAGACAGAAAGAAAATTCAAAGGGACCTTGATAGGCTGGAACATTGGGCTGAAAACAACAGAATGAAATTCAACAGGGATAAATGCAAAGTTCTACACTTAGGAAAAAGAAACCAAATGCACAGTTATAAGATGGGGGATACTTGGCTCAGCCATACGACATGTGAGAAGGATCTTGGAATTGTCGTTGATCACAAGCTGAATATGAGGCAACAGTGTGATGTGGCTGCAAAAAAGGCAAATGCTATATTAGGCTGCATTAACAGAAGTATCGTTTCCAAATCGCGTGAAGTACTAGTTCCCCTCTATTCAGCACTGTTTAGGCCTCATCTTGAATACTGCGTCCAGTTCTGTTCTCTGTACTTCAAGAAGGATGCAGACAAACTGGAACGGGTTCAGAGGAGCGCAACAAAGATTATCAGGGGACTGGAAACCAAGCCCTATGAGGAGAGACTGAAAGAACTGGGCATGATTAGCCTGGAGAAGAGAAGACTGAGGGGAGATATGATAGCACTCTTCAAGTACATGAAAGGTTGTCACATAGAGGAGGGCCAGGATCTCTTCTCGATCGTCCCAGAGTGCAGGACACGGAATGATGGGCTCAAGTTGGAGGAAGCCAGATTTTGACTAGACATCAGGAAAAACTTTGTAACTGTTAGAGCCATATGACAATGGAACCAATTAACTAGAGAGGTAGTGGGCTCTCCAATACTGGAGGCATTCAAGAGGCAGCTAGACAACCATCTGTTGGGAATGCTTTGATTTGGATTCCTGCATTGAGCAGGGGGTTGGACTCGATGGTCTTGTAGGCCCCTTCCAACTCTACTATTCTATGATTTGCCTCTAAGAGAATTTGTGAAGTATAGCTCAACACTGTGCATATTAAAAGAGCTGAGCTAGGACATGTTGATCAGCCCTGGCTGTGTCTTTCAAGATTGTGGCCTAGACTGTGTACATACTTACCCATTTGTAGCACAAAAAATGCAGTTTCTCTCAATACGGAATCATTCATACTCATATTCAACATGCTGCTTTCAATCTAGATTGATTATAGTTCCTGCCATCCAGACCGGTGGGTATGGTTACCTGATATGTGTTTGAAAATGTGTCCTCCCCTTGATTAAATTATGCATTTGAAAATTCTCCCCTTGCAATCTGGGTATACGCCACCCCACACTCACCCTGCCTACATCTGTTTTCAAACGGACACATTGCAGGGTAATGCAGAATCAGCAATGACCTTTTATCTTTGGAATGAAACCAGTTTCTCAAGAAGCACTTTTCAAGGTCAAAAAATATGCAATAGGTCTAGATTATTTGTGGACTTGGAAGAAAAAACAAGTACTCAGTCTCCATTGATTCTAGAATAAAATGTTGTATGCAACCCAAATTCACATAAGGCAAATCAGTTCTGCATTAGACCAACAAACTTTTACACTTTTGTTTTTTTACTTGTTTTTGCCAAATAATTATGTAATCAAGAAGTAATTAAACTATCAACCTTTCAGAGACAAGGATAAACTGTAAAGGAGTAGCTCATCATCTTTTCCAAAGAAAACCTTTGAACCTTTGGAAGTTCACCCATCACCAACAGCATTTACCAGACTGGATTATTTGCAAGCTAGTAGTTCATTATTCACATCTCAGCTACTTCCACTGAATTTGCACTGAGTTAAAGTGAAAATGTGCTGTCACGTTTGTCACCATATAAATATCTGACCTTTCCATATGGAAAGAAAAAAACACCAGCTGTCTGTGACAGTCTGAAAGTATTTGGCACAAGCTCACCAGGAGTGAATGGGCCCACTTTACAGCACTCTCTTCCCTTCCTGTTAAATTCTGAAAGGAAGCAGGCAGCATGGGGACATGCTGGCAGATTTAAATGCCACTGCTACACACAGAGACACATACAAAGCCAACTCTGACACCTTCAGACACTAGCACTACTTTTGCAATAGGACACAAAGATAATCTAAATGCTGACGTTTAGCAAATGATAATAAAACGAGAGCGTTTCCTCCCCTTACTCTTGGTGTATTTTGCATCTTGCATAGAATCTTATATGAGAAATTCATGAAGCACAGGATGTTCCCCTTCCACCAAGTCAGATCATTGTTCTGTCTAGCTCAGTAATGTCTACACTAGCCTTTCCTAACCTTTGGGTCCCCAGATGGTGCTGGATTACAGTTCCCATAATTCCTGGCCATTGTAGTCCAGCAACATCTGGGGACCCAAAGGTTGGGAAAGGCTGGTCTCCACAGTTATCTGGCATGAAAGGGCCTTTTCAGCAGTGGCACCTCCAGGTGTGGAATGGCCTCTCAAAGAAGTCCACCTGTGCCCACTTTACAGTCTTTCCAGCACTAGGCAAAGATACCCCCCCTCACTGTGCCTTTTCATTTTTGTGGTGGTTTAGTTGCGTCTTTTAACTCAGAAGTTCTATTTCTTTGCTTTGTGAATTTAATTTTTTTAATACTCTTAAGTTGTGTTCCTCTGCTCTCTGTTTTTAAAATGCTCTTTCTTTTTAGCTCTATGATTGGTTTTTTTATCTACTTTATGGTGTTTTTATTGCAATTGTGATGATTTAGCGTTTCTTGTTTTTATCTACATATGAACAGAATGCCTGAAGAGGGCTGAGAACTGAGCCAAAAGGAGATATAGTTTTTGCAAAAGTTGTAGTAGCAGCAAAAATGTGCCATTTTTCATCCATTACACCACAATTGTCACTGTAAAAGAGTGAGAAATGCCCATTCAGAGTGAGGGCAATGCAGATTGTTGCCATTGTTCTGAAGTGTCACAATGTCATCATGTAGCCAAATTTGTTTGGCTAAGTAGTACCATGATGCCAACATGTTCACTATTTGATAACATGTTAGCTGAGGTTATTATTATACCCAGGGAGATGTAGCTTTATATATTAAAAATGGTGCAGAACTAACAGATTATTGGAGAATTGCTTTTATCTCCCAAATCAGAAAAGGTGAGCATTTTGTTCAGCACTTTCCAAGATACATTTGAAGGATTAGGTTGAAAAAATTAATCTTGTTTTCTTGAACCTTGCTTCATTCTCCTTGAAACCATAAGTTTCAAGTTGAAATTTTGACACTTAAAATTTGTTCCTAAATCTATTGCTGTGCCCCAAAGCCAAAGCTGTACTAATGACCAGGAACAGCTTTCACCAATGTCCCCTGGTAAGACGGATGTGATTATCCTTCCTCTCAGATTCAGTTGAAGCAATCAGAACTCTGGGGGAACGTGACCATGCCATACTTGAGTTCTTGATTTTAAAGGAAACAAAAGCTGAGAGAAGCCATATCATACCCTGAAAGGAAAGCCAATTTTAATAAACTCAGAACAATGGTAAGTAAGGTTTCATGGCAAGCAACCCTAACGAGAAAAGGAGTCCAGGATTGGTGGGCGTATCTAAAAAAGAAAATTCTAAAGGCACAATGGCAAACAGTTCTAGCAAGGAAAAAAGGGGGAAGACAGCAGAAGAAGCCAATGTGGCTTCACAAAAAGCTTAGAGATGACCTGAAAAAAAAAAAAACCACATACAGGAAATAAAAGGAAAGCTAGGCCACAAAGGAAGAGCACAGAGAGATATCACGGAATTGCAGGGATGGTGTCAAGAAACCTAAAGCTGAGAATGAGCTGAGATTAGCAAAAGTTGCCAAAAGCAACAAAAAAGCTTTCTTCAGGTACATCCACTGTAAAAGAGAGAGAAAAGAAATGGTAATATAGATACTAAATGACAATGGCAAAATGATAACAGATGACAAAGAAAAGGCAGAAGTGCTGAATTTCTACTTTAGCTCAGTCTTCTCCCAAAAGAGGGTCTATGACCTTCCTGGGAAATGTGAACCTGCAGGGCCCAATGAACTGCATCCTAGAGTATTGAAGGAACTGGATGAAGAACTCCCTGAACCTCTGTCTACTATCTTTGCAAACCTGTGGAGGATGGGTGAAGTGCTGGATGACTGGAGGAGGGCTAATATTGTCCCTATCTTCAAAAAGGGCAAAAAGGAAGCCTCCAGAACCTCTTTAGCCTAGAATAGAGTGGGAAGAGGGTGAGAAATTGAGTTTGCAGCATTTTGCTGTTCTATATGCCTGCACTGGACTTGGGTCACCTCAAACTGACATGAATTTGCTGTCATGAGCATCTTGTGGGAACTAATACAACACCTCATTGGACCATTATTTGCCATTGATATACTATCTCATGAGAAAAGGTTTCCCTCACTCCTAAGATTCAGAAGAAGAAATAGCAAGCCCACTTTCTAGTCCCATAGCCAAACCTCTAGGCCTGTTATCATCCAGCCTTGAATGCTGCCATGGACGGGACACCTTCGCTATTTTCCCCTTTGTTGAATCTTTTGATCCCTGCTTTTCAGTTTCTTCCTGGCTTCTGTCCTTTTTCTTATTGAAGGCAGTGCAATATGAGTACATATGCAGAACTGCCAAGAGTCTAATTCACTTATAGGCAAAAACAAAAAACCGTTGCGGTTTAAGGACACACCTATAGCCAACAGATCTTTCTATCAAACTTTAAAAAGCAGGGAAATTGGGCAGCTCTAGTGAATGCACCAGGGGAGCAGAAGACCTGACCTCCTCTCTGAGAATTTGTACTGTCCTACAAATGTGTCAAAATGGAAACACAATTTGGGTTGGTCTTTCATAGTCCAATCCACTTGCTGTGAAGATTGGAAGAATTTGGTAACGTGTGCCTCTGAGCATATGGTGAATGGTGGCAACACCTTCAAGCAGCCCAGATAACAGAAACAAGACATGTGCTGTGCTGATTTTAGCAGGGAGGAAGCAACAATATTAAGACAGTTAATATAGTTCAGATAGTCACTTTAAATATGTTTGATTTACTTTGCAATTTTAGTGAAGTTTCCTTTAGTGAATCATTTCCTTTTGCTTCTGTTTTCTGTGAATATGTGAAGTACAGCAACAATTTGCAAAATTTACACTAAAAAAATTCCAAAAATAATTGTGGAATAATGGCACTGACTATTCTGCAGAATAGTCTCCAGTGGACATGAGGAGTGTCTCAGTTTGCACAAGACGCCCTGTTCCCCTCATAGAGCTTCAATCAGAGCGGCTGACTGTTAAACCACTCTGGCCACTGGAGCTCTGTCAGGGGAATAGAAGTCTCCTAACAACTGTCAGCACCCTTCATAAACTACACGTCCCAGGATTCTTTGGGGAACGCCCTGACTGTTTAAAGTGAAGCAAAGGTCTGGTGTGGGTGTGGCCCCCTGATTAGCCAAGCCAAGCAGGTGTGAGTCTGGCTTTTAGAACACTGAAAGTTGGTTCCTACTGTGCATGCCCAGCCTTATAATTAATGCCAGTGCTAAATTTCTTAATTAAAGAATGCCCGGCATTTTTTTAACTTTTAAACTACAGAAGATGAAGGTCAGAGTATGGGGCAAGGTCAGTAAGAGGATTACAGGTACTCTGTGAACATGGCTGATCTTTAATTCATTTCAACAAATTATGAGACAACTGACAGAAAAAAGTCCAACAGGGGTCTGGATTTTTCTCTTGTTTTACGCTTTGAACTCTCTGTTATGGTTACCAGATCGTTTTCAGCCGGAGACTCAGGTTTTTGAGGGTCCCCTCTGGGTCTCCGGGTGATTCAACTTAATCTCTGGACTTCAGCTTTCATTAAAAGAAAATTAAGTTTCTAGGTGGTCTGGTTCCAGAGATATGCACCAAAATGTCAGCCACCCCCCAACTTCTTAGTTGCTCTAAGTTCTGCTCTAATCCCTGCCCTTTCAGGTTTTTAGCCAATAAGAAGATTAGAGAAAATGATGTTGTAAATAGGTGAGGGAGGGAAGCTAAAGAAAGAACATCCCCCCCTCCCCATGACCTCCTGGGTTTGGGAGCAGAGGTTTTTTTGACAGCTATGTAGTTGAGGGACAGGCAGAGGAGGCCCGAGAGAGCAAAATGTTGGCAACCAAAGGAGACAGGAGGGAGTCCACCCAGATTTCCTTTCTATGTCTCCACAGGCCCTGCCTGCCCCAACTTCTTCTCAGCCACCTACTCCTCCTGGGGCTGTTCCCTGCCCCCTTCCGCTGGTAACTCCTCTTTCCCCTCAGCTGCTATGTCGTTTTGACATCACAGGGAGTCCATAGCCAATAGCAAAAGCTGGGGAAGCATCTGCACAGCCTCCCATTTCCCAACATGAGGGGTGGGGAAGGTGTAATGAACACTACTCAAAAGGTGGATATATTTAGAAAGACATTTTATTTAGGAATAGAAGCTGGTTTGCTTAAGTCCTGTGGTTCTCTTCATTACTTTCACGGGTGGTCTTGAGAAAAACTACTCTGGCTTCATACATTCCTGAAAGACAAAGACAGACACAGTGAGTGGGATGGCTACCATCTGACAGCATCATCCAGGCACCTTCACTGGCTTCTGTCTGGCAACTTCACCCCTAACTTCAGCCTGCCAACTTCCACTGGCTTCCACCTATGAATATCCACCGGTTCATCCATTCACCCTGCTCCTGGAGGGTGAATGGATCTGCCACTTCCTGAGCATGTAATTTCCAGACATGACACATCTGAAGAGTGACCTTCACCACCCGTTGAACGCACCCAGACACACATCATTTGCCTTGACCACATTTAAAACCTCCCTTGCATGCACAGAAACACATGGCAGCTGACATCCATGAAGAGCACCAGTGGACATATTCACTCATCAACTACTCTCCATTATTCACATACACAGCCCAGCTTCAATCCACAAATATCCACACAGTTTCTGCTAACTAGTTTCTGAAAGTGAACTTCAACCAGCTTACATCCTTAAACATCAGCCTGCTTCAACTTTGTGGCATCCACCAGCTTCCAAATGCAAACTCCACCAGCTTCTATCCAACATCTGTCAGCTTCCACCAGGTCCATTGCCAGACATCAGCTAGCTTCTGACCATGGATATCAAGCCATATTCAAGCTGCAATCCCACTCAGCAAGTGAACGTGCCTTCTCACTACACAGCATCCCACTGCTAGATGATCGGCCTCCTTTCATCTGTCAATTCGCCTCCATGTGGAAGGAGACCACCGACTGTTGAATGTCACAGCTGTTTCCCCTCTGTGTTCTGTTAGGGAAGGAAAAAGGCTTTTGCCTTGGCTTTCCTCTTGGCCCACCTTTATATCCACTCAGTTGCCATGTGATTCTGTGAAATCACAGACAGTCCTTAGCCAATAGCAACAGCTGGGGAGGCATCGCCATAACCTCCTGGGACCTGACAGTTGTGGGTGCAGCTCAGCCGTGATTTGTTCATTTGATTTTTATTATTAAAAAGATTTATAGCCTACCCCTTATCTGTACTGATACCAGCTTCCAAATACAAACTCGACAAACTACCATCCACCAACATCTGCCAGCTTCTGTCAGATCCACTGCCAGACATAAGCCAGCTTCTGACTGTGGATACCAGCTGCATTCAACCTGCAATCCCACTCAGCAAGTGAACTTGCCTTCTCACTGCTCCATAGCATCCCACTGCTGGACGATCGCCTCCTTCCATCTGCCAATTTGCCTCCATGTGCAAGGAGACCACCAACTGCTGAATGTCACAGCTGTTTCCCCTCTGTGTTCTGTTAGGGAAGCAAAAAGACTTTTGCCTTGGCCTTCCCCTTGGCCCACTTTTATATCCACTCAGTTGCCATGTGCTTTTGTGACATCACAGGCAGTCCTCAACCAGTGGCAACAGCTGGGGAGGTATCATCATAACCTCCTGTGACCTGACAGTTGTGGGTACAGCTCAGCAGTGATTTATTCATTTGCTTGTTATTATTAGAAAGATTTATAGCCTCCCCCTTATCTGTACTAGGGAAGGGCACACAAGGGGTAAGGGGCATTTTTAGCTCCACTCCAGAGGTTTCTACATCAACACCCCATCTCTCTACCCATTTAAGCAAGAAGCATTACCATCGTTTAAGCAAACATCCCAACCAGGCAGAAACACTGAGGAGGGTGCAGAGCATGGCTAGTGAGGGGCTTAAGCCTAGTAAGAGGTCCTGAGGTCCAGACAGAGTAGCGTGAGAGGCCACATTTGGCCCACAGGCTAGAGATTCCCCACCCCTGTTATAAAGATTCAAATATTAATTTACAAGGCCATTATTATATATATAAGACAGTTTTGAAAGCAACAAACAGAACTTCACTCAAGCTTGCTCTGGATCCCTATAAGGATTCTGTTAATCATCTAAAAATATATATGAACGTAATTGTGATTAACCAAACAGAGATTTTTATTATATTAACAAAACGTTTCAGCTTCTGCCTTCATCAGCTGCTAACATACAAATGCTGTTACCAAGGTGGCAGTTATAGAGCTTTGAGGATGGAATGCTCAGAGGGGCTTCATTTGCAGAAGCTAAGTAGTGGTGGTACTGTCCTCCAGGTTCAGGCCATGTGGTGCCAATGTGTCCAGAGAGTAAATCCAAAAGTTCTCCCTTTTAGTCAATGCTGCTGGATCTGCTAGCATCTCTATCACTGTAATGGAAAAGTCCAACAGGCTGTGACCCTCAATGTTAAAATGCTTTGCAACTGGTTGCTCTACTTTTTTTGTCAAGATTGCCGACTTGTGGTTCCTGAAGCACTTGCGTAGGTCAGTTGTGGTCTTTCCTACGTATTGGATATGACATCCTGGTCTTTTGCACTCGATGATGTAAACTATATTGCAGGTGATGTTCTGTTTGATGTTATATGTCCTGCCTGTTCTAGTGCTTGTAAAAGTGGTTGTCTCCCTGAGGTACACAGAGGTGATACAGCGTTTGGAGTCACAAGGATGAGACCCTGGATTGGTGATAGGTGGCTTAAGCACAGCTCTCACCAACAGTCTGCGCAAATTAGGAGGCTGGCGAAATGCTATAACAGGAGGCCTGCTGATGGCTCTAGTAAGATGTTCAGAGTTTGCCAGCAATGGGTAGCTGTCCCTGATTGCTTGGTGATAGTTAGGAGATGCTGGATGGAAATCTACCACAAATGGAATCTGTTGCTCTCTGCTCTTTGACACCTCAGTATGATGGAGGAGGTTTTCTCTGGACAGAATGGAAGCTCAGTTGATGTTGCAATTCATAATATGTGGAGAATATCCTCTTCGAAGAAGGTGTTCTTTAAGTTCACTGATCCTTCTCTGGTATTTATCTTTAGTATTGCAAATAAGTTTGATTCTCAGAGCTAAGCTATACACAATGTTCTTCTTTATATGCCTAGGATGGCAGGATTTCCAGTTTAAATAGGTGTGGGCATCAGTGGGTTTGCTGTAGAGATCAGTGGCTATTTTGTTGTTTTCAATGGTGAGAAGGACATCCAGAAAAGGGATGTGCGGATTGTCATTTGTACTATTAAATGTAAACTAAATAGATGGATGGATAGAGTTGATGTAATTTTTAAATTGTTCCAAACTCTCTTCACCATTTGTCCAGACCATAAAGATGTCGTCAATGTATCGCCACCATATAAGTGGTTTGTTGATGGCCTTTTTGAGGATATCCTGTTCCAGTTTACCCATAAAGAGATTTGTATATGATGGAGCCATGCGAAGAAAGAATAGCCCTAAGGAACCTTCAGATGAGAAGGGATGTTGTCATCAAGCCTGCAGATAAGGGTGGTGCTGTTGTGGTATTTCTGGTCCCATCAAGACATTTGTTGAGGGAGAAAATTATCCCAGATGTTTTGGGTATCAACCCCTACACACACACACACACACACACACACACACACACACACACACACACACACACACACACACACACACACACACACACACACACACACACACCATATACATAATAACTGAGAGAAAGGGTTGGAAGTTTGGGGACAGGAAATGATTTATAGCGTTCTGTGGTAACAAAGCTAAGAGTTTGGCTGAATATAATCTGAACAAGGTTAAACTTTGCATGTTAAGGTTTGTATTGAATTCTGTGCAAAGTGACAGTGGTGAGGTGTAGAAAATAAATGCTTGATTTTAAAACTTACAGCATTTTACTGATTATGGCTATAGTCTTATTACTGATATTAGTAACTAACTCTGGAAACTTTTTAGGCTGAAGAGGGGGTAAAAATGCTCTATGTTTCTGTCAGTTGTATAGTATGCAAAATAAAAACCTGCATGCTTCAGGATAGTGGAATTTCTCATTGTTCTTAAAGCAATGAGTTTTGTTCACAGATTAGCAAAAATAAAAATAAACTGGACTCAGCAAACCAGAAAGAAACAATCTTTTCTTTAAAAGGGGGGTTGGAATCTATTTGACTATGAGGGCAGCTGTGCTAGACCCAGCCAAATGTCCATCTAGCCCAGCATCTAGCTTCCCACAATGGAAACTAGATGCATCACGAAGTCCACAAGCAGGCTAACAATGCTTTTCTGTTGTTTGTCTCCTTCAGCATATTCCAAAGTAGACTGCCTTTGAACCTGGAGAAGGAAAGTATTAATCTGTCAGGGGTATGGCGAAGGCATATGAGGCCACCACCTTGCTGAAACTAAGCAGGTCTGGGGCCACCTGGGAACCCATGTATGCTACCTTGAGTTCCTTAATGAAAGAAAGGCGGAATATAAATGTAAGAAAATAAATAAAAGATATATAGAACCTCTAGGTTCAGAGGCAATCTGCCTCTGAATATGCTGAAACTGGGGAGACTAACAACAGAACATAGTTTTACTTTGTCTAATCACCTTTTAAAAGGTGTCTAAATTAGCCAATACCACATGATGTGCAGTGTGAAAAATATTTTCTCTTAATCTATTGCTGTTCTTTAATCATCTCTGTCTTCCTAGCTCCCAGCTACAGACAAGACTAGACAAAGACTAGCCCCTGGCCTACTCTTCTCCTTCGTATAAGTTAGCCTGGCCTCCTTAGGGTTACCAGTTGTCCGGTTTTTGGCCAGATACTCTGGCTTTTGGGGGTCCTCTCAGAATCTCTTGCCAGGTGTTGGGTTTCTGGGAGACTCCAGAGTTTTGGGGTGTTCTCTGGGTCTATGGGTGAGTCAGCTTAATCTCTGGACTCTCAGCTTTCATTTAAAAAAGAGTTTCTAGGTGGTCTGGTTCTCGAGATATACACCAAGGCATCAGCTGCCCCCCTGCAACGTCTGTGAAATGATCTCTTAGCTGGCTGCTCTAACCCTGCCCTTTCAGGTTTGTAGCCAATAAGTGAAGTCAGGGTTGTGATTGACAAGGGATTTCTGGGCCTCCAGTCAGTCCTAAGACTCCATTGCAAAGGTAGAAAATGAGTGTTTTTTCCTATTTATCTGAAAATCTCATAAACTAAGTATATAGGTTTCAGCAGCACCAAAAGTCTTTTTTTCTCTTGTGTTCACGAGTCAAACAACTTCAAATTATCCTGGGCAGGGTCCCTGCCACAGACAGCAGGGAGGGAGCTGCCTGCCGGCTTACTGGCTTGCTTGCTCTCCTGCCCCCGCCCACTCACTCGCCCTCCCCTGCCTGCTCACTCTCTCTCCCTCCCCTGCCTGCTCACTCTCTCTCCCCCTGCCCACTTGTTCACTCATTTGCTTGCCCTCCCCCACCCGCTCGCTCGCTCGCTCGCTCATCCTGCCCCCCACCTGCTTGCTTGCCCTCTCCCCGCCCACGAGCAATCCTACTTATGAGGTAGAATTGCCAATTGGAAACAAAGGCAGCTCACAACAAGAAATAAATCACTTTAAAATCCAATAACCATAAAAAGTAGAAACAGCTTAAAGTGGCATGATTCTGAATTTCCTGTTGGGTGAGTGTCACTTGAGGCTGCAGTTCAGTGCACGCTTCCCTGTTTGAGTAAGCCCCACTGAATACATTTGGGACTTGCTTCTGAGTAAACAAACATAGGATTGCACTACAAATATCTTTACAGTTTGTGTAAATAATAAGCATCTTCAACAGTCATGCTTATGTAAATATTTTTTCATTTAAAGCACATGACTTCCCCTAAAGTATCCTGGGACGTGTAGTTTCTCCCTCAGATAAAAAACACAATAGGTTCTACATGCCTGGATAGGCTTGCCTAAACAAAAATGTTTTTATCCGGTTCTGAAAAGAGTACAATGAAGGTGCCTGCCTAATGTCAATAGGCAGGGAGTTCCAAAGCATAGGTGCTGCCATACTAAAGGACTGATTTCTTACAAGAGCAGAACAAGTACTATGTGGCACGTGTAGAATGGAAAGCACAACTTGAACTTGACCTGGTAGCAAATCAGCAACCAATGCAGATTTTGGAGCAGAGGTATTATGTGCTGATAGGGTCTCACTCATGTCAGCAATCGTGCCACAGCATTCTAAACTAACTTCAGGCACTGGGTCAGGTTGTGCTGCATGAGGATTTCTGTGACCTTGGTTGACTGGTTGCCAGGATTTTTTTAGTTTTGGTTTTTGTTTAGGAATCCTGACTGGTTGTGGGATGCAGAGTTTTCTGCCTTACTCATAGGAACTTTTTTGTTGTTGGTATGTTATTGCATTTAGGAAATCATCACTGTCTTTTATTTTTATTTTTCTGTTTGCATTTCATTTACCTTTAACTCCCTTACATCCATAGAAGTAACAACAGTGGTTCCATATGCTCAGCTCAACCCCCTTAACTCACTGATGATGCACCTTGTTGGTTGCACGATGGTTTGTTTCTTGCCCAATAGTGGCAAAAGAGAATTCACATACTGGGAAGTGTGGCTGCAATTGTTGTTCCCAAGCTGCTGCCTGTGAAGGTAGACCAAACCATGTGTGTTTTCTCTCTGTCAGTTATTACTCACTGGAATTGAATTGGCTGTCAAAGTGAGTTTATAGCAGCCCACAAGGTGGACAGAAAAGGGTAGTGAATCTTCTCACTCTTATTCATTTCTCAGACCTCTTTCTTAAGTGAAGGGTCAAATCTGTAAAGAAGTTTGGAGCAGCCATGTTGAAAGGTACGGGCAGGGCATTCCAGGCAGGGGGTTGCCAACCCTGCTTGGATATGGATGTCTTTGCAGAGGATCCCTAGTCAAGCTTTACCAACAGCACAATCGAAAGCATATCTGCTCAGAAGTAAGTCCTATCGAGTTCTATGGGGGTTAGTAAGTGTGTTTAGAATTGCAGCCTTCATGGGCATCCATCTTTACTCTTGAGTGCTCCTGTCTAACATCTCCACAACACTAGGCTCCTTTCTTCCTACAATGGCTTTCTGGTGACTGGCCTGGCCTGAGGGCACTTAAATCCTTCTTGCCAGAATGTTCCCTACCCAGGCTCTGTCTTTCAGCTAAGATTTCTATCTTAATTTCTAATCAGAGAAATGTTTTTGTTTGAATTGTATGCTCAAAGCAACTGTGGTTGTTGCTTAATGTATCATGCTTAATGACATCACTTGGGCCTGCCCTTTGACATCACTGTGACCTGCACCCATGACATCACTAGGGCTCACCCCTGAAATCTCAGGCTTTGGGATGCTTCTGACCTGGGAACCCTAATCATCAGTCATACTTTTGTAATCTCAAGACTTGATTACCGTAATGTGTCCAGAAGTGTTAGCCATTGCAGACCTTCTCTTGATGAATATATGTCAAGTCACTTAGAGCTTATTACACCCATACAATATTGTCTGCACTGGCTCTCTGTTACCTTCAAGCTATTAGTTATTATAACCCAAAGAGGCTTTAATCAGCATAATCTGATCTGCCTTAGAGAAGTTTCCTTCTCTTTCCAGTGCTATCACACCATTTAAGGTTTACTGAAGACGCTTCATGCCTGTATTATCTGTTTGCCAAGCAAAAGCAAAGGGACATAGAGAGGATTTGTGTGTGTGACTGTCCTACAACTGTGGAATTTCTTTAGCCTAAACCAAAGGTGGGGAACCTCAGGCCCTGGGGCAAAATGCAGCCCTCCAGGCCTCTCTAGTTGGCCCTTGAAACTCTCCTCAGGCCACATGTCCTCTTCCCAGACAGTACCTCTCACCGACCCTGCTTCACATACCAAGTGTTTTTCCTGGCTGGAATGTGTTCTTGAACTCTCATAATGCCTCTTGCCTGGATGGAGACTAGAGAGGTGTGTGTGCTTATGTGTTAAGGATGGAATCCTCTCCTTTTTTACTTTTTATTTTTAAGTGTGGTCTCCTTGTGGTCATTAATTATCTGATTCCTTTTTCCTCTGAAATCTTTCAATTTTTCCCATCTCCTCTGATTTTTTTTTTGCTTTGCAAAGAATTATTGATATTATAATTGCTGTTTATTCATGAGTCTCCACTGGTATCAACCTTTATTTTGAAGTCTGTAATGATTGCTTGTTTACATTTCTTTTCAAGTGCACTGCAGAGCAGAGTAAGGCAGATAATCAAGTCATTGTCTTCCCCGTGCTGCTTACAGTCAACACCTCATTCCCCCCTGCTGCCTTCTGTCTGTCAGTTATAATTAGTAGTGTAGTGGAAAATTCAGAAGTGCAAGTTCCCTTCATGAGAGTCACACCAGGTCCCTGCACAGACACACCAGAAACTATGAATTACTGCTCATTTATAGAAAAACACAACAAGGCTGAGGTTTCCTCGATCTTATCAGAAAACAGAGACACCCTTCTTAATTCTTCCTAAGACCTCATGGAACAATGGGAGAATTATCTTTGCTAGGAAATTAAAGGCAAATTATGAATCAGCTGAGGCCAGGTTAAACAAGGGAGCTAGATGTAGTTGTCATTACTGAGGTGGGGGGTTGTAAGGATGAAGTCTATTTCCCTTAGGCATGAATCCCATTTAAGCATAATTTAAATGAATGCCATTTAAGCATAATGGCTATCACAATCCCAAGTGCCCTGTACACATCTTGAAGGCAGAGGAGGTCACAGTGATCCAAGCATGTGCTGGTGATTTTGACATTGCTGATATAGATTGTGTATTAACTTCCATATCTTAACCAGAACAAATACGAGTGATTTCTGTCAGGAAAAAAATCTAGCAAAATTTCATCTTCCAACATTTCCAGTCTAGGGTTAAATAAGCACCTTGGCTAGATGTGATTCAGCTTGTGCAATGGTGGCAGAAAAGAAAGACTTTGGTCACATCCACACTTTACATTTAAAGCACTCATATAATTTTAATATCATGGCTTCACCCCAAAGAATTCTGGGAACTGTAGTTTGTTAAGGGTGCTGACAGCTGTAACAAACTACAGTTCTCAGGGTTCTTTGGGGGAAGCCATGACTTTTTAAAGTGGTATAAGAGTGCTTTAAATGTATGGTGTGGATGTGACCTTCACCACCATCATCACCAATTCATAGGCCTGCAAATGGGCTCTAGGGCATGTTCAGAGGAGGTAGGGGGTGGCAGGTGGTAGATTCACAGGGGGATGGGGGCCCACTGAAGTGCCTTGCCCAAGAGTCCCCTCAAAAATTGATTGTTTTAAAATGTTTAAATTTTGATACATTGTCATTTCCATTGTAAGCCACTTAATGATAAAATGGCTTACAATGGAAGTGAAAATGTATCAAAATTGGATAATTGGGTATAAAGAGTACACTAAACTAAACTGGTTGTGATATTATTTCTTCCAATACTGGGCTTTAAGTAAAATGTGTATGTGGAGACATTTTTAAGCACGGGATTGCTTTCTCAGGCTCAGATGTGACATCTCTTCAGAGAGATTCCTACCTTGCAATTATCTGCTCCTCTAATACATTGGTTCTGTTTCTCTTATGCTTTGATTTTTGCCCTTTCATTCCCACCTTCCTTCATCTATTCTTGTTAAGTTTAATTGCTTAGAAAAATATGATCTAGGCAGCTCCGTGTGTAATGAAAAGCAGCAATGTGATTTGCGGTGTCCAAAACCTAGCCAATTCACGCATCACAAGGCCGCAACATCAAGTCTGTTCAGTAATATAATAAATCAAGCTGATTTCAAGGCTTCAGCAGCAATTGATATCTAATTTGGCAGTTATAGCAATTCAGGATAAAACTAACTTGCCAGTCAAATGTAATATGGATGCCTGAGACAGAGCACTGTGTACCTCCAGCTGAAAGACTCTTGAAGCAGATAAGAAATGACTGTCTGAAATATGTGTGAATATCCACTTGGCAGTGGAAGTGAGGGAATACCGAGAAAGGTAACCTGGGTTGTGCCAAAGAACTCTGTCATATCAACTTTCTTTATTTCAGTAGGAAAGATGGGTATTTCTTGGTGACACATTAAATATATTGAGCTAAGTAACAATGGGCAAGTTCTTAATCAGTTGCTTTAATATATTTCCTCCTTTCTAATGGTAGATAAATAATTATTAGTCTATAATCTAAATGTATACTGAGCCTCTTAAAGAGTGGCAGGCAAGGGGTTGCTTCATTACAGGAAGAATCCATAGCTCAGAGGTAGAGCATTTGCTTTGCATGCAGATCGTCTCAGTTCAGTTCCTGCCATTTCCAGGTAGGGCTGGGATTATACCTTTTTTGAAACCCTGCAAGGCTGTTGTCAGTAAGTGTGGACAATACCAAACTGGATGGACCGGTGGTCTGACTTGGTATAAGCCAAGTTTCCTAAGGCTGCTTTCAGACATGCGTTAATTTAATGGATTAAAATTATAGCACTTTTGTCCCGATTTCTAACATTCTTTTCACACTGCAGTACCTATTGCACTAAGGAACAGTCGCTTTTTCAGCCGATATACTGGCATTTTGCGCAACTGTCTTTCACACGGCTGCAATGAACGTCTTGTTTTTGTCTCTCACTCATTATACACATGCACACTGCAGTTCCCCACTGTGTACGAGGTCTAAGATCTCATCCTGTCGCTGTGCAACCCCTCTCCCTTTAGCATCTGACCTTTTTTTTTAGTTGTATAGACACAGGTGTCTGTGTGGGAAATGCTGCCACTACCTGTGCCTACGCCAGAATACTGGTACAATTTTCGTCAGGCAAAAAAAAAAAGTGTACACCTAAAGGGCAGGAATGCACTGCATGCTGGAATGCCTGTCATGTGAATGGCTGCAACTAGCAAAATCTTCCTGTGATTTTCCAGGTTCCCAAGCCTGCAATATTTCTGATATTATTTATAATGATAATTAGCTCTAAACTTGCACTATATTCCACTAGAATTCCAGAACTAGCTTGTAGGTAGTGTGAAAGATCAAATATAATGCGCAAATTACCAGGTAAGAAATAGTCAGAATAACTGTTGAGCCCCAGCTCTCCCAGAGGAATCAGGGTGGGGAGCCGGCTGAGTCCCAGCCTCCTCAGATAGGGCAGGGGGAAGGATCAGAGGTAGATGAGACTTTCAAGGACAATGAGGGAGGGGGAGTAGCTGACAGCCTTCCAGTTCCCACAGACAGTTCTCCCGCCGAAGCAGACTTTGCTCCCCCTACAGACACCTCAACAGAGGCACTGAGGGATGACCGGATGGGCGCGCCAACTCCACACACCCCCAGGATTCCCAGCCTCCTGAGGCATCTATCGAGCTGCTACTGGCAGATGAGCTGGCAGAGGCTGGACCCCCTTCGCCCCGCACGAGACCTCGAGAGAAGGTGGGACTTTGCAGGAGTCAGAGATTGTGAGCGAAGACCTTCCCTACTTAAGGTGGCATCTCCCTGACCCAGTTGCTGAGTCAACTTTCTTCACATGCTGCAGAGTAAGCCTAGGTAGCTTAGTTAGGGAATGCAGTGAGTTAGCACAGCTAAGTCTATGAAATGCATTGCCTTTGATGTTACTCTAATAAAACAGGAATTAATTCCAGCCTTGCCTCCATTTCGTGACTCTCACTCTGGGCAGGACAATAACAGAATAAAATGCAGTGTGAAAGCAGCCTAAATCCTTCCAGGATAGATATCAGAGGTGGGCATGAATTATTCATGCATTTGCTTTCCATGTTTTTGGTTAGCTATGCATATTGCATCCATACCTGGAGGCCATCCTGCATGGATATTTCTCCAGAAAAATGAAGAATAGATTTATAACTCACTCAAGCATTCTCCATTTTAGTCTAATATCTGAGGCCATCTCAGGGGCTACTTCTTGTGCTACTTATGGTTAAGTGGAGAGAAAAAAATTTGCATTTCGAGAAAGTCAATGACAGTGTATCATTTCAGCCTGATATACACATCTGAATGCTGAATATCTGATGTAACACAGTTAGAGTCTATTGTGACTTCCAGAAATGAGCTTACTGTGACAAAAAGTCATAGGTATATGTTCAGCCTCAGGTAATGCACTTGCACAACCATTCTCACATGCAAAATATAGTCATTGGTTTGAGGCATTAATGTCAAATATGCAACGATTTTTTTCTGATTGACTAAATTCTAATATATAAGGTAAAGTTTGCCTTTATTTCGGAATCTATTTTCTATTATATCCCTTCCTCTTTTTTGCCCACTAGCCCTTCCTGTACATTTTCCTGGACCTGCCTCTAGTTAGGATGCTAACAGTTAGCTGACCTCACTATGTAGATTCTCTAATGGCCAGGCTTGAAATGAACTAGTTTGGTTTAATGAAGCTCACTGAATTAATTCAAAAATCTCTGAACTACACCTGAAAGTAGCTTCCATAATTGCCAAGTGAACTGAATATGAATTTAGTTCATTTTAAGGTAGAATTTTGAAGGATTTCTAGTTCATCTTCAAGTAAATTCTCTTACACATGTTTTTTATTCTTCAAACTCTTTGAGCCTTTAAGGTTAAAGATCATAATTGTTGGGAAAAACTAATTAAAAGATTCACATCCCACTATGGATTTGTTAATGTTTTCTTAGTCTTCTTAAGTATATTTTATACAGCAGCTTATAGCATTCTGGATGCTAAAAGAAATGGCCAAGGATCATTTGGGTGAACTTGAATTGAACTGTAGACTGATCGTGAACTGAACTAGCTCATTTTGGAAGGAGACAAACATGAACTGGAATTAGTTCTTTTTCAAATGCACTTTCCAAGCTCTGATAATGCCAATATATAACCTTCATATAAACGACACAAAACCACATTTGGGTAAAACCTCTGTAGTTGTAGAAGCTTTAAAAACAAAATTCTGTTACTGAACTAGTCTAATGCTGTGTTTGTAATCAGCTTTGCAACTTAAGATATAGCTGGCAATGGAGCAAGAACTAGAAGCCATCTATATTCTACAGTGAGATACGCAGTCGTGCTGTACATAAATGTAGCCCTGGAATATAAAACTATCCACTTCTCCATATCAGAGATCAATTCTTACTTTCTAATTATTTAGCAGAATATGTCCATACACATTTCCCCCTCAAATACATCTTTGCCTTATCTGCTGTGTAGATTCATTAATACACACATATCAATCACATGGTGTCTGACCTGATCTTTAGAATAGTCCTTTCTGGCTATAAAGCATATTTTTAACCTAACATCTCACAAAGCAAAGGTTAAGGAAAGCTTTATAAATTTGTTTTGCTTCAGAACAAACTGTCCCCAGTTATAGAAGCCACTACTCCTATCTTCAGCAAACAGCTTGCCTTTCCAGATGTCATATGCAGGCTGTGCATCTGTCTTCTTATTACAGGTTCAGTGGTCATGCATAGATTTTATTTCAGCATCCAGGAGTGATTTCCTGGTCGTTGCTCATTGTTCCCAAATGTTGTATCTTTCCACAACTTGTAGCCTGAGCCTAGGCCACATTTATTTGGATGGAATTCCCACTGATTTCAATAAGATCTACTTCCTAGTAAATCAGCATGCAGTCCTACATACTTTCATACTTTACCTATGAGTGGGTGAATCTGTCAATTTTGATTTCTGTCAATTTCTCATTTTTCCAACCTTAAGTTCAGGTCTTCACATTTATTTATTATTTATTTATTGAATTTCTCAGTCGCCCATCTGGCTGGCTATCCAGCCACTCTGGGCGACATACATTTCCACCTTAGTTTGCATTTCTTAAAACAAAACTCCTCTCGAACATTTATCAACATTTTAGTGGGAATTTCTCCTAATATACACAGACTTAATAATACACATAATCAATGTTTTCATGTTGCATTGTTCTGAATACCATTTCCCAAGGAAGAGCCTGGTATGTCTTAAGAAATTGCTTTTTCGATAGTTACTGTTAACCTAACAAAAATAGTCAGTCATGTCCTAGTCTCCTTTTACACAAACTTTAGATGTAATGTAGGAAGCAGCTATAAGAATTGCCCTAATAACAGGGCAAAACATGTCTCTGGGAAATGATGGCTGATACAACTTGCATAATCCCCCTCCTTCCTGTAAATTCCAAGCTTCACTTTTTAAAGACTGCTTTTCAACTCTCAGAATGTGAAAGCCTCATTGTTGGGTTCTAGGGAGATTTGACGCCTATCAACCATAAGTGTTATGCTCAATAATAAATGCTTCTAATATTAAAAGTCAGTCATAGCATTAATGACCAAATCTAATCTCTCCCTTGTGGTGCCTCGCTGCCGTTATGAAACCTAATTTCTGAGAGTTGGTGGCAGGCAGCATTCCTTTTTTTACTTATTTATTTTACACTGACCTCTTGTTCTTTCAAGAAGTCTGTCTTTCAGGGTGATATGAGGAAAGGTTAACATTTTATTTATCAGAATATTTATATCCTGCCCTTCTTATGTAAGATACACCATGCAGGGTGGCTTACACTACATAAACATTACCATTCCATACACTCTGTACAAAACAATGACAAAAGATCAGATCAGTCATAAAAACATTGTCTACCTCATTAAAAAAAGTTTTCTGCGATGAAGAGTCTTCAGTAACCAGCAAAAAGTCGTGAGGGAAAGAGCCATGTGAACACCTAATTCACTGGCTGCTGGAGCCCACTGGGCAGCATAAAGTTTTCAGATTTCAAGGGACATGTATAGACAGCAAAGCATCTAAGTGGAGAGAGACATGCTGGCACAGATGAAGCTGTTGTATCAGGAGTGGAACACATAAAGGTGCCTGAGAAAAGGGAGGTTGAAGCCTTGGAAAACTGCTGCATGTCAGTGTCGTAGACAGTGCTGAGCCAGATGGACCAATGGCCTAACTCAGTCTGTTAGGCCATTGGTCCATCCTGCTCAGCACTGTCTACAACACTGACTTGCAGCAGTTTTGCAAGGCTTCAACCTCACTTTTCTCAGCCCTTCCTGGAGGACTGGCAGGAACTGAACCTGCGAACTGCTGCGTGCAAAGCATAAGCTCTGCAGCTGAACGCACAATATAGCTTACCTGACACTGTGCTGTGGCACGAACACCAACCTTCCACTGAGCTAAAGGCCGGTTCTAAGGCCCACCTTAAATACTATTTCAGGACTGGCTCAGAAATTAGCCGGACAATAATCGGCTTGTGAAGAATTGGTTCTTGGTGGCTCCGTTAGGATATTTCGGAAAAAGATAAACAGAGAGGCATGGGGCATGGGCAGAGAGGTAGAGCAAATGCTGCAGAAATATGGAAAGTCATATTTGTGAATTGGCTACCAGTTAAATTTTTAAAAAGGGACAGCCTGCAGATACTAACATATTATGAGCTACAAAGCCTTCATTTCCCAATACTGTATGTTCATTCTTTTAGAAGTAAAATGAAGCATAGATGATATATATACTTCAGCATTTCTAAGGCTTTTTTAAAAATCGGAAAGCCATGATGTCAGTGACATTAAAATTAACAAATAATTCACAGCTCCTGACAGAACCAAAGGAAAGGAAACCAGAGTCTGGGAGAATCATTAAGATGTATATTTATGTGGCATTTATGGATGCTTTAATTAGATTGTTGCTCCAAATTACTAACTCTTTCTCTCTCACTCTCACTCTCTCTCACACACACACATACACACCCAACATGTTCTTTCTTATAAAGCCTCTAAAATGAAAGTGGCTTTGTTGGAAAACTGCATGATATGTAGTTTTCCTGTCTTAAAACTTTTTTACATTAAAGGAGTGGGCCTCTTGGGAGAATATGTAATTAGATCTATTCAATAACGTAGTGGCAAATTCAGAAGTGCATTCACTTTCAGACTATCATACCAAATTCAGACTATCATACCTTCATGATAGTCACAGCCACACCCCCTTTTTTGCTGTGGGGTTGAGAATGAGATCCTTGTGAGTGCCTTCTCCCACAATAAGAGACATCCCTAGAAGCCAATAAGCATGAAAGGTGAGAGTGTTAGCTACTGAGAAGAGTCTTCTCTGTGGCTGACTCACCTCCTTTCACTCAGATTGGCTCCAATCAGCAGGGAAGGACAAGGAAGCATGTTAGAAGACTTTTCAGTGGCTAACACACTCCCCGTTCATGCTGATTGGCTCGTAGGATCATGGATCCCCAAAAGGTAAGGGGTCTAAGACCCCCTGAGACCCCAGACCACTACATCCCTGGATCCATTATAATGCTCTAATTCCTGAAAAGGGTTCTCTCAGTATAACCTTTCCCCTGAGATAATAGCTATGATTGATATTTGATGCATTTAGGGATGGGGATGAAATTCAATTCAGTTTGGATTTAAAGCTGAATTTATCAAATCCACACTTTCAGAAACAATACGAGGACCAAAACACAGCCATCCTTCAAAATTTGCACTTATCCAAATTTTGCAGTGCAGTTTTCCAACCAACCAATTTCTACAAAAATGCATATATTAGGGGAATACATATTGGTGAAAATAACATACAAAATGCATTATATTAGGATAAATTGCTTGCAAAAAATGTGCATATTAGTGAAAAGTGCATACAAAAATGTATTTATTTGAAATTCACACTAAAATGCTGGAGGATTTTCATGAGGATTTTTTTTAAAAAATTGCAAATTTTTAGAGGGAAACAGCTGCAAGAGAACAGGCAGTACTGGTTAGAATGGGGTGGATTTGGGTGAAATGTAAATTCTGGCAGCAGCACAAAAGGGAGACCAGATTGGGTGAAGAAATGCATAGAGAGCATAGAGGAAGAGGTAGCCGTAGCACAGTCATTGTGGAGAAGGAAAGCAACATAGTGACTAGTCCAGGGGTGGGGAACCCATGCCCCTCCACATGTTGTTGGATTACAATTCCCATCATCACTGACTATTGGTCACACTGGCTGGAGCTGATGGGAGTTGTTGGTATCCAACAATATCAGGAGGACCATCCTTGGACTAGTCTGCAAATATCACTGAACACTAAAGTCAGGATTATTAAGACCATGGTATTCCTGATCTCTATGTATGGATGAGAAAGTTGGACAGTGACAAAAGTGGATAAGAGAAAAATCAATTCATTTGAAATGTGGTGTTGGAGGAGAGCTTTGCGCATACCATGGGCTGCGAAAAAGACCAATAATTGAGTGTTAGAACAAATTAAACCAGAACTATCACTAGAAGCTAAAATGATGAAACTAAGGTTATCATAGTTTGGACACATAATGAGAAGACATGATTCACTGGAAAAGACAATAATGCTGGGAAAAACAGAAGGGAATAGCAAAAGAGGAAGGCCAAACAAGAGATGGATTGATTCCATAAAGGAAGCCACAGACCTGAACTTACAAGATCTAAACAGGGTGGTTCACGACAGATGCTATTGGAAGTCACTGATTCATAGGGTCACCATAAGTTGTAATCAACTTGAAGGCACATAACAACAACAAAAATCTTGTGTCAAGGATAAAGCAAGAAAGACATAGACATGCAGTTCTTTTTTATGTTACAGTATTGAGCAATTGCACTAGTTAGATTGGCACAGCTGGAAATGAGTAGGTGTTTGCAACCATGATACATTCATGGGTGGTAGTTATGGCAGTGAGTCATACTCCAGTTTTCCATATGTTGACTAATTGCTAATATGATCTATCTCTGTTGCTCAGAATAAATGATGGCAGAGATAGTGTTGGGAAGGAAGGTAGAAATGGATGGAGTGTATCTGTTTGTGAATGTATTTTGAAAGTTGACTGCAAAAAGATTTGTTCACCCAGCCCAGCCTGTACACTAGTTTGTTCTTCTCAACTGAAACAGAGAACTCTCTCCCTCTGTCATAACACTAGAACTCTTGGGCATCCAATGAAGTACTCCTTCATGCTGCCCTTAGTTAAACGATAGAATTCACTCCCATAGGAGGCAATGATGGCCACAAACTTGGATGGCTTTAAAAAAGGATTAGGCAAATATATGGAGAATAGGGCTTTCAATAGCTATTAGCCATGATGGCTACGGTCTGCCTCCGCAGGTGGAGGCAGTATGCTTCTGAATATCAATTGCTGGAAACCGCAGAAGGGGAGAGCGCTCTTGCTTTCAGTCCTGCTTATGGGCTTCCCATAGACATCTTGTTGGCCCCTCTGAAAACAGGATACTAGACTAGATGGGCCATTGGCCTGATCCAGCAGGCTCTTCTTTTGTCCTTATGTTCTAACTAGTAGTTCTGTAATCCATCCTAATTTCGACTTGGGATGCACTAGGTGTGTTAGCGAGCTGCAATTGTAATATGCCAGAAAGCATTGCTGAAAGGTGGTGTATAAATCTTTTAATTAAATAATTAAACAAATATTACCCAGTTTCAATGGCCTCCTAATGAAAACAAAGCATGCTGACATAGCAGCTTAATTCAGAGCAGCTGTTGAGAACTAATAGTAT
The DNA here is from genome assembly GCF_030035675.1 of Rhineura floridana. Classification (NCBI taxonomy): domain Eukaryota; kingdom Metazoa; phylum Chordata; class Lepidosauria; order Squamata; family Rhineuridae; genus Rhineura; species Rhineura floridana. The sequence continues at coordinate 75,158,359 of NC_084484.1, forward strand.
GTGCAAACTACTACGGTAATCTATGGCAAAATCAGAATGAATGGGAGTTGTATAACAGCAAGCAAGAAGTAATGGGAGTGCTTTTGCTCAGGTCCATTTTTTTCAAATGGTCCCACATGGAACTTCCCAATGGATTTTGCTTAATGGGGATTTTGCCATATCTTTCAATGTGATGTAATTTGTTTGCACCCATTAATTCTTAAGAGATACTGTGAATTAACCTGATATGTCAGCATGTCACGGTGAGAAGAAGGGCTTTGCACAGCCCCCCACCCTGGATCAGACCTGACCTGGGCCAACCCAGGGAGCACCTGACTTAAATCAGATCCACTCCCCCAAAAAATTTGGAGGCAGGGCTAATGTTTAATTATGGGTTTTTAAATCCTAATTAAACATACAGTTGGGAGGGAAGAGAAGGAGGCACTGCTCCCATTGCAATATCCCTATGGTCAGTACTTTGTTTCTTCTACATATCAGGGAATGGCAGCTTATCATTTAAATAAGAAAAACATAAAAGGGTGCAACTGAAGACAGGGCTAGGATGAGGGTGGTGCCTGGTAGTGACCCCCAGTGCCATTATCTCTGGGATAAACAGTTCCACATTTATGTGTAATCACAAATCACTCTTTCCACATCAACTTAAATTTTCCTTTCTGTGTAAAAGCAATCTTTCAAGTTAAGTCCATCCTCCCAAACTCAAGTAAAATGTCAAATAACCTCAGAAACAGTAGGAATTGCTTAAGCAATCAGGGTTCTTTTCAAATGTGGATTTGCCAAAGCATTTGTATAGCTAGGTCTTTAGCATTTGTATAGCTAGTTTTGATAGGTCTTTCTCTAGGCACACCTTGAATTACAAAAGAATTTGTTATGATGATGCTAAAAGGAACTTGAAAAGGACTTAAGAGATGGCATGGAAATGTACTTTATCTTGCTCAGATGCATACAATATTCAAGAGGTGCCAATGTGAATTTTGATTACACTGCATTTTACCTGCCGAAGACTTGCTGTGATTTCCAAATAGTGAGATGCAGCATCAGAGTGAAATGTGTGCACAGTTTCTGTGTGTCAGTCTAGTGTTGCTAATTGTCCAACTCATGTTATGACTGGCATTATAAAAAAGGCAACTCCACATTACTGCCATCTAAAGTGGTTGTCAGCTGGATACCTGAGAGCTGAACAGTGGGCACTGCAACTAAGCAGTACTTTCAGGTCATACTTTCAGAGATGAAACAAAATGTGTTTCAATTTTTATTTGATTTTATTGACAAAACATTAAAATTACAAGAAAAATCCACATTACCAATACGAAAGGTCTTGAGATTTGATATAATTCATTCCTCTAATATTGAATATTAAAATCAAACATATCAAATATGTGGTGTAGTAATGCAGTTGTCTTGGGCCTGGTGAAATAAAAACTGTATGTAACTTTCTACACAGTATAACACTCATTTGATCATAACATCTGCACATAAAGAAATTATTTGATTATCTATCTATCTTTTAAGTAGATGCTTTATCCCGGTCTGCATCTGTATTGGAACGATTTTTAAACATGATTTTAAGGGTGTTTTTTTGTTTGTTTCTATGATGTTTTTACTGCTTTATCACTTGTTGTTTGCCATCCTGGGGTCCCTCTGAGAGGAAGGGCAGGGTATACATTTAATTAATAAAGAAACAAATAACTTGTGTAACCAGTTTGCTCCTGTTGCACACCAAAACCTGGACACAAAATCAAAGCACACATGCTACTGCCAGGGGATGTAGCTGGCGTGTGCCAGCAGAAAGGTATCACAGTGGCCAGCCAGATGCCTATGGGAAGCCTGAAAGCTTTCCACAGGCATCTGATTGATCATTGTGAGAACAAGACTAGATGGGACTGTGGCCAGATCAACAGGGCATTTCTTATGTTTTTAAGAAAAGAGCATGACTCATAAAGTCCCATTTCCCTGGGTCTGGCATTCTAGGGTGATATTGTGGGGCATTTGCCAGGACTACAGGGCTTCAAGAGGGTGCTGAGAGACCCCTATTCTCCTCACAGAGCTACAATTTCCAGAGTGGCAATCAATCCCTCTTCCCAGGGAACTCTGAGAATTGTAGCTCTCTGAGGGGAATAGGTCTCCAACTGCTAGCAAGCTCCAGTTCCCAGGATTCTTTGGAGAAAGTCATAACTCTTTAAAGTGGTATGATTCTGCTTTAAATGTATAGTGCAGACAGGGCCTCAGTGAGATTTACTTCTGAGCAGATATGCATTGTTACCCATCTACTTTGGGAATAATTTTTTCTCTGTCTTCTAAAGGGAGCTTTCAGAAGCCTTCACTTCCTCTGGTATTTTTCCACTAAGATTTCTGAACTTTGAAAAGTCCATTTGCTGATTGTTTTAGCAAAAAAAAAAAAAAAGCTAACATTACTTCTGAAGTGATTTTGTTTAATGTTTAATTATTTTGTGAAATGTTCCTAGACTAGTGGAGTGCATCTGGAGCAAAGCCAGTAGAAGAGTGCCATCTTATGGTTATTTTGAGAAATGTGTGTATGAGAATCAGGACTATCAGATGTACATGTTTAATATATGCAGTGAAATTCAACCATGGGCATGTATCTTAATTAATATTATGCAATCCACTGGAGATAGTGCTGCCAATTCTGTTTACTTCTGTTTCCAGCCCTATCGCTCAGTTAATTTCAGACTTTATGAGCTTTCCTTGCAAATACATTGCAGATCCATTAGGTGCTTGCCAAGGAATGAGAACGTGGGATAGATGTCACTAGAGTGACTAGAGCGGCCGCTTGTGCATCATTCAAAAAGAGAAAAATGTATCACCAAAAAATAAGATGCAATTTGCATAAACTTTACCCATGCTAATTTTTAAGTATAGGAGTACAAATTTAGAAATAATTATTTAAGTAGAAATAGTAGTGAAGACCATGACTAGAAGATTTATCTGCTGTTCAGATGCTGTCAATGGGCAACTTCAATGCACAAGTATTCCCTTCTTATGGTTCTTGATCTTTAAGCCAGACTTGAACCAGACACCCTTTGAAAGAGGGGACTGTCCTCTGTAAAGTAGGGCACATGGCCACTCTACAACAGACAGACCCCAAGATAATAATATCTGAATACCATTGCCATGACTTATTATTGGAACTATTATTATTAGAATTAATAATAGCCACCCTGGGCTCCTACTGAGAGGAAGGGTGGGATGTTATCATTGTTGTTGTTGTTATTACCACCCGCCTTTCACCCAGAGGTTCAAGACTGGATTACAATAATGTTAAAACACATACAGTAATACCTCAGGTAACAAAGTAGATGTGTTCCTGCACATTACTTCTTTAACAGAAACATTGGTATCAGAGGTAGGAATAACACGGAAAGAACAGGGGTAGGTTCCTACACCTGCTCATAGATGGTGGGGGCAGCTTCAACGGGGTTTTTAAAGAGTGCCTACCCACTCTCCCCCTCCTCCTCTTAATCATATTGGATCCTTCCCTCCCCAGCCCTGGGAAAAAGCAAGAGATCTCTTTAATGAAAAGCAAACACACAGATTTGTTAGTTTCACTCTAGCAAAGCAAAAACACAGGCTTGAAAGTTTATCCAAAGCAAAGCAAAGGCACATGCTGGTCAGTTTCATCTTTTAAAAAAGCCTTCCTTAAAGGGAGCTTTGTTCCAGGAGGATTCGCTACCTGAGCTATTACTGTAATTAAAACAGTTAAAAACAACCTAAACAACATCACAGAAAATAGGGTGGGCCCTAAAACTATGCATCTCAGGTATCAAAAGCCAGGGTAAAGAGGTACATCGTTAGCATTTGCCCAGAGTTGTACAATGAAGTTGCTAGATGCACCTCTGTGGGGAGGGAGTTCCACAGCCTAGGGCAGCCTTTCTCAATCAGTGTGCCTCCAGATGTTGTTGGACCACAACTCCCATCTTTCCTGACCACTGGCAATGCTGGCTGAGGCTGATGGGAGTTGTGGTCCAACAACATCTGGAGGCACACTGGTTGGGAAAGGCTGGCTTAGGGGCTGCCACAGAGAATGCCCTCTCCCAGGCCAGCCCCACAAGCTTCTGAGGGTGACAGAACTACCAAAAGGGCCCCCTCTGCTGATCTCAACACCTAAGAGCATCTGTAGGGAAGGAGGTGGTCTTTCAGATATTTGGGACCTAAGTCATTTAGGGCTTTAAACACTAATGTGAGCACCTTGAGCTGGGGCCAGAAAGAAATGGGCAGCTTATAGAGTGGCAAGTACTGTAGTATTTGCAAAGCTTTTTTCCACCAAGCAATGATCAGCTTACAATATCTTGCAGTTACAGTATTTGCAAGATTAATTATTAAGCTTTCATATCCCCACTCAGCCATGAAATTCGCTGGCAGACTGTGGACTAGTCACTCTCTCTCTCTCAGCCTAATCTACCTGGTGGGGTTGCTGCGAGGGTAACTTGGGGAAATTATATATACCGGGGATGGAGAACCTGTCCCCCCCCCAGATGTTGTACAACTTCAGCTCCCATCAGCCCCAGCCAGCATGACCAATGATGAGAGATGATGGTAGTTGTAGTCCAACAATGTCCAGAGGGCTACAGGTTCCCCACCTCTGATATACACCATTGCTATTCTGAACTCTTTGGAAGAAGAGAGTGAGTGTAGGCCTACATAGGCGCTACAACTAGGGCAATGTAAACCAATGAAGGGGAGCAGTGGAGATAAGCATGTCAGCTATGCCTGCTGTTGCTTGTTTCAGGCACCTTCCACTGAGGCTCTATCTACACTATTCATTTAAAGCAGTATCATGCCACTTTAAATAGTCATGACTCATGGCTTCCCTCAAAGAATCCTGGGAATTGTAATTTAAGAGTGCTACACTTTTCATCACTCTGAGAATTGTTGCTCATGTGAGCGGGACTCCTAACAACTCTCAGCTCCCTTAACAAGCTGCAGCTCCCAGGATTCTTTGGGGGAAGCCATGTCTGTTTACAGTGGTGTTATAGTGATTTAAATGTATACTGAGGATGATTGATACTTTAAAATGTGGGGAGCTTGCAAGAATGCAAAGAGCTTCCTGCTTTTGACCTTCAACAAGTCAAAAGGTGATTGAAATGGCAATGGAGTGGATGGAGCTAACGTACTAATCTCTGCTGCCTCCCTATGTTTACATTGGTCAAATTGTAATACATGCATATTGCGTATGTGTGTGGTGCACATATTTCATACATACACACTTTTTGTAGGGTATATGTGTATGATATATTCCATAATAGTTCATACAGGCTGAGAGGCAATCATGTCCACTTTAAAACTGTAACTAGTTACCACTGCCAGGCATGCCCAAGTCTGCTCCCACCAGCTGCACAATATCGCATCTGGGCGTGTTGATGCGAACAGTCAGGGAGAGAGCAAGACAAGGCTGCCTGGTATATGCGTACATGCGTGATGACGTCTGCATCTTGGGAACATGGCCGCAGCAGGTTTTATAGGCCTTGGTATAGACTCCTGTATATATAGTCTGTGTGTGAAGTGCAGAAGAGAGCTTCTGCCCATTACTTCACACATAAAGTATAATGTGTGATGCGGCACCAACATCCCTATCAGAGCTTGGAAAAGTTACTTTTTTGAACTACAACTCCCATCAGCCCAATCCAGTGGCCATGCTGGCTGGGGCTGATGGGAGCTATAGTTCAAAAAAGTAACTTTTCCAAGCTCTGATCCCTATATCAGTACACTTTTAGGCCTTGCCCATACAATCTGCCTTCCCCAAAAAGGTGTGGATGGATGTTGCCTCCAGAGAAAGAGCAGAAGATAGCAGTATGTGAATGGGCCTTTTCAGTGGTGGCTCCCTGACTCTCCCCAGGGAGATATGGCTGATGCCATCATTACCAGCTTTTAGGCACAGGGTGAAGATGTTCCTGTTTACTCAGACATCCCAGTTCTTAATCTGGATCATATGATATGATGATTTTGCCTGTTTTGGTGGTCATTTTTAATAGGATGGGGCAGAATTTGTACTTTATATAACATTGTAGGATGAGCACTTTTAATAAACAAAATTATTTTATTTATTTTGATGTTTGTTTTAAACTCTTATATGTGTATTTTTTCAGTGTAAGTCACTTCAAGGCATTCTATGTATGAAGCGACTAATAAAGATAAATAATGATAATAATGGAGTGGGGTCTGTTCAGAGGTGGCTGTATGTAGGCCTTATGTGACAAATTTATTCTCTGTGCATAGCAAGATGGTATAGTCAAACTTTCTTGTGTCTCCTCCTGCCTAGACAATGCATGAGGGAACGCTGCATGTGAACCAGCTCCCAGAATTCCTAAAACGGATTAAAACTCTTCAAACCTTCCCAAATGCAACTCTTTAAAAGCTGGTTCTACACAAGAATACATACAGTAATATTTGCAGCCTAAACAGCTCCAGTATCTGCCGTTTTATTGTTGGTATCAATCAAAAAGAAAAATTCCAAAAAGTTTTTGACAATGTTGCTTTGGAAAGATTAGGAGAATTTAGCTCTCGAGGATTATTTCATTTGGAATACTTGTTTTATTGCTGTAATGGATACTTTCCAGAACGGAGAGCTGACATTTGGTAATGCATTAGCCTTTTGTTTTCATGTTATGTGAGTTTTAACTGCAGATAATTCCTGTGCCATTTTCTTAAAATGTTCATTGGACTCTTCAACTATGTGCCAAAGCAAATTTATCATATTCTCCAAGTCCTGATTTCTCTGAGCACCACGTAGAAAGAAGTCTTACCAGCAAGAACCCAAGCCCTCTTCTGCCAAAATCAATAGGACAACATAACAGATTTCTCTTTAGAAGGATGCAAAGACATGTTGAATATAACAGGATGGAGGATATTGAAAAATTGGACTTTTGTCTTCTCAGCACATTTTCTTCTTGGTGGACACAGGTGGCCTGCTTACTGGATTGTCCCTCCTCCTGGCCACAGACAGGGTTCTCCTCCAATTAAAACTTCATCTGGGAGGTGGGGCTTCCCACTTACCTGGCCTAAGTCTGAACAGCGCGGGGCCCCATGTGTACTCCAACCTAGCACGGCACTTAGCAACCACATTAACTAGACACCTAATTACAAACCAAGGAAGAAGACAGGACAAAAGGGCATCCAAAAGGTATCCCTGTCCAATTAGAACCCTAAATGAAACAGAGAGTGATGCTACTGAATGGCAGGCCAGACTGTCTTACATCCAGCCTTCCCCCACCCGCAGCCCCTCAGGAGTTGTTAGATTACATCTCCCGTTATCCTTGCTGGGACTTTTGGGAGCTGTAGTTCAAAACATCTGGAAGGCACCAGATGGCTACACTAGGAAATCTTAGGAAAATTACGGGAAATGCACAACCTCCCAGTTCTTCCCCTGGTGGACACAGGAGAGTCTTCTCAGTGAGATGCAGAAGAGCAGTTCTGTCATAGATGGGAGATGTAGCCTAGCAGGACAGCACATTTATTGATACTTTTAATATATATATTTTGTAAACCACTTAGAGGTTTTCTTAGATTCATGTGGTGTATAAACATTTTAAAAAAATAAATGAAGCACATGCTTTGCATGCATGAGGTCCCAGTTTGATCCTGGCATCTCCCAGCAGGGCTAGGAAAGACTCCTGTGTGAAACTCTGGAGAGCTGCTGCCAGTTGACCTAGATAGTCCTGAACCAGACTGCTTCCTGTGTCTCCTCAAACATTCATCCTCCTGGAATATTTTGCAGTACCTGCCTTCAAAGGATGGAGTCTACAGTTGGCCAGGCATACATCATATATTGCCTCAGGAATATTCGGTTTGTATAGCATAAGGTTATACTTTCTAAATTAGGTATGAAAAAAGTGAATTAAAAACCTGCATATATGCAATCAAACTGGGGAAAGGTTTATTTTATCAAAGCATGCAAATAAAAGTCACTGTGAAATTGTTTCAGCTATGTGTTTTGCGCAACAGTTGCCGCTGAATTTCATTGTGGCGTTTTTGTCACCCACTGTGTCCATCCACGAAGGCTCTTTTTGTTCTGTTTGTGCCACATCCCTGCTTTTCTTTGTCTCTGACGGCTGTTCCACACTTTCCTCCATCTCTTTCTTTCTTGGTACTCCACGTGTCCACAGAGAGAGAGACAGGCCTCTAACCTGCTTCTGCCCCTCGACAAGCCCAAGAAAGCTCTCTCTTATACAAGCATGGTCTTCATGCCATGCTTGCTTCAGCTCTGATTCAAAGCAGATATGAAGTCTAAATTATGAACTGTCTGTGAACCCTAACGCACATTTTCATTTTATTGAATAAACTGTCCTGTGCCAAAAGGTAAATTTGTTCTCTCTGGGGTTTTTTAAAGATATTTTTAACATTCCCTCCTTCTGCTAGGAAAATATCTCCCATTTCTATTGACTTCTGTTGACTCTTTGCCTAGCTCACCACCTAAAATTAATTTCCATCTTTTCCAATATATCGACTGTCTAGTTTCTCTTGATTCCTATTTTCTACCTATCAAGGAACCTATGTGTTATGCCAAAGGATGGAGACAGACCTGGGTACTAGCCAGTTCTTGTGTTTTCAGAGATGGGGAACTATCCATTGTTACGCTTCTTGTGCCCAACAACCCTTGGTGCAACAATATGATACCTGCATTTGAGCCTCATTTGAATGCCTGTTATCTCTCCCATGCTGTTCTAACACTCTGACCAGACACAGACTACACAACTTACCCTTAGCCAATTTCTTCTCCCTCCCATCTCCCACATTGCTCGTTTATCATCTAGCCCTGCCTTCCCTCAGCCTAGTGCCCTCCAGATGTTTGGGACTACAACTCCCATCAGCCCTTGCCAGTGCTGGCACCAGGTTGAGGAAAGCTGATTTAGCTTGATTAAGAATTCTGGAGACCTCAAAAGCTTACATACTACTTTGTGATCATTTGGTTGGTCTAAGAGAGGTATTACTCTAATATGGATCTTGGATTTTTTCTTATGGACCAAAGCAGCTACCTTTATTTTTTTTGCTGAAAAAAAGCAAACTGAAATATCCATTTTCACGACCCTTCTCTAACAACTCATTGCTTCTTGTGGGTGGCATTAAAGACAAATTTGCAATGCTACTGGAAGTGTCAATAGATGCTGTGTGCAATTTTGTTTACGGAATTAAATCCCTTTTACTACTTCCTAGGTAATTATTGCCTATAGACATGCTCTACCACACTAGGCAACATAAATTACAACACACTTTCACATAGTTTAATTCACCACCCTGACAGTTTGATGCATGTTGCCTACTCTGAAAGACACAGTGTACTAGCCTGAAAAATATGGTGCAAACAAGTATTTTCTCAAAATGTCAGAGATAAAAATTACATGTGAAAATATGTGGCTAGAACCTTCAGTAAACTGGCACCCTAATCACAAATATACTGGTCCCAATCCAGCTAAAGTTAGTCATACACAAGCTCCGTTGACCTATATGGTCCCTCAGGGTTCAGTTTTGTCCCCCACGTTATTTAACATCTATATGAAACCACTGGGAGAGGTTGTCTGGGGGTTTGGGGTTCTGTGCCATCAGTATGCGGATGACACCCAACTCCATTTCTCCTTTCCACCTAAAGCCAAGGAAGCTGTCCTGGTCCTGAACCAGTGCCTGGCATCAGTGATGGACTGGATGAGGGCGAACAAATTGAAACTAAATCCAGACAAGACAGAGGTGCTCCTGGTCAGTCAAAGGGCAGATCAGGGAATAGAGATTCAGCCTGTGCTGGATGGGGTTACGCTCCCCCTGAAGACACAGGTTTGCAGTTTGGGTGTGCTCCTGGACTCAGCTCTGAACTTGGAGGCCCAGGTCTCGGCCGTGGCCAGGAGTGCATTTCCCCAGTTAAGACTAGTGCGCCAGCTGCGCCCGTTCCTGGAAATGGCTGATTTGACTATGGTGATGCATGCCTTAGTTACATCCCGTTTAGACTACTGTAATGCGCTCTATGTGGGGCTGCCTTTGAAGACTGTTTGGAAACTTAAACTGGTACAAAGAGCTGCAGCCAGAGTATTAACAGGGGTTGGTTACAGGACCATACAACTCCCTTGTTACAACAGCTCCACTGGCTGCCGGTTTGTTTCCGGTCACAATTCAAAGTGCTGGTTTTGACCTTTAAAGCCCTATACGACCCAGGTCCAGGCTATTTGTCAGACCGTATCTCCCTATACAAGCCTATCCGGGCCCTGAGATCTTCAGGAGAGGCCCTTCTCTCAGTCCCAACACCCTCGCAAGTGCGATTGGTGGGGACACGAGATAGGGCCTTCTCGGTGGCTGCTCCTAGGTTCTGGAACTCCCTTCCTAGGGAGGCACGAATGGCCCCCTCCTTGCCATCCTTCCGTCGGCAAGTAAAGACTTTTTTATTCCGACAGGCTTTTGGGATAGAAGGTGTTTAGGACTGGGCTTTACAAGGCTTGTTTTATTGTTTTATATTATTATTTGTATTATTTTAAATTGTTTTTAGATTCTTAAGTGCCTTTTATGGTTTTAAGGTTGTGCATAGTTTAATTGTATTTTAATTGTATGTTTTTCTATGTTTTTAACTACATGTAGTTCTATTTGTAAGCCGCCCTGAGTTCCAGTTTGGAAAAAGGGTGGGGTAAAAATAAAGTTTCAATTCAATTCAATTGAGTGTGCAATGCAATCTTACATATGTTTACTTGGACATAAGTCCCATTGTGTTCAAAGGGGCTTACTCCATAGCAGGTGTGTTTAAGATTGCAAGCCTACTTGTGTCAGTAATAAAACTCTTCAGTGGTTTTAAAAAATATTAAATAGAACTAAATTCAGCTGGATCAGAAATTGAACCAATATATGAATAGAACCCTGTGCTAATTTTGGTAAATGTACTGCTGTGTATACTGTAGGGATTTCTACAGGAATTTCCCTTACTATAAAAGTTGCAGATCCGAAGAGGGGAGTGGAAAATCATCCAGCTTTCTTCATTTTAAGAGACAAGTGACTAAGACCTATCCAGAGATGGGGTACCTTTTTCAGCCTGAGCACTGCATTTCTTCATGGACAACCTTCCAGGGACCCCATGTTGCTGATGGGCAAGACCAGAGGCAAAAAGTGGATGCAGCAACAGATGTGACACTTACCTTTGCACAGTAGGCGGCACACAAAAGTCAGAGTTTCTTCACACACACACTGCATACCTCCATCCAGGTAACCAAGGGTCTTTGTCACAGTTCAAGGACACATTCCAGCCAGAGAAACATATTTGTGGAAGGGTGCAGTGCAGGGTTAGTGAGAAGTGTCACCAGAGGAAGAAGTGTGGCCTGGGGGGAGTCCTGAGAGTGAAACAGGGAAGTCTGGGAGGCCACATTTGCCCTCTGGGCCTGAGATTCCCCACTCCTGACTATCAGAATAATTGAATCGTGTACAATAATTGCATTGTTTTCTGTAGTGTTATTAAATACTATTACCTATTGTTGAAAGTAAACAGTCCATATGTAGACAATGGATGACAGAAATTGTGAGGTCAAGAATACATAACCCTTGCCCAGTTTTTCTCCACTCTCATTAAAAAGTATGTGGGCTAAAGCAACAATATAATTATTTTAAAAATGCTACCCCATCTAACTTCCCAAGGAAGCCGAGGTGGTTAACTATTCTGACCCAACTCTCCTGCCAAATGAACAAGCCTACATATACGTCTGTGTACCGCTTAAGGAGCCTGGGAAGGATTGGATCAGTGGTTAGTAAGTGCTATGTAGGGATCACTTGCCAATTGCTGATATCTCCGGAGGGGGCTAAACTCAGGTAAAGAACACACTGTGAAATCCAATGATGTCCATTTGCCAGAGGAATTGACACCATGGGTGGAAGAGATTCCCCCTCTCCCCAGCAACAGCACATATCTGCTCCAGAGGGCTGGGGAAAACAGGATAAAATAGAAAAGAAGAAGAGGGTAAAGACATGCAGTTATGCTGGCTTCAGCGTGTCTCCACCCCCATTTTCTGAATGTGGGGACACATGACACTAAGAAAACTCTGTCTCCCCTTTACCCCACAACTTCAGAAGTTGTAGCTCCAGTGTGTTTTACCTTGAAGTCAACTTCAAACAGACTTCAAAACTGATTGGCTATCAACCCCATTGCGACTCCAGCTGCGTCCAATGAAAATGCTTTGCTGTAAGCTCACGCAGACACAACGATGGGGCCAATGCTTTGCTGTGGGTGGTCCTAATTAGCAGCGGGAAAGGGAGATGTGGCCAGCTGTCGGCAGAGTCATTTCAAAAAGCAGCCAGAGAAAATGGGCTGGTGGCTTCTGAAGCAACTAGAGCGCCTGCAGCCAGAATAATATAGAATAAGGGTACTGTGCTGACTTATCTTCCTATACATATGTTCTTGTAAGCATCACACACACAAAAGGGGGAAGCTTTGGTGACCTGTGGGGGACAGGATGACCTCTGGTGATCCCTGAGGTCGGGCAGGGGAGGGCTTTGGCAACCCCCTGGGGGCGGAGGAGAGCTTTGGTGACCCCTGGGGGGGAAGAGGAAAGCTTTGGTGTCCCTTGGGGGGGAAGGGGAAAGCTTTGGTGACCTGGGGGGGCAGGCAGGCATTGGTGACAGTAGGTGGGGTTGGCAAGCAAAGTAAGCAGGGGGAGGCAACCCCTGGCGCTTATAAAAGAATACACATGAGATCAAGAGATAGAAAATGGAGCTGGCTTTAGAATTACATTATGAAATAATTTCTGAAAGAACATCCTTTATTATCGGATAGAGTTCTATTCTAAGAAGAAAAACTTTTTTCTGTCTTTCTCCATCCTTCTGCATAGGAATCACAAATTAGGGAATTTCACTGTGTTTTGATAGAGTTAAAATCAAAATCTGAGAGCTGGCCATAAGAAAACAAGAACATTTGGGTGACTTTTGGTGGGAGGGAGAGGCCAAAGTAATATGCCACAGAAAAGTAGTTGTGTGTATTGAAAGTTGTCCTGTATTATATCTATTAATTCTCAGTAGTGTATTGGTAAGTGCAGGAGTTCACAGTGATAGCCCGCATAGCCATATCCCTAACGACCAAAACTGCAGGCAGTGGTGTTGATCCATTTATATCTATCTATACACACGCACACACCTATACATAGTCTCTGCATAGTTTTCTAGGAGTAAGCTCTGTTGAACTCAGATGGCATAGATTCAACTTGTAAAGCACATTAAGCTTTAACAAAGGATCTTCAGCCAGATGAAACACCATCTTTAGCTTTCACTAAGAAATGCAAACAATCTTGCAAAAAAGTGTTATTTCAACTGCTAGCATGATGTAGGAACCCCATCAAAGAAAAAGACATAAGTATCCAACCTCTGCTTGATTATTTTCTTCATTCTCTGACTTCTCTCTATGCTTCATGCTGAATCTACCACAGACTTGAAAGGCTCATTATCACCTCATTCATTTGCCAGAGCAAGGAGGGTCTGTCAGTTATTCTCGTGCTCTGGCAGATGACATCAGCACTCCTGCTCTGAAAAAAATAATGCCAGAGATATGCACCCCTGAGATATACATCCACTATACCACTTTTTTTTATGTCTAAAGCATGAATTGTCAACATGGCAGCCATGGGAACATACGTATCCATAGAGTCTTCCCTGATGCCCACTATGTTATGTCACCCCATCCCTCTTCCCCGCACCTAATTGTTCCAATGTTTCTTGAAATTGCAGCTCTAGAGGAAAGGTTAATTCTTGCCTCCACAGCTGCACTCTCCAGGAATCCCATCCTCCCACTGAAAACAAGCAAACCCACTTTTTCCCAAAGCCTAATTGCAGGCAGGGGGTTGAGTGAATATGTTTGTGTGAGGCTGCAGTGCCAGCATGTGTGGTTGTCATGAATGCATGGTTGTGCATCACTGCAGTCTGTGTACATTTGTGGGTTTGCAGATGTGCCCACAGGCCCCAAAAGGTCTTTATATATAGTGAAAAAGAATACACAATTGTAGGAGAGTTGAATCATGTCACTGAAAGCCCTGTTTTGGTGTTTGCATTGTAAACTGTACAAATGTACTTGCATAAGAAACAACACTTTAATAACCCATCAGGGAATACAAAACATTTAAAGATACAGGAGAAACAGTTTCACCTCATCTGGTAGCAAAAGTTCACTTATTCTTTGCTGCTGTTCAGATCCCAAGCACCTCCGTACGCACAAGCGGCATAACTGCATCAAGGAGAAGGGCCCTGCAGGGGGAAAAGGCCGAAGAGACAAGCAAGGTATTATTGACTTATTATCACCTTTCCACAGGACTCAGTCTGTTGCTGCATAACAAGGTCAGCTTTTATTTTTTGTGAGCCAGAGCAGCTGCATTTAAACAAGAAAAGCTTTGAGTTCTCTGCTTTCCCAGGGCACCTGAAAGCTTCAAGACATATGTGAGGAAATTCTTGGGTTTGACTTTCCCAGTCTAGAGATATTGTTGAAGGTCAACAGCAAATTATTGCATGAGAGAAATATGGGCTGAAAGAACAGCAAACAAAGCTATTAACTATGTTATGAAAGCAGATGTTAAATGGTCATCTACTCTGAAATAAGAAAAAAAATATTGCTTGTCGTTTTGGGTACTGCCATATGTTGACAATTTTGCAGCACCCAATTTTTGCTGTACTACTGCTTTAAGCTGGAAGTGGAATAGTAGGTCAAACCTCTGGAATCTAAATAATTTTTTTTAACCTTAGTAGGCAGTTTTCTTTTCCTTAGTCCCAGGTAGTGGTGGTATTTTCATCAGGACCATTATGCGAGGTGGTGATAGACTGCCTTCAAGTCGATCCCGACTGAGACCCTATGAATAGGGTTTTCATGGTAAGCAGCATTCAGAGGTGGTTTACCATTGCCTCCCTCTGAGGCTGAGAGGCAGTGACTGGTCCAAGGTCACCCAGTGAGCTTCATGTCTGCGTGGGGATTCGAACCCTGGCCTCCCAGGTCGTAGTCCAGCACCTTAACCACTACACCACACCGGCTCTCATTATGTGAGGAAAGAGAGAAATAGGTACTCCTCACTGAATTTGTGATCAGGCTCTCCCTTGATGCAGTTGGGGAGTGGGGAATTGATACAAAGGCAACTCTATTTGGAAAGGGAAGGGTTAAGTAGCAAGAGTTGATTTCTAGGCAGGAGAAATGGACCATAGGGAAGGAAATGGAATATTCTATGAAGGTCATAATGTGCCAGGAAAAGTATTAAATAGCTGCACAATAGATCATCGGGGGATAATGCACAGCTGTTTCATTGGGTTACAAAAAAGCCAGATTTTCTCAGCTCTGAAAACATTTTGAAGCTAAACAAGAAAAAACATGGGAGAACGGGTTTTAATCACAATTTCATGCAGGTGCCCTGTACAAATAAGCAAAGAAAGCCTTGCTATTTCACAGTAAATGCTGAGTGTGGAAGCAGTCAGCAAAAAAGAGTTATCTTCTCATTAGTGGTTGCAGTTTCTCCACTCAAATATGAAGCAGAAAATGAATTTGATGGGAACAAAAAAAATCTCTCTCTCCCAACCTTAACCATCAGAACTTGTTCAACCCTCCTCACAGAGCAACATGCACAACCCATGTCATAATGGACTTCAAGCAGAAGGCAACAATACTATGAGAAGAAACAGAACAGAGATCTCAGACTCTAGGTGATTCAAGCAAATGAGTAACATGCAGGAAAGGGCAAACTGTCCTGTAGGGCCACAATCCAGTGTTAACAGGGGAAATCTCCCTTCCAACGTCAGGTAGTACATAATGTAATACCCAAATGTGAGCCCAGTATATACTCTGAATTTTCCCATGGACTTTTAAAAAAGTCATAACAATTACTTATGTATAGTGCATTTCAACTGTTCGAACTGCTTAGCATACATTATTTCAATAATTCTAGATAGAACACCATACCATCCAATATCCTGTCTCTTATTGTGGCAGTTTCTGATATCTCGGAGGAAAGACAGCTCATTCCCAATATCATAAGTGGAAAACAACAGTACTTGTTTATACAGACACGAGTGGCTGTATACTATAGCCAACATGGATTTTTCGCATTCCGCAATGTTAAATTGAAAATACCCCCATGCCATTCTGCTGCTTCCCATAAGCTCATTTCAAAACAAAACCTTACAAAACTTAATAGTCCTGATCCCAGAAACGCTTGCTTAACAACCCTCTACATTTTCATGTCCTGATCCCAGAAATGCTTGCTTAACAATTCTAAGTTTTCAAAATACACAAAACATTAAGAGAGAATTGAGAGTTCAAAGTGTAAAACGAGAAGAAAAATCCAGACCCCTTTTGGACTTTTTTCTGTCAGTGGTCTCATAATTTGTTGAAATTAATTAAAAATCAGCCATATTCACAGAGTACCTATAATCCTATTCCTGACCTTGTCCCATACTCTGACCTTCATCTTCTGCAGTTTAAAAGTTAAAAAAATGCATGGCTGATGTTTAATTAATTTAAGAAATTTAACACTGAACTCAATGATAATGTCGGGCATGCTCAGTGAGAACTAACTGTCAGTGTTCTAAAAGCCAGACTTACAGCTGTTTAGCTTAGCTAATCAGGTGGCCACACCCACACCAGACCTTGATTTCACTTTAGATACTCATAGCTTCCCCCAAAGAATTCTGGGAAGTGTAGTTTGTGAAGGGTGCTGAGAGGAGACTCCTATTCCCCTAACAGAGCTCCAGTGGCCAGTCAGCCCCCCTTCTGGGGACTGTGGTTCTGTGACGGGAATAGGGTGTCTCCTAGCAACTCTTAGCACCCTTCACAAACCACACGTACCAGGATTCTTTGGGGGAAGCCATTACTGTCTAGAGAGAAATAAAGGTCTGGTGTGGATGTGGCCATTGGTAGCTTTGCTTTAAATTTGGGTGGGAGGCTACATGTGCCTGCTGTAAAATAAAAAGGTGGGGGAAGCCCTGAAAAACAATGATATTGTTCACCATGTTTTCCTTTTGGAAAGGAAAGGGGCTTTCTCTCTTCTTAGTGCCCACCCACCCAATATCCTCCCCTCCCTACCCATCACTCACCTTCCTCCCCTTTTCTCTCCCTTCCACCTCCTTCCCCTCTCCCAGATCAGTTTCACCTAAGGAAGCATGATTGTACAGGAGTATATCTCACTGAACTCAAAAAGCATGCAAATGATCAAACCTGTCCTTCCCTCCTCCTATCTCTTCCCTCTTGCCCATTCCCTCCCCCTTCCTTCACCCCTCCTGCCACTCCCCCCTCCGTTTCCAATCCCCACTTTCCTCTTTCCCCCTCCCCCTTCTTTCTCTCCCCTCTCCTTCTCCCCCATGGTCAGTCTTACCAGTCTTATCGTAAGCATGATTGCACAGGAGAAAATTCCATTGAACTCAATAAGCATGCAAATGATCAGACCTGCCTTTCCCATCCCCCCTCCCACTCCCCATCCCTTCTTCCTCCCCTCTCCTCTTCCTTCTTCCTCCTCCCCTGTCCCTGCCCACTCCAGCTCTCCCTCCCTCTTGGTCAGTTTCAACATCTTTGGAGATGGCAGGTATTGCCACCACTTACCATATGCTCAGAGGCACATGTTACCAAATTCTTCAAAGCTACACAGGAAGTGGATTGGACTGTGAAAGACCAACCCAAATTGTGATTGCATTTTTATAAATTTGTTGAGCAGTACAATATCTCAGAGAGGAGGTCAGGTCTCCTTCTCCCCTGGTGCATTCACTATAGCTACCCAATTTCTCTGCTTTTAAAAGTTTGAGAAAAAATATCTGTTGGCTATAGGTACATTCTTAAACTGCAAGGGTTTTTTTTTGCCAATTAATGAATTACTTGAATGTATGATGTGTACTAACAGAAATATCATAACTGTCATACTGAAGTCAAAACACTCATAATTGAACTGAACTGAGCACAGACATTCATAACCACCATTTAGCTCTGATTAGCAGTTATATTATTTCTGAACATTGTGAACATCTGTGAGGTAAACATTATATATCTTACAAATCATGATAATAAAATATGGCTAACAGAGCTTTAAAAATCTTTTTCTCTGTGAGATTTATACTTGCAACCTTCAAAGCATTTCATAATAGTATAATGATGCACAGATAGTAAGTGGTAAGCTATTTATGTGTTATCTTTTATTTATGCCTTTAAATGATCCCACATGGATATAACAATGCTGGCTGAAAGAATGTACTGTAGCATACCAGGCCTATATATGGCATATGCACTAGTGTTATTAAAAAAAACTGTCATATGCATCAAACAATGTATATTCTACAGTATGTGAAAATAATGTGTCTATATATGTTTGTAGATATAAATATAAATATATACATATAGTCACCAATCCTGGAAAATAGATTCAATATTAGTTTTATGTTCATGGTGAAAATATGCAAAACGAAATATTAATTTTGGTTATGAAAGCTATGATAAGGAATGTCCCAAAGGTTGCTTATAGATCTGAAATAACACTTCTGTAGCTCTGTTCATCTTTTATACTATATGCTATATTCTTGCAACATGCTGAAGAAGAAGAAGAAGAAGAAGAAGAAGAAGAAGAAGAGTCTCTATTTTGGTGGGTATACATTTGTTTGGAATACAGATACAGTGGCAGGGAACCACTATCAACCAGTTTCACAACAAGCATACACTGAGCAAAATATTCAAATGCTATTTACACACATGAAGATGCACACTGGAGGTATATCCTACAACAATTTTTTCCTTGTAGCACTTTCCCATTTAACTTATTTTTGTGTTATGTTAAAAATCTAGAAACATTGGCATGGATACTAGTCTCTGACCAAAAATTACAAAGTGTGACTATATTAATAATCAAGATTTCAGAGTTACAAGTTCTATTTTCTTCTGAGATCTAGATCCCACGTGTATGTCCTGTATCAGTTGGCATGTGTACTCCCTATTGTAACTTCAGCACCACATTATGGCACCAGTAGTCGTAAATGACTGGAAATATTGGTAAGAGTTTTTTAAATTTTATTTTGGCATATAGTAACAAACACTGATGCAAGCAGAATTAACAATATATTGGGAGTTGAGGGGGAAACCATCCTTTCAAAGCTTGCCTCAGCTTCCTTAAATACTTTGATTTTGAATGAAACAAAGGTTAATGGGCACCTTCTCTCTGCAGCAACGTCTGCACCAGTGTGCTGTTTGCTGGAACCAGCTCTGTTGGCTTTTTGCCCTCAGCATTCACAGCCCTGGTGTTTGCTCCAAAGTCAATGAGCAAATGAACCAAGTCAGTGTTGGAAGTCTGAGCAGCTATGTGGAGAGGAGAATCCAGCCCTTTCCCACTGTTTGCACTCGCTCCTGGAAGAAGAAAAAAGTCAAAATAGTTAAAACAATAGCTGGATTTTCCTATCTTTCCTTTTGTTAGCTCTTGCCCACTTGAACAATCTGTGTCAGTTTAAGGACTACACATTCCTCCAATACATACAGATTTTTTTTTTTTTAGTTTAAATTTCAACTGGCTTCAAGCCTGTTTATGTACTGAGGCTCACGGCCAAGATATCTTGGAAACTGAACATGCATTAAAGGACTAAGGGCTGTAAACAAAGAACGATCAACACCTTTGCACTGTAGAGGTTCCAGGGTTTTTTGCCAGAAGCCATGATAATTAGCCAACAATTAAATATGTCATTCAACGTAGGTTGTCTTAGGCAGGTGTCTGATATTGCAAGAGAGCACAGACAGCTGTGGTAATGTGTATGGCAAGATTCACTTGTGTGCAAAACATGCTACAGCTCAGCCGAGTTGAGGTACTCACTGAGGTTTTAAGTGCAAGTCTCTCAGTTTGGCAAATGCACTCAGTCCAACCCCTTGACATGGATTCCTCGGAAATCTTTATCACTCATAAGATAGGATATTTTACTATAAGACAGGGACCTGTGCACACACACATAACCCAGATGTTGCTGAACTACAACTCCCATCATCCCTGATCATTGCCCATGCTGGCTGGAGCTGATGGGAGTTGGAGTCCAACAGGTTTCCCCACCCCTGGCTTCTTACCCCTACTATAAGACAAGAGAATGTTCCTAGTAGTATTAAGAAAAATTGTAATCCTAGTGTAATTGCACAAGGAGCAAAATACACTCTGTACTACTGATTTGAGGAAGGACTGTGTCTCAGTTGCTTTGCATGCAAAGGTCCCAGGTTCAATCCACACCATCTGCCCCAGGGCTTGTAGACACCTTACTGAAACCTTGGAGAGTCATTGCCGGCCAATACTGAGTTAATTGGACTAAAGGTCTGACTCAGTATAAGGCAGCTGCCTGTATTCCTATCTATGATTACATCAAGGTGACAGATAAATTGGATGGGTAAGATTGAGAAGCACTCTTCAAGTACTTGAAAGGTTGCCACACAGAGGAGGGCCAGGATCTCTTCTCGATTGTCCCAGAATGCAGGACATGGAATAATGAGCTCAAGTTGCAAAAAGTCAGATTTCAGCTAAACATCAGGAAAAACTTCCTAACTGTTTGAGGAGTACGACAATGGAACCAATTACCTGGGGGGGGGCTCTCCAACACTGCAGGCAGCCACCTGCATTGAGCAGGGGGTTGGACTCAATGGCCTTATAGGCCCCTTCCAACTCTATATTCTATGATTCTACAAGGAGGGGCATATGAGTGGTCATGGTGTTGTATAGGCCATAACCACCTCTGAGTAAAGAGAAACGTGTTATGGTGGACCCAACTTCTTAAATATAACCTTTGTTTCAATAGCAGCAATTACAAATTCTGCAGGTGGACTTCTTACATCACTGTTATTTCCCTTGCTTGCAGTATGAGAATGACTGGTTTCAGCATGGCCTAGAGAAGTCCATGAGGAGATACTGATACTGGAGTGCCTTCCATGAAAGAAATGCAGTAGGGCTGACAAAATTGCCCAGCCTCATGCTACCAGTTAAACATGTCTGATTTTGAAAATCACTAACAAGGTTCCTAAGTCACATTCAGTGCTGTAAAAACAGTCAAACTGAGGTGCATGAGCACCAAAATGCCATGTTGGCAGACAATAGTCATAATGGATGAAGAACCAGTGGGACCTGCAATAAAATGTTGCAGTGCTGAGTGTTCTTTTCAGTGTTCTACCTATGCCTTCTTTCCAAGATACTCTATTCCAGTCCCCCTCCCCCCCCCCATTTTCTGTTTATTTCCCCACAACAATCAGTCAGTATCCTGTGGCTACTGAGCATATTCAGCCCTCATTTTTAGGGTTTTTAGGGTTCCATCCCTCCACTTAGGTTTTTTTAAACAAATTATTTGTTGTACTTCTGCAAATCTTGGAGTCGCCCCAAGCTGGCTGATAAGCTCCCTTTTGTGCATGGATGGTGCTGTTTTGGCTACATAAGGATCCATATTTGGAGAAAGAGTTTGCTATTGGGGTAGTCAACCTGCTGCCCTCCAGATTTGTTAAACTACAATTCCCACCAGCCCCAGCTAGTGTGGTCAAAGGTCCGGGATGATGGGTCCACATCTAAAGGACACCAAGTTGGCTAACCTTAATATAGGATATGATATATTTTTTAAATTACCTGACTCAAGTAATTTTTTGGCACAGTCCACTTGCTGGTTCTCACAAGCAACATACAGCGGAGTACCGAGATGCTTTATGTTGTGATCAATATGGACTCCATTGGATACAAGGGATTCCACACATTTGGTATGACCTTTAAAGGATTACAGGCAGTATAAATCAAATATTAAAACCAACTTGATGACTAAAACATTGTAGTCCCAACACAAATCAGCAAAAATTCACTGAATTTTCACATCTCCCCAGGTTCATTCTCCCTTTCTTTCTAGCATTCCGATTTCTTTATCTGCCCAACTTTAATGAATCTATTTTGTGGAATTGAGGGGTGCTGCTCCTGCAAAAGGAAATCCACCACTGCTTCCCACCATTATCTTCTTTCCAAGACAAGGTTAGTTGTTTTTAAAAGCCAGTGCGATAGAGGCTGTGTTCAGTCATAACACTACCTCATAATTTACTCTTGTGAGAATGAGCCTACTGTTTCTTTGGGCTTACACACTACCCTCTCTCCATTGGTGTAGCTGTAAGGCAGCAACTGGAACATTCAGCTTCTGTCTTAGACTAATTTAAATTTGGTTGTCATTCAAACCCTAAACTGTGTTTAAACTGGATTAATGAAAACTAGCTACCTTCATAAACGATGATTTCATTAACTAGATGTGTGTGCCCACACACACACACATACACGTGTCACTGTTGGTTTTTGATTTGTATACAACCCATGTAGAGACAACAATGAATACATTTATTAATTAACTGTTGCCTCTTTTTTGTTCAGCAGCTATGACCTTGTTGACAATTACCTCGCTTAGCAGCTTCATGGATAGGTGATGCCAAATCACATACTGCATGTGGGCTGGCTCCATGCTGCAGTAATAGGTTCAAGCAGTCTATGCTGCCACTGACACAAGCATTGAATAAAGGTGTGTTCCAGTCAATAGTAGCCACATTTACCTGCAAGGAAAAGAACGAGCAATGTAGCTGCTCTTTGTTTTTTTTAAAAAGTAGTGGAACTTTTTAACATACATGAGGCAAACAAACATGCAATTAACTACTTACTCACCACCACGCCTCACTCATTTTGTTGGCATTACATGTTAAATTTTGGTCAATAAATCGCACAATGAGTATACGCCACTAACCCAGTTTTACATTTAAGATAAAAATCCTAGCCCCGTGCTTGTAAACATGGGGCACTGTTGAGGAGCAGTGCATGGCCAAAGGCAGCAACAGGTGGAGGGGGATTTAAACTCCCACCTTTGTGCCAGCTCTCATGGGACCACCCGCAATCCCAAGCTATCTCATGAGAGCACTAGGAAGGGCTGGTCAGGCCCAGGCCTTTAAAAGGCCTTGGTGTAACTGGTCTCTTTATTCATGAGCCGTCTCCCTTCCCTCCTACCCCCATTTTTAGTGTTTCACTGAGCTTTTCTTAAAAAGGTCGCTGGTTAACAGGCCAGATAGGAAAATTCCTATCAATCAAATTAGCTCTCAGTTGAGTAGCTTTTGTGCCTATCCCTCAGTGATTGCTTTCCAATTGTTAGGCGTACATATGCTTCTGTCACAACTTTAAAGGAAATGCCATTAGGCAGGATTAAATAAAAGGGGACTCCCATAAGGGGTTTAGTGGGGGTATGTGTGGGGCACGCCCCCAGGTCAGGAGGGGCCTGGCCTCATGCAGCACGCCCCTACCCCCAGGGAGAACCCTGATGGATTGGTTTACATAACACTTGGGGTCTAACACTGGCCAACACCCAAGGGTGGCTCCCCTAACTACTAGCTGGGTAACAAATATTTCCCCAGATGAGGCTGGCAGAATAAAAGCAGATCCTTGCCCTACTGCCAGGCCAACCCCATTTACCTGCTATAATTCAAAAAAGCTGGCCTGTTTCACCCATAACATCATTGTTGGCTGTGTTGTTGCTGTTGCTGGTGGGGGACACATCATGCACCTGCCTCACAACAGACCCTTCGCCCTGTTTTCAATACTAAGACTCAGTCCCAAGAATACAGATAAGAGAGTACTTCTGAGCATTACCAGTATGCAGTTTGCTCAGTCAGTACTATGTAATCACACCCCATTCTCATCCATCTGAGATCAGGGGCCATGACTTTCAGAGAGATTTGAGCCCCTGGCACCTTTTTCTAGAAAGGAATTACTGCAATCAATCAGCAGCAACCTTACAGATAGCACGTACAATTCCACAATATTAATTATAGTATTAATTGATTGCCCCAGGAGGGGGGGGATAGGAAAGGATTTTTTCCCCCAACGTCAGATTGGTAAGTGATGCTGAGAAAGTAGGGTGGGGTCATCACCAGTATAGCTCGCTTTCTCGAGTTATCAGGCCATCTTCTGGCAAGGTGCTTCTTATTCCTGCATGCGCCAAAATCCTAGACATCTTCAAATACTTACATTAGCTCCATGTTTTAACAAGACACTGGCACAAGCAGAATGTCCCCCTAAGCAAGCTTCATGGAGAGGAGACACACAATCTGCTGTCACAAGATTCACACTGCTCCCCTGATATAAAATAGAAAGAAATGACAATTAGAGGCTGATCCCCACCACACCCTATGACTCTGAAACCTTTCATGTTGTTAACACCACAACTCTATTCATGTCTACTCAGAGATGTCCCATGAGGCTTACTTCTAGGTCAGTGTTTATTTATTTATTTCATTTATATCCCACCCTTCCGCCCAGTAGGAGGCCAGGGCGGCAAACAAAAACACTAAAAACACCCAAAAACATCTTAAAAACAGACTTTAAAATATCTGTGTTGTGTACAGAGTTGGAGCCCAAAGCACTGGACCTACCATTAGTCTCAGAGAAGTTAGTTACCATTGTTTTAGTAGCACTAGCCCCACTGAAGTGAACACTGAATTGTATTATTGTATTTATATATTTTCTGATTGTTTTATTGTTATGTACACCGCCCAGAGAGCCCTTGGGCTTAGGGCGGTATATAAATTAAATTAAATAAATAAAAATAAATAAACAATGATTCTTATTTCAGAAATGGAACTACTGTTATGCAAACCTATTTCTGCAATGTTATATCTGCAGGATACAGATGTATCCCCCTGTCTGTCTATGCCCAATTGCCTTACGAATTGTAGGGACTGCATGCACTTCACTATACAGTAATCAGGGGATACAAAATGGGTTGTTTGTCTCCAGGTGCACTTCCTTTTTCTTTTTCTATTTGCTAATTCCCTATTTTTATGAGCTGGGAAATGAGAAAAGAGACATATAGAAACATAGGAAGCTGTCTCATGGTAAATCAGATCATTGGCCCGTCAAGCTCTGTATTTTCAACACTGACTGGCAGCAGCTCTCCAGGTTGTCCAGAAGTCTTTGCCAGGGATTGAACCTGGGACCTTCTGCATCCAAACCATGTGCTCTGCCACTAAACCACAGCCCTTTCCCTTCCTGGGCAAGTAGCCCCATTGAGCTCAATGAGTTTTGAGTAAACATGCTTCTGATTGCACT
Source organism: Rhineura floridana (assembly GCF_030035675.1). Classification (NCBI taxonomy): domain Eukaryota; kingdom Metazoa; phylum Chordata; class Lepidosauria; order Squamata; family Rhineuridae; genus Rhineura; species Rhineura floridana. The sequence goes on from NC_084484.1 coordinate 75,183,387, forward strand.
GCATTGTATTTTGACACCGTTTCCCCCCAAAATATCATTTGAATAAAAGAAAGGGTTTGTGGCTAGAAAAACCCTACTTCAAATATTCTGTGCATTTTCAAAGGCTTGGAAAATTTAGATGCCATTGGAAAAGCAGTATGCAAAAAAAACCCTGAAATAAAACATGGGACGAGGTATTCATGGTTGGAAGTGTAAATATAGAAACTACATGATGGCTAATCAGGCATTATCATTAAAGCAAATGTGCATAGTATATACTCTTTTCTCCAAAACCAACACATTAATTAAAGTTTGCCACATGCACTAATGCTGCATTGCTCCACAGTGACAGCCTTAGTAATATTAAGAAAAATATGGTTAGGATAAAGAATGTATTCTTAAGTCTTCTCCAAAGACATGCCACTATAAAGTTGCAATTTTATACATGTTATTCAGCGGTTCAATGAGGTTCTTGCAGGTAAGTCTGTATACTTCCAGGTTAGCGTCTTGCATCTTCAGGATCTAGCTGAGGTATTGTTGTAACTTGCCCTAAGTGAAGGATGGGCAATCCATTTAAATAAAATAATAAATAAAGAAATAAAATATTTAACAACCTTTTTTTATTGAAGTTTAGCATAGGGCATAGGATGAATATGGAGCAAGTCTAACCAGCTCTCAGTATCACAGCAGAAACACACTTGTGATGTGGAAAATGTACACATTTACACTGTTATTTATAGCTAAAGAGGCCAACACCTTTTTTAGACACTACTGATCTTTTTCTATAGGAAATATGGGAATATAGAATAAGATCTGTCAAGAGATTGGTTCCTACTTGGGGATAATATATCTTCCACCAGCTATGTTTTACATGTTAGTTTACTTCACAGCTAATTTTAATTTCAGCCAAGGCTTGTTTGTATTGGATTTTGAAAAGCTGAGAAACACTTGTGGGTAGGCATGGGAAGAAGTCCGCTGAATTCGGATTTAGCACTGGATTAATCAATGGTCCACATTTTCTCCATCTTTGATCTGGGCTTGAAGATAAGTGGTGAATAGATCTCTGCTATGCTTCATTGAATGGCCTTTCTAAATTTTCCAATGTCAGTTTCTTTTCCCCAGGGCTGGCAGGTACATTAGAAACATATTCATTAGTAATCTCCAGACCAGGATCAAAAGCACAAAAAAGTTCAGTAATAAAATGGGCTGAACTTTCAAAGAGAAAGAGTTCAGTTTAAAGGCACAGGAGCCCAGAAAAGCCTGAACAGTATTTCACCTGCTGACACTGGACAGGCTGGTGTTGAAATTGCATTTTACCTAGAAAACACTAGAATGCAATGGCTAACAACAACATGGATGTTCATAAAAAGTGAGTGAACACAGAGAAAAGTACTAATATGGAAGCATCCCTGATCACAGAGTTGGAAGGGACCTTGCATGCCATCTAGTCCAACCCTACAAATGCAGGATATGACTGCCACAGCATCCCTGATAGATGGCCCCTAACAAAGGAAGGGTCATTACCTTCCACGGCAGTCTGTGCCAGTAGCAGATGATGGAGTGGGGTGGGGCAGGGTTGCTCCCCTGGCTTCCCAATGTGGAGGTCACTGCCAGTAACCAAGAGGGAAGGTAAAGGGGTGAGGTGGTGGCGAGGTTGGCATGACTGCAGCGACAGCTCTGCTGCTGCACCATGCCAAATCCCCTACTGCTTTGCCCTCTTTCCTACTGGCAGTGACCTCTGTGTTAGGAAGCCAGATGTGCAACTCCACCCCACCAGGTGCTACTGGTCTATTTTGCTAAGCAATATCCTTCATTTGGCCTACAGCATACATTCAGAATATTTATCTCCTTAATGGTGCAGTACCTGATTGATGAGTTTCTTCAGAGCAAGCAACCGCCCATGAATGGAAGCATCATGTAAAGGAGACCAGTCAGAAACAAAATCTACATTAAGAGGAGAAACAAGGTTTGGGAATAAGAATGCAATTAAATGAGGTTATCTACACTTGGGTTTTGGAAAGTAGCTCAGTAAGGCTGCAATCCAAAACACACTTACCTGGGAGTAAGTCCCATTGAACCCAATGAAGCTTACTTCTGAGTAGACATGTATTGGACTGCAGCCTAAATCTCCCGCTATCTAATTGGGTTCTTAAAAGTTAAAAGATATCTGTGTGTGTAAATGTAATTACTGCATTCCTGCTTCAGTCCGTAAAAGCAAATGAGTTTTATTACCTGACCTGTCAATTTGATCTCAAGGCAATGAAATTCAAGAAAAGCTCAAAATATTTCACACTAGAAAACACATGAAACTTTTAAAGTTGGTATCACTGTCTACATCCATTGTTGTGAATTTTGATTTCTTTTCCCCTTCTGTGGTGAGGCCCTCTCCCCAGATCAAGGTCACATTCAAGGTTCTACATGTAACAGGAGAGAGCCCAAGAACCTGAGCCTTGCTCTCACTTTGTGCCATTGTACACAAACCTCCACACCAAGGCCATAGGTGAAATCCTACCACAGGTAAGTACTTGACTCAACCTGAAAGTGATGAACTGTGGCACGATTTTAGCTATAGCCTTAATGTGCAGGTTTATGTACATGGAAGGTTGTGGGAACAAGTCTCAAGCTCTTGTGCTCCTTCACACCACATGTAGAACCATAAATAAGAACTGCATCCTAGGCAATTTCCAATAAAAATAGATGGGTGGGTTGCATAAGCCTCACTCACCATCTGAACATCTCCTGCTTCCTTTCTCCCTTGATACCCTATGTGCTTGAAACTGCCTCCTGGTACACCTGCACGATGCCACTCTCTTACTTCATTCAAACCTCTTCTGAAAACACTTATTTTCTGCAGGCTTGTCCATACTGGAGTTGACTGCCTGTTTACGGCTGTTTGTGTCCCCATTTAATTTGTGTAGTCCACATGATTTTACCCTCAAATAACAACAGCCTTGATCCTGTCCCCCTATAAATCCAGGTTTTCCCAACATGGGGATAATCTGATATTAGGGAAAATCCAAACCACTCAATTCAGAGGTTTGTTGTGGTGATTTTGGGTTGGTTGATTGATCATTCGTCATTTTCTGCTACTCCCCTTTCCACACCCATGATTTCCTCTGTGCTTTCATTTCTTTTCCAGCACACTTCTGAATGGAGGAGTATATATTTCATTGGATCCCTCAGATTTGCACAAAATCAGAAAGTTGCTCAAGCAAACCACATTAAAAACTTCTACACCAGATATTGCACAGCACTGTTAAGTGTGCACTGACTGAGAATTTACATTTGCCGGACTTGACTGCATGTTTTTGTGCACTTTCTTGGTCGGAAAATAGTTTTTTAAAAAACAAGGTGTATGCACAGCAATCTGCGTGCACGTCCTGTCAAACTTAATTGGCAAGTCAGAACCAACAAATTAGCAGACATGGGGCTCATCCAAACGGAGCAGGATAATCCATGTTTTCCATATCCGGTTCGTCATCTGAGAGTCCTCACTTTGCCTGTTTGTTTGCTCTTTCCCAATAAAAAAAACCATGCTTTTTTTGCACCCACACACAAAGCAAGAGGACCTGTACTTCTTCTCGCTTTTTCCCAGCTCCGCCCATAACACTCTCCCCATCAGCCAATTGGTCCGCAAAAATATGACGTATCCTCCTCTCCACCTTTGCAACAAAGCACAAGGTGCATGCACTTGAACGTATGAGCGCGAAAGTTTGAATTTCCAGTGGCTGTAATGGAGTTCCTTGCCGCTCAGCACTATGGAGCAGGGCCAGCCGGGGGGGGGGGTCTCCAGGTGCCTATACGTCAATAATTACTGCATTTTGGTTGGTTTGTTTTGCAATATCTCGCAAAACCAACTGTATGCTTTTCTACCTTTATGCAAAAGCGACCGCTCCTCTCCCTTTTCCTGAAACACATGCCGAAGTTCATTGTTTTTAAACACACACAGGGAGAGCAAGCAGGTCTTTGCAGGAGTGGGGGGGAAAGCGGGGAGGGGGGAGGTGCAGCTCTGGTGCCCAGCACCAGCCAGCAAGCCGCCACCACCGCCAGCAGCAGCAAAGCAGCTAGGACCCCCTCCGAGCCGCCCCATCCATGCCGGTTTCCAGGCAGTTCTGCTGCAGGGCTAGGATCTGAGCCGGGGGGCATCGGAGAGGGGTGCGCAGAGCTCAAGGGGGTGGGTGAGCGCCAGGAGGGGCGCTATGTTGCATGGAGGGGGCGTCGGCGAGCCGAATCAGGGAGTTTCCCCCACTGTGTGCCGGCGAGCAGGTTGCCCAGAGGAGAGGCAAGTTAGGAGCACCTCGGCAAAGAGCAATGGTGGGGTGGGGGAGAGAGAGCCCGTTCCCCCCTGGGCAGCCGGAGTCCCCCTGCAGCCTCACTCTGTCACTCTGCCGTCCTTAGCATGGAGGACGCGCTCGCCTCTCCCTTCAGGTCCAGCAGCCTTTGCTCTCATTGGTTCCTTTTTCCCGGGCTTTCCCCAGACATTCGCGCACATGCGCAACAGTGGAAATCTGTGATTGGCTGAGAATGAGGGAAGGGGTATGGGGAACCGCCCAAGAACCGCCCATCAAACACCCACAGCTATAAAGTCCGCGGTAGTGCATCCAAGCACCTGAAGGTACAGCGGATGATTCCCGATTTAAAAAAGGAAATCACATTTTTTGCGGTAATGCTGAAGCGGATTTAACCGCGCAAAAATGTGCAAAAGCACGTGAGGTCATCTGGATGACTGAAAAATAATGAACACACAAAGCGATCATATCGCACATTATACAGTCCTCTGGATGAGCCCATGGACAAACACAAAAGGAAACACCTACTGATATGAGTGGGAAAGATTGGAATTGCTCCTCATGTATATCATAAATATTAGCAGAGCTTGGAAAAGTTACTTTTTTGAACTATAACTCCCATCAGCCTCAGCCAGCATGGCCACTGGGTTGGACTGCTGAGAGTTGTAGTTCAAAAAAGTAACTTTTCCAAGCTCTGAATATTAGGCTGGTGCCATCTCTGCTATCTTTTCGGGGCCTTTTGAAGACTTTCCACTTTCAACAAGCCTTTTAGGTGGAGACCTATCCCAGTCTGTGTCTGTGTTAGAATTGCTTAATAAGTTTTTAAATAATGCTTTTAACCCTTTTTTAAAAGTTGTTTTTTAAAAAATGTTTTTAACACTGTTTTGTTTTAATGTATTTTAATATCTGTTTTTATGTTTTAAAGTGTTTTTAGCGCTTTGTTTGCAGCCCTGGGCTCCTGCTGGGAGGAAGGGTAGGACACAAATTAAATAATAAATAAATGTACAAATTTAAATATGTGCAAGTTTGGATTACTCTGATCTAATTCAAATGGGAGGAAGTGGATGAACAGTTAAATGATGCTCAAATGTGGTCAAGTCCTGTGAAGCCTTTGTTACAACCCTCTGGTTCTCCTGCCCTACTGTAACTCAGCCTATACCAGCGCAACTGAAACAACTACATAATCATTCCCTGCTTACACCGTCTCCACCTTCCTCTGTTATTTTCCCTGAGACAGATTTTCGATTGTAAGCTCCTTGGGGTAGGGGCCTGGCCTCTTGTACTCTGTAGAGTAACATGCACCCTGATGATGATGATATCATACTGGAATGTCCTCAAGAGAAGGGCCAGCTGCTGGTAAGGTATGGTTTTGTGCTCAATTTGATAATAAAAATGTTAAGGTACATATCTATTAACCAAACTGCTAAACAAATACACATCAGCAATAAGGACTCACTGGAAATACTGCTGTACTCAGCAAAACAGTGTATTTCCCTGAGAAAGAATTAAAATATCCTCTCAGTCACTTGTCTCTTTAAGCATGTTTAGCTCCACTTCATGCCAATTAGGTTACTACTGATGAACATCTCAACTTATGTTGAATCTCAGCCACACCCTCAAACGTTCCTTTTAGTTCTGGTCACTCTCACTGAGAAGAACTCTTCCATGCTAATTACTTTGTGATCAGTCAAGGAGCTCAGGATGGCTACAACAGCAACAACAAAAATTATTTATTTATTTATTTAGTCCATTTATATACCGCTTATATTTAAATAAAACTCTAAGCGGTGTACAAGTCCAAACATCTTAAAACAACAACTACAAAAAACAATAAAATACAGTTAACTGAACAAAACATCCTCTTTAGTATCAACATAATATAAACATTGCATATAAAACTAAGTACAAGAAATACAAGAAAAAAACATAATATACATAATAGACTAAACAGAATATTCCCTACGTTTCAAGGAAAAACAAACATGTTAAAACAAGCTTATTTTAAAACATAATAAATTAAATCAGATTTCTTAATCACAGTATAATAAAAAAACAAAACAATTAAAACAGCTGGCCCCCATTATATCAGAAGTTTGTCTGATATAAAACTACTGCTACTTATAACAACAATAAACTATCTCTGAGGTTAGACTGAAGCATAGTGGCCTGGTTCACACAGAATGCTAAGCCATCACTTGTTTAACCTAACTATGGTTTGTCTGAAGTCCAAATCCATTCCAGCAAAATAATCATGGTTTGTTTTCTGCCTACAAACTATGATGTGAAGTGATAATTTGTTGTTGGCTTATGAACGATGGCTTGTTTTCTTTTAACTATGCTTTGGTGTTATGGCTGAACCCAACAGCCTTGCTGCTTAACCATGACTTGTCTGTCTTCCCCACCCCAGATGCTCATACTCATCAAGCTTCAAAAACACAAGGTAAGAGCAGCTGGAAAACAAGCCAAGTTTTAGAGAAACAAATCATGGCTTGTTTCCTCATATATGAGATGACATGGTTTGTTGAACAAACCGTATTTCAAACAAACCATGAATTTTTATTATGTGTGAATGCAGCCAGTGATTGGTTCAAGGTAATCAGTGGTCTTCATGACCCAAGTCCCACTGTTCCAAAAGTAAGGCTGAAATTCTATACATACTTACCTGGGAGTAAGCCCTACTGAACACACTTCTGAATAGACATGCATAGGATTGCACTGTAGCACTCCAACCATTTGCACTGCGCTACCTCTTTATGATGTACCTTAAGATGTGGCACCTTAGTGAAGGGGGCTTAGACTAAATGATCTCTTGTTCCCAGGCAAGTGTTCTTTCATATTTATGACCTATATCTAAATCTTCATTTCCAGCTTTTAGCTACTGCCATGGAAAACATCAAATGAATATGTCATTTAAAAAATTATGGCTGGCTTAACATTAGAGCCTAATACCTATAGAGATCATCCGCTGATACAGTCCTTAGGCTGTATCTAACCACCTGGGTGATATCCCATTCCCAGCTGCCAGAGAACTAGTATTGAGGGAGCTGCTGCTATGGGTGTGGGACTTGCTAGCAGTCCATTTTGATGCATTGTAGTGGGTGTAGAAAATTAGGTCCCTGACCATGAACTTACTGTATTGCCTCTAGGGAGGGGCATACAGATCACCTATTATGTTAGCTACACAAGGGGAATGATAAGATCAACGGTGTTATACAACTTATCTGAATGAGGAGAGTATAAAAACAAAATGGAAGAGTGCAGAGGGTCTAGCTGTTCAAAAGTTTCAGTGACATTTGACTATGCAATAATAGCAACTATCAGACCATGATGCCAACATTAGCTCCAGCAAAAACATTAAAACCTCTCTTTTCTAAAAGGAATCAGAATTCTTTTAACTATTTTAACTATTTTTTAAAAAAAATAGTTTTTAAGAAAATTACATAATTTGGGGAACTACATACTCTGCTGTTATCACATATATCAGAGCTGCAGGAGGGATCAAATTTTAGTATCTGGGCATCTCTTCTCAAGTATGCAAGGCCAATGCTTATTTTTTAAAACCCTAAAACATAATAATATGTTATCCTGGACTCAGCATCAATGTCTCTGGGTCTTATCCAAATAGAATCATCATTTCCCCCATTAGATTAACAGCAACACCAAGAGGAAAATGCAAGAAGAATGACTTGTCTGCCATGAAGGGTTTTCCAAAATTATAGCTGTGATGCAGTCTGTATCTTCAGAACAGTATGTGATAGAACCTTCATAAGGCTGCCCAAGAAATAGCATAGTTTGGTGTTAGTGCTCATCTTTTGCATACAGAAGGATCCAGAGTCAATTTCAGCTAATGGTCAGGTAGTAAGTGATGGGAAAGGCCTGTCCCAGACACCCTGAAATGCTGCTGCTAGTCAGAGTAGGCCAGGGATTGGGAACCTATGGCCCTCCAGATACTGTTGGAATCAAGTCCCATCATCCCCAGCCAGCATAGCCAATGGCCACAGAGCTGTAGTCCAACAACATCTGGAGGGCTACAAGTTCCCCATCTCTGGAGTAGACAATACTAGGCTAGATGGATGAATGATCTGACTCAGCGTAAGGCAGCATCACATGAGCTATTTCAGAATGCAGGTGGAGATTCTGTATGTTTAACATTTCCCTATGTCAGAAACCATCTGAATGGAGAAAGCTAATATGACAGAGAGAAAGCTTCTCTCTGACATGCGTTTTTCATGAACAAAAACGGCCTTTTTTTTTTACATAGAGAGGGAACCATTTACACTTTGAATTCTCCACCTGCATTTTGATATGGCACAGTTTAGGAGGGCTGTAGTGTATATTTTCCCCCAAATTTGTTTATCAAATATGTGAAATGAATATATTGGCTCTAATTTATTGACTCGGTATAACTCTATGTTAGAAGTTTGAGGCATTGCTGATAGTATGACACTGATGAATGCTTTGGGGCAATTCTTTTGCAAAAATATACCTGTCAAAGAGAAATGTGCTTTGGGATATACTCCTATTCAAAGAAATATTATCTTTAGTGCAGCCTTTCCTTGATCCTTCATTTTCTGAAACGCTAAATGACTTTATACAGATCCATGCTTGCTTTTTATTAATTTCCATTAGTGCTTGATTAGTTGAACACATTTCTGCTAGAAATGTATGTTTTAGAGCTCTCTTCTGATGTCTGAAAAGAAAAGATTTCTGAAGCCCACCAACCGAGGGAAGGGGCTGTCAGAGTTCACTTTGTCCATGGCCCTCTCAAACCTAGAACTGGCCCTGTTAGAAATTTTAGAAACAAGGAGGAGTATACAATATGTGTGTGCATGTTTCACTCCCTCTGAGATCAAGAACTAAAATTACGGCCCCTCCATACATCATTTTTATTGTGCATTCATAATGATTTGTGCTCATGGTGGTACCGGGCGGTTATACATGACCCTGCTTTCAATACTGTTTGTGCCTGCAAAACTTTTGAGCCAGTCATACTGCTTCATTTCCAATCGGTGCATGTCCCATAACTTCCTGCTGAAATCCTGTAACTTTTTATACCACAAATGTTCCACGGTTTGTTTGTCCCACTTTTGTTGTGCTATAGTGCAAGAATGCTTCTAGATGACAATAATATAATAACATTGGGGAAGCATTGCAGGACAACGAATAAAGCGGAATGATGCGTGGATGGCCCAGTATAAATCAACCACTAATGCACTATTATTGTGTCAATGACATAGTGCAAATGCAAAAACCAAAACCAAAACCACCAGTATGGAGTGGCCCTACTGTATATCACATTTCAGGGCCAAATCATACTTTCTGATGGCAGCCAACTTTGCTGCAGTTCCACTGCTGTGAGGAACACATAAAGCATGGGAGGAAGGGTGGGATATAAATCAAATAATAAATAAACAAAATGAAGGGAAGATACATGTTTCCAAAGCTCAATGGACATACACCAGGCAGCCGAGGCCATTCATGGATTCCCAGCACGTGACCCTTAGTTGTGTGGAGGCACAAGTTTCCTTTGCAGTTTTATGCTTCCCCTCAAGGATCTCCGGTGCAATTGTGGAAACCATGTCCGCTACCTTAATTTGTAAATCAGTCCTCAGTCCACATAACAGGCAACGTGATGCAGTGGCTAAAGCATTTGGGTTCAGATGTAAGAGAGCCAGGTTCAGATCCAGCTCCCTATTACATTTGCTCCAGGAAAACACACAAATTATACTAGAGGAGGAGTTCCTGAATGGTGGTCCGTGGACCACCAGTGGTCCATGAGCTTCATTCTGGTATTCTGTGGCATGTCTGCATGAAATATTCATTTTGATTTTCAATTATCTTCTATTGCTTCTTTTATTTCTTATATTGTATTTTATAGAATCATAGAGTTGGAAGGGGCCTATAAGGCCATCAAGTCCAACCCCCTGCTCAATGCAGGAATCCAAATCAAAGCATTCCCAACAGATGGCTGTCCAGCTGCCTCTTGAATGCCTCCAGTGTCGGAGAGCCCACTACCTCTCTAGGTAATTGGTTCCATTGTCGTATGGCTCTAACAGTTAGGAAGTCCTGATGTCCAGTCGAAATCTGGCTTCCTCCAACTTGAGCCCATCATTCCATGTTCTGCACTCTGGGATGATTGAGAAGAGATCCCGGCCCTCCTCTATCTGACAACCTTTCATGTACTTGAAGAGTGCTATCATATCTCCCCTCAGTCTTCTCTTCTCCAGGGAAAACATGCCCAGTTCTTTCAGTCTCTCCTCATAGGGTTTGGTTTCTAGTCCCCTGATCATTTCATTTCATTTCATTTTATTAAATTTATATGCCGTCCATAGCCGAAGCTCCCTGGGTGGTTCACAACAATCAACATAAAATACAATAAAATACAATGAAACACATATTTAAAACAGTCTTTAAAAGCTTAAAATCTAAAATTTAAAAACATAAACATTTTTACACATACTAAAATGCCTGGGAAAAGAGAAAAGTTTTAACCTGGCGCCGAAAAGATAGTAATGTTGGCGCCAGGCGTACCTCATCAGGAAGACTATTCCATAATTTGGGGGCCGCCTCTGAGAAGGCCCTCTTTCTTGTCACCACCCTCCGAGCCTTCCTCTGAGTAGGCACCCAGAGGAGGGTCTTCGATGCTGAGTGTAGCGTACGGGTAGGTTCATATCGGGAGAGGCGTTCCATCAGGTATTGTGGTCCCGCGCCGTATAAGGCTTTATAGGTTAAAACCAGCACCTTGAACCGGGCCCGGAAACATATAGGCAGCCAATCTTTGTTGCCCTCCTCTGAACCTGTTCCAGTTTGTCTGCATCCTTCTTGAAGTGCAGGGACCAGAACTGGATGCAGTATTGAAGATGAGGCCTACAGTGCTGAATAGAGGGGAACTAATACTTCATGCGATTTGGAAACTATACTTCTGTTAATGCAGCCTAATACAGCATTTGCCTTTTTTGCAGCTACATCACACTGTTGACTCATATTCAGCTTGTGATCAATGATAATTCCAAGATCCTTCTCACATGTTGTATGGCTGAGCCAAGTATCCGTTGAATGGAGGGAGGTGCCCAGAATGACAAAAAAGCTTGAGTAAAAAGTCAGTTTAATTCCATTTTACGCGTTGGGCTTTTTTTATACAATTTTAATTTACATAAATGGAATAAAACTGTGACTTTTTACTCAAGCTTTTTCGTCATTCTGGGCACCTCCCTCCATTCAACTGTTTCATTGAATGACATCCACTCTCTACCTACCTCTGAGCCAAGTATCCCCCATCTTATAACTGTGCATTTGGTTTCTTTTTCCTAAGTGTAGAACTTTGCATTTATCCCTGTTGAATTTCATTCTGTTGTTTTCAGCCCAATGCTCCAGCCTACCAAGGTACCTTTGAATTTTCTTTCTGTCTTCCACGGTATTAGCTATGCCCCCCAATTTTGCATCATCTGCATTATTATTGTATTATTATTTGAATTCTATGGAATGCAGACTGAAATACAACATTAGAAATAAAAAACAATAAAATACAATTAAAAATTATACAGCATCTAGCACAGTCACTACAATTGCTACAACAGGAAAAAAATCCTTAAATGGTCCACCAAGACCATCAGCAATTTTCAAGTGGTTCATGGGGGAAAAGGTTTGGAAAACACTGTGCTAGAATTTTTTGCAAGAACTACATGCACTGTAGATATCACAAAGACAGCTATAACCCATTGTCTATGTGGATCCTGGAACCCTTGTTTCCCATATACATGTATGTGGTTGTTTAAAGCAGAGCCACAACTTACATATTTGCTGTGGGAAACGCTAATGTAACACCAGTGTTTCCTGCACCAGCTGTAATGTACAGAGCCGCCCTTAGCCATGATATTCCTTGGCTAGCCTTTGGCAAGGCATCCTGTGTCTCTCCTCCTAATCTACCTCATATGGTTATTCTGAAGTTTAAAAAATGCAACTGAGCTTCTTGGAGAACATGCATGGTACAAAGTAAATAAAAATTACACTGAAGTGACATCTCAGGGAGCAGACAATATAACAGCAGTTGAATTAAAAGAAAAAAATGCACTTTGGAGATTAACCAATAGCCTGCTTCATCAAGTGCTGTGTCACAATTATACAAACCAATCTTTCTAGCCAGAGGCTAGAGCCTCACATGTTCTCCAGTGCATACGCTAAGTTCTTGTGTTCATAGGAAGCCATTTTGTAGGAGTAGAGGAATGTGAATGCACAACTGCTTCCTCCATTGAAATTAATTTGACTGCCACTGAGAGCCATGTGAACATAGTGTCGCTTCTACTTACCAAGATTGGGGGGGGGGGCAAGGTCAAGGCTTTATGTGTGCATTAGTGGGAGGAGGTCAGGACCCCAGGCACACCTGTGAAGCCAACCCAGCACTCCCTCCAGTGTGCCTGTGCAATCCCAACCTCACCACCACCCTAACCCCACATCATCCCAGTAAACGACAGCAACACTGCTGTCAGGAGGGCAGAGGCACAGCACTGTCCCACCATGCCAGCCGCTCCTGACCGTTACAATACTGTAATGTCTCTTTTTAAAAGAAAATTGATACAGTGAAACAGGAATGCTTATAATGTAAATGTCCATATGCATCTTCCATTTGCATACTTTTAAGCATGAATACTCATTCAGCTCATAAAACGCACAAACTATATTTTTCATCCCATTTTTAAAATCAACAATTAAAACAAAATACTCATTCATCTAGTTTCAAAAAATGTTTATTATATATGCTAACCGTTCTATCAAAAACAATTCTTGGGGGGAAAAAGCCTTGAAGAAAGCAGTTTCAACAGCTATGCCAACTATCTATATACTTGCTCACATCTGATGGGAATGATTCAAAACATATCATGACTGATAACACCGTAACTCTTCTATTCACCCAGGATTTTAAACTACATTTTATATGCTTATTAACCACTGTCAGTTTTATTATGTAGGTCACTCTGTTATAAGTTTTAAGTGTTTGGTGCTTTTTGTATTTGCTTTTTATTTTGTTCTTTGTTGCTGCATTTTACTATTTTTAATTTGCACTGTAAATGAACCTGGGATGTATAAAGGATGGCATATAAGTGTTCTAGGTACATAAATATATCCTGTTAACTGACATTGTGTAGCTATGGTCCTTCCACCACCACCTTGAAACAGCCTCTTCCCTTCCTTTTGTAAATACAGCATTATTACTTACCTCCCATCAATGGATTTGGTAGGTATGTTGGATGAGACTGGCTTTCTGATCCCTGGGATATGCTGGCATTTGCTTTTGCTCCTTTTACATCCATTGCAACACTGGACAGTCTGACTACTGTTATTTCACTTCACAGCTGAGATCATGAGAGTTCAAATTCCATCTTGCCTGTTAAAAAAATATCCCAAGTTCTATGAGTCATTTATTAAGCAGAATGTGTGCAAGGGAAGAACATTCTGCAGAAGACTGGGACTTACGTGCCAGCCTCAGATTTATAGGAACCCAAATACCTGGGCAATCCAGTTTAACAGAACACCTCTTCATTGACTGGGCTAAAAAGTACACAAAGATTTCGGGCACAGAGAACAAAGTGAGGGATGTGGCTGATGTCATATCCTTTCCAGAACCATGTCCAATCAGCAAGTCTGCCTTCTGTTTTTATAAAGAAAGGAACTTCTCAGTTGCCAAAAAAACAAGTCAGAAAGAGCCAGTTTAACTACCTCAGCAAACTCTGCCTTCAGGGGATTTATAACAGAGAGAAACAGAGAGAAAAGGGGGGAGTTTAGTGCCGTTTGCTTTTATCAGAAGACACAAATTAATTTGTTTTCAAACACAACATCAGACATTTAAAAAGAGTGTGATTACATGCAGAAATGGCAAACTGAATCCTTTTCGCACAGAAGTGATTGCCACATACCATGAGAATATTGAAACCACATGTTCAGAGAGCTGTGTTTTCAACTAGTCCTTTATACTTCCTATGGCATGAAAAGCACAGTGTTAGGCAGGCTTCTTTATGAAACTGCATTTTAATATTTTGACCCTAAATGAACTCAACACAATGCAGGATAAGGGAAAACAAAGCAAAACACCATTAAAACCAACACACCAATTAAAATAACAGTTTCATTCATCCATCTGCCATGCCCATCCATTTCTATTTAGATAATTAACATTACATTCAGTTTTGTGCATATTTTTAACTGAATAGAAACGATTAGCATTTAGCAACTTTATTAACTTAGTGGCCCTTCAAGGAGAAATGGCTGGCAACTCCCCAAGTAGAATTAAACAAAAACAGAGAAGCAACACCCACTCATGACCTTGGCCTAGGGCTGGCTGAGAACGCAAAAAAGGAGAAGAGTGGCATCTCATCACGGACTCAGCACTGGTCTCTGGAAGAGTGCAGAGACTGGAATGCATCAAGATGCTCTCTTCTATTTTTTTTTTAACTGAACTACATATATTTGTCTTTCACAATCCCTTGCAGTTTGGGACCAGGATACCTAAAAGATTATGTCACTCATTCCTATATAACCAACCAATCACTGTGTTCTGCAGGAGAAGGCATCCTGCAGATACCATCCTATCAGGTTTGTTCTGCATGATGTTGTAATCTGGCCTTTAGTATAGCAGCACCTACCCTTTGGAACTCTCTTCCACTGCATATCTCACAGACACCTCTTCTAATGCCTTTCAACAAGACATCTAAATGAGGCCCTTGCCCCAGCTGGTATCTGTGCTGGATTTGAAATTATTTAATGTATATGTTGTTGTTGGAGTGTGTGTGTGTGTATGTGTGTGCATACATTGTGTGTGTTGTAAAAATGTGTTTGTATATATGTAAGTGTTTTAACTGTTTTTATAGAGCTGGTGTGTAGTGGTTAGTGTGTTGGACTATGACCTGGGAGACCAGGGTTTGAATCCCCGCATAGCCATGAAGCTCACTGGCTGACCTTGGGCCAGTCACTGCCTCTCAGCCGCAGAGGAAGGCAATGATAAATCACCTCTGAATACAGCTTACCATGAAAACTCTATTCATAGGCTCGCCATAAGTTGGAATCGACTTGAAGGCAGTCCATTTCCATATATGTTTTATATGTGTTTGCATTATATTGTAAATCCCATACAAGGGAGCAACACATTCAGCGACAACAATAAAAGAAGAAATATTTTGAAAATTCTACATTTGGATCCCCCAGAGAAGAAAGGCCCTGGGGTGGATGGTGGTGAAACCAATGAGGAATATATCCTGGAATCTGATGATGATAAAGATGAATGGAAGACAGTGAGAAGGAAAAGACCTCAAAAAACATGACAGGATAAAGAAGAAAGGAACAATTATGATGGCAGCTATCCCCTGCAACACTCTCTGCGCAATTTGCCAAATTGCAGGAGATAAAAATTATATACTGTACATATTAAGCCAGGGTAACTAATTTTGTTTAGGCATTGCAGCACATATGGGAAAAAATAGAAAAGGCAATGAGAGGTACTGAGCTACGTGGCTATTCTATGAAGGAATAGAACAGTATTTGAGCAGTTTATTTCTGTTTATATAATTTTTACAGTGTAAGGGGGGAAGGGGGGATTTGATTTAATTTAATTTATATATATATATATTCTTTTTCTTAAGCTAATGGAACAAGCGGAACGTGAAGCATGTTTTGGGGGAAGAGTAACATTGATGTTAATTGGTTTATTATTAGCTTTAATGCTCACCACCACCACTCGCATCTGTGGTGTAGTCAAGGCTCAAAAGGTGGGGTATATTGGCGGGGTTAACTGAGAAAGGGGGGAGGGAAGTTCTGGAACAAGGGGAAAAGGGGATGGGAAGGGGAAAAGACGACCACCCATTTTAACTAAAAAAGGAGCCTATAAACAGTCTGAGTTGGTAATGTGCTCAAATGAATATAAAAGCTGAACTGAAGATCATTACATTAAACGTAAAGGAGATGGGTTCCGCAATAAAGAGAAATGGGCTGTACAAACTGGTTAAAAACCTGCAATCCAAGATCTTAATGTTGCAGGAAACCCATGGTGCAAAATTAACTGATGGTCTTTTAAACAACAAAATATGGAAGCATTAATTCTGAGCAAAGGGGTCAAATAAGGCAAGAGGAGTAGCACTATTGATTACGGATGATTTAGATTTTGAACCTACAAGAAGCTTTACAGATAAACAAGGAAGATTCCTTTTTGCAGAAGAAAAATTGGCCGGACTAGGATTAATTCACTAATAGGCAAAAAACTTTGCAGTTTAAGAACGTACCTATAGCCAACCGATATTTCTATCAAACTTTTAAAAGCAGGGAAATTGGGCAGCTATAGTGAATGCACTAGGGGAGCAGGAGACCTGACCTCCTCTCTGAGATATTGTACTGCCCTACAAATTTGTCACAGTACAAACATAGTTTGGGTTGGTCTTTCACAGTCCAATCTACTTCCTGTGTAGCTTGGAAGAATTTGGTAACATGTGCCTCTGAGCACATAACTGCCCAATTTCCATGCTTTTTAAAGTTTGATAGAAATATCTGTGGGCTATAGGTACATTTTTAAACCACAAGATTTTTTTTGCCTATTAGGGAATTTCTCTGCTTTTTAATCTGGGAGGTAAGAAATGGGATCCTGCGCAAGTTTGCTGAGAACAGATTGATCATTTGCATGTTTATTGAATTCAGTGGGATTTACTTCCCTGCAATCATGTTTAGGTTGGGTGTAACTGACCACTGGTGGTAGGAGGAGGGAAGGAAGAAGAAGGGCAGGGGTAGGGAAGGAGGAGGGAGGGGAGGAGGAAAGGCAGAGGGGACAAGGGGGAGGGGAGCAGGTGGGAGGAGAAGGGGAGGAGGAAAAGGGGAGGTTTGATCATTTGCATGCTTATTGAGTTCAGTGGGATTTACTCCCATGCAACCATGCTTAGGATAGATGAAACTGACCAAGAGGAAGGGAGAGCTGAGAGTTGCTAGGAGACGCCACTCTGGCCACTAGAGCTTTGTCAGGGGAATAGGAGTCTCCTCTTAGTACCCTTCACAAACTACACTTCCCAGGATTCTTTGGGGGAAGCCAATTTGTCAAAAGTTATCCAAGTTATCATTGAGTTCCAGCCAAAAATTCTTAAATTAATTAAAAATCAGTCAGGCATTTTTTTTAACTTGTAACTGCAGAAGATGAAGGTCAGAGTATGGGGCAAGGTCAGCAATAGGATTATAGATACTCTGTGAGCATGGCTGATATTTAATTAATTTCAACAGATTATGAGAACTCTGACAGAAAAAAGTCCAAAAAGGGTCTGGTTTTTCTCTCTCTCTTTTTACACTTTGAACTCTCAATTCTCTTTGTTTTGTGTATCACCATGAACATTTAGAGGGTTGTTAAGCAAGCATTTCTGAGTTCAGGACTATAAGTTTTGTAAGGCTTTGTTTTGAAATGAGTTTATGGGAAGCATCAGAATGGCATGGGGTATTTTCAATTTAACATTGTGGAATGCGAAAAATCCATGCTGACTATAGTCTACAGCCACTCTTGTGGCTGTATAATACATGGATGCGTCTGACAGTCTGGTTACTGACTTAATTTCACATAACTGACAGAGAACTAAAGCAGCAGCAGGAGTTATATATCAGAAATGAATGATGAGAACTGGCAGGGCAATGTATGAACAGTAGCATTATGTCTGCTTTCACTATGCCCATTATCCAGTCTTTTCAACAATGCATGTTTTTCACTATACTATAAAAATAATGGCAAATCAGAGTCAATTGAAATTTCCCACACTACTGGTTTTGTTTTTTTAATCATCATTCCCTCTATTTCTGATGTTGAGATATAACTGCCATCACTTATGTATCCAAAATGGACTACCGTTCTGCATGCACAAGAGGAAACTATTAGTAGCTTTGTGGAACCCTCAAGTTTGTAGGAGAAAGAAACCATGTTGGGGGAGGGCCTGAAAAGGCAGGTCTCCAAAGACCCCCTAATGAACATGCTCAGTAGTCACAGAATGCTGACCCAACTGTTGGGGAAGATAGAACAATGGGTGGGAGAAGGAATGGGGTATCCTGGGCATGGCATGGCTGACTAACTGGAACATTGAGAAGGAACATACCAAATTACAACATTTTGTTGCAGGTCCCACTTGTACTAGTAAATTCCAATCTTTAGCGCTCATACCATGTTCAGTATGTACACAAATGAATACACACACTGTGGCAGCCAAATCCTATCCCCAACCTACAGATGTTCAGTTGAAGGTCAGAAATGATCCTGTGTACAAACTGTACATGCACACAAAACATGAGTACAAGCGCTGTCCACATAATTGGGAACCTTGATTTTTGCAGTGTCAATCATGACCTTCAACTGATCGCATGTGTGTCAGGGGAGGCCTTGCTACTGTGATCCTACAGCTCCTTCCGCTTGTGTTCAGTGTACTTGCATAGAACATGTGAAGAGGACTATTATAGGATGAGTGGAATGTATGTGGAGAGAGCGCTCTATATTGCAAGGATCCCAAGGGACATATTGTCCTGGGGTGTGATCTAGCCACTAATACGTAAACCTGCTCCTACCCCCATTCTGCTTCTTCACCTCTTCTGGCTTTAAATGTGTATCCAAGGGTGGTATGCATGCTGGCGTCTCCCCCTCTACAGATAATTGTTGTCATGAGCTTAAGTGGAACACTGTCATTTAGACAACTCCTGGGACAGGTAGGGATGGAGGGGAAATTTGATTTGGTTCACATTTAAAGCTGAATGCATGAAATCTGCAATTTCCACAATAATATGAGCTCTGAAACACAGTCATCTTTAAAAATTTGCATTTATCAAAATTTTGCAATGCAGTTCTCCAAATAATGTTTTTAAAAATGCAAACATTATGGGAAAGTGTGCATAAAAACAAATATATTTGTGAAAATAACATACAAACATGAATTATGAGAAATTGCTTGCAAAAATGTGTACATTAGTCAAAACTGCATACAAAAGTGTGTTTAGTAGGAGAAATTTGCACTAAATGCTGAAGAATTTCATGAGGATTTTTTTTTTAAAATTGCAAATTGCTACAGAACCAAATTTAAGGCTGGAAAAATGAGAAACTGAGAGAACCAAAATTAACAGCTCTTTCCGTCCCAAGGCATAAGTTTGGGGTGGTTACTCATTAGTAGATAGGCTCTTAGGAAACAGATTCAGCCTATTACTTGGTTCTTGTCAAAAGTACCTTTGCTATGGATCTTAAACAAATGACTGAATTGCTCATAATTAGAAAGAAACTTCCTTCCATGTTGATGTTACATAACAAACCAACAGAGGTGGATGGGTTGTTTGGAAACAATCCCATTTTGAAACAGCAAGGCCAAGGCTAAATACAGACTGCTGGACTAGTTAGGCCTGATGCCTGCTGCGGGCTCACTTTTTGAATGGGGCAAAATTGTGGCCAGCAGATAGCTCCCTTCAGAGAAACTCTAGAGTCTCTAGACCTTAAGAAAACTCATGGGATCTTACCTAGTCATACTAGATCCCCAGACACTTCCTTTCAGCTTGCTATCAGAAATGACCTTAGAGAAGCAGGGAAGAGGAAGAGGAAGTAAACAGGAAGGATATGACTCTTAGCACTTGGAGCAATCTCCTTCCTGTTCCCTCCCTCTCTCTGCCACTTCACTGCTGTACCAGTTTCATTTCTTCCAGCAAGCTGAAAGGAAGTCTTTAGGGATCCAGTATGAATAGGTAAGATCCCACAAGCTTTCTTGAGGCCTAACATTTCTCCCAAGAGGCCTATCTGCTGGAGATGGCTAGCGGTTTTTACTGGAAGGAAAGGAAGCAAGGCCATTGCTTAGCAACCAGGTGACACTGCTAGTCTTCTGTCCTTATTCTGAGACAAGGAATAGAGCTGGCAGAGAGGGGAAACATGAGGTGCTTGAAGAAGCCGAGTTTTTTCTCATACCTTCCCTGCCTTCTGCCTAATGACCCTGGAATTGATGTCCAAAACATTCTCATGGATTTTTTACGCTGTTGTGGCATCAGCTTTTTAGATAGATAGCAGTAGCAAGCTGATGATACACATTAAAAGCCTTGCGGCCTACTGCCGAAATAAAGCATAGACACCGTTTATTGGGTTGAATCATGGGCCACTTTATTAAACAGAATACAATCAGCATAATGGACCGGCAGGGGGTAAATAAAGTGCGGGAGAATCCTGCTGAGCCAGGCAAAGCCTGCTTGCAGCTATAGGGCGACCAGACCTTGTCTGAGCCAGGGGCTGCCCTGTGCCAGACCCCCAGCTCAGGCAACACCCCGAGGATGTGTAGGGGGTCCAACCCACGTCACCGCCCCCTGGGGCCCTGAAATCCTGAGCGGATGAGGCACGTTGGCCCCAAAGGCGGCACGTATTCTGCCCCCGGGCCATATAGCCCTGAGCTGCAGGCCTCCGGACCGCCTATCACCCCCAAAGGTGCCTAAAGGTGGCACCTAGCTGCCTTTCCCTTTTAACCCTTTTCCCGCACTTCTTTGCCACAGAAGGGGGACAAGCCTCTGCTTAGTCCCCCTTCACCCCACACCGCATAAAAATTTCACGTAGGCCCCCCTGCAGGTCCATTAAGAAGACATCATTCCCCGTGTCTGTCAGATGCACACCGTCTGGCCGAAACAACTCGACCCTGTCATGTCTAATTTCTGGATGGTGAATGACTGAACCCCCAGCGTCCATAAGTGCCCTCTGAATTTACCTGTTCACCTTCTTGCAGGCTCTGTCCATCCCCCGCGGATCACCCGTGCACCTCCAGCTCCTGTGCGGCAGGATGTCCGACCACACCAAGTGCACCCCCAGCCAGCGACGTGCAATGGCCCGGAGGTCACTACAGGCTTGCTCAATCAGTGCCTTGCCCTTCAACAGGCCCAAGTCATTACCTCCCAGGTGGATAACCAGAAACTGGGGGACCGCCCGCTCCACTGCCGGCTGGAACAATGCAGGAAGGAGCCCATCCCAACGCATCCCACGGCGGCCGAGCCAGTGCACCAAGGCCCATTGACTGAGCCCCAGCTGCATGCCAAAACGTGACTTCGCTGCTCTGCGGCCTGCCCAGAAAACCATGCTGTGGCCGCAGAGTAGGATGCGTGCCTGCTCCATTCCTTTCCAGCGGCCTGTCAAAAATAATAACAATGAATGTCAGGAGGCAGAGTAATAATTAGGAGCCGGCCTTCTGCGACTCCACCAGTGGTCTAATATAAGTTTCATACGCATTCGAACGCCACCTGCCCATTTCCTGTAGCCTATCCTTTGGGAAGCCTAGGTGGGCAGCAGTGGAGGCCGCACCTATCCTGAAGGAGTGTGTCCCAAACTTTCGAGGGTCAACGCCCAAGTTGTGCAGCACGGCCTTGGCCACCGTCCAGAACTGGTACTTGGTGAGGGGGTGAGTGTCCTTGTGTGTGAATAGATACCCCGGGTGCGGCCCCCGAACCGCTGTAAAGCGCCGCAGGGCTGTGATGGGGCAGATCTCCTTTTGCTGGCAAGGGGCTAACGCTATCAGCCGTCCCTTTCCATGTTGGTCCGTCTTGGAACGTCTAAGTCACAGGAGGGCACGCTCTGCCTCCCAGCTGAGGTCCGAGACCATAAGGGCCCGATAGGAGCCATCTGCCTTTGATCCCGCCACCACCTCCCCAATTCTAAAGGCCCCAAAAAACAGGGTGAGGGCGGCTGTGTGAAATAGCCGTTCTTCGAAAGGGGAAGAACATAAATCCCTCCACTGCCCCTGCAAGCCAAACAGCAGTTCTGGGGAGATGGGAAGGCGGGCATCAGGGGTGCTTGGGCACCCACGGGACCAGCCCTCCATCATGCGGCAGACCCTGAAGTCGCCCGTGTGGTTCTGGAAGCCCTGGGCCTTTGCCAGGAAAGAAAGCCCTGAGAGCTTACCTCTGATAGTCCTAACTGAGAGGCCCCTCCCCTTTTCCTTCACGCAGAACGCCATAAGATGCTCCACAGGTATGGGCCACTCCTGTGCATAGCCTCTGGACTCCCTGAAATGTGACAGCTCCCTACCTGCTCCCCGGTAGCTGGACATGGTGCTGGGTGCCACGGACAGGTTTATGGCCCTCTCCGCTTTCTTCCTCCAATCTGCCATAGCGCTGGGGGAACCACCTCCGGTTGAGCCCTTGCCCACGGTGCCAGCTGGCGGAACCTCTCCATCTGGTTCCGTGATAGAGCATCGGCAATATTGTTATCAATACCTGGTACGTGGCGTGCCAGGAACAGGATATTATAGCGCAAACATTGAAGCACAAATGCTTGCACCAGGCTCATGACATTGGAGTTCTTTGAAGACAAGGTGTTGATAACCTGTACTGTGGGGAGGTTGTCGCACCAAAAGTGGACTGTGGAGTTACACAAGTTCTCGTGCCAAAGGGGCACGGCCACCACAATGGGAAAGAACTCCAGGAACGTAAGGTTCCGGGTTAACCCGGCCTGCGCCCATTCTTGTGGCCAGCTACCCTGGCACCATGCGTCGTTAAAAATAACCCCAAAACCACAGGAACCTGAGGCGTCTGAGTGCACCTGCAGCTCGGCTTCCAGCAGGCGCTCCCTCCTCCATAGGGATATCCCATTGAATTCCCGTAGGAAGGTGGACCACACTGCCAGGTCGGCCCTAAGAGTGGCTGTGACCCGTGTGTGGTGGTGTGGGTGCGATAGACCAGCCATGGTGTCGTACATGCGTTGCATAAATGCACGCCCGGGTGCCACCACCCTACACGCAAAGTTCATGTGACCAGCCAGCTCCTGCAGGGTGGCCAGCATCACCTTCCTGGATTGGATGACCTCCGTGATTTTCCCCCTAAGGGCCACCAGCTTGTCCTGAGGGAGCCCACAGCACTGGGCTATGGTGTCGATCTCGATGCCCAGAAAGGTGAGACTTGTGGATGGTCCCTCGGTTTTCTCAGCTGCGAGGGGGACCCCGAGTTCCTCCGCCAGCCCTGCGAAATGGGCCATAAAGGCCTTACAGGTGCCGGCGTTGGCAGGGCCGGCAAACAGGTAGTCATCCAGATAGTGCACCACAGATTGCAGGCCTGCCCTACCCCTGACTGCCCACTCCAGGAACGAACTGAAGCGCTCAAACACCGAACATGAAATCGAGCACCCCATGGGTAATGCCCTATCCATGTAATATCTGCCAGCGAACATAAAGCCCAGCAGTTCAAAGTCCCGTGGGTGAACCGGGAGGAGACGGAAAGCTGACTTGATGTCACATTTCCCCATGAGGGCCCCAGTCCCGCAATTCTTAACCATCTGCACCGCTGAGTCGAATGATGTGTAGTGGACAGAACATAGTTCCGGCGGGATGAAGTCGTTGACAGACTCGCCCCGAGGGAAAGATAGGTGGTGTATGAGGCGAAATTCGCCTGGCACCTTTTTGGGAATGAGGCCCAGTGGAGAAGCTCTAAGGGAGGGCACGGGTGGCACTGCGAAGGGGCCCAATACTCTGCCAGCCTTAACCTCCTTGTCTATTTTGTTTTGCACGACTGATTCCATGCCCAACACTGATTTGAGATTGCGGGACATAAAGGCCCGCCTGGGGCCCAAGTAGGGAATCCTAAACCCCGTAGTGAAGCCTTCCAGCAGAAACTGTGCATCTGGGACGAGTGGGTAATGACTAAGTAAATCCTGGAGCTTCGTAAGCTTAACTGGGCTGGGGCCCTTTTCCTTGAGCTGTCCCAGGAGCCCCCGGCTTCCTAGAGCCAGCGGGGTCCCTGCCCCTAAAGGGGCAGCCCCTGGGGCAGCCTGTGCAGGTGTGGGGCCCTCCACATATCGCACACTCATGCCGGAATCTGCAAGAGCTCCGACCACAGTGGCCTCGGGAGCTAAACTCCCAACAAAGCAGGCGGGGTTGAACCCCCTGCCCCGCAGGCCCGCGGGAAGGAGCTGCGGCTGACTGCCTAGCTAAGAGGTGTCCACTGTCCATCCTGTCCCCAGCTACAGGCTTGGAGTGGGACATAAACTGAAGCCACAGGTCTGGCTCCTTTCTGTCCCAGGGGAGTGAAGTATCAAAGGCAGCCCTCATGCGGAACGCCTGATCATAGGCGAGCCATGCCGTCCCTTGGAACTCAGAGTAACCCCGATATATAATGTCGAGGTATTTAACAAGTACTGAGCCCTTCTGCGGATGCTTCTGCATCACCACTCCCATGTAAGTTAGGAATGCTGGGAGCCAGTTAGGCCAAGTGTGCTCTATACGTCGCCGCCTGGCTTTATCCGTCTCCGTCTCCTCCCCTTTGTCCTTGTCCCTCTTGGCTGGCTCCCTATATAACAGGGAGAACAGATCCACATACTCCCCTTTCCATATTTTTTCCTTGGTGGCAGGCAGGAGGTGGAAGCCTAGAGGGGCAGATGTCTCCCCAAAAGCATCATCCCCCACTGAGCCTAGTGGGTCATCATTCTGTGCTAGAGGGGCCACGGGTGAGAGGACCCCCTTACCTGCCAGCGCCCCCACCGGTGACTGCCACACCTGCCCACAGGCCTCCCCCAACTGCTGCCGAGGTGTCCTATCTCCCATCCCTGCGGGACGCCCTGATTGCCCATAGCCCTCCGTCATAGCTGGCGGAGAAAAGGGCCAGTATGGAAACCCCATGGGGGCCAGTTCCACTGCGGTTGACCCTGTGGTTGTACACAGAGAGGGGACTCACCCAGTGTGCCATCTGATGTGGACCCTCTGGAGGTCTGAGAGGTGGGAGCTGTCCCCGACGCTGCACCAGTTGTCCTCACGTCAGCCCTGCTGGGCCCAGCCTCCAGCGTGTCCAGCCGAGCTAGGATGGCGTCAATAGCAGTGTTGTTAGCCCCATTCCCGGTGCACTGTGTTTTCGCATGGGCTGACTTAGCTGGTGGCTCATTTGCCCTTGCAGGCCTAGATTGTGCCCGGGGGGCCTCGGGCTGCAAGCCACTCTGGGGCACGTTAGGCTGGCGTAAGCCACCGTGCGGTGCATTGGGCTGGCCTGAGCCACGCTGTGGCATCTCAGGTTGCTGTGGGCTGCGCTCCAGTGCTTCCAGCCTAGCCAGAATGGCTGCCCATGGTGGCCCATTGTCCTCCAAAGCCGCCGGGGGCGGGCGCCCCCCCTTTCCTCTCAGGGCCTTGCCTTTTCCCTTCGGCCCACCTTGCCCCTTCTTGGGTGGCATCCTTAGTTTGCAGAAGTGGGAGTGGGCCCAATAAACCTGGCAACACCAGTGATACTATGGCCTGAGCACAACCCAACTAAGGAACGGCCAGTGATCGGGGGGGGCAAAACAGCCGCTGCCAGCGGCCGGTGCTGTCCGCTAATTCCACCCACGTGCTTACTTTGGGCAGGCGATATGCCGCGGCAAGGAAGGGGGGCCCGCCTGCCTCAGCTAGTGCTAGCCACTTAGGAAGGGTGCCGATCTACCGCCCAAAGGGTGGCTCCGTGTGCCAACCGCAAGGCCGCTGGGCCACCAAGGAGCTGTAGAGGCCCGCCACAGCTGGGTTGGCCTTCCCTCTGCCTTCCACGCGACGGAACAGCCGCCGGGAAGAAGAGCGCCCCCCGGAACCTTTGGCCGCAAGGCCTCTTATGTGCCGCCGCCTCTGCTGCCATTGCTCTGTGCGGGCTCTTCCTTCCCGCTGTTGTGCAGCTGAAGCTGATGCAGAAGCTGAAGCTGGAGAAGCCGCCACCGCCGCTGCTGCTGCTGCCGTTGCCGCCGAAATTCAAAGGAGGGCGGGAAGCCGGCAGCCCAGCCTTAAGTACCCTGGGCTGCCCTGCCCTCCTAGGTGCATGCTGCGTCAGCACCTGACGCGCATGCACCCCCCAACATGGCGGCACGGCATCGGCTGCAGCTGCAAAGCTCGCCCCTTTGGCCCGGTAAGTACCGGGTGCGGAGCAGGATTTGCTTGTACTGGAATAAATGTGTCCTGTTTTCAGACTCTTCTGATCTGTATGCATACCAAATTCCTTCTTATAGCTATATAAATAAAGCAGTTGAAATATTTAGAAGTTGTTTCAAAATGTCAAATAACTGGAACAGACCTAATCTTTTTGAAAACATTAGACAAGAGGTATTGAATGTTGTTTAATTATAGCTAGGGGATTTTTTGACAATTCTGTTGTACTACAGTGGCAATTGTTTATCTGTGTTAATCTGAATAACTTAAGTTTTAGAACAATAACAATACTAAAAAAATGTATGTAAAAAATAAAATATGTAAAATACATGTTTATAAAAATAATCCTGCAGCTGACAAGTTATTAAACACTGCAGGGAAGGTGCTGCTCCGTGGTATGCCTCAGATGACCATTTTACTACTATCTGGACTTGATGTGGGATTAAAATTCACTTTACAACTTGGCAGGATAATACAGACACCAAGCTTACTAAACAGTTACATGGTCATTGTGCTACCACTTGGTAAATGGCTATCTGTGTCCAGCTTACTAACAAATTTATTTATTTATTTATTAAATTTATTGGTCACTTTGCTTCACAAATGGGAACCCAAAGCAACCTACAATCAATGTTTGGAGATGATAGAGGAGTTAGTGATATTTTCTTATATTACTGTTTCACGCATTCCAGGTTCAAGGCTTGCCACTAGAAACATTCAGAAATGAAGCCTTGGCCGCTAATGGATGAGCCCAAGGGCCGTCACTCCAGCTTCCTGTTCTCACACTGGCCAGCCAGATCCCTATGGGAAGCTTGAAAGCAAGGCCTGTGTGCAATAGCACGCTGTACGCTTGTGATTCCCAGCAGCTGGTATTCAGAATCATATTGCCTCTGATAGCCAAATCCTCCATGCTCAGATGCTTCTCCTGCTGACCTGATTTTGTGGAGTGGGGAAGCAAATTCTTTCTGAAATAAATGCAGGAGGATTCAAAATGTGCATCTAGTCTCAGAACACTATCCTATATACAAACAAATACATCTAGCTTTTAATGGCAATGGAAATTACACACAGATAATTTTTCACAAGCATGAAAATAACTGCATTCAATAATGGACCAGATATTAATTTTGTTAATTAAAACAAAAATCTTTAAAGGATTTAATCAACATTTACATCAGTTAAAATTTAAGAAAACTGATGTGCTGGGGGTGTGGTACTCCTGTTCAAGGATCTGAATCACACATTGGGGTATGGTTAACCACAGGGAAGGTATGAGAGGAATCCTAGAGCCCCTTTTAAGGGTTTGGAAAAATACTCTTGACAGAATGTTGCAGCTGGAACCATGTATCTATATAAAGAAATGGGTTCTGAAAGTACTAATAGTAACAACATGCCTAACTACTGTATACTGGAAAATGCACACGGCTGCACTACATTATAAAATGGGTAAAACAAATACATGGTTAGCAAATGAACATCGTGTATATTTGTCCAGAAATGTTTCCAGCTCAGTGTTTTAAAGGGGGCAATGTACAAAGCACTTTTGGTTTGTTGGTTCAATATTAGCTTCTGGTTTCTCTTACAGGAATAGGAAGGGGCATTGAGGCGACACTGATATGACTAGTGGCTCAGTATAGTTGCAGTATATCTTGTCTTTACT
The DNA here is from genome assembly GCF_030035675.1 of Rhineura floridana. Classification (NCBI taxonomy): domain Eukaryota; kingdom Metazoa; phylum Chordata; class Lepidosauria; order Squamata; family Rhineuridae; genus Rhineura; species Rhineura floridana. Next base: position 75,211,178 of record NC_084484.1, read on the forward strand.
AAAAAATAAAACTGGTTATGGCCCTCTTTCCTAGTACACAGTGATCATGCATTTTCTAATAGGTATTGACTTTGCTGGTTGAGCAAGGCTTCAAAAAGGTAACGCCATTCAATTGAAATAAAATATATGCCCCAAAGCCAAGCATGACACTTATACTGGAATACTGATATATTTGCTGAACAGAATGCTTTCCTTAAAATGTTCAGTGTTGCATCGCAGCGTTGATGTAACTTGCTGACATAGCACAGATTATAATTGCATTTTCCAGTCTGATTATGTTCAGTTTGAAATGAACTTTCACTTGAAAGGAGAATTTGTTTACTACCAGATACATGTACACAATCAAAATATTTTGCTGTGGATGCCAGTATGTATGAAAGTTCACATCTATTTTGCTGTGATTACATAAAAACTTCTTCTTTTAGGCAAAATATTATATGAGAAGTAAACTTTCAACAGCCTCCAGAACAGGCTTTCCACAGAAAAGAATGCACAGATGTCATTTTCAATCTTGCTATATTATGGTATACATCATATAGATGTAGTAGATGCCAGTTAATATTGACCTTGGTTGTAATATATTAACAATCTTTTTCATTGTTTTTATCACCCTACAGACAAGTGTAAAGTTATCGGAATAAAAGAAAATCTTCAATTTGTTCAGGTAGGTGTAGTTTGTGGACTAAATAAAGGCATGAACGACCCAAGCATTTTCGGATACACAGTCGGCACAGTTGGGCCAGTCTAGGCGGTCCTGGAGAAAAGAAAAAGTGGTGTGAATTCACGAATGCCAACTCAAACATATGTACAGCATATGGATGGATGGATATATTTATTACGGTCATAGACCAATAAATGTACAGCATATATCAATGGGCAGAAATCTAGTTCATACAATGAGATTGTGAATCAAGGGTAGCAAAATCCAGATAGACAGACAGATAGGTAGATAAAAATGCCATCAAAACTTAGATTTGAGCTTCCATTGGAACATATATGATTTGTTCTCATGATTTGAGAACATAGATGGCTCAATGTTTAACTCAATAAATAATTTTTGAACCACAATAGTACATATCCTGGACTTTAGTTAAACCAAATTAATTTCTTAAAAATTGAGCTGTTCTGCATATAGATACTCTGGAACAGCCTGGTGTGGCCCTCCATATGCTGCTGAACTACAATTCCTATCAGCCCTGGCCATTGGCAATGTTTACTCAGGCTGACGGGAGTTGTAGTTGAGCAGCATATGGAGGGCCAAAGGTTCCCCACATCTGCTCTACAATCTATCTGGTAGCTTACGATTTCTATTTTTGCTTTGCACTTTAATAAGAGCCTCTAAAGTTCTGAAATGGTGCAGGCACAGGGTTTCCCAGATATTCAGACATATAAAGGCAAAGCAGAACACTTTCTTCCCCCATCCCCTTATATTTCATTTGTATAACCATGATCTCAAATCCTCTCATAGTCATGGAGAATGAACACATAAAAATATGTGTGGACAACAATAAAGCCTCACAATTTACAATAAACAGGATGGTGGAAAATTTCTGAACTGTTACCTTCCTGAAGCAACAAAGCCCGTTCGACAGAGCTGTTAGGTGCAGCAAGATCAAGAGCACATTTTAACTCAGAATTTCTCCACTTCAAGCTGGCCCCATAGTCTGTTAACAAGTTGACAATTTCTGCACTGGATTTTCTAGCGGCTGCATGAAGTGGGGTGTCCAGCTGCTTGCCCAGGTCGACACTAGCTCCTTAAAAAGAACCCATGGAGATCAAAGCAAAGTGGTTAGCATTACATGGCATGGAAGCAAGGCAACTAGGCAAACATTGGTTTCGTTCTTTCATACTGTTTGTTAAAATTGGAGTAGATTCACTTTTTTAAATATTTATATGACAGCAGGATTATATATAATCACATGATTATATGTAAATATTTTTTTCTGAGGAACAGATAACAGAGGTAACATGAAAAGAGCCAGCAGAGAATTGTCGTCTACCCAAACTGAATATTTGCAGTTTCAGATGCTTCATCCATAATGATGAATGTTCTTAAAAGTAACATGTTTTAAACATCTAGTAACTATGAATACCTAATGTGATCTTCTCATTCATAGAGAGCTCCTATAACTGAAGGAAGGGCACAGCTGCTCCCCTCATAGCAAGTGCAGGCGCTGGAGAAGCCACACTTTTGAATCTTCTCCTTCCAGGGAGCTAATAAAGAGCATGCTTCCAGATATTATCAACCTTAAACTGATTGCAACTAAAGCTAGAATGCTGCAAGAGAAATATAATTCATAATCTCAAAAATATTAAGTCAGCAGATAGGAATAATTTGGTAATGCCACTAGTGTTTCGTTGCCAACTGACTGGAAGTAATGGGTCTAAACTACTGTGGCAGGATAGAGGATGTAGACATTTATTGTGAGGTTATTGTGAGGATATTGTGAGGTTATTCATTCTCTCATTCATTCACACACGTGAATTTCTAATACAGGGAGTGGAAAGGGAGAGAAGGGAACTGTAGATGTAATATTTCTAAAAAGGAGAAAAACAAAATATAAACAATGAATGAGAGTTGGTATAGTGTAGTGACTAAGGGCTCATCCAAACGGAGCAAGATAATCCACGTTTTCCATATCCGGTTCATCATCTGACAGTCCTCACTTTGCCTGTTTGTTCGCTCTTTCCCAATAAAAAAAATGCTTTTTTTGCGCCCACAAACGCAGTGAGAGGACCCGTACTTCTTCTTGCTTTTTCCCAGCTCCGCCCATAACATTCCCCCCTATCAGCCAATTGGTCCGCAAAAATATGACGTATGCTTCTCTCCCCCTTTGCAACAAAGCACAACAAGGCGCATGCACTTGAATGTACAAGTGCGAAAGTTTGAATTTCCTGATGGTTTGGTAGTAGAGGCTGTAATGGAGTTCCTTGTCGCTCACCACTCTGGAGCAGCGCCGGCCGGGGTGTGTGTCTCCAGGTGCCCCTGACCATCCAGGGGGATTGTGGGCAGTGCAAGGGATCAGCGCTTGTAATCGCTGGGCAAATCCTCCCATAACCCTTGGGCTCATTCACTGCAGGGTTCAGCCCCGGACCATTATGTGGCTCGGCGGCAGGAATGCTGCCCCTGAGGGAAGCAAACAGCCCCCCCCACGGGTGGCTGCTCTTGGCTCGGGCAGGGAATGCGGGCAAACAGCCCCGCGTGCTGCTATGTCAATCTGCGCTGAAGCGACCAGCACAGGCTTTGCGGTGTTCCCTCCGATAAAAGAAACATGCAAACCACTTATATGCCTATAATTCCTGTATTTTTGTTTGTTTGTATTTGTGATATTTCGCAAAACCGACTGTATGCTTTTCTTTCTACCTTTACACATATTAACGTTTCTGGAGATACACATGATTGCAATTCCACTTATTTCTCCAGAATAGCAAGTAACGATGTGTCATGTCTAGGAAGGTAGACCACTAGTGTCTATGGTTGTGGGTGGCTGAGACACTCTAGCAAACCACTTATATGCCAATAATTCTTGTGGGTTTTTTGCTTGTATTTGCGATATTTCGCAAAAGCGACTGTATGCTTTTCAGCTCAGCTGGGCTGCAGAGAACCTCCAGGCTGTGGTTGAAATTGACAAGACTCAAAGAGAGTAGCCTTGCAGGCAGGAAAGCGAAATTGACTAAGGGTGCATGAGTGTCTGTAATCAAAGAGGAAAGCCTCTATTTCTTTTCTTCCCCCCCTCTCCCTCGACTCTGGATGCCTGGAAGCAAAGACCAATACGTTCAAGAAGGGCATTTGATGCGGGGGTGAGGGGTGGGAGGTGGAGGTTAGGCAAAGATAAATATTTTCTCCCTTGAAAAAGTTTACAAACAATCACAATTGCAGATCTCACCCTGAGCGGCTGCCCAGTTTGCAGGCTGGCTAAAAATTAACCGCTGTTGCTGCTTCTGCGCAAATGTGCTTTTTTGCATCTGCGCAGTAGAAGTTGCAGCTCCTCCCCAACACCACACCATTGCTCTGATAGGTTCCTTTTTCCCGGGCTTTCCCTGGACATTTGCGCACATGCGCAACAGTGGAAATACGTGATTGGCTGAGAATGAGGAAAGGGATATGGGGAACTGCCCAAGAACCGCCCATCAAACACCCACAGCTGTAAAGTCCGCAGTATTGCATCCGAGCGCCTGAAGGTACAGCGGATGATTCCCGGTTTAAAAAAGCAAATTGCATGATTTGCGGTATTGCAGGAGCAGATTTAACCGCGTGAAAATGCGCAAAAGTGCGCGGTGTCATATGGATGACCAAAAAATAATGAAAACACAAAGCGATCATGTCACACATTTTACAGTCGTCTGGATGAGCCCTAAGAGAGTGAGCTACAAATCAAAAGTCCCCCATTCAAGGTTTGTCTCTGTATTCACTAGGTGACCTTAGATAAGCCACTCTCTCAGCCTCCAATCTGAAATTATCGAAATAACAACCCGCGTTATTCTGGCTGTTGTGAGACTCACAGGATAATATACATGCAGCACTTTGAACACTTGAAAGCACTACATAAATCGGGGTTCAGGCCTGGTTTTGGCACTGAGACTGCCTTGGTCGCCCTGTTTGATGACCTATGTCGGGAGAGAGACAGAGGGAGTGTAACTCTGTTGATTCTCCTTGACCTCTCAGCGGCTTTTGATACCATTGACCATGGTATCCTTCTGGTGAGGCTTGCGGAATTGGGAGTCGGAGGCACTGCTTGGCAGTGGTTCCGCTCCTACTTAGCGGGTCGTCTCCAGAAGATAGTGCTTGGGGAACATTGCTCGACACCGTGGGTTCTCCAATGTGGGGTCCCGCAGGGTTCGGTTCTGTCTCCCATGCTTTTTAACATTTATATGAAGCCACTGGGGGCGGTCATCAGGAGTTTTGGAGTGCGTTGTCATCAGTATGCTGATGACACGCAGCTCTACTTCTCCTTTACATCTTCTTCAGGTGAGGCAGTCGACATGCTGAACCGTTGCCTGGCTGCGACAATGGACTGGATGAGAACTAACAAACTGAGACTCAATCCTGACAAGACTGAGATGCTGTTGGTGGATGGTTTCTCTGATCGGATGGTGGATATATACCCTGTCCTGGATGGGGTTACACTCCCCCTAAAGGAACAGGTGCGTAGTCTGGGAGTCATCTTAGACTCTTCCCTCACACTTGAGGCTCATGTAGCCTCGGTGGCCCGGAATGCGTTCTACCAACTTCGGTTGGTAGCCCAGCTACGTCCCTATCTGAGTAAGGAGGACCTCTCATCAGTGGTACATGCTATGGTAACCTCGCGTCTGGACTACTGCAATGCGCTTTACGTAGGGCTACCTTTGAAGACGATTTGGAAGCTACAGCTAGTGCAAAATGCGGCAGCCAGACTGCTAACAAGAACTAAGCGGTCTGAGCATATAACACCTGTGCTAGCCCGTTTGCACTGGCTTCCAATATGCTTCCGGGCCAGATTCAAAGTGTTGGTACTTACCTATAAAGCCTTATACGGCGTGGGACCACGATATCTGTCGGAACGCCTCTCCCGATATGAACCGGCCCGTACACTACGGTCTACTACGAAGGCCCTCCTCCGGGTTCCGACTCATAGGGAAGCCCGGAGAGTGGTGACAAGATCTAGGGCCTTCTCAGTGGTGGCCCCCGAACTATGGAATGGTCTCCCCGAGGAGGTGCGCCTGGCGCCGACACTATCATCTTTTCGGCACCAGGTTAAAACCTTTCTCTTCTCTGAGGCATTTTAATTCCTGTTAATTGTAAATTATTATATTTTGATTTTAGACTGTACAGTTTTGTGTACAGTTTTGTGTTATTTTTATTGTATTTTTTAATGTTCACCGCCCAGAGAGCTGTTGCTAGTCGGGCGGTATATAAGCTTAATTAAATAAATAAATAAATAATATTAATGTTATTCTTTTTTTCTTAGTTCCCAGATGTCCTTGAAACGTGATGGAAGCTGCCCTAGAGAAGGCATGCTCTTTCCCTGCAGGGTACAAACCAGGTCTGCAGAAGAGCGGTTCACATGTGTTAACTCAGCAACTGATGGCTTGCACCTGGCCTAACAGATGCTGTCCCTTTCCCCTGGGACCAGGAGTAGCTCTGGTCTCCATCCCTGAGGTATGCTGCCACAAGTTCCCCTTTTCTCTCAAACCCTGAGGTGACAACAATTCAAAAGGTTACACGTGATTAATCTTAGTTAGAGAGATGAGGATACATACAGAGCACACCTGCCCCTCCCCAGCACCAGGGCACTTGTTTTCTTACAATTTCCCTAGACCCAAAGATATAGCATGACGACAAACTTCCCTCAGCTTGTGTACCACAGACCTGGGAGGGCTACATGGTCTGATCACCTCTAGGAAACGGAATCTTGAGTGAACTGGAGGTGGTTAGAGACAAGCTGGGAGTAGGCAAAAAAAACAACTGTGCCAGACCCAGCTCTACTGAAAGATTGTGTCTGAGGTGATATTTATTTCTTTAATTAATTAACTAACAAACTAACTAACTTATATCCCACCCTTCCTCCCAATAGGAACCCAGGGCTATCTGCAGTGCTTCACCTTGTGATGGCTCAACTTACACCTTCCGGTCTTTCCCTGATACCTCAGTTTGTCTGTCTGTCATTATCCCTGCATGTGTCAAGAGAGCCAGGGTTTTGGACTTGCATATATCCCTGTCAGCTGCTTGGAGTATTTGTATTTATTTATTTATTTAATTTCTCTGTGGACTGCATTTTATTCATTTATTAAATTCAAGGCGATTTACAAATATACCAAACAACTAAAAATAGGTTTGAAAACAGTACAAAACAAAAAACAAATGAAGCTAGGTTTAAGAACAAACAATACAGAATACACACTTAAGGCAGAGATCTTGTCACCCAGCTGGAAAAGCCTATGGAAACAAAAAATATCTTCAATTGTTTCTGGGAAGTACAGCCAGCGGGAGTAGCAGATAGTATTAAGATCTATCGTATCAAAACAGGGGTGTTGTTCCACAGAACAGGGGCAGCCACACTGAAAGCCCTGCTCTGACTTACTGTGAAGTGGGCTTCTGATACAGTGTTGGAATGGTTAGGAATACAGGAGCCCACCCAACCCATCAAATAAAACCCAACACATATGAGAGTACCTAGCTGTAAAAGTTTCTTGACGCAGTGTGTTCTTTGATTCATGCAGGCCACATAAAGTGGTGTTCCAAGCTGTGCATCTTCTTGGTCCATATCAACATCATTGGCTAAAAGAATTTCCATACACTCCCTGTGGCCTGTGTAAAGTAAACAGAGAAAAGAACACTGTTGAACTATAGAGCAGCTGAGAGCGACACAGAGACCCTCTAAATGCTCCATAAGCAGACATTCTTAAGTATAGCAACACAAATCTTGCCCTTGAGGAATGATGTAGGACAGACTACTTAGCCCCTTTCCCCACAGGCATTTTCCCATCAAAATCCCCTCCAGCTGCTTTTCTTCCCATTGGTGAAAAGGGACAAGTCATTACATCTTTTTCCCCAGGTTGAAAAGCTGTTGAGGAGGCAGTGGGGGAAATGGCTAGAGAGAAAACAATTAAGCAGCCCCTCCCATTCCTCCACTCAAACTTGCAGTCCTGTGGCTACTTCTAATTTATTTTTATTTATTTTATTATTTCAATTTATATACCGCCCTTAGCAAAATAGCTCTCAGGGCGGTGAACAAACAAGATAAAATACAATATATCATAATAAAATACAAAAACATATACAAACAAACAACAAAAAGCATAGCAAAAACAAAATAAATACTACAAAAATTAAAAATACAGATTAAAAGATTAAAAAAGATTAAGAAGATTAAAATGCCTGGGAGCATAAAAAGGTCTTTACCTGGCGCCAAAAAGATGGAAGTTTAGGCGCCAGGCGTACCTCTTCGGGGAGGCTGTTCCACAACTCAGGGGCCACCACAGAAAAGGCCCTAGATCTTGTAACCACCCTCCGGGCTTCCCGATGGGTTGGTACCCGGAGGAGGGCCTTAGATTCTGAACGAAGTGAGCGGGTAGGTTCATAGCGAGAGAGGCGTTCCACAGAATAATAAACAGAAACAAAAATATATTGTGGGAAGGATACACGTGACTCCATGTCACATATATGGTAGTCAGCTCCTGGATTTCTTATGCCTTGGTGGGGCCTGGAGGTGGAGCCACAAATAACAGTTTCTTCATCTAAGATGTACAATTATTCCATCTGCTTACAAGTCCCTAAACACTAAGTAATGCCATCTACTCATCCCCTACAGACCACAACTGAACCTCAGTTACAACTATGTCCCAATCAGAAAGCAGGAAGTACTCTATATGAAGAAAGTGAGGCAAGCCACAGACTACAGAACAAATCACACAGAAGTATTACAATATAAATGGCCACAGACTTAATGTAGACCCTCTTACGTTCCCTGCTCTACCCTCCTTCACACACATGCAATTCATGGAGGATAAGGCTACCACACCGATGGCTTCTACTAGCAATGATGGCCTTTACTACCTCCAGAATCTGAGATAGCATCAATGGTATAGCATGAGAGGACCATTAAGCTCATGTCCTGCTTCTGGATTTCCTAATGGTTGGCCAATTTGGAAAACAGGATGCTGGACGAAATAGACCTTTTTAAAAATGCATACTGTTTTTAATGTGTAGTTTGGCCCCAAGTCTCCATGCATCATCAGTTAAGCTCAGCACCTCTGGTCACGGTTGCTGGCTTTCCACCTTCCTTACTCAGTGGCAGTAGTGGTGGCTGGTGGCTCCATGTCAGTGGGGCAGTGGAATCTGCTCCGGGTTTTAGTCTGAACCTTTAAGAAGCTGTCCAAGATGCTGAAGCACCCTGGACAGCTCCTTGAAAGTTTGAACTGGACCCTTTTTCTTTTTTATGCAGTCATTTGAAAACTGACTTTGGTCTGAGAGACTCTGGTCAGTTGGGTCTCACAAGATCTTTAGAGAAGCCCAGATTCTTGTTTCTAGCTAGAACTGTTTAAACCACTAATATTACCTCTCTTCACAGCTTCATGAATTGGGGAAACAAAGTGATTCTCCAGCTGTGGTCTGGCACCATATTCAAGCAGCAGACTGACGCAAGCTGCACTGCCACTACAGCAAGCATTAAAGAGAGGTGTGATCCCATCTACAGTTACTGCATTGACCTGCAAAATAGAACATAGACAAAACTGAAGAGGGAGATGGGGAACTGATGCCTTTAGATATTCAAGCACTTCCTATCAGTGGACTCTCAAAAACTTGCTACACCTTCAAGGCCACATTACTAATACACTTCAGAGCTACATATGATAAGTGGATATAATTATCTCAATTACAGGAAAGTGACTGGAGAAATGCATTATTGTCAGGATGCAGGATTGGGACCCTAGCACTTCAGAGGATGAGCAGGAGATCACTTTCTCAGAGCTGGGTGAAGAGGAGGAGGGAGAACTCTCAGAGATAGTGTTGCCCAGCGACCGCAGAGGCCTTGAAACTCCAGCAGACAAAGTTACAAACACTACTCAGGAATTTCCCACGCTTACCCCCCCATTGAGCCAGAGCCATTAGACCAAGAAGGAGGGGGGATTCCACTCCCTCCTCAGCCAGGGAAAAGTCAGCCTGATGGGTATGACGCTCACCCCCCCCTTTCTCCAGTCCCAGAAACAGAATCTTCAGAAGAGGAGGGGGAGGCAGAACTTCCACCCTCACCACGAACCCGGAGAAGGGAAAAATGAGTCAGGGGGAGAGAGAGAAGGGGCGGGGAAGAAATTGTCCTAAGGCGGAGTGAGAGAATTCGCGCCAGAAAGCCCCCTTAAAAAGGATAAGGGGGGCAGGAATTCCTTGTTCTGTCAACTCTCTTGCATGTCGCAGGACACGTGTATTGTGTTGCTTCATGAGGAGACGTAGTCTCTGTCTGGATATTACATTAATAAAAACTGAATTGCTTTCATCGACTGGTGTGATTCCTGAGTCCAGCCCTGGACACGACAATTATAAATAGCTCATGCCTTTACAGCTGCACAGAATATGAAGAAAGGTGATGCTTGATAGCCAAGGATATGTATGTATGGTATCTTATAGACTCCATGTATCTTATCGATAAACAGAAAAATCTGGAACTTAGGTCCACTCCTCGGCCACTCATAGCCATTTGGGTCCAAGGTTGTGATGAGGCTTGAACTAACCACAACACAGGATGCCATAGCCACCTAAGTAAGGCAACTCTTAAGGGCATAGACTTTAACAGCTGCAGTTTCCTGGCGCGTTGGAGATTCAGTGCATATGGAAAGCCATTAACACGTTTGAAACAGAATGGACTTTTTGCTGATTGAATAATAAGTAGATGGTGGCAATCGCATAAAAGACGTTTTTATCATGAAGCTGACTGAGCTTTATTTATTTACTACATTTATATCTCATCTTTCTTCCATCACGGAACTCAAGGTGGCATACATGTGGTTTCCACATGTACTCCTATCCAAGCTCTGCAGACCCAGACCTGCTTAGGTTCAGAACAGTGGCTGCATCATGTGCCCTCAGACCATGCTCAGGGACTTATTTGGGTGAACTTTTCTTCTATCATGACCTCTTGGGGTTAACCATGTCTTTTGAAAGATATGACTGGGCATTAAAATTTATAACCCTACTGAATATAAAAGACAAATGTTTTAGGGAGTAGAGCTGGAAAGGGAATTAATTGTAATAACAGCCTACAAACTGCTAGTGGCCAATTTTTTCCCTAGTTTTATTTATTTGTGGATCCTATAGAACTGCACCCCTCTAGAATGCACACCTTAAAGTGGTGAGGGGGTTTGAGAGTGTTAAAGAAGCTGAGAGCAATGCCTTCAGGAGTCTAGACCAAGAGGCTAGACTCCTAAGAAGGGCACCCAAGGCACAATGGTCAAAGCTGAGACACCAGACTAAGATGCATCCAAACTCAGAGGAAGGCAATGGTAAACCACCTCGGAATGATATAGGGCAGATCCCTGAACCTGAACTAACATTTGCAGGAAGGGATTCTGAGGAACTGAGACAAATAGTGGTAACGAGAGAGGAAGTTCTAAGCTTAATGGACAATATAAAAACTGACAAATCACCGGGCCCGGATGGCATCCACCCGAGAGTTCTCAAAGAACTCAAATGTGAAATTGCTGATCTGCTAACTAAAATATGTAACTTGTCCCTTGGGTCCTCCTCCGTGCCTGAGGACTGGAAAGTGGCAAATGTAACGCCAATCTTCAAAAAGGGATCCAGAGGGGATCCCGGAAATTACAGGCCAGTTAGCTTAACTTCTGTCCCTGGAAAACTGGTAGAAAGTATTATTAAAGCTAGATTAACTAAGCACATAGAAGAACAAGTCTTGCTGAAGCAGAGCCAGCATGGCTTCTGCAAGGGAAAGTCCTGTCTCAGTAACCTATTAGAATTCTTTGAGAGTGTCAACAAGCATATAGATAGAGGTGATCCAGTGGACATAGTGTACTTAGACTTTCAAAAAGCGTTTGACAAGGTACCTCACCAAAGGCTTCTGAGGAAGCTTAGCAGTCATGGAATAAGAGGAGAGGTCCTCTTGTGGATAAGGAATTGGTTAAGAAGCAGAAAGCAGAGAGTAGGAATAAATGGACAGTTCTCCCAATGGAGGGCTGTAGAAAGTGGAGTCCCTCAAGGATCGGTATTGGGACCTGTACTTTTCAACTTGTTCATTAATGACCTAGAATTAGGAGTGAGCAGTGAAGTGGCCAAGTTTGCTGACGACACTAAATTGTTCAGGGTTGTTAAAACAAAAAGGGATTGCGAGGAGCTCCAAAAAGACCTCTCCAAACTGAGTGAATGGGCGGGAAAATGGCAAATGCAATTCAATGTAAACAAGTGTAAAATTATGCATATTGGAGCAAAAAATCTGAATTTCACATATACGCTCATGGGGTCTGAACTGGCGGTGACCGACCAGGAGAGAGACCTCGGGGTTGTAGTGGACAGCACGATGAAAATGTCAACCCAGTGTGTGGCAGCTGTGAAAAAGGCAAATTCCATGCTAGCGATAATTAGGAAAGGTATTGAAAATAAAACAGCTGATATCATAATGCCATTGTATAAATCTATGGTGCGGCCGCATTTGGAATACTGTGTACAGTTCTGGTCGCCTCATCTCAAAAAGGATATTATAGAGTTGGAAAAGGTTCAGAAGAGGGCAACCAGAATGATCAAGGGGATGGAGCGACTCCCTTACGAGGAAAGGTTGCAGCATTTGGGGCTTTTTAGTTTAGAGAAAAGGCGGGTCAGAGGAGACATGATAGAAGTGTATAAAATTATGCATGGCATTGAGAAAGTGGATAGAGAAAAGTTCTTCTCCCTCTCATAATACAAGAACTCGGGGACATTCAAAGAAGCTGAATGTTGGAAGATTCAGGACAGACAAAAGGAAGTACTTCTTTACTCAGCGCATAGTTAAACTATGGAATTTGCTCCCACAAGACGCAGTAATGGCAACCAGCTTGGATGGTTTTAAAAGAAGATTAGACAAATTCACGGAGGACGGTGCTATCAATGGCTACTAGCCATGATGGCTGTGCTCTGCCACCCTAGTCAGAGGCAGCATGCTTCTGAAAACCAGTTGCCGGAAGCCTCAGGAGGGGAGAGTGTTCTTGCACTCGGGTCCTGCTTGCGGGCTTCCCCCAGGCACCTGGTTGGCCATGGTGAGAACAGGATGCTGGACTAGATGGGCCACTGGCCTGATCCAGCAGGCTCTTCTTATGTTCTTATGTTTTTAACAGGGGAACACACTGACTGACCGAGATGAAATAAAAGGAAGATTGAAGCAATACACTGAAGAACTCTGTAAAAGAGATGCAAGGACGACAGACTCATTCACAGAGGAACCATATGATGAAGAACCAGAAATTTTAGAATGCTCTTAAAATACTTGGAAGAAACAAATCAACAGGAACAGATGGCATACCAATAGAGTTGCTACAAGCTACTGAGATAGAATCTGTCCAGATTTTGACAAAAATTTGTCAACAAATATGGAAAAATAAACAATGGCTCACAGACTGGAAGCGTTCAGTATACATCCCAATTCCAAAGAAAGGGGATCCCAGGGAATGCAGTAATTATAAAATGATTGCCTTAATACTCCATGCAAGTAAAGTCATGTTCAAGATTCTACAACAAAGGTTCTTACCATATATGGAGCGAGAAATGCCAGACATCCAACCTGGATTTAGAAAGGGAAGAGGCACCAGAGATCGTATCACAAACGTAGGTTGGATAATGGAACAGACCAAGGAATTTCAGAAGGAAATCACCCTGTGCTCTATAGTTTACAGCAAAGCCTTTGATTGTGTAGATCATGAAAAACTATGGAATGCTTTAAAAGACATGGGGGTGCCACAGCATCTGATTGTCCTGATGCACAACCTATACTCTGGACAAGAGGCTACTGTAAGGACAGAATATAGAGAAACCGATTTGTTCCCAAATGGAAAGGGTGTAAGGCAGGGGTGTATTTTATCACCCTATTTGTTTAATCTATTTGCAGAACATATCATACGGAAAGCAGGATTGGACCAAGATGAAAGAGATGTGAAAATTAGAGGGGAAAATATCAATAATTTAAGATATGCAGATGATACCATACTACTAGCAGAAAGCAGTAAAGATTTGAAACAAATGCGGAAAGCACAAAAGCAGGACTATAGCTGAACATCAAGAAGACTAAAGTAATGCCAACAGAAGGTTTATGTACTTGTAAAGTTGACAATGAGGACACTGAACTTGTCAAGGATTATCAATACCTTGGCACAGTCATTAACCAAAATGGAGACAATAGTCAAGAAATCAGAAGAAGGCTAGGACTGGGGAGGGCAGCTATGAGAGAACTAGAAAAGGTCCTCAAATGCAAAGATGTATCACTGAACACTAAAGTCAGGATCATTCAGACCATGTATTCCCAATTTCTATGTACGGATGTGAAAGATGGACAGTGAATAAAGTGGATAAGAGAAAAATCAACTCCTTTGAAATGTGGTGTTGGAGGAGAGCTTTGCGCATACCATGGACTGCGAAAAAGACAAATACAGTAGGACCCTGCTTATACAGCAGGTTAGGGACCAGGCCCCCGCCATAAAGCGGAAATTGCCGTAAAGCGGAACCCCATTGAATATAATGGGCCATGTCGTGCGAAAATGATGCAAAAACGTCGCAAAAGAGCAAAAATCGGCTTTAAAATGGAAAATGAAAGCTGCCACATTAGCGGAACGCCGGTAAGCAAAGTGCCGGTGAGCGGGGCCCTACTGTAATTGAGTGCTAGAACAAATTAAACCAGAACTATCGCTAGAAGCTAAAATGATGAAACTAAGGTTATCATAGTTTGGACACATAATGAGAAGATGTGATTCACTAGAAAAAATAATAATGCTGGGAAAAACATAAGGGAGTGGAACATAAGGGAGTTGAAACGAGTTGAATTGATTCCATAAAGGAAGCCACAGACCTGAACTTACAAGATCTGAACAGGGTGGTTCATGACAGATGGTGTTGGAGGTTTCTGATTCATAGGGTTGCCATAAATCGTAATTGACTTGAAGGCATATAACAACAACAACATAGAACTACAAAACACTATGCTTTCATTCTGAAGCAAGAGCAAACCTCAAAGAAGAGTGTTGGTGGATCGGAACAAGGTTCTACTGAATTCAGAATCCTATTTCTCACAGAAGTCAGCTACTGGGATGGACACATAAAAGATGCAAAGGCAATTGTCCTCTGCTGTTGTATGATTCTACCATTTGATATTCAGAACGTCTAAACATAGAGGTTACATTTAGCTGTCATAGCTAGTAGTCATTTTAAAGCCCTCCAAGCTAGTGACTCTTGCCGCATTTGTGACGGTGAAAAAATTTGCACTTTATTTCTAAACTACAAAATCACAAACATTTTAATCTTTATTTGTAGAAAAGGTGCTCCAACCCATTGATTACTGTGATTTCCTTTTCTGTATCTTTTTCAAACTCCATTTTGAAATAAGTTATCCAGGACTGTATACTAAATTCCAAATTGCATATAGCACCATAGATTTGTATACACGCATTATCATGCTGGCTATTTTATTTTCACTCCCTTCTCTAATAAGCCCTAGAATGGAAGTTGTCTTGTTCTCTGCAAACTGCACACTGAGTTGTTTCGTTGATCTGTTGCCACAACACCATTATTATTATTATTTACATTTGCATTTTTATCCCGCCTTTCTTTCATCATAGAACCCAAGGAAGCATACATGTGGTGCCCAGGTGGTCTCCAATCTAAGCACTGACCAGACCCGACTAGCTTCAGCAAGGTGGTGGCCTCACATGTCTAGATAGTCTCAGTAAAGCAGCTGAGGGACCATATCTCAGTGGTAGCTATGCTTTGCTACCTGCCCCTGCATCCAGTTGCCCTATTAGGTGCTGTTTGAAGCAGCAGCTCTCATACAGAAAGGTGATCCCTGTTGTAGTACTCACATGAGCACCATGTTCCAGTAACACTTTTGCACAAGCGACTTGGCCACTCAGGCATGCCTCATGAAGAGCAGAAACGCGGTCTATTGTAACAATGTTCACATTGAATCCCTAGAATTAATATATATATATATGAAAACCAAGTAAAATTTGCATCTCTCAACTAAAGTTTAATCTTGGCTTTAAATAAAATATGCTATGTGGTGATCAGATTTGTAGTTAGGCAAAATTTTGAGTGAAATTGATCAGCAAGAGCTCTCTTGGAGCAAACATAGTTCTAACAATCCAATTTCTCCATTTGGAGATTGGATGCAAGAGGTTTAATATAAGGGCCAGCCACACTACCTTTCAGCCTTACCAACCTCACAGGGCTGTTGTGAGAATAAAAGAGAATAAACCCTGAGCTACACTGGGGAAAGGTGAAATAAAAAGTATAATTGTAAAAAAAAAATCACCCTCTTAATATAGCAAAAGCTACTCTATAATGGATCCTTTTCCACACTATGAACCCAGAATGATACCTGATGGCCACACTAGCTGCCATCAGGCGGATGTAAGGAAATGTAAGGAAATGTTTAGCTAGTTAGTGAGCTCACAGTTTCACTGGAGACAAGTTTTTGTGGGGAGCCAGTATGAACAGAGGCAAGTAGAGAGTTTGGTAAACATGACCCTATGCATAAGCCATGAGCATGAACAAAGTTTGTGGGGAACTGAAAAAATTGTGTGCATTACAGAAACAAACAATTCACCTGGATATTTCCAAAGGATCTGTTGTTTTGTGCTTTTTCTCTGGCACTACTTTATTACTCATTCCCTCTTCTGTTGTTCTGTGAAAGTTGACAATTTGCCACAGCATATTCATAAAACAGATATAGAAAAGGAGGAGCTTTGGGTTTCAAACTCTAGTTGAAAATATGTTACACTGAAGCACTAAAGCATTTAGCCATGATTTATTTTTAGTCATGTTATGGTTAACTTAGGAAGGAGAAAATTAACTTGTTAAGGATTGGGGGAGGGATACCGAATAACACAGAAGCTTCTTCTCAATAACACACAAAAATTTAACAAGGAAGAAAAGGATACAATACAGAAGCAAAACTTGCAATAAAATCAAATGACATTTCACAAATTTGTTCACTTTTTAAACAGTTCTCATACTAAAGTCAACTTTAATGCTTTTTACAGTGTGAGCATTGACCACTAGCCACTGACAACTCTCATAAGGGGATCTGACTATAAGTCACTTGATTCAGAGTTTACTAGTAAATGCTACTCTTTTTTTAAATGTTACTTTCTTTAAATTCAAGTACTAAACAACAAGAAATTCCCACAATAGCTGTATTAGGTCACCTCCTCAGCACCATACATTTAAAAGACATTTAAAGCACACTGGTTTCCCCAAAGAATCCTGGGAAGGGAACCATTGTTTACCCCTCACAGAACTACAATTCCCAGCACCCTTAACAAACTACAGTTCCCAGGATTCCTGGGGGAAAACCAAATGTGCCTTAAATGTATGGTGTGGACCAGTTCTTATGAATATCTGCATAGGGCTAATATGACAGGTCTGGAAAATCCATCATCTTTTTAGCCTTCTCATTTACTCCAGTAGGGGGACTTCCCTCCCTTTGAATATTAGGCAGGCGCCATCTCTGCTATCTTTTCGGTGCCTTTTGAAGACTTTCCTCTTTCAACAAGCCTTTTAGGTTGAGACCTCTCCCAGTCTGCATCTGTGTCAGAATTGTTTAATATGTTTTTAATAATGTTTTTAACCCTTTTTAAGGTTGTTTTTTTAAATTGTTTTTAATGCTGTTTTGTATTAATGTATTTTAAGGTCTGTTTTTATGAAGTTTTAAAGTTTTTTGGTGCTTTGTTTGCCGCCCTGGGCTCCTGCTGAGAGGAAGGGCAGGATACTAATTAATTAATTAATTAATTAATTAGATAGATAGATAGATAGATAGATAGATAGATAGATAGATAGATGCCCAGGGCAGCAAACAAAAGCACTAAAAACACTTTAAAACATCATAAAAACAGACTTTAAAATATACTAAAACAAAAATAATGACTGCCAGTCTGGGTAGGCCAGCAGTGTGAAGGGTTCTCATATTGCTGCCACACTTCCTTTTTGTTCCCTCTAACCCTGGGAGGAAGTAAAACCTGAGGGTGCAAGGCAAATGCTTATGACAGAATGCAGAGAGAACATCAGCTTACTAGTCTCTCGCTGGAGCCCATGATAGCTTGCTTTTCTTTGTCAAATCCCAGTGATACACACACTTAGCGTGAAGCCAAATGGTTGAGACATGTGAGGGGGAAATACCTCTTTGAATCTGGCACAAATGCATGCAAGAACCCAACAGCCAAGTTTCAGAAGTTTATTAAAGATAAAAGGCAAAACGACAGAGAAAAAAGGCAGAGGGGTGCTTTAAGAAAATAAACATTTTGGAAAACTAGCTAAACAAAGCCAGGGTCATCCTCACGCCATCTTGAATGGTCAGAGGGGAGGGTGGGAGACAAGGGATTGCATGGGCTGTTGTGGTGTTAACTACCACCTATTTCCCCATCTCCCTGCCAGATATAAGCCATTCTACAGTTTGTGTATTGAAGGAGAGCTGTGACCTCTCCACCTGGCCAGGATGGAGGATTCAAGTGCTGAGTAACCTTACAGACACAGGCTGGCATAGGGCAGGACTGCATTACAAACAGCACTATCCTGTTTGGAAAAAAATAAGTGGGGCCCAGGCAGCATGCAGTAGTTGTGTGATTTGGCCCTAAATTTATTCACTTTCATGTAATTTGTGCAAGCACGGCTCGGTATTTGTATTTTATTTTGTATTTATATACTTAACATTGAATTTATCTCTGTAGTCTGTATGTATTATTCACAGAATGCTTAGGATACAATCTGGTACACACTTCCCTGAGAGTAAGTCCTATCGCTGCTTACTTCTGAGTAGACATGTATAGGATTGCACTGTTCAATCAAGGAAGTATGCTTGGGTTTCTTACCTGTGTTATCAAGATTTTCAATGACAAGAGGCGCCCTTGAAATGCAGCTTCATGAAGAGGAGACCTATCTGCCCATGAGCCTAAAATAGGATCACTGAAAAATAAGTCTATTGAATTGAGATTTAGAGAAATGCAAACAGATATATCAACTTTAAAAAATGTAACATATTCCATACTTTTCAGTTTATGGGAAGTTCTGGCATACAGATCAGATGTTTAAGTATATAAGAGCTGGATCAGATAGAGGACATATCTAGTCTTGCATCCAGCTGAGGCCTACCATATGCCTTTAGGCCAGCCTTTCCCAACTAGTGGGCCACCAGATGTTGTTGGACCACAATTCCCATCTTTCCTGACCATTGGCAATGCTGGCTGAGGCTGATGGGAGTTGTGGTCCAACAACACCTGGTGGCCCACTAGTTGGGAAAGGCTGCTTTAGGCAGATCACAAGCAGGGCCAGCAGAGAAGAAGCAATTCTCTCCTGTTGTGTTTCCCTAGCATCTGATACTCAGAGGTATCTCTGAAATTTCATTTGCAGGTGGCTTGACAAACTCAGTCAAGAACTGACTCCAGTCCAGACTGTAAGATCAGATCTCTGGTTGAGTAAACTCAATTGAGAGGAAGGGGCCAGGGGGACCAGATTTCCATTCCTTCATTCCCTGTCTGGCATCACTAAGAAGACACAAATCCATTGCTTCTGCTGTGAACCTCTGCACTCTTACTTAGGAGTCTACCTCACTCATCACAGTGTGATTTCCTTGTGAATAAATATGCATAGGAACATGAAGTAAATCCATGTCATTTTTACCATAATATATAGCAGTTGTAGCCAGAATACCAGGTACATCAAGGCAAAGACTATGCCAGTGTTGTGATTAATTGACAACACCTTCTACTTTATGTAACTGGAGGTTCCATCTCTTTATGCTCTTAAGTCATTAAGCTCAAAAGCAAATATTGCCTTAGCTGTGACACTGCAAACAAGAGATTGCATTAACTTAAATTTGCACTATATTAACTTAAAATGAGTGCAACATAGAGTTAAATATAGCTATGAAAAGAAGAACATGCCCAGCCTATAAATAACAGTACATACCCATATTTTAAGTATATGGTTCATGCTACACACAGCTGCCTAATTTATTTGCATAAAGAAAGCAGTAAATTTCCAAGCTAGCTAAAACATACCTCCCTGAAACATATGGCAAATGTAATTTCCGTAAGGTGCATCTTTTAAGGCTCCAGATATTGAAGGCATCCCAGAAAAGATTTGTTTATGAAGTTCTAAAGATAAATACAGCAGCTCTAACTTCTTCTTTAGACGGCATTACTTCAAAGCCTAACAGTAACAGTGCGTCAGTAATCTAATCGAGGGAGGTGAAGTGGTCAGATGGTGTTTTGAAAGATGATGCTCAGTTTGACAGATTGGCAAAAGGCAACTTGGCAGAGAAAAATATGGGTGGATAACTGACACCTTTGTGTGTGTTCAGAGGTAAACATTTGAATGGTTTTTGTTTAAAATTAAAAAAAAAAGGTTTCAATGAGAGAAATGGATGCGTTTGAAAATAGCCATATATTGTTTTATAACAATGGGAAGATATGCAGGAACTACAGTCCATAAGTGTGGAGAGATTAATAGTATCATTCATAACCATTATTGTTTCTGTCAGATTCACTGACTCCAATAGGACAGCTCATTGATACTTACGTAGCCTACACACAAATGAATTGCATCCTCATAAATGTTATAATTAAAGCACTTATTCAGCCTTCTGTCTTCATTACTGATATTTGAAAAGCCACACTGTTACAACCAGTTTTTTAAAAAGCCATTTTTATTCCCATATTTACTTTTGACACTGCAAATTAAAATTACTAGTATGCATAAGTGTTTATATTTTAAAAGGCTAAAAGAATGTTCTAGGAAAGAAGTCAGCCATAAAGGAAGATTTTTTTACAAAATCAGTTTAAATAATATTAAACTCCCTATTCCTGCATTCTCAATAAGTTTATTGTCATGGACACCTTCACTGTAAACAGATGAACCATAATAGCCCGGATTGGGAGGAACCCAGAACGTCATCAAGCGCACCCTGTGGCCCAAGGCCCGAGCTTAGCTTTTTATGACTCATTCACTTATAGTAAAGTTGTAAACTTACTATCTGGACTGGCACAGAGAGTAGGAACAATCTGGTTTCATACCTCCAAGAAAAGTGAGCCATGCCACACACAGCTGTTGTTTAACTTTATCCAAGTGTTTTCAATCAGAAAATGCATATTCTAAATCTTTTACATCATTGCACACATCATTATGCAATAGAACCACAACAGAACCATAAAAATGAAATATTTTAAATAGTAGTAGTGCAGAATTCTGGTTATTAAAACAGAAAAAAGTATTTCCTAACAAAAATAAAAATGTACTCATGTTAAAGTATGTGGGGTTTTCCCCTCTAATTTTTAATTCTGCATTTTAGATACCATTCATTCTAGGTCACACTTTTAATTGCAAAATCATACACATAAATATTTTCAACCTAGTCTATGACAATGCAGTTACATATATCAATTTCTGGCCTGTTTCAGTAAAAAAGCATGAATAAAAATATGAACTATTGGTTAATTTTCTTAATTCTCTCTATGTCTCTCTCACTCACTCACTCTCTCTCACTCTTTACCTGGGGCTATTCCATAGATCTCTTCTGCTATTCTTGCAGCTTCCTTCCTGTTCCCTTTCACAATATAGAAATAGGTCAATAAAGCCAAAGAGGTTTTGATTAAGAGCTTGAAACAAAACAAAGCAAAGATTGCAAAATAAATGTTATTGAAAGCATGGAGTATTTTACTGCCTTCCATTTTGTTTTGCCTTTTGTATAACTTTACAGGTCTCCTAAGTTCCATTCACTATTATTCGTATCATATGACATCTATTTTAAACTCTCCAGCCGTTGATGTTCCTCAGTTACCAAAAATAAACCCTGTTTTTATCACGAGCAAGCTATTGATATCAAATAACAATTAGGATTAAAAGTGCTGAATGGGGTTCCCTCCCCTCGCTTACTTGGCCAATCAAACAACACAGCACTCTCTAACATGTACAAAATCAATATAAAAGAATATGGCTTTGAAGTGTAAAGGGATCTATTAGAAAAGTGTAAAAAATCAAACCAAATTGAATACTGTTGTGAGTTTGGGGGTTGGAATGGATGATTCCTGTGGCTCCCTTCCAGCCTCTGATTTGGAACCCTGTGCCTTGGGGTTAGGGGCTGGTTCTGCTAGCCAGATGAGTTTCTTTTGTTAAGCTAATAGAGTGGCCAGGTTGTTAATGGGTCTATCAGGGGCCCAGCAACTGGTGAATGAGCTAGGAAGATTCTTTTGTCATTGAAACGCTTCAGGAGAGCCTCCCCCCTCCTCCTGGTGGCTAGGAGAGGTTTGTGTTTTTAGTGTGTGTAGAGTGTGTCTAGAGAAAGGCAGAGAGGCTGTCTCTCTGCACTATGGCTTTAGGATGTCTCTTGTAACCCTGATGGAAAAGCTGGATATTGGACTGCTGATGCCTTGAACCCCTCCATCCTAAGCTCAGGTTGGAATGTGTGTAAATAAACAAGCCATATTTCAAAAAGGCACCACAGTCTCCGCTGACCTTCTTCCCAAGGAAACCAAACCCAGGGTGAGCACAGGGACCCCAGGAAATCTCACCGCTTGGAGATTGGGGAGGCATGCAACAATACAAATATTAAGTGCAAAACATTCCTAATTTGCAAAGGGAACTAAAGACAGTGTGTCATGTTTCTAATTTACTGTGTTTATTTTTGGGTGTGATTTTAACAGCCTTTTAGAATAAAAAATGATTTTCCTTTTTCTTTTCTTTTTTACATTTTAGAGACTCTCCTTGAATTAAAACATTGGACAATGATATATAGATACATAGTTACACGAGAGTGGCTGTATACTATAGTCAGCATGGATTTTTCACATTCCGCAATGTTAACTTGAAAATACCTCCTGTGCCATTCTGATGCTTCTCATAAGCTCATTTCAAAACAAAACCTTACAAAACTTATAGTCCTGAACTCAGAAATGCTTATTTAACAACCATCTAAATTTTTATGGTGATACACAAAACAGTCAGAGAGAATTGAGAGTTCAAAGTGTAAAAAGAAAGAGGAAAAAAACAGACCACTTTTGGACTTTTTCTATCAGAGTTCTCATAAATTGTTGAAATTCATTAAAAATCGGCCATGTTCACAAAGTACCTGTAATCCTATTACTGACTTTGCCCCATACTCTGACCTTCATCTTCTGCAGTTTAAAAGTTTAAAAACTGCCTGTCTGATTTCTAATTAATTTAAGAAATTTAGCATTGAACTGAATGATAACCTTCGGACGTGCTCAGTAACAACCATCAGCTGCTTGGCTTGCCTAATCAGGGGTCCACACCCATACCAGACCTTCATTTCACTTGAGACAGTCATGGCTTCCCCAAAGAATCCTAGGAAATGTAGATACAAACAAACGTTTATTGCATTGTAGCCATAGGCCATTGCATAGCATACAAAATATCACAACCATTACAATAACATATCAGGTGTCAAAGGATTTAATTTCAAGAATCCGGAGTTTGTTTTGTAGTTTTAACATACTGAGCTCTAATGTTTTGCGGCAAGAGCAAAATTTGTAACCGCTATTGTAATCTCTTTGTGGTTGTCTGCCAGCAAATCTGTGATTAAAATATCTGGTAAAAGGTGCTCTCTAGGCTTTATAAAAAATCTCTAAAAATTCCTAGGAAATGTAATTTGTGAAAGGTGCTGAGAGGATGCTCCTATTCCCCTGACAGAGCTCCAGTGGCCAGAGTGGTTCAACAGTCAGCCACTCTGACTGAAGCTCTGTGAGGGGAACAGGGCGTCTCCTAGCAACTCTCAGTCTGGTGTGGATGCGCCCAGGGACATTTAAATTTGGGTGGGAGGGTACATGTGCCTGCTGTAGAATAAAAAGGTGGGGAAAACCCTGGAAAAGAATTATACTGTTCAAAATGTTTTCCTTTTGGAAAGGAAAGTGGCTTCCCTTCTGTCCAGTGCCCACCCACCAAATCCCCTCCCCCTCCCATTCCTGCCCTCTTCCACCCCTCCCTGCCCCCCCAATCAGTTTCACCAATCCTAAGCATGGTTGCACAGGAGTAAATCCCACTGAATTCAAAAAGTATGCAAATGATCAAAACTGCCCTCCCCTCCTCCTCCCTCCGATCCCCTCCCTCTTGCCCCTTTCCTCCCCTTTCCTTCACCCCTCCCTTCCCCTCCCTATCTCCTTCCAAACCCTTCCTGCCCCCCTCCCCCATGGTCAGTTTTAGATATCCTAATCATGATTGCACGGGAATAAATACCATTGAACTCAATAAGCATGCAAATGATCAAACCTGCCCTCCTCCCTCCCATCATCCTCTTTTGCCCCGTCCCTCCCCTTCCTTCAGCCCTTCCAGCTCCCCTTCCAATTTCCTTCTTCCCCCTCCCCCTCCTTCTACTCCCCTCTTCCCCCTTCCCCCTTCCTCCTTCCCTCTACTCTCCCCTCCCCTTCCTCCTCCTTCTCCTCCCTCATGGTCAGTTTTACTTATCCTAGCCATGATTCCACGGGAGTGAATCCCATTGAACTCACTAAGCATGCAAATGATTCGACCTGCCTTTCCCCTCCTTCCCCCCTCCTCTCCCTTCCTCCCCTGCCCACTCCAGTCTTCCCTCCCCATGGTCAGTTTTACCTATCCTAAGCATGATTGCATGGGAGTAAATCCCACTGAACTCAATAAATGTGCATATGATTAAACCTGCCCTCCTCCCCTTCCTGCCTGCTCCCATCCCCCTGCTCTCCTCCCCATCTCCTGTGGTCAGTTTCATCTATCCTAAGCATGATTGCAGGGGAGTAAATCCCACTGAACTCAATAAGCATGCAAATCCATTCTCAGCAATCTTGCACAGGATCCCATTTCTTATCTCCAGATTAAAAAGCAGAGAAATTCTCTAATAGGCAAAAAAAACCTTGCAGTTTAAGAATGTACCTATAGGCAACAGATATTTCTATCAAACTTCAAAAAGTAGGGAAATTGGGCAGCTATGGTGAATGCACCATGGGAGCAGGAGACATGACCTCTTCTCTAAGATACTGGACTGGCCTACAAATTTGTCAAAATGCACAGTTCTTTCCTCCATTTTCACAGGTGAATCATTAGGGAACCACAAGTGCGCATGTGTGGAAAGGGTGGAGGAGTAGCAACAAGTCCATTGTTGTGTCACACCATGCCCACTGGTGTGAATGAAATTTAGTGGGACATGGTGCCATATCGGTCAAAAAGCCACAGTTCCATGATGCAACAGGTGCTGCAGTGTGAAAAGAATGACAGAACTCAGGACAGAAGCACTACCATTATAATCAGAACAAATGCAATAAACCCCATCTCTGAATGCAGCCTTTGGGAAGGTGAGACAAGAAGTAGCATGATACTACAAAGCTTCCTACTACCAGATTAGATGACCCAGGGACCCAAAGTATGTGGACCCCAAACACTCGGATCAAGGGATCTCTAGGATAGCTTCTTTTAATTCTTCTCTTTTGAAGGTGGTATTTTAGGAACCTTTTGTGAATGAGGCCATAACAACACTAGGTGGAGCTATTGGAATATAGTATTCTCCTGTGTAATCTGTTACAATGTGGCTTTTGAAAGGGAAAGCGTATTGCCTAATATCAATAGTCTAGACCAATTTACTTCAAAGAGACATTAGGGGAAATGGTCAGTTAATTGCCCCTAATACTAAAAGGAGACTAGCCTATTTATGATAATTTGTTGCAAGTTACTGTAAAATAATAAAACCCATTATAATTCTTGCATTAATTTCAGGTACAGAAACTGCTGA
Organism: Rhineura floridana; assembly: GCF_030035675.1. Taxonomy (NCBI): domain Eukaryota; kingdom Metazoa; phylum Chordata; class Lepidosauria; order Squamata; family Rhineuridae; genus Rhineura; species Rhineura floridana. Next base: position 75,236,602 of record NC_084484.1, read on the forward strand.
GGCATGAAAGCCATTTTCCAAATTGAGTTTGCCCCACAATCTACCTCATCATTGTGGAGAGAGAGAACACCATTTGGCTAAATGTCAAGCCACTTTATGAGGAAGGAAGACTTAGTACATGTGTATATAGAGGTCATTTTATATTGTTTGTAGCCGCATCGGATGATTTAAAGTGAAACAAACATAAAAGTTAACTTCTTTCAAAGATGGCTGTGTGTGTCCTCTCTTGGGTAGAGCAAATGATGAAGTGTGGTGCTGCAAGGGCATGGACTGGTGGTAAGAGGTATGAGTTGGGGGGCAGCTGCCACTCACGCAGAACGCAAGAATTATATTCCACATTAAGTGATATTAAGTACACAGCCTATGTGAGAACACCCTATATTCTACATCATCTTGATCCTATTCAGATGTTCTGAAGAGGACTTAAGTAAACATGCACAAGCATGCAAGCTTTCACACACACCCCGCACACACTTCCAATTGGAGGTGTATTAAAATGTACTCAGTGAAGGGAACGGGGAATCCCCTTGCTGCTACATTCCAAAAATACAAACTTTTTATTATACTGAGCATAAAAAATGAATGGTTTCACAATATAGAAAGCATAATATTCTATTAATCTAGAAAAGACCTTACCCTCTCTGACATTTGTATGGACTAGTGAGAGCAGAGCTAGGCATGCAGAAGAGACAATGAACTTTTTACATACATACAGGTCTAAAACTGTATTGCTAGTTTGTGCCATGGTATGAGCATCAACTGACAGGTCTCCTTTTGTTCTCAGACAAACAGTGTGGACTCAAGATTGATACCTATCTGAACAGTTTTCATCTGGACAGTTCTGAATCTGACACCCTGTACCATTTGTCTGGATCCAGACCCTCAGAATCTGGGAATCATTTGGGAAGGGAGGAGATGGGTTAAGACAGTGTTTCCACTTAGTCCTCTTGGATTCACCGCTGGTAGAGTATTTGTCTGTACTGTTGTCTCTCTGTTTGGCAGCTGGGGACAGGAGGGATGGACACATAGAGAGATGATCTCTTGTGTGACTCCTTATGTGGAGTGCATGCTGCACTGAACCATCATCTTAAGGGCAAAAAAATCAGCCAACTACCATTTTGTCTTTTGTCCCTTATGACTGAAATGAAAGGGTGTTTTTGGAATTCTTCTTCATTTTATTAAATTGAAGTTTTATAAGCGGAGATAGCAAGCTCTGCTTTAAAAAGAGTCAGATTCTGATGTGGAGCTATTTTGTTCCCAACTGTGGTCAGCCAGGCAGTAGTGTAGTGCCTAATTCAGAAGTGCAGGGTCCCTTCATGTTAGTTACAGCTACACCCCTCCCTCACCCCCCCTTTTTTTTGCTGCATGGTTGAGAATGAGATCCTTGCTAATGCCTTCTCTCACAACAACAGACATCCCTAGGAGCCAATAAGCAAAAGAGAGGAGAGTGTTAGCTGCTGAGAAGAGTCATTTCAGGAGCTAACTCACCTCCTTTCACTCTGATTGGCTGCAATCTGCAGGAAAGGACAAGGAAACATGTTAGAAGACTCTTATTAGTGGCCATCACACTCCCCTTTCATGGTGATTGGCTCTCAAGATGATGGAGGCATAGGGACCCTGTTGCGGCCCCACTCCCAAAAAGGTAAGGGGACCAAGATCCCCCCGAGACCCTAGATGACTATATCTGAAGCCTTCCCCTTACTGTTTGGCCCCAGCATCTGGAATTCAGAGGTTACTGTCTCTAGACTTGGATATTTGATTGAGTGATTCTGGCTGACGTGATTTGGATAGGGTATAGCTTCCCCTGAAGGAACAGTTATGCAGGCTAGGGGTAAGGCTGGACAAAACAGTCTTGGTCAGGTCCATGCCCTTAGCACACAAGTAAACTGGCAAGTCCATTCTATCCCAAATCCATGACACTTTCCCCAAACATTTCAACTGAATCATAGAAGTACTCATGAAGTGGGCCAAGGGCATCCTTGCTTTCAAACAATTTTCTTGCTCTTAAAACGAAGCAGCTGCTAGAAAGTATCAGGCTTGCCATGCCTATTCAACATTTTTCATTACCCCCCCCCCAGGAAGCAACAGTCCATTACAACTTGCCATCCCTTCCTGGCTATTTGTATAGACAACATCCCTGTCCTTGCAAGCAGCTGTAAATGGTTTTGTACAAAAGAAAATGTTTAAAAAGAAGAACCAGGGAAGCCCTCAGATCATCTCATTAAAAAAAAAAAGTAAGTTAAAAAAAAGTAATTTGGAGCAAACCATGCTTTGGAAGATTCATAGGCATGTGAGCTAATATGCATGTCTATGTTCCAAACAGGGTCCATCTGAATGTGGACTGGGGAGTTTTGCTCCAAATTGTGGAGCAAACCAAAATCCTTCTCCATCCCTATTTGGGCCACTCCATGATCCACACTTGTCACTGTAGGCCCAACAGGATTTTTTCCAGCTATGGATTTTTGCAATGTGCTCTGCTTGGGGCCATCTGTGAAAACTGAAGCAAATGAATTGCTTAAGCTGAGATATTCAAAGCTTGTCTCTGTTATCATACACAGAGTCAAACCGCTGGTCCATTATCTACAACACATGAGTGGCCGGCAGGTTTCAGAGAGAGATCTCTCCCCCCGCCTGGTGGACCTCTTCAGAGATGTCAGGAATTAAAACTGGGACTTTTTCCATATAAAACCTGTGCTTTACCACTACATTCCTTCCCCTTAAAGAAGCTAGTGTTTGGAAAATGTGTTGCTGGTCTTTTCAACCACATCTTTAAAACAGAGATGGAGAACGTGCGGCCCTTCACATTGGACTTCAACTCCCATCAAACCCAGCCAACCCAGCCAGAGTTCCTGCTATTGCAAATAGCAGACATCAAGGCGGGGAATCCAGTGCTGATTGTGACAGTGGTGGGGACAAAGGGTTGAAACTCCATTTTCCACACACACTAGTCCTGATCTTGTGTGCCCCTCCCCGTTTGAGGTATTTATTTATTTAAAACTATGCAAGGGTGAACTATGTGACAAACATCACATCTGCTATGGTAAATACATAGGGCTGTATATCATATACTATAGGGCGGTCATATATTTAAGAGGAGACCTACTGAAATGAATGGACATGACTAAACATAGTTGCGTTAATCTCAATGGGTTTGCTCTGAATATAACTAACGTTGGATACAATCCATAATTAGCACTGTATCAGGGGATTTAGAAGATTTAGTGCTATGTGCAGGGGGCAATGTCCATGGAGACTGCAGTGCATGGGGAAGGGAGATTTCATCCTTTTCTCCCCAGCTGCCAAAGAGAACTTTTTCTCTAAGAGTAATTGCAATACACATTGGTGATTTTTTTTTTTTTTGAGGGATTGTATCTGGAGGGAAGGGTTAAACCTTGCCTCCTCAAACCTAGCATTAAATTTAAAAATCCCCTGGTGCAGAGTAAGAATTGGTTTGACCCTAAGCTTCTTTCTTTAAAAAATAAGTGTGGGGGGGTCCAGCTCTGCCACATGACAAGCTGCCTTGTACATCTTCATGGGTATGGGATAGCAGATGCACATGAAATTGGCCATAGTTGCACTGACCATAGTTCATTCTTTCTGACCAAACTTGCATGAGAAATTACACATGGCAATACATATTAATTAATAACTGATGCCTTTATTTTTCTATATACATTTTAAATATGACACATCAGACAGTAGTTCAGAATAAACCCAAAGAAGAAAACAAAAGATGGACAGTAGATCAAATCATTCAGTGCTGAACATATTAGGGAACCAAATTCTGGAAGGTCTGGCAGTGTTGTTCTAAAAAGAAACATGCTGAATAATATTAGCAGGTTGAGGGCGTAGCTCTATTTTCTGCATTTCCATGTTCCTGGATGATGGATGGCCCCACTGCTTCAGCCATACCACCTCCTTTCCCAAAAAAACAGCAATGGGTTTACTGAACAAGGATAACGTTTGTTGTAGCAGACAATGGCAATGTCCTTGCAGATCCACTCGTTGTCTTATTAATGAATGCAGACTAGATTTTATTTATTTATTACCAGTAAAGTCACCCATTTCCATGATTATTATAATTCAACAGCCAGTGACAGGCAGCTACTTGGCAAAGCAGTGTGGTGGTGGTGGTGGTACAGGAGACGACAAAAGCTTGATCAAGGGGTTTCTTTGCTTTGGGACCCATGAGGACTTCTTCCTCCTCTCAGACAGCGACAGTGCCTTGAACACACTGGCCGAACGGTTGGGCACATCCTGGCCTGGAATGGGCATTTGTCTTCACAACTGTTTAAATACAAGAAGTCACAGAAGATGACATGGTAAGCGTGCAAGTCTGTACTGTGGGTTATACTTCGGAAGGAATGAACAGGCCATTCCTGTTATGTTCCCTCTCCAAATGATCACAACCATTACTCATGGTTCCAGGTTGTAAGGGGAATTTTCATTACCATTTGGTCACATGGGAGATGCTGGTCTTGTAGACAATTGAGTCCACGATACCAAAAAGACTGCCTCCTCCCATAGGATCATGCCCATTCACTCATTAAGAACCATGGGGGAGGCCCAATTCAGTGTGCTTTCACTTGCATAAAATGTGAATGTGCCTGGGACACCTTCTCTCTGGCCACACGCAGACTACTGAATTCCCTTCCCATCTTCAGAGGTTAATTTGGTCTCTCTTTCGACCTTCTGCTGCCTGGCTAAGACATTTCTGTTTTGGCAGGAATTTTTCCTGCTGGGTTGAAGATTTGTATTGAACTAATCTTTCCTCTTTTTAAAAGGGCATTTTATCTATTTTATTAAATGCAGAGCAAATGTTAAATGAAATATGCCACTTGTATTCTACACTTCCTTTAATTAATCTCTCCGTCAGAAGTTTTATTAAAGAGATGCTATCCTCTGAGGATTTTTCCGGGCAAACTCAATGGAATATCCCTCACCCCAACCACTGCCTTGCTACTCTCTGTCTTCCTTTTTCTTTCCTAACTGTGATTTTGCATGTGCTCATCATTGTAAGTTCATGAATGTTCAAGGGTGGGTGTTTTTTTTAACTGATCCAATCAGGTTACAGTGCATAAGTTAATAAGCACATAGGTGCAGGAAATACAAAGAACTGCACTTGACATGGAGGAATAAACAGAAATGCTTTGATATATGCTTTGATTTGGATTCCTGCACTGAGCCGGGGGTTGGACTGGATGTCCTTATAGGCCCCTTCCAACTCTACTATTCTATGATTCTATGAAACATTACCAATTAAAGAAGGGTGCTGGCATCACCTAATTCTGACTAACCCTTGCTGGCCTGGAATGTGATGGTGTCTTTAATCTTTCTCAAGCCTGTCCAACCTGAAATGATCACAAACTATTTTCTCTTTGTAAGAAGAAATTGTGGTTGTAGATCTGTTCGTAGGCATTATATCTTGCATACATTTCGGTATCAGACCAATTACAGGAGGCAAAACAATTTGGGTGAGGGAGGAAGAGTATTTATGAGCACAGAGATGGGGAACATGTCAACTAGTCATGTAGACTGTACCGAGTACGTTACTACCTGGGGTGGGGAACCTCTAGCCCGCCAGACGTTGTTGGGACTCAACTCTCATCAAACCCAACCAGCATGACCAATGGTCATGGATGATGGGAGCTGTAGTCCAGCAAGACCTGGAGGGCCACAGGTTCCCCACCCCGGGTAGTAACGTACTCTCTGTACAGTCTACATGACTTGCTGTTTGACACAAACCCCAGTCATTTAGTACAAATTTCAACCCAGGCATGGGGGGTGGGACTCAATCAAGTACTTGGGTGTGGACCAAGCATGCTGTTTTGAACTCAAATGCAAAGAAAGGCTTACCTGCATGTTTCTGCATTAAAGGACTTATGTTTCTGAAGGCAGCTGTCCTGGTTCTCTGTACACAAGTAACAGCTACAATTCTCTTTGTTCTGAAATAAATTGCCGGTGCACTTCCATTTACAGATGCACTCACAGTTTTCTTCATCAAAGTCCATATTTGGTGCACACATTGCAAGTTCAGCAAGCGGAGGGAGTCCTGGCACAGAGACATGTTTTGTAGGGAAGAGAGACAGAGAGAGAGAGAGAAACTGATAAAGTTATACACACACACACACACACACATTCACTCTGCTGTTCTCAAAAAGTTGGCAGCTCATCACTGTGCTAAAGGTCACAGAAATAGGGTATCACTCAAAGGTAATATCCTCCAGACGTATAGCAAGTCTTGGATTTAACTTATAAAATCCACAATCTGTTCATGAGCCTTTGATTCCGGAAATGTGAACACAATCTACAGCTAGAACTGGGGAATCCATGGCTTGAAAAGAACATAATATTATGAAGTTAACATTGCAACAGAAATAAACCCTGAGTCTGAATAGATAGTGACGATCATACCCTGTAAACATCACATATTCTACGTTATTTTGGTTGGAATCTACTTTAAGCTGGGGCAGCATTGTAGTGACAAATTCAGAAGTGCAGAGTCTCTTCATGTTATAGCCACGCCCCTCCCCCCTTTTTGCTGTGGGGTTGAGAATGAGTTCCTTGTTAATGCCTTCTCTCACAATAGAAACCCCTAGGAGCCAATAAGCATGAAAGGGGAGAGTGTTAGCTGCTGAGACTCTTCTCAGTGGCTGACCTGCCTCCTGCTCACAGGGTGCTGAAGACATAGGGACCTGCTGGGACCCTGCTCCCCAAAAAATAAAGGGTCTAAGACCCCCTGAGACTTTGGGCAACTACACCTCTGGCTGGGGCACGCTCAATGGGATTTTTTATTTTTTTTCCCCTTTGAGTAGACGACCCCTACTACAATATCACAAATGCCTTCTTAGTCCCCTCACGTGGGTTTGCTTTGTAGCATAGGTGGTCTTGTTGTACAGGAAAACAAGGCCCAAAGCTCCCTCAGACATCCGGTGCTAGTTGTGCAGTTCTTTCAATCCAGGTCATTAACTGCAGTCACAATTATCTGGTGTTACTTAGCTTAAAGAAACAAAATCCTTTATCAAAGCAGTTGCTAGAAATCACTAGGTAAGTATTTTATTCCCAGCCCCATTTGACCATCAGGTTCTCATGCCATATCGTAAGGAAACTGCTCTTGAAATTGACCTGAATTTTAATACACTTTTCCAAGTAGGGCATAGGAACAACAACAACAATAATAATTCAACACTCTGCTGGGCATATGGAGTTGGGAGGACAAATCCTATGCTCCAGATGAACCAGTGTGACTTTGAGCTTGTTATTTTAGTTAATTCTAGGTACATTATGCTTGCAAAATGCTTTTACTACCAGATTTATTCTTTAGCTCCTGGATTCAGGTGCAAAGGCAGGAAAAATCTTTTACCCCCACCTTAAACCAGTTCAAATGAAAATGGCATAATTTCCATTCTTGATATAAATATCAAAGTGAGCATATTAAGTAAGTAAGCAAGCGTAAACACCCTATTACATTTATGAGGCTTGGAAGGATTTAGTCTTAGGATGGTTGTCATGGAGTGAAGGAATTGTTTTGTTTTCTCCAGAACAAAATCTGACAGCCTTTATCTTTTCTCTACCTCAGAAAGTAGTAGGAAGAAACTAGCTAGCAAGATAACACAAAACCAAACTTTGAAGCCTTGTTTGTCATTTGTGAAACATAGCCTACTACTGCAGTTCTAGCACTTACCTGGTACCTAGTCAATGGCGCTTACTTCTAAAAAAAACATGCACAGGATTGCACGGGTAGCATTTGCAATAAGCAAGAACAAGGATCATAACATATTCTGACAGATAGTTTTTCAGCACTTTAAAAAATGGAGGCTGTTCAACTATTAATAATAATGTTGTAGGTACCTTTTCTGCCTGGATGATCTTTGTCTACAACACATTCACATTTATTGCTGTCCCATATCCAGCCATTGTGACACAGTTTGTTTATATGGGGACAACTAAAAGGAAACAAAACACAAAATAAATATTTTAACTTTAAAAAGTGAGTGAGTGAGAGAGAGAGAGAGAGAGAGAGAGAGAGGTGTAGTGGTATATATATATATACTGCCTTGCTTAATTCTTATGAAAATGTGGTATATAAATATTTAAATAAATAAATGTATGTAAAAATGGTCTTCAAGAGCCAGCTTATTTTTGGCTACTTCAATTAAGCCAGCCTTTCCCAACCTGGTGCCCTCCAGATATATTGGACTACAGTTCTCATCAGCCACCATGACCATGGCTGAGGCTAATAGGAGTTATAGTCCAAAACATCTGGAGGGCACCAGATGGGGGGAAACTGAGTTAAGCAGACAGCCGGCACACGACAGTAGTCCAGAGTTTGTTGAGAAACGTCTGCATTCAGAGACGTGTCTTAGGAACATTGACAAGAAGCCTTATTACCATCAAAGGAACAATTCAGGGAAATACATTTGCTAAGTCATCAAACTGGGGCCTCATTACATTCCAACTGCCTGCTGTGTCTTAATTTGCCACAGCTGCCTATGTCAATTGTGACTTAAAAAAAAAACCTTTGTAAATGTCAAAGATGCCATGGTAATTAAAAACTTCTGTTAGAAGAGATTTCTGTATGTTATGCAACATGTTTTCCAAACAACTACTGACTGTTCTTTATAACATTGAAAAATGCATTTTTTTTCAAACATTGGGGGAACCATTAATCCTAGAATAAAGCATTCAATTTATGGACACTCAGAAAAGCTTTGTGGCTAATCATGTGTGTTTTAAAAAATGGGATAGGGATGTTAAGAGAGGAAAAGAGAAACTACTCATCTTACCGATTCTCCTCTGGATACTGAACAGATCTTCGTATGATGGGATACGATTGGCGCTGAACATTTGTTAAACACTTACAACCTGTGTGGTTTGCAATTTTGACTTGAATTGGATCTGGCACATTTGTTAAAGGAATGGAAATCTCAAAGAGCTGTGAAGATAAAATATAGCACTTATTATTTTTATTACTACTACCACTAAATTCCATTATTAAATAACCGCCTCCCCAAGTTTTCCTGCTCTGTGAAGCAAAACTGAGGATTGATTTTCATGTTAGGGCTCTGGGGGATTTTCCGGCTCATAGGACTGGTGCTCCTGTCGAAGCTCTGGCTAATCTGTGGAATGCAGAGATGACCCGGGCTGTTGACACGATCGCTCCTGCGCGCCCTCTCCTCTGTAGAGCTCATACAGCTCCTTGGTATACTCCAGAGCTGAGAGCAATGAAACAAGATAGGAGGCGGCTTGAGCGGAGATGGAGACGAACTCCCGACGAATGCAATTATGAGCTGGTTCGTGCTTCTACCAAGCTGTATGTAGGAGTGGTAAGGGTGGCGAAAAAACAACATTTCGCTGCCACTATTCAGTCATCTCTTTCCCGCCCAGCAGAGCTTTTTAGAGTGGTTCGAGGCCTACTCCATCCAGGCCTACAGGACATGGTAGATACATCGGTGGCCCGCTGTAATGAGTTTGCTGAGCACTTCCAGCATAAGATCTTCTGCGTTCGCCAGGACCTAGACTCCCACTTAATAGCAGTTAATCCTAATGAGGTGTCCGGAGCACAGTCTCGTCATGTTTTGTTGGATGAGTTTCAGTTGGTTCAGTTTGAGGACGTGGACAAGGTGCTTGGACAGGTTCTTGCAACCACTTCGGTACTGGATCCTTGCCCCTCTTGGCTAATAAAAACTAGCAGGGATGGAACAGTTGGCTGGGCCAAGGAAGTGATTAATGCCTCTTTACGAGAGGGAGTGGTCCCTGGCTGTCTGAAAGAGGCGGCGGTGAGACCACTTCTGAAAAAACCTTCCTTGGACCCAGATGATTTCAGCAGCTACAGACCAGTGGCGAATGTTCCATTCCTGGGCAAGATCTTGGAACGAGTGGTTGCTGACCAGCTCCAGGCGCTATTGGATGAAACCGATTATCTAGATCCATTTCAATCGGGTTTCAGGCCTGGTTTCGGCACTGAGATGGCCTTGGTCGCCCTGTTTGATGACCTATGTCGGGAGAGAGACAGAGGAAGTGTAACTCTGCTGATTCTCCTTGATCTCTCAGCGGCTTTTGATACCATCGACCATGGTATCCTTCTGGAGAGGCTTGCGGAGTTGGGAGTCGGAGGCACTGCTTGGCAGTGGTTCTGCTCCTACTTAGCGGGTCGTCTCCAGAAGATAGTGCTTGGGGAACATTGCTCGACACCGTGGGTTCTCCAATGTGGGGTCCCTCAGGGTTCAGTTTTGTCTCCCATGCTTTTTAACATCTATATGAAGCCGCTGGGTGCGGTCATCAGGAGTTTTGGAGTGCGTTGTCATCAGTACGCTGATGACACGCAGCTCCACTTTTCCTTCTCATCTTCTTTAGGTGAGGCGGTTGATGTGCTGAACCGTTGCCTGGCCGCGACAATGGACTGGATGAGAACTAACAAAGTGAGACTCAATCCTGATAAGACTGAGATGCTGTTGGTGGATGGTTTCTCTGATCGGATGGTGGATACATACCCTGTCCTGGATGGGGTTACACTCCCCCTAAAGGAGCAGGTTCGTAGTCTGGGAGTCGTTTTAGACTCTTCCCTCTCACTCGAGGCTCATGTAGCCTCGGTGGCCCGGAATGCGTTCTACCAACTTCAGTTGGTAGCCCAACTACATCCCTATCTGAGTAAGGAAGACCTCGCATCAGTGGTACATGCTCTGGTAACCTCGCGTCTGGACTACTGCAACACGCTTTACGTAGGGCTACCTTTGAAGACGGTTCGGAAGCTACAGCTAGTGCAAAATGCGGCGGCCAGACTGCTAACAAGAACCAAGCGGTCTGAGCATATAACACCTGTTCTGGCTCGCCTGCACTGGCTTCCCATATGCTTCCGGGCAAGATTCAAAGTGTTGGTACTAACCTATAAAGCCTTATACGGCACGGGACCATGATATCTGTCGGAACGCCTCTCCCGATATGAACCCGCCCGTTCACTACGGTCTACTATGAAGGCCCTCCTCCAGGTCCTGACCCATAGGGAGGCCCGGAGGGTGGTGACAAGATATAGGGCCTTCTCAGTGGTGGCCCCCGAACTATGGAATAGTCTCCCCGAGGAGGTGCGCTTGGCGCCGACACTATCATCTTTTCGGTGCCAAGTTAAAACTTTCCTCTTCTCTGAGGCATTTTAATTTAAGTTATTTAAATTTAAATTTAAGTTAAATTTATTTATTGTATTTTTATGCTGTTTTATGTTCACCGCCCAGAGAGCTATTGCTAGTCGGGCGGTATATAAATTTAATAAATAAATAAATAAATAAATAAGTTAATTTAATTTTAAATTGTTGTAATCTGATTTCAGTTTGTACAGTTTTTATATACTTCGTTTTATGAGATTGTGTAATTTTATTGTATCTTTTGATGTTCACTGCCCAGAGAGCTATTGCTAGTCGGGCGGTATATAAGTTTAATAAATAAATAAATAAATGTTAGGAATGTTCAGTTCTGAGAGTTCTCTGACAATTCCTTCTTGAGGACATGTGATGGACGTATATGCTCAAGAGCTTTGACAGGCTGTAACTCCCTGGCATTTATCTACCCCATGTCCTCCCCTTCAGATTTCAGAGTCTATACTTCTGCAAACGTGATTGAATGTGGGACAAGCACACTTGCTGTGTAAACAATGGGTAGACTTATAGTTATGGGCAATATTCATGGCCTAGTGCAGCCTTCCCCAACGTAGTATCCTCCAGATGTTTCGGAGTACAACTTCCATTGCCACCAGGCTGCAGCTGATGGCAGTTGTGGTCCAAAATATCTGGAGGACACCACATTGGTGAAGGCTGGTCTTCCTATGCACACTTACTTAGTAGAAGGCTGTACACCCATTTCAATTAAGACAGACTTCTGACTCAACAATCCAATCCTATGCAGATTGAGCCCATTTTTACCATTTTTACAAAGAGAAACTAAAAGCAGAGGAGTAGAAAAAGTCTGAATACCATTTTAGAAATGTAAGATGTGCTTGTGTTCATGCATCCCAGGCTCTCTTCATTGCAGCAGCCTCCACATCTGTACACGTTCACACAAGGAGGCTTAAAGAATGTGTTGGTGGTTGTGCCCAGCTCTTTGGCAACTTCTACGCAGGTCTCCCTTGGCACACACTGAGTTCTTTGCCACTCCTCATCTATAACTGGAGAATAACAGAGCCATTCAAAAAGCAGCAGTCACCACACAACTGGATTCACCAGTTCATCAGCCTGCTATCTGACCCCTCCACAGCTGTGAGAGATGTAACCACAACATGACCTTTGCTATTTATTAATTTTTAAAAGGTGCATCCTGAAAAGAAATTTGCAGAGTGAAGTGCTCCTGTTCAGTGTTCCCAACCAGCCAGCCATACCCTCCTCCAAAATATTCCTTTCCCACCCCCACCCCACGACAGTCAATCAGCATTTCATGGCCACAAGGCATGATCAGTCCTCATTGAACTGTTGGGTGGGAGAGGTCCTTCCATGGTTCCCCTCCCCACAAAGTTTCTTTTGCAAACTCATAGTGTTCCCCTAAGCCTACTAATACTTCCATTTTGTGTTTGGATAGTTCTTTGTTGGCTACTTCAGGACACGCACTTGTCTCTGAAACAGCAATTTGGAAATAGACGGGATTATGGCCAATATTGATTGTGCCTATCAAGATGACAGCTTTGCCAGTTCATCACTATAGCCAATATAGTTGTCATTTCCCCCCTTATTTTTTTGTGTGCCTTACGATGTATTCTATGAAATCCAAATTAGGGGTGGATACATGATAGGGTGTGGATACATCTTGTCAACACTGTCAGCCCCATTGGAGATGCAGGACTGATGTGTTAATTAACCTCGTGATCTGCCACATGATACTGCCCTTCAAACCAGAGCTTGGAAAGGTTACTCATTTGAACTACAACTTCCATCAGCCCAATCCAGTGGCCATGCTGGCTGTGGCTGATGGGAGTTGTAGTTTTAAAAACGTAACTTTTCCAAGCTGTGCTTCAAACCACATGATACTACCCTTCAAACATGGATCCAGGTCCACGTGATACTACCCTTCAAACATGGATCCAGTGTCATGGGATCCAGCTACAGCTGACAACAGTATCCCTTTGAATGCAGTTCTGGGAATCCCATGTGTGGGGAGTGCTATTACACTCAGGTTCTGCTTGTGGGCTTCCCATAGGCCTCTGATCGGCTGCTGTGAGAACAAGATGCTGGACTAGATGGAGCTTTGGCCTGATCCAGTAGGGTTCTTCCTATGCTCTTACATAACTGGCCAGAAAAGGGGTGGGGGTAATGCCTCGCCTTCTCCTGTCCCTTTAACACACATCTGATGAGCTGAAAGCAGCAGGTGAAACTTTTCATAACATGGGGGTCAACATTATGACCCACTCATTGCCTTCACCTGAACAACCCGCTGTTAAAAGGGACAGCTACAGGGGCCAATTCAAAAGATGGAAACCCTTGGTCTAACTACAGGAATGCAGACACCATGTCCCACCCATAGCTTATGAACTGAGCCAAAGCCATTCTTTGCATTGTTTGGGTCTCTGCTTCTTCCTCTTTTTGCAAGAACAGACCCCCTAGGCAGCTTCCACCCAGCTGATGAGGTGTTTTATATCAGGATGCACCTAATAAAAATAAGCATTTAAATGTTTTTGCACTTCAGTCTGTTGGTTTCTGGGCTGGCAATTTCCCCCCCATGTTGCATTCCTTTTAGATATTACTGTATGTTTACATCTTTTCCTTCTTTGTCGAGTGGAAAAAAATTCATTGCACTACTTCGTTGATGAAAAAATGTAATTTCCTCTTAGCAAGCAAGTACAACAAACATGATTGGGTATAGTAGCTATGTTGCATAAATATGTATTGGACAGCTCCTGTGACATCTCTTTGAGAAAAGACATGGTGACTCCCACCCTATCTGAACCAATGATGACATTTTATTTTAAAATGTCTTTAAAAAAGAGAGAGACAGAGCACTCCCTGCTTATATCACTCAAGAGCAGAGCACTGACTTAAAGTTATAAATAAACCAAAAGGCAAGACACAAACCCATCAAGTGTGCATGTATTTCAGGCACAGAAACACTGCCTTTCACATTAATATGTGGCTGAGGATCCAGAAAGATTCAGCTCGTAAACAATGCACCTACTTTTGAGCATCTCAATATCATAGAAAGCAGCGGCAAATCTTGTGGAGCGATGCGAGGCAGATCTGGAATCCAAGGCAGCCACACCCTTGAGTTTTAGTCGGCACTTCCACAGCTTCCAGTCCTCAGAGTGGGTAATTCTAAGTAGCTCTTCCAGGCTGGCAGCTTTCCTGATCTGCTGCTCTGACCACTCTAGAGCAGAAAGTGACATTCTCTGCAAGGAAGGGAACAAAAAGACAGGAGGGCAGTGATTACCGGGGAGGGGGCACACAAAAGAAATCCCCCCCAGAAAGCATTGAGATGTATTCCATCAAGCTCTGCCCACTACTGTGGACAGCAACTGCTGGAATAGCAATAAATATCCATGACAGGAAAAAAAGAATGTGGAAGCTAATGTGCTGGTTGTATACACAGAAAAATAAGATCTGAACCACCTGTCTGATAAAGGCCCCATCTGAAGAGAATGTAACAAGAAGAAACTCCTCACTCCACCCAGATACAATTAAGCTCACTGCTACCTAATGACTAAATTATATTGTTATGGAGTTTTCCATTAGATTTCTGTCAGTAGGGCTATCAGTATAGGTTGCCACATGGCCAGAGCCTTGGACTTGTTAGTAGCCTGACACTTTGTTACCATCGGAACCCCACAGTCAGCCAATTGCTTCTTGATATAGGATCCTTTTGGGAAAGTTTATTATTTATTAATTTATCTATTAAATTTATATCCTGCCATTCCTCCCAGGAGGAGCCCAAGGCAGCAAACAAAAACACTAAACGCACTTTAAACATCTGAAAAGCAAAATACTTTAAAGAATATTCAAACAAAACATCTTAAACACATCTTTTGAACAAATTCAAAAAAATCTTTAAAAAAAATCCAGCACAGATGCAGACTGGGATAAGGTCTCTACTTAAAAGGCTTGCTGAAGAGGAAGGTATTCAGTAGGTGCCAAAAAGGCAACAGAGATGGCACCTATCTAGTATTTAAGGGGAGGGAACTCCAAAAGGTCGGTGCCACAACACTAAAGGTCTGCTTCCTATGTTGTGCGGAACAGATCTCCCGATAAGACGGTATCTGCAGGAGGCCCTCCCCTGCAGAGTGAATGGGAGGGAGATGACTCTTTAGCTAGGGGAAAGGGGCCAGGTATCTGTGTTTGCAGTGTGGACTCAGTCAGAGACTGAGACAAAGAGATGAGTTTTGGGCTCTGGAAGTGTCTTACGTTGGTGACGGTCTTCCTGGAAATCTCATTTGGAAGCAATAGACATCAGCAGTCGGGTGGAATGCTTAAGCTATGTAACTCCACCTATGCTATATATTGTAAATAAATGAAATATTACAGAAGACTAAGAAGTTGTTTGTGACCTTCTTCCCGAAGAAACCAAAGCCATGTTAGCGCTGCACCCTGGAACCTTTTGCTGCTCAGATAATTGAGATGTGCATAACAATTTATTATTACATTTATACCCCACCTTTCCTTCAAGGAGCTCAGGGTAGCGTACATGGTTCTCCTTTCCCCATTTTATCCTCACAACCACCCTGTGAGGTAGGCTAGACTGAGAGGCAGTGACTGGCCCAAGGTCACCCAGTGAGCTTCATGACTGAGTGGGGATTCAAACCCTGTTCTCCCAGGTCATAGCCCAACATCCTAACCATTACATCTCTCTCTATATAAAGGAGGGGCTGCTTCCAGACTGCAACTATTTCACAGATATTATTCAATCATATACTGGCAAATTTAGGTTGTACATTTAAAGTGGATTTGGTTCTGTTGTGCAACAAACCCATTTAAAAAAGAACAAAACTGAATTTTTGTGGTCAGAAAAGTGATAGGAAAATGCACTGGAAAGTTTGCATTCCATCATCTAATTTCTGCACAAACAAATCAGAATGAATTCTTAATAAATGGTGACAATATGAGCGTACAGCTCAACTACTTGTGTACACAAATACATAGACTGTACACTTGCTAAACGTTACAAGTGTACATCTCTACACCAGCTACACAGACTGTACACTCATTGAATGTAACATAAATAAGGCCATTGCCTGACGTCCATGCAAATTTTGGCAAACAAAGCAGGCTGAGTTTTCAATGTTGTCTCAAAGACACTCCCCAACACACATTTACTAGTTCCATTGAACTTAAATGAACTTACTTCTGAGTAATCACATTGTACAGCATGTTTTATGAGGGTTTGGTTTACCACTTTACTTGCTTCGTATTTTAACCTTAAAAATTGATTTTGTTGTAGAAGACAATACTGAATCTTGGCATAAGGAAAGCTTTATATATTTTCATAGCACTGACTGCCCACATTTCCCAAAATTATTTTGAACCAGGAGGTAAAGGGTTTTTTCTCTCTCCTGCACTGGAGTTTGTGTAGTTCTCGCAGAGATTGGGAATGAACTCAGTAGAATCTTATGGTTCTCATTACCCAATTAGACTGGTATTTACTAACAGGCAAAAAAACCTGGCAGTTTAAGAACTTACCTATAGCCAACAGATATTGGCTGTTGATATTGTAACAGGAAGTGAATTGGACTGTGAAAGCCTAACCCAAATTGTGTTTGCATTTTTACAAATTTGTGGGGTAGTACAATATCTCAGAGAGGAGGTCAGGTCTCCTGCTCCCCTGGTGCATTCATTATAGCTGCCCAATTTCCCTACTTTTTAAAGTTTGATATAAATATCTGTTGGTTATAGGTAAGTTCTTAAACCGCAAGGGGTTTTTTTTGCCTATTAGTGAATGTCTCTGCTTTTTAATCCAGGAGGTAAGAAATGGGTTCCTGTGCATGAGAATGAGATTGATTATTTATTTATTTATTATTTTATTTATATCCCGCCCTTCCTCCCAGCAGGAGCCCAAGGGGGCAAACAGAAGCGCTAAAAACACTTTAAAACATCATAAAACAGACCTTAAAATACATTAAAACAAAACAACGTTAAAAACATTTTAAAAAACCTTTAAAAACATCTTTTTAAAAAGGGTTAAAAACATTATTAAAAAAACATATTAACAAGCAATTCTAACACAGAGGCAGACGGGGATAGGTCTCAACTTAAAAGGCTTGTTGAAAGAGGAAAGTCTTCAAAAGGCTCTGAAAAGATGGCTCCTGCTTAATATTCAAAGGGAGGGGATTCCACAGGGTAGGTGCCGCCACACTAAAGGTCCATTTCCTATATTGTGTAGAATGAATCTCCTGATAAGATGGTATCTGCAGGAGGCCCTCACCTGCACAGCACAGTGATCAACTGGGTATATAAGGGATATAAGTGCACTTGGAGGAAGCGGATTATCTGGATTAGGGTTGCCAAGTCGGAACCATTTAAAAACCCGAGAAAATGGGAGTGGGCCCTAGTGATGTCACGGGGCGGGCCCTAGTGATGTCATGGGGCGGGCCCTAGTGATGTCATGGGGTGGGCCCTAGTGACATCACAGGGCGGGCCCTAGTGACGTCATTAAACATGATACATTGTATCAACCACAGTTGCTTGGAGCATACCATTCAAAAAAAATTCTCTGGAGATTAAAATAGAAATATTTTTAATGGGATGCAACCACATCTTAAACATAGGGCATTTGAACTAATACTGTTCACAGTGGTGTTTGTCTGCTCTGTGACAGAACAGCTGTAAACTCTTTAAAGGGCAGTATCTATAATCTCACTGTAAACCCTTTAATTAAAAGTATCTCTAACCTTCTGCAGCATTATAGATTACGTGACCCTTGTGTCATTTTGTATTGTATCCTAATTGTTCTGGAAGAGGCTAAAGAAAGAAGCTGTTCTAAAATAACATGCCTGTTGTTAGCTAATAAAGCACAAAAGATACTGCATCAGTTCCTTGAACACAGGCTGTAGTACAAAATATTATAGCTATTGGATTTATTTAAAATATTGCCTTCCTCAGATAAAATAGCATGGCTAGGGAGAAAACTGATTTAGACTGCAGTCCAGTACACACTTACTTGGGAGTAAGTCCCATTGAACCCAATGGAGCTTACTTCTGAGTAGACATGTATTGAATTGCAGCCTTTGCTTCTGAAAGAGTGCCTATAATTTAGCGGCCTTGACAGTGCTTCCAGTTCTAACTTTTTAAGCCTTGTGTGCAAATCCAGTTACAATCCACTATCCTTTTACAATCCAGAGCACTGTAAAAAAAGATGATGAATCTTTTCCTCCATGGGCCACTTTTCCTTAGGAAAAATCTGTCAGGACCACAACCCAGCAGTGTGGGGGGCCTAGAGCCACCAGCACATACCCTCATTTCTTTAGTTCTCTTCTCCCTCCCTTTTCCTCTTGCACAGCATTTGGGCTTAGATTGGCACAAAATGCAAAGTGTTTTGTTTTTTAAAAAACTAGCTGCTTGAGGGGGTCTTAGGGCAGTGCAGGGGGATCACTCCCCAGCTGTGACCATCTACCAAAAATTGCCCTTGTTGCATGGCAGTTAGGCTTAAATAGTTTCCATGATCTCTCAGCGGCTTTCGATACCGTTGACCACGTTATCCTCCTGGACCGCCTGAAGAGGTTAGGCATGGGGGGCACTGTATTGCAGTGGTTCCATTCCTTCCTCTCTGGTAGGTACCAAAGAGTGGCATTGGAGGATGAGGTTTCGGATCCTTGGCCTCTCACTTGTGGGGTGCCACAGGGTTCCATCCTCTCCCCGATGCTGTTTAACATCTATATAAAGCCGCTGGGGGCAATCATCAGGAGATTTGGGCTGCAATGTCATCAGTATGCGGATGACACGCAGCTCTATCTCTCATTTAAATCTTCACCGAGGTTGGCTGTAGAAACCCTGTCCAAGTGCCTGGAGTCGGTAAGTGGCTGGATGGGAAGGAATAAGCTGAAGCTGAACCCTGACAAAACCGAGGTACTGTTTGTGGGAGACAAGGGAAGGCTGGGGGATGTGGACCTGGTGCTCAATGGGGTATGATTGCCCCTGAAAGACCAGGTCTGCAGCCTGGGGGTCATTCTTGACTCCCAGCTGACCATGGAGGCTCAAGTCTCGTCTGTGAGCCGGGTGGCGCTGTATCAACTCCATCTGATACGGGGGCTGTGCCCCTACCTTCCCAACCATCTGCTCCCACCGGTAGTACATGCCCTGGTCACCTCTCGCCTAGACTACTGTAATGCGCTCTACGTGGGGTTACCCTTGAAAACGGTCCGGAAGCTGCAACTGGTACAGAATGTGGCGGCTCGTCTGATTAAAGGCAGCCGCCGGCAAGATCACATCACTCCAGTGCTGAAGGAGTTGCACTGGCTACCGGTTGTTTACCGGGCCCAATTCAAGGTGTTGGTTTTGACCTTTAAAACCCTATACGGTTTTAGCCCAGTCTATCTGAAGGAGCGCCTCCAGCATTGTCAGGGATGCCGCTCAACAAGATCAGCCTCAGAAGACCTTCTCTCGATCCCACCGGTTAAAACAGCTAGACTGGTGAGGACTAGAGAGAGGGCTTTTTCAATAGTGGCCCCCACCCTGTGGAACTCTCTCCCAAATGATCTCCGCCATGCCCCTTCTATGATAAGCTTCCGCCGGGCCTTGAAGACCTGGCTCTTCAGGCAGGCTTTTGGGGTGGGTTAGGTTTTTTACTGTTATGGTTCTAAATTTTAATGTTTTAATGTATTGTTTTATCTTGTACGTCGCCCAGAGTGGCTGAAAACCAGCCAGATGGGCGACTAATAAATTTAATAAATAATAAATAATAATAATAAATTTAATAAAATAATAATAAGGGGGTCTTTCAAGTATCCTGGTCCCAAGCTGTATAGGGCTTTGTATACCAAAACTAGAACCTTGAACTTGGCCCAGTAGCAAATGGGCAGCCAGTGCAATTCTTTCAGCAGCGGGGTGACATGTTGGTGATACCCTGCCCCAGTGAGCAGTCTCGCTGCTGCATTTGGCACCAGCTGCAGTTTCTGGACCAACCTCAAGGGCAGCCCCACATAGAGTGCATTAGAGTAATCCAGCCTGGAGGTTACCAGTGCATGGACAACAGTGGTCAGGCTATCCCGGTCCAGAAACAGCCACAGCTGTCTTACCAACCAAAGCCGGTAAAAGGCACTCCTAGCCACAGAGGTCACCTGGGCCTCTAGCAACAAAAATGGATCCAGGAGCACCCCCATCCAAAGCAGGCAACTAACCAATTATCTGAACTTGGGAACCACCAATCCACAGTGCCTCTGTCTTGCTAGGATTCAGACTCAGTTTATTGGCCCTCATCCAGCCAACCACCGAGTCCAGGCAGTGGTCCAGGGCTTGCACAGCCTTTCCTGATTCAGATGTTACGGAGAAATAGCGCTGGGTATCATCAGCATACTGCTGACACCTCACCCCAAAGCTCCTGATGACTGCTCCCAAGGGCCTCATATAGATGTTAAACAGCATGGGGGACAATATGGTACCCTGCAGCACCCCACAGCACAACTGCCAGGGGGCTGAAAGACAGTCACCCAATGCTATTCTCTGGGAGCAACCCTGGAGATAGGATCGGAACCACTGTAAAACAGTGTCTCCAATACCCATCTCACCAAGTTGGCCCAGAAGGATACCATGGTCAATGGTATCAAAAGCCACTGAGAGATCAAGTAAGAATAACAGGGTTGTACTCCCCCTGTCCTTCTCCCAATAAAGGTCATCCATCAGGGCGACCAAGGCTGATTCAGTCCCATAACCTGGCCTGAACCCAGATTGGGATGAGTCAAGATTATCTGTTTCATCCAAGAGCACTTGCAATTGCTGCACCACAACCCTCTCAATCACCTTCCCTAAAAAGTTAGTAGTTGTCACAAACCAGTGGGTCCAGAGTGGGCTTTTTGAGGAGTGGTTGGATCACCGTCTCTTTCAAGACGGTTGGAACCACTCCCTCCTGCAATTATGCACTGACCACACCCTGGATTCACCCGGTCAGACCCCCTTGGCAAGCTTTAATAAGCCAAGAAGGGCAAGGTTCAAGAGGACATGTTGCTGGCCGCATCATCGCAAGCACCTTGTCCATGTCATCAGGCCGCATCAATGGAAACCGTTCCGAAGAAGTTGCACTTGACACCTCATTGGGGACTACAGTAGATGTGGATGGGGCATCAAGATTGCTGCAGAGGTGAGCAACTTTACCCTCAAAGTGCCTTGTGAACAATTCACAGGGGGCCTCCGATGGGTCTAAAACTCCATTTCCTGTTGTTGATGTCAACAGACCCCTGACAATACGGAAAAGCTCCACTGGACGGCTACTTGAGGATGCGATGGAGGCAGACAAATGGGCCTTCTTCGCCGCCCTCACTGCCACACAGTAGGCACAGTTATGATGTTTTACTCATGCCTGATCAGCCTCACAGCACGTCTTTTGCCACTTGCGCTCTAGCTGTCATCCAGCCTGTTTCATTGCCCTTAGCATGCTTATTGAGTTCAGTGGGATTTACTCCCATGCATTCATGCTTAGGATAGGTGAAACTGACCACGAGGGAGGGAGGGCAGGGGAGGAGGGAGAAGGAAGAGAGAGGGGGGGAGGTGAAGGCAGGTCTGATTATTTGGATGCTTACTGAGTTCAATGGGATTTACTCCCATGCAATCATGGCTAGGATAGGTAAAACTGCCATGGGGTAGGAGAATGGGGGAGGGGAGAGGGAAGGAGGAGGGGAGAGGGAAGGAGGAAGGGAGGGGATTGGGGGAAGGAGGTGGAAAAGGACTGGAAGGGGCAAGAGGGGTGAAGGAGGGGGAGAAAATGGGCAAGAGGGAGAGGAGAGCAGGTTTAATCATTTGTATGCTTTTTGAGTCCAGTAGGATTCACTCCTGTACAATCATGCTTAAGATAGTTGAAACTGACTTGGAGAGGGGCAGGGAGGGGGAGAAGGGGGAAAGGAATGAAGGATGAAGGAAGGGAATGAAGGATGGGGGAAGGGAGGAAGGTGGAGGGAAGAGGGAGAGAGGGGGGAGAAGATTGGGTGGATGGGCACTAGGCAGAGGGAAAGGCTCATTCTTTTCTAAAAGGAAAACATTGTGAACAGTATCATTGTTTTTCAGGTTTTTCCCTACCTTTTTATTCTACAGCAGGCACCAAAATTTAAACAAAAGCTGTCACTGGCCACATCCACACCAGACATTTATTCCACTGTAAACAGCAGAGCTTGGAAAAGTTACTTTTTTGAACTACAACTCCCATCAGCCCCAGCCAGCATAGCCACTGGATTGGGCTGGTGGAAGTTGTAGTTCAAAAAAGTAACTTTTCCAAGCTCTGGTAAACAGTCATGGCTTCCCCCAAAGAATCCTGGGAAGTGTAGCTTGTGAAGGGTGCTGAAAGTTGCCAGGAGACACCCTATTCCCCTAACAGAGCTACAATCCCCAGAAGAAGGGCTAACTGTTAAACCGCTCTGGCCAGTGGAGCGAGAGTGTGGCCCCGATTAACCAAACCAAGCAACTGTGGGTCTGTCTTTTAGAACACTGACAGTTGGTTCTTACTGAGCACGCCTAGACCTATCATTGACTCCAATGTTAAATTTCTTAAATTAATTAAAAATCAGCCATGCATTTTTTAAACCTTTAAACTGCAGAAAATGAAGGTCAGAGTATGGGGCAAGGTCAGTAATAGGATTACAGGTACTCTGTGAACATGTCTGATTTTTAATTAATTTCAACAGAATATGAGACCACTGACAGAAAAAAGTCCAATGGGGTCTGGATTTTTTTTCTCTGGTTTTACACTTTGAACTCTCATTTCTCTCTGAGTGTTTTGTGTATCGGCATGAAAACTCAGAAGGTTGTTAAGCAAGCGTTCCTGCGTTCAGGTCTATAAGCTTTGCAAGGTTTTGTTTTGAAATTAGTTCATAGGAAGCAGCAGAATGCCATGTGGAGTATTTTCAGTTTAACATTGCAGAATGCAAAAAATCCATGCTGGCTATAGTATACAGCCACTCACATGGCTGTATAATGACATAACTGGTACAGTTGGCATAAGTGAAGCTGTACAGAATTAACCAATAAGTCCCCTTGAATTCTATAGGCCTTACTTTTGCGTGAACATGCTTAAGATTGCATCAACTATGTGATTTGGGATAATTTGGTTGCTTCCCAAACAATCTAAAATTGAATTAACACTCAGGGCTGAATATGGGCCAGAGGTCAGTTCTGACATGTATCTTGAATGCTGGCTCTCAACCTTGAAATATCAAGAACATACTGGGAATATATCAAGCATTTTCTTCACCACCAGCGGGTTGCTATAGATAGCTCCTACATGTGATACCAAGAACTAGGGAAAGAGGTGCCAGAACCACAGGTTATTGCTTCAGAAAAACACCTCTTTGTCAAGAAACATACTTTTGCATGTTCTAGAATATTTTATATGCCCTGTATTCAAAAGTGTTAAAGGCATACAAAGATTTGGAAGGGAAGGTGATTGCAACAGGTGATTTCTCCATTCTGTGAAGATTAAAAACCTTGCTCTGCTGACACAGAGGCGGCAAAGTGAAGGCAGATATCATACAGATCTTGGAAAACAGTCAAGACACAAAGAAAACTGTTTTGAGCTGGTGCAAAAGTGGGATCTGTCTGCAGAGCTAATGGAAAAACTAGAAACATTCCCATATTGTCTTTCTCAGACTTTCTGTAGGGAACGTCAGTGATCTCAGATACTACTTGTTCTGTGCTAAGAAAGGAGAGACAGAGAGCTACCACCATGCAGGGATTGCTTGATGAAACATGCTTAATGTGCAAACTATGACTAAGCATATGGAGAAGGTGTTTAGAGCAGGACCCCAAAACACCAAGTCCTGTTGGCAGAGGCTTGTAAGTTGGAAGTCAGAGATGGGACTGAGCAGCTGCCTGTACATTGGCTGGAGGGTCTGCCAGCACCTCAGCCATGCTCCATCTACTAGCCTGCAATTGCACAAAGAAGTGTGAGCTACCAACCGGTATATGCGTGAAACATGGGCTCACATGCACTGCTATGTGCAACTCCCCAACTGTGGTCACCAGGACTTGAGTACAGAGGACAGGAAACATCTATTTGAGAAGGAGATGGATGATCATTATAATAACTAATTTGAAAATGAGCACGTTGGACCACATATGCCCAGGAAAAACTGAATAAGCATTTCAGTTAACAGGTGAAATTGTACAGATGTTTTGTTTTTTGTTCTTGTTTTGCTATAGTCGACAGTGCCTTGTGCAAAAGGAAAGCAGTGGGCTGAACTCAACTCTATGGCATGCTGCAGTGGTGTGGAAGTGTCATTTGGGATGGCAGGAACCAAGAATGATTTGAAACGAATGCTGTTGAAAGTTAAAGAGGAAAGCACAAAAGCAGGACTACAGCTGAACATCAAGAAGACTGAAGTAATGACAACAGAAGAGTTATGTAACTTTAAAGTTGACAATGAGGACATTGAACTTGTCAAGGATTATCAATACCTCGGCACAGTCATTAACTAAAATGGAGACAATAGTCAAGAAATTAGAAGGCAGCTAGGATTGGCGAGGGCAGCTATGAGAGAACTAGAAAAGTCCTGAAATACAAAGATGTATCACTAAACACTTTAGAACCATGTTAGGGTCATTCACACCATGGTATTCTCGATCTCTATGTATGGATGTGAAAGTTGGACAGTGAAAAAGTGGTTAAGAGGAGGTGTTGGAGGAGAGCTTTGCGGATACCATGGACCATGAAAAAGACAAATAATTGGGTGTTAGAACAAATTAAACCAGAACTGTCACTAGAAGCTAAAATGATGAAACTGAGGTTATCATACTTTGGACACATAATAAGATGACATGATTCACTAGAAAATAAAATAATGCTGGGGAAAACAGAAGGGAGTAGGAAAAGAGGAAGGCCAAACAAGAGATGGATTGATTCCATTAAGGAAGCCATAGACCTGAACTTACAAGATCTCAATAGGGTGGTTTATAACAGATGCTATTGGAGGTCACTGATTCATAGGGTTGCCATAAGTTGAAATCCACTTGAAGGCACATAACAACAACAAATTTCTTATTTTGGGTGCACCGCTACAGTTCCCTTATTCACAACTGCAGTCATTGCACATTGATGTGCTTTGCGCAAAAACAGCTTTTGCCCCATGGAATGATGATGCATCTTGAAAGGGAGAGTTTCCTGGTGATGAATCTGTGTGACATTGGACATCATATTCTGTGGTGTAGTGCCAAATAAACTATCTAGGCTATTTATGCAGCAATTTATTAAAAAAGGAACTAGGAACTGGGCACCAAATTCAACATCTTAAATAACACATAAGATAGTAATAATTGCAAGGTCACCACCTATTTTCCAACTATTGATGTATAGATATTGCAAAAAAAATAAAATGAAATAACATTCAACCTTATTCAGGTACCAATTCACCATTTTGGACGGTGTGGCTTGTGTCCTGTAAAAACATCTAACACATCAGTAAGAGCTAGTTGGCAAAGAATCTCAGATGTGAACAGCCTGTCTGAATAACACAGTTTTTAGAAGACATCTAAAAACAAGCAAGGATCACTCATGTCAGACCTCTAGTGGCAAGGAGTTCCACAGGGGAGGTGCAGCCACACTAAATGTTTGGCCCTGATAAAGGCCAACTGAACCCCAGGGGCATGTGGGACCTTAATGATTGAGGTGGAGCATATGGAATCAGGCAGCGCTTACAATACTTTGGGCCTCAGTTATTTAGGGCTTTGTGAATTAATACCAGAACCTTGATGGTGGCTTGGTAGCAGATTGGCAACCAGTACCGTTCTCTCAGTAGCAGAGTAACATGTTCCCAATAGCACACCCCTGTGAGCAGTCTGGCCACTGCATTCTGCCAGCTGCAGCTTCCGGACCAGATGCAAGGGCAGCCCCACATAAAGCATGTTACAGTAGTTGTGTCTTGAAGTTACCACCGTGAACCACTGTGGTCAGGCTAACCTAGTTTAGTAATGGTCACAGTTGGCATACCAGACAAAGCTGGTAGAAGGCTCTCCTAGCCACAGAGGCCACACGGGCCTCTAGTGATAAAGATGGATCAAGCAATAGGTCCAAGCTGCAAACCTGCTCCTTCAGATAGAGTACAACCCTGTCCAGAATAGGAAATTGACCTATCTCCTTGACACAAGAACCACCCACTCATGAGGCCTCAGTCTTTCTAGGGTTTAAACTCAGCTTGTTGGCCCACATCCAGTCCACCACTGCATTCAGGCACGGTCCAGGCCTTGCACAGTGTCTCCTGACTCAGATGTAATGCTGAAATATTGGCAGGCTCCAAAACTCCTAATGGCTGCTCCCAGTGGCTTCATATAGATACTGACTAGTATGGGGGACAAAATGGTGCCCTGTGGCACTGCTTAGTGCAAACACCAGGGGGCCAAAGAGAACTCTCCCAATGCTATGCTCTGGACATTTCCCAGAAAAAATGGTCTGCCTCCTAAACAATGGGTTCAAGGCCCCTTGACACCCAGGAGACACCAGCGGGGATTTGAACTCACAGACTCTGGACTCCCAGCCAGGCTCTCCACTGTGCCGATTATGAATAAATGATGCAAAATGTCAGAACTCCATCCTTCTTCAAATTTGACTAAGCATTACTCATTATAAAAAATAAATAAGAACTCCCATAGCTTGCCAAGAAGTGCCTTAAGATAAAAAAAGTTGGTCAACAGAATCATGAAGTGACTTACAGTGGCCACATAAAACATTAAACAATGTCTGACCAATCCCCTTTTTATCTAAAACTAGCGTTTCTAGCTAACTTGATGTGTAAGTAATATCAAGGATGGCCCCAAACATGTTACACTGACATGGACACCGTGCACTTCAGTAAACAAAGCTCAGACTGTGAGCACTCATGCCAGGAGAAGGAGTATTTTCAATTAATTTCTTCACGTGGTATAAACCAAAAATCCAAGCCACACAGCAAATAAAATCCTCAAATTGTGAGGATGGCTGCAAATCAACACACATCTCTGGTAATGGCTGGTGAAGTGATATTTCCTTACGGATGCCTCAGTTATCCCTTCTCTCGCTCTCTTTCTGTTTGTTTCTTTCTGACATATATAGTCTCAAAGTACTTCTAGGAGAAACCTGAGCATTGAATTTCCTTCCTGTAAAAACATTACATTCTACAATTACAAGCTGTTTCTGAAGATCCCAGCAAATAAGTTTGCAGCCCAGGCATTTGACATTGCCACATTGCTGAATATGAATTCTGGATACTAACCTAAAAATAAACCCTAAACAATCATTTTTATTTTAAGTAATATTATTTTGATCTTACAGAAATAAGAACTAGACAGTCTAATAGTTTTGTGTTTCTTACATTCCATTTTTGGTACAGAATGATCCAAGGTAACATCTTAACTCTGACATAAACCACTTTGCTGTGAACATGCTCGGGAATGGTGGTCAGATTTTCTTTTAAGTGAGAATTTCAAAGCATAGCTGCATTTGGGTTCATGTACTCTTTTAGGAAGTGCCAATCAGGTAAAATGACATTCAAAGGCAAACCAATCCAAAGTTCTTGTGAAATAATATACAGTAATATCTCAGTTAACAAAGTAGATGGGCTCCTAGATGTTACTTCTTTAAAAGAAACTTTGGTACCAGGGCTAGGAATAACATGGTGGGGGCAACTTCACCTGGTTATATAATTGGTAACAGAAGATGGAGAAGTTCCATACTTTCTGTGAAAACAAGACCAGGAGCAGACTGCGGTACAGATCACAAACAGGTAATACTGAAAATGAGAGTACAGCTAAAGAAGAAGAACAAAGCAATCATAATGCCAAAATACAATTTAAATAACATCCCCGAAGAATATAAAGATCAAATAAGGAACAGATTTGAGGCTTTAAACTTAGTTGACAGAGAACCAGAAGAACTATGGAGTGAAGTCAGAGACATGATCAGGGAAGAATGCAAAAAGACAATACCTCTAGTTAAAAAGAGAGAAAGACCTCAATGGATGACTGAAGAAACTCTTAAAATGGTTAAAGAGAGAAGGAAAGCAAAAGCAAAAGGAGAGGAACACTGGATTAAACTGAAGACATCCATTTTTGCAGCATGTGAGCAAACTATTGGATACCAAACTACGAAACATCAGGATTGGTTTGATGAGAATGATAGTGAGATTGAACATATTGACAAGAAAAGGAAAGCCTTCCAGATATGGCAGAAAAACATTAACTGTGCTGCTAAGAAAAAAATCTATGCCAGTGCAAAGGCTGAGGTCCAAAGAAGAGCTAGAGAACTTAAGAATGCCTGGTGGATAAAGGAAGCTCAAGAAATCCAGCACTTTGCTCCTGATGCAGGGAGCTTTTTTAATGCCACAAAGGCCATCTATGGACCAACAAATTATGGTAGAAATCCCTTACGTTCAGTGGATGATACCAAACTTCTTAAGGATAAAGAGTCTATTGCACTGTGCTGGAAAGAGCATTACCACAACCTGCTTAATGGTAACTCTATTGTGGCTGGTGAGGTCTTGCAAAATCCACAACAAACTAGAGACAAGCTTACAGTATCCTCTAATTTGGATGAAGTCAGTAAAGCCATTAATCAAATGAAGAATAACAAAGCAAGTGGACCTGATTGGATTCCTGATGAAGTCTTTAAAGAAGGTGGGCCTGAAATTACACAACAACTTCATAAACTCATTGAAAAAATCTGGATGAGGTGATAGAACAGATTGTGGGAACTATCGAGGTATCTCTCTTCTTGCTACCACAGGTAAAATCCTTACAAGGATCCTCACAAATCGCCTCCTACTTATTTATTTATTTTTCTGCATACTTTTTAACTGCAAGCATTCAAGAAACCCAGGAACTGGAAGCTCCTTGACCTGGCTAGCATACACACAGAGTATATGCAATGCCATACTATTGGATGTGGAAAATATTTATGAAGAAGCAGTATCAAAATGTCAATCCAAGAAGAAAACAAAACCCTTGCTGGTAGCTCCAGTCCTAATGGTAAATATCACTCTCTTTTCAAGATATGATATGTAATAGCTGACAGCTACTCATGTTTCCTTAGCTACTGTGTCTTGGGATTACTCTCTGATGTTTATTTGGTTTATCGTAACAGCTTGCCACATCACTGAAAACCAAGTCAAATATGCAAGTATCTTTCCTTTGAACTTTGAAGTGCAGAAAGGGAGGACATCTCTTTCTACTCATTTTCATGAAGGAAAATGGCACAGGATGGATAAAGCTCTCCTAGTTCCCTTTACTCCTACCCGCTCAAAAAAAAAGTAATAAGGAAGCGTGTCAAGGATAGCTGTAGTGTTGTCGTTAATATTAATTGTGTTTGCTTTTCTAATCTGCTTTTGCTATTTTAAAAACCTGATGCAAGATAAAAACCTGAAAAGGCAGCTCTCTTTCAGGACTCACTGGACAATGGCAAGGATTAATTTTGCAGAATATTGTGATCGCATCGATCTTATATAGAAATTGTTGCTCATCATGACTTTTAGTCACAGTGAATCAAGAGAAGCAATGGGGTTATAAAGCCAATAAATATCCCTATTGACAACATGTGTACTTTACAAAAAGTTTAACTCCTAAAGAAATAAATATTCACAGCAGATGTCACAAAAGATTATTTGCAGCAGCCTTGGAGCATTGGGCAGGCTTTGTTTCTAATTGCTGTATTAAATGAAAAAAGGGCTTTCCTCTCTCAGGTGTTACTAACTAAGCAGGCATGAAAGATGAGAATATCCCCACAGTTAATCAGTTGGATTGTGCTGGGGTGGTCTGGTTATTTACTCGGCTGGAACAGGGCTTCATAGGTGACCACCTCACTATGCAAAGCTGGAAGTCAGATGCAGATCTCTGAAAGTGCATAGCTTCCTTCTTCCCTAGGGCAGACAAAACATCTTTGAGAAATCTTCTTCTGTACCACATCCTCCTCAGACCAGGCTTTGCCAAACCTCTCCTTGTGCCTCCCTCTGGAAAAGCTGCCTAGAAGATAAGAAGCTCTCAACAAACAACCCTGCTTCTCCTTGCTTGGTGCACATGTTCACAGGGTCCTTTCTTATGTAACTTCCTCAAGTAGTCTGGGACCAATTCCTGGAGATTTGCCACAAAAGTCCCGGCTTTGGTAAATAAAACTCGAGCACTGGCTTAGGCTCTGAACTCCTGTCTAGGACCAATATAGTTACTTAGGGAAGTGGTGGGCTCTCCAACACTGGAGACATTCTAGCAAAAGCTGGACAGCCACCTGTCAGGTATGCTTTAAGTTGGATTCCTGCATCATGCTGGCGGTTGAACTCAATGGCGTTATGAGCCCCTTCCAACTCTACTATTCTATAAATTTCCTGAATTCTACCCAAACAGGCTTTGTTTATAGAGCCACCCCATGCAGTTAGAAACAAAAACAGCTCCTTAGCCTTGCCCCCTCTCGCACTCTTATGTGTTTGAAGCAATGGCGCCTAAAGCATAGTAGAAGGGAGGCTGAGACTTCAAGCAGATTATTACATCACATGGAAATCTCAGATTAATGAGCCAGAGGGGTTCCAGGAGTCCATGTGAGCTCAACTATGAAGAGGTTCTGATACTTGCATTTCTATGGCAATGGCAACTTACCAGTGTTCTCTTACTCAGCTTAATGGAGGACTACTGCCTCATAGTGGGAGAAAATGTCTATGCCACGTATGACATTGTTTTGTTTCATCTTTTAATGCCCATTAATGTTTGTTAGATTGAAAACTAAGTTTTAAAAACTGAAAGGGGTTCAGATGAGTCCTTCATGTCTTAAAAGCATGTGTGGGTGGGATGTGGGGCTACATGGGCTTGTCCACCCCCACTGCTTTTGGTGTTCGTGAGAAGGGGCCCTATGTGTCCTGCCCAGAGCCCAACACAGGAGACAGAGACGAGACTGACAATGATTCTTGCTTTATTAGTCACGGTTACATCAAGAGCAGTGCGTTTCATAGACCTGACTAGGCTGGCTCACTACTGATGCTAACTATGCTAACTAAGCATTCTCTGCGGCGTGTGGAGTAAGTTGACTCAGCACCACAACCAGGGAGGCGCTGCCTTAAGTAGGGAAGGTCTTCGCCCATAATCTCTGACTCCTGCGTGGTTCCACCCTCCGACTGTCCTGCTTCTCACGTCATCTCGCAAGGGGCAAAGGGGGGGGCATGCCTCCGACTGCTCATCTGACAGTAAAGGCTTGCTAGGTGCCAGTTCGACTTCAGGAGGCGGGGAGCAAGTTGGCAGGGAAACATTTGAAGGTGCAGGCAGGGAGTCCTGGGAAGGTGGAGTTGGTGCACACGAGAGATTGCTCCCCAACGACTCTGGTGGAGCGCCTGCAGGTGTCAAGGCGCCTTCAGGTGGAGCAGGATCTAGGTCACCCAGGGGATTGTCCAGGGAAACTGGAGGGCTGCCAGCGCTCCCCCCTCCCTCAAAACTCTCATCCTCCTCTGCCCACTCTTCCTGATGCGCCTGGGTAACTGGGGCTCAACACTATGTAAATAGAGACATACACGGGTAGAATTGCCATGTGCAAGAGATCCTGGACCAATCCCCAGGACATTCTACCTGCTTATGGTTAGGACCCCCCTTCTCACAATTGCTGAAGGTGCAGCTAGTAGTGGAGCAGTGTGGGGAGGGCCCACATGGCCTCACAGCCCTCACACATGCTTTTAATGCATGAGAGGGGCTGTCCAAACTCTCTATCCTTCTCATCTTCATACAAATGTAAGAGCTGAAGAGGAAATACTGGGCTCATCTACACAGGGTTTTATTGTGTGTCTGGTGCTACTTGTACCCCCTTTTAATTTGAATGGTTCACATGACATTACTGGCAAACAGAAGCTATCACACAGTTTCCCTCCCGTAAATCCATACTAATCCAATCCTCTGATAATCCAAAAAAGGAAGGAAAAAAGTCTCCACTCCATACCTCTATTTTATTTATTTATTTAAAATATTTCTATCCCGCCCTTCTATCCTGTAATAGGACACTCAGGGAGGCTTACAAAAATAAAATCAAACACGTACATAATAAAATTGTAATCTCATGACATCATAGTGATTGTAAACATAGGCTCTGACAGGGACTGCACCATCGGGGAGAGACTGCTTCAAACATCACTGCCAAACTCTCTAAGGCTGTGATGTCAGCTTATGCGAGTGTGGTTTGGGGGAAAAGGCCTTTAGGGCCCAATTGGACTCCTGGTGGGCCAAGACTGGCCTGCAGGCTGGCAGTTCCCCACCCTTTTTCTAAAGAGAGCAAGTTCTTCCAGTCTTGGTGGCTTCCTGTCTCTTCCTGTGGGAATGACAAGATATTTATTATACCTATGCATTACCTATGTATTAAGGAACTCTAGGAAAGAATAACCCTGCTTTAGCGATACATTATAGCGATGATGTTGAAATTTGTAATTAATCTAGTTTAATCCAGTTCAAAATGCTCATCTGAATTACAAATTGAATGGAGTTTCTTCCAAAACTGGTTAAGGCATTAACACTAGATTCTGTGCATGCATGGGCAGCACCCAGCAAGCCAGGCTCCTAAAGCCAGCTGCTCTGTCAGTGCTTGCACATGAGCACTTAAACCCTTTACTTATTGGCTGCTTTGAAATTTTATGTCCAGAAAAAGCAGCCTTTTTCATTACTTGGCGATTATCTTTTCTATTTAGGCTAATTCAGGCCAGGGCTATAGTCTGAAGGCACATCATGTAGCGTTCTTAGGGAAGCTAAGCAGGTTGGGGCAGTGGCTGGATAACAGACAAGCTGGAGGCCTCTGTGTTTTAGTTTTATGTGTTTGCTGTTTCCATTCACATCAAAACCACTCTTTCCCCCCAAATGTGTCTATGTTTAGGAATGTGGGGGGTTGAATTTCTAAGCAGGTTGCTGCCGTATGAACTATAATTCCCAGGAGGCAATACGGTAATAGTGTATCGGATGTGGACCCATTCTAACATTATGAACCAGGATAATATAGGAAAACAGGTGAGTTTTGCCAACATTTACCAAGAAATTTGTAACTGCTCAGCCCATATGAAAGTGCGCTTAGCTTGCCCATCATTGGTTAGGATTCATCCAGATGATCTGTTTATTGAGCATTCATCCTGATTTGCTTGCACAAAGTTTATGTGGAAGTTATGTTATATCTGGTCTTTATTGAGCATTCCTTTTGATTTGTTTGCAGGGAGGTTATAAAGCAATGATTTAATCCTGATTTGCTTGCGGAGTATTTATAAGTCCTCCCGTTAATCATTCATTCATCCACACTTTTGAATCCATTTCCCCATCACTTTCCTAGCTAAAACAGTCTGTTTCTTCTAAAAAGTGAGTTTGTTGGACAGAGTCTTTTAATCCACTAACTGCACATGCCTAAATTTTTCAGTACACTGACAGAGTGGAGGTGCCTTTATAAATAATACCAGCCATCAACTAGCAATGCCAGGCTCCATCCCTTGCTTCAGTAGGTTATACCTTTAAGCTCCTAGGGTCTGTCCTCTTACCTGAAAACCCTAGGCTCAACACAGGGCTAGAAAAAATTAACGTGCTGAACAGTAATGCCTCAAATAGATGCAACACATGGGTACCAACAGATTGCATAAGGAGATCATCTGCAGCATCAAAATCTCCCTGCACATACCTGTGTGAACATGTCAGGGAGAAAGCAACTAGCATGGCCTTCTCTCACACATCTAAACACACTAAGAGAGATGTAATGTGTGCACGGACAAGTGATTCACACAAGATATGCTGAGCTTGTAGATTCCAGTAACATGTCACCCTTAAAGGTTTGAACTGGGTTTCAATTGAAGCACCTCTACAAAGATCCACTCTATACTATTCCTTAGATCTCTACTATAAAACAAGGGTTGCATGTGACATAGCACCAAGTCCAGGTCCATTCAGTGCAAGGATTACTGCTAGTGCAATGAGACTCCCCCTCTTCCCCTCCACCTGTTCACCCCTAAATCTGATGTAGTGATTCCCTCAATCCTACGGAGCAGATATGGGGCAGACGTGGGCACACAAAGGGGGAGGAGAGAGGGGAGGTCTGTTGCACTAGTGGTAATCCTTGTCCTGATGAGACAAGTTAGTTGAATATCACACCCATTCTTTCCAAAAACCAAGCGGAAGTGGAAGTTGTGCTGTGTATGTTAATTACTGTGCATGTGCCTCACTTCTCCTGTTCTTTGCTGTTTAGAAAACCCCTTAATGAGCCAAGTAAGAAGAAGACAGAACATTTTAAAAAGTTTGAACTTTTCACATTTGTTCCTTGGTAAACCCATGACAAATACACTGCAAGGACTGATGGGCCTAAAATATTCCGTCACAGATGTTCCAGGCAGAGAGACAACTGTTATTGGAGTAAAGCCATTACACACCTATGGCACAACATACTTAAGTATCAGAAGTATTTTGTAACTTGTCTCAACCAGACAGGCTCAATTGAATGGAAGGCACAATCTGTACAATGCTGTTACATGCAACCCTCTGACTGTGCCATCCGATGAGAGGCAACCATGGATGCTTTCCCTGCAATTGATCAACTCATATAGCAAGCCCCTTGCCAATATTACAGTTATGCGTAGAACACTCACCATGCATAGTATAAGCAGTTTTCAATGGCACTGGCTATCATACTGCACACATCACTGATGTCATGGGCTTCTTATGTTAGGATACTATGGACTAAATAGGATTTGTAGTGTCTCAAAGCACACCCCTGTAGTGCTGACTGTGGGCCTTTCCTGACTTCTCACAATGCAGGTCCAGTGAGGTTTTGAGGGTTGGTTCCACTTACTCGCACAGCTAGATGTTTCTGTCTCCTTTCCCCTTTTGCCTTGTCTTACAGTTTCCTGGAGGTGATTACATTCCCACTTCCTGCCCCACCTGCAGTATCTGCTGGCTGCTGTGCCTACCTAACAAGAGATACATTGGGCCTTCTGTCCAAGCTCTCTTCTCTGCATGTTTCCCAAAACTTCCTCTGTGGTCTCAGTCTATTGGTCTAAGCACGTGGGAGGAGCTCTGGCTGAGCTGGGCCAAACCAGAGTAGTTCTCTTTACAGGTTATGGGCATTGCCACAACAATTGTTCCTATTCTCCCCTGGTAAGCACAGTGCCCGGCCATTTGTCAGTGGTGTGTGTTGCGGGATGATGCCAAGTGCAGTATTTGGGCCAAAATTGGTGGCTAGAGGAATATAGAGATCAACTACATAGGCACTCTGGTTCAGTTGAACTGAATAGGGTATGCTATGCTGAACTATATTTAAACCCCAGACCCGCTGGTCCAAATGCCTCACACGCTACTGCCTGTAGGCACACAGAGGCAAATCCTTTGCCTTTGTCTTGATCAATGCATGCTTCAGCTTGACACAATATTGTGAGCAAGCCCATGCTAGGCAAGTTGCAGTCATTCTTCTGGGGGGAGGAAACATACACACACAGCCACTCTTCTCTTATAATATGATGTAGAAAAAAACCCACCCAACATTATTTGCCATAACCTGTAGTGAAATTTTAATATAAGCCCACTAAAGGGAGACCAGAATGCTGGATGAGATGAGCCTTTGATCTGACCCAGACAGGACTCTTATATTCTTCAAGGGAACCCTGCACACAGGTGCTCCAAGGTACTTGCACTACAGAAAGAACATAATTTAAGTTGGGACTCTTCTCCATAGGATAAAGATATCCAGCAAAAATATTTTAAAACCAGCACAGTCCAGCAATCTACTTTATACAGAATAAATACACTGCTCATAGCACTCTATTAGAGAGGAGCTGTTTGGCTTCACTGAATTTTAGGATAACCTGCCAATCAAAATATTTCATAGCACAATAGTCATAGGCTAAAACTGACCTGGGAATAAGCCCTATGAATTTCACCGGGACTTGCTTTTGAGCAGGTATATATAGAACTGCATTGACTGGAATCCAGCCCAAACTATATGAAATCAGCAAGTAGTACTAGGTACTAGGTATACAATAATGATGTCAGAACCTAGGTGTAAAATAATGACAGAAAGCACAACATAGCCTTTTCTCATTGCTATGAGGAAATAATTTACAACCCAATCCCTATACTAGGATACTCAAAATTAAGTCCCACTTAGTTCAATGGAGCTTACTCCCAAGAAACTATCAAGTGGATTACAGCTGATTTAAATTTTACAGATTTAAAAGGAAATAATTTAATGGAGAATAAAATATTGACTTCTACTGTAGCATGAAATAATGATCACACTATCTTTTTTTAGTTTGACCTACACTGTATCTCCATGTTGCTTCTGGAATATAATTTGCATTATATCATTGTGCTGCAGAAATACCCTGGGGCCTGACTGATTCAAGGTTTAGCCAAATGCTAATCTAACAGCAGTTGTTTTTTCTAATATGAACAGAATAGGATTCTCACCGGAAAATATCCAATTCGTTTTTAATTGAAAAGACTGTTCAAGCTATATAAGCTCTTGGCAGTTACTACCCAGGGCTGTTTTCCTATTTAACTGTATGGTGATCGAGCAACTTCCTAGCTGACCCAATATTTATTTATTCCATGGTTGAATCTTAAATTCATTTTTCTGACTTACTGACACTTAAAGTCACTGATATCAAAAGAAGCTAGCAATATCATGGAACACATGAAGGAAATGAAGACTGATACTTTTTCAAATAATAAAGTCTCATAAAAAAGCTATTTATAGATGTAAGAGAAGCTAGTAGATTATCTTTTTAAAGTGAATGTCAGGAACTAACCTTAGCAGGCAATTCCTGTATCAGATCTGGCAGCAAAGAATTACTTTTCTCAAACCAGATAGGAATTCATCCTTAATTATTCAGTCTAGATTGGAGCGGGAAATCTGACAATGTCTTGAAACTACAAAAACTTCTGAGAACTAGAGGTTAAATAGTAGAAGGAAGGGCAGTAGCAAATAGGTGGTTTAGGAACAGCATTTACAAACTTAATCCTTCTCAAAGTGGATCACAGTGCAAAAACAGATGAGTGACAGGACAAAAGATCCAATATACAACCTGGAGTCCTTTACAAGAAAGAGAAAGCATAATCAGCCAAGTCATTAAAATACTGTTTTGTATGTACTAATTAAGGAAAAATTCAGCCAAAAATCAACAACTCGCATCCTTTTTTATTTCAGTGGATTAGTTCAGCATGTACCTCAATCTTTCCATGGAAATTGGCAGGTCGGAAAAATGTTTAAATTGGCTAGATTGTGCCCCATTAAGCTTCTCCCACTTGATTACATCTGTCAAGTTGTTTGTTTATGCAATACTTCAGAGCCGCCCCAGACAGAATTCAAAAACGTGTCACTGTAGTCCAAATACCTTTTAGATCCATGCAGTATCAAAACACTTATCAATGAAGACAATAATAAAGTCCACCTACCTTTACAGATCCATGTTCAGAACCTTGCAGCAGATGTAGAAAAGACACCATGAATATGTTTACAATTGTCCACGGCTTGTACATCCTCGTGCTTAATATCCACACTTTGCTACGTTGTACGTTGATATCATACAGCTGGAGAAGAAATAGTTTCAAAATACATTTCCCTATGAACTGTTTATTTTTTTAAAAATGCATAACCAGAATTTCACCCCCATGTAAACTTAAAAAGTATACATGAGAAATAAACAGCAGAGTTGAGAAAAAAAAGTAGGATTCACTTAAACAATCATGTTTTTCTTGCCAATACTTTTTAGATATAAAAATATAAAATAGTTTTAAAATGTTTCCAGAATCAGGCAAATACAGGTTCCAATTTGTAAAAGACTCAATCCACCTCCCACCTGGACACAAAGAGAAACTCAATATTCATTTGTGGTCCAGGAAAGGTTAAAATCTGCTGGGGGGGGTTGGTGCTCCATGTTAGAGCCTCCCTTTAAGACGGCAGTAGAACAGTCAATGTTTTGAGCTAGAGAGAGCTGTAATCCAACTCTGTATTGAGACTTTTTTTCACAGCCTTCATGGAAGCCTGCAGAAGCATGCGTCTTAAATCCGATACAGACACTGGCAGAAAACACACTCACATTTTGGCTCTTATCCCATTTTGTCCCTACCAATGGTGCAGCATTTACTAAACTAACTGATGCAACATGTGCCACCATTATTTTAATGAGTAATACCTGAAACATGAAACTTCAGCACATGGTTTTACATAGTATACACACTACAAAAGGTGCTCTCCTTGCACCACCCCCTCGAGCCACACACAGAGAAAACATAAAAGAAGATTTGTGTGTTGTAAGACTTTGACACAGCCTTTTCATTTATTAAAAACAATGCTTTTACAGAGAAAGGATGCAAGACTATGTTTGAGATAAAAATGCTTTTTATTACAGATAAATCAAACATTTCCATGTATTGTGTGCCACAGAGAAATAAAAATGCAGATGTACCTGTCTACGACACTCCTCTGATAGTTAACTTTGGCTCTAGACATATCAGATATATTCTTTGGCCTCAATCTGGCAAACCCACATGATCAGCACTAGCGAAGCGAATGCAATAACGGATTAATAAAGGCAATAAGGATCAAGGTGCACAGCAACAAATATTTATGAAAAAAGTCAGCTAGCTTTGGTTCTAAGTCATTTGTTTCCAATCTTTGATTTCCAAGTGGTAGCTCTCTCAAATCCATTTCTTGCATTTCTGAAGTCATTGATGGCTTGCTGAATTTCTTCCTGTGTATTCATCACAAAAGGACCTAAGATATAAATTGTATAAACTGAATTGAAAGAGTATTTTTTAAAACAATACTTAGTACTTTGGGCTTTAGACTTCTTGTAGATGGATTCAAACTGCTTCCTATATTCCTTTTCTTCTTTTCACCTGCCCTCCTTTTGGTTCCCAAATTCATTCCTAAGGCTTAGCTGTATTAGAGACTGGCACAGATGTTACCTTCCCATAAAAGGACTGCAGAGTTGCTCACTCTCTAGTATGTGCCAGATTATTCTATTCACCCTCGCATTAAAGGGAAATCTTAGGGATTCCACACATGTTGGTTGTAGAAGAATAATGTCCAACCCTTTAAATCAAAGGTGGTTAACCACTACTTTGGGGTTCTCATTTGCCCCCCCCAGCATTTTTTCTGCCCCTCCAATCCCACTGCAGAAAAAAGGAAATAGATGCTGCAATGCCAGGGTGCATGGAGCACAGCACCTTAATGGGGATGCAAACTGCCCCCTCCATGGTCATCAGATTGGCCATTTGATGAGGAAGGGAGCTGTGTGAATGTGTCTGGAGTGGGCATACCTACAGCTGGCATACTGCCCCTGAAGGACTGGCCAAGAGTAAACATGGCCCTTCAATCAAGATAGGCTAGCCACCCTGCTGTAAATAGTAGGAGCTTGGCATAGTGGAAAGGGCAGGGCAGGAGGAGGGAGGGAGGGACACTTTCCATCCAGCCTACAAGTCTTCTCTGGGATCTGTATCTGTATAGACATTCACAGGCAAAGACCTGCAGGTCAAGGTGAGGCCAAGGGACTCCCCTCAAACAACAGCACACACACATTCTCAGACACTTTACACATGTGCACCCTGAGATCATTTATTTATTTATTATTTGATTTATATCCCGCCCTTCCTCCCAGCAGGAGCCCAGGGCAGCATACACACCATGTATTTGCACACAGGTATGCATACACTCAAACTGAGAGATGTATACACAACATATGAACACTCATTTATATTCGTGCATGTATGTACACATATGCACACATGCACATAGAGACAGAGAGTGCTGCACTAATTCAGTTGGCTCAATGGTAAGCAAAATACCAGAATGCCATGAGAGTAACAACCTCAATTTTCCTCTCCTAAACCCTTCCTCCCCTCTTACATTTTGCTTTCCAGAAGCTTTGTACAATGCTGGCAACCCACATCTGGCAACAATGGCAAGGCCTTGTGGTTTTAAGTCCTTTTTCAAGGAGGCCAGTAATGTTTATTTACTTTCCAATATTTATATACCTATCTTCATAATGATATTTACTTATCTATAATGCATGCTGTAATATGATATATATGATAAATATAAGCAGTGAAATAATCTGAATGCTCAAACCCCAGGCCTGTTTTTTTTCAAGATCACAATGTAATTGTAATGTAAGATCCATAGCAAGGCATCTCCAATACCATGCTTTACAAATAGCACATATCCTCTGTAAAAACTAGTGGAAGACAAAAGGAGCAAGTCACTGATGTGTAGCTGTGGAATTTGCAACAGAAGAGAAAAAAAGGTACTCCTCAGATTGAAGATGAAAATATATCCTATATGCCCCATTTGTTTAAAAAGGAAGTGGTTTGATTAACAAATATTTACCATGCTGTACCACCATTTCCTTAATCGGCTCTCCAGCCACCAAGACAAAATGGCTTATTTCAGGATCCTAAATGAATAAAGAGGATGCATCAACTAGTAGCACAGAAATTACATTTTGAGATTTTGAGTTTAGATACATAAACCAGGAGCAAGTGTGAACCTCAGTCCTGGGGGCCAAATGAAGCTATCCAGCATCGATGGACATCCCCTGACCAGGCCACACTCCTCCTTATCAACCCTGCTCCATTCCTTCCT
The DNA here is from genome assembly GCF_030035675.1 of Rhineura floridana. Taxonomy (NCBI): domain Eukaryota; kingdom Metazoa; phylum Chordata; class Lepidosauria; order Squamata; family Rhineuridae; genus Rhineura; species Rhineura floridana. The sequence continues at coordinate 75,277,279 of NC_084484.1, forward strand.
CAAGTGCTTCTGCCTGGCTGAATGTGTCCTTGAATGGCAATACCGCTTCCTGTTTACCTGAATGGAGAATGAAGAGATGCAGGTTGTAACCTTTGACTTTTGTGTTGCTGGAATGTTGTCTAATGTACAAGGGTAAGAATCCCGTCCAGTGCTCTGGAAGTTCTACCCACTTTTGCCTCTGGCCCCACCCATCACCAACATGTGGACCCCAGAAGGTCCCCCATGAGGAAATGAGGCCCTCAGGCTGAAAAAGGTTCTCCATCCCTATAGTAGACATTATAGCTCTATTTGGGCACCCAAAAGCACATGATTAACATTGCTTGCTCTAAGGCAGCAGGGAAAGACAAAGAATTTAGCCCCAGAAAATGTTCCCCTGCTCACAAATCTTTTAAATACAGAAGTACACAAAGCCCTTATATATTAACATCTGATAAAGCAAAGAGCAGGGTTGTGTCTACTGCCCTCCTTGCCAGCTATGCAAGGGGTGTGTGTGTGTGAATGAGTGACGAGAGAGAGAGAGCGCGAGTGAGAGGGAGAGCGAGCGAGTGAGAGAGACAGAGCGAGAGAGAGAGAGTGAGAGAGCAAGAGAGAGAGAGAGAGAGAGTGAGTGAGAGAGTGATCTGAAGAGGGGAACCACCCCACAAAAAAATCAGAATGAATGCTCAACAATGACTGAATGTGATCTAACCCAGGGCTGTGGAGTCGGAGTCGTGGAGTCGGAAGCAATTTTGGGTCGAGTCGGAGTAGGAGTCGGTAGAAATGTTCCGACTCTGGCTTCAAAATAAATTTTGATTGACAAATTCTTTAAAATATAAATTCAAAATGTCAAAGAAGCTTCCCATGAAGTCAGCTGTAGTTGAGCATTTCACCATAACTCAAGATGGAAAACATTTTGTGTGTCAGTGTATGACACAGGACCCAGATGAAGACAAATGCTGTGATGCCAAGATCAGCGCATATTCAGGCAGTGATAAAAATGCTCCTATGAGAGCTTCCAATTTAAAAAGACATTTACACCCCTTTCCAGTGTTGTGGATCTGAAAGCAATTTTGGGTGGAGTCGGAGTCGGACAGTAGAAAAATAGAGGAGTCGGAGTCGAAGGTTTGGCGTACCAACTCCACAGCCCTGATCTAACCTCCATGTAAGCTTTGTGCAAGCAAATCAATATAAATGCCAAGCAAACAGGTTGCCTAGAATAGGCCCTGTGCCCAAGTTGGGATTTGGATCCAATCTAAATACAACATTATAGATCTTATGCAGCGAATTTAAAAATGTAAACAGAGAGGGCAATTACTACATGTATGTTTTGCTTGGTGTTCATGAATGGCCAACTACAAGTAGACAATGCTTCCATGCCCAAGATTTTCCACAATAGGCTTGTCGACTGATAATGATGGTTTATTATGGCATAAGCTTTTCTGTACTAGAGTCTACTTCACTGATCAGGAAGCGATTCACAGGCTTCTGCTGTGCAGGGCCCACCACAGGAAGTGACTGGAATATTTTTTTTACCGTGCTTTGGTAGGTCCCCTAAAGATATGAGAGATGCCTTAATATCCACAGAAGAATCTGACTCCTGTGTTATGACACATTGTAGCATTTAAGGTACATCACCCTGTCAAAGTGGCATTGTCTCTTCCGTAAAGGCTCATATGGTCTGACTATAATGAAGAGAAATTGCTGGATATTTTGTAAGAAAAGAATTGCAACAGAACCTATTGTTGTCTTAAGGACACGTGTTTTGCAAAACTGTATTGCAAAACTGTCTTGGGACATAAGGGTGTAGCCTGCACCAAAAAATAAACAAAACTTTTGGATCATGTCGGATTCAATTTTTCTAGGAAAAGCACAGGAGAAAAGCATCAATATTATTTTAAAATTTCAGTTGTATCTTTTCATGATTCTTCTCAGAAGGTAAACCACTCTTTCCTACACGCTAGAATATACAGTAGGGCCCTGCTTATACGGCGGGTTCCGTTCCAGACCCCCGCCGTAAAGCGGATCCCCATTGGCTTTAATGGGGCGCGTCGTGCAAAAATGCCGCAAAAGCGGCTTTAAAAGAGGTGAGGAAAGCCGCCGCATTAGCGGAGCGCCGGGAAGCGGGGCCCTACTGTAACCTATTTTCCAGCTTCCAAATCTTTAGCATACAAACAAAAAATGGATAAAAAAATGGAAATGCAAAATAAAGCAACCTCCTTATTCCCCAGCATGAATTACACAATTGCCTGGTTCATACATCATGGTAAGCCAGTCTGAAACCAATGATGGCTAAGCAGCATGGTGGTGCACACTGCTCAAATCACAATAGCTCCTCCCAGTGACAAGGTGGGAAGAAACACAATACAGTGCTGGTAGTGTTAGCACTCATGGTTTGTTTGTCTCCTAACAAACCACAAGCAGAAGTCAAGGATTGTTATTGGCTTACTGTGCATGGCTTGTTTGGAAAGAGACAAGACACAAACACTGGTTTGCATATAATGCTAAGCCAGAGCTGTGGTTTGTTTCCTCTCAGTTTGGTAGGGGGAGTAGCAGGGTGGGCACAGTTTGAGGAGCATGCACCAAGCGGGATGGCAGCAATCTGAGCAGCATGCAGCGCCAGGCTGCTTGTTCGCAGTAAGTCATAGCTTGTTTAAAACTATAGCTTACCATGACACATGAATGGGGTCAGGGAAACAAAACATTTGTGTGTGCTCAGTTTCCAAGTCAGCAATATTCATCCTGTTTTGTAGTGATCTGCAATACTGTTTTTCCTGTTCTCTGCACACTACTATATCATAGCAAGCACACAAGAGGCTGTCGGGAGGGGTTACAAAATAAAACTCAACACCTTCTACACTCCAGCATAGCTGAACTGACTATTTGAAGAGGGAGGCTGACAAAGAATTGGTTTGTGCCGTAGAAATCATTACTATGCTTAGCCATCACTGAGACAGAAGACAGCACTATTCAGGGCCACCTTGAATCGGTATGTATCCTGGAGAACACCTCATTTCCATTACAGAGACCACCTAAAAGTGCACCACAGATTGCAATTTAAGCAGTGTGATGAAAAAATGAAATACCGAGAGTAAGAATACATGAAGCCTATGAAATCCAATCTACTTACTCTAGTTCCACAAGAGTCAATGGACTAGTACAAAAGAACAGATTTTTAAGAATTGCAGCCAAGCAACTGCACCTCACATATACATACACAGGACTTAAAGATCTCAGCAGAAGAAGAATGAAGACAGATTCAACAGCAGTTCTTCTAACTATATATTTATTCGATTTATATCCCGCCCTTCCTCCCAGGAGAACAAACAAAAGCACTAAAAACACTTTAAAACATCATAAAAACAGACTTTAAAATATATTAAAACAAAACATCTCTAAAAACATTTTTTTAAACATATTTAAAAACATCTTTAAAAAAAGGTTTTAGAACATATTAAAAAGCAATTCCAACAAAGACATACGTGTGTGTGTGTGTGTGTGTGTGTGTTTGTGTGTTCCTGCTGTGGCTGTTTATTTGGGATTCACCCATTTGCCCCAGTTTATAACCATTAAATCCTATCAGAAGCATTCAGTCAAAAAAGCAAAATGTTTTGGAACCAAACAGATTAGCTGAAAAATACCTTGTTTTCGAACTGAACACAGTCCCCATCATCCAACACAGCAGTGTGATGTGGTTCTACTTTTTGTTGAGCATCAGCAGGACCTTTCAGTAGAAAACATTTTCTTTAATAGGTGAATTTTGTTAATATTTCCAAATAGTTACTGGCTATTTCACATTGTTTATGTAACAAAAATAAATATTTAAATCCTTCAGGAAAATTTCTAGGCAGCTGGCTGGTCATAGAATAACCTCATCAGTTTTAAAATGGCTATTCTATACCCTCTTACGTGGGAGTAAGCCCCACTGAACTTAATGGGTCTTACTTCTAAGTAGGGATGCATAGGATTGTTCAGTAAGGGGTGTTTTATGGATTTCTCTAGAAGGATGTGTGCTTTGAAATACAGGACATCTAGTATCATTATGGTCTTCTGTAGAAAACTGTTTTATTAACGAGGATTTCAGCACGGGCTTATCTACATGGGAGCATAACTTTATGCTGTTTTTAACTCCGTTTTCTGTTTGCACCATCTACAGTAGGGATCAATGCCAGCTGCAAACATGGTGTTTCTAGTCACACTTCAGGGGAAGCATCACGCAGTTTCCTAAAGACCACACCCTCTAATTTAACATTTCCACTCCACGTTTACCTGGCAACTGAGCATGCTCAGTTTGTTCTACCAGTAAGTTTCATTTAAAAAAACAACCACCTGGAAGTGCGATTATTTGTATTTTCACTGGTACAATACAGATGAAATACAAATCTTTGTTTGAGCAGTTTTATGCTTTTGTGCACAAGTTATGGAGAAAAAGAAAATAAAGGCACCATTTGCAGAAACATAAAAGAAGCTTACAGAATGGGAGAGAGAAACAGAGTTTCTCTTCATCCCACAGGAAATGCAATGAAAGAAGGGACGAGTGGGGACTGGGCGTGGAACGATTGACACACCCACCTAAAAGCATCAGAATACAGCGTCTGCAAGCCCTAGAGATACAGAGTGGAGATGTTTTTTCCTTCACTTTTCGGTTTATCAGAGGATTGGGTTATTATGGATCTACAGGGGGGAAACTGTGTGATAGCTTCTGTTTGCCAGTAAAGTCATGTGAACCATGCAAATTAGAAGGGGAGGCAAGTAGCGCTAGACACAGTAAATCGCCGTGTGGATAAGCCCCGCATGTCACAACTGAGAAGGCTCAGTTGCACCACAAGAACCCATCAAGAGGTCATCTGCAGATTTGTTACAAATGGGTGGTCTCATAGGCAGAATGCCAATCCCTCTGAAATGCTTTGCAGAGACCACAATTGGCTTTATAGAGCAACCCTAGCATCAGAAACCAATAGGAAGCCATCAGCTAATCTTTCATGCAGCATTTTTACAAAGTAAACAAATGCACTAAAAGTCATTGCCTGTCTCACATTTAAAACAGTCTTAATACCATCCCCCCAAAAAAACAGATCATAGCAGCTTTTGAAAAATACTTTTCAGAAACAAAAGCAACTTTCCAGTCATATAAATAGTGAGGATTCAACAAGCAACTTACCAACATATATATTGCCAGAGAGTGTGTAAATAAATGCTGTCCAACCTTAGATACAAAAAAACAGAATGCCTTAAAATAAATAGAAGGATTTAAGCAGATAGACACCTATATTAGACCATGTAAAGCTGTAACAGTGCAAGGTATACTTGCCACTCCATCAGTGTTTAAAGGTTGCATTTTTATAATGGCTATCAATCATAGAATGTGACCTAGAATGCTAGCAGATACCATGGACAATTGTGTGGATCCAGATTCAAATCCTACCATTGCCATTTACTTATTGGGTTGATACTGGCACACACTGACCTCATTGGCATGCAGTACTAAGCCAAACCATGGCTTAGCATGAACGAGCAAACATGCAGGTCCCAGGAGAGGAGACTGTGGATGTTTTGCTCCTCCTCTGGTCATTCTGCTGCTGGCTGGACAGATATGAGCCACAAGCCAGAGTCTGGATGACACACTAAGTCAAACCATGGCTTAGCTCAAAGCACCTTCTCTCCAGGAGCCTGCACTATAGCTCGTTTACACTAAGGGTATGGTTTGGCTTAGCATTATGTTCAAACCGTGCTGCTGCTACTCCTTCTTCCCCTCCACATCAGTGTTACCCCTTTTTATACCAGTGCTAACCAAAGTTAATGTTATCTAGGCTTAGCTTGAGCAAGTATTTCAAAACCTATGAGAGTCTGAAGCCGTTTGACCACCCCTGGCTCAGCACTGATGAACACAATTAGCATAAAAAGCTACACCTACATTAACATGGACAAGGAATGGAAAAGTGGGGGAGAGAGATGTGCATGAAAGACGGAGGGAGCACGTGGCCTGTTCCTATGATCTTAACCATGATTAAGAGAGTGTTGTTTTCAACTTTCCAAATACCATCTGAAAAATGTAATCTAACAATGATCAAGCATTACCCAAATTTCTCTCTTCTTTCAACCAGTTGATTTTGTTGTAAATTCAACAGACATTCAAGGATAAAAATAATAAGGTGGTGGTGAACTTTTCCAGGTATGCGGGTAAGGTGCAGCAAGGTTTTTTGTTTTAAATTGCTATTTTCTTAACGTTCTCACTATGTATGCTCTGGAGGAAAATAAATAAATTTGAGCTTCTCTTCATTTACATATCTATTGAATGACAGAACAAATAATTAAGCTATTACATCTCAAGAGACTTATTGGGAGGCAATACAAGACCCGTAGGTCACCTCCAGGCTACCAAAGCCTTTCCTAGGGTTGTTCAACCTTTTACTACCATCATGTGACAATTCATCCATCAGCTGATTGTTTTGGGAAATGCAAAGTGAAGCTTTTCTGGGGAAAGGCAAATAATTGGTAAGCTGGAGCAACCTATGGCCCATTGTTTGGTGGTTTCTTTCTTCTAAGAAACAAGCCTATTTTACTCAGACCTCAATCCCACTAAAATGATAATTATTTGCTTAATAAGTACAGAATGATGCAGCCTCCAGAATGGAGGCCAGATAAAATTCCGCTTTGCTGGACCAAACCACCAGCTCTTTCTTCCGAGCACAATGCCTAGTCTTTACCTCAGTTGGTTAGGGGAAGGTCCACAGCTCCATGGTAGAGCATCTGCTTTGCATGCAGGTTTCAGGTTCAATCCTCAGCAACTCCAGGTAGGGTTGGGAGAGAATCCTGCCTGAAATCCTGGAGAGCTGATGCCCGTCAGTGTAGACAATACTTAGCTAGATGGACCAGTGGTCTGTCACAGTATAAGGCAGCTTCCATAACCACAACAGCTCCTCATCTTTTTGTTAAAGCTTCACTGCTAAGTCTACAGCAGTTAGAAAATATATTCTTTTAACAGTAAGGGCATCTCTGAAATAATCCTATGGATCTCAGCCACAGCAATTCTACTTTCAAGGCTACATCCTCCCCATTCTCTGGGCACGTATCCCAGAACAAGCAGAGAATCCCATCATTTTGTCATGAAAACCCTGACATATTAAGCTCTAGATAAAAGACCAAGATTTTTCTCCATAAATAGACACATATAGGAAGAGACCCTAAAAAACAAATATAGCTGCTATACAGTTATGCTTAAGGCTCCCTCATAGGTCATATAACAGGACCAGAACTGATTTTGTAACACGGAGAGATGGTACAGCAGCCATTATATATCACTCCCTTTATTTTCCAGTTTCATGGGGTGAATGCCGATACTGATATGATCCCTAAAACCATACCACTTACACATCTGTAACCTCAGGGGAACTCCAAGGTTTGCAGAAGTACCAAAAATTCTGTTAACATGCAAAGGAAGCACTCTCCCCTCCAAATGCTGAAACACAACTGCACATGTGTGCAGCGCACGTCTGAGAGTCACCCAGGTCTCTTGCTGCAAAAATATGTTGGAAGCAGAGCCTGCATGGAAAGTTTCCATTGCACAGCTCCTGGCTGCAGCTCCTAGGAGGACACATGGGGGGAGTAGGGAGGAACGAGATGAACAAAGAGACATGAGATGAGGGGGAGCAGGGGCTGGCAGCTTAGAGTAGGAAGAGAAAATATGAAAACAAAAACTGGAACAGAAAAAGTAGTAAACTAACAATAAGCAAGGAGAAGATGCAGCTGGGAGCAGGAAGCAGGAGATAAAAAAGGGGGAAGGATGCTAAAGCAAAACAAAAGAAGAGCCTGCTGGATCAGGCCAGTGGCCCATCTAGTCCAGCATCCTGTTCTCACAGTAGCCTACTAGATGCTTGTGAGAAGCACAAAAGCAAGACCCAAGTGCAACCGCATTCTCTACAATTGTAATTCCCAGGAACTGACATTCAGAGCCATTATTGTCTCTGACAATGGGGGGAGAACATGGCCATTGTGGCTAGTAGCCAAGATAATTGGGGGAAGGGGAAAAGGTGAACAAGCAAATCAATGAAGACAGAATGGGAACAGAGTTGGAGAGAGGGGGAATGGCATGGCAACTGACAGAAAAGAGCACAAGGGAAAAGGGAGAGATGCAAAATGGAGACACAGCAGGGGAAGAGGAATGACATATGAAGGAATGCAGTTGTCTGGGACTCCAAATCCATTAATTAATCCACGTTTTGCTCCACAGTCCCACTGTCCATCAAAGATACTAAAAAGAAGATTGCTGACTTTGATGATGAACTGGCTGACATCTAGCTTAAGTCTGAAAACATAAGTGATATGATATCACATTACTCACAGAAGCCGTAATATACCAAGCTGGCTTGTTTTCACTAAACATAGTTAAGATTAACAACAGCTGACAGTTCACCTAATATACTAAATTGTGGCTAAACTAAAATGGAAGCAGAAACCTTCTTATCTCTTCTTTTGACTGCAATGTAGAAGAGGTGAGGGAGAGTGTGTGAGCCTAGGGGGAGGTTAGACTTATTGTATTTTCAGAAACAGTAAGGCAATTATTTAGCTTTACATCCAAAGGTCTGCCTTTTAACTCTAGTTATAATTTATTACATCTGCTTGATTGATACATACATCTCCCTCCCTCCCAGCAGTTTATAATCTATATTGTAAAGTCAGATTTTTAAACCTATGGACAGGGTCTAATTTTTAAATTATTTTAAAAAACTAGTGATTTAAGTTGTTACACAAAATTGTGCCTAGGTATATTCTAATGATATCAATATGTACTATGCCTATAATCCAGCATAGCTAACTCCATGATGGATTGTAGCCATGATTGTAAGGCCTTTAAATAAGAATTCGGAGTTAAAGATCTATTTTGGATTATAGTTATTTTAAGTTTCCAAACATTCTTCATGTGTTTTCTTCCAGTTGGTCTCAGTTGGTCTACAGGTGAGGAGATATAAGCAAGCCAGCTTTGAGAGCGAGCGAACAGGGAGAGCAAACCAGAGTTAGACAACGGAGCTGTAGCGAGGAAAGGAAAAAGGCCAAGAGGGCTCTGAAGCCGTGTGCTCTCAGACGTGTGCTCTGAAGGGCTCCATGGCAGCTTGATTGGAAGGGGTGTGGCCTGATAGCTATTGGCTTAAGGGCATGACCTGAGAACTGCTGAGGGCAACAAGCAGCAGCTGTGTGTGCTGGGACTTTCATTCTGTTTCCTGACTCCAAGCAGAGCAGAGCAGAAGGAGCTGTCTCAGTTGGTCTACAGATGAGGAGATATAAGCAAGCCAGCTTTCAGACAGCGAGCAAACAGAGCGAGCGAACAGGCAGAGCAAACAGGAGTTTGACAAAGGAGTTCCACAGGGGAGGTCCCTAGAAAAAAGAAAGAAAAATTACTAATTCTTCTTGTACAGTGCAGCACATACCAGTGGGACTCTCAAGTTTACCCTGAAGTAGGACAAAGTACAGGCCACTCCAAAACAAGTAGTTAGAAAGAAACAAAAGGTAAAAGAGAGTATGAATGGGAAGGATACTCCAGTGGTTGTGACCTGCAAGGTGTGTGCCATGTTTGTTTTCTTGCCTGAGAACAACATGGTATACACGTGCAACAAGTGCAAGCTCGTGGCATTGTTGGAAGAAAAAGTGAGAGGCCTGGAACAGCGGGTGGCCACTGAGGACTATAAGAGAAGATGGGGAGTTCTTAGACAGAACTCTGGAACAACAGCAGCAAAGAGAAGTGGAGGTGGAAGAACAACAGCATGTGGTAGCAGAAGAGGAGACTGCTTTGGAGGGAACAACTAAGTGGAGGAAACTCCATGGGAAAGGGTGACAGTTAGGAGCAGAAGAGCTAGAAGACACCCTTCACCAGTGGAACTATGGAACCGCTTTCAACCACTCGAGGATGAGACAATTCATAAGCTGTAAATAATACATTTCATTGTTTAACAAGGCCTAGAACTTTTGACTCTTGTCACCATCATTTGCCTTGGTTCCTCAGACTCCCATTTTCTTAAGGAAGCCTTCTTGCCTCCAATAGTTTCCTTCACTCTACTCATTAACAATGCTGGCGTCCTCTTGGCCCTGGTGGTATCTTCCCTGATCTACAACATACATTGCAACTGAGTTTCTATCATAGTAGTTTTCAACAAGTCCAAGCACTCTGGAGAGATTGACTTGCTCCACTTTCCCTTTCAACTTCATTTCTACCAGTTCCCTCATTTTGGGGAAGTTTTCGCTTCTGAAGCTAAATGTGGCTGGACTTTCTCAGCAATTGTCCACTTACATATATGTTGCATTTGACAGCACTGTAGTCATTGTTCCCAATCAGTTCAACAACTGAAGTCACTCATTACCGTATCACTTCCTCTATTACATGCCTCCTTGATTTCATTGTCCCTGGGCATTTTGGTCATGGGGATGATAGTATGTCCCCAGTAATAAATTACCCTTAGAGCCTGGTATCACTACCTACTGCGATTTTGGGGAGGAGTCTGTTCTTTTGGGGATTTCTAGCATGTTAAGAGGGATTCTATGTCCTCTTTGAAGTACAAAGTAACATCACCTTCAGTACGCCCTTCCCTGATCTTACCATAGTTTATATCCAGAGAGAACCATGTCCCCTGGTTCTCTCCATTCCACCAAGTTCCTGTTATGCCACTATATCTATGCTCTTCTTTAAGACCAAGACTCCAGCTCACCCATCTTGGCTTGGCATTAGTATTAGTTCTCTCTGGCCACTGATGGTCCCTTAAGGAACTAGAGGTTATGTGCTCCTTGTCCCAGGATTCTCCTCTTGTCTTCCCTCTGGGCACTCAGGTCTTAAACAGGATGTAGGGAAGGGGCTACCTCCCATTGTTCTCTGAGGTCATTGATGATCCCTTCAGGAACTGATGGTTATGATGATGTAACCTGACATTATGTAGCAAGGAAGTGCAGCCCTTTTACTCTACACCTCTTCAAAAGAAACCTGCTCTATAAATGCCTAAGGCAGATGCCTATAATTCTTCTGCCCTTCTTAAATCTTCAGCATCTGTTGAGCAGAGTTAAAAGTGACTTACTAGAACTCAGGATACGGTCCAAAAGACAGCAAATGAGTATGTGCATACACAACTTTTAATGCTGGATATATTTATGTGCCAGTCCCTTAAATGCTCAGTGGTTATTAACATATACTTTACAAGGTCAGATCTTCCATAAGTTAGTTGACATACAAAACAATAATGTGCAGAAGCAAACATCAGTCTCTCACAGAAATGGGTGAAAAATTTTACAGAATGAACTTGCGATGAATTCTTTGCCCATTACCTAAGAGACAAACATGTGTGGCAAATGCCAAGGAATTTTGCAACTCCGGATTCTGAGCATGTTAAAAAAAAAAGCGTTGGCAATCTTTATTCAAATGAGCCTTACTGAAGCCAGGATAGCATACATAGCAAGATAAGTGTGTGAATATTGGATCCAAAACATAGATTCTTTGCAACTGATGCAGAGAATCTACAATGTATAAAATGTTATTGACTGACCTCAGTACCTAGCCAGTAGAAAACATCTGTTTGCTAGCAGAATTAGGGTTGAAGTAAGCATTAATGGGATTGGGTCTTTTGCCATTTTCTCTTTAAATGAAATGTAGCTGCCAAGGGTTGCCAATTTGATTAGAGCAGTTGCAGAGTGCATTTTTCACCCCTCCCAATCGTCCTAATCAACATCACGCTCCCCAGCTTCCCCCAAGCTCCCTCCCCACTAGTACCTCATACACAGACCACATATACACAGATCACACATTCGTATATACCTCTCCACTCTCTCACACATACTACACATGTATCTCTCCTTTTCCCCCTGCCCAAATGCATCTCTCTCAATCACACACACACAGAACGTGCTTGAGCAACCCACTCCAGAAAAGCCCTTCCACAGGCAAAGGAAATGTCTTGCCACTTAAAACAGAAATCCGTCACCACCCACCCAAAAAATCATGAGATTTGCCAGTCTGGTGTCTGGGGTGTATGCATCAAGGAAGGACTTCACGGGCACCATGACGCCAATGGGTGCTGCCCTGACATAGTGATTAAGTCTTTCATTCATGACTGTAAACACACTGACCTTACCTTCTGCTCTACAGGAATTAGTAATCCATGTGGGGGGAAATGCCACATGCAAAATAGCACTTAAGGTATTTCACAGGGTAAAAAGGCTTAAGCACACAATCAAAAATGGAAGTTAAACAGAAAAATACTAAGCTTTTAGATGTTCTTAGTTCAGTTAGTTGTGATTGTGATTGGCTGACTGGGAAAACAGAGATTCTGCCTTAATAGAAAAAGACCTTGAAGATGCAGTATTGCATTTTGTTTTACATGCCTGTGCCCACTCTGCAAAACTCACCCTAGTTGCAAGCAGCCCACAAAATCAAAACACATTCCATGTTAAGAATTCATCCCATAATAAGATACCATTAATGAGATTCAGATCCAAGAATTATCATTTAAGCTGCTCCAAATTCCATTTTTGACTAGATGAAGGAAATGTTTCCTACCTTTGGGAACAGACTGTGCCTGTTTCGTTCCTTTGTCTAACTTGAAATCCAGATACAGTGTTGGCGTGCGAGTATACACCTTAGACTGGACACAGAACAGCAAAAAGAAACATTTAGATTTCAAGAGGAGGAAAATGGGCTGGCAGCATAGACCTCATCAAAGCAATCAAGGATTTCACCAGCAGTGCATTTTGATGGAGGAAAAACCTGTCAATGGCAACTGATCATGATGGATGTACACTACCTCCAGAATCGGCGGGAATCCTACACATATCTGCTCAGAAGTAGGCCCTACTGAATTATTTTTATGCAACAACATATAGGCTTGCAGCCTAAATACAGTGCCTTCCAAAAGTAATCAGACCCCTGACCAATGATCTCATATTATTGAATACAGACGGTACATTGCAATTTTGTTCTGTATATTTTATTTTGAAACACTGAAACTCAAAATCAATTATTGTAAGGTGACATTTGTTTTATGCTGGGAAATGTTTGTAAGAAACATAAAAACTGAAACATGTTGCTTGCATAAGCATTCAACCCGTGTTGTGGAAGCTCCCAGTTTACACAGATGAAAGAAATTGTCCTATTGAGGACACAATTACCCTACCATTGGCCTCCATCTGTGAACCATTAAAGTTACTATCACATTGTCAGGATAAAACCCCCACGGTTGAAGGATCATTGGTCAGGCTGTGGATCTGAAGGAAAATGAAGACCAAAGAGCATTCTACAGAAGTGAGACATAATGTTATACAAATGCATAGATTAGGAAAAGGGTACAAAATAATATCCAAGTGTTTGGATATCCCAGTGAGCACAGTTGGATCAATAATCAGGAAATGGAAGCTGCATCACACCACCCAGGCACTGCCAAGAAAAGGCCATCCCTCAAAACCCAGTGCTCGAACATGAAGGAGACTTGTGAGAGAAGTCACTGAGAAGCCAACAATCACTTTGAAGGAGCTAGAGTTCAGTAGCTGGGAGTGGAGCAGTCAACCACACCAAGAGCTCTGCATAACAGCGGCCTGTATGGGAGGGTGGCAAGAAAGAAGCCGTTACTCAAAAAGTACCATCTGAAAACACATCTCGAGTTTGCCAGAAAGCATGAGAGTGCCCCAGCTGCAATGTGGGAAAAGATTCTGTGGTCAGATGAGACCAAAACAGAGCTTTTTGGCCAAAACTCAAAGCGCTATGTGTGGCACAAACCTAACACTGCCCATCTCAAGACACGCCATCCCTACAGTGAAGTATGGTGGTGGCAGCACCATACTGTGGGGATGCTTCTCATCAGCAGGAACTGGGCATCTTGTTAAAATTAAGGGAAGAATGGATGGACTAAAATACAAGGAAATACTGCAAGAGAACCTGCTTCAGTCCACTCAAAAACTGAAGCTTGGGAGGACATTCACTTTTCAGCAGGACAATGATCTCAAGCACAAGGCAAAAGCAACATTGTAGCGGCTCAAGAACAAAAAGGTGAATGTCCTACAGTGGCCCAGTCAAAGTCCTGATCTCAATCCCATTGAGAATCTGTGGAGCTCTTTGAAAATTGCAGTCCACAAGCAACATCCAACCAATCTGAATGACCTGGAGTGAATCTGCCAAAGAATGGGCCAAAATCCCTCTGACACTGTGTGCAGAGCTCGTACATATCTATCCCAAAAGACTTAAAGCTGTTATTGCAACGAAAGGTCGCTCTACCAAATATTAATGTGCGGGGGTTGAATAATAATGCAAGCAACAAGTTTCAGTTTTTTATGTTTCTTACAAACATTTCCCAACATAAAACCAATGTCACCTTACAATAATTGATTTTGAGTTTCAGTGTTTCAAGATAAAATATCATACAGTCCGTAATTACAACGTACCATTTGTAATTCAATAATATGGGAGCATTGGTCAGGGGGCTGATAAATTTTGCAAGGCACTGTATATATAAATAAGTACACTCTCTAAACACTTACAATCCACCTCAGTGCAACAGTTGAGTTCAAAAGAATGAATGAAACTTTATTTTTACCCCACCCTTTTTCCAAACTGGAACTCAGGGCAGCTTACAAATAAAACTACATGTAGTTAAAAGCATACAAAAACATACAATTAAAATATAATTAAACTATACGCAACCTTAAAACCATGAAACAGGCACTTAAAATACTAAAAAACAATTTAAAATAATACAAATAATGGCATAAAACAATAAAACAAAACTTGTAGAGTCCAATCCTAAACACTTTCTATCCCAAAAGCCTGTCAAAATAAAAAAGTCTTTACTTGCCGACGGAAGGATGGCAAGGAGAGGGCCATTCGTGCCTCCTGAGGGAGTTCCAGAACCTAGGAGCAGCCACCGAGAAGGCCCTATCTTGCGTCTCCACCAATCGCGCTTGCGAAGGAGTTGGGACTGAGAGAAGGGCCTCTCCTGAAGATCTCAGGGCCTGGGCAGGCTCATATAGGGAGATACGGTCTGACAAATAGCCTGGACCTAGGCCGTATAGGGCTTTATAGGTCAAAACCAGCACTTTGAATTGTGACCAGAAACAGACCGACAGCCAGGGGAGCTGTTGTGACAAGGGAGTTGTATGGTCCCTGTAACCAGCCCCAGTTAACACTCTGGCTGCAGCTCTTTGTACCAGTTTAAGTTTTCAAACAGTCTTCAGAGGCAGCCCCATGTAGAGCACGTTACAGTAATCTAAACGGGATGTAACTAAGGCATGCATCACCATAGTCAAATCAGGCATTTCCAAGAACAGGTGCAGCTAGCACACCAGTCTTAACTGGGCAAAGGCACTCCTGGCCACGGCCGAGACCTGGGCCTCCAAGTTCAGAGCTGAGTCCAGTAGCACATCCAAACTGCGAACCTGTGTCTTCAGGGGGAGTGTAACCCCATCCAGCACAGGCTGAATCCCTATTCCCTGATCTGCCCTTTGACTGACTAGGAGCACCTCTGTCTTGTCTGGATTTAGTTTCAATTTGTTCGCCCTCATCCAATCCATCACCCAGGCACTGGTTCAGGACCAGGACAGCTTCCTTGGCTTTAGGTGGAAAGGAGAAATAGAGTTGGGTGTCGTCCACATACTGATGACACCGAACCCCAAACCCCCAGACAACCTCTCCCAGTGGTATCATGTAGATGGTAAATAACATGGTGGACAAAACTGAACCCTGAGGGACCCCATAGGTCAACGGCCAAGGAGTCAAACAGGAATCCCCCAGCACCACCTTCTGAGTTCATCCCTCCAGAAAGGAATGGAGCCATCTTAAGACAGTGCACCCAAGTCCCATCCCAGCAAGGCGGTCCAAACGGATACCATGGTCGATGGTATCGAAAGCTGCTGAGAGGTCCAGTAGAACTAACAGGGACACACTTCCCATGTCCAGCTCTCTGCGTAGGTCATCCACCAAGGCGACCAAAGCTGTCTCTGTCCCGTAGCCAGGCCTGAAACCAGACTGAAATGGATCCAGATAATCCATTTCATCCAAGAATCTCTGGAGCTGGGCAGCCACCACACGCTCTATTACCTTGCCCAAAAATGGAATGTTGGAGACTTGCTGATAATTTCCCATTATAGAGGGATCCAGGGAGGGCTTTTTCAACAAAGGCCTTACAACTGCCTCTTTTAGGCACATTGGGATTCTGCCTTGTTGTAAGGAGGCATTTACCACTCCCCTCACCCACTCGGCCAGTCCCCCTCTGGCACTCTTAATGAGCCAGGAAGGGCAAGGATCTAGCAGACATGTGGTGGCTCTCGCCTCTCCAAGGATCTTGTCCACATCCTCAGGCTGTACAAATTGAAGAGAATCCATTATTATTGGACAAGCAGGAGCCAAAGTTACATCCCCTGAAACTGTGTCAATTTTAGAGTCGGAGTCAGAGCGAATCTAAGCGACTTTATCTGCAAAGTGCCATGCAAATTCTTGACAGCGGGCTGTTGAGTGGTCTATATTACCCTCCCGGGGACCAGAGTTTAAAAGACCCCTGACCACTCAAAACAGCTCCGCTGGACGGCTCCCAGCAGACGCAATGGTGGCAGAAAATAAAAGTTTCTTCTTAGCCCGCCCTGCCACTGAGTAGGCCTTCAGATTGGCTCTCTTACAAATCATTTAAAAGACTTGCTTTACTATCAAGTTTTTGACTTTATGGAAAAAGACTTCTTCAAACTTAAAACAGGGGTGGGAGAAAGGGGTAAAGAAAGGAATAACTGGTATGGCAATTGTGACAAAAGGCAAATTCCATCCTGTGGATTATTAAGAAAGGGACTGAAAATAGAACTAGCAGGATTGTACTCTCCTTATGGTGCAGCTGCATTTTAAATGTGGTCTGGAGTTGTCTCAAAAAGGATGGTGAAGAGGTGGAAAATGAGACTCAGAAGAGACTTCACGAGAGCAACCAAAATGATCAGGAGATAGAATGAAGTACTTCTACACACAGTGCATATTTTATGGAATTCACTGCCTTAAGATGTGATGAGGGGGCCAATAGTTTGATCTTTAGAATGGGATTAGACAGACTCATGAAGAGTAAGTCAAAAGAGAAGCAGAGTTAGCAAGGTTGACAACAAAAAAAGGATGTCTACTAATGGTTACTAACCATAATGGCATTGTATTTCATCTTTTAGCTGCAGAATAATAATTGTGAGTGAAGGGGCGAAATAAGACGAGGACACATCAGATTGGGTTGAACAAGGGCCACTTTATTAAACTATACAAAAAGACCTTTTAAAGTGACCTGCAGAGGGAAACTTAGGTGTGGAACTATCTATAAGCAAGCATCTTGCCATACAGCTCACGGGCGACCAGCCCCTGCTTGGGACAAGGGCAAGCCCCATCTGCTTACCCCTTCCGCCAGCCACACCCAGTAGGTGAGTAGGGGGGCCTTCTCAGGTCACCCCCCCCGGGGCCGCACAACCCTCGGGTGGATGAGTTAAGTTGGCCCCAAAAGCAGCCCATATCCTGCCCTCAAGCCGCAAAGCTCTGACAGACAGGCCTCTGGAACCGCCAATCACCTCCAAAGGTGCCTAAGGGGGCCACCGAGCTGTCCTTACCTATTTCCCTTTCCGCACCTTCCCACACCACTGCCCCAATTATAAACTGCCCTCCTAGGGCAATTAAACTTCAACCATAACAAAATAGCCAAATTAGCCAAATTCACCTATTAATCACAACGCCCCCTAACCCGATTCCATCCCACTCTCACAGTGTGGAGTAGGCAAAAAACCTGCCCGCCAAACAAGGGTGGGCAGGGTAAAAATTCCTACTTGGTCCCGAAGCGACCACTGAACACACTATAAGAGAGGGAGGGCAGGGTGGGCGTCGCTCGTTGAAAGAGGAGGTAGGAGGGGCGGCCTGGCCTTAAATAGGCCCATGGCCCCTCCCCTCCCTGCCGCACGTCACGAACGTTGCCCTTAACGAAGATGGCCGCGGCAGCATCGCTCCCTCCTCGCAACTATGCCCCGCTTATCCATGCTACGCAGGTAAGTGGGGCTTCATATAAAACTAATTTTAACAGGCTTAAAACATTATGGGGAAATACTATATTATTATATGTGCAAGTCAGTCCTACTAGGAATGTCTGGAGAAAATAGGTTTACTCTAAATAGATTTATAGGCAAAAAGAGCACAAAAATATTTCTCTCTCTGTCTTTACCAGTGTTTCAGTAACCTAATCCCCCAAACCCACACAGACTTTATTGGACTCAGCAGGGATAACAGGGATTAATTTAGCGAAGAGAATAACCTCTCACCCCTAGAGGTGTTCCTTTTGGGCAAGAGCTGCATTTTAATCACTGAGTAACGCAAGAGGTCTTCAGACAGTGTGGTCAGCATTTTTGTGAGACATGAGAACTGTCACAGTGACATATTTGAATGCAACATGAATAAAACAAAATAAAAAAACCTCCATGCTCTACAATAATCTTTACAATTAATAATTTCCATGCTATTTCATACACGATATAAAAACATAAGGGCAGCCCTGCTGGGGGAGACCAAAGACCTCTCTAATCCAGCATTCTGTACTCCCAGCATTCAACCAGAGGCCTATGGGAAGTCCAAAAGAAGGACATGAGTGCAACAGCCCTCTCCTGCTCGTTATCTGCAACAACTGGTATTCAGGGGCATACTGCCTCCGATACTGGAGGCAATATAGTCATTGTGGCTAGTAGTCACTGACAGCCTTATCCTCCATGAATCTGTCCAATTCCCTTTTAATACTGTCCAGGCTGACTGCCATCATTACATCTTGTAGGCTTGCAGGGGTCAGACTGTGCTGGGACCATCCAGGGCAGCTTTTCCCAATTAGTGGGCCACCAGATGTTGTTGGACCACAACTCCCATCAGCCTCAGCCAGCATTGCCAACGGTCAGGAAAGATGGGAATTGTGGTCCAACAACATCTGGTGGCCCACTAGTTAGGAAAGGCTGATCCAGGAGCAAGCTTTTTCCACCTGCCTTGCCCCTTCACCCTGCTCTTTCTGACATTTTTCTGGGGACTGCCATTTGCCAGGAACATTAATGTATTTGGCATTTAGGGTTTTTTTTAAAAAATGTGAAGTTTTCACTGTCCTAAATTTTTGCAATTTTTTTTCTTGCTTGTATTTTGTATTTATGCGTATTTTTTGTGAGCTGCCTTGGGGGCCTTTTTGGCCAAAAAGCGGCATAGAAATAAACTATAATATACCATGTTGTGGTAGCAAATTCCACAGTTTAACTATGCACTGCATGAAGTCCTTCTTCATATCTGCTCCGAATCTCCCAACTATCAACAATTGGATGACCCTGAATTATAGTATTATGAGAGAGAAAGAAAATCTCTCTATCCACTTTGCTACATTTACCCAACAAATTCCCTATATTGCTGTCACTTGCAAACCAGAAAATCTCAATTATTTTTATTATGGGCATTGGTAAAGCTCTTAAAACTCCCAGTGCAGAGATGCCCTAAAGGCATCAGATGAAAAGTGCATTAATGAAACACAAATTACATTTCTTCAATGATGATTACCTCCAATTATTTTAGGTCATCTCCTGATAGCATACCATAAACTTACATCAAACTACAGCTCAAATCCATTTTGCCTTCTTATTACAAGAGAATTGCAATTCTTGGAATGAGAAAGCAAAAAGGGAAAACCAGTTCCTCCCAAACAAGAAATATCAACTTGTGGTTTCTTGTACTTCAATCAACATACAAATTGTAATCTTGGGTTAGGAAATGAACAAGTGGAAATGCATTATGTTGAATTTTTAAAAGTGTTTTCTGGAAATAAAAAAGCTTTAAATCAAAAATGCCTTTTAAAACAATACTGTGAAGTACTTATGGAAAGATTTGAAGCCACATGGTGAAAGAATATATGTCTACTTTGGTATGCAAACCCCACTTTGACTCATCTTGCATACATTTTGTTCCGTTACACATGGTAATAAACCACCAACATGAAAATGGTTCAGTAAGTCAGCTTCAGCACGCAGAAAGATAATTTATGCCAAATTTGTACTAGAAAGGGCAGTGACTTCCCATTGATATGAACACAATTTCATTAGGCCAGGCAGCTTACATGTGGCAGTGATTTGTCTTCATAATGAATAACACATTGGCTAATAAAAATCGAGGGAGGAATGTGAGAAGGTGATAAAATTAAAGTCTTGTAATTGGAAAAGTTTCAGAAAAGTATGCAATGTTAAGTCATCCCTTGAGTTCGTGAAGAGCATTTATTGGAATTGCAGGCATACCTTCATTTTTAAATTGTGAATATGTGCATATGGTCAGAACTTGTTCTGTACCAATAGCTGGGTAACAAGTCATGTTACCCATATTGCTTGGTCTGTATTCCACACACTTCTAAGTAGATATTATAATAAAAGTGAGTAACTCAGAATTTCAGCCTGTGATTTGCCCCAATCCTAGACATATTTGCTGCCATATTTATACTGACATATGTGCAAGGGGATTTCGTGCTGGTGGCAACAGCAGCGATGCAGCTTTTGACTTTCATTGGCTGAACTGATGTGATGATATGGTATGCCCCTATTGATGAAGCCAAGAAACTGGAATAATGGACAGTAGCCACCTCCCTTTTACTATGGTGGCGGCAGCAGCTTTTAAATCACTGCTAAAGATGGAAGGCAAAACAAAAGCCTCACATTCCTACTTCAAACCTAATGTGCAAAGATGAACCTTACTGGCTGCCTTATGCCCCAAGTTTGACTGTAATCATGAGCTGCGAACACACCATACATTTAAAGCATATTGCTTCTCCCAAAGAATCATGGGAACTAGTTTGCCCTCACAGAGGTACACTTCCCAGCACCCTTAACAAGCTACAGTTCCCAGGATTCTTTGCTTTCAATGTATGGTGTATATGCAGACATTATATATTTCTGCACTGCCAAATCATGTTTGTAAACCCTGTGTTGCCATAGCTCTTGGTATATCCCACCAGAAGCACTTACATCAGTCCTGCATAACTGGGTGGCCCAGCAAAGCAAACACAGCTCATCAGCTCCTGTTTTGGCCACCAATGGCTGGGTAAACCTCTTTTTGCTATTTGTCCAAGGCTGATGGGCTTACCATATCCGGCTTACAAGTTGTATATGCTGTGATGGGTCACAAAATCGTGTACACTGAATTAGTTGTTGTGGCAACAGGGTTTTAAGTATGGGCCCATTAAACACTTGGAAAATACTATAAATAGTATTTTATACCTCACAGCATGCACAAAGTGGTAAAGTGTTCTCTATATGGTCGATTTTTTTTCTAGGAGCTGACAAATATCTAGTATAATAAAATGAAGTTTACTAGAGCAATATTGTTTTCTATACTCCAGCTTTAAAAACACTTTTTCTTTGTTGTAGAATATTACAGTTCCCAGGTAAGTAAATATTAAGTGCCACAATCCACAGATCACTCGAGGGCTCTACTTTAATGGGCCCTTCCTCTCCCAAGGTTCTTTGGTTTACACAGCAACTGCAGCCATTCCCAGAGTTCATTGCTGCTAGGCATCTAAACCCAAGTGCTGACATCATAGGTTGGCATGCTGAGTCTGCAGAATTTTTCTCCCAAGTAGGCTACCTCTCTGCATCTGGAGCTTCATATCAAGCGCCTGAGCAACTGCCTTTACCCAGAAGTAGCATTCATCACCCAAACAATGATGTTTATCAAACAGTCAGTGGCAGATTGCGGATAGGATGCAGATTGTTCCAGTGCTTTAGGTGTGCAAATAATGAAGCTTTAATTTCACTATGAAACTTTTCTGAGTTCTTCCACTTGGAAGATGTTCAGCAACTTTGTAAATAATGAAGAAAGCAGTGCAGATAATATATGTCAAAACCAGTAAAAATTGCTTCTCTAGTACCACACCTTCTACATGTAATATTTTTAAAGCATCACCGAATGTGTGTTTTTTCTTAGCCTTACCAGGTAATATCTGAATGATAAAATGGGTTATGTTCCTCCTAGACATACCAGACTGTGGTTTGGACTGCAGTGGTCAACAAGGAATCTGGCCTGAGTTACAGAGCTTAGGCAGCAGAAGTAGAACATCTAAAAGTCATCCTGTGAGAAGTTAGAACAGCCTCAGTCACCCTCTCCGAATATGCGGCTGAACAATTGGAAACAAATATATATATGTACAGACTGTGGAGCAGACGGGTGTTTTAAAGTGGATGAATCAAGAGAAAAGAAACCAGTTGACTTCCATGACATAACACTTCAAGGATACAGATCAGGTTTTCTCAGAATCTCCCACTCTATTCATGTTTGGTAATATTCTCATTAGAATTCTCACCAAATGCTACAACGGGAATAAGAAATAAGACTGAACAGCCTCTAAGTGAGGAGTGGACTACGGAGGAATGCTTGGGTAAGACAACCCATCTGCCTCTATGTAGTCAAAGGCTCAGTTAATAAAACAAAGAAGTGGAATGTGAAGGCAGAGCAGAGAGGTCAGGGTTCAGCTCCAAAAATGAGGGGTGGGCTTAAGTGTTCTGTGTGGGGCCAGCTGGAACTGGCTTAGCAAACTGTGCAGCTTGTTTTTCCTTTGTAACCTTTTCTGATTGGAAGTGGATGTTGGTTCACTGCAAGAACAAAAACGTCCAGCTTCCTTTGCAAGCCACATTCCAGTATATCACCACGGCATGCCTTAACATTATATAGGATGAGATTTGCTCACTTATTGTATGTGGTTCTAGAATGGGACGAAGCAAGGCAGCTTATAAAATACCTAATAAAAACCTTGCTTCAGATACCAAGATTATAGTCCTTGAGACTCAGCCACCTCTGACAAGACCCTAGCTCCCTTTTCCGTAAGTACTTGCCACCACGGCTTGACTACAGGAAGATTTAAATGACTCTTTCTTGAAAGCAAAGTATTATTAATAATAATTTATCCATCTCATAGCATCCCATTCACAGTAAAAACTATTTCAAGCAAGATAAATAAAATAGATAAAATCCCATGCAATTATATTCTCTTAAACTAATAGTTTAGATCCTTACAAATTACAGCTGTAGGCTGACAGGGATGCTTGTTTTGCACTTGCTTTGTTTGACCTTACATAATTAACTAGCTGAAACATGTAACTTCAATGAATTGGAATTTTAAGCATACGACAGGTTGAAGGTGTGGCTGAGGAAAACACACAGCCAAAACACATTCGCTAAAGACATTGATGGTGTCTCCTCATCAGCTGTTGTTTCCAGCAGATGTCTTGGGTAGCCTTTCCCAACCCAGTACTTTCCCGATGGCATCAGATATAGGGTTGCCAGGTCCATGGCCTGAGACTGATCCTGTATCTTTAGAAGAGAGTCAGCCAAGTGCAGGTGTTCTTGCAACTCTGTAATGGGAAAAACCACAAGGTGGAATTCTCCCTTCCCCCTGCACAACTTTTAAAGATACAGAAGACCTCTTGGAGGCTGGGCCTGGCAACAAAAAGGTCTTCTGTATCTTTAAAAGTAGTGCAGGGAGAAGGGAGATTTCACCTTGTGGTTTTTCTCATTACAGAGTTGCAAGAACACCTGCACTTGGCTACCTTTCTCTTCTCCTAAAGATACAGGATCAGTCTCAGGCCATGGACCTGGCAACCCTAATCAGATAACAACTCCCATCATCCCTAACCAGAGGCCATACTGGCTATGGCTGAGAGGCACTAGTGGCCCAAACATGTGGAGGTTTGGGAAAAGCTGTTCAGTACACACCTCATTGAGGTAGTATTCATCACTGGGCTCCATTGCAGGAATGTTGTGTGGGAAGTTCCTACCTCTCTGTAAAATTTATCTCAATTACTTGGCCATCATGAGCAACAGTGCTTCCTTTCCATACAGCAAATCTGTTCAGGAAAAGGTGGAAGACCTTGCTGCACCACTGCAGCCCTTTCTTGCAAGCAAATCTAAGGTGTGAAGGGGGAAAAGAGAATAGGCCACAGACCTTCCTTACAAGCAGATCCTCTTGTATGTAAAGGAGTGTCCACATAACTCCACTTCCTCCCCTCTCCTGCCACAAGACTGGCTTTCCAAGGAAGGGCATCAGAGTGGATCCCCTTCCCCAGCAGCATGTGGACTACACACATGCAGAGTGGCACAGGAACTTACTCAAAAATCTTACTGCTCTATGTCAGGGAAAGAATAGTCATTCACAAACTCCCTTACCCCCACCCCAGCTTAAAACTTCCCAAAGGTTTAACACTTTTCAGGAGGAGAAGTTAACTTTAAAAATTCTGAGGGTGTTCCTATTAAACCATAAGATAATTATCAGCACTATTCATATTTTAAGAAGAGCCTGCTCTTTGCTAGCTTGTCAGGATTTTTTTTTTTTACCTTTACGCCCAGTGCCTCTCCTGAAATGACAGATACAGTCACACCATTGTGTGAAGGTTTGGGTATTTCTTCATTTTTCAGTTCTTGGTATTGAGGTTCAACCATTTTCTCAGAGCTCCTCAGATTGACCCAAAGCTGTAGGCCATGGGCTGGCTCCTCAGAGCAAGGCATCTCTGCATGGAGTATACCACGGCCAGCCGTCATCCACTATATGCAAAAAAAAGAAAGGAACAGGTGAGAGAATCATAACATTTTGCTTTGTAGAAGCTGCAATGAAGCGTAAACCACAATTCCTACCCCCCGCACACACAAACACATTCCAAAATGCACACATATACACACATGATCTAGTGTTTTGCTCAAAGATAGCAACCTCATCTTAAATTGTTTAGCCAATGTGCTACAAGATGCAAAAATAGAGGTCTAATTATTTGTTATGCTAATAGCTAAAAATATTCCATGAGTTTTAATTAGTTTTTTGAGTAGAATGGAGCAGATTTGGAAGTATTAACATCTGCAACAGGTGTGGCTAACCTGTGGCCATCCAAGATGTTGGTGGACTCCATCTCCCATTCGACCCAGCAGGCACAGCCAATGATTAGGGATGATGAGAGTTGGAGCCCAGCAACATCTGGATGGCCAAAGTGTAACTATCCCTAATTTACAACAATGGTCTTTACTCTTTTCAGATCCAGGATCCATCTTTAATTCCAAACTGCTGAACTGAATCCACTTTAATCCTTCTCTCTTTAGGATGACAAAATGCAGAGGAGGGCAAATCTCCTGTATGGAAGAGGGTGTTTGGCAGACACAGTTTGCCAGGAAGGGATAGGAAGTGCACTGACAAAATCCCCTCTTCTGCAAACATTTAAAGGCACAGGAACCCTACTATCCTCCTCTGTATCTGGATAACTCCCTCACCTCATCTCTCTCAAACAAGCATACAATAGTGGTGGTACCGCCATTAAAACCTATATTAGACTGGAGTGCAGCCCACTTGTGAGTCCTGATCTACCTACTGAAGTCCAAGTGGATTACACTAAGGGTATAGAATCTGAGACCCTCCAGATGTTGCTGAACTACAACTCCCATCACCCCTGCCATTGGCAATGCTGGCTGGGACTGATGGGAACTGAGTCCTACAACATCTGAAGGCCACAGGTTCCCCAACCCTGGTCTACAAAATCAGTTTGCCAGACAGATGACAAAAAGAAATGGGTTACAAAACTGCTCATCTTCCAAATCAAATTTGAAGCGAAAGGACAGGATAGGAAAACACTTCATTCAGAAAAGCACCCTCAATTCTCAGCACTTTTGCATACCTGCAGATCTCCTGGATTCAGTCTACCTGCATGGCCACAGAAGTCTTCATGGGCCATGGATCCACCTGCCAGTAGATATGTTACCTGAAAAAGAGACGTTTAGAATATCTAGGATGGTAGGCAACAAGGGAGTGAAACTGGGCCATCCTAAGTGCAAAGCACGTGTTTACACTGCGGCAGATTTTAGACTTTGACCTCAGCTCACATGCATGAAGGTAGCAATCTCACTTCCACTCTCTTCAACCTACAGCATGGGCAGTTGACATGTGAAGCAGATGCTGCAAGAGGCAGAGGGAGAGGAGGGTTTGTGACATTCCCAAACAGGAGCAGGAGGGCCTATGGCCATTCATACAGACAAGTCTATGGTGCTGCCCTTTCTCCATCATAGCACTACACCTGCTCCCTGGCTTGGAAGACTAGGAGGAAAAACCACTCCAAGAATGGAAAGCTAAATATGTATTGTAGCGTGCACATCTTTTATTTATACTTAAATGATTTATAAACCACTTATTATTTAAAAGTCTCTACGCAGCGTCTGAGCCGTTTTATAATTATGTACAAACTTACTCAGCAAGTGTAGCAAGAAGAAATCCTTTTTAAAAATAAAACAAAATATGGCACCATGGTTCTGCTTGTTTCCTGTGTGGAGCCCCTTGAAGCTTCTGATCAAATTCCAATCAAGTACAGATGCTTATTTTTTCTAAGTATGATATATTTGTATGGGCATATATATGGAATATGACTGATTGATTGGGTTTATTTATATGCCACCTTTCCACAGTTATCTGTGCCCAAAGAGGCTTACCACAAACACTCAAAATAAAAGCACTGGGGTAGGGGAGAGAAGTCAATTTACAAAACATAGCAATAAATTCAAATAAAACAAAAACAAACAATTTAGCAAACATAAAATAAATTCAATATTACAAAATAAATAATCTAGACTTAAATACGTAAGTACAAAGAAGAAAGCCAACAGAGCTCCAGATGTGCAATCCAAGGAGCCTCAGCAGCTGACTTAAATCTACTTCAGAGGGAAGGGAGTCAGCTCACCAGGCCAGATGACTTACTCCCTCTTCTCTCCTCCACAGGAGACCAACAGCAGCAAAATGGAAATGCTGGGGATCATGAACGATGTAAGGAAAAGGACATTGCACTATGCTTACATTGTTATCAACTAGAGAACTAGAATAAGGAAATTCCAGTGTTTTAAGAACAGAAAAGTTACTCTAAATATTTTTGAATCTCCATCCTTGCAACATACTCTACACACACATTACTCTGGTTATCTGGCAGGTGTCTTGTCTAATATTGAGAAGAGCAGAGAGAAAACAAATGTACTGACACTTAAAGAGGATAGCAGCAGGCACTATTTTTTTTTTAAAAAAATGCCTACTTTTCTAGGGCTTCGAGGAGGATAGAACCTGTGATAAACCTGGTCCAGTATATACCCAATTCAAAAGTTAGTAGGTACCTTATCTAAGTCAGCTCCTTTGGTGATCTTGTTGTATCGTAATTTGCATTGTTGCCTGTTTCCACATTTAATTGGCAGATGTTCAAGCAACCAATGCAGCCAGCTGTCTCAGTGGGGCATGGGTTGAATTTAACCCTTTGTTCTTAAATAGTTGATCTGTGAAACTGTGACATTTTTGAAAGGGATCTATGGCTGTAGGATAGGTAAGGATAGCAGCATAATAAGAAAACAC
Organism: Rhineura floridana; assembly: GCF_030035675.1. Taxonomy (NCBI): domain Eukaryota; kingdom Metazoa; phylum Chordata; class Lepidosauria; order Squamata; family Rhineuridae; genus Rhineura; species Rhineura floridana. The sequence goes on from NC_084484.1 coordinate 75,304,629, forward strand.
AGGACAAACAATGCAGAAGGACAGGGCAACAACTATCACATCACCAACATTTTGATGTTTGCCACCCTGAGCTCCTTTGAGAGGAAGGGCAGGATACAAATTTAATAACTGCCTTGAGTAAGAACAAAACAGCCTGCTGGATCAGACCAAAGGCCTGCCTCATCCAGCATCCTATTCTCACAGTGGCCAACCAGATGCTTATGGGAAGTCCACAAGCAGGACCAGCGTACAATAGCGCTCTCCCCACTTGCCCACCCGAGCAGCTGGTATTCAAAGGCATCCTGCCTCCAACAGTGGAGGTAAAACAGAGGCCACTCTTCTGTGCCAAGTGAATCAATACCATTTTGCCAGTGCACACATGAAAAGCTGATGCTGCAACTGGGTTGCAAGTAGGGATGTGCTAGAATTCCAGCCAATTTGGATTTGGTACCAAATTTTCCATTAACTACTTCACTTATTTTCTATCATCATGGATTGGATTTTTATGTAGTGATTCTCTGAGACCATTTTAGAAAACTGTTTTCTATTTTTAAAAAATCCACCTGTAAAATATCAATATTAAGAACAATAATTTAATCTATATCTCCTTTAACATCAATATTTTCTTTTAAAATACCGACATTTCCTTTAAAAATATCAATATTAATATCGATATTTTTTCCAAAGGAAAAAACAAATCAGTAAAAGCAGCAGCTAGAGAATTCCAATAGATATCACACAGGTCAACAGAATGCTTTTGAACGAGCACCAGCTAACGGATCCTATCCCTAGTTGCAAATCAGAAAAATGGCCACAAACCAGGTAAATAAAAAGACGGAAGGACACCCAGCAAATACTAGAATGCAACATTGTCCAAAATGAGCGCATCTTATCCAAGCTGTCAGTCCATGCTATTGAAGTATTTGAGGCTGCGTAGACAGTAACGTATACCATCCTTGAAACCATTAACAAGGAAGAAAAGTAACTCCAATTTACTTATAATACAGATATAGACGTACTTTACAGACTGAACATTTAGCTATTCCAGAAGCTTAATTTATCTGTGAGCCCACAGAAACAAAATGTACATATTTGATGAACAATGCCTTGGCTGTTCATAAAGTGTTCCCTTGTGAAAATCTGAATTAAAAGTTTACACAGTAATCCAACTAAATTAGCAATAGGATTTTCCCACCCACCTACCCCACCCAACTTGACTATGTCGCATTTGCAGAAAAATTACTCTGAAGACAGGGATTATAACTTAGCTCTGGCGAGGACTGGAGAAGCCCAGAATATGAGTAGGAAGTTCTCCCATTCACTAGCAAGGTGGGGTGAGGATTTGCCAATTTCCCTTTCCAATTTATCATCCTTCACACCACATCAAATCTCACACAGGAGGGACTCTCCCCACCACCACCAATCTTCAGGTGCAACATTTCAGGATCTACAGTGGGAAGGGTATCAGAAAAACCTTAGTGCATATGACTTTTTAGATCCCACTCTATGGCCTAGTTTACACATCAGTCTAAGCCAAACCATAGCTTAGAGTAAACAAGCTAGTGTGTGGGCTGCAGGAGAAGAAAATGCAGCTACTTTAGTCATCCACAGTCATTCTGCTACTGTGCTAAAATAAGCTACGGTTAGCTGAGCATATCATCCAAATCCAGACTCATAGTTTAGCTCTCCCAGACAAACCATAACCCATAAACATTAGGATAAACCTTGACTAGTCTAGAGAGAGCTAAACCACAAGCCTTGGTCTGGATGACATGCCAAGCCAAATTACGGCGTACCTCAGTGTGGCATAGGGGCATAATGAAAGGGGAGGTGCAAAGCAGTTCTGATCTCCTCTCCGGGAGCCACACATTGTTTAGCTTATCATGATATGTAAACCAGGCCTATCTCTCCAAATTTCTAAGTTAAGAATGGAGCTGCCACTTGAAAACACACACATCAATAAACACCAAAGTACCAGCAGGGAGAAAAGCTGAAGTCTTGGTATTCTTTCAAATTTTGATAAGAACCCAAATCTCACACATTTTAAAAGCCAAGATTGCTTCCCAGAAAGCACAGGCATCCCTTCTCTGTTGCAGCAGAACCTTGGCCCAACTCTTGTTCAAGGTATGACTGTAGATCAGCCAGATAAAAAAGTGAACAAAGGTTACTAGCCCAATATAGATACACCCACCTGCTAAGAGGCTAGTATCCTGCTCCCTTCTCCTCAGCCAGCACGGAAATGCAGCATACTAACCTCTTGGCGGGCTGGTCGAAAAAGAAGTAGTAGCAGAAGAGCAGCCTTTTACTAAGCAGACTGGCAGAGAAGCAACAGAGTGGTCTGTCCTCACTTCACAAGCCTGCTGTGTTTCTGTGCTGGCTGTGGAAAAGGGAGCTTCCCCTTTGACAGGTTGCTCATTCACCTACATGGAATTCCATGTCACCTATGGCGACCGGGTGAATTATTAAATATAAGACTACTGTAAACTATATAACTGACTAGGAATCCAGACTGTTTTTAGTCCTGGTTAAATGGGTTTAGTTAAGCTGTATCTATTTTTATTTATTTATTTATTTATTTGACTTATTAGTCGCTTATCTGGCTGAATTGTCAGCCACTCTAAGCGACGTACAAAGCAGAACATGCAAACATCAAAACATTAAGAGACTAACAATAAAAACTAACAATAACGGAAAAGCTAAAAAAACAGGAACAGCAAACCAAAAACATTCATCTTCCTGGTAAAGGACAGTCCCCAAACAAATGTCACTAAGAGCAGGGGTGGGGGGCAAGGCAGGTGGAAATGCTTGCCCCTTAATGGTCCCTGCACAGTCTCATCCCTGCAGCAGCACGACTCAGCCTGCAGCTCCTCCTGATAAGGCCCAGGCAGAGGGGTGGGGCAAGGCAGGTGGAAATGCTTGCCCCTTAATGGTCCCTGCACAGTCTCATCCCTGCAGCAGCACGACTCAGCCTGCAGCTCCTCCTGATAAGGCCCAGGCAGAGGGGTGGGGCAAGGCAGGTGGAAATGCTTGCCCCTTAATGGTCCCTGCACAGTCTCATCCCTGCAGCAGCACGACTCAGCCTGCAGCTCCTCCTGATAAGGCCCAGGCAGAGGGGTGGGGCAAGGCAGGTGGAAATGCTTGCCCCTTAATGGTCCCTGCACAGTCTCATCCCTGCAGCAGCACGACTCAGCCTGCAGCTCCTCCTGATAAGGCCCAGGCAGAGGGGTGGGGCAAGGCAGGTGGAAATGCTTGCTCCTTATCTAGTTAATTTCACTGCCATAATATAATAATAATAAAATAAAATAAAAAAAATTATTTTTAGGCCGCCTATCTGGCCGAATGAATGGCCACTCTAGGCGGCGTACATAATTAAAAATACAACATATAATAGTTTTAACATATAAAACAATTATAATCCACCAACCTACATCTATACACTGTAAACTAAAATTATCTAGGAGACTTGTATGCCCGCTGAAACAACCAAGTTTTCAATCCTTGGCGGAAACCTACCAGGGAGGGGGCATGGCGAAGGTCGTATGGCAGAGAGTTCCAGAGGGTGGGGGCCACAACTGAGAATGCCCTCTCTCTGGTCCGCACCAGCCTAGATGTCTTAACTGGTGGGACCGAGAGAAGGTCTTGTGAGGCAGATCTCATCAGGCGGCATATTTGGTGATGCTGGAGGCGCTCCTTTAGATAAACTGGACCGACACCATATAGGGCTTTAAAGGTTAACACCAACACCTTGAATTGGGCTCGGTACACAACTGGTAGCCAGTGCAGATCTCCCAGCACTGGGGTGATATGATCCCAGCGGCGGCTGTTTTTAATCAACCGTGCCGCCGCATTCTGTACCAGTTGTAATTTCCGGACCGTCTTCAAGGGTAGCCCCACGTAGAGCGCATTACAGTAGTCTAAGCGAGAGGAGACCAGGGCATGCACCACCCGTGGGAGCAGATGGACCGGAAGGTAGGGTCACAGCCTCTGTATCAGACATAATTGATACCAAGCTGCCCGGCTCACCACTGACACCTGACCCTCCATGGACAGCTGGGAGTCAAGAATGACCCCGAGGCTGCGAACCTGGTCCTTCAGGGGCAATCTAACCCCGTTCAGCGTCAGGTCAATATCTCCTATCCTTCTCTTATCTCCCACAAGCAGAACCTCGGTCTTGTCAGGGTTCAGTTTCAGCCTGTTTCCTCCCATCCATTCACTTACAGACTCCAGGCACTTGGAAATAGTCTCCACAGCCAACTCCGGCGAGAACTTAAATGAGAGATAGAGCTGAGTGTCATCCGCATATTGGTGACACTGCAACCCAAATCTCCTGATGATAGCCCCTAGCGGCTTTACATAGATGTTAAACAGCATGGGAGAGAGGATAGAACCCTGTGGCACATCACAATTGAGAGGCCAAGGGTCTGAAACCTTCTCTCCCAATGCCACCCTCTGGTGCCTGTTAGAGAGATAGGAACGGAACCACCGTAAAACAGTGCCCCCAATTCCCATTCCCTCCAGGTGATCTAGGAGGATACCGTGGTCAACGGTATCAAAAGCCGCTGAGAGATCCAGGAGGACGAGGAAGGAGTGTTCTCCCCTATCCAACACCCTCCTTAAATCATCCACCAGAGCGACCAAGGCTGTTTCAGTTCCATATCCAGTCCTGAAGCCCGATTGGAATGGATCTAAGTAATCTGTTTCCTCCAAGTGTGTCTGTAGCTGTTTGGCCACCATCAAAACACTTAACCAGTCTTTGCCAACATGGCGCCCTCCAGATGTTTTGGGTTACAACTCCTATCAGCTTGAACCTGGGACCTTCTGCATGCAAAGCAGACAGTCTTACCACTAAGCTACACCATTCCCCTTAAAGATCATAATTAGAGTGCTTTTCACACCAAAGAAATTATTTTGCCCTGTGCCTACTCATTCTTACCCCAACTGCTGCTGAGCACTGCCACCTGCTGGCAGATGTAGGAAATATTCCAGAATTTCAGTGGGATTAGGTACGCGTTGCAGGCTATCGCAGCACAAACATGAGGTCTTACAGCATCTTAAAGACAAATAGATTTTTTGTGGCATATCCTTTTCTAGGCTCTAGTCCACAGACATTTTGTCATAATTAAACAGTTAGTTTTAGTTTTATTAAAACAGTCTTTAAGGTGCCATAAGGGGTGTGTGTGATTCTAGAATTTGTGACAGAGATTTATTTAAGATATTTATATATCAATTTTCAGGCAAACCTCACAGAGGGCTTTATATAATAATGCTTAAAACAATAAGCATAAATTAAAACTGTATAATAAAACGGCAAAGACAAAGTACAAGGGGGAAAAGGCTTTTTGAAAACTAGATCTTTCCTCCCGTCTACGCAAGATGCTTCTTCAATAGCATGGGGTGGCATGTGGGGGGTGGAATACAGACTACCTCAGTGGACCTTCAGGAACAAGATGGTGGGTAGTTTTTCAAGCTGTTCTGTTTTCTCCCTCGCTTCCCTTTAGAGGAAGAGATACCAGTAAAAGAGCCATACAAACAACTCTATAATGAGTCCCATGTGAGTCCCGCCATCAGCTGAGGTCCAGAGTCAGTTGGCCTTGCTCCCCATTATTCGTTCCATGTAACAGATTTTCACAGTGGGCACCAGGAGTCAGCCTTAGAGCTTTGGAATCTTTACCTTGAAGAGCTTGGGATGTATCCAACATTACTGTTGTAAAAAACAACAGTAACACCACCGTCTTTCATCAAGCCTCTAAATGGGAATCTAAATTTGCGGCTACTCTGTCTTATATGTGCTACTATTGCCATTCCTAATTGTTCATTTTTCTTTGGTATTCTTTCTTCTTTTAGCATAAACAAAAAGATTTTGAGTCTGTGATTTAAAAAAACCCCTAAAGTAACGGTCTTCCATTTTCTCTTCCTGACTTGCTGCTGCATTCAGCCCATTTATAAGGAGAAATAAAAGCGCCTCAGAACAGTATTTTCAGCAAGGACCCTGTAACGGGGTAGCAAAATAGCTGGGTGCGACAAAAAATATTAAAAAGAAAGACTTTGAAACCTGCCAGAGAGTTTGGGGACTTAAGGCGACAACAGGCAGCAATAATCAAACGAAAGCACTATTTGTAAGAACATAAAAAGAACAGACCAAAGTCACATCTAGTCTAGTATTCTGTTCTCATGGTGGCCAGCTGCAGGCTTATGAGAAGCTCTCAGGCAGGGCATGAATGCAACAAAACTTGTCCCACTTGTGATCCATAGCTACTGGTGTTCAGATGCATAGTGGAGGCAGAACACAGCCATCACTGAGAGTAGGCACCAACAGCCTTACCCTCCATGAATTTGGGCTCCCCCCATGCAATTACAATCAATTGAGAAGGAACAGCAGGGCTGTGGATCCTGTCCCATCTCCTCTATCGAATTCTCACTGCCTGGTCCACAAGCCACTTGCATTTTGCAAGGCAGCCTTCCCCAATCTGGTGCCCTCTAGATGTTCTGGACCATAGCTCCCATCTGCCTCAGCCAGCAGTACAGAAAAATAATTACCATTATAAATGTACATTTTGTAATGGCTTTCAACCATTTGATCAAGGAATTCATTAAAAAATGTCATTTTCTATAAGTATGGAAGGAGTTAAAACTCTATTTAAAGAACATATGCACACATCAGACTCCACCCATACCTAGGAAGTGAGGGAAGGGCAAATCAAACATCATACCTTCTGCAAGAACTACTTTTCAACAGATATCCTACATACTTCTGAATAACTTGTAGTTTGGTTAAAAAAATCTGGGTACACACAAGCAAGCTTGCCTTACATATTAATATCTTACAGTTTCAAAACCTCGGTGAGGGTGGTCAGGAAAGCCTGCTGGTTTTCCTCCTTTGAACTCATCAAGCAGCAGAAATGGATCCAGGTTTTTCAACTGAAAATTAAAATGAGTAAGAATTCTATAAATCGGAGAAAATGATGTAATTTTTTTGAGGGAGGCAATGTACAGTTGTTCACATCAAATATCAGTTAGCAGTGCAGTTCTATCCTCTCAATTACACCCACTTGATGTGGATAAATGAGCTTTTTGGGCAAGCCTTTCACAGCTGTCTTACTGCCAACTCCTGTTCTAATATGCCAGTAGTTTTAATTTCTGTTAATATTTTATTGTTATTGGTGTCATTTCAGTGATGATTTATTTCACTTCAATTGCAACCCACTTTGTTGAAAATTGAGCAATAATTCTGACAAATGAGTTTACTACTAAACTCAGCTGCAGAACACAAAGATATGCTGGGCATAGTGGATTTACACTGGCATAAAATGCAAAATGAAATAAAATAAATGGGCAAAGTTTGGGGCACAGCAAGAGATTTATTTATTTATTTATTATTTCAATTTATATACCACCCTTAGCAGAATAGCTCTCAGGGCGGTGAACAAACAAGATAAAATACAATATATCATAATAAAAATCATAAAAACATATACAAACAAACAACAAAAAACACTACAAAAACACAATACGACAAAAATTAAAAATATGGATTAAAAGATTAAAATGGTTAAGAAAATTAAAATGCCTGGGAGCATAAAAAGGTCTTTACCTGGCGCCAGAAAGATAAAAGTGTAGGCGCCAGGCGTACCTCTTCGGGGAGGCTGTTCCACAACTCAGAGGCCACCACAGAAAAGGCCCTAGATCTAGTAACCACCCTCCGGGCTTCCCGATGGGTTGGTACCCGGAGGAGGGCCTTAGATTCTGAACGAAGTGAACGGGTAGGTTCGTATCGAGAGAGGCGTTCCACAAGGTATTGAGGTCCCACGCCGTGTAAGGCTTTATAGGTAAGAACCAGCACCTTGAATCTCGCCCGGAAGCAAATAGGAAGCCAGTGCAGACGCGCCAAGACAGGTGTTATATGCGAAGACCGACTGGTCCTCGTCAGTAGTCTGGCAGCTGCGTTCTGCACCAGCTGAAGCTTCCGAATTGTCTTCAGGGGCAGCCCTACGTAGAGCGCATTACAGTAATCCAATCTTGAAGTTACCAGAGCGTGAACAACGGAGGTGAGGTTGTCCCTGTCCAGATAGGGGCGTAGTTGGGCTACCAGACGAAGATGGTAAAACGCATTCCGTGCCACCGAGGCCACTTGGGCCTCAAGAGACAGGGAAGAGTCGAGAAGAACCCCCAAACTACGTACCTGTTCCTTCAGGGGGAGTGTAACCCCATCCAGAACAGGGTTAACATCCACCATCTGAGCAGGGAAGGCATTCACCAACAATGTCTCGGTCTTGTCTGGATTGAGTCTCAGTTTATTAGCTATCATCCAGTCCATTATCGCGGTCAGGCAACGGTTCAGCACATCAACAGACTCACCTGAAGAAGATGAAAAGGAGAAATAGAGCTGCGTGTCATCAGCATACTGATGGCAACGCACTCCAAAACTCCTGATGACTGCACCCAGCGGCTGCATGTTGATGTTGAAAAGCATGGGGGACAAAACCGACCCCTGAGGGACTCCGCAATGGAGAGTCCATGGTGGCGAGTGATGTTCCCCAACCACTACCTTCTGGTGACGATCCACGAAGTAGGAGCGGAGCCACTGCCAAGCAGTGCCCCCGACACCCAACTCCGCGAGTCTCCTCAGAAGGATACCATGGTCGATGGTATCAAACGCCGCTGAGAGATCAAGGAGAATCAACAGAGTCACACTCCCCCTGTCCCTCTCCTGACACAGGTCATCATACAGGGCGACCAAGGCTGTTTCGGTGCCAAAACCGGGCCTGAAACCGGATTGAAATGGATCTAGATAATCGGTTTCATCCAAGAGCGCCTGGAGTTGGCTGGCAACCACCCGCTCCAAAACCTTGCCCAGAAAAGGGACATTCGCCACCGGTCTATAGTTGTTTAAATTATCTGGGTCCAAGGAGGGTTTCTTTAAAAGAGGTCTCACTACTGCCTCCTTGAGGCTACCAGGGACCACTCCCTCCCTCAAGGAGGCATTAACCACCTCCTTGGCCCAACCGGTGGTTCCAGCCCTGCCAGCTTTCACTAGCCAAGATGGGCAAGGATCCAGAACAGACGTGGTCGCCCGAACCATTCCAAGCACCTTGTCCACTTCCTCGAGCTGCACCAACTGAAACTCATCCAATAAAGAAAGACAAGGCCGTGCTCCGTACACTTCAATGGATTCATCTGTCATAACATCAGAGTCTAGGTCCCTGCGGATACATGCAATCTTATCTTGAAAGTGTCCAGCAATTTCATTACAGCGGGTCTCAGATGTTTCCATAGTATCGTGGGGGCCAGAGTGTAAGAGCCCTCGCACGACTTTAAAAAGCTCCGCTGGGCGGCTTAAAGATGATCTAATAGAGGCAGCAAAATAGAGCTTCTTTGCTGTCCTTACCGCTTTTGTATACAACTTATTGGAGGCACTTACCAAGGCATGATTGTATCCACTGGGAGTTTTCCTCCATCTGCACTCCAGCCTCCTCCTCTCTTGTTTCATCGCTCTCAGCTCCGGGGTATACCACGGAGCTGTATGAGCTCTACAGCGAAGGGGACGCGCGGGAGCGATCGTGTCAATAGCCCGGGTCATTTCCGTATTCCACAGTGCGACCAGGGCCTCGACAGGAGCACCAGTCCTATCAGCCGGAAAATCTCCCAGAGCCCTCTGAAAACCTACAGGATCCATCCGGCTCCGGGAGCGGATCAACTTAATAGATCCTCCACCTTTGCAGAGGGAAAGAGCCGCTGTAAGTCTAAATCTCAGCAAGCGGTGATCTGTCCATGACAATGGGGTAGATGAAAAACACCCCACCATCAGATCACCATCTCCATGTCCAGTGGCGAAGATCAAATTGAGAGTATGTCCCGACACATGTGTTGGGCCAGTAGAAAATTGAGACAGCCCCATTGTTGTCATGGAGGCAATGAAGTCATGAGCTGCGCAAGATAAGACAGCCTCGGCATGGACGTTGAAATCCCCCAGTACCAAAAGTCTAGGGGACCTCAAAAGGACCTCCGAGACTATCTCTGTCAGCTCAGCTAAGGAAGCTGTTGGGCAGCAAGGTGGACGGTACACCAACAGTATTCCTAGTCTGTCTCCCTGGCCCAACACAAGGTGGAGACATTCCAAACCAGTCGCCGTCTGGATAGGGTGCTTGGTGAGAGGAAAAGAACTCCTATAGACCACAGTGACCCCCCCTCCCCGGCCCTCAGATCTACCACAGTGCTGAACCAAATACCCGGGTGGGCAAAGCTGGGAAAGAGCAACTCCTCCCTGATCAGCCACCCAGGTCTCGGTTATACATGCCAGGTCGGCACTCTCCTCCAGAATTAAATCATGGACAAGTGAGGTTTTATTATGTACCGACCTGGCATTCAAAAGCAGCACTTGGAGATCCGAGAGCTGGCTGATAGGACAACCAACAATCCTGTGGATATGAGGAGAACCGGAACCGGAGGAGATGAAAAGGGCTTTAGGCCCACTTTGCTGGGAGTCAGCCCCACTGAAATCAAAAGGAATTATTTCTGAGTAGACATGGTTAGGACTGTAGCCTTATGTTAGTATGCTAAGCTTGCTTAAGTCAGTCCTGCCCTCAATGCCAAATACAATAGTATGTTTCCAAAGGAAGCAACATTAAGTAAAGCACTCTCACTGAAGTCAATGGAGAGTGCCAGATTATTGCATCCATAGCAGAGAACAGGATTTTCCAGCTCACTCTGTGGGCACTCAAGGCATACCACTGTTATATTTAGACTCAGCCAGGGAACTCGTCCACATCAAGGCACACAGTATGGAGATTCCCTTTCCCTGACACTACGTCTACAGCATGCAAGTGGGAACTCACACAAAAGCTGCCTTTCTCAAACAATCCACAGCAACTCCCCGGTAAAGGATTTTAAGATGCAGAGTAGGGCCAACACCTCTGCCTCAAAATCAAGCTACACATTAAACTTGTAATCTGCTCTTGCATGCCTGTTTTTTTTCCTTTTAAAATAGCAGTCAAGGGTGGGGGGATGATCAGGATGGGGGGTTAACCCTTTCCTCCTATGCTGCAGTATGAAATACATTACCTCCCCCAAGCTGCTTTTTGGCACAAAAGGGAAGCACTTCCTGTGCCAAGTAGCACCTTTAGGGTAGGTGGGATTTTAATCAGGACTCTGGCAAGGGAGAAATGCTTCCCCCCTTTCCCACACATTGTGGTCCTAATCAGTACTCCTGAGACACCCAAGAGCAAGCCACATATTTAACAAAACATACGGATTGTACCTGAGATCAAAGGGAGCCACAACCTACTGAAATAAACAGTACTAGGCTACATGGGCCAACACTTTCTGTTCTAGTTAACCAGAAAAGAATTTGAGAACTACTTGTTTATTGTCTGAAGTGGAGAACATCCAAGAGTAAGAGGCAAGTGGTAACCTCCCCTTGTGTCTTTAAACTATCAGTGGAGACTACAGCATATTGCAGCCTTACCCAATCTTTGGGTCCCCATATGTTGCAGGACAACAACTCCCATCAGCCCCAGCCAGCATGGCCCAAGGAATTATGGGAACTGTAGTCCAGCCCCAAAGATTGGGAAAGGGTGATATCTAGAACAAAAATTGCTTTACACTGGGGATAACTAATTTTTTGCTTTGCCCTTCACCAACATGCCAGTGGAATGTGCCGCCACTTCATACTCTTGCACACATTTACACAGATCACCTGAGAGAAGATTATGGGTGATTTGCATCTGAATCAGGGTGCTATGTAGGGCAGAGAGGTTTAACGCTTAACCCCCTATCCAAGCGCTGTGGCTGCTGCTTCTTACTTTTTTGCTGCCACTTTTAAGGGAGGTTATGGGGAGGCATAAACATTTGGTTGGAGGGTCTCATCAGGCCCCTGAATAGGGGGTTAGGCACTCCTGCTTTACACTCACCATCAAGCATTCTAATAAGAATGCACTCGTTGATGGGTAGGTACTTAAATGATACAAGGAAGGCACATACTTGCATATGCTAATTTAGATGCCTCCAGGCAATTTAAGAAAGTGCGCACTGGGGTCTCACCAGCACTACACTTTGCAATGTGCTCAGCCACCCACTAAATGAGGTTTTTAAAGAAAGAAAGAATAAAAGAGAGATGGAAAGTGGCAGGAGATAAGGGGGTACAAAAGACCTGGGGCTCAGGGCCCCTTGTCCATCCCCCAACACCAGTCATGCATTAGTGCAGCCATTGCCAACCTTGTGTGTTCCAGATGCTCTGCATTACAATACCCATCAGCAGGAGTCCAAGACATCTGGATGGCACCAGGTTGGCAAAGGCTGTACAACAGCCTTTCCCAACCAGTGTGCCTCCAGATGTTGTTGGACCACAACTCCCATCAGCCTCAGCCGCTGGCTGAGGCTGATGGGAGTTGTGGTCCAACAACATCTGGAGGCACACTGGTTGGGAAAGGCTGCTGTACAGTATTAGTGTCTCATTAAACCTCTCTGGGAGGAAACAGAAGCCACCGCTGCCTTACCTCAGGCCTGCCAATGCTCCTGCGAACACGAGCCCCAACTCCTTCCGCCTGTTCCTTACTGAGTACAGTTTTGACAATTTTCCTTCCTGCAGCCATTTTCTTCTTGGAAAAAGGAAATGCAAATCCTAAAGATCTCAACAACCTTCAGCAACAGCAATGCTACAAAACAACAATTAAGGGAATGTAAGTTTTTAATAAAAAACCTAAATGAGTTAATGACAACCCTATACACTTACCTGAACATAAGCCCTACTGAACTCATTGGGACTTACTGCTGAGTAGGCTTCCATAAGGTTGCATTGTTCCTTTGCTTCTATTTGCAAATATGCCAATTAGAAGCTTGCTGTTTTCTAAATTCCCCTCCAACCCCTGAAAAAGGGGGGGGGGTTTCCAAGTGACATCCACAGTACCCCCAGCTTTCCCCCTTTTTCTCCAGCGCTGGCATCCTACCTTCTCTAAAACTTGAAACCGACACACACACCCGGCAGAAAACGCTGCTTGCCGAAGTGGAGGAAAGAACAAGCTCAGAATGACTCAGCAAATCCCTGCACTGCCTTTTTTACACATTGTAAAGAAAAGAAACTGAAGGGCTGGGTACACCGAGAAGGGCCTGGATGAGTTGTGCTAGGGAGGGCAGCCTCGGGGCACTGCGAATAAAAAGCTGTAATTCTAAGTGTTTACTCGGACGTACGCCCCATTGCATTCAACGGGCCTTACTCCCAGGTAAATGTGCACAGAACTGCAGCCGTAGGACACAGATCCTATTGGGCTGAGTGAAATTTACCCCCAAGTTATAAGTGACGTGGTGGATTTCGCTGTGAAAGTCAAACGGAAGCTCCAAAAACAATACCTCAAGCTAACCTATCACCACAGCTCTCTTATGGGGTTCAATGGAAAGCTCGTAGGAGGAACGCCTGACAATCAGCCCCCCGACAATTCTAGTTACATGTCTCACTGTTTAGGGGAGAATGACGTCAAATTAGCATTTCATTCCTCCTATCGACTGAGGCGGTGTGGGCGGAGCTAGTATGCGCAGCCCTCCTATTGGTTACCACTAGGGAAAAAAGCGGCTCAGGCTGATTTTAGGAGGCTGGACTTCAGAGTAAACAAGGAAAGGCGAGGCATGTGTTTGGCTCGTTTGTTGCCGGTTGCCCGGGAGATTTTTCTATCTGGAAATTTTCCGTAGTAGGGTTGTTTCAGGGCAATATGTATAAGACGGAATTGATTACCAGTCACATGCTTATACAATAGCCCTAAGACTTGCATATTTGATGGGGAAGGGCCGTAGCCCGCTCACAGAGCATCTGATTTGGATGCAGATAGTCCCAGGTTTGATCCCTGGCATCTCCAGGGCTGGGAAATTCCCTAGTTAAATCCTGGAGAGCCGCTACCCAGAGATGCCACCAAGATTTTCTGGACCCAACACCCAATATATGGGCTGGACCCTTGTTGCATTCCAAAAGAAGAAACACATTTGTATACACTTTAACACAGGCAAATGTGTGCCCTCTTTTGCAGTTGGAGGAGGTGGAGGTCCCAAAAGTAGATCAGGGGGGAAGAACAAACAATAAGGTGCCTAGCAGGCAATGTGAACAGGTGATGCTTTCCTCACCTGTGGTGTGGTGGTTAGAATGTTGGACTAGACCTGGGATGCTAAAGTTAAAATCTCCACTCAGCCATAAAGTGCACTGGGTGATCTTGGGCCAATCATTGTCTGTGAGCCTAACCTGCCTCAGGGTTGTTGTCAGAATGAAATAGGGAGAGGGGAAACGATGTACAGCACCTTGAAAGCCTTGGATGAAAGGTGGGATATTGATGTAATAATAAATAATAAAAATAAAAATGCATTTCCATGCCAAAAGAGGTGTACCCTGTTTAATTTCTGCCTGCCACATATCAGTTAAAGGCACAAACCATGACCCGGCCTAAACCATGCAAAGATACTAAATTAAGAGTAAAAACAACAAAATATTTGGGCAACTTGATAGTATATATATTTTTGAAAATGAACATCTGTAACTGTATAAATGTAATGAAACATTCACAGGCCAAAAGAGGTGATGAGACACTAGAAGTAAAAAGCAGGAAAGCAAGCATCTCCCCACCCACCGTTCTTTCATTCTTAGGTTCCACTCCTGATATGTTGCACTAAAAGACAAACACAAACAAGTCGGTAAACAACAACAAATAATCTGAGCACGTGCAGTTTCATATTTTAAACTCACTTTGCTCATCATTGTTTTGCTTGCTTTACTGCCTTGGGCCAGTCACAGCCTAACCTACCTCATATGGCTGTTGTGAAGATATAGAAGGAGATATAAAATGGCTGCAAAAGGGGATTTCACACTTGTATGGTAGGCATCACATTTTGCTTCCTTTAACCAGAATGATACATTTTTGCAGCAGAGGCTGGTGGCTCCAACATCCGTGGGGCAGTGAATCCACTCAGGGTTTTAATCTGAACTTTTCAAGGAGCTGTCCAAGGTGCCTTGAAAATTTTGATTAAAACCCAGAGCAGGTTTACTGCCCCATTGACATCAGAGCCACCAACCTCCACTGCATTTTAGTACTATAAAGGGCTATGTCCCCCCCTGCCCGCAAATAAGTACAGCTCCAATGCTTCAGCCAATTGTAATGTGGCCTGATTACTGCAATTGTGTACCCACTTAACTTATTTGGGAGTAAGCCTATTCACTTCTGAGTAGATGTGCACTGTGAGTTAACTATACAGTGATTTCTTAATGAGTTCCTGGTGTTCAGCTCCTGTACAGCATTAAACATACCTAAGCCTCTTTGCAAAGTTTTAACATTTTGCATTTGCCATGGGTTGGGGGAAATTTTAACACACACTTATTATGTAGTAGTATTTGCACTAAATAACTTCTAGACACTACCTAAATCTCAGAAAAACCCACAACAGGAAAGATGCATCTTGGTTGCTAGAAAGAAAAGAAGGGTAATGGGAGACGAGGGGAAATGATGTCTTTAGAACTATGGAGATTTCAAGGCTTACAAAATGAGACAGAAGCAGGCAAGAAGTAGGCTGTTGATTGTGGATTCAGTGCTGCTTATGCATGGATGTTTTTGGCAGCATCCACATGACGTTGTCTTAATCAAAATGCCATCCCATATTCCACCCTCCATCCAATTTAATTCAGTTTTACAATTTCTGCAGAGTTTTTTAATTTATCAGGTTTTCTGGAAAATCTGGATTAAATAGGAAAATAATATGGGGTGGCATTTTGATGGGGACATCATGTAGATGCTGCACAAAACTTTCATGCATGAGCATGCAAGTCGCTGTGTGGAAGTTCCCTAAAATAAAAATTGCAGAGAAGTCGAAAGAGGTAACAAAAGAAATGGCATAGAATGTGATTTTAAAAACCCATTCTCCTAATTAAAGTTTTCTTGCAGGAAATATTTCAGCCTTCCCCCTAAAGCACTATGTACATGAAAATCAAAACAGGAGAATGTGTCTGGTGCAATAGCCCTAACCTCAGTTTTCCAGATTGTCTGTGATATATACATTCCCACGGGGGAGGATAGGCAGTAACATCTCCAGAGATAGAATGGTGTAAAAATTTAACCAAACCAGCTTAGTAGAAAATGTGTTTTAATTGCACAGACTAACAGAGACAGGTATTTTATAACTGGGGAAGAGATGGTGAATGGTATGAGTAACATGCAAATAACTTCTGATGGACATCCCATCCTGATAGTTGCAAAATATGTAAAAGAAAGACGCTGTGAGAAGAGTACTTCCTCTTGAAGCTGTTCTGAGGAAGACGGGAATATTTTCTCTGTAGAAAGTGCCATATTGAGCCTGGTAAGCTGCATTTCTTTAAAAAAAAATTAAAACAAGATATTGCATTGTTTATCTGATAATTATTTTTTGTAAGCATTACAGTATCAAAAATGAATTCTACAGCCTTCCAGTATTCGTATACACATCATACCTTGTGATCTTTTTTAAAGAAAGTGCAACTTTGGGCATTTCCAGTTATAAAATGTGTGGATTAAACCTAGGACGATTCTTGTGATATATAAAACCTAGGAAACATATAGATTTTTGTTGTTGTTGCTCATTTTAATTTGTTGGTTTTGGCTTGGAACTCGCATCTTGCACCTAATTTTGTTTGGGTTGCATTGATAAGCATGCATATTTGAAAGCCAAGTTCCAATGGAATCAATGGGACTGTTTACAAACATTATATTTCAGTTGAATGAGCTATATTTTTGTATTGCTATTTATTTTGAGAGCAGGAGAAGAAGATATAACTAGGGGTTACTATTCTGCACTCAAAATTGGCATTGTGCTATTTGTATTATTTTAATTGCAAATTGTATCAGTGTTGCATTCTATTAATTGGTGCTCTAACTGGCAACATTTCCTGCTCTTTTAGGGACTGTAAAACAAAGCATGGACAAACCCATTCTAGAAGAGTTGCTGGTAAAGAAGTCTCAGCAGAAGAAAAAGATATCTCCAAATAATTACAAAGAACGACTCTTTGTTCTTACAAAAACAAGCGTTTCCTACTATGAATATGACAAAGAGGTGAGAAATTGATTTCTTATAATGCACTGGAGAAATTTAAGGTATCCTTTGATCTCTTGTTAACTCCTCTTCATGTTGTATATATTTAGGAGCACTGGAAACTTACTCCCTACTGCATTTTATGTTCTCAGAAAAAAGGAACCAGAAAAGGATCAATTGACATTAAGAAAATCCGATGTGTTGAGGTAGTAAATCTAGAGGAATCAATACCTTCAGACAGGAAATATCCCTTCCAGGTAAAACTGCACACAATAACATATTTTTGAGTGGTGAATTAATCTTTGCTGGATGGTGCCTATCGTTTGAATATCTCACCAAAAAGAGTAGCCCAATACATTTTGGTCACAAAGCCTTCTGGGGCTTTATATACCTGTACAGATATTTGGAAAACTTCTCCTCCAGTAACTCTATTACAGCAACAATGAAATAGTTTACTTATTTATTTATTAAATTTATATCCTGTCATTCGTCCCAGAAGCAGCCAAGGATAGCAAACAAAAACACTAAAATCACTCTAAAATATCTTAAAAACAAAAGACTTTAAAACATATTAAAACAGAACATCTTTAAAAACATACTAAAACAAAACATCTTTTTTTAAAAAAAACTTTAAAAATATCTTAAACACAGCTTTAAAACACAGACACAGACGGGGATAAGGTCTCAACTTAAAAGGTTTGTTGAAAGAGGAAGATCTTCAGTAGGTGCCAAAAAGATAACAGAGATGACACCTATCTAATATTTAAGGGGAAGGAATTCCAAAGGGTAGGTGCCCCTACACTAAAGGTCCGCTTCCTATGTTGTGCAGAACGGACCACCTGATAAGATGGCATCTGCAGGAGGCCCTCACCTGCAGAGTGCAGTAATCAACTGGGTATATAAGGGGTAAGACAATCTTTTGGGTATCCTGATCCCAAGCTGTATAGGGCTTTGTACATCAAAACTGGAATGCTGAAGTTGGCCCAGTAGCTAACTGGCAGCCAGTGCAATTTTTTCAGCAGTGGGGTGACATGTTGGTGATAGCCTGCCCCAGTGAACAGTCTCGCCACCACATTTTGCACCAGCTGCAGCTTCCAGACCAACCTCAAGGGCAGCCCCACATAGAGCGCATTACAGTAATCCAGCCTGGAGGTTACCAGTGCCTGGACAACAGTGGTCAGGCTATCCCGGTCCAGAAATGGCCGCAGCTGTCTTACCAGCCAAAGCTGGTAAAAGGCACTCCTAGCCACAGAGGTCACCTGGGCCTCTAGCAACAAAGATGGATCCAGGAGCACCCCCAGACTACGGACCTGCTCTTTCAGATGGAGTACAACCCCATCCAAAGCAGGCAACTGACCAATTATCTGAACTCGGGAACCACCAACCCACAGCACCTCTGTCTTGCTAGGATTCAGTTTATTGACACTCATCCAGCCTACCACCAAGTCCAGGCACTGGTCCAGGGCTTGAACGGCCTCTCCCAATTCAGATATTACAGAGAAATAGAGCTGGATATCATCAGCATACTGCTGACAATTCACCCCAAGGTTCCTGGTGACCCCTCCCAAAGGTTTCATATCGATGTTAAACAACACTGGGGACAAGATGATACTCGGCAGCACCCCACAGCACAACTGCTAGGGGTCCAAAAGACAATCACCCAGTGCTATTCTCTGAAAACAAACCTAGAGACAGGATCAGAACCATGTAAAACACCAAGTCGGCTCAGAAGGTTACCATGGTAAATGGTATCAAAAGCCACTGGGAGATCAAGTAAAACTAAGTCGCACTCCCCATGTCCTTCTCCCGATAAAGGTCATCCATCAGGTGACCAAGACCAATTCAGCCCACAGCCAGGCCTGAATACAGATTGGAATGGGTCAGGATAATCTGTTTCATCCAAGAGTACTTGCAATTGCTGCGCAACCCTCTTGATCACCTTGATCACTAAAAAGGGGGTATAGATTGTGCATGTATATAAAGCCCATGCGGAAGGCCTTTTGGCTGAGATGTGTTAGGCTATCAGTAAATATTTTCCAGCATCCTGAGATGTGGTCTCTTTTTTTGGAGGTTTGTTTGGTGGATACTTTCAGATGTTTTTAATGTGTTTTTTTATAGTTTGAATGCCACCAAATGGCTTGTGGTGGACACAAGGAAATACAGCTAGGAAATACAGTGGCAGCTGGTGGTTCCATGTTGGTGGGGCAGTGGAATCCTCTCCGGGTTTTAGTCTGAATTTTGAAGCTGTCCAACGTGCTGAACCTATTTTGGGAATAAGTTTCATCACTTGGACAGCTCCTTGAAAGTTTGGACTAAAACCCGGAGCAGATTCCACTGCCCCACTTATGTGGAGCCACCAGCCATCATTGGAAATAAATTATTTGCTTTTAACAGGACTTCTTCATGGCTTGCAGCTAGGCTTTGGAACATCTTTTCTAGGGCTGTGCCCCATCTTTTCCCTGCTAGGATAGCCTTCTGCTGCAAGGCTATTACCTTTGTGTTTTAAAAAGGCTTTTGAGACATTCTGCTGTTCTCATGATAAAAATTGAGTGAGACACTGCGGGACATAAATGTTTTAAATAATTATAAATAATGGGGCCAGTTAAAGAGTGCTTCAGAAAGAGCATTCTTCCATTTGAGTACATTAGGGATGAGGAACCTGTGGCCTTCCAGATGTTGTTGGACTTCAACCCTCATCAGTCCCAGTATCATAGCCAATGTTCAGGGATGATGGGAGTTGGTGTCTAAAAGCATCTGTAGGGTCACAGGCTCCCCATTCCTGGAGTATAGGATGGTCTGGAGGTGGCAGTAAGATACTCAGCAGAAGGTTAGCAGGTTCAGAGCTTAGAGGTTATGGATTTTGGCTTTAAGGATTCACAGTGGGAAATCATCTGTATGCACTGCCCTCAGCTTTGGTTCCAACATCCATCTTCTATACACAACTTATTCTCTGCTGCCCTGTGTTTCCCACTACTTTGTTACCTGCCTCTGAACTAGGGTTGCCAATTAGTCGGGTGGTAGTGGTTGTGGAATCCGTCATGGTTTTCTGTATTTCAAGCTGCTGATAAAGGCAAAGGACAGAAGTCAGCTCTAAAATCTAGCAATCCTATTCTTAATCTTCTTCACAATCTTTTCACATGGTATCATGATGGTGGTATTTAAATTAAACAATGGATAAAACAATAATGACAACTAGAGGCACTAGGAGAGGGAAATAATGACAGGCAGGAGGGAATTGAATCCTCAAATTTGTTTTACAAACAGATTCTAGGTTCAGATCTAATCCCAAGATTTCAAATATATACATGCTCATATCTATTATATATACAGCTTGAATATTTTACCTTTTCCCTTTGTTGTTCAACAGTGTGCTTTAATTTATAACTCTTTGCAAATGGCAATGACTAAAGGTATGCTCGTTTCATCCACAGTTCAGATGAAATAAACCAAAATTCATACACCAGTATCTGGCAGGCCAACAATACATTATATGCTTCTGTTATTTTTTAGTGTGCAGTAACTACAGAACTATTTCCTCCTATGTTCAGATTGTGTACAAAAGTGGCCTGCTGTATGTTTTCTCTGCAAATGAAGAGAGTCGAAGACGATGGCTAGAAGCTTTGCATAAAGGTACCAAGAGTTGTATTAGACTCTGAAAAGTTTCTAACAACTAAACCTATATTTCCATTACAAATACCTTAACAAAGCTTGGCTGACCTAGCAAACTTGATAACACATTTATGAGCAAACTGCAGTACAGCTTGAGGAGGAAAGCATTATGGGATGCTTTCAGATTTCAGTCAACCAATGGCTTTCACTTTTCAGTCAACCAATGTTTGTAGTTCAGCCAATTTGAAAACTAAAACTACATTTTATAATTATCTAAATTATAGATTTTTCATTGTGACTAGCTAATCTTTAACACATTCAAATAGTATTTTTGCAGTATTTTTTTATTTATTTATCAGATTTATATCCTGCCCTTCCTCCCAGTAGGAGCCCAGGGCGGCAAGTTCAATACCAGCGATTCCTTGATATTTCAAGGGCTGTGGTACACACACAGAGCTCCCCTATTCTTTTCAGTGGAATAGAAACTGCACAGGGAAGGGCTGTAGCTCAGTGGTAGAACAGAAGGTCCCAGGTTCAATCCCTGGCATTTCCTAGGAATGCCAAGGAGTGAAGAATGTCCCCTGCCTGAAACCTTGGAGAGCCACTGCCAGCCAATGTAGACCAGATCAACGGTCTAACTTGGTATAAGGCAGCTTCCTGTGTTCCTCTGTGTGCAAAAATGGATGCAGAACTGCCTCTTCATTAAAGAGAACAGGGAAAGCCCGCTCATGTTGTAGTTCAATAGGTGTTCAAGATACATAGATAATTATAGTCGCTAATGAAAAATAGCTGTATGTTTCTTAACTTTTAATGTAAGAACATAAGAAGAGCCTGCTGGATGAGGCCAGTGGCCCATTTTGTCCAGCAGCCTGTTCTCACAGTGGCTAACCAGATGCCTATGGAAAGCTCACAAGCAGGGCCTTGAACTGAAGAGCGCTCTCCCCTTCTGGAGTTTCCAGCAACTGGTATTTAGAACCATACTGCCTCCGACTGTGGAGGGAGGCAATTAGTCTGATTTTAAGGTGTTTATCTGTTGCTTAAATCTTTGAACTATGCCATCTGCGCACTGCATTTAAAGCAGTGTCATACAACTTTAAAAGTCATGGCTTCCACCTCAAAATCCTGGGAACTTAAGATTTTTAAGGCTGCTGAGAGCTGTTCTTGTTGTTATGTGCTTTCAAGCCGATTACGACTTATGACAATCCTATGAATCAGTGACCTCCAAAAGCATCTGTCGTGAACTGCCCTGTTCAGATCTTGTAAGTTCAGGTCTGTGGCTTCCTTTATGGAATCAACCCATCTCTTGTTTGGCCTTCCTCTTTTTCTACTCCCTTCTGTTTTTCCCAGCATTATTGTCTTTTCTAGTGAATCATGTCTTCTCATTATGTGTCCAAAGTATGATAACCTCAGTTTCATCATCTTAGCTTCTAGGGACAGTTCTGGTTTAATATGTTCTAACACCCAATTATTTGTGTTTTTTTCGCAGTCCATGGTATGCGCAAAGCTCTCCTCGAACACCACATTTCAAATGCGTTGATTTTTCTCTTATCCGCTTTTTTCACTATCCAACTTTCACATCCATACATAGAGATTGGGAATACCATAGTCTGAATGATCCTGACTTTGGTGTTCAGTGATACATCTTTGCATCTGAGGACCTTTTCTAGTTCTCTCATAGCTGCCCTCCCCAGTCCTAGCCTTCTTCTGATTTCTTGACTATTATCTCCATTTTGGTTAATGACTGTGCTGAGGTATTGATAATCTTTGACAAGTTCAATGTCCTCAATGTCAACTTTAAAGTTACATAAATCTTCTGTTGTCATTACTTTAGTCTTTTTGACATTCAGCTGTAGTCCTGCTTTTGTGCTTTCCTCTTTAACTTTCATCAGCATTTGTTTCAAATCATTACTGGTTTCTGCTAGTAGTATGGTATCATCTGCATATCTTAAATTATTGATACTTCCCCCTCCAATTTTCACACCTCCTTCATCTTGGTCCAATCCTGCTTTCCATATATGTTCTGCGTACAGATTAAACAAATAGGGTGATAAAATACACCCCTGTCCCACACCCTTTCCCGTTGGGAGCCGATCGGTTTCTCCATATTCTCCATATTGCAAGAAACAAATTATTGGCTTCACATAATTCAGTAAGTCTTTCTCCTGCTTCATTTCTGTCTCCTAAGCCCCATTTCCCCACAATTCCTAGTTCTTCTCTGTTCCCTACTTTTGCATTCCAGTCCCCCAGGATTATCAGCACATCTTGTTTTGGTGTGTGATCAACTTCCTCCTGTACTTTGTGTGTAAAATCTCTCCAATTCTTCTTTGCTGTCGGAGCATAGACTTGGATGATGGTTATGTTAATAGGTTTCCCATTTAATCTCATTGATATCACTCGCTCAGACCTTGCATTGTAGCTCCTAACTGCTCTTGCTACATCACTTCTCACTATTCAAGCAACCCCATTTCTTCTTGATTTCTCATTTCCTGCATAAAATATTTTGTAGTTGCCTGATTGAGGATGTCCCATTCCCGTCCATTTTAATTCACTCACACCAAGTATTGTAACGTTGATACGTTCCATTTCTTGCTTGACAATTTCTAACTTTCCCTGGTTCATGCTTCTCACATGCCATGTTCCTATTGTGTATGTCGTACAACTCCGGACTCTCCTTCCGCATCTGTGCGCATCAGCCTCTGGGCTTCCTTTCGGCTTTGACCCAGCTGCATCATTAGTCACAGCGCTACTTGTACTTGTCCTTTGTTCTTCCCCAGTAGCTCAGTGAGTGCCTTCTAACCTGGGGGTCTCATCTTCCAGCACTATCTTGTGTTGCATTTTGGATGCTCTGTTCATAGGGTTTTCATGGTAAGAGGTATTCAGAGGTGTTTTACCATTGCCTTTCTCTGAGTTTGGACGCATCTTAGTCTGGTGTCTCAGCTTTGACCATTCTGCCTTGAGTGCCCCTGCTAGGAGTCTAGCCTCTTGGTCTAGACTCTTGACAGCATTGTTCTTAGCTTCTTCAACACTCTCAAACCGCCTCACCACGTTAAGGTGTGCACCCTAAAGGGGGCTGAGAGCTGTTAGGAGACCCCTATTCTCTCCACATAACTACAGTTCCAGGGTGACTTATCAGTTAATCCCTCTTCCTAGGGAACTCCAGGAATTGTAGCTCTGTGAGGGGAATAGGAGTCTCCTAACAGCTCTTAGCATCCTTAACATACTACAGTTCCCAGAATTCTTTGAGGAAGCAGTGACTGCTTAAAGCAGTATGATACTGCTTCAAATATATAGCGCACATGGGACCTTAGTATCTTACTGTATGTTAATATTGTATCTCTAAGATAATGTAGGGTGGTATATAAATGTTTAAAATAAATGGAGGGCTCTGAACTAGAGGCTAAAGTTTCAATCCTATATCTACGTATCTGGATGTAAGCATGGTAACTTTGGAGTAAGCAGGTATAAGAGGAGTGCACTGTTCAGTTTACTACCACTTTAGAACTGATTATCACCAGAAACACTGCACTGATGTGGTCAGTCAGGGCCAGCCCAAGGTATTTTGTGGCCTGAGCTCAAAAACAAAATGGTTCCTCTCCTACTCCATGAACAAAGGTTGACTGGGCTATCACCTGAATCTTACTTCAAGACTGGCAGCAGGACAGCATCCTACACTGTACCTGAAGACAGCAACTTATCTTAGGAGTTGCAGGACAGGCCATGTGCCACACATAGCCCTGTCCGTCATCACCTCACCACTGGTCCTCAACCCTCAGCATCTGCTTCCTGAGGCTATTGCCTCACTCTGCCTAATGACAGGGCCAGCCATGAGATCATATTCTCAACACTGATTACACCTTGTTCATGTGAACTGGCCCTGAATCTGAGCTGTGTTACTCTATATGAAATCATTGTTTTGTAGCAGAAAACATTTTCAATATGTATCTCTGTCTCTCTGCCCCTGCCCTGCCCTGCTTTCCAGAGATTAAGGACAACACAGATTTACTAAACAAGTTCCACAAAGGATTCTTTTCCAACGGGAAGTTCCTGTGCTGCAATCAGACCTGCAAAGCAGCTCCTGGATGCACCATATGGGAAAAGTGTAATGTGCTATTTTATGTTTTTTTCATAGTTCCTTCTTTGGAAATTTGAGCCTTTTCATACCATTTCCAAGATACAGAGGTAATCATAGTTGCTAATGAAAAAAATGTTTCTCACTTCTGTTCTTTATTATATCTGCTTGATTTCATTTGACATTGTCACATCATATTGTTAAGTGTGGAGGCACACCTAACAATATTATTAAGTAGCAAAGTGTTCCATGTTTACTGGGAAGTCACAGCAGAACTACATGTTAACAGAAGTGGAGAGGCACTTTCCAGGGAGAATCTGTAGGTTGGAAGTGAGTGCTTTTCCTTCTCATACCCACTGTCTCCTACACACACACCCAGCACGGTTTTTCTGGGCCTGAGATTTCCCACCCCTCTTTTAAATACAGTATCAGTTACTAAAAAACCAAGTATCACATATATTCAAATGCTGCCTGGAATATTTTACTATTGTGTTTAAGTTCTGAATAGACGCATCTAGGGAAATTGTGGGGTTGGGCTAAAAATATAATCCCCTGGTAACTGTAGGTCCATGAATGCCTCCTATGTCTTAGTTAGACCTCCCTTTCACTTGGTGCAAATTACTTAGTCAACCAAGTCCTAGTTTTTACTAGTAGTAAATATGTTATCTGGGATGTACCAATGCCAAATGAAATCAAGCAGATATAACAAAGAACCATTCACATGATTGAGTGCTCCTGCTCCATATAAAAATAAAAACCCTTCCCTATAGAAAACTGGCATATCAGAAAGAACATAAGAGCTTGTTGGATCAGGCCAATGACCCATCTAGTCCAGAATCCTGTTCTCACAGTGGTCAACCAGATTCACGCGGAAGGCCTGCAATCAGGGTCCGAGTGCAACAGCACTCTCCCTGTCCCTTCTTGCAGTTTCCAGCATCTGATATTCAGAAGGATGCTGCCTCCAACAGTGGAGATAGAACATAACCTTCATGGCTAGTAGCCATTGATAACTTTATCCTCCAGGAATTTGTCTAAACCTCTCTTAAAGCCATTCAAGTTGGCAGCCATCAATGCCTCTTGTGGGAGTGAATTCCATAGATTAACTATGTACTTGGTGAAGAAGTACTTTCTTTTGTCTGTCCTGAATCTTCCAACATTCAGCTTAATTGGACGTCCCAGAATTCTAGTGTTCTGTGAGAGAGGGAGAAAAACCTTTATCTATCCGCTTTCTCCACACCATGCATAATTTTATACACCTCTATCATGTCTCCTCTTACTCTCCTTTTCTCCAAACTGAAAAGCCCCAAATGTTTAACCTGTCCTCATAGGGGAGTTGCTCCATATCCTTGATCATTTTATTGCCCCTTTCTGAGCCTTTCCCAACTCTACAATATCCTTTTGTGACTCCAAGTGCAGTCACACCATAGATTTGTATAACAGCATTATACTGGCAGTTTTATTTTCAATACTATTCCTAATGATCTCTAGCATGGAATTTGCCTTTTTCAAAGCAGCAGGACACACTGGGCTAACATCTTCATCCAGCTATCCATTTATGACCCCAAGGTCTCATTCCTGGTCACTCACCGCCAGTTCTGATCCCATGAGCATATATATGAAATTAAGATTTCCCCCCCTCTAATATGCATAACTTTACATTGTTTACAATGAATTGCATTTGCCATTTTACCACTCATTTACTCAGTTTGGAGAGGTCTTTCTGAGTTCTTTGCAATTCCTTTTTGTTTTAACCACCCTGAACAATTTAATATCATCAGCAAACTTGGCTACCTCACTGCTCACCTCTGACTCTAGATCATTTATGAACAAGTTAAAAAGGACAGGTCTCAATACCAGTTCTAACTCGCCTTTTCCCACATACTTGCTAATTTGAAGGAGAGCAATCCACCTGCAATGTGATATGGTACAGCTCAGACCAAGGTTTTCTCTGCAGTGACCGTATTAGCAAATTTCCACTGAACCGGAAGGGGGGAGGAGTGCATATGTGCCGGGTGTGTGTGTAGACTTCTCAGTCCCCATACTTGCTCTGCTTGTTAAGTGTATTTACTTTGTTGGGTCCTATGGCAATCCTTATACTCACTGACAGTGTGCATATCTGCGCATGGTTTATGCCCTGAAGCTGTTGATTATTAGCTTTACATTGTAAAATAGACCAGGAGTTAAATCTTTATATTTGCTGTTTCCTTTGGAGACCAGAATCATGGAGATTCTTTTTAAGTTAGGGTCCATTTGAAGAAAAAGAAGAAACAAAATCTTGATTTATTTCCAGTTTTGTATTGTGTATAGATTAGGGACAGAAAACAATGTATTGTTGTTTTTAAAATGCTGCAAATGTGAGTGAGCAGGTGTATTTCCAAAGCAAACTATCTACATGCAAATATTGCTCTGCAACCTAGTTCTTGGCACAAAGCAATGCTGTTTTGTTTGCCAGTTAATTAGTACAGCTAGATAAGGAAGAGGAATCTCTTCCCAACCATCCTTTAGACTGTAAACTTTACAGTATAATGTATCTTAAGTGCTTTTCCAAAGAGTTTAGTTTTTTAAAGAAGAGTTTAGGCCATGTTTGCTTAAAATGGAAGAATATGACTGCATTAGACCAAGGCCCATGTTGTATTCCAGCAGTCTGTTTCCAACCAGATGCCTCTACTGCTTCCATTCATGAAGAGTTATCTATAAAAGTATTTATATACTGCCATATCATAAAATATCAGGGTGATGCACAACAATATGTATACAATAAAACATAAAGCACCATTAAAACAGTACAAAATAATCATTAACATGACTGGCCAATCAAGAATGCTTTAAACAACTCTATAGGCTGTTGGTATAAAATGGTCTTCAAGAGGTGCCTGAAAGTTAATAGCGAGGATGCCTGCTGAATCTCTGCTAGAAGAGTGTTCTACAATATGGGGGTGGCGGCTCTCAATTTCCAACTTCTAGTGGATGTCAATCAGGCCTCTGTGACATGGGAGAAACCAGCAGCGCTCCTGTGGGTGATATCAGTGATCAAGCAGAGATATTAGGTCGTGGTTGTTAAGGTATCCTGAACCCATGCTGTTCAGAGTTTTGTATATCAACCCAAAGCCATGAACCTGGCTCAACAGCATATGGACAGCCAGTGCAGATGTTTTAGCAAAGGTGTCACATACTGTCAGTTGTCTGCACCCATCAACAGTCTAGTCACTGCATTCTGCACTCTGTTGCATTCTGCACTTGTAGGAGCTTCCAGACCAGGCCCAAACATAGCGCCACAAAAAGTGCCTCAGATTGGAGAGCCTGCTTCTATCAATTGGTTTCCATGGATACTGAATGTGTGAAAGGGCTCTCTCAAACACACCCTCCAGCCCTGTCTGAAATGTAACTTTAAAGACAGACATGTGTCATAAGATGCCACATACTCCAGTGTCCACATATTCACAGCTAGCAAGTTGCCTCATTCAGCAATTTCTTTGACATGGAGGACTGGATCCCTTTATGTGGATCTTGAATACTCCTTAACAATGCAGCCTGAAGTTCACTTGGGATAGTCCAGTACTACTGAATAGCATGTGTATCATAATAAACAAAGCTGCCTGATGAAGGTTACCCAAAATCTGCTTGTCAGTGCAGATTCAGCACATTAACTTCATCCAACATTTTTTTCTAACATTTTTTATATAGATTTCAGCCTTCACAGTGCAAGCTCTGCAGTGAAACCACTCCCACCTGTACCAGGAGGACTGGTGAGTGAGAAACTTTGCTGCAATTAATATAGATTATCTATTTATAAGAAGAGATACACTACTAAAAATAGGAGAAAAATGGGAGCCTGTGGAAAAGAGGGGCACTTCTCATCTTTCTAACAAAATAATATTTTTTTATCATGTAAACAGGCATACGTTTGTTGTTTCTAATGGGTGGAGTCAATTTCCATAAAGAGGTGCAATGACAAAGGGTTTAACTGTAATACTAGAATCCCTTCTTTGTATTGACAATGGTAGTTATTCACTTATAGGAAAAAGGCCTTGTGGTTTAAGAACTCAACTATTGCCCACAGATATTTCTATCCAACTTTAAAAAGCAAGGAAATTGGGCAGCTATAGTGAATGCACCAGGAGAGCAGAAGACCTGACCTCCTCTCTGAGTTATTGGACTGCCCTACACATTTGTCAAAATGCAAACACCATTTGGGTTGGTCTTTCAGTCCAATCCACTTCCTGTATAGCTTGGAATAATTTGGTAACATGTGCCTCTGAGCACATGGTGAGTGGTGGCAATACCTGCCATCTCCAAAGATGGAGAATTTCATATTTGTATGTTTGTTGGTGTTCTCCTTACTTTGCTTCATTCCTGCGTTACTAGTGTTTCTACAGAGAATCTAACCTAGAAAATTTTATTTCTCTCATTTTTCATCCTAGAAACCTTTGTCAAATTTATTTTTATTAATTTCAAAGCCTTTTTATTGGTCAGTGTCATATGATGGTGAAGACAGCCTTTCGTGTTTCAAATTGGAGCTTATGTTCTATTTCTATTTTGGGTGCATTAACAGTTGAATCTGAAACTGCAGTTTGATGAATGAATGCTTTTATTTCGGTCACAGACCAGCCATTGTATCACTAATTCCAGTACAAAGAATTGGATCATACACAAAAACGTGAAATACAAACGGGTTAATATAAAAGAATTTACAATTTACTATTAAAATTTAAAAACATACAAAATTGGCTAAAATAAAAAAGTTAACCAAGATCCATAACCATTTTCCTACACTTGATAGCTGCTGCACAGAATCTGGCCACGTTACTAGTGACCCAGGGGATTTTATCCGCTAACTTAAAGGAGGGATAATCAGATTCCCAAACCACAGGGAATGCTTGTAAGATTGGGGTGATGAAAGCAAGGCGGATGTCCCTGTAGAAGGAGCAATGTAAAAGGACATGTCCTATTGACTCCACCTCCCCGTTATCACATGGGCAGACTCGATCACCATGGGGGACTCCGTTGTATCTTCCCTCCAACAAAGCAGAAGGCAAGACATTGTGTCTTTCTATATGCCTTTCTATATTTTACAATAGTTAGATCTACAAGGTAATTTGCCGGTAGAAATACCCTTCGAGTCAGGCCTGGATTAGGATATGCCGCCAGCAAACTCAGATTGGTTTGAAGTTCAATGTCCTTTATCCGTTGGGAGATAAGCATTTTGGCCTTAGTTAGCCCGAGTTTAATAAGCATCTCAGGAGAGAAACCTAAGGCGTATATTTTCTTATACACCATCCGCTTCCATTTTGACTGGAAGGGGTCTTCTAATGTAAGAGGGGCTAGTCCCCCAGGGGTAAAGATCAGCTTTAGCCAGTAGTTGATCCTGAGGGTCCACACCCGAGACTCTATCAGAGGAAGTCCCACCTCTAAACGGCAAGCCACATTGGGGATACAGAATCCCACATTGGGGATACAGAATGGCTCTAAGAAATTTAGCTTGTACAGCTTCCAAACACCCGAAGTTGCTGTAGGCACAGAATTGCCCTCCATATAGCAATTGTGCTATTATCTTGGCGCTGAATACCTGTAGCGCGGCGGGGATGTACTGACCCCCTTTGCTGTAATAAAAGGAGAGCAATGCCTTTACGCTCCTCTGTACTTTCTCAGTGGCATTGATACACTGAGGCTTCCAGGAGCAGGAGGCATGGAAGACTACTCCCAAGTATCTATACACTAGTGCCTGCTGGATCGGGCGATCATTCATTCGCCATTGATGTCTAACCTTTTTCTTTGTAAATATCACCACCTGAGTTTTATTGTAGTTTATTTCCAATCTTTCCTCGATGCAGAAAGAAGTAAAGGCCCTTAGGAGCCGACGCAAACCGACACAGGTTTGGGACAATAGCACTGCGTCATCTGCATAAAGCAGTATGGACGCAGGTGTATTTCCCAATTTGGGGGGATGAGAGTTTACTGCTGCTAGATGACGAATGATCGGATTGATGTATAAGTTAAAAAGGGTTGGTGCAAGAATGCACCCCTGCTTAACCCCATTACAGGTATGGACAAGTGCTGACAAATGCCCCACACTATCGGATCTGACCCTGAGGCTGCAGTCTGATGTAAAATCAGATGGATTACAATATGTTGATACTTAAGCAATGACTCTAGCTGTTGGAAAAAACAAAATTAGCCTGCCTAAGATGCATGTTTTCAGCCTGCTATGTTTAAAGCACTTCATTTAAGGCAAGGTAGGCACGGTCAATTAAAAACATAGAGCACACCTAGAATTTTGCTAGAATATTTCACCTCCCACTGTTTTATCTTGTGCAAACAGAGACACTCCTGATGTCCACTGGAGACTATTCTGCAGAATAGTCAGTGCCATTATTCCACAATTATTTTTTGCAGTTTTTTTAGTGTAAATTTTGCAAAGTGTTGCTGTACTTCACATATTCACAGAAATAGAAGCAAAAGAAAATGATTTCCTATAGGAAACTTCACTAAAATTGCAAAGGAAATCAGATATATTTAAAGTGACTATCTGAACTATATCAACTGTCTTAATAGTGTTGCTTCCTCCCTGCTAAAACAAGATCAGCACAGCACATGTCTTCTTTCTTTTATTTGGGCTGACCGCAGGTGTTACCCCCTTTCACCATATGCTCAGAGGCATATGTTACCAAATTCTTCCAAGCTCCACAGGAAGTGGATTGGACTGTGAAAGACCAACCCAAATTATGTTTGCATTCTGACATATTTGTAGGGCAGTCCAATATCTCAGAGAGGAGGTCAGGTCTCCTGCTCCCCTGGTGCATTCACTATAGCTGCCCAATTTCCCTGCTGTTTAAAGTTTAATAGAAATATCTGTGGGCTATAGATACATACTTAAACTGCAAGTTTTTTTGCCTATTAGTGAATTTCTCTGCTTTTTAATCTGGGAGGTAAGAACTGGGATCCCGTGCAAGCATGCTGAGAATAGATCGATCATTTGCATGCTTATTGAATTCAGTAGTACTTACTCCCCTGCAATCATGCTTAGGATAGGTAAAACTGAGCACAGGGGGTGGGGAGGGGAGGGGGAGGGGAAGAGGAGGAGGGGGGAAGATGGAGGGGTGGAAGGGGATGGGAGCAGGATGGAGGGGAGGGGAGGAGGACAGGTTTGATCATTTGCATGTTTATTGAGTTCAGTGGGATTTACTCCCTTGCAGTCATGCTTAGGATAGGTAAAACTGATGGGGGGGAGAGGCAGGGACGGCTGGAGTGGGCAGGGAAGGAGGAAGAAGGAAGAGGAGGGGAGGAGGAAGGGAGAGGAGAGGAGAGGGGAAGGAGGGGAAAGCCAAGTCTGATCATTTGCATGCTTATTGAGTTCAATGGAATTTACTCCTATGTAATCATGGTTAGGATAGGTAAAACTGACCATGGGGAGGAGTATGGGGAGGGGAGAGGAGAGGGAAGAAGAAAGGGAGAAGGGAGCAGAAGGAGGGGGAAGGGGAAGGAGGGGATTGGAGGGGGAAGGGCAAAGGAGGGGATTGGAGGGGGAGGGGCAAAGGACAGGGCAGGGAAGGGCAGGCTTGATCATTTGCATGCTTATTGAGTTCAATGGTATTTATTCCCATGCAATCATGTTTAAGATAGGTAAAACTGACCAAGGGGAGGAGGAGGGAGAGGGGAGGGTGAAGGAGGGGATTGGAGGGAGAGGGGAAGGAAGGGACAAGAGAGCGGGATTGGAGGGAGGAGAAGGGAGGGTGGGTTTGATCAGTTGCATACTTTTTGAGTGCAATGAGATTTATTTCTGTGCAATCATGTTTGAAAATGAAAATGGACTGCCTTTGATATCAACTTATGGCGACTCTATGAATACGGTTTTCATGGTAAACGGTATTCAGAGGTGGTTTTACTATTGCCTTCCTCTGAGGCTGAGAGGCAGTGACTGGCCCAAGGTCACCTAGTGAGGTTCATGGCCATGTGGGGATTTGAACCCTGGTCTCCCAGGTTGTAGTCCAACACTGACCTGAGAGAGGGGCAGGCAGGGTAGGAGAAGGGGAAGGGGAGGAGATTGGGTGGGTGGGCACTGGGCAGAGAGGAAGCCCCTTTCCTTTCCAAAAGGAAAACATTGTGAACGGTATCATTGCTTTTCAGGGTTTCCCCCACCTTTTTATTCTACAGTATGCACATGTAGCCTGCCACCCAAAGCTGTCCCTGGCCACATCCATACCAGGCCTTTATTTCACTTTGGACAGTTATGGCTTCTCTCAAAGTATCCTGGGAAGTGTAGTTAGTGAAGGGTGCTGAGAGTTGCTAGGAGATGCCCTGTTCCCCTCACAGAGCTTTAATCAGAGTGGCTGACTGTTAAGCCACTCTGGCCACTGGAGCTGTGTCAGCAAAATAAGAGTCTCCTCTCAGCACCGTTCACAAACTACACTTCCCAGGATTCTTTGGGGGAAGCCATGACTGTCTCATGTGAAATCAAAGTCTGGTGTGGGTGTAGCCCCCTGATTAGGCAAGCCCAGCAGCTGGGAGTCTGGCTTTTAGAATACTGACAGTTGGTTCTTACTGAGCATGCCCAACACTATCATTCAGTTCAATGCAAAATTTATTAAATTAATTAAAAATCAGCCAGACATTTTTTTTTAACTTTTAAACTGTAGAAGATGAAGGTCAGAGTATGGGACAAGGTCAGTAATAGGTTATGAGAACTCTGACAGAAAATAGTCCAAAAGGAGTCCGGGTTTTTTCTCTCTCTTTTTAGACTCTGAACTCTTGATTCTTTCTGACTGTTTTGTTTATCTCCATGAAAATTGAGAAGGTTGTTAAGCAAGCGTTTCTGAGTTCAGGACTATAAGTTTTGTAAGGTTTTGTTTTGAAATGAGCTTATGGGAAGCATCAGAATGGCATGGGGGTGTTTTCAATTTAACATTGCGGAATGTGAAAAATCCACACTGGCTATAGTATACAGCCATTCTCGTGGCTGTATAATAATGGGTTAACTCTTTGGCAAACTGAGGTTGTAGCTTCTTTGCTTGTGGTTGGTTGAATAAGCACAGGGTTCTCTTCTGTGCTTGACAGTGTAGCAAGTCAACAAACAAGATGACCCTGGATACTATTTTAATAGCTGTTTGTGACTCTCAAACGTTAGCACTTGCTTGACATATACATGGCACACTTATTATAGCCTGGTTTCAATTAGTTCAGAGGATGGCATTTTTTTTGCCCCCAAAGGCCAAATGCAATTATGGATGGGCAGTCAAGGGAGGGTGCGCATGCCAGTGGGCATTATTTATTTATTTGTTTATTTATTTATTTATTCAACTTTTATACCGCCCAACTAGCAATAGCTCTCTGGGCGGTGAACACAAGTACAATAAAATCACAAGTACAATAAAATCACACAATACAATACAACAGAGCATATAAAAACAACACAAACTAAAATCAATTACAACATATTTAAAATTAAATTAACTTAAATTGAAATTAACTTAAATTGAGATTAAAATGCCTCGGAGAAGAGGAAGGTTTTAACTTGGCGCCGAAAGGATAATAGTGTCGGCGCCAAGCGCACCTCCTCAGGGAGACTATTCCACAATTCAGGGGCCACCACTGAGAAGGCCCTAGATCTTGTCACCACCCTCCGGGCCTCCTTATGAGTCGGGACCCGGAGGAGGGCCTTCGTAGAAGACCGTAGTGTACGGGCCGGTTCGTACCGGGAGAGGCGTTCCGACAGGTATTGTGGTCCCGTGCTGTATAGGGCTTTATAGGTCAATACCAACACTTTGAATCTGTCCCGGAAGCATATTGGGAGCCAGCGCAGGCGAGCCAGAACAGGTGTTATATGCTCGAACCGCTTGGTCCTAGTTAGCAATCTGGCCGCCGCATTTTGCACTAGCTGTAGCTTCCGAACTGTCTTCAAAGGTAGCCCTACGTAGAGCGCGTTGCAGTAGTCCAAACGCGAGGTTACCAGAGCATGTACAACTGATGTGAGGTCCTCCTTACTCAAATAGGGACGTAGCTGGGCTACCAACCGAAGTTGGTAGAACGCATTCTGTGCCACCGAGGCTACATGAGCCTCGAGTGAGAGGGAAGAGTCTAAGAGGACTCCCAAACTACGGACCTGCTCCTTTAGGGGGAGTGTAACCCCATCCAGGACAGGATATGTATCCACCATCCAATCAGAGAAACCATCCACCAGCAGCATCTCAGTCTTGTCAGGATTGAGCCTCAGTTTGTTAGTTCTCATCCAGTCCATTCTCGCGGCCAGGCAACGGTTCAGCACATCGACAGCCTCACCTGTAGATGATGAAAAGGAGAAGTAGAGCTGCGTGTCATCAGCGTACTGATGACAACGCACTCCAAAACTCCTGATGACCGCACCCAACGGCTTCATGTAGATGTTGAAAAGCATGGGAGACAAAACCGACCCCTGCGGAACCCCACATTGGAGAACCCACGGTGTCGAGCAATGTTCCCCAAGCACTACCTTCTGGAGACACCCCACTAAGTAAGAGCAGAACCACTGCCAAGCAATGCCTCCAACTTCCAACTCCGTGAGCCTCTCCAGAAGGATACCATGGTCGATGGTATCAAAAGCCGCTGAGAGATCAAGGAGGTTACACTTCCTCTGTCTCTCCTCGACATAGGTCATCAAACAGGGCGACCAAGGCCATCTCAGTGCCGAAACCAGGCCTGAAACCCGATTGAAATGGATCTAGATAATCGGTTTCATCCAATAGCGCCTGGAGCTGGCCAGCGACCACTCGTTCCAAGATCTTGCCCAGGAATGGAACATTCGCCACTGGTCTGTAGCTGCTGAAATTTTCTGGGTCCAAGGAAGGTTTTTTCAGAAGTGGTCTCACCGCCGCCTCTTTCAGACAGCCAGGGATCACTTCCTCTCGTAAAGAGGCCCAGCCAACTGTTCCATCCCTGCTAGTTTTTATTAGCCAAGAGGGGCAAGGATCCAGTACCGAAGTGGTCGCACGTACCTGTCCAAGCACCTTGTCCACGTCCTCGAGCTGAACCAACTGAAACTCATCCAATAAAACATGACAAGACTGTGCTCCGGACGCCTCACTAGGATCGGCTGCTATAAACTGGGAGTCTAAGTCCCGGTGAATCCATGAGATCTTATGCTGGAAGTGCTCAGCAAACTCATTACAGCGGGCCACCGATGTATCTACCATGTCCTGCAGGCCTGGATGGAGTAGCCCTCGGACAACTCTAAAAAGCTCCGCTGGGCGGGAAAGAGATGACTTAATGGTGGCAGCGAAATGTTGTTTTTTCGCCATCCTCACCGCTCCTACATACAGCTTGGTGGAAGCACAAACCAGCGCATAATTGCATTCGTCGGGAGTTCGTCTCCACCTCCGCTCAAGCCGCCTCCTATCTTGTTTCATCGCTCTCAGCTCTGGAGTATACCAAGGAGCTGTATGAGCTCTACAGAGGAGGGGGCGCGCAGGAGCGATCGCGTCAACAGCCCGCGTCATCTCTGCATTCCACAGATTAGCCAGAGCTTCAACAGGAGCGCCAGTCCTATCAGCCGGAAAGTCCCCCAGAGCCCTTTGAAAGCCTTCAGGATTCATTAGTCTCCGGGGGCGGACCAATTTAATAGGTCCCCCACCCTTGCAGAGGGAAGAGGCTGCTGAAAGTCTAAACTTCAACAAGCAGTGATCTGTCCATGACAAAGGGAGAGATGTAAGACCCCCCACATCCAGATCACTATCCCCATGTCCAGTAGCAAAGATAAGGTCTAGAGTATGCCCCGATATATGTGTTGGACCACTAACATATTGAGACAGCCCCATGGTTGTCATGGCGGCCATGAAGTCCTGAGCTGCCCCAGACAAAGTAGCCTCGGCATGGATGTTGAGATCTCCCAGTACCAATAGTCTGGGGGATCTCAACAGTACCTCCGAGACCACTTCCGACAGCTCAGTTAGGGAAGCCATTGGGCAGCAAGGTGGGCAGTACACCAAAAGGATTCCCAGCCTGTCCCTCTGGCCCAGCACAAGGTGCAAACACTCCAGACCGGTAGCTGCATGGACATGGTGCTTGGTGAGTGAGATGGAACTCTTATAGACCACAGCAACCCCACCTCCCCGACCCTCAGATCTACCATGATGCTGGACCAGGTACCCCGGTGGGCAGAGCTGGGAGAGACTGACTCCTCCCTGCTCGCCCACCCAGGTCTCGGTTTCAAATATGAAATCTGCTTGATATATTATTTATTGCCCTGCATGCTAATTGTTTTTGCAAAACATAACCAGGCTACAACCATCTGCACACTTATTAAATATTCCAACCTGGCAGTGAGATGGCAGGATGGAGATATCAGTTGTACTATTGAATTCAGTGGGACATACTTCAGAGTAAACATGCACAGAGTTGGAGTACACATATGTAACTATTCTGCTAAACGTTTGTTTTATGCTTATCTAGAATTGCCACAATATGTGGATATACATGGAGGGAGAACTCCCAGTTTGATTAGTTCATAGTTGCTTGCTATATTATGATTGAACAAACTACAGATGTTTTATTTATTTATTTAGATATAGGTCTTTTCTTACAAGCTTGTTGTAAGGATTAATGAGATTATGCAGGTTAAGTGCTCTGAACGCTTGAAAAGTGCTATGCAATTGCTAATCATTAATATTTTAGAAGTGGCAATTATTTCTCTAAATTGTCTGTGTGCCATATTCTCATGTACCAATGGCTTTCAGAACATGAAATACGATCATCAACCTCCAGGCCGAATATCTGACAAGTTGTTTCTGAAAGAAGCAGTGGCTGTTTATAATTATGAGCCAAAAGGAAACTCTGGTGTTCATCTCATCAGGAACAACAAATATTATGTTATGAAAGATGAGGATCCTGATTGGTGGCAAGTGAGGGACTTGGAAGGGTAAGATTGCTCTGCATTGTTTAGAAAGATTTTCTTATTACTGACGTATAATTTTCATATTCTGTTAGCCAACTGCTTCACTCGTGATGCACTCAGAATAATTCTAATGAAGAATTACCCTAACTCCACACACACACACACACACACACACACGTTGTATAAGAATCAATTCAGATGGTCCTGAACTGGATGAATCATAGAATCATAGAGTTGGAAGGGGCCTTGTAGGCCATCGAGTCCAACCCCCTGCTCACAGCAGGAAATCCACAGCTAGAGCATCTCCTGCAGATAGCTGTCCAGCCTCTGCTTGAAGACATCCAGCGAAGGGGATCCCACCACCTCCCTAGGCAGTTGGTTCCATTGCCGAACTGCCCTTACTGTCAAGAAGTTCCTTCTAATGTCCAATCGGAATCTACGCTCCTGCAACTTAAAACCATTAGACCTAGTCCTACCCTCTGGGGCAGCAGTGAACAAATCTGTACCCTCCTCTATGTGACAGCCCTTCAGGTACTTAAAGAGTGTAATCATGTCGCCCCTCAGCCTTCTCTTCACCAGACTGAACATGCCAAGTTCCTTCAACCTTTCCTCATAAGACTTGTTCTCCATACCGGCTATCATCCTTGTCGCCCTCTTCTGAACCCGCTCTAACTTGTCTATATCTTTCTTAAAATGAGGCGCCCAGAACTGAACGCAGTATTCCAGATGAGGCCTGACTAATGCAGAATATAATGGGACTATTACTTCCCTCGACCTGGAAACTATAGCTCTGTTTATGCAGCCCAAAACCACGTTTGCCTTTTTTGCCGCAGCATCACACTGCTGGGTCATGTTCAACTTGCGATCCACTACAATTCCAAGGTCCTTCTCACATGCACTACTGCTAAGCCGGGTATTTCCCATCCTGTACCCATGCATTTTGTTTTTGTGGCCTAAATGCAGAATCCTGCATTTGTCTTTATTGAATGTCATTTTATTAATTTCAGCCCAATTTTCTAGTCTATCCAGGTCCCTTTGGATTTTATTCCTGTCTTCCATTGTGTTAGCTATCCCTCCCAGTTTCGTATCATCCGCAAACTTCATAAGGCTTCCCTCCACTCCATCATCTAAGTCATTGATAAAAATGTTGAAGGGTATCGGCCCCAGGACAGAACCCTGTGGCACTCCACTCGAAACCTCCTTCCAGTCTGAAGCAGAGCCACCGACGACCACTCTTTGAGTATGGTTTTCCAACCAGTTGTGAATCCACCTGACAGTATTTCCATGTAGTCCACATTTGACGAGTTTGCTAATCAAAAGGTCGTGGGGGACTTTGTCAAACGCTTTGCTGAAATCTAGATAGATGACATCTACAGCATTTCCACCATATACTAGGCTAGTGACCCGATCAAAAAAAGAGATGAGATTAGAACTATTGCTATACTATGGTTCTATGGGTGGTTCACCATACACCAATCACAGTGTTGCTCCTTATTGTACACTAACATGCATGGAGGGCACCAATCATTATGCAGTACCAGAATGTCAGCTATTCCTTTTTTTAAATTTTATCTTGCATCTTCTGCCTTCCTAATGCTTCATGTAGTTTAAGCAACAACTATTTGATATTTTTATTTGCAGAAACGAAGGCTTGGCTCCCCGTGCCTATTTGAAGGAGATATCCCAAACCGCTGATGAATCAGAGTAAGTCATAATCCAGCCATTTGGGCTTTTTTAATATATCCGACACTTAATATGCCAAAGAGAGAACGGATATATTTCTTTCACTAAATCAGTAGCTAAAGATGCACCTCTTTACCCTGACATTTGAGATGTGTATTCTGAGGTCGCATCTTGTTCTTGTGATTCTAATTTGTTTTAAACCATTTTAAATCTTATATTTTAAATAGTTTTAACCCACTCCTGGGACCTTAGAGTGAAGAGCAGGTAATGAATCAAATTAATATTAATAATAACAACCTGTAGCCCTCCAGATGTTGTTGGACTCCCATCTCCCATGGGGTTGCGGGAGCTGAGTCCACTAACATCTTGAAGGTCACAGGTTATTCATGCCTGCAGTAAATCTGTGCATTATTTAAAAGCACACCAAGGCAAGATCAGGAACTGCTCTTTAAACTCTTAATCATAGCCTTATTGTAAATGGCACACTTTTGAAATCAAACCCTTACCAGTTGTCAGATTGTGTTTTTGTAAAATGGGGCAGGGGGAAGGCTTGAGCTGTTCAGTGTGAGTGCAACACAGTTATCGAGAGGGATCCACACAGCCTTCCAGCTCAGCACACATGCTACTGTGGGGAATGGAAGGTCTGTGCATGCCACTCCCCTGCTGCCATCATGGCTAACCCTATCCCCTTCATTCAGTTAAGATCTGAGCAAAGAATGAAAGGAGGGTTTGGTGCCTACTCCGGATTTAGTAGGACCTGTGGGTAAGAAGTTTTCAGCACTCACCCACCCGCCACTGTCACCATTGCCCATTCAATTGCAATTCTAGTCGCCACTGACAGCCTTCCCCTCCATGAATTTGCCTAATTTCATTTTAAAGCCATTTAAGTCAGTGGCCATCACCACATTTTGTGGTAGTTTATGCATTGTGTGCTGTATTTCTTCCATATTTACCATTCAGCTTCATTGGATGATTACAGCTAACATGAACCAGGATGTTTTGTGGGACCTGAAAGTGACTTCTGGTTAAATGCAAAAATGGCAGAATTTGAACATTAGATAAGTTAAAAATGGCAACTGTTAATTGTTTTACAGTGTGGGAAGATATGCTGGGCAGAAAATGGTCATGTCAGGGACACAGGAAGTTGTCTTATTCTCAGTCAGATTATTGGTCTTCCTGACCCATTTATGTCTAGGTGTAGATTCTTTATCACTGTTGCAATTTTCATGACTGAGGAATAAATGGAGAACTCATCACAACTTCTTGCTTTTGCAGGGGAAGGAGCAACACAGCTAAAGTGTCATCATCTGAAGAGGAGGAAAACATTGCTAATTATGAGTGAGAGGACACTGGATGTGGTTGATCATTGGGACAATGGCACATAAAGCATTAGGGCTGTGCTTCAGTATTCAGGCAGGATGAGCTTCTTTAGCACAGGAGAAATATAAATGCCCTGTCCTGCCTGCATTGATCTGTACATTGCTGCCAGCTGCCCATTGCTTATTTATGCTGTCACTACTACACACTGTCATTATTGTTATTTATTGCATTTATATCCCACCCTTCCTCCTCCATCTAAACTGAAGGATGTACCAAGTCCCCCACCTCCACCCCCTACCCCATACACACATGTTCAGATCAGCTATGATATATTTGGGTGGTCCTACGCAAGCTGCTATTTCTCACCCTCATCTGAACAATTGCAACATGTAGGTAGCAACGCCAACGTATCTTATTGCCTGTTGTAAGGACTGCTGAAATAATGTACATGCCACATTTTTTGCATTTAGAAAAAAAGTTATAAATATATTCTCTGTGTTTGTGTGTTGTGTTACCAACATTAAATAAATGTGGCAGCAATCATCCATTGCTATTGTGGTGATTAAGAATTCTATTTCAGGAGATTTCAAAACTTTAAAGGTTTCAGAGAATAATTCCCTTACAAACTGCACGTCACTTTTAAGTATCAGAATTACTTTGTATATATGAGAGGATTTTAAAAGCAAGTTTCAGAACTTTTTCATGGGATGCTTAGTTCCATGAATGGATTCTTTAAGTGGATGATCAGATAATATTATTCCAAAATCATTGCACACTGATTGCATGGGATGAATTTTTCAGTCCACTTTCAAATAACGGAAGCGTCATTCCAGAATAATGTTATTGCAGAAACACTGCACGCTGCAAATTTAATAGCAATTTCTTTTGTTGTAGTTGGTATGCTGGGAGTCTCTCAAGGGCCCAGGCGGAACAACTGCTGTGGCAGAAGGTAGCATTTAAAAATCCCTACACATTTATTAGTTTTCTGCATCACCGTTAGCTGCAAGCATGCACTTCCTTATTTTGGAGCAGAGAGAGCTCAGGATGTCAGTGAATTCTGTCAGAAGCAGAAATTGTTTGCATTTTCATCCCAGATCTGGAATGGAAATCAATTCAGCAAATACAGTTGGTATTCACT
Source organism: Rhineura floridana (assembly GCF_030035675.1). Lineage (NCBI taxonomy): Eukaryota > Metazoa > Chordata > Lepidosauria > Squamata > Rhineuridae > Rhineura > Rhineura floridana. The sequence continues at coordinate 75,346,311 of NC_084484.1, forward strand.
CAAGTGTTTTTAAAGACCACAATCAGTATGTAATTAACGACTTTTTAACGTTGTTTTGATGTCTCCTTTGCATTGAAATGAATTGTGTGAAAATAATTATGACATTAATTATGTTAAATTTGTAGATTACCTATATAATTACATAAATTACATTAAATAGCATACAGTGAGATGAATAATGCAGTATTGGGTGGAAACCAAACTGCAGTAAATGGAATCAGCGCTGATTGTGATGAAGACACAGGTCAGAACATAACCTGCTTCCTTCTTCCATCCGTACTGAGGGCCAAACTGTATGTTGCATTTGTCATGCAGTTTGGCATGGCATTGCATAGCTATTTTTTCTTAAATAAATACCAGGTGCAGAGAGGCCAAGCTGGTTCAGGCTGTGCTCCCAATCAGAATCCCCCCACTGCCCCCCCCACTATTCACAATGAGAGGAAACAAATGTAAAGTCTAGTCTGGCCCTGAGACTACTTTGCTTCCTAAAATTAAAGTATTGTAGTGGAAGTTATATCAATTAAAAATATTCAGTTAGCATTAATCTTAAAACTGGACGTATCAAGACAGGATCAAGCATCCCTGAGACAAGTAGCTCACTCACCTCCTGCCTCTCTGTTACTGGACCTCTGTGACTGCCTTAAGGAAATGAACTTTTCACATATAAATTATAATGAGATCACAAACTGGAAATTAAAATGAAGGTGTAATTCTAAGCATGCTTACTTGGAAGAGAATTCCATCAAAATCAACAGGGCAGGACAGAATTCAGAGGAATTATGCTTAGGATCCAGCACCCCAAAATTCACTTCTCCTATTCTGTGTCCCCTTCAAGATTTTTTCTGATGCTCTTATTGACACGAGAATATACATTGGTCTTTGGCCCATTTATCACATGTACAATAATGTACATGCACGTGTCTACTATCTCTCAGTGTCTTGATGATGTCCATCCTCGTGTGTGGATTGCTTGCTCTGATCCCTGGTGATTGCCAGTGAGCTATATGAAAGCCTAATATATTAGTTTAATAAACGAGGTTTCACGTTTTATTAAACCGATGCAGCAACAACACTGAACTACTACGAAGCTTCTATTCTGGTTTTTTATTAAAAGGGGAAAGAAGGTGCTTTCATGGTTCGTAATTCCAGTCACGTGGGGAAATACACTGTATCAGTACTCAGCATGACCAGTAGGTATGTATGCAAGGTATATATCATATGCCTGCCCTCACATAATTTGTAGTTGCTTTATCATATTAATCTTGCCGTACATGTGAACCAAGCTGTGTAGTCATTTTTTCCTGGTTCCAAATTTCATCTGTATTCACATATTCAATGAAAGTGCCCCTATTCTGATGACCAATTCCAAGGTTACATGCTTATCTGGCTTATGGGAAAGCAGGCAAAAAAATGAGCTATGAGAAGGTATCACAGAAACAGGCCGTTTGTGGAAGATAAAGTAAAAGTTTTGTGAAAGGAGGAGAGATTGCAGAAGATGAGTAAAAATACTTTGAGACACATTAAGAGGGAAGGGGAAAATATAAAACAGATTGCCATCTCCACGTACAGCCTCTGGACCAACAAATTCTGCCTAAAAAAAGTGAGTGCGTCATTATATCCCTAGGGCCAATGTCTCTACTTAGCTTGAGGAAAGGTGAACTATGGAAGTCTCTGCCACAAGAAAAATTTGCGGTTTCCGAAGGGATTAGAAATTGATAGTAAATGATGTCAGTAATTACCAGCTGATTATGTCAGATGCCAATTCCATCCACCACCTTTGTGTGACCAGCTTTGCTCCTACACTGCTGTTTCATGACTAGAGGCCTCCATAATGTTCATCCCTCTGAAGTGTGCGAGAAAGTTTGTGAATGCTTGCACTAGGAGATTCTTCTCCTTTTCCTTATATTAATTGGAATCTTGCACATGTAACAATTGTTTGTGATCATTTTTTCCAGAGATAAAAAAGGAATAGTTAAACATTATCATGTTCATGTAAACAGCGCAAACCAGTTTTACCTTGCTGAGAATTACTGTTTTGAGTCGGTTCCCAAGCTTATTCACTATCATCAACACAATTCAGCAGGTAATCTTATTTAACATTTTATGATATGCATTGTGTTCATGAATGTCAGTTTCCCTGTTGTGTGTGTATGATTTTAATACAATCCTACATTTTACTCAGAAGTTCCATTGTGTTCAGTGGGGATTACTCCCTAGTAAGTGTGTTTATGATTGCAGCCTAAGTGGGCACTGGAAAATTCCCAATTTAGATCTTACCTCATTCTCTGATTAGGTAGCCTTATACGCAAGCCACTATCTCTTAACCTCAGTTGCTCATCAGCAATACTGAGAATATACTGCTATATATGTTTACTCAGAAGTAAGTCCTATTGTGTGTGGTGGGGCTTACTCCCAGGCAAATGGACAAAGCATTACTGCCTGAGAAGATTGTTGTAAGGATCACCAGGGCCGGCCGAACATTAGGCAGTGAGGTTGTTGCCTCTGGCAGCTGATTTTCAGTATCAGGAAAGGGCAGCAAATTGCTGCTTATTTAATTTATTATTGTTGTTATATTAGGGACCATAGCTCCTGTTCTGCATGCAAATGATTCAATCCACAGCATCTCCAGCATCCACAGCATCTCCAGATGGGGCTTGGAAAGATCTGCAAGTCTGCAGAGCCCCTGCCAGTCAGTACAAATAATAATGAGCTAGATGAACCATGGCTCTGATTCTGTATAAGGCATCTTCTTATGCTCCTATGTTTTTCATTCCCAGGGAAAGGTCCTTGTGGGATTTTCTGCCTCAGGTGCCAGAATAACTTGGCCAGTTTTGGGGGTTGTGGAGGGGGTGGCATTTGCAGCTGTGCCTCAGGTAGCAAAATGTCTTGGGTCAGATTATTCATATAATGTGTATGATGTACTTTGGACATCTTAAAGCACTATATAAATAATAACTACTACTAATCTAGACAAGATCAGACAAAGAATGCTTGCTATGTTGACAGCTTTTGATTTCTCCAATTACCTTCATATAGTCCCAATAAGTAGTTTTTTTCTGTGTTGGGCGAGATCTCAATGGCAGTCTCGCTGTGTCACCTTCCCCAGGTAGGACATGGAGCTGGAATTGGACCCTGAATCAAGCTAGGAAGCAAAACACATTTAAACACAGAAGTGACTTTGATCAAAGGTTCTGCCCGCACAAAGAAAATCGCAGTCCAACCGAGATGCAACCTTGGTCAGATAGATAACTTTATTAAGCAGGAATCTACAATTTATAGACCATCAGGGCATGGGAAACAATAAACAGTAAATAGATGAAAGGCAGGATCATGAAAGACAGAGTCATAAAACAAGCTATGAGCAGAAGCGATTCAGAACAGAATGTGCGTTCCCATCCTTCCTGTCTTCCTGTACTTTCAGTCCTTTGATAGTTCCTATCTTAAGGTGTCACCCTTGTTCTAACAGACCCTTCGTGATTAAAGACATGGAAAAGGACAGAAGTGCGGTTTGTTCTTTTTAGAGTTAAATACGTCACGGCGGGGAGCACATTCCTTTGCCTTTTGTCCTAGAAACAGCAAGCCTGTTTCAATAGACACTGGATAACGGCCCTTCCGTGAGAATTTACACAAGTCTGTTCTAAAGGGAAATACATTTGAAAACATAAACCAAGAGTTGAGGCACTCATATTTTTTATATGACAACACTGGAAGTAGATCACACTCATTCATATAAATCATGGGCTGAGAATTGGTGGTCCTCCAGAAGTTATTGGACTCCAGTTCCCATCAGCCCCAGCTAGCATTGCCACAGGTTAGCTACAGGAGTACCACTGGTTAGCCACCCCTGATAATAATTGTTGCACATAAGCACAGTTCTGTATCCCACAAAGACATCCGTCCCATTATTTTTCTATGTGAAGGAATGTTCTGCGTACACATGGACATTTTGTGTTAGGGCCTTGAGCATTTGCAGACCTAGTGCTAGGGTTGTTGTTGGGGTGTGGGGAGTATGATATTAAGGGCAATGTAATGGAATTTGTGCAGTAACATTTGGAAAATCCATGTTATTTTCCTACGTTAATTATTTAAATATTTTCTTTACCAAGAATAAGTTCCATTGAGTGCCTAGACATTTTTCTGGGGCAAATTGGACACTTGGGTTGTATTCAATGGTGGCTTTGCTCTAGTAGAAAGCAGTTCCACTTGTGCAAAGTGGGATACCCAGTTTTTGCCTACCCCCCACAATCCATTGCTGCCTATTGCACCCCTCCCCCCTCTACAAAGCTGCTTCAGAGGACTGGGAGGCCAGACCAGTATAGGATATACATCTTGGAAGACTGCAGAGGGAGGATTAGGATTAGGATGGAAGGATCTGTCAGTTTTACTACTCTCCATTTCTCATTTTTTCAATCTTAAATTCAGTTCTCCACATTTCTGCAGCAATTTGCAATGTAAAAATATCACAAAAATTCTTCAGCATTTTAGTGTGAATTTCTCCTAATAAACACATTTTTGTTAGCAGTTTTGACTCATGTACACATTTTTGCAAGCAATTTCCCCAAACAATGCATTTTATGTTATTTTCACTAATATATTCATTTTTATGAACACTTTCCCCTAATATATGCATTTTTTGTGAACCCTGGTTGGTTGGAGAACTGCATCACAAAATCTGGATAAGTGTGGATTTCAAAGGATAGCTGTCTGTTCACATATTATTTTAGAAAATGCAAATTTGGTAGATTGACCTTTAAATGCAAACTAGATCAAACTTTCACCCATCCCTGGAGAGGGTTCCATACCTTGTGCAAGGGCAAGTACTTTCCGCTAGCAGAAAACACCATTGGGCATAATCCATTTTGAAAGAGCTGATGAGGCCAGTTAGCATGCTGATGTCCCATTTGGTTAAACATGTCCCTAGGTATAGGACTATAGCCTTGAATAATATTTATTTATTATATTTTAGACCAACTGAAGTACTCAGGGTGGCATCTAAGGAATACAATGTACACTATCACAGAGCTATGGCCCACCAGCATCTAAGAACATAGGAAGGTGCCTTATACTGACTCAGACAATTGGTCCATCTAGCTCAGTACACTGACTGGCAGTGGTTTTCCAGGGTTTCAGGCATAGTATATTCCCAGCCCTCTCTAGAAATGCCAGGGGTTGAACCTGGGACCTGTAAAGCAGATGCTCTGCTACTGAATTAAAAAATAGATACACCTTTTAAGAGATGTTGAGAAGACATCAAGAGAGGACAGACATATTTCTGACAGGAGTTCCAAACTAGGGTGCCATAACCAAGAAGACCCTGTTTTGAGTTGCAGTGGAGTGTGCTGTGGCTATAGTGGAACTTTCAATAGGACCTCCCCAGCAGATCTTAAGACATGGCTTATTGACTAGACAAACTTACCTCACTTGGCAAACTTACCTTTTAGGTTTGGTTACACGGTTTCGACATGCAGTGTCTACAAAGGCAAACAAAGTTCCATCTACAGCATCTTTGGGAAATGGTATGGAAAAGCCTTTTTCAGCCTGCCAAGAAATTAGTAATAAATTTTCCAGGAAGCCCTTCCTCACCAGCAAAAAAAAGAAGAGCTAATAACAAATCTCTCTGTCTAACTAGGCCCCTGGGAGCTGAAGCGTGGAGATATTGTCTTGCAGAAGGAAATAGGGAGTGGTCAATTTGGAGTGGTGCAAGTGGGAAAATGGAAAGGAAAATACGATGTTGCTGTTAAAATGATCAAAGAAGGATCAATGTCTACAGATGAATTCATAGAAGAAGCTGAAACCATGATGTAAGCAACAGTTTTCCTTAAGTGACAATGCACATATATGCCTTCCCATACATTAGGATCTTCAGTAGAGGTCCTTTTAATAGCTGTCTCCACCATTGTCAGGGCCTTCTCAGGAGTGGCACCTATTCTCTCCAAATAATTCTGCCTGGTACCTAATTTGTTGTTGTTTTGGCACCAGGCAAAGATCTTTCTGTTTTTCCAAGCCTTTTAGCCTTCATGTTAGCCACACTTATTGTATTTATCTGACTTTTAAGATCTTGCTGCTATTTAGTTTTTGCCTTATATGGTTGTTCCACTTTGTATTATCTGTATTATAATAATTTGCCTATTTCCTTTTATGTAAACTGCCCTGAGAATTTTTGTTGAAGGGCAATATAAAATATTTGCAATAAATAAAGAAATGAAAGGCACAGGCAATATGGGACTCACTGGGAACAAAAACCTGGGTTTGAAGGTGGGAGTGTTTTTCAAGAACTTTTCCCATAATTTTTAATTACTTGACTTAAATATTTTCAAGGGGATGATTTAAACTTTTTGACAATTCTACATATAGAATATTGCAAAGTAAAACATAGCGAACAGCATCCATAAATTTCATGGAGTAATTTCAGTTGCAAGTAATCATAGTTAGGTTTTGTCTGCGCTATTAGGACCTTTAGTATTCCATTAATATGAAAATGCATTTCTTCAGTTATTTACAATATTGTTTGATTGGTGTTTGTGTGGAGGAGAAACATTTGTAATGTGAATGATCTAGGGATAGGGGAGAAATTCAAGTAGGTCACTTTTAAAGCAGAATTTATCTAATTTGCACTTTCTAAAACAATATGAAAACTGAAATATAGCCATCCTTGGAAATTTGCCCTTATCCACATTTCGCAATGCAGTTCTCCAACCAAGCAATGTTAAAAAAAATGCATATATTAAAGAAAGTGTGCATAAAATGAATTTAATAGTGAAAATAACATATAAAATGTGTTAAATTTGAATAAAGTTTGCAAAATGTGTATATTAGTCAAAACTGCATACAAAAATGTGTTTAGTAGGAGAAATTCACATTAAAATGCTGAAGAATTTTCATGAGGATTTTTAAAAAAAACACAAATTGCTACAGAAATTTGGAGAACTGAATTTAAAATTGGAAGAATGAGAAACTGAGAGAACTGAAACTGACAGATCCTTCCAATCCTAGAAGGATCATGTTGGCCAATATGGTCTTCCATTTACACTGCAATCCCTATTGCAGCAGTAGCCACTTGTCTGAAAACTTCTTCCACTATACTTTTGATCCATGCAGTTAACTGGTATTGCTCAATTATAAAACTATTAATTATTAAGTAATTATGTAATGTCCGAAGAACTGAGAATTATAAAATAATTGTGTGTGTGTGTGTGTGTGTCTGCACGAGTGCACACATGTATTGTTAATATATATAATTTTAGAATCCACCACTTCATTTTAGGAAACTTAATCATCGCAAACTTGTTAAACTGTATGGGGTATGCACAAAGACCTATCCCATCTATATAGTGGCTGAATACATGGCTAATGGCTGCTTGCTTAGTTACTTAAAAAGCCATGGGAAAGACCTGCGTCCGTTTCAACTTCTGGAGATGTGTTTCCATGTTTGTGAAGCAATGGCTTTCCTTGAAAAGCATCAGTTCATACACCGAGATTTGGTAAGTTTTGGTAAGCAGAACAGGTGATGGGTTGCTTTTTTTTAAATCATACCTGTGGCCAGAAATCCACAGCTGGCCCACTTGCTGTGTGTTCTGTTAGGCAGGATATCTCCAAGTAAATACATAATGACATGACAATCCGTAGCAAAGGATTGCTCCATCACACCAGGCTTGGGTGTATTGTAAATACTTTTCCCCACAGCTCTGATGTTCCAATGCAGCTTCAGAATTCTCATATCTATGTGGATCAATAAGGGGCTTCCATAACATTCTCTCTCTTCTTTAAATCCCTTGCCCTGTTTTTTTGTAGAAAGAGTGCTAGAAAAACCAGTTTATTTTGTCCTTCCTTCCTTCCTTCCTTCCTTCCTTCCTTCCTTCCTTCCTTCCTTCCTTCCTTCATGGCTTAGCATTACACAAACAAGCAGTCAGGAACTTTAGATTCAAGGGCTCAAGCCTTGGATTTTGTCCCTAGTTTGCAGGGCAAGTGTAAACAAAACAGCAAACTGTGGCTGGCCTCAGACCAGGACTCGAGGCAAGGAATCACAAGGAGGTTGGGAAAGAAGAGTGCATGAGCCTGATACTCCTGACTGCTCATTCACAAAATGCCAAACCATGATTTGACACTATGTCTGAACCATCCCAGACAGTCCTTCATGAATTATTTATGTACAGCTTCAGACTGAAATATCTAAGTGATGTACAGTAAGATCAACAAATGAGTGTGCAGTACACACTCCCATTTGTTTCTGTTTTGTACCAAATGCAACCATGGGGATACCACTAATTTGATCAGGGAACTGATGCAGTGATTGAGGGTGCCCTTTCTCCTGTGCCGCCCCCAATCTAAATCTCCCTAAATTATTTACTGTTGGTGGGGAAGACAAAAATATTTGTACCCCCCATACACAAAAGAACTCAGCCTCTTTGGGCCATTTAGATCAGAGCAATAGCACAGAAGAAAAAAATAAATCCCTCTTTTCCTTGTTCTCCCACTCCAATAAAAATGAGGCATCTGTGGTTGCTTTCAAATGGGGATGGGGGGCAGGATTCAGGAGATTCAGTCCACTGATCAGCAACACATCTGTTGAGGCTGTGACATGTATTTTTTGTGTTCTCTACAAAGGCTGCTAGGAATTGCCTGGTTGATGCTGACCTCACAGTGAAGGTGTCTGACTTTGGAATGACGAGGTAAGCTTCAGTCAGAAATGTTAGCAACAATGGAAATCTTAAAATCCTGATACATTAAAAAAAATCCTCACATATTAATGGGACGTCGAAAAATAGAACTTCCTTCTCTCCCCCTTCCCTTGCTTGTTGCAATGGTAAATACTGTACCTCACCTTGTGCCATCGGTGTAAGTTTTCCTGTAGAAATAAAAAGGTTTGACATCTTTTAAAGGCTTGAATACGTAGAGATCAAATACAAAATATTGGTTATTATAAAGAGAGTACAAGGCCTTGGCTATATCCTGCTGGGGCTTTGGGGCAATAGGGGAAGTGAGAATGATCATCAGAGCCTCGGGCAGGGCAGGTTCAATGGGGCCCTCCTGGCTAAGTTAGGGAAGATGCTGGCTCACCTCGTCGCCAAAGCCTTCTGAGGGTTTAAGAAGGTTGACAGGGACTTCCTGCCCAGGGTCCACGCCCCTTGGGAAAGCTGTAAGCAATCTTTACAGGGGCCCCCATAGCTTCTTCTGCAGCTGCATGCTCCTTCTGGGTTGTGCAGCAGGACTCTGATGCAGACTCTGCGGATGATAGGAAAGCCTCATTTTCAGGTCAGAGTGGTGTTGAAGGGGGTGATGAGAGCTGTCCCTCAAGTGGGGTGACTGGGGGGGTCATCTAAGCCCTCCTTTGGGCATCCTGAGGGAGGGGACATGACAGGTTAGACTTGAGCTTGCCCTTTGTTAAATTCAGGTCCCCGCTGTAATGAACTCGCTGGGCAACCAATCCCCGCACCTTGCAAAGCTAAGGTCATAAATCATAATCTGTCCATGGAAGTCACTTGAAGATGCTTCCATACAGTGATAGGTCCAGATGGCAGCCATATGTGAAGAAGCTTACATGTGGATTTCTGTGTCTTGTGAGGGGTCTACAGACCACCATTGGGCTTCCTCTTTGCGCCTTGTGATGGCATGTGGGCCAGTCCTTCATTACATAGTTTCGAAATGGGAATAATAATGTCTTGCCCTAGGGATGCTTGAGGAATTTGATCTTTGAAATCTTCTGAGCCACGCCTCTTAATTTCTCCAAATGTCGTGATGCAGTTGTTCTCAGCCATTTATTTTATGGTCTCTACTGTGAAATAGCTTTCTCTCCCTGAATATCATGATCCAGTTCTCCAAAGCTGGGGGCCGTCTCTTGGTGCACACACTGAAATTCACTCCTTCCCTTAAGACTTTAGGCTTAAGTGCTAGTGATGAGTGTGGCTGCTTTTATTTATTTATGCTGCTACCTGTGGCAGCAACAAGGCTCTGCTAGGCCTGGCTGTTTTTTTCTTTACTTCAAAAGGAACCTCAATATAGCTTCATAAAAACACAAGTCATTAGTGGCAGCCACCATATTTTCCTTTCCAAATGGGAGGAAACCACACTGCATCAAGATCATTTTGAGTTAAGAAACTGGTGGCCAGGCACCTGAGAGCGGACCTGCATTTCTGCCACCATCACTGCTATCGACAGCAGCAAAATATAATCTGTTAAAAAGAAGCTGCTTTCTCTACTGCTACTTAAAGTTAGGGGCCCTCTGCAATGTTCAGTGCATAACCCCACACCTCACTCCCAGTTCAGGGCAGAATTTGTTTCTCGCCTGCCTCCAGACAGATTGCCTGAACAATGTTTGGACAATCTTCATCTCGCTTCATGTATCAAATATATGGATTTAACTTCAAAAATACTAATACATATTTAAATGTACTATTTTGAGATAGATTCTTTTTAGAAAAATCTCAGATTAATGCAGAATTGGAATGAAATTATGAGGGACGCGGACCAGAAATTGATAGATTTGTCGAACCCTAGATTAGCCTCAAACTGTGGTTGTGTGAGGCTAATTAAGATCTGAGGAAGTCTGCATACTGAGATTATTTATAAGCATATTTTACAGTTGCCAGAAGACAGTTGCACATGTCCAGAACATTCCAATATGTCAAAACCAGTTTTTACAAAAGTCTGGTCTTTCGAGCCATTTGTGGCTCTTGCATTACAAGCATTGTAAAAGGTCTGCCTGGATAGATTGATGATTTGATAGCCAGTAATCTGAGATCAGTGTTACTGTCTGGTTATTTGGTAGACTTTACTTTTACTGTAGGCTTAATTCAGAAGTAATTTGGATAAATTCTTCATTTTGTCCTGTGGAACAGACTGTACCCTCAACAGTGAATGTTGTCTTGTAGATATGTGCTAGATGACCAGTATGTCAGTTCCATAGGAACGAAATTTCCAGTGAAGTGGTCGGCACCAGAGGTTTTTCATTACACCAAGTTCAGTAGCAAGTCTGATGTGTGGGCCTTTGGTGAGTATGTAACATCCCTCTTGAAAATGCTACGTAAAGCAAAACTTATATGTCATTTATCTGAATAACTACAACAAACAGGTGGAAGCAGTATGGTCAGAGGCATTATTCTTCTGAATACCAGTTGCTGGAAACCACAGGAGGGGAGAGTGCTCTTGAGCTCAGGTCCTGCTTGCAGACTTCCCATAGACTGCTGGTTGGCCACTCTGAGAGCAGGATGTTGGATTGGATGGGTTGTTAGCCTGATCCAGCACAGGATAGTTAATATGTTTATTACAAATAAAACTGTTCACAAACCTAAGTGAAAATAAATAAACAACATTTTTAGTACTACTAAACTACTGTCTTGGATGGCGTTGCACTCCCCCTGAAGGAGCAGGTTCGAAGCTTGGGGTTCTCCTAGAACCATCTCTGTCACTTGAGGCTCAGGTAGCCTCGGTGGCACAGAGTGCCTTCTACCAACTTCGGTTGGTGGCCTAGCTACGTCCCTATCTGGACAGGGATAACCTGGCTTCTGTTGTCCATGCTCTGGTAACCTCCAAATTAGATTACTGCAATGCACTCTACGTGGGGCTGCCTTTGAAGACGGTTTGGAAACTGCAGCTTGTGCAAAATGCAGTGGCCAGATTGGTAATAGGGACCAGATGGTCCAAACATATAAAACCGATTCTGGCCCACTTACATTGGCTGCCTGTATGTTTCCGAGCTCAATTCAAGGTGCTGGTTTTGACCTATAAAGCCTTACATGGCTTGGGACCGCAATACCTGATGGAACGCCTCTCCCGATACGAACCCACCCATACACTACGTTCAAGATCAAAGGCCCTTCTCTGGGTGCCTACTCCAAGGGAAGCTCGGAGGGTGGCAACAAGGGAGAGGGCCTTCTCAGTGGTGGCCCCCAAATTATGGAATGATCTCTTTGACGAGGTGCACCTGGCACCAACACTGTTATCCTTTCAGCGCCAGGTCAAGACTTTCCTCTTCTCCCAGGCATTTTAGCATGTGTTTTAAATTGTTTTTATATTGTTTTAAATTTTAAAATTGTGTTTGAAATTGTTTTTAAAATATGTGTTTTAAATTGTATATTTGTTTTAATGTTTTTGATTGCTGTAAACCGCCCAGAGAGCTTTGGCTATGGGGCGGTATACAAGTGCAATAAATAAATAAATAAATACTTAATTAGTAGAGTTAATACAGTTTTGTGAACAGAGGCATACTACTAATAGTTCTGGTCTCAAAGTATATGTTGTGCTTTGCCATATTAATAAATGTTGTGATTTTTTTAAAAAATCTCTAACAAAATTAATATACCACTGGATTGTAAAAAACCTCTAATTGGTTTACAAATAAATTAAAATTATTGATAAAACAGTTAAAAACAAGTAATTAAAACATTTTAAAACAATTAAAATAGCAACAGACTAAAAACTAAAACACATCAGCATCTATGTGTCTGGATAGGCTTGCCTAAACAAACAAACAAAAAATTAAGCAGGGACCAAAAAACACACACTGAAGGCGCATACCTAATGTCAGTAAGCAGGCACTTCCAAAGAGTTGGTGCTGCCACAGTAAAAGAATGGTTTCTTACAAGTGCGGAATGAGTATCATCCGGTACGTGTAACAGTGCCAGTTCTATAGATTGAAGTACTAGAGTGGACACATATGGGGAAGGCAGTCCCGCAGGTAAATTGGTCCCAAGCTATTAAGGGCTTTGCGTACCAATAGTAACACCTTAAAGTTGGCCCAGTAACAAATTGGTGACCAGTTCAGATCCCTGAGCAGAAGTATTATATGCTGACAGGGTCTCACTCCTATCAGGAATCTGGCTGCAGCATTTTGTGCTAACTGAGGTTTCCAGGTCAAGTGCAAGGGAAGCCCCACATAGGGTGCATAATCCAATCTTGAAGTCACCAGTGCCTGAATTACTGTGGTCAGGATCTCCCAGTCCAGGAACAGATGTAGTTGTCTTACCAGACACGGTGATAAAAGGCACTTCTAGCCACTGAGACTACCTGGGCGTCCAGTGACAGAGGTAGATCCAGAAACCCTCCAGACTGTGTATCTGCTCCTTCAGGAAGAGTACAACCCAATCCAGGGCTGGCAATTGACCAGTTTCTTGGAGATGGGAACCACTCCCCGCAGTGCCTCCATCTTGCCAGGATTCAAACTCAGCTTATTTTCCTTCATCCATCCCACCACCGCATCCAGGTACTGGTCCAGGGCTTGCACAGCCTCTCCTGATTCAGATGTTATGGAAAATAGAGGTGCCACAAAACTGTAATGACCGCTGCCAGTGGCTTCATATAGATATTATATAGCACTGGGGATAAGGTGGTGCCTTGCGGCACCTCACAGCACAGCTGCCAGGGTGCCGAAAGACCATCACCCAAGGCTGCTTTCTGGACTTGGTCCTGTAGGTAGGACTGGAACCACTGTAGCACAGTGCCCCCAGTTCCCATTCCACGGAGCCAGTCCAGGAGGATACCGTGGTTAATTATATCAAAAGCCACTGAGAGATCGAGAAGCAGGAGCAAGGTCGCACTCCCCCTGTCCCACTCTGTGTAAAAGTTATCCAAGAAGGCTTGGATATGCTGAGATCCATCAACACCCTTTATGGCCACTCATACTAAAATTTATTTTGTAATGTATTGTTTGTTTTTTCACGGCCCGGGCCCTCCAAGGTCTGGGCCGTCCAGAGGACTGGGCCCCAGGGCTTTTGCCCCTCCTGCCCCCCCTTTCCTCAGCCCTGGTAGGAACTAGCACAAGGATGTTCTTGTGTCTCAGTCACTGGTTTGCATATTGTGCCACATCTCTACTGATCTTGTCTATTTGGACTGCGGCTTTCTCACATGCACTTTTTAAGAATTCCTTACACTTACAACATCCTCCATTTGGAGGTAGAAAATGTGGCTGGAAGAGAAGTGGCTTGGTGGCACTAAAATGCACGACAGAGCGAGAACAGATTAGACAGAGTTAAATTTTTGAGGGGATGGGGGTTTAAAACAACTGCAGCAACAGAGGCAGTTCAGTTTAGACCTGTGTTTTGTCATGTTTTTGCATATGAAATAGCTTTGAGATATTTGATGGGAAGTGATTTATAAATTAAATGGAATTAAAGAAAGACAGAAATAGATGCCTTCTTCAAAGATGGGTGCTTGTATATACAGAGATAACTATCATACCAATAAGGGGAGTTCCTGGGTGTTGTTTTTGGGTGGGATTCAAATCACATACCAGCATTTTCAGATTCCACGACTGAAGTTGATTTGGTGCAACAAATCTTCTTGTTTCTCCACAAAAGAGGGCATATTGTGCTAGGGAAAGTGCACTTGAAAGTGTGGGATAACAATTGCTGGATGCAACCTCATCTAAACTCCCCACAAACAAATCAGAATGAACCATCAGTAAATAGCCGATGTTGTCTAGCATCCCTGCAAACTTTGTGCAAACAAAATCGGGATGAATGCTCAATAAACAGGTTGTCTGGAAGCAACCAAATTAAAAAATATGTCCTTGTATTTTTATGTGCCATTGTAACATATTGTTTTTCCACACTGTCGGATGTATCTACAGGAATTTTAATGTGGGAGGTATTCACTTTGGGGAAGCAACCCTATGAGCAGTATGATAATATGCAAGTGATTGAAAAAGTTTGCCATGGTTATCGGCTTTATCGTCCACAGTTGGCTTCTCAGGCTGTCTATCAAGTAATATACAGCTGCTGGCATGAGGTATGTGGACTAGTTGACTTGAGGCTAAAAATGATTCCTCACCTCCACTTCTGCTCTGCTATTGCTGCCTTTTTCAGATGTAGGCCTCAAATGTCCATAGAACTTCCCTTGTCACTAAAGGCTTACTCACTCATTTCAGCGGAGAGAGCAACTCCACACATGCACAGAGTTTGTCCTTCCATTGTTGTTTTGTGAGAAGACTGGGTATGTAGATGTTCCATGTCTGTGCAGTGTTTTGGACTGAGGTATTTGACCTGCAAGAAAGTACATCAGCATAGAATCTGAAAGGAAATCTATACTGATTATAGTTTTAATAAAACAATTTTGTGTCAAAGGAAGTGCTTAAATGAATAACAGAACCATGAACGTTCCTGGAAACCTTTTTTTAAAAAAGCTAGCTTCTTTTACTTTTTAAATGGGGAGGCTGTGTGAATGAGGAAAATAAAGCTATAGTTTGGGTTTGGTGACACGTCAATTTTTACCAAAGCTGCTTAAAGGAAGATGTTGGTATGGAACAACTTTTTCCTTACAGCTTCTGTGGTACTTAAGGCCTTGATCTAGCACTGATAGCTTGATACAAACATGAGAGCAGAAAATCCTGGAGGCTCCATTTCCCTCCATTTCCCTGATTCCCCAAGTTTGGCTACAAAAAAGTAAACAAAGGGAGGAATGGACCATCAGTGCATCACTAGCTATCTTTTCACATTTGACCCCGGTTTCTTTTTGTAAGGATTTAACACTGTTCCAATAGTATGTGTGTATGTGGTACTACCATAGGCACTATTTGTAGGTGCCGATTAGCAAACAATACTTTTTTATGGCACCTATAATATATTAGGTACTGCTATACAAAATGGTCACATTTGTGGTGGGCATGGGAGATAGGCCATTTTTTCAGTGTTAGAATCCGTGCTTACATACAAAATGTCCCAGGTTCAACTTGGGTACCCCCAGGTTTTGGGATTGAGAAAGACCTCTGCCTCAGACTTTGGGGAACTTGTCCCAGTCAGCACAGACAACACCAGGCTGGATGGATCGATGTTCCAATTATGAGCAGGGGAACATAGTCTGCTCACGGAGTAGCTTATTTGACAATAGCATCCAAAGATAAAGCAAGAAATAATTTGTGAATGGCATTCCACAGTTCTATGTTATAGCAAAGAATAGAATATTCCACACCAATTAAATTACCTACTAGTCCAGGCCTTGACATGGGTAGAGGCCTTGTGGTCCCCCAAGGGGGTGTGGCCTATAGGGCAGTGACATGAAGCAAGGGTTGTGGTGCCCCACCTGTGGAACTCCCTCCTGTTGGACCTCTGGTTGTCCTCCAAATTGTTTTCTTTCAAGTGAAAGCCTAAGTCATGTTTGTTTGTCTAGGGCTTTGGCACATAGCTGGAGGGGAGTCTCTTAGTTCAATTTCTGCTGTTTGCTGCACTGTATTTTATTGTATATTGGTTTTAATTCTTGCTTTTATGTGTTTTGTAATCATTTGCTATGTTGAACTTCTTTGGGCATATTATTGTTAAGAACCTATCAATGGCAAGCACAGAATTTGTTGATTTCTCTTTTTCATAGTTTCCTGAAAAACGTCCCACGTTTCGCCATCTGCTTTCTCTCATTGAACCACACATAGAAGGTGACAAACTTTGAAGAACAGTCCAGCCTAAGCAATACCCCCTTTTCCCCCTCTGTGAGCTCGTAAGCTAGTGCCATCGAAAAAATCTGGTTTGGAATTTTTTGCAAAAATGTGTGATTAAACAAGTGAAGTGGCTAAAATATTAATAAAAGAAATGACAGAAAAAACACACATTGTGTTTATTTAAATATTGGTGGGTTGTTTATCTTCTTCAGATTACAACATGGTTATCATGGTTATCAGTACCAAAGGCTGCAGAGGATTTTATCAGGAGGTAAAATGTAGCCTGCATAAGGCAGTAGTATTCATTTAATAACTTTTAATATCAAACTACTGCTGATGACTGTATTACTCCTACTCTATACAATTTTGAAATTGTTATCTCAATAGTCCTTGAAACATCCTGATAGGTGTTCTTTTATAAACATTATGTTTTAAAAAAAAGGAATTATTTGGATTTTTTAAAAACCCTTACCTTTGGGGGTTTTTTAAACACCCAAATATCTGCAGCTGTGGATATCAGAATAAAAGTACAATTCTTATAATTGGTAAATTTAAAAAAAGAGTCATCAGAAGTGTTTCAAAGTTTATGTACAGCTAAATCCATTGACCTTAGGTCTGTTTGCTTTTCATTATTAAAGGGCATTTCGGGCTTGCTGTCCACTTGAATGTGTTACATAGAATGATCATTTGCAACAACAAAAGGATTTTTTTTTCTTGTAAACATCAGTTTCTGGTTCATATACAAAAAATTGGTGAAGACTGTTGAAAACAAGACTAGAATAGAGATATAAATTAAATGTATATGAATGAATGGCAGGTTGTTCAAAATATTTCAAGACATTTTCATTGTTAGCATTTTTGTAAGTGGCACCCATATCCAGGAGTGTTCCTTAATGAGGCAAATAGCAGCGTGGGGTGAGGAGTGGGGAGATTATCGGGAAAACAGCATAGGCCAGTGCCACTGTTCTGATCTAAAGTGGGCAACCCACAACTGTGTTTTCTCCAAAAGATATTTGAAGAGACAGGATGTCTAATTAGAGAACCATCTGGGAGTATGGCTGTGGGAATATAGGATTGTAGTGTGTGCACGCTAGGGCTGTGCTCTGTATTTGGCCAAAGCTTGAGCCCTGAGCTGAATCAGACCTCTTTGGAGGCTTTTGAGCCTCGGCTGAGTCAGGTTCAGATAGTCCCAGATTGCTGCGGGTTAGGTACGGCATTCCTAAGGGATCCGGGTCTATTGGGGTGGGGTGTGGGGATGCGAACGGCAACATCCAATGCCAGGCACCAGCCTCTGTAGATTGGAAGGTGCAGAGTGGCAACTGGGGAGCCCCCTAACTGATACCAACCTCTTACGTGGCTCTTTGACAGTTGGCTTCAATGATGCCCTCCCTTCAAAGCTGGTGTGTGAAAGAAGAGGCTGGCATTGGCAGGCCTGGCCTTGACTCCACCCGCTCAGGCTCTCGCAGGATCACCCAAGATTGCTAGCAATCCCATGAGAGCAAGCACAGGCGGGAGGATGAATCTCCCTCCCATTACTCTGGGGACCACACACCACCTCGCACCAGGCACAAAGCAGTTCTTGCACGGTGCTGGTTGTACCTGCCTGCTGTTGGTGGGGGTGGTAGAAGGAGACGTAGCATCTCCTTCCTCTCCAACCATATTTTTAATTTTAAAAACCTCTTTGCCCTGCCCCCAAATAACTTCAGGGATGGATCTGGGCCAGGATGGATGTCCCATCTTCGGGACTGGACAGATTGGCCCTCCTTGAGAAAAACTGAGGCCATGGGGAAGATCAGGAGGGCTATGCACACCCCTAGTGCATGCTCTGCTGAATCAGAAATCCTGTACTGCATTGTTTCTGCAGCTGGATTTTCTTGGAGCAGGAACAACATGTGCAGTGCTAAATTGATGGCTGTTATAAACTTTGATGATGCCTATTGCTTATTTGGAGGATGGAGGGGATTGAATCCTTCACTTGTCCGTTGGGCATAGAAGGGTGGGTCTTTGGTTCATGACTTCTTTGCTAAAAACTGGTGATTGTTCTGACTACAAATTAACACCATGAATTCTGCAGTAGGTGCCCAGATGCCTGTATACTGCCATTCTCTGGCCATCTACTCCTGTATGCACAGAGACTTTAGTTTTAACATCTTCTGAATTAATATGATTCCTGTGTCATATCATTGCCACTGGCACACAATGATAAATAAGAGACATCAATGGGGTTTTTTTGTTTGTCTTTAGAATGTTGTTGAGATATCTTCATCATACAGAAATGTTGGGTTGTTTTCTCCACTGTCTACATATGGATTGACTGTAGCAGTTTGGACTAATTCATCTGCTGCTGCTCTTCTTTTCCTGTGCATTAAAAATAAAGAAATTGATGTCTGGATTTTTAACTGTAAAAGCATGAACACATGAACACATAGCAAAGGAAAAACTGTTTTTCTCTAGTAATGTTATACTTAATGAGTTGTATATACACTGGCAAATACATAAATTCAGTGTGGCTGACTGATTTCACCAGCAGCACTGTTCAGTGCACTGAATGGTATTGTGGAGAAGCAGTATGTGCAAAGAACTGAAAACAACCGAATTTTCAGTTTGCAATGTGGCAGAATCAAATCAAATCTTGGTTGCCTTATATTTTGTCATCTCTTACACTGGGGGGGGGTTGAGGTGTCCTCCAGATATTGTGGACTACAACTCCCATTAGTCGCAGCCAGTATAGCCAATGTTCAGGAATTATAGTAGTCCAGCTACATCTAAAAGGCACAACAAGGGATACCCTTTTCTTAAACTGATGCAGAACAGACTCATTTTGGAGAGTGTAAAAGGTATGCACTGCCCATAAAATGTCACTTACTTTATTCGGTCTCTCTGCCCTGTGATGATCAACACAATGGCTCCAACCACTACAAGACCAATTATTACTCCAAACACTATAAGCCACACAGTGACTGGGGATTCATAAGGTGGTGCCAATGTCGGAGGAACACCAACAAATTCCAGAGTTTGGTCATTCAGTTTGAAAGCTTCATTGATGCGTCCTCGAGACATCCTGCCAACAAAGGGAAAATCAAATTTCAGCATAAACAAGGATTCCACTTATAAATATCTCCTGCATTTCTACTAAAATGTTTAATAGTATTCTATTCAGTGATGCTGGTGTGATGTAAGAAAGCACACATCATGTAAAAAAAGGAAAGCTGAAAAATATCTTGGCTGCATTATTTACGTGCTTTCTGTAAAATTCTTATCTGTTCTCTTTTGTTTCTCAAGTTGTCTGCTATTTCTCTACTTTCAACTATTTTATTTAGTTAAATCATGGTCTCACATTATGTCTGAATCCAACTGAACCCACAAACCATGGTTTGTTTGGGGCTGCCAGTCCAGGATTTGAAATCACATTTGGAAGCTGATTTACCAATCAAAGTTTGCCATTACTGCTAAACCTGACAAACCAGTTAGGGCCATCACTTCACCTCAAGAGCCTGCTATATCATGCAGACAGGAGCAAACTTGGGAACTTAAAATATGAAGCAAAGTGCTGAACAGATGGGAAACAAAGCAAACAAATGTATCTAAACCATGGATTGTTTGTTGTATATCTGGCAGGTGTAGGGAACCTTTTCTCGTTTGGGGGCCAGATCTTAGTCTCCCCATTCCTGGTGGGTCCAATTTGACAGGTTGGTGGGATCACCCACCTATCAATCACCTGGCATCATAATGATGTCAGGTGTTTGAAAGCCCCTTGTAAGCAGCTCTGCACTGGTCCTTAAACCTTGAAAATTGGAGGCTTAAAAAGCAGCACAGGACTATTTACAAAGAGGTTTGAAACAGCCCTGTGCTGCTTTTTTAATCTCTGAGTTTTAGAGGTTCAAAGAGCAGCGCTGGGAGGGAGAAGTAGTTTCCATTGAATAGAAACCACTTCCCTCTCCTTGAGCAAGGCATGCTCCCACTGCCCGTTAGCTGATGGGCCCTTATCCTTCTTCACCTCTTTTCCCCCTTGTCCAGGTGGTGGTGGTGCTGCTGGCTGGTGCTGACCCATGACAGGGCCTTCTCCGCAGCAGTTCCCCATTTGTGGAATGCCTTCCCCGGTGAGGTGTGTCTCTTTTAACATTCAGAAGGAATTTTAAAACATTCCTGTTAACCTAGGCATTTGATAGCTGAAATATACTGTTCCCAGCAACCTTCAAATTATTAGTTTCTAGAGTATGTAGCTGTTTTTAGATGTTCTTAATTGCTTTTAATACATTTTTATTTTAATTGTATTGCTTTCACTACTTTGTTGTTTTATGCCCTGGCTACTTTAGGAAGAAAGGTGGGAGAGAAAAATCTAATACATACTGGCTTTGTAGCATCTTGAAAATTCACTACAAATATATAATTTTCATGAACACTAGCCACCCCAAAGTTACGTAAGTCACCAATGATTCTGTCTGAAGCTGTTAAAAAGAAAAAGTAAAAAGTACAAGCTCTTAGTAGAAGGGGGGCAGAATTTGCATAGAATTTTAGGAATTCCGGCGTATAAGACGACTGGGCGTATAAGACGACCCCCAACTTTTCCAGTTAAAATATAGAGTTTGGGATATACTCGCCGTATAAGACTACCCCTGCTTATGACATGCAAGCGATGTACCTTACCGGCGATTGGCTGGTTGTTGTATACAAAGCCTATCGTGCGAAGGCAAGAATGTCTTTGAAGTCAAGACTAGGGGCTTCAGGCCCCTCCCACTCTCCAGTTCATTCTTGCCTTCGTACGAACAAGATTGAGATCCTATAGCGTAGCTTAGCTAAGTTTTCTGTGTTTTTTGTTGCTGTATTTGTTTGACAGAGTGTGGAGGTTTTGTGACTGTGTGTTTACCAAGTGTTCCCTTCCCTCTGTCTTGTATCTAACGTCGTGTTTTCCATTCCTGGGGAGTTCCCTTGGGGGGGGTTCCCTGTTGCCCGGGCCGTTGATTTTCCCAGCCTTTCATCCAACGGCCATCAGAGGGACCGCGGCTGCGATTCTCTCTATTCCCAGCGGGAGCTTGCGGCTGCAGCTCCCTTCGTTATTTCCGTCCCGTTCCTGGCCGTTTGAGTCTCCCCCGTCCCGGAAATATTTCATTGAGAGTCTGCGGCTGCAGCTCTCTCTCTCCCTTTGCGGCTTTTATCTCGGACTGCCTTGAGCCTCGCTGCCTGACAGTTTCGCGCCACAACGGTCCCTGCATACGGCGGCTGCGGCTGCCTCCTCCTGCTTCCTTAGCGGCGGCGGCTTTTTTGCCTTTTTTACCTAGCCCCTTTATTGATTTTCTGCGCCGCGACCTTGCTTATCGGCCCCGCGGCTGCAGCACAAGCGGCTCTACCCCCGCCCGCCATTGCCGCTTCGTTATTGTCCGCCATTTTTTGACTTAATTTTCCCGCTCTTTTTCAGCACCCGGCATATAAGACGACCCCCGACTTTTGAGAAGATTTTCCTGGGTTAAAAAGTCATCTTATACGCCGGAATATACGGTATTCAACCAGCTAGCAATTTGTTAACAATGACTACATACTGCCGATTTCAGTGTGAGAAATTAAAACACAAACTTACGTCTTCCACTGCAATCAATTGGTATTCACAGTGCTTGCCAGCTGAATCATTCATGTCCCTAGCCTAGTTACCCTCAGGTATTTGTGTACAGGATTGAAGCCTAAGTATACTTAGAAGCCAGGCAGAAATTACAAGTCCTTCCCCTCCCTCCCTCCCCAGATCTCGAATATGTTAGCTTCTTCACTCACACACATAATTCTTCCACCTCACTTGCATGCTAACTCCTTGGAATGCAAAATTTCACCTGATTGCATCTTCCACTTCAGATAAGGGAACCAAATCCGTGACATTATCAGGCATGCTGACAGTAAAAATGAAAGAGATCCTTGCTGTCTCATCACTTACATGGATATCAGTTGATCTGATAGGGGGAAAATGTCTTTACTACAATGATAATAATAATAATAAATTTTATTTCTGAGTCGCCTATCTGGCCGAGTCAATGGCCACTCTAGGCGACATACATAAATAGAATGAATACAACATATACAAGGAGTACATGAGGTTAAAACCATACAGATGAAAATATTTCCAAATGCACTATCAGAGATTTCCATATTTGTCACTGAAATATACACTTTGAGCAAATTGATTAACAGATAGTTTCATATACACAGACAAAGTTGTTCAATTAGCTATCAACCCAAACTTTCATATCCCATCTGAGAAGAACTCAATTTGATTCCAATTATACATTGGGCATTAGTTCTTAGAGAGACTAAAGTCACTGGCTTAATACTTTTATTGCATATGGCAAAATGAAGTACAAAATCTGTGCAGTACTTTAAACATGTAAACAGTGCACTGGCCTGCATGCAGCAAATCAACATGCAGCAAATGTGATGGTGCTCTCCTAGGCACATAGGAAGCTGCCTTATACCAAGTCAGACCATTGGTTCATCTAGTTTAGTCTTGTCTACATCAGGGGTGGCTAACCTTTTTTGGCCCAAGGGCCACACTCATCCTTGCCCAGACCTCTGGGGCCACATGCTAGTGGTGCCTATAGCCACTCCAAATTCTCACACAGACTCACAGCCATGCAAATGAACTGAAAAGAAGGGGTTATCTCCTAATCAAATTATCAATGACTAGGGAGAGACTGATTTACACCGTGACTACCTTAATTTTTCTTTTGGCTGCCACCACCAAACTCAGTGGGGTTTTGAGGGATGGGCAGAAAAAATTGCTTTGGAGTTAGCCACACCTAGTCTATAATGACTGACAATGGCTGTCCAGGATTTCAGACAGGAGTCTTTCCCAGCCCTAACCGGAGATGCCAAGGATCAAACCTGAGATTTTGCTTACAAAGTATGAGCTATGGCCCTTTCCCTTTGTGCTGGCACAGGAGCACTAAAAAATTCACAGAATTTTCTCCATCTCAGCTTCTAAAGAGGATCACACAGTGCCACATGGGCAGCTACACTGTTGAGCAGTGGCGTGGAGAAGAGGTGCCCACCTAGATGGGCTTCCTTTTAGGTAAATTATTCATATTACAAGAGTACTGAAGTATGCATTTTCCTATTTTGAAAAATGGATACTGTAACATTATTGTAGAAAAGATTCTGGAACTCTCTCAGGTGCTGCACAACAATCTCTCACAGCGAAAGCTAAATGAAGAAAGCCACTTACCGAAAAGCTACTGTTTCATTCTTGACCTGCAAAAAGTACTTCCTCATGGCATAGGCGATGGTTGACTTGAATAAATACATTTCATTGTTATCCCATTTGTACTGCAAAGTCAAATTGACAGTGCAATTGAGTTAGGTTCTTAGGTTAATCACCTAGCAGTGCTTTTAAAATCGATGGCCTATATAGGGCATAACATTAGCATGATTGATGTGTAGTATGATTTCAGTTAAGAAATCAAACACATGATTGATTTCACATGTCATGTAGGGAAATAGATAAATGCTAAAATGAACAGCTGGAAACAATCACATTTCTGTTTGTATTCTCATGTGATTGTATGTATAAAATTTGTTTGAATGTTTGTAAATTCATATGTGTTTTCATGCCAAATATAGTTTTGAGACCACTGAGGAAGACCAAGGTCAAAACACATTTGGGTTCTGTTGGTATTTTGTGATGGGTTATAATTGTTCATATTGTTGCTATCTTGTTTTATTTGAATGTTTTCGTTTGAATTTTTATGTTTTTCAAATAAGTTGGTACATATTGTTTGCTTTTAATTGTCATTAGATTCCATATAAAACTGATTCATATATTAGATTTGTTTATACTAGTTGGTAAGAGTCTGGTTTTTGATCCCAGGTGTGTTTTTTTTAATCACACGTTTTCATGCGAACCTACTCTATTTGCACTTCCTGAACCAAAATGGAAACCAAAGCAAAACTATCCTTTGAAATACACACTTCTAATTTTGTGACTCAGCTCTCCAACCAAGAAATGTGTACTAGGGGAAAGTGTGCACAAAAATGCATATATTAGTGATAATAGTGTACAGAATAGGGGGAAATGTTTGCAAAAATGCATTATTGGGCAATATAAGCGCAGAGAAACATATATTAGAAGAAAGTCAAAAATGCATATACATTTTCATGAGGACTTTTAAAAAAATGTATATATTTTTTCATGAGGGTTTTTTTTAAAAAAAAGAATTGCAAACTGATGTGGAAATTGAGTGAACTGAACTTAAGACTGGAAAAATGAGGAAATGAGAGAAACTGAAGCTGACAGATATGTCCATCTCTAATCTAGCCCCCATCACACTGTAAATAGGCTGGTATCCTGCTAGGTGCTTCAGAGCTCATCCCCAGTCCTGACCTTCAGAATTCAGACCTGTGGTTATATAGTGCATACCTGTTTCTGAGACTGGAAACAAAAATTATAGAGGTAGAAGTTGGAGGCACTCCTTTTATACTCATAGATACATTTGAAGCAGAGTTATTATTAGGGTCATGCTGGCCATGTAGAAAATCAAGAGGAAAAGGAGATGAAGCAAGAATTGTTTTCTCCACTAGCTGGCACTATTCATTCATCTCTGCACACTGTTTTTGGCACTTCTTCACTGTTTCTGTTCTAAATTGTATTGCTTTAACGTTTTGATAATAGAGCTTGAGATCATATTTGCCATTCGTATGGCTTGTGTGTAATTTCCATTGTTACTAGGGATATCGATGTTATGATCATTTTACATCTGTTTTCCTCAACTTGGGCCTTCATTGAGCAACCTCCTAATGGTATGGAATTGGTGCAAGAATGCGGAGCCTGCAGCCCTCCAGATGTTGTTGGATCCCAGCTCCCATGAGCCCCAGACAGCATGAGCAGTGGTCATGGAAGGGGTGTGGGATCCACCAACATCTGGAGGGCCACAGCCTCCCTACACTTGGGAGAGTGGGATGTTCTCAGTGGTTCTCAGCCTGGCTCCAATTGGGGTTTGCTTTCTTCCTTCACCTCCTTCAACAGAGGTGGGGATACGTCTTCCTGTCAAGGGCCACATTCCTTTGGGAGTAATTGTTGGGGGCTGCATGCCACTGGGTGGGTGGGGCCAGAGGTGATGGTGGGCAGGCTTTGCAGGATTGCATAGCTTTCTCTCTATTTTCCAATCTCCCTCTTTCTCTGTGTTCTTCCCCACCATCTCTATCCATTTCAGCTTTCCCACTCCTTGCTAGAGTTCTGAACCAATAGCTTGCAGAGGGCTTCCTCCCCCCTCCCCCCTTCCATTGCACCAAATGTTTCAGCTTTCCTCCAGTTTTTATCTTCTGTCCTTCTGCTCTCCTTCAAGGCTCACCCACCCACATGAAATCGGTCCAAGAGCTGCAAGTAGTCCTTGGGTTCCCCACCCTTGGCCACCACCAGCTAGCTAGAATATATATTCATTCTAAATGAAAGGGATTTGAACATATGCTTAATCCTCTGATTGACACTACAATGGGCCTTAAAAATGCTTAATTCTGAAGCATGCCCTTATTTATAGGGGCCCGTTCACATGGTGACTTACTGTAAGATTGATGCTACTTGCATCCTCGTTTAATTCACATGTTTCACTTGATGTTGAAGGCAAAGAGAAGCTAGGATGCAGGTTTTCCCTTTAAATCCGCATTAAACCAATCCAGGGATAATGCAAAAAGTGAAGGAAAAACCGTCTCCGCTTCTCAGTATTAGTCCATGTAGGTGCTTTACTTCAATGTATTTTGCTGGGCAGGTGGATCCTCGCTTTCAGATACTCCCCTTTCTCTGCCCACTAAACTTTCCATGGATTTTATTTTATTTCCGGTGGCTTAATCAGTCACTTCCGCCTCCCTCTCCTACACTGGAGTTTGCTATAGCCTTCCTTCCCCTCCCCCAATCAGTTTTGTGTCAATTGCACCCGGAGGCTCTGGGCTTCATCTGGGAGAGGTGTGCAATTGACATGAAGAAACAATGAAACTGACAAAGAAAACCATCTCCCTCCCCCCTCTAATCAGTATCATATCAATTGCAACCTGACCTCTGTGTTTCAGCCCATGCAATTGACAAGAGGAAACAATGAAACTGACAAAGAGAACCATCTCCCTCCCCCCTCTAATCAGTATCATATCAATTGCATCCCAGCTGCCGGCTTCAGCAGGGAGAGGCATGCAATTGACAAGAAACACTGACAAAAAAACCCTTCCGTTTCTCTGTTAGCAATAGTGATATACCAGAGGGAGTAAACATGTAAATTTGGGGCGGGGCACAAAACAGTGACACCAGTCCTTCCCAGAGAAATGCTGACTAGTGTGAACGGAAAACAGTGGATTTGAAGGTAGGAACTGTGAACCTTGCAAATCTATTGCGATGGCAAAAGCTGCATCTTTACTATGTCTTTCAGCTCCCATGTGAACAAGCCCTAAGACTCTCAGCTCACTGAGCTTACACTTGCTGAAATTTTCTTTTCTACATAACTATGAAAGGTACAGGATCCCTATTCTGTTCTGCATTTGGCCACGCTAAGACTGGTCAATGGCACATAGATTAGTGAGGAAGCATAAAGCGATCAAAGCTGATCAGAACTTGCAGTATTAGAAAGGCCAACAAATAAGAAAAACTGGAAACATGCAGATTGATTTAGATGTCCATGCTTATGATCCAGGCTGCAATCCTATGCCCATTTTGCTAGGAGTTAGCCCCACTATGTTCAGGGTTTCTTCATACCAGAGCTTGGAAAAGTTACTTTTTTGAACTAAAACTCCCATCAGCCCAATCCAGTGGCCATGCTGGCTGGGGCTGATGGGAGTTGTAGTTCAAAAAAGTAACTTTTCCAAGCTCTGTTTCATACTAAACGTGCATAGGATCACACTGCTAAGGTAGATATTTTCATGTTATTTTAGAATATAACATTGAAAAATCATTCTTAAGTGAATCTACTCACTGAATTGCTTCCGAGTGCTGTTTTCAGGCTGATCCTCACTTTAATTGCATTGTCAGAATCTGGATTTTAAAAAGAAAAGAAATAAGGCTTGACCCAGAATTCCAAGCTCATTCCCATAACATACTGCATAGCTAACACTAAAAGACAAGCACTGTCAGTATTTTGATAGCCTATGTCCAATGACAACGTATCATTATTATAGTGAGGTGGTTGTGTGTTTGGTTCTAGTTGTGGATGACTGATGTATGTCTTGCCACTGGTTTATACTTCATCCATCACCAATGACCATATGGTGGGGTATAAAGATATTGTAGCCTATCCTATGATATCTATCCTATCAATAGATAGGTATGTCAGATATCTTTGTGTGACCTGACCATATGTTCTCACCACTTCTGAGCACATGTTTGGCTTGGGTTTTAGAGTGGTTCTGTTAATGCTCCATCTCGATCACTGAGATTCTCTAATGGGACACTTCTGGTGGTCCCACACAGCCATGAAGTTCAGTTGACTTTTACTAGGGGACTGAGCATTTAGTGTAGCAGGCCCTGCCCTGTGGAACTCCTTGCCCAAGGTGATTTGACAGAAATCATCCCTGCATTATTTTTAGACATCTTTTGAAAATTGTATTATTCAGACAGACCTTTGAAATATACATTTCTTTTTACCAGCTAGTATCTATTGATGTTTTCAATGATGTTTGTATTAATCTTATTGTAATGTATTTTTATGTTGTATACTGCCTTGCTATCTATTTATGAAAGTGTGGTCTATAAATATTTAAATAAAGAAATACAATATACTGTATAAATGATGATTGCCTGCTCCTGGCTATCCCAAAGGCTTCAGAAGAAGGAGAGATCAAGGAATCGATGATGACTACTGATGTACTTGGCTCTTCCTACTTTATGGTGAACTATAATATGTATATTTCATGTTTGGCTTGTTCTGTTGTAGTTGCTCATCTTTAGGATCTCTGTTCTTAACTTTTCTGTGTGATTGTTGTAGTTCTGGTATTAAGCTGCAAAATTTCATAGA
This sequence comes from Rhineura floridana, assembly GCF_030035675.1. Taxonomy (NCBI): domain Eukaryota; kingdom Metazoa; phylum Chordata; class Lepidosauria; order Squamata; family Rhineuridae; genus Rhineura; species Rhineura floridana. Next base: position 75,374,637 of record NC_084484.1, read on the forward strand.
GTGTGAAACTATAGAAAATTGTATACCACAATTTCCTAGCCTTTGGGGCAATGGAATTAGCCTCAGTCTATCCTTGAAAATGTTATTATTCCTAACTCAAATTGCTGGTGGAATTGCTGCTTTTCTCAGTGCTTTCCCTGGGATGATAAAAACATGCCATCAATGGAAAAAAGGTAGTCAAGGCAAGAACTAGTTGTGCACATACAATCCACATAACAAATGCAAGAAGCACCTACATGGAGTCCAGGCTGTATCCCAGCCAATCTGTCTGCCGGTGTTGTTGTTTTGCAGCCACAAAAGCAAAGGCTGAAAGTAGTGAAGCAATGGCATTGCATTCATTGTCTTCTCTCCTGTCACACTTTCTAATGCCTCAGTCCAGGGCCGTGATCTCCCTAAGGCAAGCATGTCCCTGGGGTTTAGAAGAAAGTTAGTAGGCATGAAAAATACATGCTGTTGTGTGACCACAAAGACCACTAGGTGGCATCATCTAGAGAGGCTTGACTGAAGAGGAAAATGAAATTATTATCAACTAAACAGGGAGTCCAGGCTTCAGTTTACTGTGTATCCTGGGTTCCTCCAGCCCTCATGGGCCTCACCCACCTGTCAATCAACTGATAGCATCAGGTTAACCATTTCTTTTTCGGTAGTGTGGCAAAAAAAAGCCAAGCCAACTGCGTATCAGATGATAGGTGGTGATTCCAAGCCCACCAGATGGGCTATGTGACTGAATTCCTCTACAGAAAGCAGGGTTGGAGTTACTGCCTATCAGGTGTACATGCTCCTTAATGGAGGTGCCATAAGTGTTTGTTTGTCAAAGACATTTCTGTGCTACTAGGAGTTCAAAAAGACTGGACCACTTCATTCCACAGGTCTTTCCTCTGTGGAAAATAATCTATCATCGCGGTCCATGGTAAGGTTTAAGAATAGATGTTTGGCCAAAAAAAAGTGAGGCCTTTGGTTTGTTTTCATCATTTGGCATTTATTTTTTATTTTTGTATATTAATTTATAATTCAATAACTTCACTGAACATGGGAGAGTGGGGTGCAATTTTCCACATACATTCAGGGCTCAGTTCTATAGTTAAATTCTGAAAACCAGCATAGCCCCTGCTGCTTTTTTTAAAAGGGGAGGGAGAGAAAAGTTTTTTAAAAAATATTGTAATGTAGTTGGCGTAGACAGTCAAGACATCTGGTTCGCCTGTTACCATCGTCAGCCATTGTTAGTGCAATATTATCCATTTAAATATCCAGTCCCATCTCCACTGCAGGCCTTTAAATCTGAGCCACTACTTTGCAAAGTGGAGCTAGGAGGGCTCAAGGCCAGAGGAGAAGCAGCAGATAGTAGCAGGGCAATCCAACCTTCCTTGCCTGTTAGTTCCCTTTCAAATTCCTCTTCCAACCTGTTTTTCCTCCAGTCCAGATTCCAGAGCTTTGTTTGTAATAAGACAGATATGGGCAAAAAGTAGATCAGGATCTAATGGGTGACTTGTAGACTGGCAAGCATTTTGGACTTCTACCTGTTTAACAGTAACAACAACTTAATGTCTTCATTTCAGCTGAAAATGAGAATGAAGAAACCTTCAAGGGCTGGAAACAAGGAGCAGAGCTCAGTTTGGGCAACAAAAACAGTGGGTGATCAGAGGGATCTAGTAAACAAACAAACAAACCAAAACAAAGTAGATCCCACAAGCCTGAAGTCTGCCTGTTCCTACAACAAGGTACCTGGGCAGCAGGAGGAAAAGGGAAACAAGAGAAAATTTAATTATCCTTATATCACCCGCTGGTTCTCTGCTGGAAATTGAGCCTTCCTAGCCTTACTCTGCAAAGGAGTCCAGATCTTGAAGTAGAGGCAGACTGGCATTTCATCCATTCACAAGATTGCACTGATGCATTTAATGACAGACAGTATTTTGTTACCGCAGTTGGTGTCCAGCTGCTGTGGAATTAGTAATGTCGCATTTGTAAAGCTCATCTGTGTGGTTAGCAGCTTTGCAAAGTGCCTCTTGAAACTGGAACTGATACATTGTTCTTGTGTAATATCTAGAAAGAGAGGGAGGGGAAGGGCACGAATTACTTGTTACAATAATAAGAAAGCCTTGACCTTGAATTCTTATGAAAGGTTGATAAAATGTTGATGCTCAAATTTCTGGAAGCAACATTAGAATACTGATAGTATCCATTTGCCTCAGCTGCATTTTGTTGCTAGCACAGAACGTTTCTATAAATATAAGCCAGTCAAATGGCTGAATGTGATAGACCCGATCCATTGTAATTGATAGTTTTGCTGCCAACATTCTGAATAAAAGTGGCTCAGTTTCAATACTGGTGTTTCATCCTTTTAGGTCCTGGTTTAGTCATTTTGGCAACCATTCTGAAGACCTCCATGTTTCCAGCTAAGCCCATTCACATGTCCCACTTTCATTAATTATATATTATCTCAAAGGTGCAGGTGGTTTGGTGAGAAAATGCTGAAACATTATAACAATGCAGACACTGTGAGAATTTAAAACTTTTTAATAAGCCATCTGCATTCATTTAATATTACAACTTTTCCCGCAAAACCATATGGATGTGTGCCATGTTTTAACCTCTCCATGACAAACGATGTCCATTCTCTCAGGCAAAATATTCACTGTCATTTATGTACTACATTTTATATAATGTCTTTCTGCTAAAGCACTCAAGACTGTTATGCATTTGGACACCTCTTAAGATATTGTAACCAAATTTCTTGAGACCAATGAGCAGGTTTTTGTTTATGTTTGGATACTATTGGATGCCACTTTGAATCAAGAAGGTGGATTAAAGCTTTCAAAACCGCACTGATTTTAACCACCGATTTTGGGGTTTCTTAGAATTCTCAAGCAATGCCAGGTACAAGTCTGCTAGTTTTATAGTAATAGCTTCAGAAAACAATTCTGAAAGTGGGAGGGGAAAGCCCTTGGACTCAGCCAGGCTGGCAGAAGGGTTCTCACATCTTCCTCTGCAGCAGCTGGATGGAAACACATAGGAATGAGTGTTAAGGCAGCCTCAAGACTAAACATCTTAAAAGCCAAGCATCATTGCCATTGATGAATTACGCATATATATCAACACCTGGAAAAACAGCAGGGAGTAGAAAAAGAGGAAGGCCAAACAAGAGATGGATTGATTCCATAAAGGAAGCCACAGACCTGAACTTACAAGATCTGCACAGGGTGGTTTGTGACAGATGCTGTTGGAGGTCACTAATTCATACGGTCACCATATGTCGTAATTGACTTGAAGGCACATAACAACAACAACAACACTGAGAATAATGAAGGGGTGTGGATGCAAATGGAATGGGCAAAATTCAAACGGCAGCTAGTGAAAACACACTGCTTGAAGACAGGAATACAGAACTGAAAATATAATTCTGCCTGCAGGTTTTCTCCTTCACTGGTAAACAAGATAAACTCATCACAAAGCTTAATTTAGGGGCACAGGAAACTGCCCCATACTGAGTCAGATCATTGGTACATCTAGGTCAGTAATGCCTGCTCTGACTGGCTGCAGCTCTCCAGGGGTTCAGGAAGGAGCTTTTCCCACTCCTATCTAGAAGTACCAGGGAATGAACCTGGGACCTTCTACATGCAAAGTAGGCATTGAAGTGGGAAAAGACTTTTAAAAGTGCACTCAGACGGTTGAGTGCTAACTGCACTGGAGGCAAAACAAGCCTATCCAAACACCAGAGAGAGATATCAGCATTCTTAGGGGAATCCCAATGTTGCAAAGTTACATAAGTACAAATAAAATAAAAACATTGGAGGGGGAAACTCCTCCAAAAATAGTCCAATGAGAATTGAGCATGTGCAGTAGCTACAGAATGCTGAGTGTCCATTGGAAAAAAAATTAAAAAGGGAGATATTAGTGCAATGCTTGCTCAAAGGATACGCTATAACATTTAGTCTATACAATAGCAGAGGATGTGCTTTTTAATAATACATGTAAAATGTAAGAGTTGGAGAAAGATCAAATAAGAGGAGTAACTGGTGGGATCATCTGACATACCTTATAAAAGAGTAATCATTAGCTACATGGAAGAGAGCTGCGGGATCACAGTATTCCTCATCGTGAGGCAATGGTTCTACAACACCTACTATCGCTCGCCTGTAGAGAAGTGTCAGGAGTTTCCATTAGTATTTGAGAAGGAAGCAAGGTTTAAAAACATACGAATCTTGAATGCATTCAAGATTATTAAAAGAAGCAACGTATCTTAAGAGCATTTGTTGTGGTTATCCGCAGAAGCTGAGTCACCTTTATAAAGGAAAGGGGTTTGTGCCTTTGGTATGCCTGCTTGCTTAGTATTCAGACATGTATAAAAAGGCTCACACAGTGTGTATAACTAGAGAGCACATGTAGCCTGAAACTAGGGAGGGGTTATCACCTTCCCACTTGATTGGAAAGTGAGAAGGACTTTTGAAAGTTCCAACCAAACACTCCAAAGGCCCCACAGCTTTTGAAGTGTTCCGTTGGAAGACTTCAAACAGCCCCTGTAAACACCCTGTTTAACCAGCAGTTGACTCCTCCCCTTTCCCAAAGCCAACAAACATCTCTATCCTCATTTTCTTCTGAGTCCCTATCAACTGGGCCTACTGCCAGGTGAGAAACGACGCATGGAGCTTCTGTCCTCCTGCTGGACATTCAGAGAATTGTAGTATCAATCCACAGCAGGGGGAAAAAAAGGCAACCACACATCTTCACCCTTCTCCAGCACTACCTCCCCCTTCTCCTTACCCACCACGAGATAAAGGTTTGTTTGTTTGTTTGTTTATTAGATTTATATCCTGCCCTATCTCCCAGCAGGAGCCCAAGGCGGTTTGGCATTGTGGTGGGGCTTAAAAGGTTGGTGGATACTTGCAAGGCAGGGTGAGAGCGGTGCTTGGAAGAATTAAAGTAGAGGTGCTTGAAAATGCACAAATTACACAACACCCTAATAAAAAACACAGGACAGCCCTCCCCACTGTGATAGAGCATAAACAAGACCCCTACCTGGAGGGCACCTTCTAGGAAATGGCCACAAAGTACTAATGAGAAAAGAGAAGTCAGTACTGATGAATATTTCAACAATCCTCCTTTACATTGTGGATTCTGCCAGGATTTTAGATACTTTGACAGTTAGAGTCTTTTTGTGGGACCCATGTCTTTTGTTTTGTTTAACCTATACTGGGCTGCTTGTGCTTGGAATTGTTTTATGTGTTTTTATATATCTGTAAACCATTTTACTTGTTTTTAATTGTATGGTTATATTGTAGTAACCCTCCTTGGAACTTTATTGTAAAGGTCAGGAAAGAAAGAAAGAAAGAAAGAAAGAAAGAAAGAAAGAAAGAAAGAAAGAAAGAAAGAAAGAAAGAAAGAAAGAAAGAAAGAAAGAAAGATTCATCAGGCTTATCTGACAATCATTTCCTTTCCTTGCAGTTGCAACAGGAGTGTAGTCTTCCAGAATCAAGGGGGAATCATAGAACTTGATTTTTTGGGAACAGGGTCCCAGCCAGACCCCTATGTATGAGCCAATCAGCATGAAAGGGGAGTGTGTTAGCCACTAAGAAGGCTCCTTGTCCTTTCATGCTGATTGGAACCAATCAGAGTGAAAGGGGGTGGGTGAGTCAGCCACTGAGAAGACTCTTCTCAGTAGCTAACACACACCCTCCCTTTTCATGCTGATTGGCTCCTAGGGACATCTGTTGTAGTGGAGTGTGGAATCAGAGATGACACAAAGAGCAAGAGTGCCAGGGAATGTGGAAAGGGGGGCATGGTTGTGAGGGGGTGTGGAGTGACTGACTATCATGAAGGGACCCTGTACTTCTGAATTTGCTACCACTCTATTAAGTTACAAAGTATGTGTGCTAAGCTGTAAAAATCTGTAAGTAACCTTTACGGAATAAGGGGTGCTAGTTTGAATTGCCTTGCTATTTTTTTTTAAACAATGAATAATGTACATAGTGGACTTCCTTGTATTTTGAGCTCCTTTTCACCTTCATTGTATGGCATCAAACATTTGGTTTTGGAATTTGAATAATTTGTGGTTCTTTAATAAACTTGAACTTACTTCATCTCCCACCATTTCTTCATCCATTGTTCTTTGGGGATTTCGCCAGAAAACACCATCCACCGCCATTTCTCTAGCATGTAAGTGAAAGGCATTGTTCCAACAATAGTGAGGGCTTGTTTCAGCAGGAAATTGATATCCGTTTCTGGAAAAGAGTAAAGTTGACTGACAGGGCAAAGTGAAAACTGCACTTCTGAGAACTGCAATTCTAAGTTTTGTTGCAGTTCTAATTCGGCAAAGTAAAGGTTGGTTAAGAAAAAAATATGAAAAATCTCTTCTGCACCAAAGGTTCCATCCTTGTAGCTAAGAAGTATGCCTGAGTTTGTTTTTGCCCCTCTGAACCCCTTTTCCTGTTGAGTAGTATGTTTTAGGGCAATATCTGTCTTATTAATAATTGTTGTAAGACACTCTAAGACACTCAGAGCATTTGGTGACTGGGGTAAAAGTACATTAAATAAAAACAAATAATAATACTGACCCTTGTTGTTACTATTATTTGTTATGCAAGTCAAAAAGGTTACATGGGAACAATTCCTTCATAAATACTTAAAACAGGAAAAGATAAAAAAGACAACAAAAAGGGTGAGCCATTAATAATTTACCAAAAAATTCTTAAGCATTGTCATTATAAAACTGAAAATATTTCTAAAACTATACTTTCTCTAGGATATCCACTGTTCCAAAGTATCACAAATTTCTCCCTGTAAGTTTACTACAATAATAATGCTTTGTCAGGAGCATCTTGGATCTTTAAAATGGCTGACAACGTCAACTTCATCATCATGACATACCAACTCACCGTAGTCTTCCTGAAAGGTAGAGTCCAGAAGGCCGAGGGATTTCAAATGTCTGGGGGTGGCTGCAGAAAGTGACATGATCTCTCCTACAGCTTCATGGAAACCTTCGTTGGCACCACTTCTAAGCAAATACGACAGGTTGGAGTAGGCCATATCATATTCAATGTGGCCCATCTCATGGTGCACTGTCAGGAAGTCGTCCATAGCCACTTTTGTGCACATCTTGATCCTAAAGACAAATATAGTTCAGGCAAAGATTAGGCATCATTTCTTTGGTACTGCTGTGGTTATGATTGCCCAAAAGGCTCAAGTGCCCTCTCAACCTACTCATCTACTCTTTTATGGACATGGTGTAATTTGGCCTCTAATTGATTTTATGCCTAATAAGTGCCTTTTTCAATGGGTGTTGGAAAGTGTGGCATCTCAGCCATGAAACTTGCTGGGTGACCTTGGACCAGTCACTGCCTTTCAGCCTAACCTACCTCACAGGGTAGTTGTGAGGATAAAATGGAGAGTGGGGAGAACCATGCATACCACCTTGAGCTACTTGGAGAAAAGGTGGGACAGAAATGTAATAACTAAATAAATATCAGTGCATATTAGAAAAAAACTATTGAGACAGACTGTGCTGGTATGATGTGATTTTACCATTCAGTAAGCTTTATGACTAAATATAGCCAAGTTTGAAGCTGGGTCTCCCACATCCAAATGCAAACCACTTGTCTCCTCACCATCTTCATCTTGTTTATAAACTGAAGAACAGTGGTCACATCAGAACACTTCTACATGGAGATTCCAGCCCCTTAAGCATCTGGCTATTTTCGTTATCCTGTGGTATGTATGCAAACGTTCCATGGGAATAAGTAGGAAAAAAATCTTTGTACTTTCAGTACCTGTAGTCTTTTTCCCCCATATCCCAAGCTGTGGGGTGACAGACAACTTTCCTGCCGTCATTAGGTTCCACAAGCATAGAATTGTTCCAGAAGCCTTCAGTCATTTCATAGAGTCCAATTGAAGCAAAAAATGTTTCAGCAGATTTAAATGTGGTTATTACATTCCAGTTCTGGGGGGATGGAGAGGGAGAGAGGGAGAGAGAGAGGATTTAGGCATGAAATATTAATACCATGGTGCTGAATTGTCTGTGGCAACATTCACACTGTCCATTTATTCCACTATTATTCTACTTTAAACAGTCATGGCTTCACCCAAAGAATCCTGGGAAGGGTAGTTTGTGAAGGTTTCTGAGAGCTGTTAGGAGTCTTGTATTTTCCTCACAGAGCTACAATTCCAGAGTTGTTTAACTGTCAATCCCTCTTCCCAGAGAACTCTAGAAACTTTGACAAATGTAGCTCTATGAGATGAATAGGGGTCTCCAAGCAACTCTCAGCACCCTTCACAAACTACACTTCTCAGGATTCTTTGGGAGAAGCCATGACTGTTTAAAGTAGAATAATAGTGGAATAAATGCATGGTGTGAATGTGGTCTGTGTTATATCTTTTGCTATTTTTTATTATTCCAGTTTGAATGTCCTGTTGGCTTCTGCAACCTCTTACCATACGTAGTTCTCTGGCTCAGTAGTCTGGTGAGTTTACAACCCTTTATGAGCACCTGCATTTACGTTAGGTAATGTAGTCAGTGAATACCAATGACTTTCCTTGAAATCATGATACTGAGTAAAGCGTCACAGAACTGAGGGACAGGACTTGTGGACTGCTCAGTCTAAGAAGGGGGAGAGGAGGAAACCAGAGTAGTTGGAATATGTGTGACTGGCATAAATGTCCATTTGTAAAATAAAAGTATTAGATGCCATGCACAGTTCTGGTGGAAAGTGTGTAAGTTATGCAAGTTTGACATCCAACCCCCCCCCCAACATCTTGCAGTACAGAGAGTCCTGGTCAGGATGCTCTAATCCATTCCCTGTCCCATGCATTTTTCTGTTTCCCAGCAGTCAGTCAGCATTCTGTGGTCATTGAGCATGCTCAGTCTTGGGGGCTTTCTCTTAGAGCAGGGATGGGAAACTTATGGTTGTCCACGTGTTGCTGGACTACAACTTCCATCATCCCAGACCATTGGCCAAGCAATTAAAATCATCATCATCATTATCATCATCATCTGGCTGGGGCTGATGGGAGTTGGAGTCCAAAATCATCTGGAGAGACAAAAGTTGATCCTTCCAAGCAGATCCTTCCTCTTGTGTATAACTTATTACACAAGCATCAGGACTCTGAGAACTGCTATTAGCAGGGCTTTTTTGTGATGGTACTCACCAGTACAGAGTACTGGCACCTCTTTTTTTTTTGCGGTCTGGCACCCACAGTACTTTTATCAAGGCCTGAGTATTAGCACCTCATTTTCTACCAAAAAAACAAAAACAAAAACAGCACTGGCTATTGGTATATACATACGATATACGGAGGACTAATAAATGCCTTTCAGAGCTGAAGTCCAGGGTAGAAATTCATATTTGTAAATGACAATATATTGATTTGAGCACAAACAGTTGACAATTTGTATTCATGTGCAAATCCTACCTTTTCTACCATGGCAGAAGATACATCGATGTTTGGTTTATCTGGATAGGGCACCATTAAGGGGTATAAATTTGTCCAAAATCTGCCCCACATGTCACCTTCCATAAACAAGCAAAAGTACAAATAGATATAAAATTAATATTCACTGATTTCAAATGCTGAAGATGGTGACTGGATTTTTGTCACCTCAGTGAGCCAGCCTGCAGATTCCTTTTCTTCTCCTATAGATTATTTCCACACAGGAGCTGCACATTTGATCACTGACATGCCCCATTTCTAGTCCTTGAGGCAAGGAAGAAAGATATTTCAAAAGAGCAGTCTTGTTGTTTCTCTCTCTGCTTCTTGTTATCTTTGCAAAGCCTGTGTTATGGAAGGCTTAGAGGACACACCCATCCAGAAACTTAACAAGAACTTTATTAGAACAAGACAGCAACAGGAAACTCCTTAGTCCACCCAGATACAGTTCAGTGCCAAACCACCTGACTAACCTGTAGAATGACACTATTCACACAATCCCCAATTCAAAAACCCCACCTGATTCACACAGCAAATTTCCATGCTCAGATTCAGCACAGAAAATGGCACATGATATGGCACAGGAAAGCCAATAGAGAATAACCATCATCATGTTAAAAGTTGTTCTGGCTGCTAGCTAGCCATTTCTACCATTCCTTTTGCTAGGGAGATTCCTGACTGACAGTCCAGGATGGGTTACTAATGTTTTCTCAATGGCAGCAAATGGTTGGGAAATAGTTGGAGAGCTCTCTTTTTAATGGTTTGAGTGGGAGGGGCTATCTTTATTTAGAAGGTAACAAAACTCCCCCATCCCCCATCTTAGAGGAGAGGGCAGATGTAAGCTGTGTGGTGAGAGAGAGAAGGAACATTGGCTGTTTGGAAGGACAGAGAGAGACAGCTGTGAACTTAAAGCTGGAAATATGCCTCTCTCTGGAGACTGGCTGCGAAGCAGCAGATCTTCAGCTTGACCAGAGTGCTTATGCTACTTCACTTGCCTCCAATTATGCTCTAGTTCAGCCTTTCCCAACCATTGAGTTCCCAGATGTTGTTGGACTACAACTCCCATCAGCCCGAGCCAGCATAGCCAACAGTCAGGAATGATAGGAACTGTAGTCCAGCAACATCTGGGACCTCAAGGTTGGGAAAGGCTGCTCTAGTTGTACATTTTTAATGATGACCACATACTACAAAAAAATAGTAGGGCATGGTCGCCATAAGTCGGAATCTACTTGAAGGCAGTACATTTACATTTTTTTGTATCTAACAAAGTCATTGCGTGAGTGGAACAACTTCCGCTTCTGCAATGGAACTTCCTCTCCTTGTGCATTCCCTGAGCCCCCCCTCCCCAAATCTGATCTGGATTTCCCTCCAACTCCCCAGAGCAGATTTGTGGGTGGTCTGGGGGGCAGAGAGGGTAAAGAGAAGGACCGTAAGGTCTACTGCATGAGCACAAATCTTTCAGCTCATGCAATGACTTCAACCCAATGTCTCCATTCCTCCGAAGGAAGCCAAACTCAAGTAGCATGGTCCTCTGGATCCTTTCACTCTCAGAGAAGTGCAGTGCTCCTAGAGACCAACGTCTTGCTGTTGGCACAACAGGCATGGCTACTAAAGCAGCATTCTCATACCAAGTAAATGAGCAGGAAGACATCCCTTTGAGTAAATGCGCTGTGGGCCATAGGTCCTCTGTAGATTGTGCCTCACATAGGCATGCAGTTGCTTATACAAAGGTTTTATCTGGAAAAGAACCCCAGAGAACTCTGTTTAATTTTTCACCTTGGTCTTTATTTCATTAGAGTTTCATCTTGGTCAGCTTGAAAAATTTGTATCCCATTTGTCTCCCAACAAGTAGGTTAGGCTGAAACATGGCTCACATTCACCCCCTGAGCTTCATAACTGCTGTCTTTCCTTAAGAGGGTTAAAGATTTGTGTGATTCAGAGCAGCTTTCTGATAGTAACTGTACACTTGTGTGATGTACAATTATTGCATCATTCTTTAAATGTATCCCACTGGCCTTGGCCCTAAAAAGCCTATAAAGTCTACACCAGCCTAGTGCCCTTCAGATATTTTGGACAACATTCTCATCAACTCCAGCCAGCACATCCATGGTGTCTGGGAGTGATGAAAGTAAAAAGTATCACGAAGAGGAGGTCACACGGAGGATATAAAACAGCCATAAACTTTAATAGAAAACACTTATAGAGGGAATTGAATGAAGAACTGAAAGTAACTGCACACAGCCTGGAGGATGACTGAGCCATTCCTGGTATGGCAAGTCTGGAGGGCCAACATACTGCAGGGAGTTTAATCCAAAATATCTGGAGGGCACCAGAATAGGGAGGGGTGGTCTAAAAAGCCTCTTTCTTCACATCAGTTGCCTTATTGCCATTTTATTTAAACATCTCTCATGTGGGAGCTTCAGTTGTATTCACTAAGTAACTGAGCCTTTCCAATTAACCCTTGGTAAATCCCCTCCGTGATCTAAGTGTAATATAGAATTTATTTAAGAATATATTTACGGAAACATGACTTACTGAATGAATCATTGGAATGAAATCTGCTCAGCCCAGGTTAAGCTGCAACATTCCTACTGTGAACAATTCCTAGTCAATAAGAGCAGCTGAGCCCTGACTGGGGATGGGGCATCTTTAGAACAGAAGAGCCTACCTGCTGGAGCTGATCAAGAGGTCCATCTAATCCAGCATTCTGTTTTGAACAGAGGCCAGTCAGACTGTTCCAGGGCTCTTTTTGAGAATATAGGAAGTTACCTTATACTAGTCAGACCATTGGTCCATGCAGCTCAATATTGTCTGCACTGACAATGTCACTAGGAGGCTTAGAAAAAAGACTGACACCAATTGAAACTTTTTACTAAGCTTTATAGCCACACTGGGAGGGGGGGGAGATTGTTAGGATCACGTCTTGGAGGGAAGGGTTACACCTTCCCTTCTTCCATGCTGTAGTTCTGATGAAAATCAGCCCCTCCCATGTCTATAACTAAATATAGAAAAAACCAGATGCAGTTACTAATTATATGTTAAGTGTCACATGTAATCTGGGCAGTATCCAACTACCTTGTTCCATCTGTCATGTTTCCCTCAGAGGACTGAACAGAGGATGAAGGGGAATGGGAGACCTCAGACCCAGGAAAAGGAATGAGCAGAGAGGCAGCTCAAGATCCTTCACCATCAGGAGCAGGACCCTGGTGATGCCTTTCTGTCAGATTCAGGGAGCAACCAGGAAGCTACTCCGACCCCAGCAGAGAGGAGATGCCAACAGGTGTTGGAACAACGGAGGCAGTCGGCCCATTTAAGCTCTCAAAAGAAGAAAGACTGATTGCAAAGACTTGGCATCAGACACTGAGCTTAAAAGGCCATGAATGACTTCGGTTCTTGCTGGAAACAACATCGGACTTCCATGTCAGATTGTCGCCAGCCCTGCTCATGATCCCGTGCCTTTGACCCTGCCCTGCCTGATTGAATTGCCAATACCTTGACTCTTGGCTGTCCCAAGGACTTGTCTGTCATGCACTCTCTTGGCTCTTTCCACCCAGTTTTCACGCTTGCTATATTTGCTGGCCTCTCCTCCTCAACCCCAGCCTGACAGATTTACAGCCTGGCCGCTGGCCGTTATCTGCTGATTACTTTACTGCAGCTATAATTTCAGCTCGGCGAGCACAGACCAACCCATCAGTGCAAAGATTTCTGTTTGCACAATGGAACTTTTTGTCCTTCTCCCTGCACACCCTCTAAATCTGTTCTGGGATTTCCCCCAACCCTCTGGACCAGACATGGGGAAGAAGGACTTGGGGCACATGTTGGGAGGGGGGGGGCAAGTTCCGCTGCACAAGAAGAAATCATTGCTGTTACGGAACGAGTTAGTTGGATACCACCCTTGGCTCTTAGTTTATTGCACATTCAGCAGTCTTTCTAGTGCCTGCTACACTGGATGGTGTTTTGGATTAATTAGTAAATATGGGTGAAATTTCAACATATTTAAACTCATACTCTGAAACTAGCTAGGAATGATATAGTTTTCTCCAGAGTTTGTCCCATTTGTTACTACTGCATTTCCCCTTATGCACTGACATGGGAAAAAAGTAACTGATCAAAGTAATATTTTGAATGAATCAGCCCTCTGTATAGTATAGCAAAGCAAAACAAATACAAACCCTACCCCACTCTCTGAAATGTAATCTTACTTGCTGAAATGTGCGCTCCACATCAGTAATCAGCTGGTTACTACTGTATTTATAATCTGCTGGAAAATTTATTTCATAATTTCCTCTCCAGTAATCTCCATAGTCAGAATAACCTGAAAAGGAGTCAAACAATCAGTCATCAAACAGCTTACTATAAAGCACATTTCACAGCCTCTGAGCCAATGCAATTGCAAATTACTAACCATCATGCTAAAATATGTGAGGACTTCTTTGTGCGCTTTAGGATGATATATGTAGATGGTCATCAGAGAAGACCTGGCAGTCCCCATTGAAATATTATGGGCAGGGGGCATAAAACATTAATTCTTGTTTTGCTAGTTATGTCACAGCAAATATATCACGTTAATATCAGGTTTAAGTTGCCACACTTTAAGGACAACATAGAAAAATAGAAAAGCAGGCAACTAATGGCTTAGAAAGCATGCCATCATGTCACTGAAGGTTGGAGATCTCCCACAGTAAATGATCTTCCAGGGTACCTTCCAATTCAGATGTTCTTATTTCTAAGACAGAGGGTTAATGGGCCTGAAACCTGCCAAACAGATCTTGGCTGGCATATTCCCTTGTCAGGCAAATTAGAAGTAATATGTTGCTATGGGAACTAAATACTAGGCTGATGGCCCTTAATTCTCAGCAAATATCTGAATGGGATTCCTCCCCACCACCCTCAATAAGGCATATGGTTATCTAAGTGCCTGTGTAAAAGGGTCAGACTCTAGTTTTGAGTTTGGAAGTATACTCAGATAGAGTCACAGAGCTGTGTTTTTGGGTGTTCCCCTGGAAATCTGATGTGGGAGCAGTGGCTTTGGGGGTGTTTGCTGAAGTGTTAACCAGTGCGCCCCCATCTATGCTCTACCTATATATTTGTAAATAAGTGTAAATATTACAAAACACTATAAGCCTTCTTCTAGGAAGCTGAACCCAAGAAGGTGTTACACCCTGGAAGGTTATTTACCAGTTTACTTTATTAAAACATGTATATCCTGCCCTTCTAGTGAAAAAAATACCACTCAGGGTGGCTTACTCCTAACATACAACAATGCAGTTTCACATCATAATATAAAACTACTACAAAAACAAAGATACTTCTCAGAGTATTGGGAAGCACATAACAATATACAAGTCTAGCAATCTATGAAAGACAATAACTGGGATATCTAACAATATTAAATATTTAAATATGCATCATCATTTACCATACTCTACTTTAGCCATGGCTTCAAGTAACAGAAACCATTAATTTCCTCCTCATGATCATGAACATGTGGGGGACTTCACAAAATGCTGCCACTCTGCTGTCTTTTGGTATCCAGTAGTTTACTTGTATGTAGCATTCACCTGATATTTTATCTGGGGCTTAGATGATGATTCACTAATAGGTAAAAAACCCTGCAGTTTAAGAACGTGCCTATAGTCCACAGAAATTTCTATCAAACTTTAGAAAGCAGAGAAATTGGCCAGCTATAGTGAATGCACCAGGGGAGCAGGAGACCTGAACTCCTCTCTGAGATATTGTACTGCCCTACAAATTTGTAAAACTGCAAACACAATTTGGCTTTGTCTTTCGTAGTCCAATCCACTTCCTGTGAAGCTTGGAAGAATTTGGTAACATGTGCCTCTGAGCATATGATGAGTGGTGGCAACACCTGCAATCAGCCCAAATAACAGAAACAAGACATGTGCTGTGCTGATCTTGTTTTAGCAGGGAGGAAGCAACAATATTAAGAAAGGTTATATAGTTCAGATAGTCACTTAAAATATGTTTGATTTACTTTGCAATTTTAGTGAAGTTTCCTATAGGAAATCATTTTCTTTTCCTTCTATTTCTGTGAATATGTGAAGTACAGCAACACTTTGCAACACTAAAAATACTCCAAAAACAATTGTGGGATAATGACACTGACTATTCTGCACAATAGCTTCCAATGGACATGAGGAGTGTCTCAGTTTGCACAGGATAAAACAGTGGGAGGTGAAATATATTCCAGCAAAATTATAGGTGGGCTCTATGGATGACCATGCCCACCTTTCCTTAAGTGAAGCGGTTTAAACATAGCGGGCTGAAAACAAGCATCTTGGACAGGCTGTTTGGTTTTTTCCAACAGCTAGATTAGTTGCTTAAGTAGCAACATATTGTAATCAGTCTAATTTCACATCAAACTGCAGTTTCAGATTCAACTGTTAATGCACCTCAAATAGAAATAGAACATAAGCTCCAGTTTGAAACACAAAAGGCTGTCTTCACCATCATATGACACTGACCAATAAAAAGGCTTTGAAATTAATAAAAATAAATTTGAACAGATTTCTAGGATGAATAATGAGAGAAATAAAATTTTCTAGGTTAGCTTTTCTGTAGAAACAGTAGTAACACAAGAAAGAAGCAAAGTAAGAACAACAACAAACATACAAAAATGTAATTCTACATCTTTGGAGATGGCAGGTGTTGCCACCACTCACCATATGCTCAGAGGCACGTTACCAAATTCTTCCAAGCTACACAGGAAGAATTGGACTGTGAAAGACCAATGCAAATTGTGTTTGCATTTTGACAAATTTGTAGGGCAGTACAATATCTCAGCCCAGTTTCCCTGCCTTTTAAGGTTTGATAGAAATATTGGTACTTTCTTAAACTGCAAGGGTTTTTTTTGCCTTTTAGTGAACTTCTCTGCTTTTCTAATCTGCAAGGAGAGAAATGGGATCCTGTGCAAATTTGCTGAGAATGGTTTGATCATTTGCATGCTTATTGAGTTCAATGGGATTTACTCCCCTGCAATTATGCTTAGGATAGGTGAAACTGACCACAGGAGATGGGGAGGGGGGAGGAGGAGGAAGGGCAGGGGTAGGGAAGGAGGAGTGAGGAGGAAGAGCAGAGGAGAGGGGGTGGCAGCAGGCAGGAGGGGGAGGGAAGGGGGAGGGCAGGTTTGATCATTTGCATGTTTATTGAGTTCAGTAGGATTTAGTCCCATGCAATCATGCTTAATGTAGGTAAAACAGCAATTGGGGAGGAGATGGGGAAGGGGAGACGAAGGAGGGCATTGGAAGGGGTTGTGGAGTGGGAGAGGCAGAGAAAGGGGGAGGGAAGGGGCAAGAAGGAGGGGATAGGAGGGAGGAGGAGGAGAATACAGGTTTGATCATTTGCATGCTTTTTGAGTTCAATGGGATTTACTCTTGTGCAATCATGCTAAGGATACATGAAACTGGCCTGGGGGAGGAGCAGGAAGGGGGAGGGGAGGAGATTGTAGGGTGAGTGGGTGGGTGGGCACTGGACAGAGGGGAAGCCCCTTTCCTTTCCTTTCCTTTCCAAAAGGAAAACATTGTGAACAGTACCATTGTTTTTCAGCGTTTCCCCCACCTTTTTATTCTACAGCAGGCACATGTAGCCTCCCACCCAAATTTAAACCAAAGCTTTCCCTGGCCACATCCACACCAGGCCTTTATTTCACTTGAGACAGTCATGTCTTCCACCCAAAGAATCCTGGGAAGTGTAGTTAGTGAAGGGTGCTGAGAGTTGCTAGGAGATGCCCTGTTCCCCTCACAGAGCTTCAAACATAGCAGCTGACTATTAAACCACTCTGGCCACTGGAGCTGTCAGGGAAATAGGAGTCTCCTCTCAGCACTCGTCAGAACCTACACTTCCCAGCATTTTTGGGGGGAAGCCATGACTGTCTCAAGTGAAATAAAAGTCTGGTGTGGGTGTTGCCCCCTGATTAGCCAAGCCCAGCAGCTGTGAGTCTGGCTTTTTGAACACTGACTGTTGGTTCTTACTGAGCATGCCCGACCTTATCATTGACAGTAATGCTAAATTTCTTAAATTAATTAAAAATCAACTAGGCATTTTTGTAACTGTTAAATTGCAGAAGATGAAGGTCAGAGTATGGGCCAAGGTCAGTAATAGGATTACAGGTTTTCTGTGAACATAGCTGATTTTTAATTAATTTCAACAAATTATGAGAACTCAGAGAAAAAAGTCCAAAAGGGGTCGTTTGTCTCTCTCTCTCTCTCTCTTTTTATACTTTGAACTCTCAATTCCTTCTGACTGTTTTGTGTACCACCATTAAAATTTACAGGGTTGTTAAGCAAGCGTTTCTGACTTCAGGACTATAAGTTTTGTAAGGTTTTGTTTTGAAATGAGCTTACGGGAAGCATCAGAATAGCATGGGGGTATTTTCAATTTAACACTGCAGAATGCAAAAAATCCATGCTGGCTATAGTGTACAGCCACTTTCATGGCTGTATAATATGCAGACTTCTGTGTAAGAATATATTTCTTGATATTGACAAGATATCCTAATTTTGCAGTGTTTTGTATTGTCAGCCATATATGCCACAGAAGGTATTGTGCATGGTAACAAAAACAAAGCAGTGCCAAGGACACCGTTGTGTTGAAGAGCAACAATGAAATTAAATAATAATAATAATTTATTGCAACTTACCATTCTCTCTTGCAACCTCATTCTTCAGTTCAACGTAACCTTCATATAAAGGCCTCATTTTCTTCCCAACATCAGCTCTCCAGCCTTGCCAAGCCCATAGCCTTTCTGAGTAATCAGTGCTGCCAGCCATTGTAGCATCCAAGCCTGTCTCCATAAAATCAGGATCATAGCTACAGTATGGTAGAATCTCAGCTCTACAAATATCTGATTTAGTATGCCACCTCAAATTATTTTTCCCCCTCAAAGCATATGTGCAACGCAAATATATGTGTTAGAGTGTTAAAAACCTATTATTTTATCTACTTATTTTATAAATGTATTACCCACGTTATCCACTAAAAGTATCCAAAGTGATACATGATAATAAAAGCATAGAAATGTAGAGAACTGTAATGAGGAAAAAGCAACAGTGTTGGGAAAGTACATGCTTTGCGTGCAGAAGGTCCCAGCATCAATCCTCAGCATCTCTATTTAAAAGGATGAGGTAGCAGGTGATGGGCAGATGGGCAAATAGCCTGCCTTGGTAAGAGACAACTTCCTATACTGAGGCAACTTCCTATACTGAAGGGCGACACATTGCATAGTAGCAAACCTAGGCATGCTACCAAGCATGCTCTTAATAAGGAGCTACAGTTAATCAGTGCACTTTGATGACCATGCCTCTATGAGTATTTCCAAACATGTTTGCCTCCTTAAGAGGTTATAGTTGTAAGAGCCCACCTAATGAGGATGATCGCTTTTGCATTGCCAAAAACAGGAAATGCATCACCAAAAAAGAGGATAAAGATTTGCATTAAATTTGTGTGCTAATTTATATGTATACATGTAAATTTAGAGATGATTACTAAAATGTAAATAGAAATACCATATATCCCACAATAGAGGATGAGACTGATCAGGTGACCTGTGTCGCTGCTCACTGTATCAGCCAGGTATGAACTGTTGATGGGCAACTTCACTTAGGCCATCATGCCTAGAATACAGCTCCAGCTAACAGCACCCTTCACTCTAGCTGTTAACTGCTACTGCAGGGGGCATCAGAGGGAGGAGAATCAGCACTCAGGCACCCCTCCATTGTGCCTAGATATAGCTCCAGCTCAGAGCCTCTGCTAGGTATATGAAGTTAAATGTTCCTATGAGTGAAACTAATTAACTTGTGTAAGTTGCCTTGAGAGAGTTTTGCCCTGAAAGGCACCATATAAGTACCAAGAATAAATAAAAATAATAAACGTCCTGCTCTTCCTTCTTACAGCTCTTTATTTTAAAGCTGGATACTGTAGCTCTTCAAAAAGAAGACGCCTCCAAAGAGAGGAATGTCCTCTGTAGACACATGGCCACCCTACTTGACTCACAAATCCTAAGTGTACACCCCAAAAATATAGCATTTAAAGAAGCCCCTACATGCCACTATGTTTCAAGTAGTGACTGCAATTGCTGACACAGGTGGTGAGACCTTTGGCCTTCCAGATGTTGCTGAACTAGCAAACAGAGCCAATGGGCAGGGATTATGGGAGCTGTCATTCAGGAACATCTGGAGGGCTAAAGAATCAGGCTGGAGTTACCTAAAAACAAAGTCCTTTATGAAACATGCCTTGTTTTCTTCAAATTCCCCACTCTCTGGCTTGGTTAACCTTACATGGTGAGCCAAGGCTTGTTCTGGGCTATAGCTTATGATTAGTGGGGAAAGAGCTTAACCAGTTGGGACAACACAGAAGGCCAAACCTTGGTTTAGCTCAGTGAGTGGAACAGTAAAAAGGACCAGGGAGGCCCTGGGAGATTGCACATTTGCATAGTCTTGCTAAAACATTGATTGGTTTACTGTGTTGTGCAAACCAGTTCTCTGTGTCCCTCCTGCTCTGTCCCTGTGACGATTGCTGAGGTCTTCCTGATAGCTGTTCCCTCAGTCTGTGTCATCTCTCTGTGTCACGGGATTTCTCACCCTGACTCTTGTCCCAAATCTCCTACCTAGTTCCACATACACTATACAGTGTAGTGATACACTAGATGGGCTTATGAAAAAATGATCTCTAATAATTAAAAACATGATCCTTTTCTTATCAGTTTTATTATTGTTGTTGCAATAAGTTACAGACTGCAGGAGACGTTTGCTGTTTATACTGTACCTGGTTCCAGGGGCAAACAGGTAAAACGGTCAGCTGGCTTGCACACAGTCCCAGTACTGTAGATGGTACTCATTGTACTTAAAATAACATTCAGCTGAAATTTAAATGAGAAGAACATTATTGTCAAGAGATAAAAGCACTCCCTTATTTATTCACTAATAGGCAAAAATCCTTGCGGTTTAAGAATGTACTTATAGCCCACAGATATTTCTATTAAACTTTAAAAAGCAGGGAAATTGGGCAGCTATAGTGAATGCACCAGGGGAGCAGGAGACCTGACCTCCTCTCTGAGATATTGGACTGCCCTACCAATTGGTCAAAATGCAAACACAATTAGGGTTGGTCTTTCACAGTCCAATCCACTTCCTGTGTAGCTTGGAAGAATTTGGTAACATGTGCCTATACAGCATGGCTTCTCCCAAAGAATCCTGGGAAGTGTAGTTAGTGAAAGGTGCTAAGAGTTGCTAGGAGATGCTCTGTTCCCTTCACAGAGCGTCAATCAGAGCGGCTGACTGTTAAACCACTCTGGCCACTGGACCTCTGTCAGGAGAATAGCAGTCTCCTCTCAGCACCCTTCACAAACCACACTTCCCAGGATTCTGAGGGAAGCCATGACTGTGTCACGTGAAATCAAAGTCTGGTGTGGGTGTGGCCAGCAGCTGCGACTCTGGCTTTTAGAACACTGACAGTTGGTTCTTACTGTGCGGGCCCAACATTATCATTCAGTTCAATGCAAAATTTATTAAATTAATTAAAAATCAGCCAGGCATTTTTTTTAACTTTTAAACTGCAGAAGATAAAGGTCAGAGTATGGGGCAAGGTCAGTAACAGGATTACAGGTACTCTGTGAACATGGCTGATTTTTAATGAATTTCAACAGATTATGAGAACTCAGAGAAAAAAGTCCAAAAGGGGTCCGTTTTTTTTTCTCTCTCTTTAGACTTTGAACTCTCAATTCTTTCTGACTGTTTATCACCATGAAAATTGAGAAGGTTGTTAAGCAAGCATTTCTGAGTTAAGGACTATAGGTTTTGTAAGGTTTTGTTTTGAAATGAGCTTATGGGAAGCATCAGAATGGCATGGGAGGTATTTTCAATTTAACATTGCGGAATGTGAAAAATCCATGCTGGCTATAGTATACAGCCACTCTTGAGGCTGTATAATCCAAAAGGTGGCATTGGTGTAGGTGGGTCAAGAAATAAAGATGATCAGCTGTTGAAATACTAGTCTTGCAAATAAATCCACCAAAGTTGCAAGCCCACATTTTTTCCCTAGCCAGTCAACTAAGAAGCATAATAGGTAGATTGAAAGAAAAGAACCAAACCTCTTCCAGCTTTCCTCCATGGGGTAGAGGTGGCTTTGCCGCAAGTAAACAGGCAAGTAGCTTTTTACAGGCCTTTTTAATACCAATGGGAACATAACATGGGGAAGATAAAGGGGTGGGTCCAAAGGTGTGTTACACTTTGCACTTGTCCACCTCACAGTGGACTGGCTTGGCACATACAGAACTTTTTTCTAGCATTACTCAGCAGCCACTATTCTGCCCGCCTCACTGTTAGCTTTGGGATCATGGATGACAGGGGAGCTGGCAAAATTGTATTTCTTCTGGTGCAGAATTAATCTCTCTGGCGCCTCACTTCCAGCTCTTTAATGGACCACAACCAATACAACTGCTTGATCTGGCCAATGGGAAGAGTGGCAGAGTAACTTTTTTTTCAGGGCATTTTGTGTGTATATAGACAGATACACACACACACACACTGCAAAATAGTAATGTTAATGTGTGTGTTTTAAACGAATAGGTAACTATAGATCCTTCTGACAAGGTGCAATAAATGTCTCATTAACAGCACAATCCTATGTATTACTCAGATGTACAGCTCACTGAGTTCGGTGGGGCTTACTCTCAGGTAAGCTCACTTGTCTGGGAGTAAGCCTTATTGAACACAATGGAACTTCTGAGTAAATAGGATTAGGATTGGATTGGATTGGATTGACAGGTCTGATTTCAGAGTGTTTTAAGGTGGGGTCCTGATAACAGCAGAAACCTGGGCCCAATAAAGGAACACCCTCCCCACAACAGCTTTGCCTGAATGGCAAATAAGGGAGGCAAGATTTGTTACAGAGCAAGGAAGTTTCGGAGAAGGAGTGCCTGCTTGGAAAACCATTTTTTCTTCCTGCACTTGGCTATGCTCTAAGTAGTTTCACCTCTTTCTCCCAACTGCAGCTGTTTCATGATGAAACTGAGAGTCCCTTCTGCCTCTTTCCTTCTTCTCTCCCATCCAGGCACTGGGAGATGGAATTCCACCATACAGCCTCACTCTTAGTTCCTGGTTGAACTTTGCCCATGTGTGGTCCAATATTAATTTTCCTGCCCTTTTTCTTCTTTCCTCCTTCTTAAGTGGAGGCTGTAATCTGAAGCACATTTTCTAGGAAGTAAGTCCCATTCACCTAAATGAGACTCCTGTCTGAATAAATATGCTTCAATACATGTCTAGACCACATTGAATTGAATGGGGATTCCTGAGGATAAATGGGCATAAGAGTGAAGCCTTAGGCTCTTGTCTGTGGGAATGGGCATTGAGGGACTGTAATAAGGAATATAGCATTATATCAAGCACCATGTGGAACTACGATTTATAGCTGATAGCAGAAGAGTGTTGGGATGGGCAAATTTGTTAGCTTTGGCTTCTCTCAGTTCTCATTTTTCCATTCTGAAATTCAGTTTTCCACATTCTCACTTCAGTTTCCTTTTAAAAAAGTGCTAGAATTCTTTGAGAGTGTCAACAAGCATATAGATAGAGGTGATTCAGTGGACATAGTGTACTTAGACTTTCAAAAAGCGTTTGACAAGGTACCTCACCAAAGGCTTCTGAGGAAGCTTAGCAGTCATGGAATAAGAGGAGAGGTCCTCTTGTGGATAAGGAATTGGTTAAGAAGCAGAAAGCAGAGAGTAGGAATAAACGGACAGTTCTCCCAATGGAGGGCTGTAGAAAGTGGAGTCCCTCAAGGATCGGTATTGGGACCTGTACTTTTCAACTTGTTCATTAATGACCTAGAATTAGGAGTGAGCAGTGAAGTGGCCAAGTTTGCTGATGACACTAAATTGTTCAGGGTTGTTAAAACAAAAAGGGATTGCGAAGAGCTCCAAAAAGACCTCTCCAAACTGAGTGAATGGGCAGAAAAATGGCAAATGCAATTCAATATAAAACAAGTGTAAAATTATGCATATTGGAGCAAACAATCTGAATTTCACATATACGCTCATGGGGTCTGAACTGGCGGTGACCGACCAGGAGAGAGACCTCGGGGTTGTAGTGGACAGCATGATGAAAATGTCGACCCAGTGTGCGGCAGCTGTGAAAAAGGCAAATTCCATGCTAGCGATAATTAGGAAAGGTATTGAAAATAAAACAGCCGATATCATAATGCTGTTGTATAAATCTATGGTGCGGCCGCATTTGGAATACTGTGTACAGTTCTGGTCGCCTCATCTCAAAAAGGATATTATAGAGTTGGAAAAGGTTCAGAAGAGGGCAACCAGAATGATCAAGGGGATGGAGCGACTCCCTTACGAGGAAAGGTTGCAGCATTTGGGGCTTTTTAGTTTAGAGAAAAGGCGGGTCAGAGGAGACATGATAGAAGTGTATAAAATTATGCATGGCATTGAGAAAGTGGATAGAGAAAAGTTCTTCTCCCTCTCTCATAATACTAGAACTCGTGGACATTCAAAGAAGCTGAATGTTGGAAGATTCAGGACAGACAAAAGGAAGTACTTCTTTACTCAGCGCATAGTTAAACTATGGAATTTGCTCCCACAAGATGCAGTAATGGCCACCAGCTTGGACGGCTTTAAAAGAAGATTAGACAAATTCATGGAGGACAGGGCTATCAATGGCTACTAGCCATGATGGCTGTGCTCTGCCACCCTAGTCAGAGGCAGCATGCTTCTGAAAACCAGTTGCCGGAAGCCTCAGGAGGGGAGAGTGTTCTTGCACTCGGGTCCTGCTTGCGGGCTTCCCCCAGGCACCTGGTTGGCCACTGTGAGAACAGGATGCTGGACTAGATGGGCCACTGGCCTGATCCAGCAGGCTCTTCTTATGTTCTTATGTTCTTATGTTCTTGTGATAATTAATCAGCATTTTAGTGCGAATTTGTCCTAATATACACATTTTTGTATGCAGTTTTACCTGACACATTTTTGCAAAGCTATTTCCCCTAATATAATGCATTTTTGTATTTATTTTCAGTAATAAACATTTATATGCACTTTATCCTAGTATGTGCATTTTTGTACACATTACTTGTCTGGAGAACTGTATTGCAAAATATCAAAGGATTACTCGGTTTCTATTTGCATAGAGAATCTTTGCCTTTAAATGCAAACTGAATTGAATCCCGCCCCCCATCCCTAGAAGAGTGGTGCCTCAGTGGCACTGAAGTGTCATCCTAGGTTGCTTCCAGACTGCCACCACCTTTGTGCAGGTTTCTCACTTCTTTGGTAGAAGCTGGTATTTGTGCACCTTTATAACCTGTCTCTAAGCAAGAGGGTACATTGTGATAAATAGCAGTACAGTACTCTTGCACAAGAAAAGAATCTGCTTTTAAAAATCAGACTTTTTGTGGTAAGAAAAGTAATGGGAGAAAACCACTGGATAATGTGGGATAACTGTGAGCTATAAGCAGAGAATCATTTCATTTTCAAGCCTCAAACAAGGACTGTACTGATATGCCCTTAGAGATTCCCTTCTATATAATAAAGATATTAGATTGTTGTCACACTGTAGTTTGCATGGCTGCTGACAGATGGCGCTAGCCCTGCAAATAAAACTGTGATGACAATTACAAGGAAGTGGGACCAGGTGGGGACTGAAGAAAAGGAGGCTGAGGCACAGGAGGATGGGTAAATGGCTGGTTGAGAGGGAGACCAAAAGGAGAGAAGAACTGTGGTGCTTACTGCCCAGCATATGCAGCTGGCTGTGGCCACTTGATTCTCCCTGTAGAGGGGCTTTGTGATTGTTGGAGTGGGAAGGAGTTCACTTAGTATGGTGTGTTTGTGTGTGAGAGAGGGTGGTAATGTGTGGTCTGTGCATGGGTATGGAAGAGAGGGGGCATATGTATACATGTGTGTCTGGGAGGCTGGGATGTGTGCTCTGTGTGTGTGTGTGTTTGTGAAAGAGAGAGAAGGAGTGTACCAGAAGTAGGTTCCTTGATGGGGGGTAGAGGAAAGTGGAGTGTACCAAGTTAGACCAGAACAATGTAGTAGTAAGATTTATGATAGGGATGAGTGGGAAGTAGGGATGGCGGAGAAATGTGATTCAGTTTGCATTCGAAACTGAATCTATCAAATCTGCACTTTCTGAAACAACACAAGAGCCAAAACACAGCTATCATTCAAAATTCATACTTTGTTTGGAAGTTTGCCAACCAAATACTGCAATATTTTAAAAAATGCATACATTGGTGACAGCATGCATAAAAATGAATACATGAGTGAAAATAATATACCAAAATGTATTATATAATGAGAAATTGCTTGCAAAAATGTGTCCATTAGTCAAAACTGCCTACAATAATATGTTTATTAGTAGAAATTCACATTAAAATGCTGTTGGAATTCCATGAAGGTTTTTTTTTTTAAAAATTGCAAATTGCTGCAGAAATGTGGAGAAGTGAATTTAAGACTGGAAAACTGAGAAATGGAGAGAACTGAAATTGACAGATCTTTTCATCCCTAGTAGGAAGTTGGGTGTACCAGAAGGGCAGGGGGAAGGAAGATGTAAAGAAATAGTACGGTGCACCAAGGATACAAAATCCTGGTGAGGAGGACTAATGGGTGTGTGCCTAAGGGGAAATTGGAAGGAGGTGTCTCAAATAGCATGGAAATGGTGGGATGGATTTAATCAGTGGGGGTGCCAAAGGGAGGAGAGAAAGAAAAGGAAAATGGACTGTACGGAGAAGATCAGTTACGACGCAGAAAAAACACAGTGGAGGAGGGAAAGGCATTTTGCACATGTTCGTTGAAGACTCTTTTGCATGCAGGGAGCCTTGCAAGGTGTCGTGGGAGGGGGTTGATGAGCTGAGTAAGCAGGGACTCTCTCCTATTATTAAATATCATGAACTTAAACAGTTATTTCAAGGAGTTGTGTACTCCATAATTCTTTACTGAGGACTACTTTCACATTTAAATTGCATTCTATTCATTTACAATGATTACAGAATAGATAGGATATGAAGCTATGTTCTTTTAACTTCACAACTGTGTTAATTTTTTTAAGTTTTACATTAAACTAGCAATTTGGGATCTAATTGAAATGAATTATGAAGAAGCACAATGCAGACCTGAATTAGCTCTTTAAGCATAAAAAACCATTTTCATGCTCACAGTACGAAATCAGCAGGTGATATTGTTATCAAATGGCATGGTTTCACCTCTTTCCTTTTTAAAAAAAAATTACTGCATGGGTATTGTCCACAGAATTAGAACCTATTTTTCCAGTCTAGGTGCCAATTTCATAAAAAGGACCGATGCAATTAGCCCCCAGTGCTACCCACTTGCCATTCATGGAAAAGCAGCCCCAAGACGGCTAAGCTGACATTTAAAGGGTTCCCAGCTGATGTTGAGCAGCTTGGAGTTTACACAGAGATCAGTATATATTTCCAGGATGAATTAAGAACAGAACTTATGTTGTAATTGCTACAGAATATTGAACGCAGAGATGGGTTATAGACATTTATCAACAAACCTGGTTGTATTTTTCTTGGGGCAATACAGATGATCCTTTGTACTGCAGAGACTGAAGCTGGAGTTTGATAGTGTAATTAGAAAAGCTATCCACATTGAAGTTACTGGCATTTCTGGAGGCTTCTTCATAGAACTGTGACCATCTGAGGCCCACTTCATTCTGAAAAAGATTCGTTTGAATTCTGAATTATATTTTTTGCAAGAAAATGCAACGCACCTAGAACGTTGGAACAAATGAAAGATCATAGCTCAGTGGTAGAGCATCTCATTTGCATTCAAAGGTCCCAGGTTCAATGCCCGATATCTCCAGGTTGGGCTGTGAAAGACCCTTTGCCTGAAATTCTGGAGAGCAGCTTCCAGTCAGTGTAGACAATATTGACATAAATGGAATGGTCTGACTAAGTATAAAGCAGCTTCCTATGTTCCCATCTTTTGGTCTCAGCCAGCCGGGCTGTTCATATGAAACGTATAGATTTCACTAACCACAGGGATAAGCAGTGTGATGGCCAAGTTTGTGTATGATGCCCAGTCATTCAGGATGGTGAACACGCAAGGTAACTGTGAAGCACTCCAAAAGGTATCTCCCCAAACTGGGCAAATGGGTGGGTTGGTGGGACAACAAATGAGGTTCAGCCTAAGTAAGTGTGAAGTGATGCACACTGGGCAAAACGTTCTAACTACACAGGGGATGACTAACCAAGAAAGAGATTTTGAAGTTGTAGGTAGTGTTATGCTCACCCAATGTTCTGAGCTTTGAGAATTCCAGCACTTACTCGGGGTTCCTTCGAATGAGGTCCCAGGAGGCTTACGGCATTTTATAGTATTTGCTATAATACTATACTATTTACAAATATACAGGTTGAATATAGGTGGGGTTCACTGCTTAAACAGCCCAATAGTTGTCCCAAAAGTTCACTGTTCCCCTGTTAGATTTCTAGGGAGGAGTCCAGGCAGAGCTTCAAACGGTCTTTCTCTGTGCTTTTCCCCAAACTGCTGTTCCTTCACACACACCAAATGAATGACATTACCCCAGCAGGGAGGGGAAAGTTAAGCCCCCTTCCCAAGAAAAGCTTCCATTGGTGCCAGTTGGGGAATCATATTTGTGGTGGGCAAGAGGGGCTAAGGAGGAGGAAGCTGACAGCCAGGGCCACCCCCCTGGACTTGTGGTAAGCAAAGAAAAGGCAGGCAGGTGGGAGCTAACTGAGGGTAGACTGAGGTTTGTGGGGCAGTGCATCCTAATGGATCAGCTTCCAGTGATGGCAAGTGAGACTAGAACTAAACCAAAGGACTGAAGTACAAGTAAGGTCTGCATTTGTGAGGGCTGTTGTGTTACTGCTCTTTTCTTAATCTACTGCTGTCTCTGGTATTACTAAACAGGATTGCTTTCTGGGCTGTGCTGTACTTTGTTCCTGATGGGATTATAAAATACGCCTTTCTTATTCCTGTCCTTGGCCTCCTCTTTGAACTCACTTTGCACCTTCCTCTCAGTCCCATCTAAAACTGCTGGTTAGGCTAATATTTCTACCTATATTATATTTTTGTAAATAATACGTGTGTGCCTTCACAGAAGCATTCACAGGTAGTGTGACACTTACAGGCAAGGTAAGCAAGGTGAGGCAAACGTGATGAGTGCTGATGACAGAAAGAGCCAAGTAGAAAGAGGGAGGTACTGAGGCATGCTCAACATCTTAAGATCTGCAGGACTCCAAAGTCTTAAAAAAAAAATACACACAAAAACATGTAGATTTCTGGTGTCCCCCTCCCCAGTATGCTATAGTGGTGTCTCACCTCAACTGAGCTATATTTTACCCCAGGATTCTTGGCCTAATTTCATGTGGATGGCAAGGAGGATGGAGAGAGAACTGGTGCTCTATCCACTTTTGGATCTGGCACTGCCCATGACTGGTTCTGCCCCTGTCCACTGCTGGCATGCAGAACACAACAGATTGCCCTTGAGGAAATGCGGCTATTGACAGAAGAAAGGTTCCACACCCAGTGGAGACTGATGGATCTGATGTCAGTAACTGCACAGTTGCTTGCAAGTTTGGACTAAAACCCGGAGTGGATTCCACTATCCCACTGACATGGAGCCACCAGTCTCCACTGTGACCCCATCCCTGTTTCATCACTATCCTGAAGAAACGGTTTTTATCTTATAAGAATCTATCTTCATGATGTTGCAATTACCATGTCCTTTTGATTGTGCTATGACTCATACCACCTTCCATATAATATTAAGAAACGTAAAAGATCCACTAAAGACAATTAAAGTTATTATGAAATCAAGCATAAGTAAAATACGTAACTGTTCAAAGTGGCAAATTCTATGTGTGATATTCATTCACATCATTTTAAAGGTTCAAGGTCTAACTGGTATATTATAAACCAATGTACATATCACATTTTCCAGGTGTACATTAGAGATAATTTCCATAACCAATAAAGGGGGACATGGGGAGATGTTCCAGCAGCTGGGCCAACAGCTGAAGCACAAATATATGATTCACTGAGCAGAACAGCACAAAATCAGTGGCTACTATCAATGCTACCAATGGCTACTGGCCACAATGGCCTGGTAACCAAGAGGTCTTCTGTATCGTTAAAAGTTGTGCAGGGGGAAGGGAGAATTTCACCTTGTGGTTTTTCCCATTACGGTGTTGCAAGGAAACCTGCACTTGGGTGAATTTTCTCTTCTCTTAAAGATACAGAATCATTCTCAGGCCCTGAACCTAGCAACCCTGGTTCATAAACTGTGGCACAAATTAAGCAAAATTGATGTAGCAAAAGAAGATAAAAGAAAAGTGGTTGGGGAAGGAATTGTGTTTGATTTACGAGAGGGTTCTCATCATTATACATATTTATATACTTATGGCATGTAAACCCTGCCATTTGACCAAACAGCCTCAATATGGCTTCTATGACAGATTATAGATTAATTGGTTCCACCTATACGGTGGCAATAGGTTAAGATATAGCCAACACTGCTGCTTACTGAAAATAGATACCTAAAGGAATTTGCTTAAAACTTGTGGTGACCAACTTCAAAAGATTCTAAAAAAATTCCAAGAATAAGGGATGTTAGGCATGCACCCCAACAAAAGTTATTTATGACACTTTCCCACTGAAAGTTGTGGAATGAGACTAATTTTACAACTAATGACTCATGACTAACTTCAACCTTATTTGATTTAGTGGACTTACCTGTGCTTGACTGCTGCTGTGGTTGCAACTTGAGATTTGCCATTAGAAGATGAAAGGAAATTACGGCTGAGGTTTTATTTATTTATTTAATTTAAAATATTTCTATCCTGCCCTTCTACCCTACAACGGGGCACTCAAGGTGGCTTCTCGTAGTTTGAGTAATAAGTCAATAATGAGTAATAAGTCACACTATTCTGGAAAATAATACAGTTCTCCCTAATGAGCTACTTTAGGCTACTTCAGGAAAATATTCATTCTTGTTGTCGATTTTTGAGTTGGGCTTCATTCTGATTTCATTAAAGTTACAAAATGGCCATCATGCTGGTAAAGTACTGGATCAGTATATAATGTTTAAACCCACTCCCAAATGATGCTTAGTTCTTCATTTCATTCACAATTCCAACTCATTTCTAGTATTTTGTTTTATTTTCCCAGTGCCTATATTTATTTCCTAAACTTAAGAGCAAACACTAGTCAAAGGTACCTACCATCTTTTTGGCATTCTCATCCGTGATGTTGGTGTTATAATTCCATGAAGCAAGTGAATTTTCATAAGATAGGTCCTCTGCACGGGCATTAAATTGTGTCAAAAAATCTATAGCCTGTTGGGTCACATCCTGCGCCACAGCAAAATGAGCCAACCTCCAGATAAGACAGAGATGAACCAACATATTTCCACTTGGGCCAAGAAATACCAGAAGAATGATGTTCTTTCAAGAAGGCTTCCTTGTTAGTACTTGTCTCATTAGCCTTTGTAGTTGTTTGGCTAAGGGAAAAGAGGCAGAATTTTATTTACTGGGCATTTTATAGTTTTAATCTAGCAAAAGGACAGAATCTTGAATAGGTGTGTGGGGTTTTTTTTTAATTAAGTAAGCAAAAGTGAATAATTAACTTTGGAGAAACATACAATTACCTGTAGTGTTTTATGGCTTTCTTTTTAAAGGTTTTATAGTTAATATTTCCCCAACATCCTGTCAATGATAACAGCTAGTTATCATCTGTACTGTCAGATTTTCTGAGCTGAGAACTTGAGAATGGAGGAGATGGATGAGCATACAGCCAAAGATTTGACAGGCTCCATCTAATAAATAGACCTCAGCATTCCTCATCACAGTGCTGTCAGCTATGAGACTTCTTCCAACTTGTCCTCTCATCCTCCACCTCCTTTTTCTCTTCCCTCTGTTCCTCTAGAACAGGAGTGGGGAACCTTAGGCCCCAGGTGGCCACATGCAGCCCTCCAAGCCTCTCTACATGGCTCTCAGGACTGTCCCCAGGCCACAACTCCTTCCTTGGCTACACCCCTCTGTGACCCTACTCTTCATCCTCAAGCGTTTGTGCCTTGCAGGAATGTATCCTTGAAGTGTGAAAATGTCTTGTCCTTGTCTGGATGGAGGCGTGGGGGGGGGAGAAAGAGAGAGTGTAAACACCTTTGACTATTCCATGGAATACAGCCTACTGCACAATGGTAAAAGTCACATACATTGGTCTGCCCCCGTTTTGCCTCTTGCCCCACCTACCATTGGTACATAGCCCCCAGAAGGTTGCCCATGAGGGAATGTGGCCATAGGACTGAAAAAGTTTCCCCACCCCTGCTCTAGATCACTTCCTCTTCCAACACTGCTTCCTTTGGCCTGCTGAGACTAGAGTTTGGAAAAGTTACTTTTTTTGAACTACAACTCCCATCAGCCCAATCCAGTGGCCATGCTGGCTAGGGCTGATGGGAGTTGTAGTTCAAAAAAGTAACTTTTCCAGGCTCTGGCTGAAACCCCTGACTCAAACTTTCCTGGGCCACTGCTTTTCTTTTGCTCTTCTCTAGAATAAAAGCATCTTAAAACCTTCTGCCTGCCCTACCCATTTGGGGCATTAGAGCTATTCACCTTATCACTGCCAGTGCTTTGTCATCACTACCACAACAGGGGTGGGGAACCTGTGGCCTTTCAATATTGCTGGACTCCCAAGTTGCATCAGTCCCAGCTAGGGATGGATGAGAATCTCGAGTCAGTTTGCATTTCAAGCCAAATATATCAAATATTCCGAAACAATACGAGGAACAAAACACAGCCATCCGTTGAAATTCTCACTCGATTCAGATTTTGCAATGCAATTCGCCAGCCCACCAATGTTTACAAAAATGCATATGTTAGGAGAAAAATGTGCATAATAATTAATGTATGAGTGAAAATAACATACAAAAATGCATTATATGATGAGAAATTGCTTGCAAAAATGTTTGCATGAGTGAAAACTGCCTACAAAAATGTGTTTATTAGCAGAAATACACACTAAAATGCTGGAGAATTTTCATGAGGATTTTTCTTTTTAAAAAAAATCTAATTGCTGCAGAAATGTGGAGAACAGAATTAAAGATTGGAAAAACTAGAAAATGAGAGGACTGAAAATGACAGATTTTTCCATCCCTAATCCCAGCCAGCATGGTCAATGGCCAAAGAGTCACAGTCCAGCAACATCTGGACGGCCACAGGTTCTCTTTCCCTGCTATACCAAATTACCTCAGAATGAGCCCCATTGAACTCAATGAGGCATATGTCTGAGTAAACACATTTATTTATTTATTACATTTATATACCATCCCATGACAGCCAGTGTGGTGTAGTGGTTAAGGTGTTGGACTATGACCTGGGAGACCAGGGTTTGAATCCCCACACAGCCATGAAGCTCACTGGGTGAACTTGGGCCAGTCTCTGCCTCTCAGTCTCAGAGGAAGACAACGTTAAACTCCCTCTGAATACTGCTTACCATGAAAACCCTATTCATACGGTCGCCATAAGTGGGAATCGAGTTGAAGGCAGCCCATTTCCATTTTCATACCGCCCCATAACCGAAGCTCTCTGGGCTGTTTACAGCAATTAAAAACAATAAAACAAATATACAAATTTTAAAACACAAAACACAATTTAAAAACACAACTTAAAAAATTAAAAACAATTAGTTACTGTAAACCGCACAGAGAGCGTTGGCTATGGGGCGGTATACAAATCCAATAAATAAATAAATTTAAAAACACATACTAAAATGTCTGGGAGAAGAGGAAAGTCTTGACCTGGCGCCGAAAAGATAACAGTGTTGGCGCCAGGCGCACCTCGTCACAAACGTCATTCCATAATTTGGGGGCCACCACTGAGAAGGCCCTCTCCCTTGTTGACAGCCTCCCAGCTTCCCTCCGAGTAGACACCCGGAGGAGGGCCTTAGATGTTGAGCGTAGTGTACGGGGGGGTTCATGTCGGGAGAGGCGGTCCATCAGGTATTGTGGTCCTAAGCCGTGTAAGGCATTATAGGTTAAAACTAGCACCTTGAATCGAGCTTGGAAACATACAGACAGCCAATGCAAGCGGGCCAGAATCGGTTTTGTATGTTTGAACCGTCTGGTCCCTGTTACCAATCTGGCTGCTGCATTTTGCACAAGCTACAGCTTCTGAACCGTCTTCAAAGGCAGCCCCACATACAGCGCATTGCAGTAATCTAATTTGGAGGTTACCGGAGCATGGACAACTGAAGACATGTTATTTCTGTCCAGATAGGGGCGTAGCTGGGCCACCAACCGAAGTTGGTAGAAGGCACTTCGTGCCGAGGCTACCTGAGCCTCAAGTGACAGAGATGGTTCTAGGAGAACCCCCAAGCTACGAACTTGCTCCTTCAGGGGGAGTGCAACCCCATCCAGGACAGGTTGAACATCCACCATCTGGTCAGAAGAACCACCCACTAGCAGCATCTAAGTCTTGTCTGGATTGAGCCATGCACTGGTTCAGCACATTGACAGCCTCACCCGAAGAAGATGAAAAGGAGAAATAGAGCTGTGTGTCATCAGCATACTGATGGCAACACACTCCAAAGCTCCGGATGACTGGACCCAACGGTTTCATGTAGATGTTGAACAGCATGGAGGACAGAACCTCATACTGGAGAGTCCAGGCTGCTGAGCAATGTTCCCCAAGCACCACCTTCTTTCCGTGCCAAAACCAGGCCTGAAACCTGACTGAAATGAATTCAGATAATTGGTCTCATCCAAGAGTGTCTGGAACTGGCCTGCCACCACTCGTTCAAGAACCTTGCCCAGGAATGGAACATTTGCTACAGGCCTATAGTTATTAAGATTTTCTGGGTCCAGGGAGGGTCTCTTCAGGAGTGGTCTCACTACCGCCTCTTTCAGGCAGCCAGGGACCACCCCCTCTTGCAGAGAAGCATTAATCACTTCCCTGGCCCAGCCGGCTGTTCCATCCCTGCTAGCTTTTATTAGCCAAGAAGGGCAAGGATCCAGCACAGAAGTGGTTGCACGAACCTGTCCAAGCATCTTGTCAACGTCCTCAAGCTGCACCAACTGAAAGTCATCCAAGAAATCGGGACAAGGTTGTGCTCTGGATACCCCGCTTGATTCACCTGCTATAACACTGGAGTCTAAGTCCTGGCAGATGCTAAAGATTTTATCCTGGAAGTGCCTAGCAAATTCATTACAGAGGGCCTCAGACGGTTCTACCATGTCCTTGGGGCCAACGTGTAATAGCCCCCAGACAATTCGGAAGAGCTCTGCTGGGCGGCAGATTGATGATTTGATAGTGGCAGCAAAATATTGTGGTTTTTTTGCTGCCCTCACTGCCCCTAAATACAGCTTACCGTAGGCACTTACCAGTGTGTAACTGCATCCACCAGGAGTTCATCTCCATCTGCACTAAAGCCGTCTCCTATATTGTTTCATTGCTCTCAGCTCTGGAGTATACCATGGAGCCGTACGAGCTCTACACAGGAGAGGGCACTCAGGAGCAATCGTGTCAACCGCCCAGGTTATTTCTGTATTCCACAGTTCAACCAGGGTTTCGACAAGAGCGCCAGCCCTATCAGCCGGAAAACTCCCCAGAGCCCTTTGGAAACCATCTGGATCCATTAGTCTCTGGGGGCGGACCAGCTTAATAGGTCCCTCACCATTGCAGAGGGGAAAAGCCGCTGTAAGTCTAAACTTCAGCAAGCAGTGATCTGTCCATCACAGAGGGACTGATGTAAGGCCCCCCACATTCAGATTACCACCTCCATGTCCAGTTGCAAAAACCAAGTCTACAGTATGCCCTGCTACATGTGGTGGGCCAATGGCATGTTGGGACAGTCCCATGGTTGTCATGGAAACCATGAAATCCTGAGCTGCCCCAGATAAGGCAGCCTCGGCATGGATGTTGACATTCTCCAGAACCAACAGTCTGGGGGATCTCAACAGTACAATCAAGACCACCTCTGTCACCTCAGCTAGGGAGTCTGTTGGGCAGCGGGGTGGGTGGTACACTAACAGAATCCCCAGTCTGTCCTGCTGACCCAACACAAGGTGCAAACACTCCAGACCAGTAGTCACATGGACAGGGTGCTTGCAGAGGGGGATGGAGCTCCTATAGACCACAGCAACGCCCCTCCTCGACCCTCAGGTCTACCCTGATGCTGGACCAGGTACCCTGGCGGACATAGCTGGGAGAGACTGACTCCACCCTGCTCACCCACCCAGGTCTCAGTTATACATGCCAGATCAGCTGCCTCATCCATAATTAAATCGTGAATGAGGGAGATCTTATTATGCACCTATCCGGCATTTAGGAGCAGCATCCGGAAGTCTGAGAGCTGGCTGATAGGGCAACCAACAAATCTGTGGGTGTGGGGAAGACCGGAACAAGGCACAGCCATTAACTGCCTGGGCAGCGTTCCCCTTACCTGGCAAGTCCTCCTCAGAACACCATATCTCCCTCTACTCGTCACTACACTAATTGGGACCTTCTCAAGTCTCCCCTCTTGGTTCTTTCTCCCAGGCACACAACTCAAGATCTGCCAGTCCCACAAAAAACCAGGAAATCTACAAAGCACGAGCCACCTCAGCCAGCCAGCTTATGTATCCCCTCCAGGGAAGGGACAGGTGGACAAAATCAGCAACAGCTGGCTGAGTACCTGGGAACCTGGTCCTGCATGGTGTGGCAACCTACAGCACAGAAGTCCAACAGGGAGAGCGCAGTGGTGGTAGCCAAGCAGCAGCAAGCAAGCAGGCAGGCAGACAGCCACAGCAGATGGCTCTCCCTCTTCCCTGGGCAATGGTAGTCCCCTTCTTCCTGCAGGCACTGAGGGATTGCACTTATAATTGCAGTTCTTGCCCACCAGAAGTTTCTGACTGAACTTATTTTCAGCAGAACAAGCAGCAGGGCATCAGTGAGAGCTGTTACCTGGCAATCACCAGCAATGGAAAACATGCCTCAATCATGGGCTGAGTGAGTTCTAGCTGATCAGCCCCACTCCCTTGCCGCAGAGGACATCAGTGGAACTGTTGCCTGGCAACTGCCAACTGACAGGAAGGGAAGGCATGTCTCCCTCATGGGCTAAGTGATATCCAACTACTCAGCCCTATTCTGGGCGCTGTTGCCTCGTAGGTGGAGGCCAAAGGGCAACATCAGGAGAGACCAAGGACAAGGGCAGAAAATGCCTCCTCAATAATCCTGGCACCATAGGGACACCATGTTATATCAAGCCTGGTATGAGAACAGAATGTGACTTTTTCTTTGAGAAGCTTTTGTAAGCTGCTTTTCTGACAGCTAAAAAGCAGGATATAAGTATTTTAAATAAATAATAAAAGGGTAGAGCAGTGAAATGCAGGCCAGATATAATTCTCATTTGCTATTTGTGGTCCCCCAAAACTTGACTAGGACACTTAAATCAAGCAGGACTTGCCAAGACATTTTGTTCCTAAGGTGGAACCGCAAATGGTAACTCCCCCCCAACCCCCATCCAATTTGCTGACTGCCCTTTTGTACTACTCCAGATCAACTCTGCCAAATGGGAGGGCCAGCTGAATTAAAACCAGTGATTGGGACAGGCAATAGAAGACTTTTTGCTTTGTATATTCCATGATAATATACTAACACAAAACCTCTGTCCATTCTTTTCTATTTGTGTAATATAACAGCGCTAAGCAGAAAAACATGTCAAGCCCTCTTAAGGAGTCTGTCTGCTGGAAAGTTGCTTAGAGATGAGTTAGTGATTGACCACTTACATTTAACATCAATCCACATCACATAAAATATTCTGAGTGGGTTAATTAAAAGACAAGGTGTTGGTCAGTGCAAACATTCCATGTAAGTACTCATTAAGAATTTGCTAAGATCACAACTAAGGGGCACTTGTGTGATGTGGTGGAAATTTGTGACACCACCTTTAAGATTATTCTTTCCCAGGAAATTAGTGCACACGAGACTTCCAGACAGAAAGCTAGCTTTTATTACTTACGTAAGGAGACAGCGATCACACAAGCATGTCTGCCAGAACAGACATTAGCACAGTCTTATATACCCCAGTGACTTTTAATGACATGTGATCCCATACAGCAAACAGAATTCTTAGCTGCGACGTGCTCTGCGAAGGATGCGTAGTAATTCCCTGCAGACAGTTAGATACAGGCGAGACATTTGAAACAGTTCATAACTCTTCCCACACACCACTCTTATCTCTACGTGCTAGTACACACTCCCATCATGACAGTAAAGTGGAAAATTCCACTTCAGTCCCTCCTTTGGACATGTCAAAAACGTCCACCTGCATCAGTCACATGATGGCGCTTTCAGTATCCGCCTTAGCTTGTTTCATCTCCAGATACATTTGCCTCACTTCTGCCTTTGTCATTCGTTCAGTTCCTTTCTGCAATATTTGTCCTACTGTCCCAAAAATAATTGGCAAACAATTCATTATACAACAAAAACAAACCAGCAATTAAAACAATACACCCTAAAATTACTACACCTTTAAGTACTACACCTTTAACCAACAACTGCTGACATCTGAAAGCTAGCCCCAAATGTCTATGCCACCTGGATCACTGCTGATGCTGGGCAGATGTTGAACTTGCTGATGAATTATGCTCAGGTTTAATTCCACTTGCCCTGATTTATTTATATAGGTGTAACAGCTGGTGTTAACAAGGGCACATACTCCTCTTTGGAAAAATGTCAATTGGTCCAAAACCATACGGTTCTGGGCCACCACCTGAGCCAGGGAATTTACTTCCACCTGGAGATTCAATAAGGCCAATATGATGGCATTTTCAGTTTGCTCTACTACAGCAGATATGTGTTGTTGTTTTTAACCTTCTCAAGCTGCCCCATCCCAATTCCAGGAATAATTGCACAGATGGCCTTTCTCCACCATGTGTCGTTTTCAGTGCCGATTATTGTGTCATGGGTCTCTCGCGTAAAGCGATGGTGGAGCCCTAGATTCTGGGGGGCATGATGCAGTGAGATATTTGTGATGACCTGAAGGGTAGGCATCCTCCACCCTATTGAACAAGTTCCTCCAGCATTGAGGGGCAGGACCTCGTAGGCTTTCTCTCCACACAACCAATATAACCCTTCAGTACTTAAGGCAGGATTCCAAAACCTTCGTATCTGCATCCTTAAGAGAAGTGAGGTAATGTCATATCCATAGGTTTTGAAATGGTTTTCATAAAGTTGAGTATAATTGACAGTAAAATGTTTACAATTGGCCTTCACCTCAGAATACCAGGTCATGTTGGCTTGACTGGGCCCCCAAATTTCAGAGTTTTGGCACAGCCAGCTGAGATGCATGGCAGAAAGGATAGTATCAGGAACCACCTGCCTTTGGATAAGATTACAGGTGAGGTTAGTAAAGGAACCGTTCAGTGTATCTGCATTAGCTTTGAAATATATAGTTTGATTAGCATTAAGGCTAACCACATGAGTCCATATAACAGCTTTAGTTCCGTTAAGCAAGAGGTGATATTTCCAATAGCCTTATTTTTACCCTTATAATTCAGGAAGCCATCAGTTAAGTTGAAGCTCAGATTCTGAATCTGACCTAGCCAATTAATGCTATTTAGTGTGACACATATGGGAAACTCATCCTCAGGGAGTATCTTGATTGGCCAGCCCCATGAGGGGCCAAAGTTCCCCCAAGGTCTATCCATCGGTTTTCCTCCCTTTGTATAAGCAGAGATTACATTGGATACCATTCTGGTAACATTCCCTGTTTTCCAAATCTCAAAGCGTGCTGGGATATCATAGAAATCCAGGAGCCCTTGTTACTTATGATGCAAATGTTGGCATATAGTCAGGGGATGGGATCCCCAATTTGCCTCCCAAATTTTCTGAGGGTGTGTGACAGGGAAGTAACCAACTATATCCATGTCTCAATGATTGTGGGGCTATGATATTTAATCCTAGCTCCCATAGCGCAGTTTCTGAAGGACCAATGTCTCCAGGGGGTGTTCAGATACCTGAGCCCATTCAGCAAGCTCCAAGGTCAGTGCCTTAGGTTGCCCGAAAGAGCGACACCACACCTCAGCGTCCTTACATTGGGAGTCTATTTGGCTTGCTCATCCCGGGAGCAGTCTTTGGTTCTGTTGTCAATCTTCTCCCAATGACCTGTCACGGGGTCCTTACGAAGATGAAGCTGTGGAATGGTAAACCTGGGGAACTCATACAGTCTGGAGCTCACAGGGGTCCTGCACATTTGCAGTGGGAGGCGTGGATCCACGTCTTCCTCTCAGCAACTCAGATCACCGTTGTGGTCACTAGGAGTATCTGGAAAGGCCCATTCCAACGAGGTGCTAGGCAATGTTTCCTCCAAAACTCACGAATCAGGATCCACTCCCCCGATTGTAGATTGTGTTTAGGCTCCTCTCCAGGGTCCTTCTGGGCAGCTTCCACTCGCTTTTAAGCCTTAAGAGAAACAGAGAAAATTACAAAATATTTTAACAAATCCTCCTGTCCTTCGGCCACTGACTCCAAAGCGAAGGGGTCAGATTTTTGGTGTATTTTCATGGGGCGGCCAAATAGTATTTCATAGGGGGTTAGACCATGCTTTCGATTTGAAGAGGATCGAAGATTCATGAGAGCTATAGGCAGTACTTCTGGCCAGGGAAGGCCAGAATCATGATAAGGGGTAAGTAAATTCCAATCTATACCCAACATCCGGCTTAGTTTTTGAATTATTTGGGCCACAAAAGTGCGGCCCCTGATCAGAATCTATTTCCATAGGAAAGCCAAAACGAGGTAAGACATGCTGTATCAGAGTCTTTGCTACTGTAATGACATCTGCCTTACATGTACAGGAAGCTTCAATCCATCCTGAAAAATAGTACATCATAACCAGGATGGTTATGTGCTCTCGCAGAGTTAGATCTTGAACTCCTCATTCAGTGATTTCAAGATTCCTCACCTGAAAGACTTGGACCAGAAGACTTACCACCAACATTCATGAGAGTTCTGCAATGACAGGTGGAAATCATTCACTCCCTGTGGAAGATGAGGAATGATCTTGAAATTGAGTAGAGTCTAAGCCTAGTCAGAACAAGCAGCAACTTTTCCTTGACCCCAGCATATGCCCAAGCAGAGCTTGGAAAAGTTACTTTTTTAAACTACAGCTTCCATCAGCCCTGGCCAGCATGGCCACTGGATTGGGCTGATGGGAGTTGTAGTTCAAAAAAGTAACTTTTCCAAGCTCTGTAGCAGCCCAAGGCACGTCTATTTCCAGATGCTGAATAACTCAGCCTAAGAAAAATGTCACTGTATTTATGCTCAGTGGGTACTTCTGTGCATTTCTTTTGTTAAGGTTGCATTTGCAATAAAAGCTGAAGTGTGAACTTTAAAGTAACATTTCCACTGCCATATCACCTGAAAACACATAGGCCTAATTTAACATGTTACCTTTTGGTATGCTGGCTGCTTCTCCATATACGTAGAAAGGAAGATTGAGACACCCATGTTAGCTAACTCACTACTGCTTCTGGATACCCAAGACCTCTTCTCTGCTTGGTTACAAAGAAGGGGATAGTGTGGTGGCAGCTACTACAGTTAGACCCCTACAGCAAGGCCTCATAGGCCTACTCTCACTGGTCTACATTAGAAAGTCATTCCAGAAAAGTTCTAAGTGTAACAAGAGCGTGATGTCACTGATTCAGAGCTTGGAAATTACTTTTTTGAACTACAACTCCCATCAGCCCAATCCAGTGGCCATGCTGGCTGGGGATAATGGGAGTTGTAGTTTTAAAAAGTAACTTTTCCAAGCTCTGCACTGATTTGGGTTCATGACAGAACCCCCACGGTGAAAGAACTATGCCTGCTTTACCGTTCTTGAAAGTAAAATCCTTTGATACTTTTATTTAATAGTGCATTTTATCATTCATTGTTTTAAAAAGCTACATCACAGGATGTATGGAAGAGACAAATTTTACCCAAGGGGTTTAAAGTCTGAAAAGACATAGTACACACAGGATTATGAAGGAACAGAGATTGTGTGAGAAGCATATTGTTTGGGAACGTCACATATACAGGGCAATTTCGATGCAAGTTTTTTGTGCATATATTATTTTTAAGAAATGGAGATTGATGTTGGGTGGAACACATTTATGGATGAATATATGCAAAAGTGATAGGGACCAGGAACAGACTGATCCATCTGTCTCTACTAATAAGACTTCTGCTGCAAAATGACCTTTGTCCTCAAATCTCTGGATACATCCAAAGGACATTAAACATTGGAAGTTATGTTTGCTCTTTCCATGAACCTTTTGATGAGAATTGAATTTGGGGTGTGTACTTATGAGCACGCTTATCAAGGGAATTGCCAAAGGAAAACAAGCAAAGTACATAAGTTTCTTCTCTCCTTGTTCTTTGATAATCAGCATTAATTGCTAGATAAAACAGGGACAGAGTCTCAAAGAGGGGCCTGAGAGAAATGGAGGCAGTTCATAAGGGGGTGAACCGTTCGTCATCTGCTGCTATGTAGACTCCATTAATCTGGCCAGCTTTGAAATCCAAGGTATCACAAGGAATTCCATTTTCCACTGCAATGGCTGTTTCACATTTATCTTCTAAACCTTCTGTTTCTTCAGGCTCCTTATTGTGTCTGAAAAGAGAAATTAATTGTCATCAAGATGCATGACCTGAGAAACATGAAATAAATATAATTTCAACCTACCTAAACTCAGTTTAGAACCAAACTAGAAATGACAGGCTAACAAAAAATCCATGATATAGCTCTTTCTGGACCATACTACTTCAGAAAACAGACTAGAGGTAGTGCTGGTGACCCATTAAAAAAAATCAGTCCAATCCAAATTCTGTACATATAAAATTGGTGGACTGGGAGGACGACTAGGACCCTTCTTCCTGAGCATGCTGATTTTCCACATATAAAGATGCTGTAAATATGCAGTCTTCCATTGGCACTTTGCATGGTGAAGTCCAGAAAGGAATATAGTACACAATAGTTCTGAATATGTGGTTCAGAACCTACAGTGTGGTGGAAGAGATGTAAGGCTTGTACAATGCAGAAAAAAATATTAAAAGCCAACTGCAAGAAGGAAATTAAAGGACTGTTTGAAGGACAAATTTCTCCGCTTCTGACTTGAACTATCAATGAGTGAAAGAAAAACAAAGGAAAAACACTAAGGCTGCAATGTTTAGTCAATTAACAGGATAGCTCAAAGGTCAGGGATGATGGGAGGTGGGAGTCCAACAACTTTGTCAGTTCATTTCTGGGCCCAATTCAATGTGCTCACATTAAAGTCCTAAATGACTTTGGCCCCACATATCTCAAAGACTACCTCCTTTCCTACAGACCCTCGTGGGTGAGAAGATTGGCAGAGGGGGCTCTCTTGATCATTCTGCCAGCCTCTGAAATTCAGGGGATTGAGGCCCAGGAAAGGGCATTATCTATAGCACTGGCAGACTAAGCTGTGGAATTCCCTTCTCACAGAGGTGTGTCTGGTGCCTGCCTTGTATAGCTTTTGTCACATGTTGAAGATGCACCTCTTTACTCTGGCCTCACCCCATTCTTCTGATTGTAAATTATTTTAACTGATTTTAATCTTGTATGTTTTTATTGCTATAACCTATCCTGGGAGCTTATGGTGAAGAGCAGGTAAGAAATGCATAAATAACAACTGCAACAACAATCCAATAAATAATAACTTCTCATCCCTGATCTAAAGGGTTCTCCAGTTTAGAACTATTATTTTTACTCAAAGCAAATGTATTGTATGTAGATTTAAGTAATTAATTTATTGATTAAAACACACATGATTAACTGTAAGATTTGTTAATTGGGTGACAGCCCCAGAAAATACTTTAAAAGTATAACCCAGCAGTGGACCAGACGGGAGGTGCTCTCCCTCTCCTCCCCACAGTGCCCCATAACAGGAAGCCAAGTAGTGCAGGTGATTGGTAGGTCAGCCAGATGGCAGGCAAATCTAGAGTGTTGCCTGGCTCTGCAAGGAGGAAGAGGAGGACCATCCCACCGTCTCTTCCCTCCCCCAAAGGAACTCCTGGTAAATGGGGACCTTTGGCCTGCTCTGTGAGTACTGTACAAGAGAGACAAACATATCCCTCATGTATTATCTTTACTAATGTAACATAGGACAACTCTTAGCTGAGTACCAGAGGACAAACAAGAATAAGGGACTGTTGCTTTCGTACCCCATATCTGAGTTTCCAGAGGGATTTGCCTGGCCACCATTGGAAGCAGGAAGGTGGGTTAGGTGAACATATGGCCTGATCCAGCAGAACATTGCCCATGTTTAAACAACTGAGATTCTAGCATATTTGTCAACCTCTCATCAATATAAAACTGAGCTTTATTTACAGTTAAAACTTTCTTTCTTGTTTCTGTCACAACACATTCTTTCATTTGTTAATTCTACATATGTCTTTACACAATTTGTTTTCTAGATTAGCCCACCTCTGATACAATTATAGTAAAAGCCTTCCCAAAATGTTACCATTGGTCCACCTTCACTACCAGGAACAAGTTAACAATCTCTGTTCAGGTTATTTCCAGATTGATTTTTGACCTTGGGGACCATGGATTCTTAGACAAAGACCCAACCCATGTCATATATGATGCAGCATTAGCAGCTTAGGGGAGATAACAAACTCAAAGGTCAGCTATAGCACTTTTTCAGCTCCATAATACATACTGTAACAAACTCAGTCAGGACTTGTATAACGGCAATATTAACTGTCATAAAAGTATATTGTTCTATTGCAAATTCTTGGATGGTGAGATTTGCTAAAAATAAATGGCAGGGGGGGCTTCTCCTCACTTGCAACAGACTTTGGACAACCTCATCTTCAGAAGCATTGTCCACTTGACTGCCTTCACTTTCATGTCACCCACAAATGGCCCATGACCATTCATCCATTGATGGCACATCCACATTCACTGCAATCTCCAGTGAGGTGTCCAGTGCAATGTCTGCTGCACCATCATGGCATCAGTTTCAGTTGATGCAGCCTGATGATGTGGACAAGGTGACAATATGGCCAACGTGTTTTCTCAACCTTTGCCCCTCTGGGCTTATTGATGAGGGGGTATGACCAAGTGGATCAGGATGTGCTTAACACATCCTTGTGGAAGGGAGTGGTCCCAGCCATCTTGAAAGAGCCCACCCTGGCTGGACCTACTGGTTTATGACAGCTACTGCCTGGTTGTAAATACCTGCTTTTGGCAGAAGGTGATTGAGAGGATTGTTCCACAACAATTACGAATTCTCTTGGATGAAATTGATTATCTTGACCTATTCCAATTCAGGTTCAGGTGTGGTTATGGAACTGACTCAGCCTTGGTTGCCCTAATGAATTACCTTTATCTTACTTGATCTTTCAGC
Organism: Rhineura floridana; assembly: GCF_030035675.1. NCBI lineage: Eukaryota > Metazoa > Chordata > Lepidosauria > Squamata > Rhineuridae > Rhineura > Rhineura floridana. Next base: position 75,419,432 of record NC_084484.1, read on the forward strand.
AGCTTTTGATACCACTGACTACTGCAGTGGTTCCCAACCTGGGGGCCGGGACCCCCAGGGGGGCCGTGAACAGTAAAGAAATGAATTATTTATTAATTTTTTTAAAAAGTCTTCACTCCTTCTACACTGTCTGCTTTCCACTGCTGCTGCAGATGACGCCTCCCCCTTGCTCCAAACAAGAGGGGAGGCCTTTTGCTAAAGCGCCAGAGCTTCTTTGAGGCGCACTAAGGGCAGGCATCTGCCTATAAAATACATGGCAGATGCCAAAGGAGGCTGAGGGTGGAGCTACCAGGAAGAAGAGGGGATTACTATCAATGATTCCTGTCTCCTTGCACTGCTGCTACTGGCAACACCCTTACTTAGAATGAGAGGAGAGGGCTTTTTGTGAAGCAAAAAGAAGCAAGCCCTGCAAAGAAAGGCTGCTTTCCCCCTTCCTTCCTGGCAGCCAGCCTGCCTCCCTGGGGTCACAAAAAAATTTCAGCTTATAAAGGGGGTCCCGTGCTCATAAAGGTTGGGAACCACTGGACTATTGCATCCTCCTGAACCAGCTCTGTGAAATGAGCACAGGGATCACTGCATTCCGGTCTTATCTCTGGGGTCAGTTTCACAGAATAACATTGGATGATTACCTCCCCTGGTAGCTGTAGTGGAGTTCCACAGGTACTATCTTGTCCCTAATGCTATTTAACAGGTACATGAAGCCACAGGGACATTTGGGGCAAGGAGTTATCAGTATGCTGATGAAACAGCTCTATTTCTCTGCAACACCTGAATGAGGAGAGACCGTACAAGGTCTAGACTAGTGCCTGGACTCGATGGTGGGTTAGATGAGGGCCAAAATCTGATGCCTGGCACAACAGAGGTGCTAGACTTAAACGATTTTCGTATAGATAACATTACGATCTCTCCACTACTATGGTCTGATCATCATCTGATTCGATTTAAATTATCAGCATCATTTTCGTCTCCCAGGATTATGCCTCCTACTAAACTATACCGCCCTAAAAGATTATTAGATCCTGATACGTTTATAACCAAGCTTAAAAATTATACAAGCCCGTCTATGGGAGTGCACATTGATATCGTGACCAACTCATGGAACAATATGATGACTGAGATAGTGGATGCAATAGCTCCTCTCCGTCCACTGAAAACAACCAGATCTAAATCCGCCCCTTGGTTTTCGAGTGATCTTTTGAAAATAAAACGTTCCTATCGATGTCTAGAAAGGCGTTGGCAAAAGACAAAAAGTCCATCTGATCGAATACAAGCAAAGAAATTTGCCAAATTCTACGCCTCAGCCAGACTAACAGCCCAAAGATGTTTTTATTCGACAGCAATTGCCTCACCGGGAAACCAACCAAAAGAACTTTATCACATAGTAAATGGTCTTCTGCATCCGCCTCAATCTGCTTCCCACTCAGTTTATTCCCAGGCCCGTTGCCAGGAATTTGCCACATTCTTTGAGGCAAAGGTTGAACAGATCCAATCTATCTTAGATCATACGGAGGTGACAGACGCAAATACTGTCATATCAGAAACGGTCTGCCCTTCCGTCTTTTCCACTTTCCAACTTGTTCTCCCGGATGACATTCCTCAGTTTCTCAGCAGAATGAATCCAACTACCTGTTTACTTGATCCATGCCCCTCCTGGCTTATAAAAACATCAAAAGCTGAATTGGCAAATTGGCTTAGTATAATTGTTAATTCTTCTTTACAACAAGGCCGCTTACCTGAATGTCTGAAAGAAGCTATTGTTATACCACTATTAAAAAAACCCTCTCTTGATCCCACAGTGCTTAATAATTTCCGACCGGTGTCCAACTTGCCTTTCCTGAGTAAAGTCATCGAAAGATCCGTAGCTACACAGCTACAAACGTTCATTGACACCATCGACTGCTACGACTCCTTACAATCAGGTTTCAGGCCAAATCATGGGACAGAAACAGCCTTAGTCGCATTAATTGACGACCTTCGGCTAGAATTAGATAAGGGTAATCTGTCACTACTAGTTCTATTAGATTTATCAGCCGCTTTCGACACTATCGATCATGACATCTTGCTAGGTCGTCTCTCGGAAATTGGACTTAAAGGCATGACCCTACAGTGGCTCCGCTCCTTCTTAGAAGGCAGACTTCAAAAAGTTGCCCTCGGGGATTACTGTTCAGAACCCTGGCCTTTAAGATATGGCGTTCCACAGGGCTCTGTCCTATCCCCGATGTTATTTAACATTTATATGAGGCCTCTAGGCAAGATCATTCAAAAATTTGGAATTCATTACCATCAGTATGCGGACGATACACAGCTTTATTGCTCTTTTTCACCAAATGACAAAGAGGCTATTCTTCCTCTTAACTTATGTCTCACGGCAATTCAGAATTGGATGACCAGAAACAAATTGAAGTTAAATCCAGAAAAGACAGAGGTCATCCTGATTGGAAAAAGTTCTCCTCAAGAAACTGAATTTTTATCATCACTGAATGGAATACTACTCCCGCTGAAGACTCAAGTCCGTAGCTTGGGCATAATTCTGGACTCAAATTTGACCTCAGAACCTCAAGTTGCGGCTGTCTCAAGAGCTGCATTTGCCAAATTAAAGCTGGTCCGCCAACTGCAACCATTTTTAGGAATGGCTGATCTAAGAAAAGTAACCCAAGCCTTGGTAACTTCGCGGCTGGATTATTGTAATTCCTTGTATGTTGGACTCCCGATTAGATCGCTTTGACTGCTCAAATTGGTACAAAGAGCAGCGGCAAGGATGATCACAAGAACTGGCCCTCGGACCTATACCACGCCTCTTCTATATCATCTACACTGGCTCCCCATAGAACTTCGACACCAGTTTAAGTTACTGGTTCTAACGTTTAAAGCCCTACATGGATTAGCACCGGCGTATTTAGCGAACCGTCTCTTTAAATTTAAAACCCATCGACCCATGAGATCAAGTGCCGAATACACCCTTAGGGTTCCATCAACTTTTACCATCCGCCAAATGGCCGTTAGAAAACAAGCTTTTTCTGTCGCAGCACCTACCTTTTGGAACAATCTACCACTTGAGATACGGCTCTCTCCCTCCCTTATGGACTTCCGTCGTCGGACCAAAACTTTTTTATTTTATCAAGCTTTTAATTGTTAAAGGGAAATGTCTCTGACTTTTTAGTAATTATTGTTATACTTTGTTTGATTCTGTACTAATGAATTATTTTACTTTGTTCACCGCTCTGAATTTGGATTTTCTGAACTAGAGCGGGATATAAATCTGTAAATAAATAAATAAATAATATGGGTGAGATGTTCCCGAGTCTGGATAACTGGTCAGTTCCCTCTTTTGGATAGTTTTGAACAGGTTCATAGTCTAGGAATGCTCCTGGATCCCTCTCTTATCACAAGAGGCCCAGATAACCTCAGTGGCTAGGAATGCCTTTTACCAGCTTTGGTTAGTAAGACAGTTACTATAATTCCTAGACCAGTATAATCTGACCACTGTTGTCTAAATGCGTGTTCTATGTGGGGTTGCCCTTGAGATTGACCCAGAAGTTGCAGCCACAGCAGAATGCATTGGTTTGACTGCCCACTGGGACAGAATATCACCGTGATATTACACCACTGTTGCATTAGCTGCCAATTAACTTGATTTATTTATTTATTTATTGCATTTGTACACCGCCCCATAGCTGAAGCTCTCTGGGCAGTTTACATCAATTAAAAACATTAAAAACAATATACATATTTAAAACACATTTTTAAAAAGCAATTTAAAAACACATGCTAAAATGCCTGGGAGAAGAGGAAAGTCTTGACCTGGTGCCAAAAAGATAAGTGTTGGCGCCAGGTGCACCTCGTCAGGGGATCATTCCATAATTTGGGGGCCACCACTGAGAAGGCCCCCTCCCTTTTTGACAGCCTCCCAGCTTCCATCCAAGTAGGCACCCGGAGGAGGACCTTGGATGTTGAGTGTAGTGTATGGGTGGGTTCATGTCGGGGGAGGCATTCCATCCGGTATTGTGTTCCTAAGCCGTGTAAGGCTTTATAGGTTAAAACCAGCACCTTGAATCGAGCTCAGAAACATACAGGCAGCCAATGCAAGCGGGCCAGAATCGGTTTTATATGTTTGAACCATCTGGTCCCTGTTACCAATCTGGCCACTGCATTTTGCACAAGCTACAGTTTCCAAACCATCTTCAAAGGCAGCCCCACGTAGAGCGCATTGCAGTAATCTAGCTTGGAGATTACCAGAGCATGGACAACTGAAGCCAGGTTATCCCTGCCAGATAGGGGCGTAGCTGGGCCACCAACCGGGGTTGGTAGAAGGCACTCCGTGCCACCAGGGCTTCCTAAGCCCCATCATCATCATCTTGTGTATGGATGGTGTCCTTTTGGCTACATAGGGGTCAGTATTCAGAAACTTGAGATTGCTCTTAGTGTATATAATGTGAAATGTTATTATATGACAAATTGATCACTCACCCCCCGTTAAGAATTTTTCTGTCCTACCAGTCCTACTAGAAAGAAAATAGAATTTCTTCATTTTCCATTTGAGACATTATTGGGCCTTCTCTGTTGCATGATTCTCATGCATGTGTTTTTAAATTGTTTTTAATTTTTTTTAATTGTGTTTTTTAAATTGTTCTTGTGTTTTAAAATATGCATATTTCTTTTTATTGTTCTAACTGCTGTAAACCACTCAGAGAGCTTCGGCTATGGGGCAGTATATAAATGTAATAAATAATAATAGTAATAAGTGACAGAGACGGTTCTAGGAGAACCCCCAAGCTATGAACCTGCTCTTTCAGGAGAAGTGCAACCCCATCCAGGACAGGTTGGACATCCACCATCCGGTCAGAAGAACCACCCACTAGCAGCATCTCAGTCTTGTCTGGATTGAGCCTCAGTTTATTAGCCCCCATCCAGTCCATTGTCGCAGCCAGTCACTGGTTCAGCACATTGACAGCCTCACCTGAAGAAGATGAAAAGGAGAAATAGAGCTGCGTGTCATCAGCATACTGATGGCAACGCACTCCAAAGCTTCAGATGACTGCACCCAACGGTTTCATGTAGATGTTGAACAGCATGGGGGACAGAACTGACCCCTGTGGAACCCCATACTAAAGAGTACAGGGTGCCGAGCAATGTTCTCCAAGCACCACCTTCTGGAGCTGACCCACCAAGTAGGAGCAGAATCACCATCATGCAGTGCCTCCCTCTCCCAACTCAGCCAGTCTTCTCAGAAGGATACCATGGTCAGTGGTATCGAAAGCCGCTGAGAGATCCAGGAGAATCAAGTCACATTCCCCCTGTCTCTCTCCCGACAGAGGTCATCATACAGACCAAGGCTGTTTCTGTGCCAAAACCAGGCCTGAAACCTGACTGAAATGGATCCAGATAATTGGTTTGATCCACAAGTGTCTGGAGCTGGCCTGCCACCACTCGTTCAAGGACCTTGCCCAGGAATGGAACATTTGCTACCGGCCTATAGTTATTAAGATTTTCTGGGTCCGGGAGGGTCTCTTCAGGAGTGGTCTCACTACCGCCTCTTTCAGGTGGCCAGGGACCACCCCCTCTCACAGAGAGGCATTAATCACTTCCCTGGCCCAGCTGTCTGTTCCATCCCTGCCAGCTTCTATTAGCCAAGAAGGGCAAGAATCCAGCATAGAAGTGGTTGCACGAACCTGTCCATGCACCTTGTCAACGTCCTCAAGCTGCACCAACTGAAAGTCATCCAAGAAATCGGGACAAGGCTGTGATTGATTCACCTGCTATAACACTGGAGTCTAAGTCCTGGCGGATGCTAAAGATTTGATCCTGGAAGTGCCTAGCAAATTCATTACAGTGGGCCTCAGATGGTTCTACCATGTCCTTGGGGCCAGCGTGTAATAGCCCCCGGACAATTCTGAAGAGCTCAAGGTACTGGTACTGATGTACAAAGCCCTATAAAGCTTGGGACCAGGGACCTAAGTGATTTTCTTATCCCTTAATACTGTATACCCAACCGATCACTACACTGTGCATGAGAGGGTGTCCTATAGATACCATCTCATCAGGAGGCGTATTCCAAACGATGTGAGAATCAAGCATTTAGCGTGGCAGCAACTAACATTTCGAACTCTCTCCCATTACATATGAGAATAGGTGCTGTCTTGACTGTCTTCCGCAGCTGTTGAAGACCTTCCTCTTTCAATAAGCCTTCTAGATTGAGATTTTTATCCTATTCAAGTATGAAAGAATCTGTCAAATTTTGGTTCTCTCTGCTTCTCATTTTTCCAACCTTAAATTAGGTTCTCCACAGTTTTGCTGCAATTTGCAATTTTATTTTAAAAATCCTCATGAAAATTCTTCAGCATTTTAATGCAAATTTCACCTAACATGCAAATTTTTGTATGTAGTTTTACTAGCATAATGCATTTTTGTATGATATTTTCACTAGTATGTTCATGTTTATGCACTTTCCCCTAATATATGCATGTTTGTAAATACTGATTGCAGAACTGCATCACAAAATTAAAATAACTGCAAATATCAAAGGATGGCTGTGTTTCAGCTATCATATTGTTTCAGAAAATATGATTTTGGTAAATTCAGCTTTAAATGCAAACTGATTGAATTTCTCCTCCATCCGTTCTAGTTGGTATTTGTATTGGACTTCAAATTGTTTTTACATATGTAATTGCTTTAACTGTTTTTAAATATGCAATTGTTTTATATATGTTTTTATTGTAATTTGAAATTGCTGTGAGATGCTTCATAAGAAGTGATCCATAAAAATAAAATAATAATAATAATAATATTCTCATGCTTGCTACGTAATTCAGTAATCTGAATATGTTCTATTATTAGCAGCATTAGGGCTCATTCATACTGTATTTTCTTAACACAGCAAAGTTGTCTTGAGATGCCAGTAGCACACACTGAATGTATCTTATGAAAATGGCTTGAGAACAAACAGACCTTGCATATAGTAAGGATGTGCTTGAATTTCACAAAATTTGAATTTGACACTAGATTTCTTATTTATTCATGCTTTTTTTTGTCCTCGGGGATCAGGCTTTTTCTAGCAGTTTTCGGCAGCTGAACCAGATTTTTTTTAAAAAACAATATCGAGATTAATATCGATATGTCCCTCAAATATTGATATTAATATTGATATTTCATTAAAATATTGATATTTTTAAATCTATGAAAATATCAATATTTTAAGAATATTAATATCAAGATTTTTACAGAAAAAATGTGAATTGGTAATCATAGCAAATAGTGAACTGTAATCCCTGACAAAGTGGTAACGGAAAGAAGTTCAACAGAGCGAGAATCAAACTGGCACCAAAATGCAGATCCCATCCCTAGCATATAGACAGGCAGACAGATATAGTTATAATGGCAGTTTCCTAGCATATTGATTGCTCACATTGAGCTCCTAGTGTGATAAAAGCTTCCATTCCTGTTAGGAAGTACTTCAACGCCAGTCATCCCTGACCATTGTCTATACTGGATGGGGCTGATTGGAACTGGAGTCCAGCTATATGTGGAAAGTCACAGGTTAGCCACCCCTGCCTAGTACACACATGCTGGACAACCAGCATCACAAGGATCCTGCCTGGTGGAGGACTGATGCAATTCACTACTCATTCACGTGCTATTGTCCTCATCAAGAGAGATATTTTCTCCCATTAAAGTCTACTGCCTGTGCACAGCAAAAGGATGATCACAGGGAGTGTGTCATGTGATGAAAGTGTCAAAACCTCCAAGTAGCTCAGCCAATTCAACCTTGCTGATATCTCCCTCTTGTTCCTTAGTGGCTCTGGTTTGGGTATCATCTAGTCAGCACTCACATGTGTTCACTTTTAAAAGTGATAGGTACCAAAGTATTGAGTCAGGAAGTGTTAGATGGTGCCTCTTTGATCAGTAATGATGTAGCGCTAGAGAATCTGAAGCTGACTCCTTTCCTTGTGACAGGGCAGATGTCAACTCTCTAATTAGTTATACACTGCTGCACAAATGAGATGCTATACATCTGTGTGTGCAGGTTAAAAGAGAATCATCCTCAAGAGAAACTGATGGTTAAAAATGTCTATTGCCTTTCTATAATAAATGTGACCAACAAGAGCATCCCCTTTAACAGTAGTGGATTGTGTGGGGGGGCACTTACCTGACCTCCCAGCAGCTGATTTGCTGCTGCTCACCAGAAGGAAGAGTGGGAGGGGCAAGGCAGCAGGAAGACTGGCGCTGTGCAAACACACTTGCAGGATCACCATATTGGCTCTCCTGGTGCATTTGTACAGCACTGACCTCCCTATCACCTTGCCCCTCCCACTCTCCCAGTAAGCAGCAGTGACCTTATTGCCGGAAGGTTAGGCAAGTACGTGCCAGTACCCTACCCCACCATCTGCTACTGCACTTTAGCCTATCTCCTCCTGCATCCCGTCCTCCAGCTCAGGATGGTGAGAGAAGCCTAATTCTGTATCACATCACTTTCTAAGGTGTTAGTATATGGGAGAGGGTTTTCTCCATTGTGGCACATAGGCTATGGGACTCACTGCCCCAGGAACTCTGGCTGGCCTTCTCTCTGACAGTATTCAGATGCCAAATAAAAATGTTTTCTTCTCCTCTGCTTATGGCATGTCTAATTCTTGAATTTTTATTATCCTTTGACTTTTTGGAAGTCGCTTTCTTTTCTATTTTTGTATTTTATTTTTTAACTTTTAAAAATTGACCTGTTGGTTCTAAATTATCAGTTAGGTGCCTTGAAGTCCCAATGATGAACTGGAAAGGGATCCTTACCATTTTAAGCACCCCTCCCCCCAAAACACCCTATGGTTCATTGAGCTTTGTAATCCTGGATTAATGCAAAACAGAAAAACATAAGATGCTCACCTCTTGTGTTGATAGATTCCTGATATTATAAGGAAAACAATTCCAACCACAATGATGCAAAGAACAATACCAAATACGATCAGCCATGTTGGCACAGAGCGCTCAGTTGGTGGAGCTAAAGTTGATGACATTTCCAAGAACTGCAATGTGTCATCATTCAGTAAAAAGGCACTGTTTATTCGGTTTCTTTTCATCCTTAAAAGAGATACAAAGTATGACATGTTCATTTTTCTTTAATTAGTGGCTTTAGTTGTTTTTTATTTTCAATATTAACCATTACATACTTAAAGATTTTATCAAAATGATTATATGTAAAGATATTTGACCAGATTCAACACCATTCTGCTGGGTGCAATAGGACTTCCTCTCCTCACCACAGTTGTCCCTGCCTGTCAGTCTGTTTTGAACGGTCTCCCTCCCTCCAGAACATATTTTGAGGGTGGGCTGCAGGATGAAGTCACATTTGTGCAAGTGTAAGTCTGTTGTGTAAGCAGGTTGATACTGTTGGATGTTACCTTAGGGATTGTGTGTGCGTGTATACCGACAGAAAAATGACACACAAAATCTGAATTCATAGCTTTGCTTTTATCTAATAAAAGACATTATATTTCTCTCTCTTCATAATAATATGAATCTCTGTTCCTTTGAGCCTTAACTTCTTTCTAATGTATTGGATCATGGAGACCCACTTCTGTACATTATTTTTATAGTTTATGGTATTCTTTAACTTAGCTATCAGTTTTATAATTCCTATCTGTTCCCAAAGTTTCCACTATAATTCCATTTTAGAGAGACTCAGATTACTTCATGTTTTTGCATATATATTTTTTCTGATTAGTAAGAATATAAAGAACTGAAGTTTTTTTCCCAACTGATACACTATCTTTGATATAATTTAATAGACATACCACTGGGTCTAAATGTCATCTTATTTTGTATATTTCCCCAGTTAGTATGGCATGTTTTCACAACAATTGTAAATATCTCAGATCAGGTGATTTCTAATGTGTTGAATGTGCCGGATGGATTAACAGGATAATGAACTGGCCTGATCTGGCCTCAGTTATTCATGCACTTGTCACTTCTAGGATAGATTATACTAAACAGCTACCTTTGAAGATTATTTAGAGGTGTCTACTGGTCCAGAATACAGCTGCAGGGTTCTGACAGGAGCTTCCCATTCAGACCATATTACACTGATCAGCTTCATTGGCTATCACTTTGCTTCTGGGCTCAATTCAAGGTGCTTGGCTCTGATCACTAAAACTCTAAATGGTTTGAGATGAGAATATCTCAGGAACCATATCCTCACACGTGGACCTGTCCTGGATCTCCACTTCACTTCCACATCGAATACCCTCTTTTAGGTCCGCTGCATGTGCCCTGTACTGAGCCATCCCCAAATCTTCTTGGGATGATTGGGGGAAAACCCAGAACAGATGTAGGGCATAAGAGGGAAGGACATATTTCCTTGCACATTTCATTGTACAAGGAAAAATCCTTGTGCTGATGGACCGCTCAACATAACACTACATTGAATCAATGAATACAAACCATAATGTATATGCTGCTGCCTTTAACTACTGTTTATTTTAACTTCTTGTAAATTTGATCTATTAGTCTGTATTTTATTGTATTCTGAATTATTTTGATTTTATGTAAGCCACCCTAATCATCCTATAAAAAGGCAGGGTGATGATATATATTTTTTCCTGAACCAGTATACATGGAACAGGTAACAGCAAAGGGAATAATCAAGTACAAATGAGTGGTATGAATTTTTGTGTATGTTGCATTCATTTTAGGAACTTGTGGGGAAGCTATCACTCCCATCCATCACTTTGGAAATAAAGTGCATATTTTTGCAGGCATAGTGCTGCCTTCTCAAGGAAAATGTCACATTTATCAGAGAAAATGCACATGGGACTCAGAACAGAAACACTGTGTTATAGGTTAATTATGTACAAACCCTAGATGAGAAATTCCATTTCCCACTCTTTCTGAAGCAACAGATTTCCATAGAAAATTTATCTACCTATCGCTATATTAGCTGGATTTATTGTATAGCCATTCCTTCAACACCAGTTTTTGTTCTCAGATGCAATGTGTTGTAGGCGTTATACTTTTGAGGCCCCATAAACATTTAATCCCTAGCATGTTTTTTGTCCTATGTTGAACTGCATAATGCATAACAAAAAGGGCCAGACAGTGCTTTGTGCATTAATATGCTATGGAAATGGGGAAAAGATAAGGATTACGCTTGCCTTAGATGCATCCGACATGAACTCTCTGCCATCGCTAAGGTGATAACACTGCGCCTCTTCCTGTGGTCTGGGCAGTGTGAGCTGAGTTGTGGCAGGAAAGAAGCCTCTAAATTGAGAGCCAGTGTGGTGTAATGGTTAGGGTGTTGGACAACAACCTGGGAAACTGGAGTTCAAATCCCTACTCAGCCATGAAGCTCACTGAGTGACCTTGGGATAATCACTGTATCTCAGCCTAACGTACCTCACAGAGCTGTTGTGACAATAAAATGGGGAGGAAAGAACCATGTACACCACCATGAGCTCCTTGGGCAAAAACCGGGATAGAAATGTAATAAAAAAATTAATAGGGCTGGCTTGGTGGTATATGAAAGCACCAGTGCTTGCATTACAAGGACCTTGGCCTCCTTACCCTTTTCTGTGGCCACAGTCAAGTTAGGTACTGGTTTTAGAATGCTCAGGAGGCATGGCTTAGTTAAAATTGGGGCAAGGGGCTTGTGGATTTCTTTAATACCCTCCTCTCTTTCCCCTTATAATTCAAGCACTGGGCAGTATTTCTATTAGTTCTTATCTGTCCTTTAGCAACAGGGGTTAACAGTACCATAATGAATATTAAAAATCATGTATCATGGCTACAGGTAGTAGACAACAGTTTAGGTCCAAGGCGCTAGAACATCATGCCACTGATGAAGAAAGAGACTTGTGGTAAATCTGCTTATATGTAGTGTGCATGCTTCACTTCGTTCAATATCCAAGGCCCTCCTCCGGGTACCAACTCATCAGGATGCCCGGAGGATTGTTATTAGATCTAGGGCCTTTTCTGTGGTGGCCCCCGAACTGTGGAACAGCCTACCTGTGGAGATACGCCTGGCGCCTTCGGTACTTTCTTTTAGGCGCCATGTTAAGACCTGGCTATACTCCCAGGCATTTTAATGTTCAATGTGTTTCATTTAATTTTTTTTTTCGTTTAACTTGTTGCTGATTTTATTGTAATTTTATTGTAATATTGTATTTTAATCTTGTTTTGTTCACCGCCCAGAGAGCTATTCGCTATGGGCGGTTTAAAAATGAAATAAATAAATAAAAATAAATAAATAAAAAGCAGCCAAACGAAGTGCATTCCATTGTTCTTACCATAGTCCAACAAATCAGTAATCTCCTTCCCCCGCCCCACTGCAGTGAAGCTGGTTTTGAGTTTCTCTGTTGAAATCAATTTAATCTGCTCATAAGTTTAAAAGTTAATATTTCCCAAAGAATGCATTCTCATTCATTGCCACATTCACATTTATTCAACTAGAGCCATTACACTTCTAAAAGATAACATGTTGTGTGTAGTGTTTTTTTTAAAGCGACGTTCAACAGCGAATTAATAACACACATATAATATCTATTTTCCACTGGCATCTTACAAAACCTTCATGGATTCCCGGCTTACAGACACTACCAATAACAAATTCCTCACACACAATAGACCATGGAGGTCACAAAATGGACTATTCTTCTTCCAAAAATAAGCCACTGAGGGTTATTTTTTTCCAGCTTAGAAATGTGATTTTTTTAAAATGAGGAAAAAGTACATTTTCACTGCGCTTTATATAAGCAGCAATTACAATGATCAGAGTCAAAGGGATATATTTACTGTTAAAAACATTGATAATGGGAAATTTACATGAACAACAGAGACTTGGGTGTGGAATTGGAAAACCCAGGCTTGAAATCCTGTTCCGTTATGAAGCTCCCTGAGTAGACTTGAGCACACCACTTTCTTGGAACCTAACCTACAACACAGGAGGCTGTAGATCTAACTCTGAGCAATGTCAACCAAAAATGAGATACGAACGCTACTAACAGACAATATGTTTGGTTAGAACAAAATTGGATGGCCAATGTGGTACCTTATTGCTGCTTCCACATCGCTCCTGGGAATAGTGGTTGCATTTGTGGATGAATCCGTGACCACGAACCAAAACGACACCCGATCTGTTACATTGCAGAGCAACACATTGGAAATTCTATTAATAGTTTAAGAAGAAGAAAGAGAAAAAAAGATGATCAACAAATAACAGATAATGACAATCAACGCCTAAGTAATCAAAAGAGAGGGGACAGAGCTCAAGATTATCTGGAAATCAAGCCCTCTCGCAAGTCTTGGTCTTGAATGCTCAAGACGACACTCTATTATTGCTTCTCACAGTCTATGGCTGGGGCCTAGCACTGAAGACAGGCTATGGAGCAATCATGACAAGATCTGTCTCACACTAGACTCAGGAAGACAATGAACTACCATTAGGTTGATCTATCATCTTTCTTCCTTACAACTTAGGACTTGTCCTGGAGACCTGTTTATGGAGCATTCTTCCTAACGTACTTGCACAAAGCTTTATGAAGGCAAGACTATGACCAGTCTTTGTTAAGCCTTTGTTCTCATTTGCATGCAGGAGGGTTGTTCAAGAATGAGCATTCATCCTGTTTTGCTTGTGTTTTGTTTAACCATTAATCATTTGTTTATCCCACACTTTTCAGTGCATTCCTCATCAACTGCAAAAAGTCCTTAAAAAAAGTTTGTGCTAGGGCACCCTTTCCCAACCTTTGGGTCTCTAGACAATGCTGGACTACAATTCCCATCATTCCTGACCATCGGCCATGCTGGATGGGGCTGATGGGAGTTGATGTTCAACAACATCTGGGGCCCCAAAGGTTAGGAATGGCTGTGCTAGGGTGACAGAGTGCAAACCTAAATGTTCAGTATGTGGTAAATGCCTCCCACAAAATAGTGACAGTCTAGAGGCATCCTGAGGATTTCTGACTTCAGTTTTTGTTTTAACTAGACTAGGGATAGGTAGCTGGTGGTCTGAGGGCTCAATATGACTCTCCATTAGCTTCTCATCTGGCTCGCATGACAACTGATCCCATACTTCTTTTCCCCTTCCCAACAAAAGCGCTTTAGCTGCTTTCTCCCATGCAAGTGGTCAAGACGAGAAAAACGGAAGCAAGTAGCTAAGGCTCTGTCAGAGCCACTGCTGCTCATACTGGAAAGGAGGGGCTTAAAAAATCCTACCTGATCTTGGCTCATGTAGGAGACAATCTGTGGGTGGAGCCAATGTTGTTGGTCCTTCAGACCTTGATCCATACACAATATGGCTCCTGTCCTGAACTAAAAAGACTGGGGATACTAGAGTAATTCATTTTGTTCTGTTCCAGGTGACATCTTCTGGCCACTTAACAGCATCACAACATTGACTCAATTTATTTTTTATGCTTTATTTTGTATATTATGGATTATATTACAGATTCCATGTTTATGGTATTTTGGTAGCATCTACTCTAATAATTTTATCAGAATTAGAATGTGGAGTAGTCCATCATAATACCCACAAAAATTAAGGCATTGTTTGTAGATATTACAGGGACATGGAGGGAGATTTATTTATTTATTTATTAAATTTATATCCCACCTTTCCTCCCAAAGGGATCCCAAGGTAGTAATAAATACACACAGCAGGGTGGTCCAGTACACATTAACAATTCTATAGAATACCGATTTTGCAACAACAAAAAACCACACACCACCAATTGCTACCCAAAGCAGTTCACAAAGTAAAGCAAATTAAAATAGGCTACAAGGAGTAAAACATAAATCAACCCTGTGTCGACATAACATCATGTTGCAACAACAGGAGACTTCTGTGCATTTGTGGTGTAGACTACAATGTTGATTTTTACCACCAGACCCATAGCAAAATCTTATTCAATTTTTGTAAGGCTCTGGCCTAGTTTGTAGTTCCCCAGAGGCAACCACGGATCTACTGTGAAATTCTGGGTATTTCCACAATTCTTTGGCATTTCTATGAAAAGCACTGACTCGTACATTAACAATAATGGAACAGTTATATTTGCATCATGCCTACTAAACACAGTGGGTTGGATTCAGACCAAGTTAATGGCACTTAGGTTCTACTGGAACCAATGGAATTTAAGTTACTCATCATCATTATATTAACTTTCTACATTGATTTCAATTGGACTTCAGTGTAACCAATTTTGTCTAGACCCAACCAGGTGCACTTCAGGATTTAACATAACTAATCTGAATGAAAGTAAAGGTTCTTACTTATTGTCTGCTCCACAGAGTAACAGCTCTGACATACTAAATAAACATTTTAAACAAGTCACAGATTATGAAAACTGAAGCAACAAAAAACAAAGGCTATAGCAAATAAATTTTAATATAAGTAGCGTGTTGCCCTTTTTGAATGCCTGTGTGTGTGTTATGTGCCTTCAGGTCGATTATGACTTATGGAGACCCTATGAATCAGCTACCTCCAATAGCATTTGTTATAAACCACCCTGTTCAGATCTTGTAAGTTCAAGTCTGTGGCTTCCTTTATGGAATCGATCCATCTCTTGTTTGTTCTTACTCTTTTTCTACTCTGTTCTGTTTTTCCCAGCATTATTGTCTTTTCTAGTGAATCATGTCTTCTGATTATGTGATTTTCTTCTGAAATTCCTTGGTTTGTTCTGTTATCCAACATATGTTTGAAATATGATCTGTGGTACCTCTTTGCTTTCTAAATCCAGCTTGGATATCTAGCATTTCTTGCTCCATATATGGTAAGAGCCTCTTTTGTAGAATCTTGAGCATTACTTTACTTGCATGGGATATTAAGGCAATAGTTTGATCATTACTGCACTCCTTGGTATCCCTTTTTTTGGAATTGGGATGTATATGGAACGCTTCCAGTCTGTGGGCCATTGTTTTCTTTTCCATATTTGCCAACAACTTTTTGTCAAAATTCGGACAGATTCAGTCTCAGGAACTTGTAGCAACTCTATTGGTATGCCATCTATTCATGGTGATTTGTTTCTTCCAAGTATTTTAAGAGCAGCTTTCACCTCACATTCTAAAATTTCTGGTTCTTCATCATACAGTTCCTTCATGAATGAATCTGTCATCCTTGCATCTCTTTCATAGAGTTCTTCAGTGTATTGCTTCCATCTTCCTTTTATTTCATCTCAGTCAGTCAGTGTGTTCCCCTGTTGATTATTCAATATCCCTATTCTTGGTTTAAATTTCCCTTTAATTTCTCTAATCCTTTGGAACAGGGCTCTTGTTTTACCTTTTTATTATCTTCTATTTCTATACAATAACTATTGTAATCATTCTCTTTGTTCCTATGCACTAGTCGCTGTATAGTTGCATTTAGGGTTCTGACCCTGTTTCTATCTCCTTTTGCTTTCCTTCTCTCTTTAACCATTTTAAGAGATTCTTCAGTCATCCATTAAGGTCTTTCTCTCTTTTTAACTAGAGGCATTGTCTTTTCGCATTCTTCCCCGATGTCTCTGACTTCAATCCATTGTTCTTCTGGTTCTCTATCAATTAAGTTTAAAGCCTCAAATCTGTTCCTTATTTGACCTTTATATTCTTCTTGGATGTTATTTAACTTGTATTTTGGCATTATGATTGCTTTGTTCTTCTTCTTTAGCTTTACTCTGATTTTCTCTATTACCAGTTCATGATCTATACCACAGTCTGGTCCACAGTCTTCTCCATCTTCTGCTACCAATTATATAATCAATTTGATTCCTATACAGTAGGGCCCCACTCATATAGTGGGTTATGTTCCAGACCCCCGCCTAAAAGCGAAACCCACCGAAAAGTGGAACTCATTCAATAGAATGGTGCCCGACGCCCAAAAAATGCCGTAAAAGTGGAACAAGCACCATATGAGTGGACCCTTACTCTAACTGAAAGCCCCTGTGTTAGCAGAACGCTGTAAAGCGGGCTGCTGAAAAGCGGGGCCCTACTGTATTGACCATTTGGTGATGTCCATGTGCCATCTTTTTGGTAGCTCAAAAAATGTGTTTGCAAGAAACAAATTACAGGCATACCCCGCTTTAACGTATGCAATGTACTGCTCTGCAATCGCCACTAGATGGCAGCAGCGTCATGCCATTAAGTGTCCATTATTGCAAAGCGCGTACGTTAAAGTGGGATATGGTGGAGTATGGAGCATGTACGTTATAGCGAGGCAACTTTAAGTGAAGCGACTTTAAGCGGGGTATGCCTGTATTGGCTTCACAGTATTCAATGTCTTTCTTCTGCTTCATTTCTATCTCCTAAGCCCCATTTTCCCACAATTTCTAGTTCTTCTCTGTTCCCTACTTTTGCATTCCATTTTGAACAACAGATTTATCATAAACATTCTCATGGGACAGTCCTTCAAACAATCACCTTTCCATTCTCATAGACATTTAATTTTATAAACATCCTCATAAATCTTATCTTCTTGGGTGAGTTACGTCTAGTAATTCTGAAAACTCTAATAAGGTACTTCCTGGTCCCTTCACTGTTCATATTTTATTTCAGACTTGAACTCTCTTTGCATTCCAGTCCTCCATGATTCTCAGAACATCTTGTTTTGGTAGGTGATCAATTTCTTCCTGTATTTTTGTGTAAAATCTCTCCAATTATGCTGTGTGAGACGTTTTGCTTCCCTGAAGCATGGTATTTAGTGACCAGGTAAAACAGTTAATAGGCTACTTGGTATCAGGAGTTGCTGAACAACTTTCAACTTCTTGATGCAGGAAAGAAGATTCCTTTCCTCTATGCCAGCCTTTCCCAACCAGCATGCCTCCAGATGTTGTTGGACTACAACTCCCATCTTCCTGACCATTTGCAATGCTAGCTGAGGCTGATGGGAGTTGTGGTCCAACAACATCTGGAGGCACACTGGTTGGGACAGGCTGCTCTATGCAATATAGCATGTGCATTTTTATAAACCGAAGATCTGAAGGTTTCTGGATAAAATGAAGTTGGATTCAGATGATACTGCCCAAGGTGGCACGCAAAAGCACTAAAAACCTTAAAACATCATAAAAACAAACCTTAGAACATATTAAAACAAAACATCCTTAAAAACACTTCTTAAAAAAAGCGTTCAAAACATCATCTAAGATTAAAAACATTTTTAAAAAGGTTTAAGAACATATTAAAAAGCAGGTGGGGTTTAACTGCAGAGTGGCAAATTCAGGGTGTACTACGAAAGTGGATTTGGCGCTCTTCTGCAACAAACCAGACTTTTTTGTGGAAAATGCACTAGAAAAGGTGGGATAACAATTGCTTGATGCAATGTTGTATAACCTCTTTGCAAGCCAGTCAGAATGAATGCTCAATAAACAGTTAACATCCTATAACCTCCCCACAAACTATGAGCAAGCAAATCAGGATGAACGCTCTATAAACAGGTTGTCTAGAAGTGACATGAGAATACTTTATTGCCTAGGAAAGTGATCTAATCTGTAGTTCTGATGGCTCACCGTATGGAGTAGCTGCATGTAGGGTGGAAGATTTACTGTGATTTTTCTTTTTTCTTGCCTCAACTTCTTATTAATGAAGTACATTTTACCCAGCAATAATTCTATTGCAGTAAATCTGAAAATATATGCTCAGCTTTAATAGAGAATGAGCATAATCCACTCCTTAGTTTGTGTGTGCATATGTGTGGAGGGAGCAAAAAGAAATTAGGATTATCTCTCTATGTACAAAACAGGATATTCAGGCAGATCCTGTGCTACTAGCATCCAAATCTGCCCTCCTTAGCAACATTTTTATAACAGCAGCTAGCCATGGCATGGCAAGTGGAGGCCCTCTGCACCTGTCTGCAGGATATGCAGTAGCCCAGACTTGGAAAACAATGCAAGTGAAAGATCAAATAAGTGCAAAAGCTACAAAGTATGCAAATCATTCAACAACCATGTTTAGGGGTGTTTGTTCTACTTTTTTAAAAAACAAAAAACAAAAACCATCCACTGTTCCTGCAATTTGCTAATAACTTTCCAAGCTTGTCAAATGTTTTATTAGACTCAAAGCTGGCTTAGGCTGGTTTTGCTCAAATCTCCAGTAGGATGCTTTTCCGTTCACATTTGATAGTTGACAAGTGAGGAAAACAAAATACATGGAAATGTAAGACACAAAAGGCTTGAGCCTGTTTTCATGTATTTCACTATTTAAATGCACATATGTCATTCCCAGCTGCCATTTGAGTATTTTGTACTCAGGTCCACTCACTAAAGCCTTAGGGTGCTTTCAGAGTGTTGCTATTTTGGGGTGGGATTCAATCACATACCAACAAATTCAGGTTGCTCAGTTAAAATTGATTTGGTGCTCTTGAAAAACAAACTCAGTGCCCCCTCAAATCCCACTCTCCAGACTTTTTGCAATAAGGAAAGTGATCGAAAAGTCACTGGAAAGTGTTAGATAACAATTGCTTGATGCAACGTCATACAATCTTCCTACAAACAAATCAGAATGAATGCTCAATAAATAGCTGATGTTGTAGAAACTCCCTGCAAATTTTGTGCAATCAAGGGCTCGTTCACATGGGCACTTACTCCAAGATCAGTGCTATTCACATGCCTGTCAAATTCGCTGAGTTTACATGATGTTTCAGTGCATGGGAAGGTAAATTGCTGCTTTCTTCCTTAAATTCGAAGCAAATCAATCCAATTTTAATCCAAAAAGGGAAGAAAAAACGGTCTGTACTTTGCATCTCTAGCCTCTTGTAGATGCTTAGCTCTGATGCTTTGGTGAGTCCACGCCCACTCCCTCCTCCTCCCTTTGTTTTTTTTACTCTGGAACAAACTGAGCATGCTTGGTTGCCAAGGCAGAGGAAGAGATAATATGACCTTCAGAGGGCGTGGTCATTAGGAAGTTGCAAGATTAACCCTTCCACTTCATTATGAATGCAAAACAGTGGGTTGGGGGCTCATATAAGGTAAGAAGTGTGAACCTTTAAACTCCATTGCAATGAGAAAAGCTTTGTCTTTAAAACGGTGTTCAGCTCCAGTGTGAACCAGCCCCGAATCAGGAGGACTGCTCAATAAACAGGTTGTCTGAAAATGACCTTAATGTTGTTATACGAAAATATAATTATATTATATTACAATAATGTCAAGTGAGAAGTGGCCCTTATAGCAACATTTTACAAGCTGCAGTCAATTCTTTTTATAACAAACAGAGCTGCAGAATACTGAATTGTTTATCCACTGATGCTGTTCCTAAGCCTAAGCAGAGATAAGCACTGACCAAGGACACATTTAACCTAGCAGTCTATTTTATAGCAGTAGAGATAATCCCAGAAACATAAAAGGAGGAATATCTTTTGAATAACAGTTTTTCCTTGCAATCAACTAGTGTTTATTTTGCTTTGGTTAGGGAGAAGGTAAAGAAATGACCATGGTGATGACAGAAAATCGATCAAATGTTGGTATTTTTGGTTCTCATTTGTTTTCGGCCTTTTTTGTTGCCCAGCAACTTCTGTATAATTTTGCAATCTGGAATATGACTAGCAATGAAGCACGTGGGGCTTTGGGTTTTTGAGCCACTGATCTACAGACCGGTAAACTATGCATACCGCGAGATGCAGCTAATGTTATTGTGACAGAGTAGTGATTATAAGAATGCACACACACCAGGGACCATCTGACCAGCAAGTGAAGCTTCTGAAAAGTTCATGTTGGAGGCAATATGCCTCTAAATACCAGTTGCTGGGATTCACAAGTGGGGAGAGGGCTATTGTGCTCAGGTCCTGCCTGTGGGCAGGATGCTGGACTAGACAGGCCTTTGGTCTATCTAGAATGGCTCTTATGTTAATTATTTCGCAATCATTTCTTCCCATATATTATTTTTTTTTACAATAATTTTTATTCAAATTTTCATAAAACATAAAAAACAAAATCATAAAACATTCAAAGACAAAAAACAAAACAAAACAAAAATGATTAAACAAAAAAATAAAATGTTGACTTCCCATTTGTCGCAGATCAAATCAGTTATAGGTCTGCAATATATAACAATCCTGTCTCTTAAATTATATTATAAAATCACTTTCCTCCAGTAGTTATCTTAATTAATCATCAAATCTCATAAACATTACTTTATTCTTTCCACAAAAAGTCAGAGAGGTTTCAATTCTTTAAGAAATATATCTATCAATTTTTCTCCTAATAAACATGTCGATTAATCCATCTCGTTAATAATAATAATAATCTTATTGTCATAACCATAGTCCAAATAAACATATCGATTAATCCATCTCATCAAAATCTGTTAGGTCCAATAATTTCAATAGCCATTATTCCATTATCCATATTAACTCCATCTTCCATCTTCAATAGGCCTGTTAAGTCCAGTAATTTCAGTGTCCAATCTTCCATTATCAGTATTCCATAATAATCTTGCTGTCATAACCATAGTCATATAATAAGAGTCTGATGGGAATTTCCTCTATCCCAAATATTTTCTTGCCATCGATTCTGAATAAGTTGCTGAAATATTGTTGTAAAGTCATATCTCTGTTCTTCTTTTTTACAAAATGCACTGGCTCATCTCTTGAGAGTTTTTCCATTGTCACATGGCTGCAGTTAATTCCATATATTTTCTCTATATCAAGCTCCATCACGTCATTCCAGTCCAGAAGATTATCCAAGCCATTGATAACTTTATCTCTAATATCTTCATTAATTTCTTCAGAGATAACGTTAAATTCCAAACAGTAGATTTTATTTCTAATATCCATAAACTCCAGATCTTTTTCCAATTCCACATTTGTTCCAATCTCCAGGGCTTGTATCTTCCCTTTATTTTTTCTTTTCTCATCTCTGATCTCATTCTCCTCTCTCACAGGATCCCCTATTTCTTTAAGCTCCTGCGTCATTTTGCTCAGTTCAATTTTCAGCTCCTTACTGCCCTGTCGCAGGGTTTGTTTCGTTGTCTCAATCTCATCCATTATTTTCTGAAACATAATTACTTCCAGATTCTCAGCCACTTTCTTGATTGCCATTTTTAAAACCACGAAAACAAAACAAAACAAACATAAAGAAGAACCACTTCTTATTTCAGCAACAATTGGGTTAATATTCCAGGCTTGATGACATCACAGTATAAACAGAGCAGCCTGCCTTATCTCTCTATGTTCAAGAATACAAAACAAATTTAGTTCCCAGCATCAAAACAGTTAGTGGCGTCGTGAAGAAGCAGATTCGTCAAAATAAAATAGACCAAAAAGAGAATAGTCCCAGACAATATAATGTTCCTCGGAATAGAAATCCCTCTTCTGTTTATATCTTTAGAATGCACTTCCAGGACAGCTTTTTGCAATAGAAACAGAGATAAGCTGTTAATTTTGTGAATAACAGAGAAGAGTTATAGCTCACCCAGAAGTTCTTTGAAGCTGATTCATTTGACAAATTTCTTTTTGCTGCAACAATTTAAACCAAGTAAAAAAAATAATAGAAAGAAGGGTGCTTGCCTGTTAGTCCGTTTTCTCTTTGAAGAAAAGATAAACGTATCGCATTAATCAGATAGAGCTTGTTCGGAAGTCCGTCCGGCATTGCTGGCTGGACCTTTTCTCATAAATTAATGAAATCCAGTCCTCCCAACAAAAACAGGCTTTTGAGGTTGATCTCTACATTTCTCCCTGCCCGGGAGAAATTTCATCAGTCAAAAAAAAAAATGTTCTGACTGATTTATATCTGAATAAGCTTCTTTTGAGGCGGGAGCCCGTCTCAAAAGCAGGCACAAGCGAAGTCACCCTTCCTGGAAGTCCCCATATATTATTTTTAAGTGTTAAATTTGACTACAGTTTCTGCAGATGACTGCAATTGTTATGGGGATTTTCTACATTTAAAAAATGGGCTATTAAAAATGCATGGACAGAGATCTCAGGGCCATGCCAAATGAATCCCAATTAGCCTTGATGATGCAGTGAACTTAAATTGCATTGCCGCTGTCTGTGCCATGAAAACGTGCACAGTGATTCTCTTACAGACCAAATTCTAGCTCCATAAGGTTGGGAGAAAAATGTCACTATGTTAACCAGACATCAAAAATAGATGTGCTGTGAAACTAAACACTCTTATATGCAAATTATTTTCAACCCTCTATCATGCAGTATCATCCACCTCACTTAATAACAAAGAATATTTACAGTAGCCTTCCCCAACTTGGTGCCTTCCGGATGTTTTAGTTGGCGCCAGAGCTTGGAAAAGTTACTTTTTTTTTTTAACTACAACTCCCATCAGCCCCAGCCAGCATGGCCACTGGATTGGGCTGATGGGAGTTGTAGTTAAAAAAAGTAACTTTTCCAAGCTCTGGCTTGGGGCTGATGGGAGTTGTAGCCCAAAATATCTGGAGAGCATCAGGTTGAGGAAGGCTGACTTATAGGAAAAGGAGGCCTACTTACTGTGTGGTTTCTTGACTAGAAGATCTCATGGCAAAAGCTACCATTGCTTTAAATAGATATTCTTCATTAGCATTCCAAGTATACTGTAAAGAAATGAACAATTTTTATGGAAAGGTTGCTGGAGGAAGAACTTTCTTCTTCTCAGGCAAAATGTTCATGAGATGTTCATGGAAATGAAGGCTTAGACAAATTCATGGAAGATAAGGCTATCCAAGACTACTAGCCATGATGGCTCTGCTCTGCTTCCATAGTCAGAAGCACTATGCTTGTGAATACCAGTTGCTGGAAACTGCAGGAGAGAAGAGTGCTCAAGTCCTGTCTGCAGGCTTCCCACAGGTGTCTGGCTAGGCACTATAAGAACAGGATGCTGTGCTAAATAGACCATTGGCCTGATCTAACAGGCTCTTCTAATGTTCTAATGTAGATGACTGCAATGTGCTATGTAGTTATTTGTTAAATTTGTATCCCGCCTTTACATCAAATGATGCTCAGATTACGAAGATCATCTGGAAAACTCAACTGGTACAGAATACAACAGCAGGCTGTTAACTGAGACATGTAGAACTGCTTACAGAGTGGCTGGTTACATTCCAGGCACAATTCCAAGTGCCTGTTTGGCCTACAAAGCCCTTAGCAAAGAACAGGCAGCAGGCTTGTTTAAAGACATGGCATGGATCATGTTGTTCTCTCCCAATTCCCATTATCAGCTACATACTCCGTATTCCCCATTAACCACTGTAGTCTGCCTGCACAATTCAGCACATTGAAATATCCGGCTCCACCATTGCGCCTACACGTTAGGAGCTTCAGGAACATCAGTGTGGATTTGTGGGAGGGAATGAGGCCAAAGGACTCATCCCTGCAATGGTATTCACATGATGACTCATTATTTATTGGAATAAAGGACATTTTATTAGAATTGGGTGACTAATAATTTCAGCTGTTAATTTTAGTAATTGCAAAAAAAGTTTATAGATATTATGATGATTTGTAATTTCCTAGAATTGCAATATATTCCTTTTGCATTCTTGTAAAGTAGGCTAAATAAAGTAGATAAATCTATCAATAACCATGACTGCAGATTCACTACACAGGCAAATAATTTGTCTATCCAGTGAACTGGTAGTCATGATTCTTAATTGTCATCACTAAACACTGCACACTAAACTATATAAAACATGTATTATGTCACTATTCTATGTATTTAAATCCACTATGTTACCTACTAAACCACAAGAGGAGGGCTCCAATACTATGTTTGCCCTGGTGGAGCCCAACATTCCTCTCCGCAGCCCTGTCCATTCTTCCTCATACCCACTTCTCTGTCTGCCTCTGCTCTTTCTTCCAGCTGCTCTCCACTGGCATTTGGTCATCTGCCCTTTTTATCTCCTCTCTTTCCCTCCTAGCTACAATTCTGCTGTCCCCTACCAGCTCCAACCCCTTTAACTCATCAGACTGGCATGTGGGACTGCAGAGCTCCACATTCTTCTCTTCCATGCCATGGGCCCACCACCAGTGTCCTGATGTGGTGGTGGTCATCAGTTCTGCTGTTGCGCCTGATAGGAGCACACGGCCTGGAGTAACAATGGGATCTGTAGAGGGGTGGACACTGGTTGTCCTTCACATATAGGTTTTGAAGGTTTTTCTTTTCTTTTCAGGGTAGAGGTCATCTGAGGTTTCTTTTAAATCACAGCATACTTCATTCATCAGTTAGTTTCTTTTGCAGAACAGATGTTCAAAGGTGTGCCTGATGCTCTGCTATTGAAACATGGTTCCATTATATGAAACTCTTTGCAAGATATAATAGATTTATGGCTAATGATCTCTACCCCAAGCAGTTTACAATCTAGAGGATATCAGACAGATTCATCACTCTCAGAGACATAAGTAAACAATGAGAAGTGCAGCTCAATAAGGCAGGCAGCAATATCATTGCATCATCTGCCCATTCTAGGTTGTTTGTGCAGCTTCAATAGGCTTAATGTGCTTTACTTTTGTTCTAATGGATCACAAGAACTGCATCTGATACATTTTATATAAGAGGAGACAAATAAGTTTAAGGATCTATTTAACACTGCTTACAAATGTATATTGCGTTGGAAGAGTGATGGCAGAGATGCAGTCTCAAAATTATAAGAATTTGCTTTGAAGAAGACTAGCTCAGATTTTAAGGTTTTTGTCAACTAACTTGACCATCTCCATATTTCTGAGACCTCACTGGAAAGTTCCTCTTTGTTTGGATACAAGTGCATGCCTGCAAGAGTCATAAATCAAAGTCTGTCACACAGCAGCAGCAGACTCCAAAATCCCACACCCAATCTTGTTATGCTGCTGGTTAAGTAACTTTAATTCATTTTACAGTGATGGATAGGAAATTCATCTATCCTGTAAGCCCAGGTATAAAGTATGCCTAATTATCATGTTTGCTTAAATTCAGTTTCCTGCAAAAGCCAAGGTTTGAATAGTCATCTCTGATTGGCTTGTAAGAGCCTGGACCCTGGCTAGCTGTAACCAATGCAGATTGGTTCAAGTAAAAAAAAAAAAAGGAAGGAGAAGTTGGTCATCCCAACTCCCTATTAAAGAGGGAGCCGGGAGATTCAAAGGGAACTTTTCAGTCTTGGCCTAAGAGAATTTCTTCTTGGTGTAGACAGCCCAGGTGTGGGTGTGCTCTAACATGAGTTGATTTCTTGCTTCTTCTAACTGAGCATCTGCTGCCTTGTTCTACCTTTCAGGATGGGGACAACAAAGCCAGTTAAAAGGGCCCTAACCATTCTCCTGATGGTGAAGCAAAACACTTGAGATACCTTGTGTTTTCTACTTTCATGCCTTTGGCTAAATTGTTGCCTGTCGCTTGTTGGGGATAACTGTGTCAAAATTATACAGGGAGTGTGGGGAGAATATGAAATGGAATGCCATTCTGGGTGGCAAAACGTCTAGTTTGAGCCTTTCTTCAGACGAAGTGTGATCAAGAAGAAAAAAATCCAGCATTTGGGAAGCAATAGCACACAAAAGTGGACGGATTGTAAACATTCAGAAGCTGACACTAAATACACTTACTCCAATGGAGATTTCCACAATCACAGAATTCGATAACATTCATTTAATCTTCCAGTTGTCTCGATCTGTGTAACTGACAGCTAAAATAATGATTCCACTACAGTTTGACAGCTTCATATAGTGTGTGGTTCATACTAAGAACAGTTACTTGAAATGATGTACAAAATAATGACAGCATGAAAGTCTGCTTACTTTAAAAAACACCATTCCCTAGCAATGTACCCATGTAAGTAATGTTGCTCAGATCTGAAAGAATGAGTCATTTTATGACAAAAAGCTATTTGATGGATAATTTAATAACATTTCTAGACAAGCTTATATCTCTTTAATAACACACTTAACACTAGTTGGCCTGTTGTAAAACTTTCACCAGAAAAAGTGGATTTAAATATTTCACTTACTGCATTGTCTCCTAGTGCTCTTTTGATACTAAACCGCACTTTGAAAGCATTCTGTGTATCTGTTCCAAAGAAAGGGATAAGGTAAAAGGAATAATTCACATATATATAAATCAGCTGACGGTGCTTTGTAAATTTGCTTTCCTTCAATACATCATTTGCATTTGTTGTTGGTGTTATTGCTGTGATTTTATCTGCTTTTATTTTTCTGTTATGGTTATATTGGTTTGTTTTAATTTATTATTTTACCCTGCCCTGCTATTTCATTGTGAGGACGGGCAGGTTAGAAGTATTTTAAATAAATAAATAAATAATCTATATCTTTCAGGAGATTGTAGGACAGAGT
The DNA here is from genome assembly GCF_030035675.1 of Rhineura floridana. Lineage (NCBI taxonomy): Eukaryota > Metazoa > Chordata > Lepidosauria > Squamata > Rhineuridae > Rhineura > Rhineura floridana. The sequence goes on from NC_084484.1 coordinate 75,446,604, forward strand.
TAGCAATTCCAAGTGCAATTACTAGGATAATTCTACTGAAATCTATGGGGTTTGAGTTTCCAGATTAAGTCTGTATAGGATTTGGATGTAAAAGAAGAAACACAAGTCTGAATCCCTTTCCCTGCCCGATCTCCAACTAAATTGTGGAGCAACCATGGACCAGATATCTGCCATCATTTTTCACAGATCTCTTTAGCCAGTGTTGAACCATTGGTGACAAAGTGGATGCTGTAAAGGTTCTGTAAGTTGCCCCATCAGGATTCTCAATGTTCTTTTAACCCTAATAAATGAATGCTCAAAACTGCAAAAGCCTCCAATATCATTTTGTAGTAGGATCTTGTGCATGTTTACTCATAAATAAGTTTCACTGAGTTCAAGGAGACTTACTTCCAAGCAAGTATACATAGAATTTCAGTCTTAGTATTTCAAGGCACCAGATTGTTAAGGAAACAGTGGTTGAAGGATGAGGCACAAAATGGAATCTTACCTGGTTTGCAAAGCTCAGGATATGCAACACTAACCCAGGCAGATGCAAGCAGCAATCCCCCTAACATCCTTCCCAACTGGAAAACTTCAGGCAAAACAGCCGCTACTGAAATGCAGTCTTAAACTCCCAGTGACCCAGGATTAAAGCATCAGTAGAATTAGGAAGCGATCAAGTAGAAGGCTTAATAATTAACCCTCTTTATTTTAGCAAAAACAGTTACGGAAAGTAACTATTTTCTGCTGGGTTCATCCTTTTATCTCTTTAGGCACCTGAACAAAGGGGGTAGAAAACAATTCCTTTTTTCTTCGTATAATACCCCAAAGCTAAATGCTTTGTCCTTTCAGTTATGAACAGCACACACCTGCCATGTTATTTAAATACTTGTTTTTCCTTTCTAGTGAATTTGTACTACACTGCCACACATAACCATACATTATGAAAGAAGTTACCTGCTAAAAGAATATGTTACCTAGACAAATAGCCTTGGAAAAAAGTACATGAAATGGTCAAAAAGTAACTTACTTGTCTAGAGAATACCTAATAAAGGATGTTTCTACCCCTCAAATTGTTCCCCATTAAGTAGCCATACAAAGCTTTCATCCTAATTTTATGTTTGTAACTTGGAAATACCTTTCGGAGGATTTTGGATTGCTGTTGGCACTCTTCAGCATTCCACTGCAATGACTTAACAGGAGCCCCTGGAGTTGACAATTCAGCAGCCTTTAGAGCAGAGGTGGAGCACCTGTGGCCTTTAGATGTTGCTGGATTGTAATTCCCATCATCCCTCATCACTGGTTATGCTGGCTGGTGTGTGTGTGTGTTAAAGGGAGTTAGAGTCCACCAACTTCTGGAGGGCCCCAGTTTCTTTACCGCTGCTGTAGAGTCTACAAATAAGGGGGGGGGAGAGGAAAGATGAGAAAACCTGTTAAGAGGAAATATAATCTCTTTCAGAATATTTCTGATCTCATTCCCAAACTGTGTATTAAAGTAAAGGCTACCTTGACAGACATTTTATGTGGATAGCTAGGAGGAAAGACTGCCTGCCAGCTCTATCCCAACCCATGGCTACTCAACCAGGTGCCTACAATCACCAACAGAACACACATGACCAGCTGGGCAGAGCCCAAGAATTACCACACACAGGACTTTCCAGGACATCATGTGATTTATATGTGGTTGTATGACAAGGCACTAAGCTCCAAGGAAATCACTGGGCCTTACTTCTTTAAAATGCAGATAGTGAAGGGCTTGTATATGTCTTGTCTTGTCTTATCTTGGCTAGCAATCACAGAATAATGAAAGAATACCTAGAATTCTATTCAGATGTAGGCTTTGAGTATATATTGTTTCTACCAATACTTGTAGTATGTAACCTGAGGTTCAACCTATATCTCTGGAATAGGGTTGCCAGGTTCATGGCCTGAGACTGATCCTGTATCTTTAGGAGAAGAGAGAGTCAGCCAAGTGCAGGTGTTCTTGCAACTCTGTAATGGGAAAAACCACAAGGTGGAATACTGTATCTTTAAAAGTTGTGCAGGGGGAAGGGAGAATTCCACCTTGTGGTTTTTCCCATTACAGAGTTGTAAGAACACCTGCACTTGGCTGACTCTCTTCTAAATATACAGGATCAGTCTCAGGCCATCAACCTGGCAACCCTACTCTGGAATGATATTGCTGGACATGTTTACCATTACTGTCATTCTCTCCCCCTGCCCCCCAATACATTGCTCCACATATTCCACATGTTTTTCAGTTTGTAAACATTCTAAACTTGAATGTTGTTTACTTGATGCTGCTTCACACAAGCAAAATGACTCCTAGCACCTGATGGCCTTGTGGAAAGTAAATGTACACTCCAAGGGGTGTATAATGAAGCAGTACTTTAATTATGCAGTTTTGTGGGGTGAAATCTCACATGTGTGTTCATCACTCAGTGATTCCAACATCAAGTGAGGAATTCATGTACAAAATAGCCTCTGCTGATCAAATACTACAGACAATCTACATCGCCTCCAACACAGTACTCTTGAATAGAGGCAGCTCACACATTCAGCTATAACATCATCCAGCAATCAAATAGGGAGTGAGGTACATGTACAAATTGGCCCCAGATCTTGATTCAGCATATGAAGTTTACTCAGTGAAGGAGTAGTAAAATAACTCCTTCCTAATACTATCCATTTGCTCTAAGATTACTAAATTGGTCGTTTTCACAAAATTAAGAGGGATGAAATGCTGGCATAATGCTGGGAAACACAAGCAGTTCCAAGGCTTTTCCTACATTCATAATTGTCAACTTTTTCCACACCTCCAATCACCAAAGTAAACATGTTGTGGCTAGCAGCTAATCTCAGGATTAGCTGAACTCTGTGTTTCCGGGCATCATAGTTTATAACTGAAGAAAAGTTTTATTCTGGAATTCTACTCTAAAAAAAGTTATGTTGTTTTTATACAGCAATATACCCACTAGCTTCCACAATAAATTTTGCAGACTATATAATTCCCTTTCTGCCTATCCTTTGCAGCTTCTCAACTAGGTAGTAAATGTTGCTGAATGGATCTGAGTTGCTGTTGTTGTTATATGCCTTCAATTACAACTTATAGCGACCCTATGAATCAGTGACCTCCAATAGCATCTGTTATATACCACCCTGTTCAGATCTTGTAAATTCAGGTCTGTGGCTTCCTTTATGGAATCAATCCATCTCTTGTTTGGCCTTCCTCTTTTTCTACTCCCTTCTCTTTTTCCCAGCATTATTGTCTTTTCTAGTGAATCATGTGAATCTACTGAATCTCATTATGTGTCCAAAGTATGATAACCTCAGTTTCATCATTTTAGCTTCTAGTGATAGTTCTGGTTTAATTTGTTCTAACACCCAATTATTGGTCTTTTTCGTAGTCTTTAGGCGCAAAGCTCTCCTCCAACACCACATTTCAAATGAGTTGATTATTCTCTTATCCACTTTTTTCACTGTCCAACTTTCACATTCATACATAGAGATTGGGAATTCCATGGTTGGAATGATCCTGACTTTAGTGTTCAATGATACATCTTTGCATTTGAGGACCTTTTCAAGTTCTCTCATAGTTGTCCTCTCCAGTCCTAGCTTTCTTCTGAGTTCTTGACTATTGTCTCCATTTTGGTTAATGACTGTGCCAAGGTATTGATAATCCTTGATAAGTTCAATGTCCTCATTGTCAACTTTAAAGTTACATAAATCTTCTGTTGTCATTACTTTAGTCTTCTTGATGTTCAGCTATAGCCCTGCTTTTGTGCTTTCCTCTTTAACTTTCAACAGCATTCATTTAAAATCATTACTGGTTTCTGCTAGTAGTATGGTATCATCTGTGTATCTTAAATTATTGATATTTCTCCCTCCAATTTTCACACCACCTACATCTTGGTCCAATCCCGCTTTGAGTATGATATGTTCTGCATATAGATTAAACAAATAGGGTGATAAATTGCACCCCTGTCTCACACCATTTCCGATTGGGAACCAATCGGTTTCTTCATATTCTGTCGTTACAGTAGCCTCTTGTCCAGAGTATAGGTTGTGCATCAGGACAGTCAGATGCTGTGGCACCCCTATTCTTTAAAAAAGCATTCCATAGTTTTTCATGATCTACACAATCAAAGGCTTTGCTGTAATTATAAAACACAGGGTGATTTTCTTCTGAAATTCCTTGGTCCATTCCATTATCCAACGTATGTTTGCGATATGATCTCTGGCACCTCCTCCCTTTCTAAATCCAGCTTTGACATCTGGCATTTCTCACTCCATATATAGTAAGAGCCTTTGTTGTAGAAACGAGCATAACTTTACTTGCATAGGATATTAGGCAATAGTTTGATAATTACTGCATTTCCTGGGTTCCCCTTTCTTTGGAATTGGGATATATATTGAATGCTTCCAATCTGTGGGCCAGTGTTTAGTTTTCCATATTTCTTGACAAACCTTTGTCAAAATTTGGACAGATTTATTCTCAGTAGTTTGTAGCAACTCTATTGGTATGCCATCTGTTCCTGGTGATTTGTTTCTTCCAAGTATTTTAAGAGCAGTTTTCATCTCATATTCTAAAATTTCTGGTTCTTTGTCATACAGTTCCTCCATGAATGAATCTGTCATCCTTGCATCTCTTTTACAGAGTTCTTCAGTGTATTGCTTCCATCTTCCTTTTATTTTTTCTCAGTCAGTCAGTGTGCTCCCCTGTTGATTATTTAGCATCCCTACTCTTGGTTTAAATTTCGCTTTAATTTCTCTAATTTTTTGGAATAGGGCTCTTCTACCTTTTTTGTTGTCCTCTTCTATTTTTATACAATAACTATTGTAATAGTTCTCTTTGTTCCTACATACTAGTTGCTGTATAGTTGCATTTAGGGTTCTAACTGTGTTTCTGTCTCCTTTTGCTTTTGCTTTCCTTGTCTGTAACTATTTTAAGAGGTTCTTCAGTAATCCATTGAGGTTTTTCTCTCTTTTTAAGTTTAGAATATTAAACATTCTATTAAACATTCTTATGCTTTTTCATTTATTTATTTGAACCTGCTCTGATTGCTAATACAGTTTGCTTCAGACGTGCAGGACAGACTACTGCAAAGTAAATGCATAGTTTACAGCAAGCAAAATAGACCCTTCAGGAGGGATGGGTGGTCAGGTAATGATTGCTTTGAGAAACTGGGTGTGATAAATACAATTAGAGAAAAGGCAGGAATTTGATTCAGTTGCATTTAAACCCAGATCTATCAAATCCACATTTTCTGAAGCAATATCTGAGCTGAAACAAAGCCATATTTCAAACTTTGCTCTTATCTGAATTTTGCAATGCACAATGTTACAAATATGTATTTTTGTACAAATAAATATATTAGTGAAAATAACATATTACAATGCATTATAAAGAGAGTAGGGCTTTACACCTGCATGCTTCGCATGCCAATCCACTCTCCCAGGTTGCCAAGGCAGCTCCCCCACCGTTCCCCCAAGTTGCCAAGGCACTTCCCCCATACTTCTGGTCGCCAAAGAAGCTTCTCTCCCCTCCCCTTCCCCCAGGTCTCCAGTACACCTCTGCCCCCCCCCAGACCTCCTGCGGAGAAGGGAAGTAGAGGAGGGAGGGAGGTAGAGGAGGGAGGTGGGTGGAGGAGGTAAGCCACACAGGAAAGACAGGCCGCACAGGCCTGGGCAGCTCTGCAGCAATGGATCTGCTCTCCTGGTGCTCTCCTTATCACTCTGCAGCTCACACAGGCTGCTGCCAGCCACCACTGTCCAGCCAGTATTGCCCTCCTCCCTCCCTCCTCCACACCACACAACCTCTCATGAAGTGCGGCTTATGCAGGCTGCTGCCAGCCACTCCTTACTCGCTCCCTCTTCAGCTCTGTGCCTGGTCTCCTCCCCCCCCATGCTGCTGCCCGCTCGCTCTCCTACTGTCAGCCCAGTCTCACCTGCCTGCTTGCTTGCCCTCACCACCATATGGCTCCTTAGAATTGTCACACTGTAATTCACAGCACCACCTCTCTGTGGCTAAGCAAACTGCAGTGTGACATATACAATGCTTACAAAGATATTATATGTTTAGATAGAAATTGCCTGCAAAAATGTATACTTTAGTCAAAACTGCAGGCACAAATGTGTTTATTAGGAGAAATTCACACTAAAATCCTGAAGAATTTTCATAAGGACTTTTTAAAATTACAAATTGCTGAAGAACTTGGAGAACTGAATTTAAGGTTGGAAAAATGAGAAACTAAGACAACAAAAACAGACAGATCCTTCCATCACTAAGGACAACAGATATCCCTGTGTTCTCTTATGAGGCTGTTTGAGGGTATGTGCTCCCCAGCATAGCAAGTAGTAGCAACCATATCAACAGGGTCTCTTGCATGATCGAACCATTCCTGAAATTCATCTCGTTGGGACCAAAGCCCTGTTTAAGAGAACTGTTCAGATGTTCCATCTAGGCATGAAAGGGGATGTGTCAACTAGTTCCCTCGTGCCATTGTACATTCTCACTAGTTCCACCCCCTGGCATCTGCACATACAGCGCAAAGTCTACAGGGAGGGAGACTTCACAGGTATACCTGTATGCACAAAGACTTCTCCCTGCAGACATTTGCGCTGTATGTGTGGACTCCAAGAGGCAGGGCTAGCTGGAACATCAGGAGTGGGGCCACTCACCTGTTTATAAAATGTATGAACAGTTCATCCAACAGGGCACACGTAGTGGGATTTTTCAGTAGCTGTGCCCAACGTTTGGAACATCCTCCTAATAGAAACATCACCTTGCTCCCTCTTTAATGGCTTTTTGTACATTGCAAAAATCTTTCATTTTACACAGGATTCTGGTTAAGAGCAGGAGTGGCTGGTGTGTGTGTGTGTGTGCCACACACTTGGTTTCTGGACAGTGGCATCACTGTGGAGTACTGAGACCGTGACAGGACAGGGCAGGGTAAGGCTAGGGCAGTTTAGGCGCACTGGCAGGAGCCAGTCTGGCTTCCACTGGTGTGCCCAAACTGCCCTGATATAGCCGTCACACTGCTTGAGCCACAGATGGGAACCCTGTGGTCCTCTAGATGTTACACTTCGACTCCCATCTGCTCGAGCCAGCGTGGTCAATGGTTGGGGATAGGGATGGAAGGATCTGTCAATTTCGACTCTCTCAATTTCTTCCAGTCTTAAAGTCAATTCTCCACATTTCTGTAGCAATTTGTGTGCTTTTTTTAAAAATCCTCGTGAGAATTATTCAGCATTTTAGTGCAAATTTCTCCTGATAAACACATTTTTGTATGCAGTTGTGACTAAAGTACGTGTTACTGCAAGCAATTCCCCTGATAGTAATGTATTTTTGTATGTTATTTTCATTAATATATGCATTTATATGCACACTTTACCCTAATGCATGCATTTATGTAAACACTGGTTGGCTGGAGAACTGCACTGCAAACTTTGTATGTATGAATTTTGAAGGATGGCTGTGTTTCAATTCTCATGTTGTTTTGGAAAGTGTAAATTTGATAGATTCAGCTTTAAATGTGAACTGAATTGAATTTCTCACTCATCCTAGTTGGGATGATGGGAGTTGGAGTCCACCAACATCTGGGGAGCCACAGGTTCCTCATTCCAGGTTTACGCCATAACAAATGTCTTAAGTCACTTTATACTGCTATGTATTCATCTTTATTCATTAGCTGATTTCTCTAAAGGACAAAAAAGGATAATTTAGCAAAAGCTCTTTGTGCTCTATATCCCTTTGAATGCTCAGGACAGTCAAAAATTTACAGGACATTCATATAAGTTAATTAATAGCTACACGCAGATTTAATCTTAGCTGTTATTGACAAATTAACTGTTTCAAATTCTGGGGGAGTTAATCACTACCGTTATTCACTAAAAATTAACTTCCCTTGGACAAAAAATGTAAATGTATTACTGTCACTAATAACTCATGGAAAGGTTTGGAAGACATGTCTAATAATTTGCTTGATCTTTCCTATCGAATCGCCTTAGTTAACTTAGGAGACTAAGGCTGCAATCCAATACACACTTGGAAGTAAGTCCTATTGAACCCAATGACGCTTACTTCTGAGAAAACATGTATTGGATTGCATCCTAAAAAGTTGCAGCCAATTTCAGATGTGAAAGATGATTATGGGGTTGTATCCAACTACGTTTTACTTGTTAGTCATGTTCATTAATTTCAGTAGATCTACTCTTAGTAGGACTAGCATATGATTCCTCTGATTTTGAAGATGGTTCTTAGCTTTTGTGTGTGTGTGTGCGGTGGTGGTGGGAGTGAGAAGTTACATGCACCACCACCCCAGATCAGAAGTGAGGAACCCATGGCTCTCCAGATGTTGCCTGACTGTAATTCTCATCAGCCCCAACCAGGACTAGGTAATTACTAGTTTTCATATTTCCAAAAATGGGGGGAGAGCCATTAATGCTTCCTTGTTCCAGTAGCCCTGGGTGCATCCTACAATCTATCTTGTACCTAATGAAGCTAATCCAATTATGTAAGCGCAGCTACAAAAACTACCAGCTACAAATTCATGATCTGTCTAATTCAGAACTTATTTCATTTGAGATATTTGTTATTATTGTTTCCACGCTTAAATCAGGTTGAATGCAAATGCAGTCTATTACCCACATGGGCTCTGCTACCCTGTTGATTCTCCTAGAGCTCTTGACGGTTGTTGACACCATTGACCACAGTAACCTTTTTGAGCAACTTTGTGGGAAGGGGACCATTACCAGACGGTAGCATTGCGATACACCTGTTTGGCCTCATGGCAGTTGCATAGTGGGGTTCCACAGGGTTCTATCTTGTCTCCCATGCTATTTAATATTGGCACATGAAACTGCTGGGAGCGGACATCCAGAGATGTGGAACAAAATGGCACCAGTATCTATTCCATCTGAATCAGTAGAGGCAGTAGATGTCTGTGGGTGGTGACAGGCTGAACAAGGGACAAACTAAGACCGAGGTACTATGGATAGGCAGCTCTCATGTCCAGGAAATTGAAAGATGGACATTGGATAGGGTAGCACTCCCCTTCAAGGAGCAGATACATAGCTTGTGGGGCCACTCATTTATCCACTGTTGTTAATTGCAGTGACAAGGCATGCCTATTCCTGGCTAGGCAGTTCCTGAACCAAGACAGCCGACTATCAGTTACCCATGTTATGGTGACGTCTTGTTCCAATTATTGCAATGTACTCTATGTGGGGTTGCCTTTGAAAACAATCTGGAAACTCCAGCTAGTGTAGAATATGGCTGCCAGGTTATTAACTGGAACAGTGAAATATGATCATGCAACCCTGATCCTAAAAGCTTTGTACTAGCTGCTTCTGTGTTACTAGGCTCAATTCAAAGTGTTGGCAATTGTTTTTAAAGCTAGGAAGTGTCTCCTTCAATATCAGCCAATTCAGTACTGAAGATCAGTGGGGGATGGAAGAGGAGGAGGCTCTGTTTGGAGTTCCTGCCAGGATTCATGGTGAGGGAACACAGAAGGGCCTTCTTTGTGGTGGGGTCCTGACTTTGGAATGATCTCCCCCTAGATTTACATCAACTGAAGACATTTGATTTACCCATGCTTTTATCTTGATAATGAAATGTTTAATCTTTAGCAGCTGTATATGAGTCTACGTTTTAAAGATTAACAGTACAATCCTAACCCTGCCTAGTTGAAAGTAAGTCTTATTTGATTGAATGAGGCTTCCTCCCAGGTAGATGGGGTTATGACTGCAGCCTGTTATTTCATTTTTAGCTTGTATATGTTTTATAGATTTTCAGTGTATGTTGCTTTATTGCTTCATGAAGAGGAAGGACAATTCATAGTTGCCACAAATAAATAAATAAACAATATGGCAGGTTGTGACAGGGAGAGGCTTATGACAGCCAGATACTGCCCATTCTGAGCCTGCAATTGAGGAATTGGTTTATAACGATCCTGTAACATACTCCGACATTACATCTCTGCTGCATCTTGGGAGGTTATTTATTATTCTTTGGCTGCTCTCACACTGCACTTTATTCCGTTATTCTGTTCATTTCTTACCTGGTCATTTGCGCATTATATTTGATCTTTCACATGATGTGCAAGCTATTTCAGGAATTCTAGTGGAATATAGTGCAAGTTCAGAGCTAATTCTCTTGATAAATAATACCAGAAATAATCCATTTGCAAGCTTGGGAACCAGGAAAATCTCAGGAGTTTTCTGCTAGTTGCAGCTGCTCACATGACAGGATCCCAGCATGTAGTATGTCCCCACCCTTTAGGTGTGTGGGTTTTTTTTGCCTGACTAAAATTGTACTGGTATTTCGGCATAAGCGTGGATAGCAGCTGAATTTCACACATACCCCTGTGTCTATATAAATAAAAAAAAATTAAAAATCAGATGCTAAAAGGAGAAAGGTTGCATAATGACAAGATGAAATCTTAGACTTCCTACCCCTTGGGGAACTACAGTGCACATGTGTATAATGAGTGAGGGGTAAAAACAACACATTATTTGTTGCTGCTGTGTGAAAGACATTTGTGTGAAATGCTGGTATATCGGTGGGAAAAGCTACAGTTCCTTAAAGCAACTGGTACTGTAGTGTGAAAGGAATTTTAGAAATCAGGACAGAAGAGCAACCATTTAAATCCATTAAATTAACACAATAAGCCCCACGTCTGAAAGCAGCTTTTATATACTCCATTTTTATCCTATCCTTCCTTCTAGGAGCTGAGGGCAGTGTATTGTCACAACTCTTGTGAAGTAGATTCAGGTGCTGGATAGTGATTGGTCCAAGATCACCCAGTGAGCTTCATGGCATTGTGGGGATTTAAGGTTGAAAGAGTAGCATACAACAACCTTGTAATGCTGCTTGTATCCCCACAGTGCAGGTTTGACATAAGTTTGAGAAAACTGCGTTCAACAACCCCATAGTGTAGTTTACTGTTATCATACCCCTGATGCAATTTGGGGGATAATGGTATGGCTGGTATGGATTTCAAGCAAAAAATAAAATATAACAAAAATCCCCAATCCAAAACAGCAAAGATCAATCTACGTAAATTGCCCACTCAGATCCTTCTCCCAACCCAAATCCTCCATTTAGAAAGGTTGTATTCCACTGACATGCATGTAGACGGGGGGCTGGTGTACGTTCACAATCTCAAATTTTCATACAAAGAAAGAGCCGAGTTATAACGAGCAGGAGCTCCTGTCTTTGCCTCTACACGTTAAGAGTGGGGGAAATGCCCCATCATAGCTCCCTAAAAATGTTGGATTTTCCCATGGATTTCTGTGGGTAGCTCTACTTCCGCCCTGAGGGTGGAAAAGAAATTAAAAGGCATAATCAAGCAAGAATTTAAGAGATCCTTTTATACTTTTCTTATTGGAAGGTAGTGTAGAAAACCAGCTCTACTCCGGACCAACCGGAACTGCCAACGAGTCGAAACGATTTCTACGTCTATGGTCCAAGCTTACTAAAGAAAAACTCCTCCTCGTCCGGAAAGTGGGCTTACGTCATGTCCGGTGGGTTTCTATCACGTGACTGTCTTAGAAACGGTGCAACATGGCGGCGCCCCTGTGGCCACCGTTGGTGGAAGAAGAAGAACTAGTGAAACTGAGGTAAGAAGGGCTCTGCCTAGGAGATACAGTTTCCATATTGAGAGTATCCTGCTTGATCGTCTGAACTCCCAATTCTCACTCTTTGCGCTTTCGGTGTGAAGCCAGCGCGTTCCCCCCCCCCCAACACAAACTGCGCTACTTCAGAAACTGCTTCGCTATTTGAAGATTGAGTCGACTTTAATAAGAAAGGGAAGGTTTCTGCAAGGGGAACAGTAGCTTCACGAAAATCTGACAGGCCATGTGTGTAGGTCTGAATGCGTGGCGAATGCATCAGGTGGGTCCTGCAGCTCCAAGTGCAGTATGGATAATTATTCCCTGATGACTGTATGCACGGAGGAAAGCTAGGAGACAGGCACCTAGCGTGTGTGATGCAGGGGAAGGGGGATGGATAGGTAAACTGAGCCACTATGAGTGGAATTGCAAAATCATAACTACAGAAAATTAAATTTAATCCTCAAAGCTGCACTTCTTATGGCAGACCTTTTTGTATAAAGTAAAAAAATGCTTGGTAATATTGTAACTGCTACATAATTAATAGTAAGAAGTGGTAAAGAAAAATAGCTTCTTAAAAGAGGATTGGCACTGGGAAGTCTGGTACATTTTAAAATAAGACTGGTTGGTTGGAGAAACGTCATCCAAACACATATTAAAAATTGATGACAATTCATGGACATTTTGAGCTAGAAATATAGAACTGATGTTTCTGCCCAGATTTTCTCTGTTCTTGCCTTTTACTCTTTTTGTGTTTTTACATGCTTTTCTTGGTGGGGATAATAAGCTTGCATTCTTTATTTTTAATGGGTATTTATTTATTTATTGTATTTATATCCCACAGTTCCTCCAAGGAGTTCAAGTGGTATATTTGGTCCTCTTCTTCCCCATTTTATCCTCACAACAACCCTGTGAGGTAGGTTAGGCAGAGAGACTGTGACTGGCCCAGAGTCTAGCAGTCCTGTACCCTATTGAACTCTGAATAAATATGCATTGGATTGTGCCATAAAAGAACAAATTTACAGCATGATCTTACACACGTCTTCACAGATGTCCCACTGGGTTCAGTGTGGTATAATTTTAGACAAAAATGGTGTAGGATTGTAGGCTTAATCTACAACCCTATATAGTATTGTGCAGTCTATCTTAGATGGTGTTGTTGTTTGTTTATTTGCTTGCTTAAGATTTGAGAAATTCCAGTTGACTGTTAACTGGTTAGTTGCTATAAAAAAATAAGGAGATTTTTTCCCCATCTTCAGCCACAAAAGGTACAGAGCACTTTTGAAAAAAGAGAAACGGAAGAAAAAGAGACAAGCACTAGCAAGACTGAGAGATTCAGGTACACGGCTCAAATAATTTATTGTGAAACATGAGCTGTCATGATAGGTGATATTTCAGCTATGAGAAGACACTGTCATTAGTATTCAGAAGCATTTAAAATGTCTTTTCAACCCGTAAGTGTCTTAGTTTGCAAATCATTATTGCATTTCCTAAACTATTTCTGTATAAAAGTATATTTCAGGACTAATACTATACTATTCAACATTAATAGCGAACTCATTTTCTGAGCATGGATCCTTAGGTAGTCAAAAGGACACCATTCACAAGGGGTGGGGCGGGGTGTTAGGAGGGTCAGGGATTTATAGATCTGCAAAAAATGTTTAGGGAGAAAAATCCAAAGGGAGCAACCCCCCTCTCCCAAACAAGCCCCATGGGGGCTGAGAACGTTCAAGTTGCCATGAAATGCTGGTTTAGGGGGAGTTAGAGCGCAATCCAACTTGCATTTATGCTGGGCTAAGGAGAGCTGGATGCAGTGGATCTCCCACTGAGCCAGCTGGGTCCCACCTCAGCTGGGCTACACCGGCGTAAGTCCGTCCCCCGAGCTCAGCCAGCTCAGCCGAGAACAGTGCAAGTTAAGCCGGTGTAAGCCCCCAAAAGGGGTGTTCCAGGGGCGTGTCAGGAGAGGGGCCGAGGGGAGGGGACTTATGCCACATCTAGCTCATGTTCAGAGTGCTTTTGCAGGTCCCAATTCAGGCAAACGTCATGCCAGGAAAAAGATCAGTCTAAGAAAATAATTATAATAGAAATCAGTAGAGAGGGCTTACTCCCTGGTAGGGATATTTGGGAGAGCAGGCTTTTACTTTCTGATCCCTGCATGCAGCTTCTGGGTGAGCTGGCGTTCAGCCAGCCCAGAGACTCCTGAATGGCAATTGTTGGATTGCTCTGTTTGTAGTAGAATTAGGTATCCTGAAAAAGGATATACCTAGCTGGTTAGAATCTGGATCAGGAGCACCCCACATGGCAGCATCTCATTGTAGGTCCCACTTGTTAAGATATAAATCATGCATAGTTTTGATATTTGTTAGTGAAAATGAAACTCTATATATAGATCATTCTGTAATGGGAACATATAGCCCTGGGTTACTCTTGGATCTTCAGATGAGTCATGGAAGCTTCAGTTGCATCAGTGACCATCAGGATTGCTTTCCACTGCTTGGTGAGGCTGCAGCCTCTTCATCTGATCATGGTGTCAGACATGTAATTCATTACTTTGGCAATCTTGAGAGCATGTCCTCTATGCATGCAGTGATGACTGTCTGGGACCTTAGATGGTGTGGAATGCAGTAGCCTGCCTCCTATCTAGGGTAAACTACCGCTAGATAGTTTATATATAAATAAGATTATATAATTTAAAAATAAGTAAACTTTTTTCTCTTCAGAAAAAGGAGAGAAAGATGAACAGGTTTCTGAAGAGCTTCCTGAAGATAATGAAGAAAAACAACTTGAAGAGGAAAGGTGAATTTTAAAAAAGTAATTGGGAGTCAACTCTATGCTTATTTACTTGTAATTAAATCTCATTGTGTTCAGGGGAGGGAGCTTACTTATGGGAAATTGACCTTAGGAGTGCAAGCTTAGTCTCAGGTGTGTGCATAGGACTTGGAGGTTATGTCTTAATCACTTATTGGAAATTTGCATAAAACACTCGTAATTCAGTGGCCTGGTTTGCACACCATGCTAAGCCAAATTTTGGCTTAGGCTTCAGGAGAGGAGACTAGTCACTTCACTCCTCTCCAGTAATTTTGCTGCTGTGCCACTTTGAGCTAAGCCATAGTTTGGCTTAGAATGTTGTCTATACCCAGGCTGGTGGTTTAGCTGTATTTGACAAACCATGAGCTGTATACCATAGGGCAAACTTTGGTTACAGCTTGTGGTTAATCCAGAGAGAACTAAACTATGAGTCCAGGTGCTGATGACATTCTAAGCCTAACTGCGTTTTAGCTCATTGTGGTGCAGCAGCAATGTAACAGTATAAGGTAGCGCAAAAATAATTTTGTGAATCACTTGTGAACAGTATAGAAACAGAAGTACAGTTCTTCTAGTTACTAGATCCTTACCCACCAGTATAATCTGGAATACAATATTAATATCACTTAGCTTAATCTATAGTAAACCAAATGAAAAATCAGTGGGTTGGATTCAGACTTCACCTCCAATTTCTTGCTGCGGTGGTGTGGGGATTAACCATTGTCAGTTCCATTCCCCTAAAGTCTAGATCTAGACCACAGCTATTATGTAAGTGAACTGCAGGGTTGCAGTATTTAATTGCCAATTTTAGGCCATAGTGCAAAACCAACAGACTCTGAATTATCCTGTTAAAAGTTGGAGGAATTTTTCTGAACTAGGTAGTCTTGAGGTTGCAACCATATCCACATTTACATAGGAGTAAGCTCCATTGAACATAGTGTTTTTACTTCCAAGCAAACATGTATAGGTTTGTACTGTAATGTAGATTATGCCGCCTAGCTCTTCTGAGGCCCTGCCTCTGAAGGTTAGGTGTGTGGTTACAAAGCAGAACTCTGAAATTCTCTCCCCACGGTGATTATCCTGATGCCATTATTACAATTTTTTAGGCATCAGGCCAAGTCTGTCCTGAGTGCCCACACTTTCAATAGTAGCTAACCTCTGTGATTTAGCAGTACTGCTGCTACCTTATTGCTGAGGGCTGTTTTAGCATTTTATTGGTATTGTGTTTTTGCAATTTTAAACTGTATTTTGTAAGCCATCTTGAGAATATTCTAAATAGAAAGGCAGACTAGGATTTTTTTAAATAATAAAAATAGTAGCAGTTTTAATCAGTGATATCTCAGCATTAATCTGATTGTATTGACAGGCAAAGGCTTCATGAGGAGTGGTTGCTAAGAGAAGAAAAGGCTCAGGAAGCTTTCAAGATCAAGAAGGCAAAAGAAGAGGCAGCAAGGAAACGTCAAGAAGAGGAAGAGGTGCAGTATATGCTTTTACTACCCTTTTGGAGCTGATATGCCAAACATAAAAAATTCCTGAGGTCTTTATTTTAAAAGACCAAAAAAAATTCCTTGAATGATATCCATCATTGTGTGAGCAGACTTCTTCCTCTCCAGCTCCCCACCCTCTCCAGCTCCCCACCCCCTCCATCTGTGATGGAACTTCTCCTTCCTCTCTGCCTCAGCCATCTGCTCTAGAACACTCTGGAGCAGCGTTGCTGGGGGAGCTGTAGAGGAAAGGGGAAAATCAAATCTGGCAGATGGATACTCTTGGATTTCATATCTTCATTTTATCTTTTGACTAACTTGGAAAATACTGCAGTAAAGTGTAACGGTTGACTTATTTCTGAGTATACATGTGTAGGATAAAACTGTAGAGTTTTCACTGATTATTGGGAGGCAAATTTTAAACAGTGATGGCAGAGTTAGCCTTTTAAGACTACTTTAGTTGTGTGTTAATTGTAATAGATAATGAAAAAGAAAACATTATTATTTTTTAAGTTTACACACATCTAACGAGCTATGTTACTTTCTTCAGTATCTCAAAAAGGCACCTACACTAAAGTTTTGGTAAACGGCAAACTAATTTACATTTAATTCACTCATTGGTCCAATGGCAAATGACAAAAATGTTTTAATCTGCTCAGCCTTCATTGAGATATTTAGCATGATACAGCCATTTTCATAATCCTTAGTTTAAAGTGAAACTGCTCTTTTAGATAAATGACAAGTCTGTTCCTTTTTTTAAAGCAAAAAATAAAAGAAGAATGGGAGGAACAGCAAAGGAAAGAACAAGAGGAGGAGGACCGGAAACAACAAGTGAAGAGAGAGAGAGAGGTGATTCCTGCTCTAGGAGGATAAAACACAGTGCATATCCTCTCACAGTAATAATAGTACTTATGAAAAAGTATAAAATGACTTCGTGTTGGGGTGGGTTGGAGATAGCCTTTTTCTGTGGCTTTGCATAATTCATGCTATGAATAACTGCAATCCTACTCCTGCTTACTGGGAGTAACCCTCACTGAATTCAGTAGGAGAGAGCACTGTAAATGTAGCGTCACCCTTCACTATGCAGAGCAGGTATATAGCTGCTCACATTGCGTAGCTGATATTGTTACTATTATTGCTGCAATATTTATGTATATCTTACCTTATCCTTAAGGCTGTGGGCACTTTATAAACGTCATTATTTGAAAAAGGCACAGGAAATGGAATGATGAATTTCCCCTGAAATGTTCCATCAATGTTCCCAAATATTTTGTGCCCGTTGGCAGCCTGCCTCACTGAGCTGGCAATTGCGTTACATTTCGTCCTAAAGGAGAAGGGGCACAAACTCTGTCCTTCTCTATGCTCCTGCAACTATAGAGCAATTGGCAGGTGGAAGGGTTCCTTGTGACTATTGGGCCAATGGGGCTAGGTCTCTCACACAGAATTCCTGCTGGGAGGGTATGGGCACAAGCTAAGAATTCTTATATGTAACTATGATGCAATCTTTCTTTAAAAACTAGCAAGTAGAGTATAATAACTTTATAGTTCTTAACTTCACTTGGAATTTTACTGCTGCGATTCCTTAACCATTTTTTCCACTCAACGATGTTACAGCTCATCTTTACCTGACTCATTCATCAAGATGTATCTTTTTCTATAGCTTGTTGGGTGTGGGAACATATTAGAATGCTTAAGCTGGCTGTTTTCAGCTTCTTGTGGGTTAATTCTTTGAATGCCTTGCTCAGCATATAAAGGACAGGTGGTGGTCTTGCCTCTTACCAATTTTTGTGCCTGGGATTTAACTTTTTTTCCCCTCAAGCAAATCTCTTGATTTAGCTAGTCATGAGTAATATAAAGAGAAATTATACTGTTCTAATTGGTTGGCAGTTAGTACAATGTATACCATCCCTGAATGAGTACTCCTTCTAGGATCCTTTGGAAGTAGAAGATTAAGTTGTGTGGAAACTGCCCATTCCTTACTACTTTAGCAAAAATGAGGTTGAGAATTGCCACTTTTGTCCGATATGAAAAAACCAAGCAGTCCTGATGGCAGCAATTAACTTCATTTATTTTTACAACATATATCCCACTCTTCATCCTAAGACCTTTGGGCAGGTTACAATGGTAATTATATCAAACAGCAAACATTAAAAAATCGTAAGTACCATAAACTAGAAACCATCTGTCGGTATCTTAAAAATCTAGACATTCCTCTACACTGAAAAGCCTAATAGAAAAGACATGTCTTCTGCTGGCGCCTGAAGCTAAATAATGTTAGTGCCAGCCAAACCTCTAGGAGGAGTGTGTTTCACAGCTAGGGTGCTATTACTGAGATGTTCCTTTAGTGACTCATAGGTCTCTAAACTTTTCTTAAGGCTGGGACTACCAGCAGGGCCTCCCAGTAGATCTGAATTCATAGGCGGGTTGAATTGAGGAGGAAAGTGCTCCCTGAGATATACTTCAAGAGGAAAAGCTGGAATTGGGCTAGATAGTTAACTGGAAGCTAGTACATATCTTAGACTGTGTTACATGGTCCCTAGACATCAGACCCAGAAAGACTCTGGTGGCTGCATTTTGTACTAGCTGCGATTTCTGAACCACCTTCAAGGGCAGCACCAAGTAGAGTGCTTTGCAGTAGTCTAAATGGGAGGCTACTTGAGCTTAAATTGTAATAATCAGGTTGCCCCTGTACAGTAATGACCTTGGTTGGTGAACCAGCCAAAGTTGGAAATAAGCACTCTGTGCTAGTGAAGCCACCTGGGCTTCCAGATGTAAGGTAGAATCCAGGGGTACACCCAGATTATGAATCTGATCTTTTTTGGGGAATGCAATTCCATTCAGAACAGGCCACCTATGTAATTTCTGAAAATAGGAATCACAAGTCCACAGCACCTCCATCTTGTCAGGATTCAGCTTCAGTTTACTAGTCCTCATTCAGCCCATTACAACATCTAGACATTGGTCAAACACCTGCAGAGGTACACCTAATTCAGATAACATGGAAAAGTAGAGTTGAGTGTCATTAGCACAATGATTAAAGTATAAGGTTACTCTTCTCTGTAAGTGTTTGGCAAAGGAAGTCTGGGAAACATTACTTTAAAGGAGTAAAATGGACATAAAAGTTATGCATATTTCAATGTGATTAGATGGGGATAAAACCTGTATTCATTGTTTCCTTGGTCAAAATACGTTTGTGATGTTTAAAAATAATAACCTGCGTCTAATCAGTGCATAAATAGAAATGTGCTACAGAGTCTCTGTTACGGTTTTGGGTGTTGGGGTTGGGCTCTAAATAACTAAGATGGAAACTGAGTTTGAGGCGATAGAGATTAAAGGTAAACTTTGTACAGAAGCAAATGCACTGGAAACTGGTATAAGCTGAAAATTAAGCCAATCCAAGCACAGAAATCCCAGGGAGAGGTATTATGGTTGCACTGGAGTGACTGGGTATCCTAAAGATCTCTTTACAGGTAGTCCAACAGAAAAATAGAAACTGTTGGGTAACTCTAAATTCTCCTTACTCTCCGGGGAACATCCTTTTGCACACTGAACTGGTTTCGGTACACTGTCACCCAGCTTGAATACATACTGGGGCTCTGTGTTACAGAGACAAAATAGAGACTATTCTACTCAAAGGGGCCACTGCATTGGTGCAGCAGGGCATGTTTGATCTTCTGGACACTGAGCAAACTGAAGCCAGTGTTCCAGGCACAATCTTCACAGCAGTCTTGGCATCAAATCCTGAAGGAGGAAATTCCATGTGATGAATACTGGAAAGTGAATCTGGGCCACTCAATTCAAATAAGGAGAAGGGCTCTTAAGAAGTAAGGAAAATTAGTCTTCAAAAGATATATGCCTATGTCAATTACATGCTGTGTATAAATCACTTGCAGGGTTGGATTGCTGTGATTATTTTGATTTTTCAGTATTAGAAAATGACCACAATAATATCTTTTTGCCTTCAATCCCATTTAATGCTTAAGCTCTTTTGTGTGTCTGATCGAGTTGTTGGGATGGGGGGAAAGAAATGTGTGAGAAGTTGGGATAATTATTTTAAATATAACTTTAACGCTTGTACATTTTTGTGCTGAAATGCTTCATAACATGAAAGCTTTTTCTCAGTTTTTATTAATTTTGTCAAACAACATATTTAAACACTGAACTTTATGGTCTTAACTAAAGAAACCAGATGATGTCTCCATTCAAAGTTTTCACTAGTCCTGTGTTTGCACCATTTATAGGAAGCTGTGCAGAAGATGTTGGACCATGCTGAGAGTCAGGTATGTTTAGAGTCATTTAAAATAGATCATGGATACAGGTAGAATTCTGAGCTGCTTTTCTGCTTTGTGCCAGCCTTTCTCTCTGCTGCATATCAACAGTTTTGTGAAATGCAGTATATCCCTTTTACAGTAACGGTATGATGGTAACAGCTGAAATGCTTTGCAATATGTGACCGAACAAGATTCTTAATAGGGATGACACTTGAGTTTTGCACATAAAACTAGTGGAAAATGAGCAAGAAAAATGAGGTGCCACTGTATGTAGTAAAAAAAGGGTAAATTTTATGCTGATCCAGAGTTTGGGTATAAAAAAGCAACATGTGCAAGACTATTGCCCCAGAGATAGAGTTTGATATACATTTGCATATGGTTCAAGTCTTCCCCATCAAGTGAAACAGCCAAGATTTTTGGCCAAATTGTGCACTTTGGGTTAAAAGCATCAAACTTGCCATGGGCATGCAGTGATTATATCTAAACATTGCCATCTCCATATCTCCTTCTGTTTTGAAATACATAAGTTTTGAATTTTTACTGTTCACCATTGGGAATATTTTTTTATAGAATTAGAATTAGCTGACAAACAAAATGGACGTACATGGACAAACACAGAACAAGGCTGTGCATGCTCATAAAGTAATATGAAATGTTATAACATCACTTTAAATATACATAAAGGTATGACTCAATCATGTAATAACACCAAACATTCCATAATCCAAAAATGTGTGCAAAGTTGTTGGTTGTGTGCAGATTGATACTGCATTATGGGACATAAATGTCAGTCAGATTTTATTGTCTGTAGCCAATTGCCATTGTAATGTAACTCACAAAAAATGTAAGACAATCTGAGTGTTCGTACCTATCATTATATAAAATAGGTACATGACTACAAACCTATAAACTTGTCCTGTTTATGACATATGTTTACTCTGAAGTATACATCAGCATGTTCAAGCTGAATTAGTACTGAAAAGTTTCCTTCACAGTGGCAAAGAGCAGCGCAATTAAACTTGGTCTTGTAGAACTTGCATAGGCCTCTGTATGCCTTCTTACAGTGTGTTGGTTCACAGTACTTTTCCTTGGCTTGGCCAAGAGTTGTCCACTTTATTGTCATTGAGAACGTTTCCTCTCCCAGCCCTAGTCTTTCAGACTTGGTAACTGGAACTTTTTGAAATACCTTTCCACGTACATGTCCTCCCTGACAGATTGTCAGCATTGTATGCTGTTTGACAGCTGTTTTTGGTGACATATTCTTCAGAGGTCTTCTTGAAAACTGATGTTCCCCTGCTTTGTTGACTGCACAATCTGCTGGTTCTACCATACAGAAGTACTACAGATTTTACAAGTAGCACCATGATATTAGCAGGGATACATGTTGGAACTTCTGCCAGTGTTAGAAATATACCTGTGACATCTGGAAATATGTTCCATGTGTCCCAAGCTGACTTTTTGTCTTTCCCAGCAAAGAATGAGATCACATCACACCCAGTGAATGCATGAAACATAGTTAATGCATCTTCTTTCTTTGTGCCCCAAGTGTCTGCAGTTTCATGTGGTGCAGCATACTCTGATGTTTGCCTACCTCAGAGGATACCCACATCTTACTCACTAGAATGTGGTGCAAGTTGGACACACTGGTGACAACCACGTGTCTGCTATACTGACTCTGATATTTAGGTGCCCACTATGTGCTACGTCTCATAAATCAACATCAGACATTTGTCAACTTCCTCATGTGAATATGGTTCAATACAACTTTTTTTCTGTCTGCTAGGAGAGCATAGTAGTTGGACCCCAAAACTGTTGTACACTTGCTTGCCTTTTTAAATTGTAACATATTCTACCAGCAGATGGAACAGATCAGTTTTATTTTCACTGATATGAAGGAAGTTATGCTTGTGGCTTGGCATCCTTGATAAAGGATCAACCCTCCACCTCAAACCTTAGCCTAAAGGCAGGAAGCAAAGATAAAAAAGGCAACCTTTGGTATAGGCATGCCATACTGTATCTAGCCTGTCCACCTACTCTAGGTGTTGCAAAATGTAAGGCAGGAAAACTGTTGATGTGGAAATTTTGGGAAGTTCCCAAATAATGTATTTGAAATATTATAGCACAACTCGGCACCACTGTAGTCTGTTGAAGCTTCTTAATTTTTTTTTAAGCCAGAATACATGCTCAGGATCAATATGGAACAGTGGGGTATTAATCATTCAGAGGTTCTATCCACTCCTGATATATAAATTTAAATCAGATTGATGAACGATGAGGATGTTAATAACTTTGCTGATGTCCATGTATTGCTAAATTATATGCCTGTGCTTAAGGCCCATCTGAAGGTCAGAGGAAATGGATTCTACAGGCTGTCATGGTAGTGAAAAGGCTTATACTCTGGCACTGGAAAGACAGTTTCCCTCTGTAATTCGCTAGTGGCTGGAAGATTGCGCTCTCAGTATTTTAGCACTCAGCATACAAGCAGAGGAACCTCTCCGTTAATCCTTCTGTTGGCCCAGATTTCCATATTTATGAGATGCTATTTCAGTGCTAAAATCTTCTCTCTCCATTGCAATTGTAATCACTTCTATTGATTAATTGGGAAAACCTAATTAATAGAATTCATTAATAACAGGTATTCTGTTTCTGTTAACATATACTTTTTTTTAACAGTTAGAAAATGGAACCACCTGGCGCAATCCCGAGCCCCCAGAAAATATAGGAATTGAGAAAGATCGAGCCAGCTGCCCTTTCTATATTAAAACTGGAGCTTGCAGGTTTGGAGACAGGTAATGCAATTCTGTTTGGACCTTTTTAATATGGCTCGTAAATTAGTTTTTGGGCACAGCACCTGCAGAGTGAAATGACTGGTTAAATACTTCAGTTTAGATCCTATGTTTTCACACTGACTAGGAGAGTTCTGCTCATTCATGTTTGAAAGCTGCCTCCTGTGAATCAAAGCATTTTCCATTAATGGAGGGAAAATTTAGGATCTATACCACTGTTTCTTTGACAAAGCATTTTAAATGAACATATCTAATTAACTGCTATTGCTTATACTAAATTTCTAGTTTTTAATCCCCTCCCCCAACAAGTGCATATTAGGTGCAATTTCCTAAAAAATTAGGAAAGGACCAGCATAGTTAAAGAGTATGAATATTGGATGGCACAGAATTAAACCCCTGCAAAGACTGTAGTTAGTTACAGGTGAAGCAGAATTAAAGTCCATGTTGATGCTTGTGTTTTTAGCTTAACTGCAAATACAACTTCGATACGGAAATTGAATCTATATTCAGGATGAGACGACCAGATTGATACCCAGTTGTTAGCAAGACTCCTATGTAGACACATGTTTCACATTCACATGTTGGCTAGGAGTCTTGTGAATTAGGATCTTTAGACAATGACAACTGTGTGTCTCGGCAGATTTACTCAGTAACTTACACTTGTGCAGGTCTTAAACATAAGGACACACACACACACCTTGACATCAATGGGAATAGCTCAGTAAGAATATGTGTGTGGGAATTAATTAAACAGTCATAACTAAATTAACACACACACGAAGAAGCAAGCACACAAGGCATAAGAGGAGATGGAGGGGGATGAGTTCAGCACAACTAAGGAAGGTATACGAGCCTGCCCTTTCTCTCTCTTTGGGCTCACTTTGCAGACTAGGCCTCATTCATGCATAGTTGGGCAATTAGGACCAGAGATTGGCCTCTGAAACACAGACACACACACAGTCAAAGATAGGCAGAGGGAGCAGATGAGGAGGCCACAATTTGTAGGGAAAGGACCTCCAGAAGGCAGGCTAGAGAGCAAGGTACACCTTTCCCAGCCCTCGTGGGTAATCTGGAAATTGAACTGGGACACGTTGGAATTCCTGGATCAGACAGGGAAACGGCAAATGCAGAAGGCTAGCCTTGGAATGGCTTCTTGGATCTCTGCTTTGGCTAGCAAAGGTCCAGGGAAAAGCAGAAAAAGTAGTGGAGCCCTGAAAAGGGCTTTTGAAGCACTTCCAGCAAGCAGGGACCTCTGTTTCAGCAGGTACAGAAATAGTGAATGAAAAGCAGGGGAGTCAGACCCCTGGGTTCTGGCTGGCTAAGTGATTCAGCAGTCAATTTCAGGTAGAGTGATATTCAGCAGAGTGGAACTGGGTAACCAGAACCCAACATTAGTGATTTAGCAGGTCATTTCATAGTGGAACTAGGCAATCAGGACCCAGAACAGCTTTAGGAGTCCAGTTTTTATACCTTTCTGAACAAAAGCCTCAAAGGAGAATGCAGAATTGATTGGATCAGGCAGGAGTTGTTCCTCAATTTCCATACCTAGCATGAGTTGTATGGTCAGCGTAATGAGCTTTTCTTTTGTGAATACAGGTGGTGGTATTCACTTTTTAGCTAGCTTGATAAGATACAGATGTGAACCATGGGCTCCTCTCCTGAGATTTTCTCTCCCCCAATGCTTTTGGGAGTGCATTGATTGGATTGCCAAAGGCCATGACCTGTGCATATAACTGGCAACATCCTCAGTTGGGATGACAGCCTTAACTTCTCCATATACTTTTTACACTGGGTGTAAGCAGCCTTTTTACAAAGTGAAAAAACTGAAGCCATTTTAAAAATCATATAGGCCATGTTAAGGTGGAGTGTCTCTCAGGTTATAGGCTTGTAGCCAACCTAGTGTTTGCAAAAGAGAGATCTATCAAGTAACCCAGACCAAACTATGCCTTAAGCAGAAATGGTGACTCCAACAAGCCCAAACCTTCACTGTGGGGCCAGTCACATTATTCCCAACTAACTAACTAGATAGACCACAGGGAAATTCTTTCTAGAACCAAAATATGATCAGATACTAGTCTTCTTTTTCCCATGGATCACAATTAAGACTTTGGAACAGAAAGCTGCAAGCTAGCTTCTGTGAACTTGTCTAGAAGTTATCCGGCTTTGTCTTGAATTCTTTGCTTCCCTAACTTTCTCAGGCAGATCGCTCTGGTCAAGAGTCTGCAAGTTGCACATTGTGAAATCAAATTGGTCAAGAATACAAATTTCCCCCCACTTTTTTGATAGTGCGTATATGGTACATACAAGGCCTAACTTGGCCCATGAGCCAAAGGTTCCCCATGCCCAGTCCATACTAAATCAAATTTGAATTCAAAACCTTCTTATAAAGTGCCTTGAGAATTTGTTATAAGATTGCCTATGAATATTGTTAATAAATAACTACTTACGGTAAAGTGCATAATATGATTGTAGCTTTAGCAGATGGAGTAAATGCTTTTTTCTCCTTTCTTTAAGATGTTCTCGGAAGCATAACTATCCAAGCTCTAGTCAGACACTCCTTATCAGGGGTATGTTTGTTACTTTTGGGATGGAGCAGTGTAAAAGAGATGACTATGATACCGATGCAAGCCTGGAGTACAGCGAGGAAGAAATCTACCAGCAGTTCCTAGATTTCTATGAAGATGTACTTCCTGAATTTAAGAATGTGGGAAAGGTTATTCAGTTCAAGGTACAAACGTAAAACACATTTTACTACCCTACACAGTTTTCTGCTGTTAATTGTGGAGTGAGATACAGTTTAATGTTAGTGCAAGAAATTTGAGAATTCATGTTGCACAAGTAGCAGCACACAAGCTGAAGTATCACCACGTATAATAGTAGTTGTGCTAGGAGTTGCATAACAGCTTTTGCAAGCGCAAGACCACCACTGCGGCTGTTGTGCTATGCTAAGAGCAAGGCTGCTGCTAACAGAATGGCCCATCTAGTCTAGCACCCTGTTCTCACAGTGGCCAACCAGATGCCTATGGGAAGCACATAGTGCAGGAGCATTCTCCCCTCTTGTGGTTTCCAGCACCTGGTGTTTGGAAGCATGCTGCCCCTGACTATGGAGGCAGAGCATAGCTACTGATACCCTTATCGTAAATGACTTTGTCTAATCCTCTTTTTAAAGTCATCCAGCTTGGTGGCCATCACTGTCTCCTGTGTAACTATGCAATGTGTAAAGAAGCAATTTCTTTTGTTTGTCTTGAATTTTCCAACATTTAGCTTAATTGGATGTCCATGAGCTCTAGTGTTATGAGGGAGGAAAAATTTTTCTCTATCCACATTCTCAATGCCATGCATAATCTTATATGCTTCTATCGCAGCCTTTCCCAACCAGTGTGCCTCCAGATGTTGTTGGACCACAACTCCCATCAGCCTCAGCCAGCATTGCCAATGGCTGAGGCTGATGGGAGTTGTGGTCCAACAACATCTGGAGGCACACTGGTTGGGAAAGGCTGTTCTATCATGTCACCTTACTCACCTTTTCTCTATACTAAAAAACCTCAAATTCTACAGCCTTTCCTCATATGGGAGCCCATGGTTCTTCCTTAGACATGGGAGCAGCATTCATATCCTAAGCCCAAGCCTCTATATGGCAACGGGGCCAAAAGAGAAGGGGAGGAAGCTCATCTCCACACTTGAGCCCTGGAGCTGTTCTGGGGGACAGGCAGGGGATTCTGTTTCCCCCTCCCTTGGTTCTTATTATTTGCAGAGAGGAACTTACTGTGTGGGTGGGAAAACCTTCTCTGACCCCACCTCTGGTACCAATTGCTCACAGGTCCCCACTTGTATAATGTATTTTACATAGTGGGTTAGGTTATCTATATTGTGGGGGGATGATTTAGTAATCAAACTGCTTTTGAAGGGCAGTTATTTTGTCTTCTCTCACTGATGAAAAGCTGGAATTCATGTATTCAGTTTATCGCATGAACTATTCCTGTTCTAAAAGACCTGGCTGGTCTGTTGCTGATTTGTAAAAACATGCTTTTGCTGCTTCAGATAAGCTGTTTTTTGTGTGTGTTTCAAACAATAAATGTGTTTATTGTTTTAATTATAGTTTCCAGTTTTGCCCCACCAAAGACCAGTGATGTGGGTTTTCTGGAAAATTCTAAATGGGGATAATTTGCATCAGAAAATGTTCAGTATTCATCAGAATTTGTTTTGATGCCCTAGAGAGTGATCTAATTTAGCATGTTTATTTTATTTGTATTTCGTAAACAATGCTAAAAAGTTGAGACTGCCAACCTGCCTTAAGCTGTATTTAGAATTGGCATCTATTCATTGGAAATTTTCTGCATAAAAATGAAGTACTGGAAAAAAGTTTCACCCCACATCACTGCCAAAGGCCTTCAAGATAGTTTACCAAATAAAATAAAACAACCCTACACCAATAATTGAATTCAGTGGGTTATAAGGAGTAGTAACTTAGGGCACAATCCAACTGCTATTTATACTAGGTTGAGGGGAGTTGCATATGGAGGGCAGAAGGCCCTTATCCCGGCTCAGTCAGCTGGGAGCCCAGCATAAGGGGAGCCTGTGGAAGCCAGCAGAAGGCCCCCAAAAGGGGCATTCCTGGGATGTGTTGGAAGAGGAGCTGGGGACTTAGGCCACATCCAACTTGCATTCAGAGCACTCCTGTAGGTCCCAATCCACACAAGTTGTGCTGGGAAAAAGGTTGGTCTAAGAAAATAATTGTAATGGAAGCCATTGGAGAGCTTACTCTCTAGTACGGTGTTTGCAAGGGCAGACTTTTACTTTCTGGTCCCTGCACACAGGCTCCTGGTTGAGCTGGCCCGGAGGCTTCTGAATGACAGTTGGATACTATGGACCTTCCCGTCGGCTCCTCTTTTGCCGGCTTCCTGAGTTGGATTGCTCTGCCCATCTACTATAACCCATTGAATTCCATTCAGCAGCATTTAAAGAAATCATCTTCCAACTATGAAAACATGGTGAAATTAAACAACGTTTTCTGAAAAATCAAGAGAAAAGCTCTGTAGTCATCCAGCGGGAGTTGTTTTAATAGGAAAGATGGTGAAGATGGGGACCTATAGCAAGACTTTACAGGAAAGTTTGCATGGGGGTGTTAAAATCTCACTTTTAATACTATACACTTGTTACATAGCATTATATGAGAGCTGTTCTGGAAAGTAGTTGATCATTCACAACCAACATTAAATATTTATAGCAATCTTAAGCCTCTAGATTACAGTTGCAGTACATCACTTGTAGGAAGATGGGCCCTAGTGCATTGGTGTTAGCTGTATTGTATGCCAATTAGCAGTATGTGTGGAAGATTTAGTTGAATGCAGAAGTATGTGTTGGTTAGGCAGAGAAGGTAAGGCTAGGTACCAGTTTGTGACAGGGACTAAACAAGAACTGAATTTCACATACCTACCCTTTAGAAGTGGAAAAGATTACCTGCATTCCAAGCTAAATGCAATTCCCCCCCCCCAACAGAGCATTTTGGGTAGAACAGTGGAGATCATACTTTGTGTGGTATAGATAATTAGGTATCTTGTAAAACATGCAACAGAAGTAAACTAGTAAGAGTACAAAGAAACTGCTTCCAAAGTTAAATTAGAAATATTGTCTTAAGTTTATGCTCCAGATCATGCCTGAATTAATTTTTAAATCTAACTTTGACATAGGTCAGCTGCAACTTTGAACCTCATCTTCGAGGAAATGTGTATGTTCAGTACCAGTCGTAAGTATTTAAAGTCAAGCTATCAAATTTATCAGTCGGTAAACTTAATGAGAAATCATACAGAAGGTTTATGTGATATGATTGTTTGTGGTTTTTAAATTTTATGTATCGGTGAATCAGTCTTTCCCAATACAGGTGGCTAATTCTCCATATTGCTGCCTTATTGATTTTTATGACGTTCTAATAACATTCTCAATTTATTTTTAAAGAGAACAAGAATGTCAGGAAGCTCTTGCTTTATTCAATGGCCGATGGTATGCAGGGCGGCAGCTTCAATGTGAATTTTGTCCTGTAACAAGGTGGAAAACAGCTATTTGTGGTATGTCAGTGAAACTCTAACTCAGCAGCTATCTTTTAGACTAAATGTCTGATATTATTGTACTATACACAAAATATAATTTTAAAGGCAATTCAGGCCTTTTTCAGAGGATAAAATAGAACTGATAGGACTAACAATTTATCTACTTAAGTTAGATAGTATACCAGTTTGTGAAAGACCTAGTTTTTCATCTATTAGATGCCTGAGGTTACACCCATAATAATTCACCAAGGAATGTTATTCCTGCCTAAATTTGAAACCAAAACTTTCCATCAACTACACATTAACATTTGAAATAGTTTCTGCACCTTTGTTTGCTTAAAATACACTAAGAAGGTGTCATATGTATACATACCTGCCCTGCTGTACCCTCGGTTCATAGGAGTAAACATTTTTGGTATACACAAAGACAGTTATAAAGCAGGGACTTGTGCTTATCTGCATGTCACAACACAAGATAGCACCTGTGATAGATGATGCTAGGGCCAGCAGTAGCAATTATTTCTGGTCATCCACTGGCTTCCTAGCTCTGAAGATGGGTCAGTGATATGTCTGGTAGGGATGTCATGGGCCACATTGGGCAGTCTCTAAAGGGTCTGATAAATGGGCCTTCTGTTCAGCTCCTGTGTTGCTAGGCATAAACAGATCTTACAATTAACTACACATTACTAGAATACACCTGTAAAGAAATATCATGTAGGCAAAAATAAGCATAGAAGTGTCCAGTGGGACTGTTTGAAAACTAAATTTTAAAATTATAATTGTATTTGATCTTTGATAATCATTTAATTGCTTTCAGGTTTGTTTGAAAGACAAAAGTGTCCAAGAGGGAAGCATTGCAACTTTCTTCATGTATTCAGAAATCCAAACAATGAGTTTTGGGAGGCCAACAGAGATATTCACATTTCCCCTGAATGGACTAAAGAGACAAGAAACTCAGAAAGGAGAAATAGAATGGGATACCATGAAGAATATTATAGCAGGTCAAGAAGAAGAAGCAGTCCAAGTCCAGATTATGCTTACAACAAAAGAAATGGAGAATCTGAAAGAGAGAAGAGCCATCACAAGCATAAGAAAAGACAGTTTCCCAAGAGATCACGAAGTCGTGGAAGGCGGCGGTCCCATAGTAGAAAGAAAAGAGGGCGGAGTCGCAATAGGAGCCTGACACGTAGCTGTAGCAGAAGCTCCTCTCGGTCAAGAAGTAGAGGCAGAAAAAGATCTAATAGTAGAGGCAGAAACAGTTGAATTTATTATTACTTTTCAATATATTTGTATATAAAAACTAGTACTCCCAGAGCTGTTGCACACTAGAGACCCTCTGGTGTACTCCTGTCCTCCAGAAATAGGGCTGATGTACACTGGGCTAGTCTAAATTTTTGCAGTAATTATTTAAGGTAGCGAGAATGCATCACATCTCTACAAAACTCATTTACTCAATTGCTTGCTATTCTGACACAGAATTCTGGTGTTCTCTATTCATCCCTGTCATTCTAATGTAAACAGTGTACTGTAATCAAACAATTGCTCTGAAGTTCTACCAATCATTCCTTTAGAGATTTGTGAATAAATGTAATATGTGCTTTTGGTTTTTTTAAATACTACAGTAACTTTTTGTTTGGATAGGATATACTTCCTTGTGCCATTTAGCAATTCTGTATGGAAAAGCCTTCAGGGTGGTTACCCTTACAAGGAGAAAAACCCCTCAGCACAGGAGTGGGCTGCTTATGATCATATGAAAAGCAGTGTAAACTTGTTGGCAGAACTATCATGCACTCAAAAAATGAAGGTTTGGGGTACCTTAAAGACTAACAAATATCAGCTGCCACACGATTGTTATTGCTGAGGCTAATATTATCCCTTCTGGAAATTCATATACGTGAGTAATAGAAGCAAACTACCCTCTTATTATTGATAAAGCAGAACAGCAAAGCATCTTATATATATTTTTAAAAATTCTATCTTTTGGTATGAAATAGGGGGTAGGTCTAATGAATGCACATAATTGCCTTGATGAATTTCTTGACTATTCAGTTCACTGGTGTTAGTGTGCCTTCCATCTGCACTCAGGCCAGTGTCTTTGGTGGGAGAACTAGCAAAGTTGCTTGTTTTGGCCTACTTTCTAAATGAGTATACCAGAACATACCCTGTGCAAACAATGGACAATAGCTGCAGGAGAAGAATCCTGCCATGATGGCCAGACCTAAGCTCAGATTCGATGGTGTTTACCACTCTCAATCATAAAAGCAAGAAGGGCTTTGTACATAAATGCCCTTTCTTCAGAATCCTGAACGGAACTGTTAAAACAAAACCATGCTGTTGCTAATGTGTTTTTGTGTATCTGTTTTGCATGGATAAGGAAGCAGATACAAAACTTGTCTCAGACTTCTGAAGTGTCATATATGCAGTAGTTTCTCTTGTAGAGCGGTAATTCAGAACATACCTCAAAATATACTCCTGTGTAATCACATCTTTCTGGATCAGCACAACCCACTCACTAGGATAAAATACAGCTCTGTAAAAAGGGAAATTGTCTTTATTTTGGGGGGGGGCTATTGAGACCAAATGAGCTGCGATGTATAGAGAGACTGCATGTTTTGTACTTTGTCACTTTCAGTAAGAAAAAATATAGGAATACATATTCAAAGCAGTAATGTGCACCCTCCCATGCAAAACCAGTAACTGCAATTATTTATAAAGACACATCTCTCTATCAGAGTTTTGAAGTGGATTGCCCTTATTTGGCCCTGCTGCATGCATCTGTTCTTAATTATTCATTCCTGTAATTATTACTTGTAGTTTGCAGGATCCACCTAGGACTTATTTCCTTTCCCCCTCTCTAATCTTCAAATCTAGCATAAAGCAGCATTCAGATTCAAGCACAATATAAATGCGTAAGCATTAAGTATTCTTGTAATACCTTTAGTAAACATTAGCTGTGACCATAATCCCATTCTTTTTGGAATGCAGGTTTCTAGTTCAGCCAGGAGTAAAATTGATTAGGTAGAATGGAGCTTATGTGACAGTTATAGAGGTGGTTTACCTAGAAGCACTATTCATGTTTTTCTGGTGCCTAGAACTTACTGCTATGCAAGTCCTATTCAGGTATATTCTCTCATTTGATTACAATTCTGCAAGGGTAGAGAGCAGGGAAGTGCTGCCTAGTCCTGCTTGCTCCATCACATCATAGTTTGCAATGGAGAGCTTGCTCTAAGGCATGCAAGTTGTTTGTGCAAGAGAACCCTAAATTGCTTATGAAGTTCACATACTAAAGCAGGCTCCCTGCTACAATAGTTAAACAACACACAAGATGTGTAAATGGCCAGGAAGCAAAATTTTCCTCTATTTTGTGGTTGTGTGAGGTAGGGAATACCCAAAAGCTTATAACCAAAAACTACACAAATAGTTTATATTTGATGAACATTTTAAATTAAGGTAACATTTTTTAAAGGTGCAATAGATTTCTGGGCCTAATAGAGGCACACACTCGAAGGAGCAATTTTAGTATATTATACTAGCAATAAGGAATATTTTTATCCATTTGGGGGGAGGGGTAGATGCATCACTCATGAAAAGTCCAGCTTTGGTAAATATAGCCCGAGTTAATCCTATAAAATAGAATAAATTTGCACCAGAAAAGTTCTTTTCCATTTTATACTTTAGTGTGATCAGAAGGAAGCCTCGCACAAGGCAACCGTCTCCCTGCCACCCCGAGTCTCCTGGAGGTCAGGAGATCCATAACAGCAGCATTAGACTGGGTATAGGAGCTGGTTGGTGGAGAAGGGAAATGCCCAATCTGGCACAAGCCACATGAGACCTAACAGGATTTGAAGAGAGTCCCCTCACCCCATCGTACTGTTAATACCCTCCCCCCAAATAAATCCCTCTAGCAGATGCTTTGCAGAGAGTACAAACAGCTACAGTAATTGTCTACAGCAGTGTTTCCCAAACTTTCAACATGCTCATACCCTTTGAGACATTGATTTTACCGGCGTACCCAACTTTCACAAAAATAATTGGGAGAGGGGTATGGTATTATATATATAACTATATTCTTACTTACTCAATCTGAAGACCTCAAAACCACCATTTTGAAGTTGTAATGAAGCCTAAGCACTGCCTGGGTCGACAAATCACAAGCCTGGCTCCCCTTATTGCCTACAATCCTGAAAGGGTGGGATTAGAGGCCAGAGCTTGGAAAAGTTATTTTTTTGAACTATAACTCCCATCAGCCCAATCCAGTGGCCATGCTGGCTGGGGCTGATGGGAGCTGTAGTTTAAAATAACTTTTCCAAGCTCTGGTTAAAAGCTGCTATACAGATCGGTTAAAAAACAGATTAAACAGTCGCGGGGGGGGCTGACGTTTTGGTGTATATCTCGGGAACCAGACGACCTAGAAATTTAGCGTTTTTTTTTTAATTGAAGCTGAGAGTCCGGAGATTAAGGTATATTAGCTGGAGACCCGGAGGGGACCCCCCAAAACCGGAAACTCCAGCCAAAAATCATGCAGCATGCAGCAGGTTTACAGAGGCAGCGCTTGCTGGGCTGGAGGTTTGAATCTCCCGCTCTTTGGCTGCAGAGCGGTTTTCCCGCCATCCTGCCTGGGAAGCCACTCAGGCACGCAGCCCAAGAGCAGGCAGGGGATTCAAACCTCCCACCTACAATTCACAGCTGATGAGCGGGCAGGCCAGGCAGGATGGGGGGAAAAACCGCTCTGCAGCCGAAGAGCGGGAGATTCCCCAAGAGGGAAGTGGCTGGCGAGATGGCCACTGCAGGGCTGAAGATAAGAGAAAATACTCCATTTCCCGGTGTGAACATTTTTGTAGTCAAGCATACGCATAAATATCTTTGTAGCGCCATCTGTCTATTTGTAGAAGCGTTTTTTGGTGACCAAAGTCATTGTGAGGGAGTCCGAGTCTTATGAGAAACTGGAGGGGTGCACGAAAAGACAAGGAATACATTGAGAGCGAAAGAGACTACACGTTGAATAACATCGGGATAAACCGCTGTTATTATATTGATCTTTCCTCATATGATTGTGTGAGAAACTGGAGAAATCACAAGAACTGTATTTTCTCTTAAAAGAACACACACACACCTTTTTTGCCGCTAAAACCCAATGATAAAGTACAAAAAAGCACATTTGGCCACGTACCCCTTGAAATCCTTTGGTATACCACCAGGGGTACGCGTACCACACTTTGGGAAACACTAGTCTACAGAAAAGAAAAGCTTTTACATTTTCCCTGCCATCAGGAACAATATGGAAGTTTTATTCTGGATAATACAAAAATGAAAGGCATCTTCTGCTTTCAGCAGAAGTATAGATGTGGTACAATTCCATTGCATACAAACTTGAACTTCCTTGGAGTGCCAGATGGATATGGATGTAGCTTTAGGACCACATAATTATGCCTTAGTGGATGCGTTGTACCTGAAGACCCAGAGCCAGAGAAACTGTTGGGCATCTACTATAGTTTGGGATATGGCTTCGATAACCCTGCATAGTTCATACCTCTCTCCCATGAATAATTTATGTAAAGTAGTAAAACTTGAGTTGATTAATTAATTCATGTCACAGAATCCAACCTTTTATTTTACAAAATAGCCACATCTGTATCTAAGAGGTAAATATATACCACTGTTGACTATTCAAAGCCAACTTTGAACGCTATACTAATTTAGATGCACTGCAGCAGTGAAACATAATCTAAACTTCCAACAGTGTATTCTGGGAAGCTACTGACACAATTCCAAGCTCAGCTGATAATGTCTTTTTCCCCCAAAAGCCAGGAAATAAAACCAGGAATAAGAATCCAACAAGAAATTTATTTTGAATTGAAGGTCTGGAAAGAGCTAGTGCTTTTCTCTAGCACTGTTGATGCTTTTAAACTAATGCTAAAAAAAAAAAATTGTCTGCTCTGAAATACATACAATAGAGCAGCCTTTTCCAACCAGTGTGCCTCCAGATGTTGTTGGACCACAATCCCCATTTTTCCTGACCATTGGCAATGCTGGCTGAGGCTGATGGGAGTTGTGGTCCAACAACAGCTGGAGGGACACTGGTTGGGAAAGGCTGCAATAGAGCATAGGTAGCCAACATGGTGCCTAATTCCCCTCATCCCTGCTCATAGACTATGTGAGCTGGAGAGGATGAGAGTTGGGCATCAGCAGCTGAAGGGCACCACACTAGCTACCCTGCAATAGAGTACTACAGTACTTTTAATTCCGAAGTAATGAGAAAATTATAATGCATGTTATAAACTCAAATGTGCTGTAGAATGAAGTTTGTTTCAGTAAATTGTGTTTCAAGATTAGAATTGGATATTTAAAAAACATAGCCATTTGGTTTTTCAAAAAGTATTTTTCTTAGAAAGAAATGGTGTATATTGTCATGATATGCTTGCAGTTAAAAACACATCTACTGCATTATAGTATTTAACTGTCCACAAAAAGATTAAAACATATATATAAAAACGAATATTTCCATAATTTTCTGAGTAGACAGACTATGGAGTAAAAATGGACATTTATTACAATTAAACTGGTATGATACTAAGACAATCACAACAAAACTTTTCCAACCAAGCACATACAAGGCAACATCGTAAACCTTAAACATGGTTTGAATACACATAAAAATTGCTTTTAAGTTGACTTTTTAAAATCTCAAGTAATTCTATCACTTCAACGTCACACAGGGTCACTCTAATTTCTCTTAAGATTCATTATTTCCGATTTTCCATGAGTGAAATGTATAACAGGGTTCCTGGGCACCTTATGTAAACATGATATTTTCATAAGGCTTCTTTTGTGGTTATGGCATGAAGCAGTGATCTTTTAAACGTCTGGTGCAGTTTATGTAGTAAAGCATTTGGATGCTTTGGAACACAGTAATCACAGCAAATAGACCCACAAGAGGGGAACTTGATAGTCACATCGGAAAGGCGTGCAAGAACACAGACATGTACGTGTGGAAAGTCACACTGCTTTCAACAGCAGGTATTCTTTACTGAAATGTCAACACTATGTTAAGTTTAGGATATACAGCAAAACGTAAGAATACAGTAATTAAGAGTATGGCTTTGTGATGGCTGTGTAGCCAGATCCTATGCATATTTATTCGGAAGTAAATCCTTTTTGTTCCTTGGGACTTATTGCCAAATAAAATGTGCATAGCTTTGCAGCTATTTTCTGAACTGGCTGAGGGAAGGCGTGCCAGTGATTTAAAAGTTTTCAGTATAATGTTTGCTTCTAGTGTGTTCAGAGATGCACTGTGATTAAACCTAACACTGTAAAACGGAATGAAAATAATGAATTTATAGATTGTCAGATTATCAAAACAGCAATTTAGGTTCTGGATTAAGTATACTGGTAGAAAGGTAGGCAGATGTGTTACAACATTCCCTTCTTCCATTTTCCCCTTTAAGATTATGTAAACTGTATCTCAATGACTTTTACACTTCTGAAAGGATAAAGTGTGCAATCCAGAAAGTATTTAAGCTAGCAAAAATTAAGGGTTTTAACAAAAGAAATTCCAAGTCGCCTCAGCTGGTGTTCCCTTTGTATTACATTAACTCAGTTTTCTGGTTAAACTTCACACAGCACAATTTCATTCTGAAGCAGTTCTGTTTGCAACTCTGTTGTTCATAACAGTTTGACTTCCAGATCTTGATAGGATTCTTTGGTATAACAAGCAGTTGTAAAACAGTTGTTTCTCCCCAATTGAACAACCTAAACTGAGTTTTAACAAATACCAACTTTACAGTAAAAGTCTTTGGTTATACAAAGCCAAATTTTGTTATCACATTTTGCTTTGTTACCATATGTAATAGTTTCCGTATAAGACAAAGTACAGTATTTGACACTTTATGTGATGGCAAAGTATTTTACAAAATATAATTACTGAAATTGCCATCTATGACATCACTGCATTTAAATTACTGTGGCTTAAATCACTCTAATATCCTTTTTCCCCAGAAAAAAAGTTTTAAAAACTTTTGTTCCCTTGTTTTTTTAATTTTACAGTAAATGGATTTTTTCTTGTAGGCCTAGATGAAGTAGATTAGCAGAACGGTAATACTGACAAATAGCATCATAACACCATTGGCTAACATGAAATGAAGGCAGTGAACATTTACAGTTATGCAAAAACACCACACAAGACATCAGCAAAGGAGAAGGTTTATGTCAGTCCAATTTCTTCAAGTACACTACGAGGGGTCTCCGCTTCCTGTAGAAGGAAAATTAAGAGAATGAACAGATCTTGTGCTCCTACCAAGCCATGTATCCTATGTTAAAATTGAATTAAATTCAGAATATGTCAGGGTATGTACCGAGCAGTCACTAGTTATACAGAACACTTAACACTCTTTGTTTATAACAATATTTGTTGCACATCCCCATCCCTTTTCCTTCAGAGTCAACTAGGGGAGACAAATTAATTTTCTATTGCGTCAAAAACATTTCAAAGAACTGACCATCATGTAAATGTCTTAAATTAATGAAGCAGCAATTTATCTTCCAGAGCAGGATAGGGAATCTATGGCCCTCCAGATGTCGTTGGACTTCCACTCTAATCAGCCCCAGCCAGCATAGCCAACATCAGGCTTGCTGGAAGCTGCAGTTCAATATCTGGATGGCCACAGGTCCTATCCTATTCTACATACAGCATACTTTTAACTAAGACAGCTAAAGCTTCTAGAATCAATAGTTCTAGTTTAAAAAAAGCTTGATTTCTATACTCTAAATGTGATGTTCGTAGGGACTTCTTGAAGTGATTTGGCAGCACTTGTAACGTTAGCCGTAACTTACATTTTCCTAAGACTATCTTAAGAAAAATATATCCTGTCTTTCTATTAAAAGCACAAGCTGTAATTTTTGTATTAACAGAGTTAACACTTACTTTAGCATCCTAATCAAGGCACAGCACCAAAGAAAGAGAGTAGAGTTAGGTAACAATCCCCAGAAAAGGCAGCATTAAAAATGTGTAAGAACTTACATTTTGAATCCCTAAAGTTCAAATAAAGGAAGGGAAACTGTCCACAAAATTTTGAGGTATCAAGTTTATAAATTTAATGTAAAATGATCAGATTAAAGACAAACACATTAAAATGAATTTTAAGGTGAGAGTCCTTTGGAATGTTAACCCTTTCCTGCCTCAAGCAACAGGAGAGGAAGACAATATCCCACTTCAGGGTGTCCTGGTGCCCACTGGAGAGCTACCTTTATCAAATGTTTATAGATCATAGAAATTATACTTCTAAAGATTCATGGGTGTAAATAACAGTGTGATGCAAATATGCTGCACTGTCACAAGTGATGTGGGATACTCCTAGAACTTCTGGATTAGCATAGGTGGTACAATCACCAGCATGATCAATCACCACCATTCTGTATTGATAAAAAGACAAGCTGATACACAGAATCAAAGGGCAGGTTATGACTTAGCATTGCACTTAGATCTTTGCCTAATCTGTTCTGTGTAAAAAAAAGGCACTATTAATACATAGATCCATTGGTAAGGAAATATACCATTCTTCCTATTTGTGAGACAGGCTACAGCTCCTTGCTGCACATGGGTCTACTTGAGAATGGACAGATACCATCAATAGCTCCACTTCAAGAAGGCAGCCTCTTCCCTTTTCTTTCCATTGATTTGTTTAAGCTGGTTAGAATCACAGTCTGCCATATGAAGCATAGGCTGGATTCCTTTCATGCCAGTGGATCTATTCACAAAGAGGTTCATATTCCCCTGGCTATCTGGACAGGACCTAAAAGGAACCAGTGCACACACACTCTAACTTGGTGCATAAGCAAGTACTATCACACAATTATTGTGTGCATTTTCATGTATAGGGTAAAAATTGTAAAAAGTTAATTTGTGCTTTACGTTAGTTAATTATGTACTATGAGCAAATGATGCAGCCACACCCTCAACTAGTTAGCATCAAAGATGCTATCCACGAAAGTTAAATTGTATAGTAGCTATGAATCCCAAATGAACAAATGTTAACAGCTGTTTGAAAATGTGTAACTCAGTAATGCCTGAGAATCAATTAAAATAATGCTAACATTGAAGTTGGAATCATTTATCAAAATTTATGCCAGCAAATTAGAATTACAAAACCCAGTTGGATAAACATGAAATACATCACTGCAAAGAGATCAGGGGAAAAAAAGGCCATTCACATGAGAAGTGCATGCAACACTTTATTGTAGACATGCCAGGAAAACTAATTCACAAGAATTTACAAGCATGCAGCCATATAAAGCTATAACAGAACACAGCACTCATTAGCATTCCGTGCACAGCATTTTAAAGATTCAGGCATTAAGAGAATGCAAGCAGCATTTGCCATATACGTTCACAGAAGCAATACAACAAAAACAGGAAAGTTTTATAATGGGAAAACATTCTATGCTTTGCTACTAATACATCCCAGACTGCTATAGATTCAGTATGTTAATACACCTTACTTTTGAAATATGACATTTATGTTAAAAGTCAAGCATTACTACATAACATCTGGAATGTTCTATTACATATGGTTCATTTAGCTAACCTCTCATCTTTCCTATTTTTGCAATCACCTTTTAAAAAAACTTTTGCCCAATATAGCAGCGTATTTCCTGAGCAATATAAACAGAATTAGTCTACCAATGTTCACACTTGTATTCACATCTTAGAACAGAAATTGCAGAGCAGCTCAGGAATATTTCTGTGCATGTTTCTGTATGATTACTTGCAAGCATGGATTCTGTCTGCTGCTGTAATGTTTGGGTCAGCTCCATTAGTGCACTGAAGTATGTTCATAGAAACAGAATTTTCTATGATCTACAAAGTGTTTCTATTATGAGCTGTTCAAGCCATGTTTTATCAACACACATTTAACAGGTCCAAGAATAATTCACTATCAAAGGGTTTCTATGATGTATTGACAAATAGCAATTTATACTCAGTTTGATTAAAATAAAGGTACCATAGGGTTTGAATATTTAAACTAATGTTAGGCTCAAAGTATTTCAGCTTAAGTATTACATGCTATGACAAGTGCTATTGATAAGATTTAAATGTTTTAACAAAGAAGTTATGGCATGCTGACAAGACGTATGAAAAGAAAAAACAGACATCACAAATGGTAGGAAAAGGAAATATACAACAGCAAAACATATGTGCTTATCAACTAATTTGTTCAAGATGACTGGATTCATCAAGCTGAGGATAAGTGTTCTGCCATGAGTAAGTCAGCTCTATCGCCTCTCTGTATGCATGGTGAATGGAGTCATTTAGTATACTGGGGCATTAAAGTATTCATGACGTGGCTACAAAAGAAATGTGCACATTCTTTATAAACAGTACAAAAGTTTGCATGTATACAATAATATATTTTTTTTAAAAATAGCTACTACTGTTAATGCTATTACACTGTTTTTATACTGATTTTCTGAATTACATGCATTACTGAACGTGTTACTTAGGGTTTGAAAAAGCATATCACTGTAGTAGAATTTAGCAAACTATAGGCAATCAGACATCACTAAGTCTTATTTATTTAAAAAACTGTGCTTTGCATATATATGCACCTCCAGCTTGAGATGGTTATTTGTTTGCACGTGGCAAAATTTAATTAAAGAAGGTAGAGCTTTGTTTGCAAACTGCTGACTAGAATTGACAGTCGAATTAACAAAAGGCAGAACATTTAATTTGTATTTTTAGCATGCTAATTTTGCATTTTGGGAGAAGTAGAGAAGGAGGTGTGGAAATTAAAGTAGTCAAACTGTTCAGTTTCTGATGTTAGATGCAACTACAACCAGGTTTGTTTCTTTCTCTGATTTGTTTTCTTAGTTAGGCAACATGTAATCTAATGGGAGTTAAAATCTTTACTTTTTTCCATAAAGTGTGGTCTTGCAAATTATTTCTAAATGTCCTGGTCACACAATGGCCACATTCTGTTTAATCCATTTTAAAACCACCTGTATTAACATTCCAAGCCAGCTAACTGTTAATCCAAGTACACAGAGATGGAGACTTGGTTTTAGGGATTTCCTGCCAATCAAGGATAATCTAACAGGATCTTACATTCTCTCATACTTCTCCTAAAAGCTTCTGTAGAATCAGACCATTCATACAACTATTCTGAGGAGAAATGGTTCTGAAGAGATTAATCCACAGGTCCTTATGAGAATTCTTCTGAGAATTTTCATTTAAAGAATGCACAGATTTTCATGCACAATAACCAGCAAAAGAATAGTCTGGGTAGTCCTATAAAATTGTGTATTATATATGAGTAATATGGGTTTTCTTAGAAAGTTTCCAAAAAAAAAATTCTGCTGCTCTAATATCAGTTGGGATCCAATTTAACATGTTAGTCTTATATTTAGAAAGAAAAATACACCATATTAATTATATCAGTAGACATGACACAACTTCTCCCTCTGCTCTTTCCAATCTGCTTGACCTACCAGAGAACATTTTGAGGGTGCACAGGGACTGCAGGGAAAAGGAGAGGAAGGAAAATCCTGTTTGCAAGCAGGCTGACTTCACCGGATGTCAACCACCAGCTGCAAAATTCTCAAAGTTTTCAAATATTCAAAATTAGTTGAATTGAAATATTTAATTATTGATTTTCCCCCTAGAGTGCACTTGATGAGATTTAAATGTTATTTTCAAATGCATTCAGAACTTTACTTTGGCATTATTTTTACTGGAATACTTTAAGGCATGACAAAGTCTATCCTGAATGTAAATTTTAAGAAAACAATGAAGACACACTGAAAACAGTTACTGCATCTTTAATGCCCCCAACACTCTGTAAATGCACACGTGTAATTTCAAATTATTGTTTGAAATTGCCCTAATTGACTGGTATTCTATCAATTTATGTTACTATTTCATTTTATGAACTTAAAAAAAATCCACCCCACATCATTGGTATCTATCCTATCAAACTGTATCTGCACAATTTGGAATTTTGTTAGGCTAAAGCTTTTGGCATTTTTATGCCAACTCATATTACCACTGAAGGTAACCAAAGAGGACGGGAGAAAAAAGGGACACCAGCAGAGCAAGACAGAAGTAGCACTAGCTGTAAATCAGCAGTCCATGTCCCTGTACTCTAGCCTACAAAGAATGCAGAAGGCATACTAGTAGCCAACTACAGGACTACATGTTCTGTCTAAACAACCAACTCCCAATGATGAACTCTAGGACTAGGATTTCCTCTTGGAAAATGACATTAGACCATGGCAAGCTGCCAGCTGGAAATTTCATCACATGCAGGCTTCATGTACGATAGTTAGTTCCATACATATGTCAATGGATAAGGGAAATCTGACAGAGACAAAATGATCATGAAATGAATGAATGGGTCATCTGGATACTCCCAAAGCTACCCAGAGCAGAAACAAGCTTTTTGTCAACAGTTCTATCATCACTAGCCTCTTATCTTCCACGTATGCATTAAAATTGTAATGCCTCATTAGCACTCAAACTTTCATTTTCATGTTCATTGCCTACTCCCCACTGTAACACTAATAGCACTTTATCTTTTAGATTTTTGAATGCTTAAAGCGTATTCCGTGGCACTAGAGTAGCTGTATACTATAGCTAGCATGGATTTTTCACATTCCGCAATGTTAAATGAAAATACCCCCATGCCATTCTGATGCTTCATATAAGCTCATTCCACCTATCCTAAGCATTATTGCATGAGACTGAATCCCACTGAACTCAATAAGCATGTAAATCATCAATTTATTCTCAGCAAACTTACACAGCATCCCATTTCTTACCTCCTGGCTTAAAAAGCAGAGAAATTCACTAATAGGCAAAAAACCCTTGTGGTTTAAGAATGTACCTCTAGCCAATAGGCACATTTTTTTAAAATTTTAATTAAATTTATTAGTTGCCCATCTGGCTGGCTGTCCAGCCACTCTGGGCAACGTACAAAATAAAAACATACAAATACATTAAAACATTAAAAATCTCAACAATAATAATAAAACCTAACCCACCCCAAATTCTTCCAAGCAACACAGGAAGTTGATTGGGCTGTGAAAGACTAACCAAATTTTTTACAAATTTGTAGGGCAGTGCAATATCTCAGAGATGAGATCAGTACCCAATGTACATTCACTACAGCTGCCCAATTTCCCTGCTTTTTGAAGTTTGATAGAAATATCTGTTGGCTATAGGTACATTCTTAAACCACAAGGGTTTTTTTTGGCCTATTAGTGATTAATATATGGTAGCTAACATGATGCCCTCCACATGTTGTTGGACAGCTCCTGTCAGATCCAGCCAGCATGGCGAATGAGTCAGGGATGCTGGGAGGTGTAGTTCAACAGTGTCTGGAGGACACCCACTGGCTACCACTGTACGCATTAACAAATTATATATGAATCTTAATTCCTATTAATATGAGGAAAACTTATTTCAGATTTATCAAAAATCCCCAGTTTTTGGTCAGTTCTACTAATAAAAAGGCAGCTTCACACAGATGCTCTAAGCAGTGGCAGACTTCAGTGGAATTTTTTTGGGAGAACTTTGCACTTGGGCTTCTATACCATCTGCT
This sequence comes from Rhineura floridana, assembly GCF_030035675.1. Taxonomy (NCBI): domain Eukaryota; kingdom Metazoa; phylum Chordata; class Lepidosauria; order Squamata; family Rhineuridae; genus Rhineura; species Rhineura floridana. The sequence continues at coordinate 75,490,180 of NC_084484.1, forward strand.
GTGAAGCAGACTAAAGGAGGAACTGCTGCTCTTCTCAGCCAGTTCTGACCCTTAGAAATCACCTGTTTATGTGTGGTATCATCACAGTCTCGCCATCTCTCTCCTGCCTGTGCTGCCCATTTTTCTGACTTTCTTACCATTGTGTTAACGACCCATTCTCAACATTGGTGTAGGCAGAAGGTGAACTAGCTTGCTTGTGAGTAAGTGTAGTTTGCAGATATTGGTATTAGTCCTAAAAGCATTCTTGTACTACCAGAGGATGAAAAACTGAGTGAGAGCCACACCAATCAGACTGTGCCCCTGGCCCTGAGCCCATAACCTTATGGATGAAGTGTGTCTACCCTACTCCTTCACAGCCTCTCCCCAAAAGGGTTCCTATAAGGCTGTCTTCCATCTCAGCCTCAGAGAACACAGGACAACTTCTATCTGTCTGTAAAGCAATGGACCTACCATTCAGAGGCCTGGAGAACTCAACACTGGATGTAAAGAGTTTTGTGGGGAGATCCTATAATGGAGATTTGAATAGATGCAGGTTCCAGGGACCATCATAGTAACCACACACTACTTCAGACTATAAAAAATGAGAGAGCCCCTTTGCCACATAATCACTGCCTCTCTGATGAAACACTCAATGCAGCCTAAAATGGCACCCATTCTGATTAATCAGGCCTCTCTGGCATCAGATTAATCTATGAAAGAGAAGGAAATGAGCTTTCTTGATCAGATCAATCTTTAGAGGAAGATCTGAAAGCAGGGTTATTCTCAATCTACAGCAGACAGAACAGGTGGGATGTGCAATAAGTGTGGAGTGCTCCTATTCAGATGTTCAGCCACTCCATTCCAGTCACCATCTGGTTTTCCATCCCCTGCCCCCAGTTGTCAGCATTCTGTACTTACTAAGCATGTTCAGTTCTCCTGGGCATTTTTGCACACATCTCAGTTTTTTTCTTTATTTTTTTCCCTGTACTTCTGCAAACCTTCCGAGTTCTTCCAAGCCTGCTCATAACTTCCTCTTATGTGTGGCAATACTATTTTGACTACATAAGAATAGGCCTCGGACAATGTAGTTCACGATTCATATATATGATGCTGAGTAAGACTGCCAAGACACAAGGGTTAGCTTCTCCAGCAACAGAGTGTGAGCTACATGCGTTTCAAACTCAGCTAAGCACAAACATGTTTTATACCTCTAGGAATGAGAAAGCATTCCCTCCTACTCTGCCTCTGAACAAGATCTCAAAAATAAAACAAGAACTAACCAATAACCTTGACTCAGTGTCCCCAACCCCATCAGATCCTGCTCCTTCAGGTTCTGAAATTTCTGTACAAATTCCAAAAATACTAAAAATTCTGTATAACAAAGGAAAACAAATCAGTTACTACACACGAGGGCATTCATGCATATGTGGGTCACTGTTTTGTATGCACATTTGTACATCTTTGTCTACATATGAACATTTTCAACTTTATGTGTCTGAAATCAGTCTCAAAGTTTCTTGTTCACACTAATGGACACTGTTTGATGGGATATATTCATGCTGTGGGTTATTGCTCCTTCTCCTCAATTAGTACCCATCCACCATAAGTTCTGGGAAACTGAGGTCTGTTGTGGGCATGCACACAGGCATCTGTTTAGTTATGTGGTACACTTTTATTCTAAATACAAGTTTCTCAATATCCCAGATTTGCACAAAAGAGCAGTAAAGAAAAGTGTGCTACTCCAAGCTAGGGAAGGATTTGGAGTTGCTAGCATGAAAGGTTGCTGCTTCCTTTCCTGCCTCCACTACCTGCAAGGGAAAAACTTATTTTTGATAAGAGTTAAACAGTTGCTTTAAAAATACAAATACTGTGACCATGCCTTTAGCAGCAACCAATGAAAAAGGACAGACTGCACCCTTTCCTTTGGATTGATGGAAACAAAATGGAAGTAGGGAGTGTAGCGATAGATAGCACCAAGTGAAATGTCACCACACATGTAAAAACCCCTCCCACACAATGTGCTTCAATACATCCACAGTCAAATAATGTGCAATTTTATATTAGATTTTTCTCTTATCAGATTATCCATAGAATAGAAAAATCCAAATTTAGTGGAAGTGCAAACTGCCACTTTGATGAGGAGAATGTTGTGTGGACACAGACACACACAAAATAGGGACACAAGCAGCTTCAAATCTACATTAAACTTCAGTGTGGGTGATCCTAAGAAGATTCCAGGCATTCCTACATCACAGAGAACTATCCCTCCAGGAAGAAAATAGACTCCCAAGCAGAATCAAATCTAAAAACAGAATTGCTGCCCCATCTACTTAACAGCTACACCTCAGTGTTCCCATTTAGAGTGGGATCCAACTGCTACAGGCTAAGACTCCCCCACATAAGTGCTACCCAACTCTAATAATTTCCAAGGAATCCTTTCTTCCATCCTCCATAAAATTCCAGCCTCCCTGCGATTACTCTGAGGTCATTGTTTGAACTCCCAATCCTGCTTAACATAAAATCAGCCAACAATTCAACCAAAGTTAAGCATGTTTCACTGATTCCTATGGAAGGGGAAAGCATGGACAACTTCCTTCCTGTGAAGTCAATGGAAGCTGGACTGTGCCCTGAACCATCCATGCTGTTCAGTTGGTAGTCATAACAATTCACAATTTTCCACAGCCTACTATGCCATATTTATAGACTTGGAACCAGAGTTGTGTGAACAGAGTACTTCACATGCAACAAAGCTTTCCCTCTCTTCCTCCTCACTGCAGATTCTGAGGGTAGGCTCTGAAGGATCAGGGACCTTCCCAAATGGCAAGGAATGCAGTTTAGGAGGCTATAGTGGGAGCAGATAGGAGTTGGTGGAGACTAGGAAATGTACTTTGCACAAGCCAATCCTCACTCCCTCTGTAACTATTCTGGAACCTACTCCTGAAACCTTGAGTCCAAGTCACTGCTTGGCCTAAAGATACATTTTCCCCTTTAGTTAAAGCCTAGTTTTTCAAAATATGTTTGGTACCAGGACTGCCCAATCCATTTTGCTGCTTTAGACAGGAAACACCATCACCCTGCCAGCAGCTGATAACTTACTGCAGGTGCTGCAACGAAGCATCCCTAGGTCTTGTAAGGCTTCACCAACGCTGTGACACTGGGCAGGACCTATAAGATCTCTTCCCATGTGCTCTGCCTCAGTCTGTGGATGGCTGCTACCCGGTCTGTTGCTCCAGTTGCTCATCTAGGCAGATGTGGGCAGCCACGGAGCGCCTGGCCAGGCAGCAACTGCCACTCTCTTTTATCTTTTAAGTGTTGTAGCAGCAGCACCTCAAATTAAAAGAGAAAACAACCTACCAATGGCACTTGGCTATGGAGTGTCAGGTGAGGCAACTGCTGTGGCTTCAACACTGTGGCAGGGAATGGTTGCGCTCATTCTGGCAATACAGTAGTGATGGAGCACATTTAGTCCTCCACCTGTCCAAATCTACACCTGATACACATGGCTCAGCTCATGCAGGCACTGTTTGGTAGGTAGTCATAGATTCAGTTTTTATAACCTTTTAAGTGCAGGGTTGAGCGTGCTGGTTTGGTTTTATTTCCTTTTAAACCAGATTTAAGAACAATATTTCCAAGAGGTGTACCTAAAACAAACCAAAAGCTCAAAATAAAGCAAAAAACTTTTTTAAAATGGATTTTAAACATCCACAGATATTTATCCACTCTTCTGTACTGCCCTAAGCGGGGGAGGAAAGAGTGATAAGTTTAACTTTTGCTAAATGTAGTGACATTATTGTGCTGTAAGAAATTCAGGGCTTTTTTTTTTTTTAACTGGAAGACGTAATTAACTTTTTCATTAAAACTGATACCAGGCTTTCATAGTTATGTGCTCCCCAATATAGTTATGGAGAGTCTTCAGTTTGTCCATTTGAATGTTCACTGAAATGGAAATGGACTGCCTTCGATTTCAACTTATGGTGACCCTATGAATAGGGTTTTCATGGTAAGCGATATTCAGAGGGAGTTTACCATTGCCTTCCTCTGAGGCTGAGAGGCAGTGACTGGCCCGAGGTCACCCAGTGAGCTTCATGGCTGTGTGGGGATTTGAACCCTGGTCTCCCAGGTCATAGTCCAACACCTTAACCACTACACCACACTGGCTCTCTTGAATGTTCACTAAGATTTCTTTAACATACACTTACCTCTTTTGTATAACCTATTTATCTAAAATTCTATACAAAAATATGTTGCAATATGCAAGTTAGGCCTGTCCTGCACCTGAAATCAAGTAGTAAAGTATGCAGAAATAGTTCTACTGCCAGGCCTATAATCATTTCTTGCTAAATATAATGGATCTTCCAGGAAATGTTTAAATGCACAATTAAGGCTAAGCATTACCTAGTAATAAACTCTGGAAATCATCCAACTTGTATTAACACCTAGAAATTAACATCACCAGTACAACCACACACCACACACTTCAAACTGATGCTGTTAGTATGAAAAAGAAAATAAGACAAGAGCACCCAAAGCATCTTTCAATACTGTCATGCAAGTGTTGCACAAGGTTAAGTACACCACTGGCCACTTTTCTGCTCCACTTTTTACTTATCAGGCAAGGGTCCCATTACACGTGCAAAACTCTGCAAAGCACCCATGTAATCCATGCCACCAAAATGGTAAATTTGGTAGTTACCAATCGTACGGATGGGGATCAAAACGCTAAGGCTTTAGATTGCTCTTAATCATAAGATATCCTCAGACAAACCTCCCCAGTCTTCATTCTGGCTCTACAAACAAAATCAAGCACAATTGAACATTTGATAATCCTGTAGTTTTACATTTTTTATGTAGTTTTGCTAGCTAAAGAAATCCACTATTACACAGACTTGTACATATGAGGACTATTAAGCTCTTGGGCAACTGGCTTCTTTGCATTGCTTAAAAAGTCAATGTTACCAAGGACAAAGCTAATGAAAATGCGACAAAGACAACAACTCCAATGAACTCCACATTAAAAAAAACACAGCAAGATTTTTCTTTTTCAACAAAATAAGCAAGCTCAAGGTTAGGGTAGTTCTTCTGAAAACAATGAGAGCATTTATAAGAGCCAAAACGGATGTGATGGTAGCAGACATTTCCCACTTGTCTACCCCAATCACACATGAAATAGGGATGGGGGTCTTTTACAGTAAAAAGAGCACATGAAATATTAACATTTAGCCCTCTCCTGAGCCTTATCTCCTCTCCGCTCATTGTTCTGACTACTTTTGTCCATTCCTGACTCATTCCTGGTCCTGGAGCCAGGAACAGAGAAGAGTGCCTGGAGCAACTGAATACAGGGAGCAAAGGTCCAGGAGGAATGAGAATTCAGTCTCCCATACGTTCCTTTTATTAAGGACCCTTAACTTTATATGTCAACAGGGTGGACACATGGAATTATGGTTCCCATCATATGCAATTTGGTTCTTATAATAGATTGCATTAATTTAGGTCTCCTCCTAACCATTAGCTTTGGAAATTGTTAGCAAGATATAGTCTGATTTATTTGTAAAGGGTTTTAAAAATGTATTTTCCTCAAAGAAAGCTAGCTTCTTTGAAGTTTTCTTCCTGAAGAATGTAACAAAAACCTAAAAACATGAAGTGGAAATTAAGCCTCCTTTCTTAACGTTAGCATTTAATTTTCAATATTTAACTATATTATGCAACTCTTGACCTATCTACTACTATGCAAGATACACACATTATAGCTCCTTGGAGTATTAGTGAGTGTATGACATAAATAAAGAGACAACAAAGAACAAGGCAGAGTCCTAATTCAATATTCCTGTTCAGAGGTCAAAGCATTACATCCAAACAGTGGGTGTCTGTTATCTAACTAAAAGCACAAGCTTTGTAAGGGAGGTTAAACAGCTTTACTACAGAGAGGTGCATTATACGAGCAGTTTAGAAATACACATCTCTCTCAGAAGGAAGTATAGGTATTGACTCTTTCAATGCTAAGTTAAGTGATTTTATGCAAACACCTAATACATACATTGGGGAGCAAAGTGTTCCCAGTGGTTTGATCCTATGTCATTCTAATATCACAAGAAGTTAGTAATCATGCAGGAGAAGCAGAATGACATGGAAAGAAGAACCACGTGCACACAGGCACAGAACACACATTTCAGTCTTTAACAATGGCATACCCGCTTTCCATGTGATCTTGGCCCTCCCATATGATCTTCAGTCTTGCATTAATCTAGCAGCCCATATGATCTTTACAGCTTCTTCCACTCCAAATCACACCTCCCCCATCGTTTTCCAGTTGTTGATTATCCTGGTTCCCAATCTTTGTTCTTGATTAAGCATTTCTTGCTTAGTCTTGTACCATATTCTTCTTGTACCACAGCAATGACAAGTGACTGGTATTTAACACAGAACCAGTTTAGTAGGTTATGTGGAACCCAGTCCGGCAATCACTTGGTCATTCTTTCACCAGAATGTAAGCTTGTTAAGAAGTAGGTGCATTGCTGCAAGGCCTTTTTCATCTTCTGAAAGTGGACATGTTCACTGTCCACCTGCAGTATATGAAAATAAAAAATTCTGAAGCAATAATGCATCAATTTAACCAACCAAAATTCTAGTGAAGAGAGCACTTATTTTACAAAATTCATGAAAATTTGCCAGTAATGAAGTCCTCCCTGGGAATTAAGCCCAGCTATTCTGTCTGTTAAAACTGTTACAGAATTTTATCTTACCCAATGAATTCCATCATGTGTCTTATAATAAGATAATTCTAGATATACACAACCGAATAAGAGCCTTTGCAATTAGCTTTTGGCGGATTGGTTGTCCTTATTTTGTCCTTGTACTTTAGCTTGTAAAATGGAACAAAAAGTAAATCTCCATTATTAAAGATATGAAGGGAATATTAGGATATTAGCCAGAGGCAAGATAAATAATGGCTTTGTCTTTTTGAGTTTTTGTACAGGGAGTCCCAAGTGAAAAGCTACTACTACTTTTTACACTTTACGTGCTTATAGCAGCAGTTTCCCATCACAAAAGAACTGGGGCATATTCATATCAGCTGTTACAAACAGGTTAACTTCCAAAAAACTATATACCAATTAACCAATCTAATGTAAAAGCAAACCTCCAGGAAATTCTAAAATTTCTATTTTATGTGAAATCAAGGGCCTTAGCTCCTTAGTATGTTGACACAAAATCCAATACAGAATTATATTAAAAGATTCTCAACTGATAAAAGTATATTACTACAAAATTAAGATAGAATATCAATTATATAAAACCTTTGAAAGTCCATCAGTGAACTAAGTGATGAGGAGAAAGGGTAAGGTTGAATAGGAAAAAAATCTTATTTTATTTACTTTTGACATTTATATACCACCTATTCAACAACTTCCTCTGAGCAGTTTATTTAAAATCATTTATATACTGCTTAATATTTCAAAAATCTCCAAGTTCTCTCTCCTGAAACTTATTCCTCTCCTGTAATGTTTTCAGTAGGCACAATACACATAGGTGTGCTGTTGAATAACTCTTTTTAATTTTAATGAGACTTGCGTGGGAACATTAGTCTATGGGTTTTGCTCTGGGTAATTTAGTATTGGATCCTTTTTCCTGAAGAGATTACAAAGACAACTGCATTTTATACTGTTTTTACTATGGTTCATTAGCCACTTTGGACACTTTTAATCAAAAGGCAGGTGAGAAATACTTTGTAAATCAGTCTTGAATGTTTTTGTTCACAACAGCTAGTGTGCTACTGTCCTTAGGCAAGCAAAACAAATGACAGCCTTGCTCCCAAACCTGAAGCTATAGAGGTGGCTGTGGATTGTTCCGGCAGTTGTACACCAATCTGCTGACCCTTCCCCATCACCTGTGTTGAAAGGCCGGGGGTTGTTCTTCGTGTCAGGGACCCTGGAGGCATTAGGTCACCAAGTTCCTCACCACTCTTTCCTGCAGGTAAGGCTGGTGGGGAGCTTCCTGGGTACCTCCAGATCCAAGAGCAAGTTGACATGGTGTAGCCAAACCAGAAAACCCTGAGAGTCACTGCTGCACAGGGCTAAGCAATGTCCTGGCAATCACAATTTTTGGTTTGCCTAGCAAGGCTAGCCCAAATTCTGGATCCCTGTTAATAAATAAATCCACCATCAAATTATGTATACAGAGTATGTCAATATTTCATACTAGTATTCCACAGCTAGATAAATTCTGGATAGTAATGCTGGTTAGATAACAGCAGGAGAGGTTTTTGTATACATTCCTCTACTATTTAATTAATACTACATTCCTCTGCCAAGCTGAGGCCAAACAAAACACGACATTTAGCATATAGTTTGCCCTTGCATCACTGATTTTTCTTTGCATCTAGCCTGAGCTCTGAGGAATCCTGAGCTAAATCAGAGCCATAGCATGGGGGCAGGCTCTATGACCCTTTGCGTCTACTGTTGTCCTGATTGGAATTGCACACCCTGCACCTGCTACTTGAAGTGAGAGAAAAGCTTCTATCAGGAGGTTTCCTTCCATTGAGAATAACCGGCAGAGGGAGAGTGATTCCAGTCAGGGCCACAGTGGGTGCAAAGGGTCATAGAGCTTGCCCTCATGGTCCCAGTCTAGGTCTAAGACCCCCTTGCTAGCTTTTTGTTGAAAAAAATAGCTATACAAGGGCAAACTACATAAGGAACATCTAGTGAAACCCTAGGTCACAATTTCCTGTGAAAATTGCTACAGAATTTGAGAAATAAGATTTGGGGAAGACTTTAGTACAACGAATTCATGTTAAAGCAATGACACCTATAGGGCTCTACACAAAATCTACAGAAAACTTAGCTATATGCTATCGCTATTCTATCCAACTGCCTCAGACGAAGGCAAGAATGAACTGGAGAGTGGGAGGGGCCTGAGGCCCCGAGTCTTGACTTCAGAACATTCTTGCCTTCAGACGCTAGGTGGAGCTATGATACCCGCTTGATGGCAGTCTACCTGTGGAAAATTTGAGAAATAAGATTTGGGGAAGACTTTAGTATAACGAATTCATGTTAAAGGAATGACATCTATAGGGCTCTACACAAAATCAATACAGAAATTACTTAATAATGCTCAATGGCACTTAAAGCCATATGCCAAGGCAACAGTTTACAGATTCTTTGCTATGTTCAATAGTTTATAGAGAAGATAGGCTCAATGAAAACAGAACAGATTGCTAGCACCTGTTTCAATTTATTATATATTTCTTAATGAGATGTTTTCTTTAACTTACTGTTTGACTGTTTGAATTTTGTTTTGCAATTGATTGAATTATGTAACTTTTTTCTCATGGTGTGAGTTGCCTTGACCATAGATTCTTATGGAAAGGCGGCATACAAATAAACCATGATGATGATGATGAACAGTTGCTTGATATCCGCTATCCTGAAAACGTACAGATAGGTTTTTCTGAAGCACCCCTATTCCTGGAGTATGCATTAGTTTCTTGTACATGGGAGGAGGGTTCACTGCTAGAAACTGAACTAAATTCCAGGTTCTAAGAAAGGGCAATAAAATGTGGATAAATATAGACCACTTTTGAAGCTTCTCTACAATCAAAGCAGTACTACAATGAGGGTGGGGATCCTTTCCTTCACACACCCCACAAAACTTGTCTCAGCTTTTCTTCTAGAGATATGAACTGAGCTATTTCTTTGATTTGAAATTAAGGTTTAATAAAAATACTGAAAGACATTGTATGCAGCCATTACCCACTTGGATGGCAGCTGTATTAATCATCTGTGCTGTTTGCCACCTGCTCCTTCTGCAATTTTTTCACTACACATTTCTGTAACGCTTCTTATATGGCATTAACAAGCCACAGCATTTGTGGGATATTAAATTCTAAATTCCTACACTGTCAGCCTCCACAAGCAAGCTTCTATTCAGCTGAGCCTTCTCCCCAATATGTAAATATTTTAAGTGCAAGAAGATTTGAATGAAGCACGTTTTTAAATAAACAATTCCTGGATGTATTCTGAGGTGGCAAAGCCCTGGAAGGACTGTACCGTGTCTGTTAATATATATTTGGATGGCCTCTGAATTGCCAGGGTAAGTCTATGCTTTATTTTCTTAAACGTCTCACTAATGAGAAGGACTGAAAGATGGACCTGAACAAAACACACATAACAGATCAAAACAAAAATACTTCTCAGAACACCATCCTTCTTTACAATAAAACACCACAAAAGTTCAACATTTACACAACTGTACAAGCACACAGGCTTAACCCATGTTCCTTGGTGCAGAAACAGATTTGCTATGTTCATAACATGGCTCAAAGCCATCATTCAAAACATCTGTATTGCCAGTTTATGTCATCACCTCAAGATTATAGCTACCATATCGCATGAAATATCACAATGCTTGCTGAGAAGGGTAGTTTTTTAAGAATATTTTTTCACATAACAAGCCATATGATGTTTTAACTACTGTACAGAAACCAAAATTCTAAACCAGTGCACTAAAGGCAGCAGAGAGCACTAATATTTATGCAGCTCCCATCACTGTACAATGAGGCTAGGTATGGGGAAATTGGGCAGGGGCAACAAGGCCAGAAGCAGGAGCTTGTTATTGAATGAATTCTTAGGAGTTTCAGAGATGCATTATTGTTTGACATGAACATGGCTCTGACATTGTATATTTTGATATATGCTATGTTTTGTTATATTGATTATTCTGATGTTGGGTCAATTGGGTTCTTTTCTATCAGTCGCTTTGGGCTTGTCTCAGGAAGCAAAAGCAGGATATAGGAAATAAATGAAATGCATTTTGACAGCAGTTGAGGAACAAAGTTTCAACCCACAAATACACTTTATTTGCTACTGTTCTAAGAGTAGCGTTATAACTAATTTTCTAAAAACATTGTGTACTTCTACTTAAATTAGCTATGGCATTATTACTTGTTTTTTAAAACAGTTAATGTTAACTATACCTTAGTGTTTCAAAGGAGAGAGTCTAGCTTCTGGATTTCAGCAATGAAAGAGGCATACATGCATCAGGTATGACAAAAATTAGTTATAATAATTTAGTTAATTTAATAAAAAGATACGGATAGAAATAAATCAAATAAAAACACTGAAACGCCTAGACAACAAGACACACACGGAGACAGTAGATGCATGTTTAGCAACATCTACAACAGCAAAGACACTATGAAAGCCTGTTTTAAAAAACAAGTGTTACTGCTCTGTATAGGTTACATAATGAATACAGTGACTCTAGCTAACAAAATAAGAAATGGGTGGAGCAATACTGTAGAGAAGAATATTAAGGAGAAGCTACATGCTAGACATGCTGAAATGCTTTTTCTACAACTTTTGGAGAAATGAGAAGCCTTTCTAAGAAAAAGAGTACAGCATGCTGGTGTGCTTTGGCAAAAAATAAAAGTTTGCTTACCTCTTGTAATAGATCTGCTTGTTCAATGGCTTTAAGAACATTTTTCTTTGATGTCTCCTGAACTTCCCCTCCCAAAAGAAACTCATCCAAAATAAAATAAGCCTTCTCAAAATTGAAGATGATATCAAGTTCACATACCTAGAAAACATAAAAGAAAAAAGGATGAGATATAATCCCCCCTTTTTAAGGTGTCGAGTTATAATCCTGTTTTTTTTAAAGAAATATACGTAATTGCCATAATTTCCCATGTTATCACTAAAGTCACAGAATACACACAAAATAATTGGCAACGTTTAAAATTTGAGGAAATATCAATACTGATAAAAATAGTAACATTGATTAAAATACAAATAACAGATTTAAGTAAGAATATATACCACTAGGGCTCATCAACTAGTCATCTTCTTAAAAGGTCTCATATACCATATAGCTTATTGAATTATATAATAGCAGCAAAACTCTCCACAAAATCTTCATACAAGATAAAGTGAGGACACCAATGGAACAAATACTGCATTTTTTATAAATTGGTATTTTACTTGCTCTTATGCAACATATGATGGTAAACTAATGAATTCATTACTATTGACACCTCTCAGTACCTATATAATGTATTGCAATAGGTAACTTTTATTCTCATTCACAGTATCATTTTAGCCAGAGGATTCTTTCATTTATGCTATAAAATAAAGTCAAAATACCAAGTTAATCTGGGTATTCATTATTTTCTTCTACAGCACTTTTCAGAGTGTGGAATACTATAAAGATCAAATCTAATGTCTCATGAGTGAACTTCCACTTGTCCTGCACAGCTTCCCCTCTCCTCCTCCATGCAGCCCGTGGGCACCCCATCCCCAAATGTACTCCCAAGCTTCTCACAAACCTGAGCAGATTTGGGAGGCACACAAGGGCTGCAAGGAAGGAGAGGAGGGGAAAGAAAGCCCTGTTCAGAAGTCTGTTCCACTTATGCACAGATAGCACTGGATTTTACCTCTTATATGTATTAAAACAAACAGTTTTTTAAAAATTTCCTCTGGAAATAAGAGTCTTATTATTTTGTGCATTACAAAAAATAAAAAGCTTCATTTACATACAGGTGAAACCCAATTTAGCATGAGTAGGCATCTGCTTAGGCAGCAGAGCTTCTCCTTTCTCTCCTCCCCCTATGTATCCCCCAAATCTGTTCTGGTGTTTGGAGAAATCTTTGGAAATTCTGAGGATGCATGAGGGGGCTGGAAGAGGGAGAAAAGCAATTGGAAGTCCTATTGCACAAGTGGATTTCCTTTGCATAAGCAGGTAGACATCATTGGATGTCACCCACAGAAACCAGAAAAAAACAACCACCAGTTAATAACTTACACTTCCAAAATATTTATCAAGCAATTCCACATAACGATGAATTATTTCCAGGGTTATTAGCTCATTATCCTGATCTTCAATGGCACAGCAGAAGTAGAGGCTTGCATATCTGTAAGAAACACGTGTTAATATAATTGTGGCAACTGCCTTGTGTAATCTTGCCCACCCTCCATTAAAGTTAACACACATGGAAATATTGCCAAGTTCAGTTTCGCAAAACCATACATACCCATTATACATTTTACAGAACTTAACAGTGCCAGCTCCCTCGGAGTAATGCATTAACTTTCAAAGTTAACCTGTATTCACCAGCTTTAGAACCTGGCTTGAAAATAGCTTTGTTATGGCTTTCTCCAAATAACTCATTGCAGTTGTGAGGTTGTAGAGCAGGGGCCATCAATCTGGCACCTGCATCACTGGTGCCCGCAGGCAGGGGTTCCAGGCTCTGAGCTTTCATTTTTAAAAAGAAAGGCTTTAGCTCTCCCAGAGAGTTATGGAGCAAAATATTCAGGTACTCTTCCAAGTGATTTCTATGAAACGAGTCAGCCTGGCTGCTCCAGCCTGTCTTTGTTTTTAGCCAATGAGTGAAGTCAGAACTGTGACTGATAAGTGAGTTGTTTGGACACCAGGCAATAGGAATTCCTGGGGTCTTAGAAAGCTTGTTTTCCCCTCCCCTTTAATGCACTTTTCCTGTTTCTGTCTTATTTTTCAGTAGTCCTTGAAATGTCTGTAGGTTGCTCTTCCTTTTACCTAGCAACCAGGATACACCTTTCTTCAGCTGCGTTCGTCTGAGATCAGGTACTCCCTAGTAGTTATTTTCTGCAAATACTACTCCACAATAAGCATGGATAAATGTTAAAGAATTCCTTCCCCAAATGGCAAATGCAAAATGTAAAAACTTTGCAAAAAGGCTTAGGCACGTCTCCTGCTGTGCAGGAACTGATGTTTACACACTCATTAAGAAATCACTGTATAATTAACTTACTGTATAATGGTATAGATAAGAGATTCCCAAACTGTGGCCCATGGGCCATCAGTGATTGTGAACGCCATTCAGGAAGCATGCCCACATTAAAAATTCATGTTAATTTTCAATTGTATTTAATTGCTTCTTGTATTTCTTGTATTGTATTACAATGTGAATTCTATGGAATACAATACAATAAATACAACAAAATACAAAATAAGAACTAAAAGCAATAAAAATTCACAAATAACTATCTAAATGCAGAAAGTTGCGCAGAGAGTGCAAAACCAAACATATGGTGACGGGAGAAAGAGAACTGTTCTCTGGAAAATTGAACAGCGACACTTTCTGCCTTCAACCACAAGGTAAAGCTGTAACACACCTGAGATCATCTTACATGGATGGGAGAATAATACAGCACCCAGCACAGCACATTACAATTGCTGCAACAGATAGAAAAATTATTAAGTGATCTGCAAAGATCATCAGCAATTTTCAAGTGGTGCATGGGGGAAGGGGTTAAAAATGACTGTTATAGATGTCTACTTCAAAAGTAAGTCTCTTTGTATTAAATGGGGCTTACTCTCAGATAGGTGGATACAGGATGGCAGCCTAAGCTTTGGTTTAGGATTGGCATTGGGGAAAACAGTGTTCTTGTGCCTTTTACGCTCAGGACCAGCAGGATATAGCTGACGTCCCATTGTAATCATGAATGTGTCCGGGGGGTGGGGGAGCAGCAACCATCTGTTAAAGTGCAAATGTATATATGCCTTCTTAATAGTAGTTCCCAAAGAGTTTGATGACACTTGCCCCCAGGTAAGTGTGCATAGGATTGCAGTCTTATTCAGGCAGGTCTTTAGGATACACTCAGCGGGGATTCTTGCTGGGTTTTCTTCATTTTGTAGTGTTCTATTTTGCTTTTAAACTGTATTTTGACCATACTGAAGAAACGGATAATCTCATTTTTTTAAAAGTGAATTCTTAAAGGATATACTTTTCACTTTTATATAGCTTTATTTAATAATTAATGTGAATTTGGCAAAACTGATATTCCAATTTTATTAACTATTTCTTGTTTCAATTATTCAGCAGTATTATTGGATGTGTGGGAGAAGTAATGATGGCTGTTGTGTGGCTTATCTGAGCAGATAGAAAAAGCAACGCCAAATCTGTTGTCAGACACTATACTCTTATGTTCTTTATTAATACCTTTAATTGCACTCTGTTGTACCTGCTGCTGTGTAAAAATGATTGAGGGCTTAAGCTGAACCCTCTTAGACTCAACAGTTCCTTTAAACAGCAAAGGGACTTTACTTCTAACATAACAGCCTGACAACATGAAGTAACCTCTCTCAGGATTCAAACTGTGCAACTCTGATTGCAATATTATTGCCCATGCTGGAAGCTTTTCTACTGATCTCCACATAAGTCATTAGTAGATGGAAAAATATTAATTCCTTTCTTTGCCTAAGCATCAATGAGATTCAAGACCCAGAAGTTTTTTCAACCCTGCTTTCAGCTCCAGCCAAACAAATGTACTTCATTACAAGTGCTCTGATTCAATCTTCCAGCTCAGTCATCTCTTACAATACAAGCTTCATTTTTGGTTAAGGTATTTTTTTTAAGACACAAATCCTTGATTAATTTATGGCAACAGGAAGAAAACATTTTTATAACTTTAGTAACTAGCTGTTAAACCTTAAGGAATGTGTGTGAAACCCTTGTGAAAGCATTACAGAAAGATATGTAACTATAGAATGCAGCCTTCTATTTTGAGGAGAAACCCCATTAAAAGTAAGCAATCTAGAAAATGCAGTCAGAGGTCTGGATGTTCTGAAAGACCACCTCCTTCCCTACTGATGCCCTCAGGTGTTAAGATCAGCCCTCTTGGTAGTTCCACTACACTCAGAAGGTCAGGGGGTGGTGAACAGGGCATTCTCTATGGTAACTCCTAGGTTGTGGAATTCCCTCCCCACAAGGGTATGTCTGGCACCTTCATTGCCTAGATTCTGTTGTATGCTGCAGACGCATCTCTTCACCTTGGCCTTTGACTCCTGCAATACACATTTTCAGGATCCACCCCATTCCTGTGATTATAATTTTTAAAAAATATTTTAAATATTTAATTTATTGTAACCCACCCTGGGACCTTAGGGTAAAGACTGGGTAAGAAATCAAATAAATAATAACCCACCTAAACTTTAAAAATGGTTCAGAAGTATCAGAGCATTCTTTCTCCAAAGTTGATGACCGCCTCCCCCCTCCCTGGGATTTCCCTATGCCTAATGCCCTTCCACACTTTGGGCCTGACAGAATAGAAACAGGTCATGTCCTTTTCAACCTGCATATCTGTCAGCAGCTGCCTGCATGCTGCTCTGTTAGCCGTGTTTCTTCAAACATCCTACTCCCCACAAGTGTCTGATGTTGGGGGAATTTCAACACCTCCCCCCAACAATACTGTTCTGCAGAGGTAAAGTCAATCTACCTTTGGTATATTCTCTTCTACAGTCTCTCTCTCCCTAACCCGTGCAATTCTATGCATTTCTTCCCAGAAGTAAGCCACACTGAGGCTTACTCCCACGTAAATGTGTATAGGATCACATCTTTTGGCTCGAAATGCAGCCACATAAACATTCACTTTACTGATATTAGATGCATGTAAATCTTTGTCCACAGGATCATATAGTCAGCAGCCCTCTGTAGATTCTGTGGATTAATCAAGAACAGTGTGCAACAAAGAAACAGAATGGTTTCTGATAAATTGGTTTCTGATAAGCCATACAGTACAGGAAAAACAAAACATACAAGTCATTAGGTTAGTTTTAAGAGTAAGAAGTTCTTCCCAATTCTAAATATCACAATGCCAAGAACATGTGTTGAGTTGGTGGCAGACTGATGTTCAAACGCTGTATTGGGACAGGCTCCATCAGATTTGTGAATGTCCAACATCTTCAGTATAAAAGCATCAATAAATTTTGTCTCCTCTTTTGTGTGGCGTATATTCTATAACAGGAGAACTTTTTCCAGCTCTAGGACCACATTCCCTCCTGGGCAACCTTCCCGCAAGGGCCACATGGTGGGTGGGGCAAACAATGTGACTTTTAGCTTTGTACAGTAGGCTGCATTCCAACCATGCAAAAGTCAAAGGTTTCTACAAACACACACCTCCATCCAGCCAAGTATGAGGCATTAACACAGTTCAAGGACATATTGCAGCCACGCAAAAGCATTTGAAGATGGTGCAGAGCAGGGCTGGTGAGAGGTGTGGCCCTGCAAAGAGCCCCAAGGGCCAAAAAGAGAGGCCTGGAAGGCTTCCTAAGGTTCTCCACCCCTACCCTATAGTGGTAAGCAAATCTGCAGGGCATGACATTTCCAACTGTGACAGATTTATAACTGAACTAAAGTACAGGTAGTACTTGATCTCTTTGCCCAATGAAACAAAGGGTGAAAGAATGTCACTATGGTACTGACAGCAGTTTTCTTTCATTGCATTCAACAGCCAGTACAACACTCCATAGCTCTTAAATTTACACTTGAACAGGCCAGAAGAATAAGACAGTGTACATGCGCAACTGTTCTACATTTCAACAAGATCAAGTCCTACTTTATATAAAATTAAATGAGGCAAACTTTCAACATTCAACCATGTTTAATAGCTTCTAAAACATACATTGTTTCCAAATATGTATGCCTCATTGAATGCAAAGTTGAGTACAAAACTATTTTATTAAGTGTAAAATACTCTCATTTTTATCAGTATCTTTCTAAATGCTTGTAAAGCATTGTAGACACTAATTCCTACCATACTGCTGAATTACATTTGAAGAAAATCTTAAATATGTGTTTTTCACACATAAGAAAATAAATGCTTATTTCTACTATTCAATATATCTTTTTTTGGATGGCAATTATAAGCTTATCGAGGCAAAACAACCTTTTGTAGACAATCTTCAGGTCTCTCCACTCGAGAAAGCTGCACATTTTCGGTTTACGAGCCAAAACTGTTTGAACAAGCTCTCTTGTGATTTTCTTCTTTTCTTTGTCAGATAATGGGACGTACCACTTCTGAAGTCTCAGCTTCCCCTGACGACTAAAAAGCAACATAAACTGCATCTGTTGAGTTAAATAAAACAGAGTCTGATGTCACTCCTTTATCCCCATTGTGTGAATTATGCTGCATATTTGAGAAAGCTTTTCATCATCAAGACCGCCAGTATTTGTCTCCAATGAAGCTTTAAAGTAAGCAGTGGGAAAGACACTTCAAAATCTCTGCACCATATATACATAAAATACCTCTAAAGATATACAGTAGCTTTTATTTTTAAATTTATATCTGTACTTTGAAAAACCAAAATTGGATGATAATAAACACAGTAGTGTTTTAGCTAGTGTGTGTGTATATATATACATATATAGTTTAAAACAATTACCAAGTGAAGCTTAGATATGAATCATATTCTTAGCAGTTAATCATAATATACTATATACTGGCCTCCTCTCACTGAAGAGAAAGGTAGTGTAATAACCAACTTAAAATTGCTGCTTTGTTGATAAATATTTCTAGAACTCATTGCACAGCAACAGAATTTGTCAACTCTTAAAAAGCTATCATTTCATATTAAACTCCTCTCTAGTGATAAGACACTTGTTATCTAGGTTGGTGTTTTCAACCTTGGGTCCCAGGTCCCCAGATGTTGGACTACAACCCCCATCATTCCCCAGCCAGCTTAGCCAACTGTTGGGGATGATGAAAGTTGTATCTCAACAACATCTGCAGACCCAAGATTGAAGTGGACGCTGATCTAGATTGTGCTGTTGCAGGTGCACAATATATTTGATTAAAAACAGCTCTTTGTCTACACTGATACCAGGGCTATATTCAAAGGCATTACATAAATAACCGTGCTGAAAATATAATACAATAAAACATGGAAGAGATAGCTAAAACCAAGCACAGCATACTACACAACCAACAAAAAACTTTAAAATGCCTGGAAAAATCCACCCAAGTAAAATGTGGTGGGGAGGCAGGGCCAGGAGGAGGTGGGGCATCTATATATCGAAACCCCTTAAAGTGATATTAAATCTTCTTCCTGTACTTAGTTCAGTGTACTTAGCACTGAAGAGAGAGAATTAAGCAGGTGTGGTTTTTTATCCTAACACTACAATTCAAGAAGTTGCATGTGAGAAAATTCTTTCTTCTATCCAGCTATTAAAGGTATAGAAATCATGGCTTCCATTTCATCTGGTCAGTCCAGAGAGAGCAGGAAAATGGATATGTATACTTTAAAATTAGAAGCAATTCATATACTACTACTTGAAAATGGAGGTTTCAAAATGTGAGTAATCCTGAAGAAAATTGTGTACCACCACCCCATCTTTAGGGTAACATAGTGCATCTGGGAAGAACACATCTTATCTCTAATTATGCATGTTGTTGCAAAGTAACTTTGTACTAAAGAATATCAACACACACCTCCCCTATATGTACATAATTCTGTCTTAAGAAAGATCAAGTGAGCTGCATAACTGATAATTTGGAAGTTCCTAGACCTTATGGTTACACACAAATATTTAAGATGTGCCATCCTTACAAGGTGGAGTAGCTGTAGCCATTATAATTCTATTCCTATTTACGGTGTTATCTCCAAACTGAGTTAAAAAATTGTCAAGTTCATGAGATGTGTAGTTGGGAGCCCAATATTTTAACTATGCCTTGTTCGCATAAACTGTTACTTTTACCATAACCTCTCCTTGCTATGTGGAAGATTTCTGGAACTGTTACAAGAGAGTTACTTTGAACTTTAAAGCCATCACTCCCTCTTTCAATACAGTTAAAAAGCAATTTTAGAGTCACAGCAGTCTAGACAGATAAATATAGCAATTTAGTGCCATACACAAACACATTTCTCAATCTGAAAATACTGATGGTTACCCTCTCAGTTTACCACACGGCAGATGGGCTTCTTGTGCTGCAGCTCCAAGATCCACTTGAAGAGAAAGACAAGGAACAAAACAAAAGAAAGTCCTCCCAGTGTTTCAAGTTCCAAACAAGGTAGATTCCATTTTTATTTTACAATTCCCAGAACATTAGGTAGCATCTAATTCAGTCCATGAACTGAAGCAGGTGATGAGTACAAAAGACCAAAGCTGCAGGAATATAGGGCAAAAAGCTTATCTTATTTGGAATACATTTCTAGTGGTTAATCTCCTTAGTGGGAATGCTGGAGGAGACCACCCTCACCTTTTGAGTAGCTCAACTCCTACCTATAATATTTATTTAGAAGGCTAAAGAACTCATGCTCAGAGAATGACTTCTGTTCTATCTTTTCTTGGGGTCTCAGCATAGATATACAAAACCACACTATTCAATCAGAATTACCACCATCCTGATTTTACCCTTTTAAGTCCTTCCCATTCACATATAATGGATGTGGGGTGAAGGGGGGAGAGAAGAGCCATCTTTGTTCATCCAGGTAGGGAACTACCCCCTCCAAAAGAAGTAGGTAAAGTGCATGTTATGTGATAGTTACCCCATTCACACATCCTCTCCCTATTCCATTGAAGAGGACTCGCGCACAGGTCCAACTCCAACCATAGCTAGCTTAAGAGTTCACTATGAAATATTTCAACCTACGAAAGAGGGCAGGATGGAGATATGAGGGGGTGTTAAAGGGGTGAGACTGTCAGATCAGCGGCTTTGCCATTCGGGAAGACATTAGGGGGCACAGTAAGGACTGAAGTCAGCCCCCCCTCCCTGCAACGCTAGAGGTCAGGTGGGTGCCAGGAATGGCCAGCCAGCTCGAAATTGGGCCTAACTCCACGGCTGGAAGTTGGGTTTTACAAACACACACAGTGCAACCCAGCTATCCCTCAAACCTCCGGGAAATACCCTGAACACGTCGCTGCCGTGAGTCTCTGAAACAAACACACAGATTGTATTCTATCTGAACACACAATACCCAAGGGACAGATAGAGAAGAAGAAGCAGAAGAGGAGCCCGCACTGGTCCTTCCAGCCGTCTCCCTCACCCCTTTCTCAGCCCCCACCTCCCGACGTGAAAGGGAGTCAGCGAGGAGACGCCTCCAACTGTTATACATACACACACAGGAGCGCGAGCCCGAACTCGCCGCATCACTTACCGTTAGTCGGAAGCGCGCGCACGCGCGCGGGCGTCTACAGGGGTCTCCTCAGTGCTCTTTCTCAGCCTACGCAGAGAACCACCCTCTACGCTCCCACCAGAGCGACTGAGGTTGAGAGAGGGGCCGCTTGCGACGAGTAGCCCGAGCAAATTGTGATGGGGAGGCGGGGCCAGGAAAAAGAGGATGGGGCAGGCGGCCCCACTTCTCTTCAACCGCCAAACTTCATTCGCTCCTCGTAACAGAGCGGTGTAAAAAGGAGGGGGGAAGAAAAGAAGGATTTCCTGACTAGCCAGTTCCTGTGACAGAGATGTACAAAAAAGACTAGGAGGGGGTAGTCACTGGTGAAGGCAACAACCATCAGGACACAGAGGGTTGACAGGAGGGAGGCCGGCCAATCAGAAGGCCAGGTATACGTGACGTTTCCTATCTAGCTAATCAGAGCAGAAGGGGAAACAAAATCAGCCAATCAGACGACTACTTGGACACCCTCTTCTTGACCATCTAGGCATAAACCGGTATATGACGCCTCGACCGAATTGTACAGATTGCACATGCGCGTGGAGTGGTGGGGGAGGTTTCCTGAGAAGCATGTTCCGGCTTGTTATGGTTAAGCTCTGTCTGTTCTGTTATATACTCTTCTTCCTCACCATCCACCCCCCCTTTTTTGCATTACTTCCAAGCTAGTTTAGGTGGGCATGTTATTATTAAGTTCCTACAAAGCTAAAAACACATGCACGATCTGAAGTAGAGTGTAGGAACATAGGGTGGTGCCTTATACTAAGTGAGATCGGTGGTCCATCTAGCTCAGTATTGTCAACACTGACTGGCAGTAGCTTCTCCAGGGCTTCAGAGAGGTCTTTGCCAGCCCTACATGGAGATGCTGGGGATTGAACCTTGGGACCTTCTGCATGCAAAGCAGATGCTGTACCACTGAGCTAGGGTCCTTCCACAAGGATACCCTGATGGGGAGTGGGGAGGAGCATGTACCTTTTGCATGCACCCTGGGAGTTTAACAGTAATCATATCAGATGCTCACCCTATTTCTTTAGGCTGTGTGTAGTTATTATTATCAAGAAGGAACATGCAAGCCAGATGGATTCAGGGAAGCAGTTCTATTTCTGCAAGGGCTGCAATCCTAAACATACGTGGAGATAAGCCCCTTGTTAATCAGGCCAAATTCATATTCAAATACATAATTCATAGACCAGAATTTGGCCTGATTAACACCCCCTTCCACCAAGTAGGACTTACAGGAGTTGTCTACTACACTGAATGTTCCAGGATATCCTAGCTGGCCAATTAGTGTTTCACTTCTCATTTTTACTCTATTATATTCTGTGCCATATCTGAACTGCCAGCATCAAAGTGATCCTTGCCAACTTTACTGGGAGCAGAACTACTAGCTGCTCAAGAAATTAGGTAGGTGGTGTGCCGGAGAAGATTGGCCATTGTTAAGATGGTGTAGAGGAGTGTTTCTCAAATAGTGGGCCACTTTCAGGTGGGCCTTGATGCCAAAGCCTCCCCAGTGCCTTCTGACTTGCTCACTTTGCCCCCTAGCTTTGCTATAGTCTGTTGGTTAGTTCAATGCCAGCACTTGCAATTCGCTGTAAGTTGATGCTCCAGGGAGGAATAATGAAAGAAGGGGGGAATGAGGAACAAACTGAGTATGAAAGGACAATAGAAGGAAAAATTACAGAAGATGAGTAAAAATGATTTGAGAGCCATGGGGAATGGAAAAACATGAAAGAAAAAATAAACACTATGGCAAAGAATTTAGCCATTTCCAAAGATGGACAAAATATTGGTACATAATGATGTCAGTAAATGCCAGCTGTTTAGGCCAAACTTTTCTTCCATCTACCATTTTGTGACTGCCTCTGTCCTTGCACCATCTTTATGTAATTGTCAGCTGTTTCAAGTGAACTCTGGGAATAGAAAGTTTGAGAACCTCTGGTATAGTGGCCTGTTTGAAAAGCCTTTCCACTGTGCATACTCCCAACACCTTTTCTGTCTTTTCTACTATACAAGGTTCTATTTCCTTCCCCCCCCAGATCCCAAAAGCAGATCCATGTATGCGCAGTGTGTGTGTGTGTGTGGGGGGGGGGAGATGAGGTTCCTGTGCATCCAGACTGGTCCTCTAAATGCAATAGAACAGGTCATCTTTGTGCAGAAGGGAATCCATTGGTACTAGTACTTCCCTATTAGAGAAGACTTGTGTATTTGCAGTACAGGATGTAGAGATCTCAGAAGCAACTGAGCTCTCACAATAATTGCAAAACTGGTGAAGGGATTATAATGGGTTGTTTAAATGATGGTATGAAGTGTCATGCAGCAGCAGAGACCTAGTCTTCTGAAGAAGACTCTAGTGATCAGCATTTTCTCCTTCCTACAAGGCCTATATGTCTCCATTGTGCTGCTCTTACTCTTCTGTGAAAAAATAGATTCATGTCTTCCTTCCATTCCAGAAGGAATTTTCTTACATTCTATGCTTCTGCCCAGGATTCCAAAAGTGTTAGTTATGTTGGGGCTTATGGGATAGAACAATTATGTGGTTCTATGTTTAGCAGACTAAAATGGTGGGGGGACGGGACCAGAATGAGCAATAACCCATCCCACCTCCACCCTCACACAGTGTAGCAGAAGAAAGCACTCGGCTTTCCCCAGTAAAATATATAAAAATAGTTTACTCACAAACACTTAATGTACACAGTGAAACAGACACAGCCTAGGAAATGAGAAAGAAGAAATGTAGGTTACTTTCAGTCCATAGTTACAAGCGTCTGGCAAGCAGCCCCATGCCTGCATGCTACATAACAGCAAACTATAGAGTTTTCCTGAGCCTTACCAAAGATGGCACTTCTCCTTTTAACTGTATTAAAGCATGTATAACCCTGTCCCCTAGAAGCAGTTGCGAGGTTGCCTATTTCCAGTAAGTAAAACTCCAGCTGCCTCTGTAACAATACAATATTTGTCTCCTCTCCACCACTATTCTGGTTGCCCATTACCTACTGGGCCAAGTTCAAAGTTCTAGTTTTGGTGTACGAAGCCCTACACAGTTTGGGACCAGAATACCTGAAAGATCATTTTTTACCCCTTATATATCCAATTTATCACTATGCTCTGCAGGTGAAGGCCTCCTGCAGATACCATCTTATCAGGTCAGTTCCGCACAACATATGAAGCAGATCTTTAGTATAGTGGCACCAACACTTTGGAATTCCCTCCCTTTAAATAATAGACAGGCACCATCTCTGTTATCTTTTCAGTGCCTACAGAAGACCTTTCTCTTTCAACAAGCCTTTTAAGTTGAGACCTTATTTATTTACTTATTTATTTATTTATTTATTTATTTTATTCAATTTTTATACCGCCCAAAGCCAAAGGCTCTCTGGGCGGTGCACAACATAAAGTAAATACAATACAATAAAATGACAATAGAAACACTAAAAGCATACATTTTAAATATTTAACACCCTGGTATATATTAACAACAATAAAATATATTAAAATGCCTGGGAAAATAAAAAGGTCTTAACCTGGCGCCGAAAAGACAGAAGTGTAGGCGCCAGGCGCACCTCGTCGGAAAGACTATTTCATAGTTCGGTGGCCACCACTGAAAAGGCCCTAGATCTCGTTACAACCCTCCAAGCTTCTCTGTGAGTCGGAACTCGGAGGAGGGCCTTTGATGTTGAACGTAGTGAGCGGGTAGGTTCATATCGGGAGAGGCGTTCCACCAGGTATTGTGGTCCCGCACTGTGTAAGGCTTTATAAGTCAAAACTAGCACTTTGAATTTGGCCCAGAAACAAATACGTAGCCAGTGTAAACGCGCCAGAACAGGTGTTATATGTGCAGACCGTCTGGTCCTCGTCAACAGTCTGGCTGCTGCGTTCTGCACTAGCTGTAGTTTCCGAACTGTTTTCAGAGGCAGCCCCACGTAGAGCGCATTGCAGTAATCCAATCTTGAGGTTACCAGAGCATGCACAACTGAGGCGAGGTCGTCACTGTCCAGATAGGGACGTAGCTGGGCTACCAACCGGAGGTGGTAGAACACATTCCGTGCCACCGAGGCTACCTGAGCCTCAAGAGACAGGAATGGATCGAAAAGAACCCCCAAGCTACGAACCTGTTCCTTCAAGGGGAGTGTAACCCCATCCAGAACAGGTTGAACATCCACCGTCTGGGCTGAGAAGGCACCCACCAACAGCGTCTCAGTCTTGTCAGGATTGAGCCTCAGTTTATTAGCTCTCATCCAGTCCATTATCGCGGCCAGGCAACGGTTCAGCACATTAACAGCCTCACCTGAGGAGGATGAAAAGGAGAAATACAGTTGCGTGTCATCAGCATACTGGTGACAGCGCACTCCAAAACTCCTGATGACCGCGCCCAGCGGCTTCATGTAGATGTTAAAAAGCATGGGGGACAGAACCTATCCCTGCGGGACTCCACAATGGAGAGTCCAGGGTATCGAGCAATGCTCCCCAAGCCCTACCTTCTGGAGACGGTCCACCAAGTAGGACCGGAGCCACTGCCAAGCAGTACCTCCAACCAGAGCTTGGAAAAGTTACTTTTTTGAACTACAACTCCCATCAGCCCAATCCAGTGGCCATGCTGGCTGGGGCTGATGGGAGCTGTAGTTCAAAAAAGTAACTTTTCCAAGCTCTGCCTCCAACTCCCAACTCCGTGAGTCTCTCCAGAAGGATACCATGGTCGATGGTATCAAAAGTCGCTGAGAGATCAAGGAGAATCAACAGGGTTACACTCCCCCAGTCTCTCTCCCGACATAGGTCATCATACAGGGCGACCAAGGCCGTTTCAGTGCCGAAACCGGGCCTAAAACCGGATTGAAATGGATCAAGATAATCGGTTTCATCCAAGAGCACCTGGAGCTGGCTGGCAACCACCCGTTCCAAGACCTTGCCCAAGAATGGAACGTTCGCTACCGGTCTGTAGTTGTTCAAATTATCTGGGTCCAAGGAAGGTTTCTTCAGGAGTGGTCTCACTAC
Source organism: Rhineura floridana (assembly GCF_030035675.1). Taxonomy (NCBI): domain Eukaryota; kingdom Metazoa; phylum Chordata; class Lepidosauria; order Squamata; family Rhineuridae; genus Rhineura; species Rhineura floridana. Next base: position 75,516,061 of record NC_084484.1, read on the forward strand.
CGCCTCTTTCAAACAACTAGGGACCACTCCCTCTCTCAAGGAGGCATTTATCACTTCCCTGGCCCAGCTGGCTGTTTCAACCCTGGCAGCTTTCACTAGCCAGGAGGGGCAAGGATCAAGTACAGAGGTGGTTGCACGCACCAGTCCAAGTACCTTGTCAACTTCCTCAAGCTGTACCAACTGAAACTCATCCAATAAATGAGGACAAGACCGTGCTCCGGATACCTCATTAGGTTCAACTGCCATAATATTGGAGTCTAAGTCCCGGCGGATGCATGAGATTTTATCTTGAAAGTGCCCAGCGAACTCATTACAGCGGGTTACTGATGGTTCTCTGATATCCTGAGGGCTGGAATGTAAAAGCCCTTGGACAATTCTAAAGAGCTCCGCTGGACGGTTGAGCAATGATTTAATGGTGGCAGCGAAATATCGCTTTTTCGCTGCCCTCACCGCTTCTGTATACAATTTCATAGAGGCACTTACCAAGGCATAATTGCATCCGTCAGGAGTGCGCCTCCATCTGCACTCGAGCCTCCTCCTCTCTTGTTTCATCGCTCTCAGCTCCGGGGTATACCACAGAGCTGCATGAGCTCGACATGGGAGAGGGCGCGCAGGAGCGATCGTGTCCATGGCCCGGGTCATTTCTGTGTTCCACAGTTCGACCAGGGCTTCGACAGGAGCGCCAGTCTTATCAGCCGGAAAATCCCCCAGAGCCCTTTGAAAACCTTGAGGATCCATTAGTCTCCGAGGTCGGACCAACTTAATAGGTCCCCCACCCTTGCGGAGGGAAAGGGTCGCTGTAAGCCTAAACTTCAGCAAGCGGTGATCTGTCCATGCCAATGGAGTCGATGAAAAACTCCCCACCTCCAGATCACCATCTCCATGTCCAGTGGCAAAGATCAAATCAAGAGTATGCCCCGACAGATGTGTTGGACCAGTAGCAAATTGAGACAGCCCCATGGTTGCCATGGAGGCCATGAAGTCCTGAGCCGCCCCAGATAGAGCAGCCTCGGCATGGATGTTGAAGTCTCCCAGTACCAATAGTCTGGGGGACTTCAGCAATACCTCCGAGACTACCTCTGTCAGCTCAGTTAGGGAAGCTGTTGGGCAGCAGGGTGGGTGGTACACCAACAAAATTCCCAGTCTGTCTCCTTGACCCAGCACAAGGTGTAGGCACTCCAAGCCAGTCGTCACCTGGACAAGGTGCTTGATGAGCGAGAGAGAGCTCCTATAGGCCACAGCTACCCCGCCTCCCCGACCCTCGGATCTACCACAGTGTTGAACCATATACCCAGGTGGGCAAAGCTGGGAGAGAGTAACTCCTCCCTGATCACCCACCCAGGTCTCGGTTACACATGCCAGGTCGGCGCCCTCATCAACAATTAAATCGTGGACGAGGGAGGTTTTATTATGTACCGACCTGGCGTTTAGAAGCAACACTTGGAGATCAGAGAGCTGGCTGATAGGACAACCAACAGTCCTGCGGATGTGAGGAGGACCGGAACAAGGCACAGGCACAACTTGTCTGGGACGAGTTCCCCTTATCTGGCATGTTCTCCTCACAACACCATACCTCCCATTACCCGTCACTACATTAATTGGGGCCCCCAAAAGTCCCCCCGCTCGGCACAAGGTCCTCTCTCCCAGGCACATAATAAAATACACATAGGTTCACACTCACGTACTCATATACTCATTCAGATTCATTCGCACACAGCACAGTTCACTAATTAACTACACATAGATTCAAACTCACACATGCAAATAATCATCCACATTCACACTAATCACAATCCACAATTAAAACAATAGCAACAGGCGTTAAACACTCAACACTCAACACTCAAACAGGTGGGGACAGCAGCGGTCCGGCTTGGTCAGAATGGTAGTAGGCCAAAATGATGGTAGCAACCGGGAGCTGCAGCAATAGTAGTAGCAATGTCCACGTTCACGATGTCGACAACAGCAGCCTGTCCCACATGAGAGGATAATAATAACCAGAGCCGCAGCAATGATGATAATAACGCGCACCCCCAGAGGGAACCACAGCAACAGCCGAATCCCTCCGATCCACACTCAGCAACAACGATGATAATAGCGGCAGCGACAACGCCTGCATCCAGGTAAACAGCCGATGACGACAGATGATGACAACAGTCGCGACGATGATAACAGCGACAGCCAGGTGAACAACAACGGTCGCCCGAGCAGCAACAGCAACAGCAGCCGCCCAGACAAACGGCGGCGGCACAGGGGCAGGACGCCCCGGTGGCGGCAACAGCAGCGCCCATGTCCCAGTCATACAGCAATGGCCCGACCCAGCCCGTCACGCCACGGCAGCTGGTCGCGGCAGCAGCCACGCCCAGATTGACAACAGCGGCGGCAGCCAAAATCCGAGACCGCGGCGCCACAGCGGCTGAAACCGCAAACGACGTAGCTGCACGACGTAGCTGCACCAGGCACCGGCAGCGGGAGCAACGCCGGTCCAGCCCAGCCTGAACACGGTGACAACAGGCAGCAGCGACAGGCAGCAGCGACAAACCGCGACGGCAGCACACAGAGTAAGTCATTGAAGGGCAGAGCGTAGCAGAGCTCCGAACTAAGTGTCCTTCCCGGTCGCCATCTTGGGGAAATGGAGATAATTGTGTAGACCCTGGATTCAGTAATTCAAGCAATATATTTCCTCAAAACGGTCTTCCTGAATCTGGCGTCCTCCAGATTTTGCGGACTACAGCTCTAATCGCTTCTGCTCCTGGGCCATGCTGGCTCTGTAGCCCAAACCATCGGAAGGGCGCCAGAGCATTTTTCGTTTTCTCAGGTTTCCTTCCTTTGTCCTAAGAGAGAGACTTATCCCAGTCTGTCTGTGCTGGAATTGCTTTTTAAGTTGTTTTTTTAGGTGTTTTGTTTTAATATGCTTTTAAAGATGTCTTGTTTTAATATGTTTTAAAGTATTTTGTTTTTAAGATGTTTTAAAGTGCGTTTAGTGTTTTTGTTTGCTGCCCTGGGCTCCTTCTGGAAGAAAGGGTTGGATATAAATTTAATAAATAATAATACTCAGTGTGTGCATCTCTCATCCCTCATGCCTTAGTAGTAAACCAAGGAAGTGAATTACCTTCTTCAAACTGTAAGAACCCCAGAATAAGCGAAAATATCTCTTCTTTGGATTCCGGGAATAGCACTATCCATATTAGAACAGCCTAATCTCATATAGATGGTAGTGTGAGCATTAAATTATCTTCACAGAAGTGTATCACAGGGCAGTGGTTAGAATGTTGGACTATGACTGGAGAGACTGAAGTTCAATTTCTTTTCTTACTGAGTGACTTTGGGTCAGTCACTCTTAACCTCACAGGGTTGTTGAGAAAATAAACAGTGGAGGTGGGGTGGGGGTGGGAATAGTATAATGTATGCTGCCTTAAGCTCACTGGAGGAAGGCCTGGAAATAAATGTAATTGATAAATATACAAATTATGGCAAATTTGGCATAACAAGTGCAGTACATTGCTGGAAAGTTGAGGGAGATATAGCCTTCAGTGTTGTCATGTGATAATATATACATTTTGCATTTTAAGATTAATTGTACTGTAGAACAAGTAGGCAATATGATACCCACCCATACCCACAATGCAGGCAAGCCAAAGTACTTTGATTTTAAGCCAATTTTCATCCAATTTTCTGTCAAGAAGCATGTGAACTGAACAGGGTTATGCCTAGCAGTTTATGTATTGGATTTGGTGCCCACTGTGGGTTGAATCTAAACTTTGTCATGCTTACAGTAGACCCACTGAAATCAATTGAACTTAAGTTAGTGATGTCTCTCCTATAAGCACTGGATCCAACCCTGTTGTTGTGCCCCAGAAGCACAGGGAGCTAGATCAGGGAGAGGGGTCAGATGAGGAAGATGTCCCTGGGGGCGTTGGAGGAGGGGAGACTCTGTCAGCCCGCAGACTTCTTCGGCTGGCACCCCAATTGAGGCAGATCCAGTCCCGCCTGCGAGTTCCCCGCCTGTGCTGTTGGGAAGCAACCCTTCGCATGCCAACCCCACCCGTGCCAGAATCCCCACCTGGCACTTCAAACGCTTCCCTGCAAACTTGCTTCCCGCCTCCTGAAGTCGCACTGTCACCTAACAAAGCCCCACTGTTGAATGGGCAGTTGGAGGCTCGCCCCCCCCTCGCCAGGCACGAGAAGAGGGACTTTCAGAGGATGGAACTCCGGCGGAGCAGTTGTTTATGCGCAAAGACCTTCCCTACTTAAGCAGGTGCCCTCCTGGACTCCAGTGCTGAGTCAACTCTCCCCACACGCTGTAGAAACTGTTTAGGTAGGCTAGTTAGGGAAAGTAGTGAGTCAGAGTAGATAGGTTTATGAAGTGCACTGCTTTGGATGTAACCATCACACTAATAAAATGTGAATTAGAACAAACCTCGCCTCTGTCCGGTTTTTCTGACTCTGGGCAGGACACCTGTGAGCAATCACCTTGTACTGCGTTGCAATGGTACTCTGGCACATGGCTTCAACATTTTACCATTGCTGTTGCTACTGCATGGCTTTTCATGTCCAGGAAAATAGTGGAAAAGAAGGGGAGGACTTGCATCAATTTCCCAAAGGAAACCCTAACCCTGGCCCTTGTAAACTAGCCTGCTGCTGCCCTCAGATGAATAGAGAAGTGCTTCAACTGCCAGTCCACTCAGCTTCTGTACGTGGAGTGGAAAGGGGGCACCTGAGGAAGAAAACCATTTGGGGCCAACTCTGGAACATTATCAAAAATTCATTGTGTCACAGAACTTTGTGTTGTGTGGTATAATATAGATCATCAGGTGTCCTGAGCTCTGGAGATACACATCTAAACAGTAAATAATAAAAGCGTTTGAAAAGGGGTATTGGATTGTATGGTGCATCAAATTTCCACTACAAGAGTGATTTGAGAAAGCTGGCCCATGAAATGACAGGAAGGAGAAGACTTCTCAGTTTGGTTCCCACCAGTATTAAAGGAATTAGTTCCAATGTAGTAATTTGAACATTAAAATCGAGATTTCTTTTGAAATTATTTATCTGATCCTCAAGAGTGTATTCAACATTAGATACATATTAGTTAATTTATACTTTATAAAGCTTAACATCCTCATTTTGTGCAATTTTCCTAATCACATTGCTCATCTCTCATCTCCTGATTTTTATAGGCTTTACAAGATAATTTTTGGAATATAAGAATCAAAATCTCAAGTGCCTTTTAGGTTCTTATTTAATCTCTTTTATTAATGCATGCATGCAGTTTCCCCCAGTACTTAATCAACATGTATTAATGTGTTAGAGGAATTTTCAATAAGTCTCCCACAATTACATTGTCATTGTTCACTGATAAATAGAAATTTGACTGAAGAAGTTTAATAGGAAGAAAAAGCCTCTCTCTCTCTGTATCACACACACACACGCGCGCGCACGCACACACACACAGAGTGATGATAGGGAGTGTTTGGTTTTAGAAGGAGAGTAACAAAGGTGAACAATGCCCCCCCCAATACACTATCTGCGAATGAGCATAATTGAACTCTCAGTGAGGCTTACTTCTGAGTAAATATGTAAAGAATTGTGCTGTCAATTGCCTCTTATTATTCATTTCATTTATGAAACACTTCCTAGGATGCATCTTGAAGTGAATTTGCAATCCACTGGGATAAAAATCTCCACTTAGAAGGCTTGTTGGAAGTGGAAAATCTTCAACAGGTGCTGAAAAGACAATATAAATGGTCCCTGTCTGATATGCGATAGGAGTTCCAAAGGATAGGTGTCACTAAAGGCCAGGTTATGACATCATGTGGAATTGACCTCCTGATAAAATGATACCTGGAAGGTGCCTTCTCCTGCAAAGGACAGTGATTAGTTGGGTGTACCTTTCTCGCCACTCTAGGGTTATGCAAACAGCCTGAGATGTTCCCATGTTCTCTTAACACTTTATTATTGACCTCTTAATAGCACTTGGAGATTGTTGGAGGACAATGTTTTAAGTTTAACTTTCCTGTTAACAAGCAGACCTAATTAACATTGATTAAAACATATATCAAGCCAATAGTAGTCAGAATTGATTACATTCATTAAAAAAGGGGGGGGAGACTGATGATTACATAAGAAAAACACGAAGTTTATGTATCTATCCTCACAAACCACTAAGGGCCAGCCAATATAAATCATGAAGGTACAAGTTAGTACAAGTATGTTCTTGGTTCTTCAAAGGCACTGTGCATTAACTTGCATCTCAATATCATTTATTCTACAAGTAACTAGGCACCTAGTGTTCTGTATGCCATTTGAATGCCAGCCCTTACACATCTAATAGAGTTTTGTTGCTTTTTTGCAGGGGAGGGCATAATCTTTGGGTTTGGCTAATAATCTTTACATTCACTATTGCTGATATTTACAAGAAAAAGATCTGATACATCTACAGGATATATAAATAAATGTTAACAGAAGTGAAATTAACTCTGAATTTCAACTCCTGAAAACAATCTTTTTCTGAAACTTGAATTCCTAACTAATGAAAAGGTTGACTAGGAATCTACAAGTGATGGGCTAAAAACTGAGGGTAGAAAACATTTACTGTTGTTCCGGTTTCAGTGCATCTCCACCTCTGTTTTCTGAAAATGGGGGCACACAATGCTAGTCAAATTCTGCTTCTTTTTACTCTAAAACCTGGTCAGATCAACTCAAGTGCATTTATTATTTTTTTAAAAATCAGCTTCAGGCAGATTTCACAACTGATTGGTAGATCAACCTATTTGCCTTCTAGGTGTGGCCAATGGAAATACTTTGCTGTAGATTCAGGCAGAGACAGTGATTGGCCCATCACTTTGCTGTGGGTGGTCCTGAAAGATCTGAAGTCAGCAGTGGGGAAGGGAGGTGTGTCCAGCAGAGAGCAGAGTCACTTCAAAACTCAGACAGAAAAACCATTCTTGCTGCTTTTGAAGCGAGTAGTGTGCCCACATCCTGAGATGCAGGTAGCAAACTAAGAGCTAGCTCTCCTAATCATCTCTTATCACAACATAACAATTAGGTGCAGTACAAAATATGTGCTTACCTTTTTAAAGGTGGAAAAAAGTGGAATTTCTGCTGTGTAAGACTGAACATGATGTGATGCTAGCAAAAATGGCAGTGGAAAGGAACACACATTAAAGTCAAAATGGCTTGTTTTGCAAGGGTTGCCTTATGTTAATGCATCTGGTAAAAAATGAAATTGCATGCATTAAGTTGGCACAGAAGTGTGACTCTTGTCTAATATGTAAGAGTAGCAATTAATATCTAAACACCTGGCACTTTGTCTGCCATTTTGATGCCAGCTCTCACGCTTCTAATAGCATTTTGTTGTTGGGTTTTTTTGTTGCTTTTTAAAATTACTTTCCCCCCCCTTTTGTTTCATTTTTCATTGGGAACAAGTGGGTCCTAGAAAAAAATGTTGCAGCATTCAAGCCAACACCGTCAGAAGGACGCTGCTGGTGCTGTACCCTGAAGCACTGCTGCTAGTGGCTATAAAATGGGATTGGACAAATCAATTGAGGAAAGGCTAATAATGATTATTAACCAGACTTACAAGCTCCCCCTTGTAAAGTGGATCTCTCTCTCTCTCTCTCTCTCTGTCTCTCAATTATTAACTTTAGAATAAGTAAAGTAAAGTAGGGCTCCTACTGGGAGGAAGGGCAGGATATAAATAAATAAATAAATAAAAGATATATATTGTGCGGTATAGAAAAAGTACAAACAGAATAAACAGAAACAATAATTGATGAATTGTAGAATGGTACCGCATGCACTGAATTAGTGATAAAACATCATACATTTAAGCATCAAGGAGCTCTTGTTTTGGCTAACAGATTCATTATTAATAATTGGCTCTCAGCCTTTAATCCCATAAACCCCTGCATAGTGACACATGAGATGTTAGGGGTTGATATGATGCCCTATTTTTGTTCACAAAACTAATAAATGGAAACCACACTATGTCAAAAGATTGTGTTTTGCTGTCCCTTTTATGACTCTCCTGTGCTCAGACAGGTCAATGTCCTATACTCTCTCCAACTACCCTCCTCTCAAAGGGCCATTGGCAGACTTTCATTGTTCAGCAATTTCCATGCGGGCTGCTGTACAGCATAGCTGCCAGGTCATTATAATGAACCAATGGCTTTGAATCACTGTCAATTGACAAGAGTGCTAACACCAGTTCCGGGGTCAGCTTCTGACTGGTCATCCCCATTATAGCCTCAAAAACCTACTTCCAAAATTGATTCAGCCTGTCACACACCTACCACAGGTGCAGGAAAATTCCTCTGTGACTACAGCCCCTCCAGCATTGCGGCCATTTGGATCCCATTATACATGATAACCTCACTGGTGTCCAGTTTTTGATTGTTGCCTCCTGCATTTTTGCTGAAATGATTTTGAGAGGAGATCTTGACCAAATTTACCGCCAACTAGTGTAATCTAAATGTACCACCAAATCCCATGGTGTCTTCAATCTTCCAAGTACATTGACATCTTGTGGTGTAATGGTTGGAGTGTTGGACTAGGACCTGGGAGACCAGGGTTCAAATCCCCACTCAGCCATGAAGCTTGCTGGGTTACCTTGGGCCAGTCATTGTCTCTCAGCTTAGTCTACCTCACAGAGTTGTTGTGAGGATAAAATTGAGAGGGAGGAGAACCTTGAGCTTGGAGGAAAGGTAGGATACAAATGTAATAAATAAATAAGTAAATTATACATTTTACATGTGCTCCCTTTAAGGTGTAACTGTGAGCACAACTATTCATTGGTTGTTGTGACTGAAGCTCTTCACCCTTCCTAATTAAAGAGCCAATGAATGTCCTAATTTGTGCTATCTGAATCCCTAGCTTCTTGCCAAGGGAAATCTCTGAATTAGGGCACCCCTGCCCAATTAGATCACACACTTGAAAGAGCCCCCGAGATTCCCAGCCTTGATACTACATGTATTTGTCTTGATAACAATAAACTGGGATTATCCAGAAAGGGAATCCCTTGGAGCCAAATTATTGCTTCACCTCTTCCATACCTGCAAGGTTGTATACAGAAAGGGGTTGCCATTTTCGAGATAACTGGAAGGAGTTATCCAGAAAGTCTGCAAAAGAGGTGGTACTTGCATTGTGGGTATAGAAGGAAGTACATCTAATTGCACCCAAGAATATTTGTGGAGCCTGTTATCACATGAATCAGTTGATTTAATTGAAAGGCCTTATAGTGAAATTGAAGGTTTGGCATGCCAATGCTACCCTTGTCCTATACAAAGTGTCATTGCCTATCTGACTTTCCCCTTGGTAATAAAACTATTGACAAGCCATTGCCATTTGCTAAACCACCAGTTGGGTATAACAATAGGAAGGACCTGGAAGAAAAATAGGACTTTGGGCAGGATAGATATCTTTATAGCTGCTCTTCTACCAAGCCACAAGAGGTTCAGTTGCCTCCAGCTACACAGTTTGTTCAGTGTGGTCCTGTACATATGACCAAATTTCCTTTTACACAGTTGATTTAAATATTTAGTGATTATCACTCCAAGGTATCTAATTCCTCTATAACATGGTGAAAAACGGCAGAGAAATATAGTTGCACTGCGTTCCCCACTGTCATACTCAAAGATAGCAATATAGACATGGCACAGTTTACATCTAAGCCCAGCATGTGATGAAATTGTTGTAAAACCTCCTGCAAAGAGGTACAGGCAGTTTGTGACTTACTCAACATCAGAAGCATATCATCGGCAAATAGGTTGTGCTCAACTCCCCTGACACTTTTTATACTGCAATCAGACCTGATTTTAATAGCCAATACCTCTATTACTATGGCAAATATGAGGGGTGATAGAGAATAGCCTTGCTTAGTCCCCCTACACAGGTGGAAGCCCAGGGAATTGAGTCCATTAACAGTGATCACTGCCTCTGATGTTGAGTATGGTTGGTTTATCAAATGCAGAAGCCTCCTGCCTACTTCTGTTTTGCCAAGAACTTTTAGGAAGGTCCATTCTATATGACTGAATGCCTTGAAGGCATCAAGCAAAGCAGTGCTGCAGGGTCACTTGTTACAGACCCGTCCTGAGCTGTATTAAGTGCTTGTCTGATTGAACCTGCTTTATTCCTCTTAGGAATGAAGCCTGTCTGGTCAGGGGAGATGTAAAGAACTCATCCTACTGATCATGATCGCAGACAGCAGCTTAGCATGCGCATTAATAAATGCTGTAGGATAGTAGGACCCCACCAAAGCTGTGTCACTACCAAGCTTCAGAAGGATCACCAATCTCAACTTCTTCCATGCCTGGGATATGTTGCTCCCACTCAAAATACTGTTGTATAGCTTGGTAATGCTTTATAGAATTTCCCACTAAACCCATCTGGACCTGGGGATTTCCTGTTTTTCAAGTTCTTAATGGCTTCAGCAACCTATTCTTTTCGTATTGGGTCATTCAAAATTTCTCTATCAGAATGAGTTTTGGCGATGTTGTCTTTGTATTTTCCTTTTGAATGTCATTGTGTAATTCATTCTTTTAATACCTTTTAAGATGAAGAGAAACTATTTTAGGCTCCTTCTGGGAAGAATGGCGAGATATCAAGCAATCAATTATTATTCAGATTATTTAGATTCTTTTCTCTTTTTAAACTCTTGTATAAGCGCTATTCAAATCAGGATTCCCCCCCCCCCAGCATTATCTATGTAGTTCAAGCTGCGTGGCCTAGAGAGCATTTGCACTGAAAAGAGTAGCCTGTAAGCCACTGAAGGATACATAATCTCTCTTTCACAATTCACACACATCCCTTCCTCTGTACCAGAGGACTGGAGACAGATAATATAGAACTGATGTTTAAAAAGGCGGCGAAGAGTAGTATTGTCACAAAAAAGGTCAGTGAGCTTCTTCAGCTTGGAGACTTCAACACTCACCCACCTGATAATGCTGATTTTACAGAGGTGGGGAGGAATCTTGCTGGATATTATTGGATGAGTGCACACAAAGTAGGTTAACCCCCCTCCCTTTGCACCATATTTCAGTTGTGGGAGCAACATTTGGGAGGCAAAGCTTATCACCTGATACTGGACTGCCGGCAGCCACCATTCCCCCCCCTCCGCAAAAAAAAAGTCCCCTTAGAATGACATCATATCACTCTTAAGGTTTTTTTTCTTTTTAAAATTTAGATATGTGAAAGACCGTAAACATACATTATTAATTTCAGATATTTACAAATTATAAATACCACATCTTATACTAGGTATGAACTGGAATGTTTCTGTAGACAATAAGATACCAAAAGGCTAAACAAAATATATCCCGATTTCATAGAAAGTAGAGTTGGAAGGGCCTATACCCTGCTCAATGCAGGAATCCAACTTAAAGCATACCTAACAGGTGGCTGTCCAGCTGCCTCTTGAACGCGTCCAATACATTCAACAGATGCAGGCATTCTTCATTTTTATGGTCGCGCCTCAAAATTAAATGATATTGGGATGAAATGTTAATAGAAATAAAATAAATAATGGGTTATGATTTGCCGAGAAAACTGTTCACTCTGTGGAACAGGCACTGTTACAGGTGTCACGTGATATATCCATTCCACACTTGTAAGAAATCGTTCTTTTAGTGTGGCAGCACCTACTCTTTGGACATCAGGCAGGTGCCATTGCTGTATTCTTTTTGGTGCCTGCTTAAAACCTTTTTGTTTAGGCAAGCCTATCCAGATGCATAAATGCTGATGTGTTTTTTTTGTTGTCGTCTTGCTCTTTTTAATTTGTTTTAAAATGTTTTAAATTGTTTTTCACTGTTTTATCAATAATTTTAGTATCTTTTGTAAACCACTTAGAGGTTTTTTACAATCAAGCGGTATATAAATCTTAATAAATAAGTAAATAAATATTGGGCTGTAATGGTGGTACTGCAGGAAGACCAAGAAAGGAACATTTGTCTCATTACTGCATCTTGAATGACTATATGCCAGGTATGGAAAAAAACAGAACTTCCTGAATTAGAAACTTTGCTAACTAAGGTCTGGGACTTAGTACAAATGATAAAATTAAACATAATTAGGGTTAGGGAAAAGAGACAACAGGACAACAAATTTATTGGGAAAATTGAGTTTGTTCATTGCTATTAAAATGAAAGAATGCAAGATGCAATAAATCCTTATATGTTATTAGGAAAAGTATAGACATACAGAAATAAAAAACATAGGGTTGTACTCAAGTAAGCCCCACTCAGAGTAGACCCATTAAATGAATGGACCTATATTAGTCATGCCTGTTAACTTCAATGGTCTACTCTGAGTAGGACTAGAATTGAATACTACTCTTAGAAATTTACAGTAATGTAGGAAGTCAGCTTGAATTAATGGGATTTGGGTGATTGATGACCTTAATTATTTAATTTGTTGTCTAATTAGAGACAATTATACAAACGTGTGTGCATGTATGTAACACGCACACACATACACATATACATGAAACATTAGTATACCTTTCATTATTACTTGATATATTAATTTTCATCTACTTGAATTGAGGAGAGCCTTTTACGGGGGGGTGTCTCGGGGAGAATGGTGGTAACCATCTGCGTTAGGCCAGGAAGAGTCACCCCCAAGTCACCCAAAATAGCCCCCTATTTCACTGGCTGGCAAAAAGGTAATGAAATGTGGAAAGGCATTTGGCTCAGTACTTAAAAAAATGTTTCTGAGCTTTAACTGTCTCAATAGCACAAGTCCCCTATTCTCTCTTGTATAGGGAACCAGTGTGCTAGGAGTGATCTGCATCTTTGTGGTGGGGAAAAATTAGCTACATATGAGGACTAATGAACCTACCCGTTCAGTTCGTTCAGAATCTAAGGCCCTCCTCCGGGTACCAGCTCATCGGGAAGCCCGGAGGGTGGTTACTAGATCTAGGGCCTTTTCTGTGGTGGCCCCTGAGTTGTGGAACAGCCTCCCCGAAGAGGTACGCCTGGCGCCTACACTTCTATCTTTCCGGCGCCAGGTAAAGACCTTTTTATGCTCCCAGGCATTTTAATCTTTTAATTTTCTTAATCTTTCTACTTTTAACATGTATCCTTTTTAATTTGTGTTGTATTTCGTTTTTGTTGTGCTTTCTGTTGTTTGTTTGTACATGTTTTTGTGATTTTTTACTATGATATATTGTATTTTATCTTGTTTGTTCACCGCCCTGAGAGCTATTCTGCTAAGGGCGGTATATAAATTGAAATAATAAAATAAAATAATAATAAATAAAGAAAGAACTGAAGCATGCTAAGCAGTCCCTCCCATTTTCCCACATGTCCTTGCCAAGTCCAAGGCTTTTATTTCATTTACATATGTGATGTCTAGAAAGCCCCATTAAAGAAATATTGCCTATTCACCAGCATGAGTATGCCCTCTGCCACTAGATCTTGACTAGCTCATTGTCAGTGGAATGCAGCCAGGGAGAGAGACAACAATTTTCTCAAATATGGGAGGAGAGTGCTTCTGAGCTGCGGGCAGGTTATTTGCAAGATCTGGTCCTCTGGCAACAGCCTCCTTTGAGCTGCACCGACCCTTATTACAGATCCATGAATGAATGATTTTGATTTATTTAGGTGGCTTCTGGAAGCATCCCAGTCCTGTGGAAGCAACAATAATCAGACATTTGTGCAAAAGAAACATGTCTTTAGAATGCAGTTTTTAACGGATCAGCATTATGTGGAAGGGAAAACAACAGCCCAGAACATTGTTTTTTCTTTGTTATATGTAAACAAATCAAGTCTTAGTTCCTTGAAATGGTTCCCTATATCATGTTATACATTCAAATTTACTACAATGTATTAACATTTTAGAAAAACACCACTATAATGGTTACTTTGGGGAACATCCAACATTGCACAAGCAGACTTCTCCTTCCTCTCCTCCCAGCTGCAGCCTCTGGGCCCCCAATCTGCTCCAGAGGCTCCCCCAACCCCCCAAAACACATTTTGCAAGTGCACAGGAGGGAGGAGGGGAAATCCATTCTGCTAAAGGGGTCCATTCTGCTGGTGGATGGACACCACTGAATTTCATTTGGAGGTTTGGAATCAGCCTACTTGGAATCAGCCTTCTTCTTCATGAGCCTCCCCACGCGCCGCAATCATCAGATGCCCTGCTTTGCATCCCGTTGCCAATGGAAGCTTGGTTGATTGGGACACAGGACAAAGTCTTTTCAGTTGCAGTTCCCAGGACTTTGCATTTGGAAGTATTCTTGGTCAACTGCTCTGTTTGTGGGTATTGGCTACAAAGACTACTGAGGCCTCAATTGCTTGCAAAATGATAGTAACACTTGATAATAACACTTACATACTATACTAAAGGAAATATAATATGATTTCTCCTCCATTCCCCCCTCAAAACTCTGAGCCCTTTATTTATGTTTTCAAAACTTATCTATCTATCTATCTATCTATCTATCTATCTATCTATCTATCTATCTATCTATCTATCTATCTATCTATCTATCTATCTATCTATCTATCTATCTATCAAAATTAATTTAGAAGATTAAAAAAAGCATAAATAGAATGATTAAACCCTACACATAAAATAAGGAGAAAACAAAATCTACAATAATGGCAATAAAATGAATATCATGCAAGCCAATAAAGGAAGTGATGGAGGATGATAAGGCCATTTGACATACTAGACTGAAAACAATAAAAATGTTTTTTCTTCTCTGTGTGACAAAATTATCTTATCAAAATTATCTACTGTCTTTTATAGTTAAGCTTCAAAGGTGATGCTTTAAATTTAGAGAATGCATTGTTCCATGCATTCTGGCTAAGACAGTTCAGTGTAAAAAGCTATCATGTGGTTCATCACACTAGCAGTATCGTGCAAAAGAAATGATAGGTACACCTTCTAGGATCAAGTCCTCGACATGAATGCCTTACTAAACTAGAGACCCCTTCGGATGGTCATTGTGAGGATTTCTGACTTTTCTGAACAGCAACTTTGGAGACAAAGGTTAGATACTTCCTAAGTATTTAATTATTAAGGCTCCCAAATGGCACACTCTTGCCATCATACAACATGTATAAGAGAATGAAACTGGTAACCAAATCTCTATGAATATTGTTATCTTCATAACTCCTTGCCATCTGTGTACCTGTTATAAAACATCCTGACAAACCAGATGCCAGATGAAGCTGTTTTTCATCTCTCTGTGCAGCCAACTGCCATTAGTGTTGCACAGATCTGGCCAGGCAAAGAAAAATATACATAAGATGATTGGCTTAAATCTCCATTGTTAGAGAAAATGATTTTTTAATGCAGTGACAGCTGTCTTGTGCTGGCTGGTGTTCAGTTTGACAGCGCATCGTGGACCTGGCTTGTTTGCTTTATAGCTGACTGTAGCATGATAAACAGAACCTTTTGGTCTGCATATAGGCACAGAGACGACAGAAATTGCATTTGCCTCTGTTGAAATATCTTTCTCATTTGTAGGTGGAGGATTTTCTGAAAAACAATTTCCATTTCCATATGGTTCTCCTGCTTTCTTAGGGCATACAAATTAACACCATGAGTAGCTTGAAATAATATCCTTTAGAATTCTACTTTGATTTAAAGCTCTGAATACTACTCACATGTTGATTTATATTTACATTAATTTACAAAATTTGCATTGCTGAATAAGAAGGAAGCGCATGCAGGGTTTGCTGTTCCTAGGGATATCAGAGAAATAAAAATGGACTATCAAACAGATTTCCTTCCCACCATGGCATGAACTCTTGCTATGAATGATTTTAACTTTAGTTCTCTACCACTTTTTTTTAACATGCGTGCATTATACATAGACATATGAATTTGTTTTGCGATTATGTTATTTACATATTCACTGATGTATAATTGCTACTGTCTGACGAGTGCCTCATTGCTTTGCTTTGCTTCCCCCCCCTGAACTGTTCTTTGTTGATTTGTAAGTTGTTCGTTGATAGACAGTTTATAAACACAAAGGCTGCAATCTAACCATGTTTACTCAAAGTAAGTTCCAGTTATTCACTAGTTACCCACTACTCATGGGTAAGTGAGGTTAGGATTTCAGCCTTAATCTGCTTCCTACTGTGAATTTTAAAAATCAGATGCATGCATAGTTCATTACTTTTCTTTTGACATAGAAATATAGTTCTTTTGACATGGAAATTAGTGTTGAGCTGTGTGTTTCAGGAGACACACACACACATGAACATTATCTGATTAAAATGTGTGAAATGTTGCAATTAAAAATACTTTATTTATTTAAGTCATTTCTATACCACTTTATTTTTTGGGGGGGGAATCTCAAAGCAGTTTACAACCTAGATTAAAACATCAAACAGAACATCACAAAATATTAAAAAGAAAATATTACAGTTACAGGTCACATATAAAAGACACATTCAAAACAGCATAATTAACAGAAAAATAAAATACTCTCTTAATCATCATGAATAAAAATCAAATACAAAAATTCAACAAACTCCAGAAAACAGCATTATTAGTAATTAAAAATAATTAAAATAGGAGCTGCACCCCCACCAGTAACTGCCCCCCAAATATGTATTTAGCAGTCCTCCACATCCAGCCCCACTCTGATTCATTCCTACCAATGATGAAAGAAATGGACTGCCTTCAAGTCGATTCTGACTTATGGGTGACCCTATGAATAGGGTTTTCATGGTAAGCGGTATTCAGAGAGGGTTTACCATTGCCTCCCTCTGAGGCTAAGAGGCAGTGACTGGCCCAAGTTCACCCAGTGAACTTCATGGCTGTGTGGGGATTCGAACCCTGGTCTCCCAGGTCGTAGTCCAACACCTTAACCACTATACCACACTGGCTCTCCCTACCAATGATACAGATAACTAATCTCCAGCCAAACCCAGACTCTCACTCTGGGCAGCAAAAGCACAATTCCAACTACTATTCAATATCACTCGCTTTCAACAGCACAATATTAAAGGGGGTGATGCCCTCATGGAGACCGTGAAAGGTCTGCATTGCAGCAATATGTAATTAAATGGCAGGAGTGATTCATATAATCCAGGACACAAATGGCAAGATATCAACATGTCCCTCCCTAATGAGGGAGAGAAATGAGACAGGATGACAAGGTTATACTGAACTATGAAATCAAGCTGGTCACATAAGCTGCAGTCTTAACCCCACATACCTGGGAATAAGCCCCATTTAATTCAATGGAACTAACTTCTGAATAGACATGGTTAGAATTGCAGCCATAGATGGCTTTATAATGGTCCATTGGCCACTTCATTAACTTTGTCTTTAAGGTGCCACAAGACTTTGTTGTTTTTTCTTCAGAAGACTAAGAGGGCTAATCCTCTAGAAATTCATTAACACAGGGAAGGTAACTGATTTGTAAATATCTGTTAATGGCTTAGATTTGCATGTCCATCATGTGCTATGAGCTACATAAAGAATACATATATTTCCACGTAAGTGGACAATGAAACAGAAGACAGACTAAAGATAAACCAATTGGGCTCCTGCTGGGAGGAAGGGCAGGATACAAATTAAATAATAAATAAATAAATAATAAAATTGCAGCAGAACAGAAAATACCAGATGAAAGGGCAAATAATGCTTGAACCAAATTGAGTTATGTTCATGCATTCTTAGTTGTTCCTCACAAAGCAATCCACATCTTGCCACATTTATCTTGTCAGGCTACCATGGGGATGGGAGATGGCAGGGATCAAAACACACATTGCCCCTCTCCTCCATGGGGGAGAATATTGGAGCAACAATGTTGTTCGTGGCTTAATTGATCCCATCCTCTTCCACCAAGAAGAAGAGCTGAAATAATAAGGTTCTTGTAAATTTATGCAGGATTATTTGATGATGTCATACATCCGGAGGACTCTGGTATTCCCTAGGTAGCTTGGTAATGATTTATTTATTCATTCATTTACTGAAAGCATTTTTACTCTGCTATTTAGTCAAAAAAGCTATTAGGGAGGCTTACAGAGATCAGACGGTTTCTGCCTTCAGGCTGACAATCCCAAAGGCATGTCATACAAGGAAAAAAGTGCTGGGGAGGGAGGAGGGGAAAATCAAGCTCAGAACTAGTTATTAAAATTACCATTCCTATAATGACCCACTGAGATGGAAACAGTGCAGGTATCCTGATGGAATGGCTGCTGCTTGGTGATAGTTGAGGGAAGGCCAAAGGCAGCTGTTATCTCAGCAGAGATGATGGAATAGCCCTGATGTGCTCCTGTTCCTCTGCTGCACAGCCTGATTTCTAACCCACCAAGAGATATATAAATTAGCGTGTCTCAGTTTGTGTGTTCATCACTGTGCCTAGATCCACTGGACCCATGCTACGAATTTGTGTCCAGGGAGACTTGCAGGAAAGCATGCTCCCTGCTTCCTGGAGAGAAAGGAATGTGAGGTGGATGCTCCCTCAACTCCCTAACTAATACTAATGATTTGTAGTCTTGAGTGTTGCTCTTGTCTCAAGGCCAGATTAAAAAGAGTGACAGCATACCTTATATTTAGAGGGGAGCTCCTGGGGGCTGGACTGCATGGTGATAGCCGTAACTGAGATTCAAATCCTTGCCTTGTCTCAAAAAGCTCTCCTTTTGATTACTTAGTTATGCTTCATGATGAGTATTTGCTTTGTGATGTGTTGGATGCAGAGTGGCAAAGCAACCTAGCACAGCTGCTGTTCTGTCACCTTCAGTAAGGAATTGCTGGATTCAGTGGTGCCATCATGGTAGAAACCTGAGGTAGGATGAGAAGGAGGGCCCCCAAATGCAGCAGGGCTGACTTACCACATGTTGAAGTATGTAATACTATTTAAAGAGCCCCCCTCCCCTCCAAAGACCATTAAGGAAGCCGGATTTCGGCTGAACATCAGGAACAACTTCCTAACTGTTAGAGCAGTACAGCAATGGAACCAGTTACCCAGGGAGGTGGTGAGCTCTCCAACAGTGGAGGCATCCAAGAGGCAGCGGTATGTTTCAAGCTGGATTCCTGCATTGAACAGGGGGTTCAACTTGATGGTCTAATAGGCCCCTTCCAACTCTATGATTCTATGATTGTGTAAGTTCAGAGACGGAAATCACCTAATTCAGTCTATGAGCAGGCAGTGAAGAGATCTAGAAAAGATTACAATTGTTTCATTTTTATTCAAAATACCAAATGAACAACATATGTTTTCAGACCCCCATATCTGTTCACATGTACAAATCAACCCAAATATTTTCAAGAGGCATCAGATCGAGTTAATCTGAAGGGGCCTAAGCTTGGATTCAGTCAGGATTGCCATCTCAGATAGCAGTAAAAGGTGGTGGAGACCTGAGCCAGGGCTGTATTTATGGCCTGGGAGGGAACTAGAGGGCAGAGGTCTTCCCTTAGGTCCACCACACTGGCCTAGGTCCCAGGAGGCCAACCAGAGCTCCTGATTGGCCAGCTAGTGCAGACTTATTCTGACTCCAGTGTAGCTGGGTGGTGTCATGTGTCACAAATCGTGGTCGCAATGTAACCCTACTCCTTCCCCTACCTATGTAGGGGGCACAAATCCAGATTCTCTGATGAGGCAAGGACATGAAACTTTGCTGGGAAGGAAGACAGTCTCAGCAGGGCTTCAAAGCACAACCAGCATGGTCAATGGTCAAGCATGATGGAAGTTGTATTTTAAAAACATCTGAGGGCCACAGCATCTCCATACCAGGGTTTTAAAATTAATATTTTTATTAGTTGCTAATAACAATTTTCTTTTGTCAAAACAACAGATAAAATACAACCAAGTTGTGGAGGAGGAGAAGGGCATGAGGGGCAAAGAGTATTTGTGAGAAGGAAAAGCGGGTGGGGAGACATTCAAGGAGAAAAAGGATGGCACGGAACACAAGAGTTCCATGATGGCGATTTCCATTTAGAATCACCACCATTCAGACCAGTAGAAGACTAAATCACGCAAATAAGTCTGTATACACAGTGCAGATGTCCTGATGGTTTCGCATCTTGTCTGTGACAGGCTGCTCTCTCACATCCTGGGAGTTCAATATGACCTTCAGTCTACTGCAGAATTGATGGAATTGATCATTCACTCAAGATTGGCTTGCACCAATAACAAAACAGCAATGTTCTTTTGAAGCACTTGTTGTGGTTACCAGTTTTACGCCTCATAACTGTAGCAATGCTATCAACACAAGTCTGATAGTCGTCCTTTCTTGTAAGCAGTATTTTTTAATTTTCACATCAACCTTTTCTTCAGAAGCCAAGAGATTGGTACAGTTGGCATGCATATTTAGTACATAAACCCACAGGAATGCTAACAGTAATAATTCAGCATGTAGAACCAATGAGGTGGCCAGAAATAAAGTTTTAAGTACTAATCACTTGCAGTTAATAACAACAACTTGCTAGCTATGTAACATAGGGTAATAATAAACCTTATAGGTAAAGGAAAATGGTAGAGGCAGTTATCCTTTAGGTGGCTGTAATCTGATGTAATGATATTTTATTTGTTTTGCAGCAGAAAAGTGGTCCAGAAGCACTAGAGCAGAGAGGAGCTTGTTGGTCTGTTCTACTGGACAAACAGAATTCATTACCCATCCTCCGTTTTCACCAGTCCTCCTCTAGAAGCTGTAAAATCAGAGCCTGCTGCTAACCCTATTCTCTTTTGGGGAAAAGTATTGCAGATATGATGGCTCATAAAGGTCCAGTAGCTGTGTGGTTAGGCTTTTGACAATGGTTGTGGGTTTTCATTTTGTGAATTGCCCAATAGAAATGTCTCCTGTTCACCTGGGTGTTTATTATTTGCTATAGGCTGCACCCTGCTTGTTTTGCCTATCAACCCCGCCCCCCCCCGTCTTTCCTCCAAGGCTCTCAATTACAAATAGATTCTAGGATCAAAATGCCATTGGTAAATTAAGGCACTTACAGATTTATTCATGTGCCAACTCACCCTTTCTCTGTATGCTTATGCCAAAATAATTCCTACTGAATTTAATGGAAATCTCCCAGGTAAGTCTTCTTACTGCCATAGGATGCTGCAATGGATATGGAGCTCCTCTTGCTCTGTGCCTCTTCCTCTGTCCCCTCCTCTTCCCAGCAGGGCATTTTAAAATGGGCAGCCAGGCCCAAAATGGGCAGTTACAGGGGGAAAACTGGCAGTTCAAGCCTCAGGTCTTGCAAAGGTTGTATTATGTTAGTGATAAAAAAATGTGACTGATAACAATGTTAGTATTGCTGTCACATTCTTAGTTATGAGGATTTTCTCCCACTCTCTGTAGCTTTCTAAATGTCATGGAATATGACTGAGCAAGAAAACATGTATGCACACACAAGGAAAATGCACAGGTGTGTTGTAGTGGTGCATGTTTTGTATACAAATTATAACCACATACCACTGGGCAGTACTACATTTTCTGCTTCCCTGCAAAGTCTGCTAGAATACTGGACATGACATGACATCATTACAGTGTGTGTTTCCTCACCCCTAGTACTGATAGCCAATGATATGACAAGGCTGGAGTGGGAACACACACTTCTTGATGACATCATGCATTATGTCCCCCAGTAGACATTACTGGGAAGAAACACGTAGTTCTCCTCAAATAGTCAAGTATTTACCTTTCACCAGCAACATGATCCAAAGCATAGGATATAAATCTTAATATATTATATTAATACATAGATGAGAATAGCATATTTTCTCAGCCCTGTGAGACAAATGTGCAGAACGCAGCTTTTAGGAATCTATCCCATGGATAAGAATCTGACAGTAATGGATAAGAAAATTATTGTACACTACTTTTAATTATCAGGAAACTTGAAAATACTGACAAATACAATAGTAGTGTGTTCTGAGGGTGAAATGTTTATTTTTTTATTGCAGCAATTAAAAAGAATTACAGCCTAATTTCAACAGGGCCAGGTTTGTTTTATTTCAATATTGACTAAGGACTAGTTTTTGTAACAAAGGCACTTCCCTTCTGAGTTGCTAAAAACCTGTGTTGTGTGATAACCTGATGCCATCTTGTGGTTAGATGTTCCTCTTGTTGACACAAGACAACAGCTGTTCTTGCTGTTTGAATGTGTATGATCACTGCTAAAACAAGCTCTGGTGGAGTTTTCCCACTTATATACATAAGAGTTCTTAATATATATATATATTCCAGAGATGCTTTGTGACATAAATATATATGGACATCTTCTCATTTCAAATTTAAAAATGCTGTTTCATTAAATCATTTAATGAAATCAGCCCTAGTAAAATCCCAGTCCTGGCCTGTTCATTCTACAATCGCTTCCAGTACCATTTAAAAGACAGATAATATTTTCCATCTTTCAGTTCCCTGACACAAGTCTAATCTTAAAGAGAAATTACATTCCAAGGTCATTAGCACAACAATACTCTATTTGAATCCATTGGAAACAAAGCAGGGGAGGGGGGAAGAGCGAGCATCTTTTTGAAAATGTAAGAAAGATTGCAAAAAGCAAGTGAATTAGGTGATTCACCTCTCTATCAACTCCCCCACTTTCCCTACTTCCAAAGGTACCAGGCTGTGGGGCAGTACAATAGTAATAGGTTCACGCTTTCTCTCCCCTCCACCCATCACTCTTTTATTCCCTCCATCCATCAAGAATGCCATAACAGAAGTGTCCCAAGCAGCCCTGGGAAATGTAGTTCTCTGCAGCTTGTTACACCCAGCACACGGCTGTTGCGGATGCCCCATTGAAGGAACAGAAGAAAAGAAAGACCTTGCTGCCTCTGCCACCATCTCACTGCTAGGTAGGTTTAGGAGTAGTGAAGGAGCGGTGAGGAAGAGCTGTCAGGCTCAGGCTGAATGAAATGGGAGAGATTGTATTCTGAACTCTCCCAGATTCATATTTGTCCCCAACATTATTTATAATTTCTTAATCTGGCAGTGGATAACAGATGGATACTGTAAATAGTTGTCCCTAAACTAAAGATTTGGTAAATTAGCCCCCCCCTAAAAAACTGCATCCCTATGAAGATGGGATTCATGCAGAGATAGGGAGAGATGAATCTACCCATCGTGATTGCTCTCAATTCTTTACTTTCTGATCCTAAACACAATTCGCCACACTTCTGCATCAGTTTGTGATTTTTTTTAAAAGTCATATAATCAAAATTCACCTGCATATTAGTGTGCATTTCCCCTAATATACCTCTTTTTGCAAGCACTCAACTTTGCATTTTATATGACCACTTTCCCCTAATATATGAATTTAGTACGCCTTTTTTGATTGGAGAACTGCATCACAACATTTGGAGAAATGTGAACAACAAAGGATAGCGGCATTCCAGTTCATGTATTGTTTCAGGAAGTGCTAATTAGGTAGGTTCGCATTAAATGCACACTCCGCCAAATTCTGTCTCCAATCTCTATCCACAGAAGGTGACTTCTGTACTTATGGATCTCCTTGTGGATTGTGTCCTGCAATGACAGAAGTTATAAACCACTTTAATAACTTCTTTCAGTGGGAAAGTGACTTAATAAGTTAATTTAAAACCTTAAATACATAAGCATACTACATCAGTGATTTCTGCTGATAGGTTCTGTAAACCAGTAACCAAGTCTGGGTGGGCTCTTTATGAATTAGGCACAAATTCTACCTCACCAAAGACATGACAGACACCAGTACTGTCAATGCTGATAATCAGCTGCTTAGGTCCAACAGCTGTTGACCTGTTGACTGCTGCACTTGAGTATCTGTGACCTGGGACCATTATGTGAGAAAACTATGTGCTTTGGTGATCTAATGAGCATGTTTATTTCTATGGTGGGTTGCTTGGTTTTAATAACATTTTTAAAAAGTCCTTTCTTAATCTCTCTTGGGTTGTAATATTAATCATACTTTACATGGAACTAATCTCATTGAATTCAGTTGCTTTTTTTGAATAAAATGCTGTGGATTGGGGCTATCAGCCTCCTTTATGTCTGGCTAGCATGTATTCATTTATCTGAAACATTTATATTGATTTGGCTTCTGGACAACAAATAGGGCTTTTTAAATTACAAGCAAATTACAAAATTATATGTAACAATCTGAATTTTCAGCTCCATTTACCCCACATCAACGTACTTCAGTAAATCAGCAAAAGTTTTCTTTAAAATGAGATACGTAGAATACATTGGAATTGACTGTCCTAGAGCTTCACAAGATCATAAACAATAGTCATTACATTCTGCCCATAAAGGAAAGAATGAAATTGATAAAACAGCGGTAATTTGCAAGATACATCCATGAATTGGATTCCTCTTTAGGATTGCATTTCTACTTTTATGTGCTTTGTTGTGACTACTTAGCCTGACACTATTTAAGATATTTCCAGTCATGATGCTTGCAGCAGAACTAGTTTGATCCCTACAGCATTAAACAGCCAGTGCTGCAATGGAGAGCTCATGGATACCCACATTACTGAGTAAGAGAATGTTGTGCTCAGGGCCAGCATCAGGTAGGGATGGACTTATCAGTCTTTTTCCAGGCTGTGTCAGTGTCACAAGCATTCATTTATAACTTTGTTGTGTCCCATTTTCACATAATTCTGCAATATTTTTTCAACCTAACAAAAATCAAATTTGGTATGCATTTTACCCTGACATGTTTTTGCACGCAATTTACCCTAAAATTATGCATTTTGTACACACTTTGGCACCAAAAATGCATTAAGAACCATATTAAAAAATTCAGGAAAATGAAAAAGGTGACAGGTAACAGTGTTTTGATCCTCAAATTGTTCTGGGAAATGCAAATCAGGACTGTTTGCTGAAATATGCAGACTGAACACAATCCTTGAGCAACCCTAGTCAGGGGTAGCATTTTGGGTCCTGCACCTGAGCAGGGGGACCACAGCTGACCAGTAGAGGTCCCTAGCCCTGCTGCTGCCAACTCTTAATCATTGCTTCTTGCCCTGCTGTCTCCCTCTGGCTTACAAAGTATATTTGAGTGATACGGTTTGCATGCTTTCCCCCCTCAGGCAGCAGTGAATATTGAACTTAGAGAAAGAGTGGTAGGTGATTGAAGGATGGGCAAATCTGTTTGTGTTGGTTTTTCTCAGTTTCTAATTTTTCCAGTCTTCAGTTCCCCACATTTCTGCATCAGTTTGTAATTTGTTTTTAAAAAATGACTTCCTGAAGATTCATCAGCATTTTAATGTGCATTTTCCTAATACACACACTTTTGTATGTAGGTTTGCTTGCAAAAGTGTTTACATATTGCAATTTCCCCTAATATAGTGCGCTTTTATGTTTTCATCAATATATGCATTTTTAGGCACATTTCCCCATAATATACACATTTTACACACTTTTTTGGTTGAAGAACTTCATTGCCAAATTTGGAGAAGTGTGAATTTGAAGGACAGTTGTGTTTTGGTCTCTGTATTTTTAAAGGAAGAGCAAACAAGGCAGGTTCGGGTGAAAAGGCAAACTGGACAAAATTTCTCCCATCCCTGTAGGTAATGTCAGTGAGGAGGGGTGCCAGTCTAGGATATAGTACCCAGGAGTAAGGATGGTCAAGAAATTCAATTCACATCTGAAGCCGAATCTATCAAATTCATACTTTCTGAAACAGTAATGGAGAATTTTTATATTTTCCATAGGAACCAAAACCAGTATAATGGGGGCCACTTTGCCAAACCTGCTGACTGGTTGAAAATGGACTGGTGAGGGAAGGCATGGGATGACTCTGGGGCCCAGAGACACCTTGAAGCCCAACTGAACCCATGTCCCAGGGCTGAGAATAGGAAGGACAAACAGCCCAGCCACCTGAAGGAGTGTAATGGAGAATTTTTATATATCCACACGTATATTCATAGATATTAGAAGGTATATGTTTTAAAATCACAAGGAATTAAGCAATAGGCCACAGGCCCTTTTGAGACCACAAAATCCAGTCTCATAGAGAGGCAAGTGAAGTTCAGCCTGAACCTCTTAACCCTGGTTCCCTGACTTAATTTTATTTACATATATTCAAGTCCTATAGGTTATATAGG
Source organism: Rhineura floridana (assembly GCF_030035675.1). Lineage (NCBI taxonomy): Eukaryota > Metazoa > Chordata > Lepidosauria > Squamata > Rhineuridae > Rhineura > Rhineura floridana. The sequence continues at coordinate 75,542,054 of NC_084484.1, forward strand.
TTAGGGAATATATTCAGGGAACCCTAAAAATCTTAGCATTAAATTCAGGCCTGTGAGCAAAACTTGGATAGCAGGCAATTCAACTTGCTGTGAACTCCTGTTCTTGCCAGAACTCGGCTGGTGCATGACTGACAATTATTAATTAGTGTATTGTTTAAAGCCATGGGCATATAATCTGTGATTGATATATTATAAGACATAGTTGGCAATTACATTCTTTGTTTTAGTATTTTATAGAGCCAGAGCTCCGACTACTGGAGAAAGTTTGTAAGGTTAGCAAAGCAGGAATGAGATAAACTTTAAGCTTTAACAATTATTTCTAAAATAACCCAGTATGTTAAACTGTAATACAACTTTATAAATGTGTTTTCAAGGAGAAAAAAAGGTACTCTGAGGTGGCCTGCCTCTTCTGTTCCTTTGAGGCTGAGAGACACCAGTTAGCCAGAATCATCCATTCCTTTTCCCTAGACTGTGTGGTCTTCAGATGTAGCTCAGTGTTTTAAACATAATCCTCTCTCATAAGTTATGTATTTTATAAGCTAGGAGTGGGATTTCTAAGAACATATAAGACCCCTATAGCTATTAAAAACTGTGATGCTCATGAAATTTCAGCTACCCTGAGTTGAGGTAAAACCCAGGCAGGTGTACCTGAGTCAGCCTGACCGATCAGAACAATGAAACTGTGGATGTACAGGGTTTGCTTGGAGGCACATTCACAATAGTAACTGGTTTCAACTGGCCTGAAACAGCATTATTTATTTATTTATTTATTGTATTTATCTACCACCCCATAGGTGAAGCTCTCTGGGCAGTTTACAATAACTAAAAACATTAAAAACAAATATACAAATTCAAAACACATCTTTTAAAAACAATTTAAAACACATGCTAAAATGCCTGGGAGAAGAGGAGAGTCTTGACCTTGTGCTGAAAAGATAACAGTGTTGGCGCCAGGTGCACCTCATCAGAGAAATCATTCCATAAATTGGGGGCCACCACTGAGAAGGCCCTCTCCCTTGTTGACAGCCTCCCAGCTTCCCTCTGAGTAGGCACCCGGAGGAGGGCCTTTGATCTTGAGCGTAGTGTACGGGTGGGTTCGTATCGGGAGAGGCAGTCCATCAGGTATTGTGGTCCCAAGCCATGTAAGGCTTTATAGGTTAAAACCAGCACCTTGAATTGAGCTTGGAAACATACAGGCAGCCAATGCAAGCGGGCCAGAATCGGTTTTATATGTTGGACCGTCTGGTCCCTGTTAGCAATCTGGCAGCTGCATTTTGCACAAGCTGCAGTTTCCAAACCGTCTTCAAAGGCAGCACCACGTAGAGCACATTGCAGCAATCTAACTTGGAGGTTGCCAGAGCATGGACAACTGAAGCCAGGTTATCCCTGTCCAGATAGGGGCATAGCTGGGCCACCAACCGAAGTTGGCAGAAGGCACTCCATGCCACTGAGGCTACCTGAGCCTCAAGTGACAGAGATGGTTCTAGGAGAACCTCCAAGCTATGAACCTGCTCCTTCAGGGGGAGTGCAACCCCATCCAGGACTGCTTGGACATCCACCATCTGGTCAGAAGAACCACCCACTAGCAGCATCTCAGTCTTGTCTGGATTGAGCCTCAGTTTATTAGCCCTCATCCAGTCCATTGTTGCAGCCAGTCACTGGTTCAGCACATTGACAGCCTCACCTGAAGAAGATGAAAAGGAGAAATAGAGCTGTGTGTCATCAGCATACTGATGGCAGTGCACTCCAAGGCTCCAGATGACCTCACCCAACAGTTTCATGTAGATGTTGAACAGCATGTGGGACAGAACTGACCCCTGTGGAACCCCATACTGGAGAGTCCAGGGTGCCGAGCAATGTTCCCCAAGCATTACCTTCTGGAGGCGACCTGCCAAGTAGGAGCGGAATCACCGCCATGCAGTCCCTCCCACTCCCAAGTCAGTCAGTCGTCCCAGAAGGATACCATGGTCGATGGTATTGAAAGCCGCTGAGAGATCAAGAAGAATCAACAGAGTCACACTCTCCCTGTCTCTCTCCTGACAAAGGTCATCATACAGGGTGACCAAGGCTATTTCTGTGCCAAAACCAGGCCTGAAACCTGACTGAAATGGATCCAGATAATCAGTCTCATCCAAGAGTGTCTGGAGCTGGCCTGCAACCACTCTTTAAAGGACCTTGCCCAGGAATGGAACATTTGCCACTGGCCTATAATTATTAAGATTTTCTGGGTCCAGGGAGGGTCTCTTCAGGAGTGGTCTCACTACCGCCTCTTTCAGGCAGCCAGGGACCACTCCCTCTCGCAGAGAGGCATTAATCACTTCCCTGGCCCAGCCAGCTGTTCCATCCCTGCTAGCTTTTATTAGCCAAGAAGGGCAAGGATCCAGCACAGAAGTGGTTGCACGAACCTGTCCAAGCACCTTGTCATCGTCCTCAAGCTGTACCAACTGAAATTCATTTAAGAAATTAGGGCAAGGATGTGCTTTGGATACCTCGCTTGATTTACCTGCTATAACACTGGAGTCTAAGTCCTGGCAGATGCTAAAGATTTTATCCTGGAAGTGCCTAACAAATTCATTACAGCAGGCCTCAGATGGTTCTACTAGAGTGTAATAGCCCCTGGACAATTCTGCAGAGCTCAGCTGGGTGGCAGATTGATGATTTGATAGTGGCAGCAAAATATTGTTTTTTTGCTGCCCTCACTGCCCCTAAATACAGCTTAATTGTGTATAATTGCATCCACTAAGAGTTCCTCTCCATCTGCACTCAAGCCGTCTCCTATATTGTTTCATTGCTCTCAGCTCTGGGGTATACCATGGAGCCATATGAGCTTTACACAGGAGAGGGCGCTCAGGACCAATCATGTAAACCACCCAGGTCATTTCTGTATTCCACAGTTCAACCAGGGTTTCGACAGGAGCGCCAGCCGTATCAGCTGGAAAACTCCCCAGAACCCTTTGGAAACGATCCGGATCCATTAGTCTCTGGGAGTGGACCAACTTAATAGGTCCCCCACCCTTGCAGAGGGGAAAAACCACTAGTCAAGGTGGACAGCAGTCAAGGTAGACGGCAGAACAATGGTGATATTAGTAAGACAGACAGAAAACTGGAATAAGTATATTACCTAATGCTTTCTGATTGGTTTGGAAACACTGCAGAGAGGAGGAACTGTGATGTTATATGGGAAGGAATTTGTGGGATTGGTGAACTAATGTCACATGCTGCATCTGTACTGCTTAAAAGAGCTTGCACACAGTGCCTCAGTGCAGTCTCTCTTGGATGTTTCTGGGAGGTTGACCCTGCGTATGCTCGTAAAGAATAAAGGGCTACCTTATTGCTCCATGGCTGTGTCTTCAAATTTCTTCAAGGACCTGCAGTGAAAGATCCCATAGGAGAAAATTCTCCATCAACAGTATGAGAACTGAAACACAGCCATCCTTTGAAATTCATACTTATTCAAATTCTGCTATGCAGTTCGCCAACCAAACAATGGTTATAGAAATGCATATGTTAGGGGAAAGTGTGCATAAAAATGAATATATGAGTGAAAATAACATACAAAAAGTGCATTATATAATGAGTTGCTTACAAAAATATGTACATTAGTCAAAAGTGCCTACAAAAACATTTTCATTAGGAGAAATTTTCACTAAAATGCTGGAGAATTTTTATGAGGATTTTTTTTAAAAAAACACAAATTGTTGCAGAAATGCAGACAACTGAATTTAAGATTGGAAAAATGAGAAGCAGAGAGAACCGAAATTGACAGAACTTTCCATCCCTACACAGGAGTCCCTTAAAACCTAAAGCTGGCATGAGTTGTAAGGCTGCATGTATAAAATTTGCCTTTAGAAAACTTTGCAGTCACTCTTCAACATTTTTTGAACACTTGCTCATTTCCACTATATTTGGTACTTTCTTACCCATTCTTGTTTCAAACTCTCTGAAACAAGCCCAAGCAGGCTGCAGAACAGGCAGGGCTATAAAGCACCTGCGTAGGCTGCACAAGACAGTTTCCTAAGTGCAAAAGAATACAGAGTTCTTTTCTCCCTTATCCTGAATAGTATTATATCACTCCAGGCAATCTCTGCACCTTGTAGTCCCAATAGAAGTTAGGTGTAAAATCCATAATTGAGTTGCCTGCAGATAGCAAATTTGATCTGCTGTACTGAAAATGGGTTGACTCTTCAGGACACAATACCTTAAAACTAACGATGACTTTTAGCATATGGAGCAGAACCATCTTACGTGGGAGAGGCGAGTAAGGAAAAATCTCTAAAAATTTATGTGGCAAGGACAATTGCATACTGATTCTCTTTGCATGTGTTTTCATAATGGTAGCTGTTCATTACCACTATGAAGATTATACCTGAACAGATATTTTACAGAATATGGCTTGTTTTTATGTACACCACTTAAAAATGCAAATGATTAAGTGATATTCAAATATTTTAAATAAATAAGTAATAAATACAGGAAAAAGTCTGCTTTTACCAAACCTTACACATTTGCATGGTAAAAAGCCAGGCTGCTTTTCTCAGCCACTGGTTGGAGCTTAATAAAGAGGTCTCTTAAGGCTTCAAGATCCATAAAATTGTTCTTCCAAGACTTGGTTTATGTAAACAGCAGATAAAGTGGTAAACTTGTTTCTGGACTGGACTGCTCTGGACATACAGAGGAACTGTATGACTGTGTTCCTCCATGTTTTTTAAAAACTTCCCTGATAATAGAAAACTGAACATTAGGGGAAATAGTTATAGTCTAGTGAAGGGGTTTCCAAACTGTGGTCTGCAGACCAGCAGCGTCCCACAAGTTTCATTTAGGTGGTCCATGGAGTGTATTTGTGTATTTGTGGTTAAAGATGGCACACGGCACATCCATCACATTAAATATTCATATCGATTTTTAATTGCATGTTTCTTGCTTCTTTGATTTCTTACATTTTACTGCATTTCAATTTGAATTCTATGAAATGCAATGAAATACAACATACAAGAAATAAAAGAAGCAATAAAATACAATTAAAAATTGTACAGCATTGAGTACAATGCATTACAATTGCTACAACAGGCAGAAAAATCACTAAGTGGTCTGCCAAGACCCCCAGCAATTTTCTCATGGTCCGTAGGGGAGAAAAAAAAGTTTGGGAGACACTGGTCTAGCATTCTCTTTGATATGCTAGATTGGTATCTGTTAGATTTTTTTTTTAATGGAGAAGTATTACACTAAGTGATTCTATTGTTCATCATCAGCCATCATCCTGTGTCAAATCACCTAAGTGCAGATTATAGGTAATTAAACTATTAAAAATATGATCAATTAAACAATAAAACAAAAGCATTAATAAAACCCCAAAATACAGGTCTGCAGCAGAGAAAAAAACACTCCTAAATTTGCAGTCTGTTTGGTCAGTCCAGGCCAGGGACAGTTCTACCACCTCATCTGCAGTTTGTGTAAACTCAGCCTAAGCAAAATCCAAAAGAGAAAAACGGTACCTGCAGACAGCTTAACAAAATTTCTATGGGAGATTATTATGTCTTTAGTTATGGCTCTATCTTAGTATTAATAATAGACCTTGATGCATATTTATTGATTTAAATAAATTTGCACCCCAGCTTTAGGCCCTCAAAAGGATCCAAACCACAAACATACAATAAAAATGCAAGCATCTCAATTAAAACATTAAAACAGCAGCACAAAAGGACATAAAACAATCAGGTCAGTTTGAAAAAACAAGGCCATAGCAGGATGTTAAAACATAATAAAAGCAGAGTGGAACAGAAGGATTTGAAGATGTATAAAAGGAATGGCCACAAGAGGGTGACAAAAGCTCAAAGTTATTCTAAAATGGAAAATGGAAACTTTCATCAAATCGAAGCATTTAAACAAAAAACCTGGGAAAAAAGATTTTCATAAAGGATGAATAAAATCCATAATAAAAAGATTTTTGGTCATTGCTAGGACCAAATCTATGGCAACCCCTGCTTAGATTCTTATATGAATAGATTTCAAATATCATTTGAAAACACACAAAGCAGAGTATATTTAATTCATATTTCCTATGATCTAGCACTTAATCATTAATTCGGTACTGAGTTTAATTAAGCACTGAGTCTATGTTCTAGGGATGCAAAAGTACAAATGCTTTTCCTTAAAAAGGGGTGGAAAAATCTCTGCAACAATCATTCTTTAGAAGCACACACCTCTTTTTAACAATTTAATCTTGAATGTATCCAGAACCGGACTCGAACCTTGCTGAAACTTGTCCCCCACTGAACCACTTCTCCTCTGAAATGCCCCCCCACCCTGAGAGAATGTATCTGATGAAGTGAACTGTAGTCATGAAAGTTGGTGTCATGAATGCACTTGTTGGTCTTTGAGGTGTCACACAACTAAAGTTGCCAGATCTCTGGTTTTCACCCGCAAACTCCAGTTTCTGGGGGCCCTCTCCAGATCTCCGGGTGACTCACCCCAATCTCCAGACTTTTAGCTTTCACTTTTTACAAAATAAGTTTCTAGGTAGTCTGATTCACAATCCTAACCATGTCTACTCAAAAGTAAGTCCTATTGAATTCAATGGGGTTGACTTCTGGTGTGTGGGATTAGCACTGCAGGTTTACTCCCAGAAAATCGAGTTGAAGAGAGCAGTTCATTCGTCTCTAATTCATAGCCTGGTTTGAAAACCTTCCCAATATGAAGCTTTAATCCTATACTAACTTTTCTGGGAGGAAAGCTGCAATGCTAATCCCACATACCTGGGAGTAAACTCCATTGAATTCAGTATGATTTACTTTTGAGTAGACGTGGTTAGGATTGTGCTGTAAATTAATGGGACTTTTAAATGAACATAGCTAAGTATTGTGTTGTAAATCTTTCTTTCCCCCTCCAATCCTTTTTTAAGCAATTAGGCAGGGCTTATTTAGGTGTCACTGCTTTTATTTGGTAAGAAACTAATACTGATTTTTTTAAAAAGTTCTGCAGTGACCAACTGGTTTTGACAATAAACTATTATATGGGGTATATGTATTTTACATCTCCAGTGTGTGTATATGGAATCTTTCCAACAACTCTGTGAGTAGGGTTGGAAACCAAGGCAGCTCACAACAAAAAATTAATTGACTCAAAATCCAATAACCATAAAACCAGTATAAAACAGAAACAAAACAGCTTAAAGTGGCATGATTTTGAATTTTGGGTTGGGTGAGTGAAGTTCCTTATCATTTGAAGTTGCAGTCCTGTGCACGCTTCCTGTTTGAATAAGCCCCACTGAATACATTGGGACTTGCTTCTGAGTAAACATGCATAGGATTGCACTATAAATATCTTTGCAAGTTGTGTAAATAACAAACACCTTCAACATTCACGCTTATATAAATATTTCTTCATAGTATGTCTCAATATGTACCTGATTTCACACTATGGTTGTAAATTATTATTTCCTCTACATTTTAAGTGTACTGTTCTTGCTTGGAATGGTCATGGCCCCCCTCTGTTGTTTTCATTCTGAGGGACAGATTAGGCTGAGAGATGCTGAGTACTTGGTCACCAAATAAACTTTGAAGCTGATTTCCATTTTTAAAATTAATTAAAATGATTTATCTGCAGGCAAAGTTTATGAAGTAATGCAGATCCACATAATACATTTAAAGCACATCCAACTCAATTTAAAGCACATGACTTCCCCCAAAGAACCCTGGGAAGTGTAGTTTCCCCCCCACAGTGTCCTGCCCGAAGTCAAGGAAACCAGGCTCAGACTCGGCTGTGGTTTTTTCTCTTTTTATTTAAATAATAGATACATCCAAAGCAGTTCACCTCATTAACCTAACTACTCTTTCTAGGAACTTTGCACTGCTCTAACTCTGACTAAGCATGACCTCGCAACTCTAAGGCGTTGACTCAGCAACTGGGTTTCCCCCATGAGTCACCTTAAGTAGGCTTGGATCTTGCACACAAACAAAGGCCGCTCCTCAGCTCAGTCTGTTGAACTTCTTGCCTCAAATGCCTCCAAGTACGGGGCGTTGCTGTTGGCATGTCCAGTTGGAGAGTGTCAGACGTGCCAGGTTGCACTTCCACAGTGGGGTCAGGAGCTGAAGGGGCTGAGCTGCTCAAGACAAGGGCTGGGGCGCCCTATGTGTCCATCCCACTGTCTGCCCCCTCTACAGGTTCCCAGTCCAAGTCCTCATCCTCTGTTTTGCCCTCATCTATCTGCCCCCTCCCTGCTTGGCTCATGACACAGTTATAGTTCCCACCACCTTTAACAAACTACAGTTCCCATGATTCTGTGGTGGGATTCATGTGCTTCAAATGTATGTTGAATGTGCTTCAAATGCATGGTGTGGATCTGCCCTAGGTATGCTGTGCATTCATTAGTGAATTGAAAATAACAATTTGAAAATATACTTTTTTAAATAGGAAGGGCTGTATCTCAGTGGTAGGTCACATGCTTTGCATGCAAAAGTCCAAAATTCAATCTCTGGAAAAGACTATTGCCTGGAATCCAGAACAGCCAATGCTAATCCGTATCAATACTAAGCTAGATAGTATCAAATGACCTGAGTTGATATAAGGCAGATTCCTTTGTTCCCCAAAGAGGAAAGAGACTAAGGGCCACAGCGACTGAAATTTATTTAGGTATTTTATTTACAACAGGTATATATTACCTTATTGTCAAATAACCTCAAAGCGGTTTCCAGAAGGAATTAAAACAATAAAATTATTGGCAAAAACAGTTAAAAACAGGTATTAAAAACATTCAAAATAATAAAACCAACAATGAGTTAAAAAGGTGTAGATGCTGCCATACTAAAGGATCAATTTCTTAGAAGAGCAGAACAAGTACTATGTGGCACCGGTAACATGGAAAGCACAAGTTGAACTTGGCCTGGTAGCAAATCGACCACCAGTGCAGATTTCAGAGCAGAGGTATTATGTGCTGACAGGGTCTCATTCATGTCAGCAATTGTGCTGCAGCATTCCATACTAACTGTAGTCCCTGGGCCAGGTTGTGCTGCATGGGGATTTCTGTGATCTTGGCTGACTAGCTGCCAGGTTCTTTTAGTTTTGGTTAGGAATCCTGACTGGTTGCGGATGCTGAGTTTTCTGCCGTACTCATAGGAATCTTGTTGTGGTTGATATGATATTGCATTTAGGAAATCATCACTGTCTTTTGTTTTTCTCTTTGCATTCCATTTACCTCTGACCTCACTCCCTTACATCCATAGAAGCAACAACAGTGGTTCCATGCCCTCAACTCAACCCCCTTAAACCCAGTGATGATGCACCTTGTTGATTGCATAATGGTTTGTGTCTTGCGGTAAAAGAGAATTCACCCACTGGGAAGCGTAGCTTCAATTGCTATTGTTCTCAAGCTATTGCCTGTGAAGGTAGACCAAACCATGTGTGTTTTCTCTCTGTCAATTATTACTCACTGGAATTGGGTTGGCTGTCAAAGTGAGTTTATAGCAGGTCACAGGATAGGCAGGAAAGGGTAAAGAATCTTCTTAACTCTTATGCATTTCTCAAACCTCTGTCTGCAGTGAAGGGTCATCTGTAAAGAAGATTGGAGCAGCCATGTTAAAAGGCAGGCAGGGCATTCCAGGCAGAGTATTACCAACCCTGTTTGATATGGATATCTTTGCAGAGGATCCCTAGTCAACCCTTACCAATAGCAGAATCCTAACCATATCTACTCAGAAGTAAGTCCTGTTGAGTTCTATGGGGCTTAGTCCCTTAGTAAGTGTGTTTAGAATTGCAGGCATCTTTACTCCTGAGTGCTCCCATCTAACATATCCACACTAGGCTCCCTTCTTCCTACAGCGGCCTTCTGGTGACTGACCTGGCCTGAGGGCACTTACACCCTTCTTGCAAGAAGCAAGTACATTAGGTTAAATACCCAGGCTCCCTACAGAGGTGAAAAGGCTTGATCCCATCACTTCAGCTGGACCTGGGAACACCCTAATTTAGCTAAGATTTCTATCTTAATTTCCAATCAGAGAATTTTTTGTTTGAGTGGTATGCTCCAAGCAACTGTGGTTGATGCTTAATGTATCATGTTTAATGACATCATTAGGGCCCACCCCTGTGACATCACTAGGGCCCACCCCATGACATCACTAGGACCCACCCCTGAAATCTCAGGATTTGGGATGCTTCTGACCTGGCAATCCTAAACACAACTCTTAGTGGCTTTCTCTGCCACACACTAACATGCCAACCCCTCCTGAAAACTAAAGAATGCTGTTAATAAGGATCCTGTATAAGCACTGGTGCAGGAGGGGGGAGAGAGAAAGGATTGAACAAAATGGGTACAAGTTGATTGCGGGAGGAGCTTGAAACAGGCCATACCTGTCAGAAGGCCTGTTGCCTTTTAGGTATCCAATCATGTGCACAGTAGATATTTAATATTGGGGTTTGGTATATAGTGCAGCAAAGTACAGAAATGAGTAGTCTGGTAAGACTGGTGGGTGAAAGAATAAAGAGACTGTAAGGTTTATCAATACTGGGAAATAAAGCCATTCTGAGCACAGCCATACATGTGGTCATTATAGAGCCACGAGGCTAGCACTCACTCACACTTTCTCTGACTAGCTAGAAAAGAAGGAAAGAAAGAAAGCCTGAGAAAAACAAACTAAGGAGTTGTTACTAAAGAAGGAATCTGCGAGGGAAAAATAGGTTGTATTTCTGTCTATCTCTGCCCCCCCCCTCATTTGCTCAGGTTACTTGTTACAAGCATTGGTGATTTACTCCCAACATTTAACGGATTTGATTTCTTGTGTTTCAGCTGGAGCAGCTGGCACAGAAGCGCAATGCCAGAGATCCGTCCTCCTGACACTGGCACCACTGCTGCTTACCTGGATGGGACAGGGCAGCAACAAGGTTGGGGAGCATGGTTTGTACACTGGCAGAGCCAATCTGACACACCCACCTATGCATCCGTGCAGCCCTGACCTTGCTGCCACTTTGCCCTCCCCCTCATCCAGGTAAGCAACAGCAAAGCAAGTGTTGAGAGGGTGGCTCTGTGGCACCACACCACCCACTTCTGGACTGCAGTCCTACGCTTGCCTAGGAGGAGGAGTTAATCCCACTGAACTTAATGAGGCTTACTTTTGAGTAGACATGCATAAGATACACTGTCTCTTTTTCAGATGCCAAGAAAAGTATTACTAGGCTAGATCAGCAACATATGGCCTGGAAGTATGTTTTAAAATCCCGCCAAGACATTGAGGCTGCATTGCTGGGCCTTTAATGTTTGGGCACATACCCTTTGGAATTCCCTCCCCTTAAATATGAGGTGCCGTCTATGTTGTCTTTTTGGTGCTTACTGAAGACTTCCTCTTTTAACAAGCCTTTTAAGCAGAGATCTTTGCCAGCCTGTATCTGTATTGGAAATTATTTAAAGATGGAAATTCTTCAGCATTTTAGGGGAAATTTCTCCTAATGAACACATTTTTGTATGCAGTTTTCACTAATGTATACATTTTTGCAAGCAAGTTCTCCTAATATAATGCATTTTTGTATGTTATTTTCACTCATATATTAATTTTTATGCACACGTCTCCCCTAATTTATGCATTTTTGTAAACATTGGTTGGTTGGAGAACTGCATCATAAAATTCAGGTAAGTGCCAATCTTGAAGGACGGCTGTGCTTCAGTTCTCATATTGTTTTGAATATGCAAATTTGAGAGATTCCACTTTAAATGCAAACTGAATTGAATTTTGTCCCCCATACTTACCTGGGAGTAAGTCCCATTTGTGGAAGAAAACAGAGCTTCGCATTCTGTTTGTATCAGTAACACCTGCTAGAGGCACTGTATTAAAATAAAGCAAAACAAAGCAAGACAAGAAAAACAAGCAATCGCTTGGAGATAAATTCAGACAGGCATAAGTCCAAAAGTTCTCTGTCTCAAGCAGTTTTCAGCACATTCTTATAGGGATTTTTTCAAAAAAACACAGAAAGCTGCTTTCATCAGCGCTATGCACATATGTTTATCTACTTATAGTGAGAAGGTTGAGCATTCAGCAGTTCTTCTTGGGACGTTCTGTGACATATCTTTGCAACATATTCTTCTGGCATATTCCAGTGTCTTTCTTCCCATCACCCCCTTCGTACTTGCAAAGTCTTAAACAAAGCTGTAGGCCTATAAATTTTTATTCCACACACTGAATGGGACTTACTTCTGAATAGACATGTATAGGATTGCACTGCAAATGTAAATTAACATGTTGTAAATTTATATCTTGCCTTTGAATTAATATGCTCAAGGTGGTTAACCAAATCACAGTTGCATAAAGGAACTGCACTACACTGATAGAAAACAGAGGGCTGACCCCTGCCCCTCTGCAGCTGGAAATTGATGAGTCAAGTCACCAGAGCAGGGATGGCTAATGGAGGAACAGGATTTCTTCTCTCTGTAATAACAGTTTATGATCTCTGTGCCCACAGCAGGAATAGCAAATGGAGGCCGTCCTCGTGCCTTCCTCACCACCTCCCATCACTGCTTTATTATATCAGCAGGAGTATAAAACAGTTAAAGCTACCATGGATATTATACAACATGAAGGACAGCATTATGCTTCTTTTATTTATCTGGAGCCTGACAAAAAAAAGGACACTGAAAAGTGGAACCTCAGCTAGACTATTGCTTATCCTTACGAGCCTCATAAGTTATACTTGGTTTGACACATATTCCTGAGAATGCTGCAGAGCCAGCGCATCTGGGAACATGTACTCTGTACTCCATTTCGCTGCACATCAAAAGTCCAATGGTGCTGCCGTATAATAGTACTTAGGAGCCTCTCATGGCTATACATTTCTGTTCAGCACAGAGAAAATGTGTGTGCTACTGTCCCCTTTCTTTGTGGTGGCCCAATAAACATATAATCCAAGCAAATTGCAAAGAACTCCAGAAAAATCTTGTCAAACTGAACAAAGGGGCAACAAAATGGAAAATGAGATTTCTCCACACTAGCCTTTTTCCTCTGGAGTTGCCCTCCATCCTATGTTGAGAACGTAAGAAGAGCCTGCTGGATCAGGTCAGTGGCCCATCTAGTCCTGCAGCCTATTCTCACAGTGGCCAACCACACGCATACAGCACAAGAGCACTCTCCCCTCCTGCTGTTTCCAGCGACTGTTATTCAGAAGCCTGTTGCCTCCAACCATAGAGGCAGAACTTAGCCATCATGGCTAGTAGCCTTTGATCTGTTGTGCATGCCCCAATCTCCAAGTGGTGCAAGACTTCCAGGGGTGCCAGCCCTTACCCAGGGTTTGGTTTCCTTGAAAAGAAGGTTAGTGGAGACTGACATATGATACATGGCTTTTATTTTTATATATTGTATATAAAGAGAGCCAGTGTGGTGTAGTGGTTAAGGTGTTGGACTATGACCTGGGAGACCAGGGTTTGAATCCGCACACAGCCATGAAGCTCACTGGGTGACCTTGGGCCCGTCACTGCCTCTCAGCCTCAGAGGGAGGCAATGGTAAACCCCCTCTGAATACTGCTTACCATGAAATCCTATTCTCAGGGTCACCATAAGCCAGAATCAACTTGAAGGCAGTCCATTGTATATAAAGCCTGAGCGAAATATGGAGTGGCTCTCAGCCTTAACAGTCCATCAGATCTTGTTCCCCAAAGCCCACAGCTTTGGGGGTTCAGACACAGAGAGTGAGCAAACCTCACTGTTTGCTTTCAGTTCCCAGCCTTTTAACACCAACACAGACCAGTTTTGGCTCCAGCAGAGAGGGGGAGGCCTCTTTTTAGAAAGGGTTCCAGTAGCAACAGGATCTCTCTGGGCTACATTCTTACATATGCTCATAGTGGCCACTGGACAAACCCATTAGCTCACAGGCTAGCTTAACAAAGAAAAATAGCCAAACCAGTAGAGTGGGTTGTGATGTTCCTATATTAATGTATATATGGTAAGTGTTGTTGTTTTAGAAGATACATGGTAAGTGGAGTGAAAGAGGAGGGGGAGTGAATGGGCAGTAGAATGCGAGATGATTGGCTGAGTGTTTAAAATGGCTGAATGTATAAAAGGAAGAGTGAGAGTGGAATCAGGGGGGAGAAGAGAACTGAGTGGGTTGCTTGGTGGGGTTTAGAGAGTTGTTTGCCAGGAGGGAGGTGGAGTTCGGATTAGTATTGAGTAAAACCATATGCTTATGTGCCTTAAGAAGAAATCTTGTTAATCTTGTTAGCTTTGTTATCTGTAATAAATACTTAATTTGGTTTACCAAAGGCCTGATCCTTGGCTGGGGTTTCACAGACCAGAAGGGAGGGTAAGGTAATGACCAAGGCTGAAGGGGAACTGTAACAAATGGTGGCAGCGGTGAAGAGAATAACAATACCAGTATTCAGAGTCTCTGGGAATACTAGTATTGGGACGTTACTGGTGGTTGCCTAGCAGGGGGATCTGTTGAGATCTGTGCTAGAGCGGATAGGTAAACCATAAGAGAGTGCGGTCCGGACTGGTGGAGTCCCTGGTGGTGCCTAGAGACAGGCAGTAACCACGAGCAGGTAGGAACCTGACAGGGAGAGCCAGGGAAGGACGCATCACATGTGGTGTCAGTAGCGGTGGGATACGAACAACAGAGAATCCAGATACAGTGGTGTGGCAAACAGAAATAACAAAACAAGATTTCTTGTGAGAGTGACTGGCAAAGAGTGTGTGGCAAAGAGTGGGTGAACTCAAACACCATGGCTGAATATATAAAAATGAAAAGAGAGGAGCTGGTGGAGAAGTGCATAACATTCAATTTACCTCACGAGGGTAAAGGGGTAGATGAATTGAAGGTAGCACTTATAGGATTTGCAACTGCCCAGCAAAAACAACCTGTCAGGGAAGAGACCCCAGAAGGATATTTAAGCAATCCCGCTTATATAGAGTACTTGAGAGAGAAGTTAAGATGGGAGGCTGAGGAAAAAGACAAGCAGAGGGAGTTGGAAGCTGAGAGATTGAGGAGGGAGGCTGATGAGAAAGAAAAGCAGCGGGTCTTTGAGGCTGAGGAAAAAGATAAACAGTGAGAGTTGGAAGCTGAGAGATTGAGGATGGAAGCTGAGAAGTTGAAGATGGAAACTGAGAGAATGAGAATGGGGTTTGAGGAGAGGGAGAAGCAACGAGCAGTGGATGCCGAATTACAAGTAGAAAAGTTAAAATTTGAAAGAGAGAAGTTTCATTCTGATGAAACAAGAAAGGACAGAGATGGAGCAAAAATAAAAATTACTCCAAAGGACTTTGCTGTCTATGAGCCTGGTCAAGATCCTCAAATTTACCTCAGCACCTTTGAAAAAGCAGCTCAGTTGTGGGGGCTACCTGAAGATAAATACATGCAGTATTTATCAAATCTGATTAAAGGGGAATTGGCTGAGGTATACCAATATTTCCCCTCAGACAGGCCCGTAACCTATGCTGAATTCAAAGAAGCAGTGTTTAAAAGATTCAGACTGGGGCCTGATTATTTTAGAAAGCTTTTCAGAAATTGCCAGATACAGACAGGGAGGTCTTTTGTGGAAGTGGGAGCAAAGTTGATGGATATATTTGGAAAGTGGATGAGTAGTGCCAAAGCTCAGTCAGTGGAAGAGGTGAAAAGCCTCATGATACTGGATCAATTATACCATCAGTTACCACCAGAAATAAGGCTCCTGGTCAAAGACCATTCCCCTACATCTGTGCAGGAGGCCGCAGAGATGGCGGATCACTTCGCCTCCAATAGAACTGGCTGGGTGGGGAAAACATCAAGAGAGTTTAAACCCAGACCATATAGTGCTGGCAGAAGGGATGTGGTACCACAGCGAGTGAGTCCTCCATTAAAATCTGAAGGGCACAGGACACCCCAGAGTGGATCTGTGTACCCTAAAAGTGAGGAGAAATTATGCTACAAATGTGGTAGACCGGGGCACCTATGTTTTCAATGTGAGGTTGCCAACCCCATTAGTAATCCTGCTCAGACAAGGACAGTGAAAACAGAGCCCAAGGCTTTAGAAACAGCGAAAAAGGTTCAGTTCTGCCAGATAAACTGGACAGAAGTAACAGACCTTGATTCAAGTCTGAGAGAGGAAGTGAATGTACAAGGGGCAAATTATTGGGCATTGCTTGATACTGGTGCCGCTCAGACATTACTGAGGCCAGATTTAATAAAATCTGAGGTAATATTAGCTCAGGAAACTGTGACTATCCAAGGAGTGAGAGGTCAACCAGAAAGTTTGCCTGTGGCCCTGGTGGATATGACTTGGAGAGGCCGAGAGGGCCGATATAAAGTAGGCATTAATGCCCAGCAACAAGAACCAGTAATACTGGGAAGGGATGTAATGGGCGCCCAAGGAAAGATCTATGTAGTGACCAGACAGCAACTTGGCAGAGAAAAAGAAGCCATATTAAGGGGGGCTGAAACAAACAGGGTGGAATCTGTTAACCAGCCTCAGGTCACCATAGCAACCACTAGCAGGCCTGCTGAAGGAGACAAACTATATCAAGTGGTCTCTGGGGAAGAAGCAGATCAATTCAGGGAAGAGCTGCATAAAGATACCAGTTTGAATCAAATAAAGGAACAAGCTCTGACCCAACAGATTCCTTTCACTGACAAACTGAGGAATCAAGTTGTGTGTGAGAATGGGATTTTATATAGATTGTGGATGCCTGCTGAGAGAAAGGATGAATGTGAACCAGTGAAACAAATGATGGAAGTGGTGAAAGAGAATCTCAGTCAAGCTCAGCAGAAGCAAAGTTACTGGTATGACAGAACAGCCAGGGAACGTGTGTATGATGTGGGAGATATGGTTATGGCGTTCATACCCAGGAAACATGACAAATTACAAGCTAACTGGGAAGGACCATATACCATCAGAGAAAGGCTTGACACAGTGACGTATGTAATTACCACAGACCAATTAAACAAAAGCAAAGTGGTTCATGTAAATATGTTGAAGCCTTACCATACCAGGGATGCACAGGTGTTGCAAGTTACCTTATTCCCTGAGGGAAGTGGGCCTGAACTTCCAGATTTGGTACAGGAAAGCAAAGACAAAGGAGGGGTAGATCAAGTGGAATGGTTAGAGGAGGTGAAGGAGGAAGTAAAAGAAGAGATTCTGAGAGTTTTGAAAACCTATAGGAATCTCTTTAGCAACAAACCTGGCCGAACCAGTATAGTTATACATTCCATTGATACTGGAGATCATGCCCCAATCAGATCTGTTCCGTACCGTGTGAATGGGAAAGTTTTGAATGAGATCAAAAAGGAGGTGGAAGATATGCTGGAATTAGGAGTGATCAGGGAATCCATCAGTCCCTGGGCCTCAAGTATTGTCCTGGTTCCGAAAAAAGATGGAACGACAAGGTTTTGCATTGATTATCGGCTAATCAATAAAATTACTGTCCCAGATGCATATCCTATGCCTAGGGTAGACGTAATGTTAGAGTTATTGGGGGCAGCAACCATTATCTCTACACTAGACCTCTGTAAAGGATTTTGGCAAATGGAACTAGACGAGCAATCCAGAGCCAAAACTGCCTTCAGTACACCAGATGGGTTATATGAGTTTGTGACCTTACCCATGGGACTAAGGAACTCACCAAGTTCATTTCAGAGGCTAATCAATACTGTGTTGCGAGGCATGTCAGATTTTGCAGTGGCCTATATCGATGACGTGGCCATTTTTAGCAAGTCGGTGCCTGAGCATGTCCAACACCTGACAACAGTATTGGAGGCCTTAAGAAAAGCAGGCCTCACAATAAAAGCTAAGAAATGCCAGTTTGGACTAAAGGAAGTAATCTATTTAGGACATAAGGTGGGGAGTGGGAAAATCACCCCCTTATGGAGCAAGGTGGAGGCAATACAAGCGTGGCCGATCCCCTTAACCAAAAAACAAGTAAGGGCGTTTCTGGGTGTGGCTGGATTTTATAGGAAGTTTGTGAGAAATTTTGGGGAAATAGCAACCCCCTTGCATGAATTAACAAAAAAGAAGTGCTCTGAGCGTGTGGTATGGACAGATGAATGTCAGAAGGCTTTTGATCTACTGAAGCAAGCCTTGTGCCAAGGACCCATATTAATAGCACCAGACTATGAGAAACCATTCATTGTGGCTACAGATGCGTCGGACCTGGCGCTGGGAGTTGTCTTGCTGCAGGAGAGAGAAGGCACCAGACATCCAGTGGCATACCTGAGTCGCAAGCTGACACCGAGGGAGAAAAACTATTCGTCGGTCCAGAAGGAGTGCCTAGCAGTCGTGTGGGGACTGAACAAGTTGCGCCCATACGTGTGGGGACGAAGATTCACAGTGACTACGGATCATCGGGCCTTGTTATGGTTGCAGACTATGAAAAACCATAACACTATGCTGCAGAGGTGGTCCTGGGCCCTACAGGACTATCAAGTGGACTTCCAGTTCATAAAAGGCAAGGACAATGTACTGGCCGATGGACTTTCCAGGCAAGTGGCTGGGACTGCAGTGACGTGACCAGACAGAGGAACAAAGAAAGACATTTTCCCCATAGAGACTTTTATTTGTTAACGCGACGTATAAATCCTGGAACAGGAATAATACTCTGCTGTTGTTTAAGGGGGGGGGAAATGTGATGTTCCTATATTAATGTATATATGGTAAGTGTTGTTGTTTTAGAAGATACATGGTAAGTGGAGTGAAAGAGGAGGGGGAGTGAATGGGCAGTAGAATGCGAGATGATTGGCTGAGTGTTTAAAATGGCTGAATGTATAAAAGAAAGAGTGAGAGTGGAATCGGGGGGGGGGAGAAGAGAACTGAGTGGGTTGCTTGGTGGGGTTTAGAGAGTTGTTTGCCAGGAGGGAGGTGGAGTTCGGATTAGTATTGAGTAAAACCATATGCTTATGTGCCTTAAGAAGAAATCTTGTTAATCTTGTTAGCTTTGTTATCTGTAATAAATACTTAATTTGGTTTACCAAAGGCCTGATCCTTGGCTTGGGTTTCACAGACCAGAAGGGAGGGTAAGGTAATGACCAAGGCTGAAGGGGAACTGTAACAAATGGTGGCAGCGGTGAAGAGAATAACAATACCAGTATTCAGAGTCTCTGGGAATGCTAGTATTGGGACGTCACTGGTGGTTGCCTAGCAGGGGGATCTGTTGAGATCTGTGCTAGAGCAGATAGGTAAACCATAAGAGAGTGCGGTCCGGACTGGTGGAGTCCCTGGTGGTGCCTAGAGACAGGCAGTAACCACGAGCAGGTAGGAACCTGACAGGGAGAGCCAGGGAAGGACGCGTCACATGGGTTTCTTCACCTGCAGATCCCAATTCAGAGCCTGGAAAAGAAATTCATAGAAATCATCCATCTCAGCTTTCAATCCCATAACAATACTGTTATCCTCCATGAATTTATCTTAGCCCTTTCTTAAAGCCATCCAAGTTGATGGCCATCACTGCCTCTTGTGGGAGCGGATTCTGTAGTTTAACTGTGCGCTGTGTGAAGTACTTTCTTTTGTTTGTCTTGCATCTTCCAACACTTGGCTTCATTGGATGTCCATGAGTTTTAGTGTTATGGGAGAGGGAGAAAAACTTTTCTCTATCCACTTTCTCCATGCCATGAATAATTTTATGCACTTCTATCATTTTGCCTCTTACTTGCCTTTGCTCATTTGTTTTTTCTGGAGAATTCATATGGCATTTGCGTTCCAGTATTTTATGTGTTATTTTCCCTTTTTCTGATTTGTGGTGATACCCTGGCAATTAATCCATGGCAGCATCAGTCTGTCCAGTGGATAGGCAAACACAGTTGAGGTTTTTAAGGGCAACTGTGCCTTTATTTAAAATCTTTCTGGTTTCTGCTTCTGTCTGTTGTATATTTTTCTGTTCAGTGTGGTTGGGCAATTAGTGGTGAATTGCACCTTGTCAGTCAGTTTCTGTTTAATCCAATGGAGAGGTACTTTAACTGCAAGTTTCAGTGCATTTCCTCTCCTCTCTTTCTTTTATAGTGAAATAGCTATAAAAGAACAGTGGAAAATAATGCAAGGAAGCCAGTAACTAAAGTGTCACTCTTTATATGGGAAACAGAAGTTGTCAGCGCTGAACAGAAAGCAGTAAATGGGCAGAATCCGCAAGGAGGACATTAATTAAATTAATATTGTTGGGGATATATAATATTCTTGAATGAGACCTATTTTTCAAGTAAACTTTATGACAATATCTTGGCCACATAAAAGGACATTGTTGGATATATGGTGCTAAGCTGAACCTCTGTTTTAATTCTACTTCCAGTGAAGTGTGGCAAACTAATGCTTCAGCAACAATAAAAGACTCTAATAACCTTATTGCAAATGTAATGTGATGCAAACTGAGCTTCCAAAACCCCAATTTTACACATGTTGATGGGCTCTAAACTGGCTGTGATTATCAAGGGCAGAGTGCTTAGGGTTCTAGTAGATAGCTCAAAGAAAAATTTGTTAATTAATTGCAGAAGAATATGAAATAATAAAAACTTCATTTATGAATTGCCTCCTTTGATATGATATATAATACAATAGAATTATCCACAGTATAAGTGAATATAGAGTATAAAAACAGCAAAAACATTTTTGTATATAAAAACAATTTAAAACAACAATAAAATCAATTCAGATCCCATCCAGGTTACCAACTGGGATAGAAGTCTCTACGTTGACAGCGGAACATCTTCAACAGGCACTGAAAGGACAATAGAGAAGGTACCTGTCTGATATATAATAGGAAAGAGTTCTAAAGGGTAGGTGCTGCCACACTAAAGGTCTGACTCCAACACTGTGCGAAACAGACCCCACAATAAGATGGGATCCGCAGGATGCTCTGTTCCACAGAAACAGTGATCATTTGGGTATGTAGGGGATAAGATTGCCTTTCAGCTATCCTGGTGCCAAGCAGTACAGGGCTTTGTGCACCAGCATCAGCACCTTGAAACTAGCTAATTGGCAGCCAGTGCAATTATTTCCACAGTGGCATAATATGATGGTAATATTGCACCCCAGAAAGCAGTCAAGCCACTGCATTTTGCACTAGCTACAGTTTCTGAGTCAGCCTCAAGGGCAGCCCCACATAGAGCACCCTGCAGTAATTCAGTCTGGAGGTGATGTCACTGGGCAGGTTATCCTGATCCAGAATTGTAACTGTCTTACCAGCCAAAGCTGGTAAAAGGCACTCCTAACACTGAGGTCACCTGGGCCTCCAGTGACAGAGATGGATCCAGGAGCACCACCAGCCTATGAACCTGCTCCTTTAGGGGGAGTATGACCCCATCCAAAGCAGGAAATTGACCAATTGTCTGGACTCAGGGACGCACCTACAGTGCCTTTGTCTTCCCAGGGCTTGCACAGTCTCCCTCAGTTCAGATGTTACAGAGAAACAGAGCAGGGTATCATTAGCATACTGATGACACCTTATCCCAAATCTAATGATTGCTCCCAAAAGTGTAGACATTAAAAAGCACTAGGGACAGAATAGTGCCCAGTGGCACCTCACAGCACAACTGTCAGGGGGCTGAAATATAATCACCCAATGCTAGTCTCTGACACCAACCCTGATAATATGTGGTGATACTGCTATAAAAGAATTCAAAGCTTGTAGCATTCAGGCAACTAATTGATGAAGCAATCATCTGCTTGTGAGGGTTTGTCAAATGATGACTGTAATAACTGAAATATATGTTACCTCATAGAACAGTGACTTCCCCCCCATGGACCACCTCAAAATTGTTTAAGTTCATAACAGACCACTTAATGATTTTTCTGCCTGTTGTATCAATTGCAATGGACTGTGCTACATGCTGTGTGACTTTTAATTATATTTTTACAGACACTCCATGGACTACCTAAATGAAGCTTGCAGAATGCAGGTGCATAGACCACAGTTTGGGAACCCCTGTTATAGAACTCTTGTTCATTTGTGTAGCACCAGGGCATGGCGAAAGTGAAAACTGGCATCCAGAGATAGTAGTGGGGTTGATTCTGGCATCCAAATGGATGTTTGGTGTATCTAAGAGATGACAACCATTTTTTTTTCTGCCAAGAAATCTTGAAGTAAAATATTGGCCACAGAGAGCATGCATATCATTTGATTTTAGTATACAGTAGGGCCCCGTTTTGTGGTGCTTTGCTTTACAGCGATTCGCTAATACAGCAGTCTCGATTAGACGCAATTAGACTAAAGCCCCACTCATACGGCGCTTGTTCCGCTTTTACAGCGGTTTTCGGGCATCACGCACCATTCTATTCAATGAGTTCCGCTTTACAGCGGTTTTCGCTTTACAGCGGGGGTCCAGAACGTAACCCGCCGTATGAGTGGGGCCCTACTGTACCTGATTCTGGAAGCTGAACATTTGAAATAACTCCATAAAAAAGCATTGAGGAGATTTGACATGACATGGAAATTCTACATAGTGTTAGATTTGTTGTTGCCCATTCACACATGACAGATGTCACTTGATTTTGCAGTCATCTTGATGATTATATATGGACCAGCCTTGAGGGCAAGGTGGTCACCTGCAACAGTGTGTATTGGTGGCAGGGACATGGATTTAATGAAAACATTGGGGTATTGTAGATCTTTGACAATAAACAAGCTGTACCCACATCTTTTTACAAACAGGGTGGGAGAGCATGATTGCTCAACAAAATAATGCTCAAATGAGATGGAACTAATGGCAGTATTTCCTGCTCTGACTAGAATGCTAAAGCGATAGCCAACTATTGGACTCTAGAATAAAAACTGGTTTTACTTCAGGGGTCTCAACTGAGGGAGAAGCTAGACATGATGGTACCAAAACCACATTTTTAAAACAGACTGTCACCAAACATGGGCATTTTAATAGACAAGCAGCAGGTCTACAAGCCCAGCTGCAGCAGGGGCCCAGGTAAGGCACTGGCTAGGGCTCAGGACTTCAGGAGGGGACCCACAGCACCTCAGACACCCCCCCGAAGCAGCAGCAGTTGCCAATGGGAGCTGCCAGGGGAGCAAGGCACTGTCAATCCTCCTTGCTCTCCCCATGGCCGGTTCTCCCCCCTCCCTAGCCCACTGGCAAAAGCTGCTGCTTCACAGCGAGGCAGGCTCAGGCCAAGTTGGGAACAGGTGCCACCAGTCAGACGGGGCTAGAGGGAGCAGCAACAGCAGGCCTTCTCCTCCTGGGCATTCTTGCTTTTGTGGCGGCTGCCTCTTGCTTTGGCCTGTCTTGGCGCTGGCCAGCTGCTCACCCCCACCTGGGGTTTGGGAGCCTGCCTCCCAGAGCAGCATACAAACCAGTAGCTGCTCCTTAGCAGTGTCGTGTCATCGTTGCTGCCAACTTGACTATTCACTTGCCTCCTGTAAGTTTGGTTCAGCGCTGGTGGCAGGCCTGGGTCTCTCTTCCGAGTCCACAAGATTCCAGTCACTCCTCAAATATGCTGTCTTAAAGCACAATAGGCTACCTTGAAAGAAATGAGGCTTCCTTGCCTACCACGAGGGAGAGGGGTGAGGTGGCAGAGAGGTCAGCACAGTGCAAACTGGTTTAAAACCAGTTGCCAGAAGCTGAAGGAGGGGATAGTGCTCTTGCACTCAGGTCCTGCTTGTGGGCTTCCCATGGGCATCTGGTTGAACAGTGTGAGAACAGGATGTTGGGCTAGGTGGGCCACTGGCCTGATCTAGCAGACCTTTCTTATGTTCTTACATTGGCAGAGCCAGTCCACTTGTCCTGGTGATAAGTTTGCACCATGCTGACCTCCTCGCAGCCTTGGCTCTCCCTTTCTCCCTCCTGGTTAGCAACAGTAACCCATCTGCCAGGAAGCTAACATCGGGTGACCACTTCTGCTCCTAGCTTGTGCAATGGCCCTGCCTTCTGATCCTGGCTACTGTTTTGATTTGAACTCCAGACTCCTGGATCATTTCAGACTGACAACTTACAGTCCAGTGCCAACAACCAGCTCTTTCCCCATCTCTGAAGTCCTCAGCCTACATGTTCTACCATAGCTGGGTTCTGATGCCAGAAATGAGTCTGGCTAAGGGAAAAAAATGGCTGGAGGAAGAAGTGGCAGTGGGGGAAGTGTAAAGCCCTCCACTCTTGCCCTCTTATTCTCTACTGGAAGTTGCTCTCATCCTCATTGTTTGGTGATGACTCATGTTCGGAAATGGTCCTTAAGTCTAATTCCACCCTAATACAGCAACAATTGCGCATAATCATTGCTAAATAATAATAATAATAATAATAATAATAATAATAATAGTAATAATAATAAAATTTTATTTGTGAGTCGCCTATCTGTCCAAATTAACGGACACTCTAGGCGACGTACAACAACATAGTAAAATACAATATACAAATCAAAAAGCCACAATCAGTAGTTAATCTAAAACCAGCCTTCAATTAATACATCATAAAACTAATCCACCCCAGAAATCCTGTAGGCCTGCCTGAATAGCCAGGTCTTTAAGGCTCGGTGAAAACCCATCAGGGAGGAGGCATGTCGGAAGTCAAAAGGAAGGGAATTCCAGAGGGTGGGGGCCACAATCGAGAATGCCCTCTCTCTGGTCCGCACCAGCCTAGCTGTTTTGACTGGTGGGACCGAGAGGAGGTCTTGTGTGGCTGATCTCGTCTGGCGGCATAATTGGTGATGCTGGAGGCGGTCTTTCAGATAAACTGGGCTGAAACCGTATAGGGTTTTAAAGGTCAACACCAACACCTTGAATTGGGCCCGGTAAACAACTGGTAGCCAGTGTAGGTCTACTAACACCGGAGTGATGTGGTCACGGCGACGGCTATGCTTAATCAAGCGTGCCGCCGCATTCTGTACCAGTTGTAATTTCCGGACCGTTTTCAAGGGTTACCCCACGTAGAGCGCATTACAGTAGTCCAAGCGGGAGGAGACCAGGGCATGTATCACTCGTGGGAGCAGATGCACTGGAAGGTAGGGTCGCAGCCTCTGTATCAGATGTAATTGATACCAAGCTGCCCGGCTCACTGCCGAGACCTGAGCCTCCATGGACAGCTGGGAGTCAAGAATGACCCCGAGACTGCGGACCTGGTCCTTCAGGGGTAATCTCACCCCATTGAGTACCAAGTCAATATCTCCCAACCTTCTCTTGTCACCCACGAGCAACACCTCGGTCTTGTTGGGGTTTAGTTTCAGCCTGTTCTCACCCATCCATCCACTTACGGACTCCAGGCACTTGGACATGGTATTCACAGCCAACTCTGGTGAGGACTTAAATGAGAGATAGAGCTGAGTGTCATCCGCATATTGGTGGCACTGCAGCCCAAAACTCCTGATGATGGCTCCCAGCGGTTTCATACAGATGTTGAATAGCATGGGGGAGAGGATAGAACCCTGTGGTACTCCACAATTGAGAGGCCAAGAGTCTGAAACCTCATCCCCCAGTGCCACCCGTTGATGCCTGTCTGAGAGATAGGAACGGAACCACCGTAAAACAGTGCCCCCTATTCCTAATCCCTCCAGGCGATTTAAGAGGATACCGTGGTCAACGGTATCGAAAGCCGCTGAGAGATCCAGGAGGACGAGGAAGGTATATTCTCCCCTATCCAACGCCCTCCTCATATCATCCACCAGGGCGACCAAGGCTGTTTCAGTTCCATGACCAGTCCTGAACCCCGATTGGAATGGATCTAAATAATCTGCTTCATCCAAGTGTGTCTGTAACTGTTTGGCCACCACTCGCTCAATCACCTTGCCCAAGAATGGTAAATTAGAGACTGGGCGAAAGTTATTCAACTCTTGGGGATCCAAGGAGGACTTTTTCAAGATGGGTTTTATCACTGCCTCCTTGAGGGCTGATGGCATTGCACCCTCTTCCAAGGATGCATTTACCACTGCCTTGATCGCTTCGCCCAGTCTCTCTTTGCAGCTCAAAATGAGCCACGAAGGGCAAGGATCAAGCAAACAGGTGGTTGGCTTCACAGTAAAGAGCACCTTGTCCACTTCCTCAGAGGGAAGAGGCTGAAACCGATCCCACCAGACCGGGATGCAACTGGCCGACTCTGGCCCACTTCCTGTATCCATGGCGTACGGAATCATGCTCTTCAGGCGCTCGATTTTATCGGCAAAGTGTTTAGCAAATGTATCACAGGAGGCTTTAGAATGCTCCATGGGTTCCTGAGCAACTGGACCGACCAGGCTTCGGACCACTTGGAACAACCTCCTGGGACAACACTCTGCTGACGCAATAGAGGCAGCAAAGAATTCCCTCTTTGTTGCCTTTGTTGCCACCTGGTAGGCCACTATTGCTGCTCTAACCAGTGTTCGATCGTCTTCGGCGCGAGATTTCCGCCATCGGCGCTCTAGTCGTCTCACCTCCTGTCTCAGACCCCGCAACCGTGGTGTATACCACGGTGCTATCTGAGCTCTATTTTGGGGGAGAGGACGTTTCGGAGCCACCCGGTCTACTGCCCCGGTGATCTCCCTGTTCCATTCCACCACCAGGGTTTCGACCAGGCATCCTTCAGTCAGCTCCAAATCACCCAGCGCATTCAGGAATCCCTTAGGCTCCATCAGGCGTCTGGGGCGGACCATCCTAATAGTGGGGTTACACTCCTCCTAAAGGAACAGGTACGTAGTTTGGGGGTCTTATTAGATCCGCTCCTGTCACTTGAGGCTCAGGTAGCCTCGGTGGCTCGGAATGCATTCTACCAGCTCTGGCTGGTAGCCCAACTACGACCCTATCTGAGCAAGGAGCATCTTGCCTCAGTTATCCATGCTATGGTAACCTTTAGATTGGACT
Source organism: Rhineura floridana (assembly GCF_030035675.1). Taxonomy (NCBI): domain Eukaryota; kingdom Metazoa; phylum Chordata; class Lepidosauria; order Squamata; family Rhineuridae; genus Rhineura; species Rhineura floridana. The sequence goes on from NC_084484.1 coordinate 75,568,741, forward strand.
ACTGTAATGCACTCTACGTGGGGCTACCTATGAAGACGGTTCGGAAACTTCAGCTAGTGCAAAATGCTGCGGCCAGAGTTCTCACTGGGACAAAGAAATTTGACCATATAACACCTGTCCTGGCGCAGCTGCACTGGCTACCGATATGTTTCCGGGCCAGATTCAAAGTGTTGGTTCTTACCTATAAAGCCCTAAACGGCATCGGACCGCAATACCTGATGGAGCGCCTCTCTCACTATGTACCTACCCGTTCACTACGCTCGACGTCGAAGGCCCTTCTCCGGGTCCCAACCCATAAAGAGGCCCGGAGATCAACAACTAGATCTAGGGCCTTCTCGGTGGTGGCCCCCGAACTATGGAATGCCCTCCCAGACGAGATACGCCTGGCGCCTTCTCTGTTATCTTTTCGGCGCCAGGTAAAAACTTACCTTTTCGCCCAGGCTTTTTAAATTTTGTAAATTTTTAAATATTTTAATTTAACATTCTAAACTTAATATGATCTTAATTTAAATCTCAATGGCAATTTTATTAATGTTTTATAATTGTACTATATATATATTTTTTTTCCACACTTGCTCATATTTTAATTGTGATTTTATTTGTTGTACACCGCCCTGAGAGCTTTCTGCTATAGGGCGGTCTAGAAATGTAATTAAATAAATAAATAAATAAATAATAGGTCCTTGCCCCCTGTGGAGGGTGTGCGGTCCATATTCACCAGGTAGTGATCTGACCATGACACGGGGTTAGAAAAGACAGCCCAGTGAGTACATGCTCCTTTTCTGGTTATGAAAGATTGTCTTTAGAATGAGAAGATGGCAATCTGAACCAGAAGTGGAAGATAAGATATTCAAATTTACACATAACAGCACTATAAAAAAGAGTTTTTACAGAGATTGGTGGAGTTAGTATACACAAAGATAAGTCTTGGCAGTAAAGAGGATATTAGGAGACCAAGATCTAATAACTGTGGAGGCTGAAACGTACAGATATAATTGATAGAAAAAGAAGAAAAGAAGATGGATAATTTAATACTTTTAACAGTTACCTGGCGTAAGAGAGGAGATTACTGAGAATTCTCAAATAGGTACGTAACAGAAGACATTGGTCTCATCTTTCACCTCTGCTTTGTTAACAAGAAGAATCATCCCAATGCCAGCTCCATAATTCTTGGTGATTCATGTGGCTGTACAGCAGAGGTGGGGAACTTGTGGCCCTTCAGATGTCGTTGGAGTTCATCATCCCCAGCCAGCATGGCCAATGATCACAGATGATGGGAGCTGAAGTCTGGCTGTGGCTGGAGGACCACATTCCTGCTGTATGGCATGATCTTAAAAGCATGAATCGTCTTCAGTGTTACAGAGGGTGCTGGGGCACAGTCCTCAATAAGATCAGATTGACGGTTATTTAAGACTTGTGGCTGAGCTTTTGGGGGGGAGGAGCCATATAAGGCATCCCAGGGTATGCATCTTAGATCCCAGAGTGTTTTGTTGCTGCTTCCAGTTTTTGCTGTCTTGCCTAGGGATGGGAGAATCTTAAATTCATTTCTGCATCAGTTCACTTTTTAAAAAATTAAATCCTCATTTAAGGTTGACAACATTCTAGTGTGAATTTCTCATACAAGTCTGTATGCAATTTCCCCTGATTTACACATTTTTGCAAGTGGCTTCCCCTAATACAACGCACCTTTCTATGTTATCTTCACTAATACATGCACACTTTCCCCCTAATGAAAATGAAAAAAAAAAAAGATTCCAACTTATAGCTGGCTATCAAAGTCCAATCTGACAAACTCCATACACCACACCTATGAACAGGGTTTTCATGGTAAGCAGAATTCAGAGGGAGTTTACCATTGCCTTCCTCTGAGGCTGAGAGGCAGTGACTGGCCTAAGGTCTCCCAATATGCACATTTATTTTACACATTTTTGTTGAAGAACTTCATTGTATAATTTGAACAAGTGTGAATTTCAAAGGATAGCTGGTTTTTTTCTTGGTGTACCATTTTGGGAAGCGTGAATGAAGCAGGTTTACATTAAAATGTAAGCTGAATCAAATTTCTACCCCATCTATGATGTCACCCTAACCAAATGCATTTTATGTGCACAAAAAGTCTAAATCATCTTCTGAATGTTAACTCTTCCTTCGACTTTGTCATTGGATAAACTCTCTTAGATTTATAACATTTTAGTTTTTTTAACCATTTGAGCTGAGGATGACAGAAGGTGAGTGGAATTTAGACAGATTTCGTCTCTGTTGCATGCAAGAGTGTGTTAAAGAGAGAGCATATAAGCCTACAGGGATTTTTGTGCACTATAATACATTTAAATTTTAGTTAGAGCAGAGCTGAAATCACACGCACCTCAACTTTGCAGCTTTCTTTATCACTTTCCCCTATTCTATATGGAGGACAGCAGGGTTCAGTCACTCAGACCCTACAAAGATATGTGCATTTACATGTTCATTTCCATCTTAAGCATTTAAGACTTGAATAGGGAAAAAATAACATCCAAAACTGCCTTCATTCCCCATGGCTTTACTGAACATATAAAACCGATTCTGGCCCGCTTGCACTGGCTGCCTTTATGTGTCCGAGCTCGATTCAAGGTGCTGGTTTTGACCTATAAAGCCTTACACGGCTTGTGACCACAATACCTGATGGAACGCCTCTCCCGATACGAACCCACCCGTACACTACGTTCAAGATCAAAGGCCCTCCTCCGGGTGCCTACTCCAAGGGAAGCTCGGAGGGTGGCAACAAAGGAGAGGGCCTTCTCAGTGGTGGCCCCCAAATTATGGAATGATCCGTCTGATAAGGTGCGCCTGGAGCCAACACTGTTATCTTTTCAGCGCCAGGTCAAGACTTTCCTCTTCTCCCAGGCATTTTAGCATGTGTTTTATATTGTTTTAAATTTTTAAATTGTGTTTTAAATTGTTTTTTAAAAAGATGTATTTTAAATTGTATTTGTTTTTAGTTACTGTAAACCACCCAGAGAGCTTCAGCTACGGGGCGGTATACAAGTATAATAAATAAATAAATAAATAAATAAATAAAGAAAGAAAGAAAGAAAGAAAGAAAGAAAGAAAGAAAGAAAGAAAGAAAGAAAGAAAGAAAGAAAGAAAGAAAGAAAAGGATGGAAAATGCAACATGGTCATCTGTCTTCTTCGGATCTCAAATATGGGGAAGTATTTAATTATACCTGGACTATGCACTCTTGCTTAATGCAAGTCAGTGAGTTACTCTGATGTTCTCTTGAAATGTTTTGTGAAACATAATTAGCTCTTGAAGTGTGAATTTTTTTTTTTAATTGAACAACTTCTAATTGTTTTTAATATCAGCAGTGTAATCCCTAAAGGAAATGCATGGTACATTTCAGTGATTAGTGTAACTAATGAGGAATAGCTAATGACTCAGTTAAATTATATTTTAATGCTTGTTATATGGAGCTTAAAATCCTCTAGGGAACATAGACTGCCCCAACATTTACAAATGTTTTCAATTGCTTTGAAGATTGGGGGCTCATCTACATGGTGGTTTAGTGTGTAGTTGGTGCTGTTCACATCTCCTTTTAATTTGCATGATTCATATGACATTACTGGCAAACAGAAGCTATCACGCAGTTTTCCCACTATAAATCTGTACTAACCCAATTATCTGATAATACAGAAAGGGAAGGGGAAAAAATCTTCACACTGTATCTCTAGTGCTTGCAGATGCTTTGCTCCAAAGCTTTTAGGTGGGTGTGTCAATCATTCCCCTCTCTACTCCCACTCACTCCTCCTCCCTTCATTCATTTTATTTCATGAAAGCTGAAAAGCAACTGCCAGCTACTCTCCCCTGTTCTGCTAGCCTTTATGTTACTGCAAACAGTGGCTTTATTTTCCTTTCCCCCTAACTAATGCGCAAAAGCATAACACTGCTCAAACAAAGATTTGTATTTCAGCTGTATTGTACCAGTGAAAATACAAATAGTCACACTTAAGTGTTGTTGTTGTTTTAAATGAAACTTACTGGTAGAACAAACTGAGCATGCTTGGTTGCCAAGTAACCAGAGGGAGTCAAAATGTTAAATTAGAGGGCATGGTCATTAGGAAACTGCATGATTGATCCTCCCTCTCAGTGTGAATAGAAAACACAGTGTTGCCAGCTGGTATCGAGCCCTTACTGTGGATGGTGCAAATAGAAAATGAAGGTAAAAAGAGCATCTTTAGTACTAAGTAATTCTCCCATGTGGATAAGCTCTGGGATTGTGTAAAACATCCAGCCCTAAGGATACTAGATAACAAACTTAAAATATATTTAAGGTCAAACACAATAGAGGAAACAGGAAGTTTCTTCTAAGGAACACCGGAGGAGAGATAACCAGGATTGTCAGTGATGGAGAATGAAGTTTTGACATTGGAATATTCATCATTGCAAACTTTTGTAAGTTCGGGAGACATGTGGAACAAGCTCCTTTACTTAATACTGTGCAACTCTTACTACAAATAGTATAAAAATGCTGATCTAGATTTCAGTTTGGTATTCCCCCCCCCCAAAAAAATGCTTCTCTCCAATGCACTATTTAAACATGTTGGTTCCAATCATTATATATCACCCTTTTAAAGAAAATATTACTCTCTTTATCCAATCATTTTTCTGCTTATCACTTTGCCTCTTTATTTTTGTAATGGGTAGCTAGGTAATCCCATTTCATAGATGTATGCTTTTTATTAGTAGGTCCCCCCTATTATTTTGAATAATTTCCATAAAAGGAAGAAATAATCTACAAAAAACCCTGGAATTGCAGGTTTGAGATTCCTAGGAGTAAGTCCCATTGAACTCAATGTGGTTTATTTCTGAGTAGACATATATAAGATTTCACTTTCAGAAAAGCAAATACCGTCTCTCTCTTTAGGTGGTACAACATTTTCTGGGTGAAAGGAAGCTCCTAAAAATTCAGTGATGTTGCTATCGGCTCGATCTGTGCAAATGCACAGTGCCTTTATCTGGCTAAGTAAGAACAAGATGAGAAAAAGACAAATGGGGTGGGCAGGGATGTTGTTGGTATCAACTGGGCAAGCAGCCAGATCAGTTATTAGAGCACAATGACTATTGTTTCAGGACAATATAAGCGTAAAAGCACTCCAGAAAGGTGTCCAATATGTCAATAAATTATCTCCATATAAATCTCACATGTTCCTGAGATGCCAGTTTTAGGAGGTCAAATATATCCAGTCATCCATAGTGGGTAGGTGCATGTACCATCCCACCCTTCTGCCTTACCCACACTGATTTACCAGATCCTAAAAGGTCATTTAAAAAAACTTGATAGACCATCACCTCTCTATTTAGTCAGGTGGGTGGGGTGTACAATGGGAATGAGAAAACTCCTTCAGAGAGGAGAGGGTTTACATTCACCGACAGTGTTTGACTGTCTATACTCATTCTGATGCAGACTTGAAAGGGTTAGCATCGGTGATCTATAACATCTTAATTTCTGAAACCTTGGGGGATACTAGGGGATTGGGGACCATGTGGGAAGTTGATTTAAGAATGAAGATAGACAAACAGTATTGGGAGCAGATTTGGACCAAGCTCCTCTTAAAAACACAGCCAAAATACAAGAAGCAGTGCTTGACATTTTGCTTTGCTGGCACTGAACTCCTCTGAGGTTACATTGCATTAATAACACTATTCCACCACTACGTCGGAGGGGATGTAGCAGAATAGGGTTTTTCCTCCACATGTGATGGGATTGTAAAATTGTACAGAGATTTTGGGATATGGCTTTTTGCAAGAATTCTGCATACCTAACCAGCATTGGCTTTGCTATTGCTACTGTGGCTGAATTCAAATTCACAAGGAAGTGGTGGCTGCCCGTATGGAAATAGCAAAATACTGGAAATCCAGACAGCGCTTTTCACTGTCAGGGTGGATGGATAAAGTTTGAGAGATAGCCCTTGCAGAATGGCTAATGCAACATCGTAGGGTAGTCAGAGGGCTAGCACACAGAGAGCACTCTGAAGACACGTGGTTCCCTTTCATAACTTTTACAAATAGGACTTTGCCATCATGCAGTCCCCCAGCAATGCACATAATCCTCTGAAGAGGGAGGGTACATAAAAGTTGGACTACAGAACTATAATAATAATAAACTCAATAATGCTGTGAAAATGTTGCCGTAGAACTTTATTTATTGTATGTGAGTCATTATTCTGCATTCTACAATTCATTTGTTCACTTTTTTGTTATATGGTTCATTTTGCTCATCTGCTTACAATCATACAACATTTTTTTTTAAAAAAAGAAAAATCATTACTTCTTGTAGTAGAAGAAATGTTCTTATATACGGTGCATGAGAACTGTTATAACAGTTCTGAAACCCTGACCCAGAAATCAATTTGTGCATGCTGGAGCTCTCTCTTTCATCATATTTTACATGCAATTGATTCATTAGAATAGTTGGATTAGGTGCTTGTCATCCTGAGGACTTTATCTTCCCAGGAAAGAGTACAAAGGGGATTATAACTATTTAGGTCCATAATATGTGCACTCTCACTCTCTCTGTGTGTGTGTGAGTGAGTGAGTGAGTGAGTGAGTGAGTGAGTGAGTGAGTGTGTGTGTGTGTGTGTGTGTGTGTGTGTGTGTGAGAGAGAGAGAGAGAGAGAGAGAGAGAGAGAGAGAGAGAATTTCATGGAGAATAAGGTTATCAGTGACTACTAATCATGATGGCTATATAAAAAATCTCCATGATCATCTACTGTGAAAATAGAATGCTAGATCACTTTGATCCAGCTGAGCAATTCTTATCTGTGTGTGTGTCTTAGTGGAATCGTGTATTGCTGAAACTCTGGTGCCTGGATGGAAACTAACTAACAGAGAGCAAGTACAGATAACATAATATAGCACAGATGAGATAGACAACAGAAGGACTAAAATCCTGGTGGATCCTAAATTGTGCCTAAGTGGTTCTTTTTTCAAGCATCTACTTCTGCCACTTGAAAGTCTATAGAACTACCTGGAACCAACAGCAACCTTTCAGTGGAAAAATCAAAATGATTGTGATTGTTGCCACTTCCTTTTGCCCCTTTATTAGATGTTAATAAGGATATGACAACAGTCAGAAATGAATATACTTTAGAAACGCTTCTTTCACTTTGCATTCATTCATTTATTTCAATGAGTAATTGACTTATTCTAAGCCTGTCACATGAACTCTAGTCAAGGTAAATATCTGGCACCAGTACTAAAGTAACTAAGTAACAGAATCCATTAAGCTTTGCTCTGATGATAGGTCACCAAAGTGAGAACAGTCAGAGACAAGAAGTATATTCTCTTGCATGAACTGAGAAATAAGTCTGTGGCAATCTTCAGCACTCAAGATGTGAGATTTTAAACAGACTACTTACTTTAATGCGGGAAAATCTGAGGTAATGTCTTTATATAGCCAAATCTTCCTTCCTACCATGAATGTTCTATATAGCCATTTTCGTTTTGGAAGTCCTTTGTGACTGTACAGTATATAGCAGGGAATGAAAAACCTATGAGCCTCCAGATGTTGGGCTACAACTGCCATCATTCTTGACCATCAGTCATGCTACTGGGAGTTCAACCACATCTGGAAGGTCACAGATTCCCCATCCCTGCCATACAGCTATCTACATTTTGGTTTTTTAATGGGAAGGGCTAAACCACTTTGGGGAAGAGCCATAGGTCAGTGGTAGAGTATCTACTTTGCTTGCAGAAGGTCTAAAGTTCTACCCCTGGCATCTTCAGCTAGGGGTGGGAATGTACCCAGCCCAGAATCCTCGAGAGCCACTGCCAATCAGTGTAGATAACACTGAGCTGGGTGGACCAATGGCCTGACTCAGTATAAGGCAGCTTCCTATGTGCCCAATGAGGAATTAACAGACACTATTGGAGGTCGCTGATTCATAGGGTAATTGACTTGAAGGCATATAACAACAACATCTTTTTAACAAAGTCCCCACTATAGTCGATTAGTTCTAATTGAGATAGTAAACTTGTATGAGAGCTAAGGTTGGGATATGCCTGTACAATTGCATTCCATTGAACTGGCAGGAGGTTCCACTTTGGGTTATTTCCCCACTATTCTTTGCTTTTACTGTTCCAATCCCCCCTAATGATATTGCTCAGAGTGATTTCCTTTTGGAAAGGAAAGTGGATTTTCCTCTGCCCAGTGCTCACCCACCCAGTCCCCCTCTTTCTTCCCTCCTTCCTCTTTCTCCTCCTCCCAAATGATATTAGATTCCTCCTCCCCAATCCTCCGAGAAAGCAAGAGATTGCTTTAACAGAAAACAAAGACATGGGCTGGTCAATTTCACATTAGCAAAGCAAAGATGCAAGCTAGTTAGTTTATTGTTAGCAAAGCAAAGGCACAGGCTGGTCATTTTCACATTAGTAAAAAGAAAAGTTCCATGTGTTTTGGGGTTGTTTTTTTTTAAAAGAAAAAGTGTTGGGAAAAGCCAGGGAAACTTGCAGCATTCAGGATGGATCCACAGAGATAATGAACATGCAGACTATCAGGAAGTCTGGTGACAAGTTCAGGTTTAGCAAAATTCTTGCCCATCCCTAAGGAGGGTTGAACCACTTCAGACTGCAATCAGACTCACATGACTGAATGCTCATCTGTACAGAAAAATAGAAAGAAAGATCTATATATACAAAATTAGAAAGATAGATACTGGTACTTAGAAAAACCAGTTATCAACAAAGAGTTCTAGTCTATTCTTCTATGGACAGGGATTTTTTTTTTTAAAATGGAGCACTATTCAATGATGCAAGCCCCTATCTAGCATCTGAAGTAGTCAGTCCAGATCCAGGGCTGATCACCTCAGTGAAAACAAAGAATTATCCCTTGCTTATGTTACAACAAGTGTCTTATAATATTGCTCACCCTCGTCATCTGAGTCCTTTTCTTTCTTTATGACATAGATTTCACTTCCAAACATCCTTGACTTATCTTGAAAATAATGAAGTTTCACCTCTTAACCATCTTACAAATTGTTTTGTGCCTCTTGAGCATACCACCTAAGCCCAGCAATTTCCAGGATTGTTGTCTCTGCCAAGCCAAATAAGAGATATTTTTTAATAGGGATGACATTTTCATAGAATTGTATTTACATTTTTAATACAGTTTTAAGCTAGGATTTGGTGGGTCATTTGCATTACCACTGCAGTTCTTAACATTTCTACAGCAAATTAGGCAGGCCACATTTAAATAATAGTAATTACTGCACTGATTGTAATAATTGTGGCATTACAGCTGAGAGAGTTTGTTGTGTTTTTCCTCAGCAAAGGTTGAACATTGCTATCTGGAATAAATGTAGGTCCAAATTAACAGCTATATTTATTCAAACATACCTTTTGGTAATGCACTGTTTTCAAGTGTTGTGTTGGACAAGTTTGGGGATGAACAAAGGGTGGTTGGTTCAAGCAGACACGGTCTTAATACTATAAACGAGTTGTTGAGATATTGCAAACGGGTCTGGAAAGGGTAAATCCAGATTAAATGGGGGAAGGAAATACTAATTTTGGGGGTGCTCAGTAGATGTCTAGAAAGTCAATTGAATTGCTTTGGATTGTTTCCAGAGTGATCTGGGTGCGCCTGCCCTTCACTAAGCAACCTCATCTAAGACTAGTTAGTTGAACTTAGGTCTCATCAACATCTATAGGAATTGTTTTTAAGATGTGGGATATAAATTTAAATAATAGTACTGGGAAGGCCTTTTTAGTAGTGGCACCCTGCTTATGGAATGCCCTGTACAGAAAAGCTCACCTGCTGTCCACAGTAGGGATGTGCTTGAATTTAGCAAAATTCAAATTTGACACTAGAGCTTTTATTTGCTGTTTTTTGTCCTCGTAGATCAGATTTTTTTCTAGTAGTTTTCCATGGCTGAAGCGATTTTTTTTAAAAAACCCTCAAAAATAGCGATATTAATATTTCCCTCAAAATATCAGTATTGATTTTTCATTTAAAATGTCAATTTTTTTAAAAAATCCATAAAATGATATTTTGAAAAATATCAATAATACTATCAATAATTTTCTGGGGAAAATGAGTACAGCAATCAGCAATAGTGAATGCTGATCCCTGACAAAGTGGTACCAGAAGAAAGTTCAACGGAGCAAAACTTGAACCAGCACTGAAATGGGAATCCCATCCCTAGACCACAGTGTGGTCTTTTATGCATTAGGTGAATACCTCCTTGTTCTCTCAGGCCTTCTAATCACAATTCATTTGGTGCTTTAGTTTTTGTACCAAGTTCCCCTTGTTCGGTTTTATCCTGGTTTTAAATTGTGTAATTTTTTACTTGCTGTTATTTATTCTGATTTTCGTAGGATTTTGTGTTGTGTTTACTGGGCTTTTTGTTGTTGTGAGTTATTTTATCCTTTATTGTTCTTTATTTTACTTAATTGCAAATTATATTTTTATATTTTATCATTTATACAAACTTCCTGGAGAGCTAGGCTTGATTGGTAGTATACACATGTAATAAATAATATATTTAGTGCTGCCAAAATACCATTTTAATTCCACTTCTAGCTAACTGAGGAAAAGCAATGCCTTCAACAGTGCTGGCTCTGGTATGAAAGTGTCCATAGGGGAAAAAATCATCATGAATTGCTGATATTTCATGCTGACTTAAAGTTAGATAAGGTTTGGATTATGTTTTACATTTTATCTGAATTTGGCTGGCAATCTTTTGTGGGCTTTTGTTCATTGCTCTGACTGTGCCCCTACAGTTTTGGTCTATCAATAGGTGTGCAAGGCCACAGGGAATGTATGTATGAGTACTGACACAGTAATGTATAAATTTGAATTGCTGGCAGCTGACTGGCTTCCAGAAATTTCAATCTTCACTTCAAAAAGTCTGAGTCAAATGGACGATTTAAACAGAGAAAAAGAGGAATGACATTTATGTAACGCCATCTAGCAGTTAAGGGCAAAACCTTTAAAAGTTTTTTTTTTTTAAAAAGTTGCCTATGTCACAACATTTGAGGACACAGATCTAGGAAATGTATATGAAATAATAATCCTGCACTACAGGGAATTGGCCTAGTTGATCTAAGTGGTCTTTTTTGATTCGTAGCTCAGCTCAGGATGTTCTTCACTGAGCACTTCTCTGATAACAGTCTGCCCCATGATGTGCAGTTTAAAAGGTTTCACATTCTGAAAAATTAAGTTATACAACTGACAGAATGCTTAAAATTGTATCCCGAATTGGGGGGGGGATAAAATAATAATAATAAAAAAAGACATAGAAAATAATTACCCAGAGAAAGTGTGTTTTCTTCTAATGCAACATGGAAAAGGTTATTTCTTTCTGTCTGTCTTTTATGATAATCGCTGGTTGTTTTTAGTCATGCTTTTGGGTGCTTCTGCTTTTGCTAGTCTAAGCACCAGTCGATGGAATTATAAGGAATTCTATAAGGAATTCTCAGAATTGGGGCTTGTAGTCATGAGCAGTTTTTTATACACTGGTCATGGGAAAAGTTAGCCCACAACTATCTGTAGCATCAGGTTTCACAGAATCAAACTGACACTGACATACCGAATACCACACTAGGGATGCAGTCCTGTGACCCTGTGCTGGGGCTGGAGTATGGTTGTCAGAGAATTCTGACAAAAACAGAAACAGAAATTGCTGCAGTTCACATGCTCATCTGTGGTCAGGAATGGAAATCAGTCAAGGAAATACGATTGTTATTCATTCACATCATTTTTTTAAAGTCTGCAAATGATACAGTATACAAATAATGAAGTGGGTTTTTTACATTGTTTTGATGTTTCCTGTACATTGAAATGAATGTAATTTATGTAACTAGTTATCTAAGTTTTGTTAAACTGCGGACAGCAAGAATTATTCAGCCACAGGAGTGGCTGTATACTATAGTCAGCATGGATTTTTCTCATTCCGCAATGTTAAATTGAAAATACCCCCATGCCATTCTGATCCTTCCCATAAGCTCATTTCAAAACAAAACCTTACAAAACTTATAGTCCTGAACTCAGAAACACTTGCTTAACAACTCTGTACATTTTTATGGCAATACACAAATCACTCAGAGATAATTGAGAGTTCAAAGTGTAAAACAAGAGAGAGAAAATCCATACCCCTGGTGGACTTTTTTCTTTCAGTGGTTTCATAATTTGTTGAAATTAATTAACAATCAGCCATGTTCACAGAGTACCTGTAATCCTGTTACTGACATTGTCCCATACTCTGACCTTCATCTTCTGCAGCTTAAAAGTTGAAAAATGCATGGCTGATTTTTAATTAATTTAAGAAATTTAACATTGAAGTCAATGATAAGCATAGGCATGCTCAGTAAGAACCAACTGTCAGTGTTCTAAAAGCCAGACTCACAGCTGTTTGGCTTGGCTAATCAGGGGACCACACCTATGCCAGACACTTATTCCACTTTAGACTATCATGGCTTCCTCCAAAGAATCCTGGGAAGCGTAGTTTGTGAAGGGTCCTGAGAGTTGTTAGGAGACTCTTATTTCCCTGACAGAGCTCACCATATGCTCAGAAGCACATGTTACCAACTTCTAAACTACACAGGAAGTGGATTGGACTGTGAAAGACCAACCCAAATTGTGTTTGCATTTTGACAAATTTGTAGAGCAGTACAATGTCTCAGAGAGGAAGTCAGGTCTCCTACTCCCCTGGTACATTCACTATAGCTGCCCAATTTCCCTGCCTTTTAAAATTTGATAGAAATATCTGTTGGCAAGGGTTTTTTTCCCTATTAGTGAATATAATATAGTATTTGGCAGAAACCAGACTGCAGCAGAATGGAAGCAGCTCTAACCGTGGTGGATTCAGGTCGGAACAGAAATCACAGCTGACAAAGCGTCAAGGCGAGTTAAGCAGCAGAGTGAGTTCGGCAGCAGGGCGAGGAGGCAAGGGCCCCCACTCTGCCCATCTGTTCCCTGACCTCAACTAAACCGTAGTTTCCAACCCATTGACATAATAAACCTTAAACAAAATTATGCAGGTAAGAAGCCAGCAGGGGTGTGGGGGCTTTCCAGTGTTTTGCACTGCCTGCAGCATGTACAACTATCTGCCTGTTGGACAGAAGTTGTGGGTGTGCTCTCGGTGCAATGAGCTCCTGGCTCTCCAGGAACGACTTCATTTCCTTGAGGCCAAGGTGGCGGACCTGGAAAAGCTGAGAGAGGCAGAGAGGTGTGTGGAGGAGGCCTTCAGGGACGTTATAGCTGTGTCCCACTCCAAGGATGATAGCTCTTCTGCTATCATGGAGAACAACGGTCTCAGGGAAGGAGAGCATCCAGCTGAGGAAGAGGGAAACAATCCCTTAGAAGGGACCCATTCCTTGGGGGATGAGCAGCTATCCTCTCGTGCCGAGGATGTATCTCCAGGGGGTGGAGGGATCCTTGTAGTGGGTGATTCGATCATTAGGAACATAGACAGTGGGGTGTGTGATGGGCGTGTAGACCACAAGGTGTTTTGCCTGCCTGGTGCGAAGGTTGTGGATATCGCCCGTCGTTTAGATAGTTTAGTAGACAGTGCTGGGGAGGAGTCAGTGGTCGTGGTGCACGTTGGCACCAACAACATGGGGAAATGCAGCCGTGAGGTCCTGGAAGCAAAATTTAGGTTGCTAGGTAGGATGCTGAAAGCCAGGACCTCCAAGGTGGCTTTCTCTGAAATGCTACCGGTTCCATGCGCAGGACCAGCCAGACAGGCACAGCTTAGCAGTCTCAATGCGTGGATGAGACAATGGTGTCGGGTGGAAGGGTTTGGATTTGTTAGGCACTGGGGAACATTTTGGGACAAGCCGGGCCTGTACAAAAGGGACAGGCTCCACTTGAACCAGAATGGAACCAGACTGCTGGCACTTAAAATTAAAAAGGTGGCAGAGCAGCTTTTAAACTGACTGAGGGGGGAAACCCGACAGGAGCTGAGGAAGGTCCGGTGCGGAATAAACCTCCCCCCTGGGATAAAGACCAAAGAAATGATGAAATTTTAAAAGGGGTAGGCCTAGAAGTAGGCATTGTGAGAGCAGGGGCACAGGATATAAATTCAGAAGGGCAAAATCACCACAGGCCAAACCACAAGTGCCAAAGACACTTGAAGAGAGACACTGCTTACAAGTGCCTGTACGCCAATGCTAGGAGCCTCCGAACCAAGATGGGAGAACTGGAGTGCTTGGTCTTAGAGGAGAGCATTGATATAGTGAGCATAACGGAGACCTGGTGGAATGGAGGAAACCAGTGGGATACGGTTATCCCTGGATATAAACTATATTGGAAGGACAGGGAAGGATGTATTGGTGGCGGAGTTGCTCTATACGTGAAAGAAGGCATTGAATCCAGCAAGCTGGAAACCCCAAAAGAGGCGGACTCCTCCACAGAATCGTTGTGGGTGGTGATACCATGCCCCAGGAGGGATTTAATTCTGGGAACGATCTATCGTCCCCCTAATCAAAATGCTCAGGGAGACCTTGAGATGAGATATGAAATTGCGGAAGCATCCAAACTAGGAAATGTGGTAGTAATGGGTGACTTCAACTACCCAGACATAGACTGGCCGCATATGTGTTCCAGTCATGACAAAGAAGCAAAATTTCTAGATATTCTAAATGACTATTCCCTAGACCAGTTGGTCATGGAACCGACCAGAGGGACGGCAACCCTGGACTTAATCCTCAGTGGGGACCGGGACCTGGTGTGAGATGTAAGTGTTGTTGAACCAATTGGGAACAGTGACCATAGTGCTATTAAATTAAACATACATATAAATGGCCAATTGCCAAGAAAATCCAACACGGTCACTTTTGACTTCAAGAGAGGAAACTTCAGAAAAATGAGGGGATTGGTAAAAAGAAAGCTGAAAAACAAAGACCAGAGGGTCACATCACTCGAAAATGCTTGGAAGTTGTTTAAAAACACTATATTAGAAGCTCAACTGGAGTGCATACCGCAGATCAGATAAGGTACCGCCAGGGCCAAGAAGATGCCAGCATGGTTAACGAGCAAAGTCAAGGAAGCTCTTAGAGGCAAAAAGTCTTCCTTCAGAAAATGGAAGTCTTGTCCGAATGAAGAAAATAAAAAAAGACACAAACTCTGGCAAAAGAAATGCAAGAAGACTATAAGGGATGCTAAAAAAAGAATTTGAGGAGCACATTGCTAAGAGCATAAAAACCAACAACAAAAAATTCTATAAATACATTCAAAGCAGGAGACCATCTAGGGAGGCGATTGGACCCTTGGATGATAAGGGAGTCAAAGGCGTACTAAAGAATGATAAGGAGATTGCAGAGAAGCTAAATGAATTCTTTGCATCTGTCTTCACAGTGGAAGATATAGGGCAGATCCCTGAACCTGAACTAACATTTGCAGGAAGGGATTCTGAGGAACTGAGGCAAATAGTGGTAACGAGAGAGGAAGTTCTAGGCTTAATAGACAATATAAAAACTGACAAATCACCAGGCCCGGATGGCATCCACCCGAGAGTTCTCAAAAAACTCAAATGTGAAATTGCTGATCTGCTAAGTAAAATATGTAACTTGTACCTCAGGTCCTCCTCTGTGCCTGAGGACTGGAAAGTGGCAGATGTAACGCCAAAAGGGATCAAAAAGGGATCCAGAGGGGATCCCGGAAATTACAGGCCAGTTAGCTTAACTTCTGTCCCTGGGAAACTGGTAGAAAGTATTATTAAAGCTAGATTAACTAAGCACATAGAAGAACAAGCCTTGCTGAAGCAGAGCCAGCATGGCTTCTGCAAGGGAAAGTCCTGTCTCAGTAACCTATTAGAATTCTTTGAGAGTGTCAACAAGCATATAGATAGAGGTGATCCAGTGGACATAGTGTACTTAGACTTTCAAAAAGCGTTTGACAAGGTACCTCACCAAAGACTTCTGAGGAAGCTTAGCAGTCATGGAATAAGAGGAGAGGTCCTCTTGTGGATAAGGGATTGGTTAAGAAGCAGAAAGCAGAGAGTAGGAATAAACGGACAGTTCTCCCAATGGAGGGCTGTAGAAAGTGGAGTCCCTCAAGGATCGGTATTGGGACCTGGACTTTTCAACTTGTTCATTAATGACCTAGAATTAGGAGTGAGCAGTGAAGTGGCCAAGTTTGCTGACGACACTAAATTGTTCAGGGTTGTTAAAACAAAAAGGGATTGCGAAGAGCTCCAAAAAGACCTCTCCAAACTGAGTGAATGGGCGGAAAAATGGCAAATACAATTCAATAGAAACAAGTGTAAAATTATGCATATTGGAGCAAAAAATCTTAATTTCACATATACGCTCATGGGGTCTGAACTGGCGGTGACCAACCAGGAGAGAGACCTCAGGGTTGTAGTGGACAACACGATGAAAATGTCGACCCAGTGTGTGGCAGCTGTGGAAAAGGCAAATTCCATGCTAGCGATAATTAGGAAAGGTATTGAAAATAAAACAGCCGATATCATAATGCTGTTGTATAAACCTATGGTGTGGCCACATTTGGAATACTGTGTACAGTTCTGGTCGCCTCATCTCAAAAAGGATATTATAGAGTTGGAAAAGGTTCAGAAGAGGGCAACCAGAATGATCAAGGGGATGGAGCGACTCCCTTACGAGGAAAGGTTGCAGCATTTGGGGCTTTTTAGTTTAGAGAAAAGGCGGGTCAGAGGAGGCATGATAGAAGTCTATAAACTTATGCATGGCATTGAGAAAGTGGATAGAGAAAAGTTCTTCTTCCTCTCTCATAATACAAGAACTCGTGGACATTCAAAGAAGCTGAATGTTGGAAGATTCAGGACAGACAAAATGAAGTACTTCTTTACTCAATGCATAGTTAAACTATGGAATTTGCTCCCACAAGATGCAGTAATGGCCACCAGCTTGGATGGCTTTAAAAGAAGATTAGACAAATTCATGGAGGACGGGGCTATCAATGGCTACTAGCTGTGATGGCTGTGCTGTGCCACCCTAGTCAGAGGCAGCATGCTTCTGAAAACCAGTTGCCGGAAGCCTCAGGAGGGGACAGTGTCCTTGCACTCGGGTCCTGCTTGCGGGCTTCCCCCAGGCACCTGGTTGGCCACTGTGAGAACAGGATGCTGGACTAGATGGGCCACTGGCCTGATCCAGCAGGCTCTTCTTATGTTCTTATGTTCTTACAAACCACAAGCTGTAATTCAGGAACAAAACTTGGTGACAGTTCAAGGATTGTCTGGAGGGAGAAAAACCACAAGCCTGGGTTTGGACGACACTCTAAGTCAAACTATGGCTTAGCTCACAGCACTGCAGCCAGAGGACCAGAAAAGGAGCAAAGTGGCTGCAAACTCCTCTCCAAGTGCTAGCATTCTCATGCATTTACATGAAGTCATGGTTTGGTTTAGTGCTACATACAAACTGATCTAATTATCTCACCATAGAGGGAAAGACTAACTAGGTGATCTGTGTGCCTGTTCATTCTGCTGTCCAGATACTAACTATTGACAGGCAACTTCAAGGTCCCTGCTTTTCCTTCTTACCATTCTTTATTTTAAATCTGGCCTTGGTTTTAGAGGGTTTTTCTCTGTAAACTAGGTCACACAGCTACCCTTAGTTTGGTAGTGGTAATGGTGAGAACAGGAAAGGGATGAAGAAGTTTGAGGAGAGAAGGCAGAGAGCTACCCTGAAGTCAACAGTATTTAGAGTCACCAGTTCAGATTTTCAGCAGAAGCATCAAGAAATTTTAATTGGGGGGCAACATTCAATGAGATCTAAAGATCTGCTCTTGGATGAATTCAAAGATACAATATGCTGATGTACACAGTTTTAAGTGCATTTGCTGTGATCGTTTATTTTTAAGACAGGTCTATAGTAATGCTATTAACATAGGAGAAGCAGACACCCTTTTTAAAAAAACACACACAAAGGAATTTGTTTCTTTGCCAAGCATACCCTTATTACCTGGGCCAATTGTTTATGTGTGTCTAAAACGACTTCCTAAATCGCACCCTGGTAAGATCAGTGCACCTACGAATTCTTCACCACCACTACTCCACTGTTTGTATACTTGGGGAAGGGCTATAGCCACTGGGAGAAGTCATCCGGAGATTTGGAGTACACTGTCATCAATATTCTGATGGCACACAACTCGATCTCTCCCTACCACCTGATTGAATGCAGGGAGTGCTCATCCTAAACTGGTGACCAGAGGCTGTGAAGGGCTGGATGTGGGCTAATAAACTGAAATTTTCTTCTTGTCTGGATTAAGTGTTGCTGGTCAAGGGGAAAGCGGTGCCAGGGTTAGGGCTGCAACCTGTTCTGGATGGGGTCACACTGCTCTTGAAGGAGGAGGTTTGTAGTTTGGGAGTCCTCCTGGATCCTGCCCTGCTGCTTAAATATTAGGTGCCTGCAGTAGCTAGAAGTGCTTTTGGCCAACTTAAACTGGTCTACCAGCTGCACCCACTCCTGGAAGCAGTTGACTTGGCTACAGTGACACATGTATTGGTGGCATTGAGGCTTGATTACTGTAACACGCTGTGTGTGTGCCTGCGTTTGAAAATGATTCAAAAATTGCAGATAGTTCAAAATGCGGCAGCCAAAATGTTAACTGGATTGCGGCACAGGGATCATTTCACCCTTGTGCTTTATCAACTCCACTGGCTCCCAGTTTGTTTCTGGGCTCTGACCTGTAAAGCCCTTAACGGCCTTGGACCATATGTACCTGCCTATGATTTAAGATCGGCTGCCTCTCGTCTTCTCTGCATGCCTGGAATGAAAAATGTCAGACTGGCAGGCACGTGGGAGAGAGTCTTTTCAGCCGTGGCCCCCAAGTTTGGAATATCCTACCGTAAGAAGCACATTCTGCTGCTTTCTGCCCCAATGGTTTCCAGAGACTTCTGAAAACCATCTTGTTCCAGAGGGCCTTTGGGAGGGACTCAAGATAGAGTCTGAAACAGATTTTATTTCCCCCCCTTTTAAGTTTTTACCTCTTTAGTCCCTTTTAATATCACTCCCCTATAGTTCTCAACTGTATTTTATGTATTTTAATGTTTTTTGTGATTTTATTGTGTATGAGTTTATTGTGATGTGCCATTAGTGCCCTATTGTAGAGTAGAAGGAATAGAAATTATTATTATTATTATTATTATTATTATTATTATTATTATTATTATTGCAGCTCAGTGGTACAGCATCTGCTTTGCACGTAGAAGGTCCTAGGTTTTGGAGTTTGGTATATATTTCTGTATTCTGCTGCAGTAAATAGCCTGGTAAGACTGGCAGCTGAAAGAATATAGAAAATTAGATTTTATTACTACTAGGAAAGAAAGTCACTCTGAACACAGGCATACATGTGGCCATTGCAAAGCCATGAGGCTTGCACTCAGAATGCATTCTGTCTAACTAAACATGAAAGGAAGAGGAGGGAGATATTACAGTCTGGGGGGAAACAAACAAGTAGTTACTAAAGAGAGAATCAGTGAGGGAAGAAAAGGTTGCCTGTCTGTCTATTGCTCCCTCCCCCCCGTCTTTCAGCATACTTATTATAAGTGTTGGTGCTTTACTCCAAATACCAGGTTTAATCCCCAACATTTTCAGGTAGTGCTGGGAATGCCCCCTGTCTGAAACCCTAGAGCAGCCTTTCCCAACCAGTGTGCCTCCAGATGTTGTTGGACCACACCTCCCATCAGCCTCAGCCAGCATAGCCAATGGTCAGGAAAGATGGGAGTTGTGGTCCAACAAATATCTGGAGGCACACTGGTTGGGAAAGGCTGCCCTAGAGAGCCACTGCTAGTCAACGTAGACAACACTGAGTTAGATGGATTTATGATACGATAAGGCATCTTTCTGTGTTTCCCCAATCATGAATGCATACACGTATATTTTGTGTAAAGTGTCATGTTTCATGATACTTGCAGCTTAAGAGATATGCTACACCACAGGAACATTTGCACTGGCGTACAGGGGAATTATTTCTCAGAAACAGGCCAGAGTTTTAGAATACAGTTTTATTACCAAACAGAGAAGTCAATTAATATGCAGGTTCTTACAGAAAGGATTAGTTAAGCATGCAGAATGTCAGTTGGATTAGCAACTTGGGCTGTGAATACACTAGTTGCCAGAGCAAAGCATTTCCATTAGCCACACCTAGTGGGGGAACAGGTTGATCTGCCAATCAGTCACGAAATCTCTTTGAAGCTGAATCTTTTAAAAAACACACTCAAGCTGCTCCCAGCAGATTTGACAGTAAAAAGGGGTGGGGTTTGACTAGTGTTGTGTGCTCCCATTTTCAGAAGAGAGAGGTGCAGATGCATTGGAACCGTCAGAACAGTGAGTGTGTTTCTACCCCTAGGGCTTATCCACATGGGAGCATACTCTGCTTTTACCGTCGTGATAGATTTGCAAGGTCCACACTTGGTAGCTTCAAATCCATTGTATTCCGTTCACACTAGTAGGCATTCCTCTGTGAAGGATCAGTGTCATTGTTTCCTTGTGCCCCCGCCCTCTAATTTTGCATGTTTACTCCCTCTGGTTCAAGAGGGAGAGCACCTAGGTGTGAAATTGACAAGAAAAAATGAAACTGACAACTCCCCCCTTCTCCATCATCGCAGCCTAAACAGGGACGGGGGAGTGAGTGAAAAGGCAAAGTAGGCAGTGGCTGCGGCAGCTTTTGTGGGTGGTAGAGAGAGAGGGAGTGGGCAATGAGCCATTAAAAGAGAGCCCGCACACACACACACACACACACACACACAATCCCAGCAAAGCACCTACAAGGAGGAGCGCTGCGCAGCTGAGACGGTTTTTCCTTTCCTTTTTGCATTATAATTGGATTGGGTTAATATAGATTTCAAGGGAAAACTGTGTTACAGCTTCTCCTTGCCTGCAACATCATGTGAACCATGTGAATTACAAAGGAATGCAAGTTGCACCACACACACACACTAAATCGCCATGTGGATGAGCCCCTAGTTACACCTGGATCAGTTTGAAGTGGGAAGAGTCATTTACTAGCTATGGAGAAAAAGGAGGTGGCATGAAACATCAGACAAAGGAGCAGATTCAAATTAGGAGGAAGTGGTATTAGAAAAGTACACGCTGCTAGGAGCAGCATAGCTAAATTAAGAAATGGGAAGGAGGAAAAGAGTACTGCTGAAAAAGGAAAAAGAAGAGCCAATGTTATTACTTCCAGACCTGAGAA
The DNA here is from genome assembly GCF_030035675.1 of Rhineura floridana. Taxonomy (NCBI): domain Eukaryota; kingdom Metazoa; phylum Chordata; class Lepidosauria; order Squamata; family Rhineuridae; genus Rhineura; species Rhineura floridana. Next base: position 75,589,887 of record NC_084484.1, read on the forward strand.
AAGGAGGGCTACTCTGGTGTTTCTGGCACCAGACACTGAGGGTTCCCAGGAGTGGTTGAGCCCATCTGAGCCTTGCAGATCCTTGAATCCCGTGTAAGCCTTCCTTGAATTATATTTAAGAAATGAAGCATCTGGTGATGCATTCCTTGGGATCCCTAACCAAATTTGACAGAATTCAAAACATTAACTGAAACTGAAAAGGGGTACTGGGAGCGAGGAAGGAAGGGGACCAGACTAACGAAAGAAAAGAGATTGGATCAGCCTAAGAGTCCCACAAAGTAATCCAACTTCTGGACCCACAAACCCAATCCATTGAGAGTGTGCCTGCGTCTTAACTGGAGAATCCCTGCTATAGGTCAAAACACACCTGAAGGATTTCTTTCCTACATGACAAAGAAAGGAAAGGGTCTTAATGGGGTGACTAGGAGTTGCAGAATGCATAGAGAAATTGAGTTGCTGCATATGTCTCCAGTGAAGGGTTCCAATCCATAAAATACTCTAATATCTTAGCTATTAACAGCTAGATCAATGGTAGTGCTTTAAAGGTGATGCTTGATTGCAACCAGACTCTTAAGGGAATCCAAATTCAGGATGTATTTGCCTCTTGGACAGTATGATTAAAGTATGAGTTGGGTGACAAGAAAGATACTTGCATGCCCAGACGTTTTGCTGTTATGAATACCTAATAAGAGTATTTCATTAACCAATATAAATAAAGAACAACAAATGCTAGAACTTTCTTGTCCTAGCTGTTCCTAAGCTTTAAGCCTTTCCTGAGTGAAATTAAAATAACTGGAGTCAAGGTGCTTAGAAGAATAACCAAAAGATCAGTGAGGCTGGACATCTCAGTAACACAACATACACTATAATTACAGATGTGCAAACAAACATAAAAATTAATATTTCTTTATTTTCCCCCTGCTAGTCAGCTGGGGGGGGGGGAAGCTCCTAGAGCAGCTTACAAATACCAGTGATAAAATAGTCCCTGCTGTAAAGATTCCTACCTTCCTTCCTTCCTTCCTTCCTTGTGGTCCCAACTGCCTTCAGAGTTACCTGGTGAGCCCATCCCCATTTCAGGGTTAGGGTTCTTCTCACCAGCAGACATACTCTGTGTGTATTTATACTCCTGCCACTTGGCATGCCACTACAGCCTTTCCCAATTCTTCCTCTCTGTTTCCTCTCTCCTTGGTAATGCTTGCTACCCCCTTTTGTTCAGCTGTAAGTGCTCCTCTCTTTTCATCACAGGTAATGCTCTTTTCTCTTATTCCTGCATCAGTCAGCTTCTTATTCCCATCTCTGGGTACTTTCACTTGCTTTTGCCTGGATCCTACCTGGTTCTCTGCTTGTTCCTCCTTTTGTTCCTGCTTCCTTTCCTGTAAGTCTTTTCATCAGCTTATTATTCCCCTTCTCAGTGGCTGGGACCCACACCCGATGTGTCTTTCATCTTGCCTTTATCCTCTGTTGGGTTGAGCAGCACTAGTGTGCTTTCCCAGCAACACCAATTTGTTTTCAATCTGACTAGCTCACCTTCTGGTCAGACTACCAACTCTTTGGCTCCTCCCTCCTCATGCCTACCCTCAATGTATAATCTAAAAGACATGACATAAAAGGAAAAGGGATTGGAAGGGTGGAGGAAAAAGCACACTTGAGCACTAGTTCTTAGTTACAGAATTCTTCTAATAATCAGTTGGAATAGAAAGAGTTCAGGAACTCAGTTGAGCTGCTGGACAAACCCTGAAGTATTATCCCTTTGCTGTAGCCTGATGCTGTAGCCTAATTTAGAATGCTCCTAAAGCTGCAATCTTAATCCCATTATCTGGAAGTAAGAAGCATTGAATTAAATAGGATTTAGTTTTGAGTAGACACAGTTAGACTTGTGCTATTAGTACTGAAAATTAATTACCTTTTTAAATAAAGCAGAGTGTGATAATTTTGGACAGCTTAGGTTTCACATTTCAGGGTTTTATCCAAATAACTGGATATTTTTATCTATTTTAATTTTTTGCTGATTTTTTATTTTATTTATTTATTTATTTATTATATCCAGCCCGTCTTCCCAGCAGGAGCCCAGGGCGGCAAACAGAGACACTAAAAACACTTTAAAACATCATAAAAATAGACATTAAAATACATTAAAACAAAACAACTTTAAAAACATTTTTTTTAAAAAAGCTTTGAAGACTTTTTTAAAAAAGGTTAAAATATTGTTTTAAAAAAAGGTTTAAAAGCATATTAAAAAGCAATTCCAACACAGACGCAGACTGGGATAAGGTCTCAACTTAAAAGGCTTGTTGAAAGAGGAAGGTCTTTAATAGGCACTGAAAAGATAACAGAGATGGCGCCTGTCTAATATTTAAGGGTAGGGAGTTCCACAGGGTAGGTGCCACCACACTAAAGGTCCGTTTCCTATGTTGTGCAGAACGGACCTCCTGATAAGATGGTATCTGCAGGAAGCCCTCACCAGCAGAGCGCAGTGATCGACTGGGTATATAAGGGATAAGATGGTCTTTCAGGTATCCTGGCCCCAAGCTGTATAGGGCTTTGCACACCAAAACTAAAACCTTGAACTTGGCCCGATCATACTGTGTATGATCTCATAGACAGCCATCCTGAGTGCCCTACTGTAGGCTAGAAGGGTGGGATAGAAATATTTTAAATAAAATAAAATAAATTATGGTAAATATTATAATACAGTACTTAATTATGGGACAGGTTCTAATCAGCTCATCAGTGAGTTTAATATTTCAGACATATGTGGTTCATGTGCATAGTGGCCCTCACCCCTGTTGGGCACTGTGATGTTCCTGTATTAATGTATATATAGTAAGTGCTGTTTGTATAGAAGATACATGGTAAGTGGAATGAAAGAGGAGGGGGGAGTAAATGAGCAGTAGAATGCTGGATGATTGGCTGAGTGTTTGGATGGCTGAGAGTATAAATGGAAGGATGACAGTTGAATCTGGGTGGACGTTGGTGGGTTTGAGAGGTGTTTGAGAGGTGTTTGGAGCTGGGTGTTTGGAGGTGGATGTGGGGAGAGTGTGGAATTCGGATTAATACTAAGACAAGTATCACAGGAATAGATGAAACCATATGCTTATGTGCCTTTATAAAGTAATCTTGTTATTTCTAATATTTAATAAACACTATTTTGGTTTACCGGAGGCCTGATCCTTGGCTGGGGAATATACAGACCAGAGGGGAGGGCAAGGTACTTACCAAGGCTGAAGGCAAACTGTAACAATTGGTGGCAGCGGTGAAGGGAAGAATATAACACCACAAGTATCCAGAGCAACCCAGAATTATATGCATTCTATATAGATCAAAGGGATTGGGACAGCTTAAGCACGCAGTCACAGAGGTAACCTGATTGAGAGAGACTCAGGCAGAGTCTCTGGGAATACTGGTTATAGGACGTGACTGGTGGTGCTGCCTAGCAGGGGGATCTGGTGAGGTCTGTGCTAGAGCGGAGAGAGAAACCATAAAAAAGGACAGTCCGGACTGGTGGAGTCCCTGGTGGTGCCTAGTGACAGGCAGTAGCCACGAGCAGGTAGGAACCTGACAGGGAGAGCCAGGGAAGGGCGTCACAGGCACATAACTGAGCATACAAACAGGACATTAGAACTCTGCCTCTACAGCAGTATCATAAAGCTACCAGTGATAACAGCAACAGTCCTCAGAAGTTACAAGCCAAACAGAAAACCCAGAAGCATAATGGAGGGAAATGGCATTCCAGAAGATAGCTGGTACTCAGTCTTCTCCAGAAAGAACAAATGGCATCCTGATAATGCTGAAGTTCCCTGCAGTTATGATGCCAATCAACCTTTTGTGTACCAGAAGAACCTTGGGAAGTACAAAGTGAGCAAAGGAAGAGACTTGAACCATTGATTTCTGAAGAGCCTGAGACAGAAACGGTAGAAGAATCATTTGCAGGCAAGATCTCTGCACCAGGTGCAATGGAAGCTTCCACCACAGCCTGGCAGTGGCACCACCCGTCTATTACTCTCCCTGCTATTGTGGCTACCTAGCTGTCATAGCTACCTGCTATTGTGGCTACCTAGCTGTCCTTGGTAAATATCCCTCCAGAGTGTGCATGTATGTGTGTTTTTATGCATATGAGACCTCTCTAGCTATGATTTCTGAATTGTATTCAATAATATGATGTTTTGCCTTTTTGTCCCATGTAAGACTCTTGCTAAACTGTTCAGGTTAGGTGAAGATTGACAATATGCTCAACACCTCCATCTTGGCCACAGTTAAGACTATTTCCTTTTGCATTAGGTTAGAAACATTTCAACTATGTTTATGCAATTAATCAGTTGGTCTGACATCAGCAGCTGTGAAAAATCACAATGTACAGTACAAAGTGTTGAAAATGAGGAAAGTTTACTGCTACTTAGTCTCATCCCACAGGTAATGCATATTTTTAATATTAACTGTTTAGCAAGTGTTTGGACATTGCTTTCATTCTGTTAAGGTATATAAAGACATATCCTTAGTGAAGTACATTGCCAAAGTTTCATTGATCATTCATTAGATTTATGAACATGAAGATTTCATTCTGAGTTTTTTTAATCACTTTGACAAATTTCCTTGATCTTTTGCCTGCACAACTAATTTAGGAGGAGGAAACAGTGGAACAGCTAACTGTTATTGCACAAAATGTGCTGATATTGCTGTAAGATAAATAAAAGAAAATGTTCATTGTAGTTAATAACCTTGAATATCACCAGCTGCAACAAAAGGAAGTGATTTGTGTGAAGGGCTTTTAGTGTAAGAGAGAGCCATTTATTGTAAAAACGATTTCTTCATAGGCTAGTGGATTGAAAACAAAATATGAAAACTCATAAACAATTCTTCCTGAGGAGCAAACTGTCAAGTGGTAGTTCAGAGCCATTGAACACTCCAAACAGAATTGGAAACTAGAGAATGTGGAAGAGAACAAACTGCAGGTTGGCAGGTTGGCAGGTTGGCAGAGTAGCATAATTCTAAGTGTTGCCATTTATTTCTGAGTGTTAGACTCAGGACCCATCTGCACTATACTTTTACAGCCGTATTATACCACTTTTCAAAGTCATGGCTTCCCCTAAAGGATCCTGGTAACTATAGTTTGTTAAGGGTGCTGAGAGTTGTTAGGAGGCCCCTATTCCCCTCACAGAGATACAATTCCTAGAGAGGTATCACCATTAATCCCTCTTCCCAGGGAAAGCTTAGAAAGCTTCCCTAATGATCTCATCTAAATGTATATTTTTTTAAAAAAAATGTATGGGCCTTTGGTTAAATGTTGTGTGTGTGTGTTTACTCAGTGAGGTGGGGATGGGGAATAGCAGAAAAGGTAGCTCCAGAAGCTCGAACAGGGACCAATTTGTTCTGAAGGGATGAGAGGGAGAAGACAAGACTGGAAAGCTTCTGTCAGGACTAGCCCATGGATAGCAGACTGAAGGGAGCCAGAAATTAAACATTGTGAGGCAAAACAGAAAGTTGGGACTGAAGAGAAGGCCAGGACTAAAGGCCAAACCAGTAACAGCTTGAGAGAACAAGCTAGAAGTCAGGACCGAAGAATAATCAAGGAACAGTTCAGAGCAGGGCCAGCTCTATCATTAGACAAAATGAGGCTATTGCCATGGGCGCACAGAGTGGTGGTGGTGTGAATTCATAGGCCTCCACTCCCTTGCCCTTGCACACACAGCCATCTAACCGCTGATGCCAGCCCAACTACTTATCCACTCAGACTGTATATGGCTCTTCAGAGCCTACCTCATTCTTCTCCTTGCCAATGCCAATTAATACCCACTTAGTCCTGTCCTCCCTCTTGTCAATAGCTTTGCTGCTGCTAAGGTGGTAGCCTCAGCCTCTGGCTCCCTCTCCACTCTGTCTCATGGAAACATAGGAAGCTGCCTTATACAGATTCAGACAATTGGTTCATCTAGCTTGGTACTGCCTACACTGACTGGCAGCGGCTCTCCAGGATTTAGATGAAAGACACTCCCAAGCCTTACCTGGAGATGCTGGGGGTTGAAGTTGGGACTTTCTGCATGCAAAGCAGATGCTCTACCACTGAGCTACAACCCTTCCCCTCACTCTCAGAAGGGTGGGGATCCTTCAGAGCAAGACGTTCTGGGTAAAGTGACCCCAGAGATTGCCTGCGCCATTGCCGTGGCTACAAATTGTCTCACTCTTTTTTGTAACTAAAAGTTTAAAATAACTTTATTTTAGTTAAAGTTACTAAAGTCTAAAATACTTAAAAAAAAAACTAGATGTGGCAAGGGTGCAGGCAATCTCTGGGTTCACCATTGCCACGGCAATGGTGCTTGAAATGAAATTTCTTCTAGGCCCAACGCATTTTTGCAACAAATTCTCCCTTGAAGGCACTATAAATATACAAATAACATATATAGCAAATAGGATAGTTTGTATAAAATATAACACCTTGTCATAACACATTCTCCTGTCTTATGCTAATAGAATATGAACGAAAATGATCAAGTTGCTTTTCAGAAAAAAAGTCAAATTTCGACTTCCGGGAAGGGTGACTTCGCTTGTGCCTGCTTTTGGGACGGGCTCCCGCCTCAAAAGAAGCTTATTCAGATATAAATCAGTCAGAACATTTTTTTTTTTGACTGATGAAATTTCTCCCGGGCAGGGAGAAACGTAGAGATCAACCTCAAAAGCCTGTTTTTGTTGGGAGGACTGGATTTCATTAATTTATGAGATAAGGTCCAGCCAACAATGCCGGACGGACTTCCGAACAAGCTCTATCTGTTTAAGCGATACGTTTATCTTTTCCTTAAAGAGAGAACGGACTAACAGGCAAGCACCCTTCTTTCTATTATTTTTTTTACTTGGTTTAAATTGTTGCAGCAAAAGGAGATTTGTCAGATTGATCGGCTTTGGACAACTTCTGGGTGAGCTATAACTCTTCTCTGTTATTCACGAAATTAACAGCTTATCTCTGTTTCTGTCGCAAAAAGCTGTCCTGGAAGTGCATTCTAAAGATATAAACAGAAGAGGGATTTCTATTCCTGATTTCTATTCCGAGGAATATTATATTGTCTGGGACTATTCTCTTTTTGGTCTATTTTATTTTGACGAATCTGCTTCTTCACGACGCCACTAACTGGTTTGATGCTGGGAACTAAATTTGTTTTGCATTCTTGAACATAGAGAGATAAGGCAGGTTGCTCTGTTTATACTGTGATGTCATCAAGCCTGGAATATTAACCCAATTGTTGCTGAAATAAGAAGTGGTTCTTTATTTTTGTTTTGCTTTGTTTTCGTGGTTTTAAAAATGGCAATCAAGAAAGTGGCTGAGAATCTGGAAGTAACTATGTTTCAGAAAATAATGGATGAGATTGAGATAACGAAACAAACCCTGCGACAGGGTAGTAAGGAGCTGAAAACTGAACTGAGCAAAATGACGCAGGAGCTTAAAGAAATAGGGGATCCTGTGAGAGAGGAGAATGAGATCAGAGATGAGAAAAGAAAAAATAAAGGGAAGATACAAGCCCTGGAGATTGGAACAAATGTGGAATTGGAAAAAGATCTGGAGTTTATGGATTTTAGAAATAAAATCTACTGTTTGGAATTTAACGTTATCTCTGAAGAAATTAATGAAGATATTAGAGATAAAGTTATCAATGGCTTGGATAATCTTCTGGACTGGAATGATGTGATGGAGCTTGATATAGAGAAAATCTATGGAATTAACTGCAGCCATGTGACAATGGAAAAACTCTTAAGAGATGAGCCAGTGCATTTTGTAAAAAAGAAGAACACAGATATGACTTTACAACAGTATTTCAGCAACTTATTCAGAATGGATGGCAAGAAAATATTTGGGATAGAGGAAATTCCCATCAGACTCTTATTATATGACTATGGCTACAACAGCAAGATTATTATGGAATACTGATAATGGAAGATTGGACACTGAAATTACTGGACTTAACAGGACTATTGAAGATGGAAGATGGAACTAATAGGGATAATGGAATAATGGCTATTGAAATTATTGGACCTAACAGATTCTGATGAGATGGATTAATCGAAATGTTTATTTGGACTATGGTTATGACAATAAGATTATTATAATTATTAACGAGATGGATTAATTGACATGTTTATCTGGAGAAAAATTGATAGATATATTTCTTAAAGAATTGAAACCTCTCTTTGACTTTTTGTGGAAAGAATAAAGTAATGTTTATGAGATTTGATGATTAATTAAGATAACTACTGGAGGAAAGTGATTTTATAATATGATTTAAGAGACAGGATTGTTATATATTGTAGACCTATAACTGATTTGATATGTGACAAATGGGAAGTCAACATTTTATTTTTTTTGTTTAATCATTTTTGTTTTGTTTTGTTTTTTGTCTTTGAATGTTTTATGATTTTGTTTTCTGTTTTATGAAAATTTGAATAAAAATTATTGTAAAAAAAAAAAAGAAAAAAAGTCAAATTTCAAATGAATTAATTCTATATATAAAGAAAAAATATATCTAACAAAATCAAAGTAAAAACTGAATACCTCAAAATGAGGAAGCCCCTAAAAATTAAGGACTGCCCCCCAAACCCAGACACTACACAACCCTGAATAATAAGGCTTAAAATGTTAATAAATGTAAATGATTTTTTCCCTTTTTGGGGGGGGGACTGCCATCGGCGTTTTCCTGCTTTTATCGTTGACTTTTTTTTCAGGGCCAAACGTGAGTATTAAATGTTTCTTTGCATTTAATATACATGTTTTACAAATATGAGTAGAAACCACTAGGATGCGGTAGTGGAGGGGGATAATTGTTGCGATTGCAGCAGATGGGGAGGCAGGATTAATCCTTTCCTCCATTGCTGTAGTCCTGAGGAAAATCCCTCCCCCAAAGCTGCTATTTCAACTGAGAGGACATCTCCCAATTATGCCAATAGTGGAATTTCCTCCCAATGCAAACAGCAGCTTCAAAGAAGCAATTTTCAACAGAACCAGCCCAGGGAATGACAGAGTTAACTAACCCTCCTCACATGCTGCAATCCGTAAATTACCACCACCCCAATTGCAGTGGCTTCTTCTTCTTCTTCTTAATTGCATGTTAAGTAAAAAGATGCATTTAATGTTATGTCTGGTTTGGCCCTCAGTCATTGCTGTCAAAGGGCTCAACAGTGCCTGCCATTTCAGGAGGAAACACTCACATGCTGAATTGTCATAAGAACATAAGAACATAAGAAGAGCCTGCTGGATCAGGCCAGTGGCCCATCTAGTCCAGCATCCTGTTCTCACAGTGGCCAACCAGGTGCCTGGGGGAAGCCCGCAAGCAGGACCTGAGTGCAAGAACACTCTCTCCTCCTGAGGCTTCCAGCAACTGGTTTTCAGAAGCATGCTGCCTCTGACTAGGGTGGCAGAGCACAGCCATCACAGCTAGTAGCCATTGATAGCCCCGTCCTCCATGAATTTGTCTAATCTTCTTTTAAAGCCATCCAAGCTGGTGGCCATTACTGCATCTTGTGGGAGCAAATTCCATAGTTTAACTGTGCGTTGAGTAAAGAAGTACTTCCTTTTGTCTGTCCTGAATCTTCCAACATTCAGCTTCTTTGAATGTCCATGAATTCTAGTATTATGAGAGAGGGAGAAAAACGTTTCTCTATCCACTTTCTCAATGCCATGCATAATTTTATACACTTCTATCATGTCTCCTCTGACTCGCCTTTTCTCTAAACTAAAAAGCCCCAAATGCTGCAACCTTTCCTCGTAAGGAGTCGCTCCATCCCCTTGATCATTCTGGTTGCCCTCTTCTGAACCTTTTCCAACTCTATAGTATCCTTTTTGAGATGAGGCGACCAGAACTGTACACAGTATTCCAAATGCGGCCGCAGCATAGATTTATACAACAGCATTATGATATCGGCTGTTTTATTTTCAATACCTTTCCTAATTATCGCTAGCATGGAATTTGCCTTTTCCACAGCTGCCGCACACTGGGTCGACATTTTCATTGTGCTGTCCACTACAACCCTGAGGTCTCTCTCCTGGTTGGTCACCCCCAGTTCAGACCCCATGAGCGTATATGTGAAATTCAGATTTTTTGCTCCAATATGCATAGTTTTACACTTGTTTCTATTGAATTGTATTTGCCATTTTTCCGCCCATTCACTCAGTTTGGAGAGGTCTTTTTGGAGCTCTTCGCAATCCCTTTTTGTTTTAACAACCCTGAACAATTTAGTATCGTCAGCAAACCTGGCCACTTCACTGCTCACTCCTAATTCTAGGTCATTAATGAACAAGTTGAAAAGTACAGGTCCCAATACCGATCCTTGAGGGACTCCACTTTCTACAGCCCTCCATTGGGAGAACTGTCCGTTTATTCCTACTCTCTGCTTTCTGCTTCTTAACCAATCCCTTATCCACAAGAGGACCTCTCCTCTTATTCCATGACTGCTAAGCTTCCTCAGAAGCCTTTGGTGAGGTACCTTGTCAAACGCTTTTTGAAAGTCTAAGTACACTATGTCCACAGGATCACCTCTATCTATATGCTTGTTGACACTCTCAAAGAATTCTAATAGGTTACTGAGACAGGACTTTCCCTTGCAGAAGCCATGCTGGCTCTGCTTCAGCAAGACTTGTTCTTCTATGTGCTTAGTTAATCTTGCTTTAATAATACTTTCTACCAGTTTCCCAGGGACAGAAGGTAAGCTAACTGGCCTGTAATTTCCAGGATCCCCTCTGGATCCCCTTTTGAATATTGGCGTTACATTTGCCACTTTCCAGTCCTCAGGCATGGAGGAGGACCTGAGGGACAAGTTACATATTTTAGTTAGCAGATCAGCAATTTCACATTTGAGTTCTTTGAGAACTCTCTAGTGCAGTGGTTCTCAACCTTTTTTGCTCCATTCCCCCCTTTCACCATTGTTCAGAATATAATTCCCCCCTTCCCAAGATAGTCTCTCATAGCGTGTTGAAGTTTCGCAAGTGTCGGTGGTGTTTCTCGTGAGAGAAAAATTTATATTATAACAGAATTTCTTGGAGCACTTTCTGGTCTTTAAATAATAATTTAATTTTGCAAATGAAAATAATGCTGCATGTTCAAGAATCGATTTTAATCTGTGACATTCAATAAACTTTATTGAATGTTGCAGATTAAATTAAAAACAAACTACAATTTTACAGATTGTACATAATCTACAGGACATCACACTTTGCTGAATAGTGGTCCCAATTCCCCCCCTGGAACCCTAAAATTCCCCCCGGGGGGGAATTCCCCCCTTGTTGAGAACCCATGCTCTAGTGGATGCCATCTGGGCCTGGTGATTTGTCAATTTTATATTGTCTATTAAGCCTAGAACTTCCTCTCTCGTTGCCACTATTTGTCTCAGTTCCTCAGAATCCCTTCCTGCAAATGTTAATTCAGGTTCAGGGATCTGCCCTATATCTTCCACTGTGAAGACAGATGCAAAAAATTCATTTCGCTTCTCTGCAATCTCCTTATCGTTCTTTAGTACACCTTTGACTCCCTTATCATCCAAGGGTCCAATCGCCTCCCTAGATGGTCTCCTGCTTTGAATGTATTTATAGAATTTTTTGTTGTTGGTTTTTATGTTCTTAGCAATGTGCTCCTCAAATTCTTTTTTAGCATCCCTTATTGTCTTCTTGCATTTCTTTTGCCAGAGTTTGTGTTCCTTTTTATTTTCTTCATTTGGACAAGACTTCCATTTTCTGAAGGAAGACTTTTTGCCTCTAAGAGCTTCCTTGACTTTGCTTGTTAACCATGCTGGCATCTTCTTGGCCCTGGCGGTACCTTTTCTGATCTGCGGTATGCACTCCAGTTGAGCTTCTAATATAGTGTTTTTAAACAACTTCCAAGCATTTTTGAGTGATGTGACCCTCTGGTCTTTGTTTTTCAGCTTTCTTTTTACCAGTCCCCTCATTTTTGTGAAGTTTCCTCTTTTGAAGTCAAATGTGACCGTGTTGGATTTTCTTGGCAATTGGCCGTTTATATGTATGTTTAATTTAATAGCACTATGGTCACTGTTCCCAATTGGTTTGACAACACTTACATCTCGCACCAGGTTCTGGTCCCCACTGATTAAGTCCAGGGTTGCCGTCCCTCTGGTCGGTTCTTTGTTTAACCTTCATAACTTCATCATGTATGCAAATTTGATTGGTTAGTTTGCAGCAAGATTTAATGCCATTCACCACCCCCACTTGACTAGTGCCATGTGACTATTTTAAGAAAGAATAAGACCCAGTAATGTTGAGGAAAAGCAAAGTACCACAGCATCAGCAGATTTTTGGGAAACATTAACAGCAAATGAGATTAAGAAAAGAATATATACATTCACACAGAGAATATTTCTGCACCTTGACGCACTGCTGTTGATTCAGACTTTAAAAGAGGGGAACATCCAGCAGAATCATTTCAATTTGGAGCACCTTCTGCCATTTTCTTGTGTGGCTACCATGGACATCTGTTGTATAATGCCCATGGCATGATAGTATTGTGTTTGCCCTCTGTCTGTACTGTGTTGTGGCATGAGTGTCATTACTCAGTCACAAAATGAGGGTAGAAACACACTGACTGTTCTGCTAGTTCCAGTGTGTCTCCACAGGGTGACACTAGTCAAACCCTGCCCCTTTTTACTGTAAAACCTGAGGGGAGCAGCTTGAGTGTATCTGTGTGTGTTTAAATTCAGATTCAAAGAGATTTTCAACTGATCGACAGATCGGAAAGTTGGGGCAGACAAGAATGGGTTTTCCTGGAGGCAGAGTCAACACTTGAAAAAATATTAGTTGGAAGGGGGAAGGAACCTTCTTCCCCTCTTTAGGTCATGACACTGCTGTAAAAAACAAGTGCTGAGGAGCTGGCCACTTCAGCCTACAGAAACTTGAACAGTGGATAGAACAAGAAACATTAGCATGTCAGTGGACAGTGAAAGGATGGGACATACGAGGCCCTTGCTATGCTATCCAGAAAGTTGTACAACCAAGGGTCGGCTGAGGGTTACCAGAGAGATACCCTCCCTGCCCCACAGCCTAGGTTCTGTTGCAGGGAGAGGCTGTCTGCTCCACTCTCTGTTGACCAGAAGGAAACTTCATGGTAAGTCCAACTTTCCATTTCCATTTCCATTTTCAGTCATTGCAGTAGCGGAGCAGACAGTAATGGGATGTACCTGAGCAGTGACTCTCCCACATCATCAGGTGGGAGCAGACATAGGCTACTACCCTCTGAAGATCCCCCTTGCCAAAGGAGCTTTGGCAGAGGCAAACGTATCCACCTTGTAGTGCCCAGATGGCAGCTTTGCAAATTTCTTTCAGTGGGGCATCTTTATGGAGCACCAACATGATGGCAGCCCCCCCAACTGAATATGCAGTGATCTCCTGTGGGGAAACTATCTTTGGCCTGGTATGCCTTAATCACACAGTCCCTCACCCAGCGACTAATAGTTGACCTGGAAACCTTTAACCCCTGTGTGTCTTGTTTAAAAGATACAACTCAGATTTCCTAAACAGCTCTGTTCAGTCCAGGTAGATCTGAAGGGCCCGCCTGACATCTAGCTTGTGCCACCTCTTTTCTCTGCGATGGACTGGGTTGGGGCAGAAGCTGGGTAATGTGATGTCCTGTCCCCAGGAAATGGGGAATTGACGTTGGTAGGAAACTAGAGTGAGGGTGGAGAACCAGCCTGTCTGGGTGGAAGATGCAAAGCTCCTCCCAGATGGAGAGAGCACCCAGTTCTTCCACCCTCCTAGCTGAGGTGATTGCCACGAGGAAGACTGTCTTGAGGGTGAGTTCATTGAGTGGTATGGAATATGCTGGCTTGAATGGAGCCTGTGAGAGGACTCTAAGGACTAATGTGAGATCCCAATATGGGAACCTGTGCTACACTGAGGATGACAGGAGGGCTGCTCCCCCGAGGAAGCATTTGACTCAAGGGTGAGTGGAAATGGAGTGACCCCTCACCATTGGGAACACACTGTCTAGGGCCGCTACCTATCTCTTGAGTATGTTAGGGGCCAGCACCTGGTCAAGGCCATCTTGCAAGAAGTCGAAAATGGTGTACACATGGTACTCTGCATCGGACAACTGCTTGCATCTGTGCTACTTGTTAAACACCTTCCATGTAAGATATAAATTCTCTGGGTGGATGGTTTGCAAGAGGCCAGAATGATGAAGACAACCCTCTCAGATAGACCCTCTTCCCTCAGCCACTGCTGCTCAGTCTCCAGGTGCCAAGCTGGAGCCAATATGGGTCCAGATGGATGGGGCCTTGTGAGAGGAGATTTGATCTGGAGGGGAGCTGCCATGGAGGGCTGGAGATGATGGAGAACCAGGATCTCTGGGGCCGGTGTGGAGCCACCACTATCACCTGGGCCTGGAGAACTTGGACCCCGTAGAGCAGCCTGGGAAGTAGACGTAGAGGTGGGAAAGTGTAGAGGAGTCCCTGAGGCCATGGGGCTGACAGGGCATCTATCTTCTGAGTGCATGGATCCCAGCCTTGATTGAGCCATGAATTGCTTCAGTTGGGCATTCACCGAGAAGGCGAACAGGTCCAAGCATGGAAGCCCCCACTTCTGAGTGATTGCCAGGAATACATCCTGTTGAATAACCCACTCTCCCTGGTGTACTTGTTCCTATCTCAGCCAATCAGCTTGTGTTCAGATCCCCTGTATATGAATGGCTGAAATGGACACCAGGTGTCTCTCCACCGACTGGAACAGCAGATTGGTCTCCTGAAAGAGCCCTGATTTTGTGCCCCTTTGTCTGTAAACATGTGCTTTGACCATGATATTGTCAGTGTGCACCAGCACATGTGTCTGGGACATGAGGGGTAGGAATTTCTGGAGTGCCAGCTGGATCACCAACCAGTTGATTGACTAGCACCTCTCCTGAGTAGACGACTTCCCCTGCACAATGCTGGAATGACATGTTGCTCCTCAGCCATACAGACCCTCATATGTGGTGACCACTGAAACTGCTGGAGCTCTGAGAGGAAGGCCTTTCTCCAAATGGGGCAGGTGACCCCACCACTGTAGGGACTCCTGCAAGGGCCTGGGGATGGTGATGGGCCAGTTCTGGGGTAGAGCAATCTGTTCCTGGTATGAAAGCAGCAGCCCCTGGAGGGCTCATGAGTGGAAGTGTGCCCATGGCACCAAGTCTATGACTGCTATCATGGACCCCTGAAACTAAGTGAGTTCCATCAGGGGAACCTGGCTGCTCAGTAGACACATGTAAACATTTGTGCATGCATTCAGAGGATAGGAAGAGGTTGCTGTGAATGTGTTGATTACCACTCCCAGGGGAGCTGACCAGTTGGCTCTTGTCCCTGTTGATCATAAAGCCATGATTCTCCAGGCACTGGATGGTTGTCTTGAGATCCCATTATACGGGAGGAGGCCCTTGCCAACAGGTTCTCCAGATAAGGATATACATGAACTCCCCAAGTGCGGAAATGTGCCACAACGGCCACCATGAGCTTCGTGAACACATGTGAGGCTGATGAAAGACCAAAGGGCATGGTCCTGTATTGGTACTGGTGATGGCCATGCATGAAGTGGAGAAAATGCCTGTGCTGTTGAAGAATGGGGACATGTAGGTACGCTTCTGTAAAATCTATAGATCCCAGGAAGTCCTCTGAGTTGAATGGCTTTTGCCGTGGACCTGAGCTTTTCCATCTTGAACTTCTTTGTTCAGAAGAAGTTGTTCAGGAACTTTAAATCCAGGATGGTGCAGTTATCACCATTGTGTTTGGGAACTGCGAAGAACATAGAAAAGATTCCAGAGAACCGCTGATGTTCTGGTACAGGTTCTATGGCCCCATCTCAAGATGAGAGGTGGTGTCCAGGGTTCTCTGGAGTTTCTCTGACTTGCATGATGGGGGGGGGACTGCCTGCCATCTGTCCTGAGGAATGGTGGTAAACTCCAGGGTGTAGCCAGATTGGATGGGGTTCAGTATCCACTTGTATGAGGTGGAGACCACCCAGACATGGGCAAAAAACTTGAAGCCTGTCCTTTACCTGGGCCCTCCTAACATCATGCTTAGCCTTGCTTGGCCTTGGGCTTGGAAACTTGTCAATGTTTGTTGACCTCCCCACTGGAGGATGGTGCAGGGTGGTGTGTTGACAAGAGGGATTCCAGGAAGAATTCCAGGATCCACAGAAGTAGTGAGTAGTTCTGTAGGTAGTCAGGTAACCCTTAGGACAAAAAGAATGAGTTGTCTTGCAGGACTTGTCATTTTTCCTGGGGGCTGAGGGAGAGCCTTCTTTTTATCCTTGGTCTTCTCCAGGTGGCATTCCAGGGACTTGCTGAAGAGTTGGCCACCCAAGTAAGGTAGGGCCAAAAGTCTGGCTTTGGAATGGTGGTTCCACCTCCCACTATTTCGGCCATATGTTGCATCTTACTGCTATACCATATCTGAGTACTTGTGCAGAGTATTGCAGGCTGTCCAAGGAGGAGTCTGCTAGAAATTTGGTTGTCTTCACAAATTTGTGCAGTCCCTCCCTGATGTATCTGGCATCCAGTGGCACCTCAGTTAGAAGTGTTTTAGATCACTTGACTGCTGCTCGGGCCAGGAAAAAATTGGCTGTCAAAGCCCTGATGGCCAATGCAGAGACTTTGTGAGCATGCTTTAAGATTGTCTCACTGAGCCAGTCATTTGGATGGGACAGAATGTCCACTCCCTCCTTGGGGATGGCAGTCTTGGTCTCAAGGGCAAACACAGGCTCATCAATGGCCAGGATCTGGAAAGTTGCCATGGTTGCAACAGGAAGACCATAAAGTGTTGTTTTTTTAAAGGCATGAGGGGCTTTGGATTTAGCTGGATGTTCCCATTCCTCCTTAACAATGTCCTTGAAGAACATTGGAAAGGGAATGCCCACCTTTTGATCCCTGGATCTGGAAAAGACATCTGAGGATCCTTTCCCGCTTCCTCTAACACATCCTCCTGGGAAGTTTCTTTAGGAGGGTGTAGCTGAAGACAGGCCATAGCTTTGAAGACTAAGATAGTGTAAGAGTCAGGAGAATATGGAATATTAATGAGGAGTAAGGGGGAGTCCTTCCCCAAGAGCTCCCCCTCCTCCCTCTCTGAATCTGAGGCAGTGGATGACAGGGGGCGCCCAGGCTACAAGAGAAGTAGCCAGGCTGGATTGATTCCATAAAGGAAGCCACAGACCTGAACTTACAAGATCTGAACAGGGTGGTTCATGACAGATGCTCTTGGAGGTCACTGGTTGATAGGGTCCCCATAAGTCGTAATTGACTTGAAGGCACATAACAACAACAAGAAGCCAGGCTGGGCTCTGGAACTGGAGTGCCTCTTCTGTTTATCCTTATGAGGCTTGAACTTCTAGAGGGAGTCCTTTCTTTTGCTTTCCTCCCTCCCTCTATCTGGGCTGGCATCCGAGGAGGAGGAGGAGAAGAGGAGAAGGAAACATAAGCACGGCAATGGGCTCTAGAGTGCTTGGAGCCCTTCAGCTATGTGTGCAGAACCAACGTTTGGCTAATGAAACACCGCCTCCCTTATCATGGCCTTGTTAAGTCAGGCCAACATGGCCACCGAGGTAGAGGGCTTCTCAAGATGGTGGGATTTGGCACACTTTTTGCCTGTTGGAAACATGTGGGCCTCCTCCTCTTCCCCCGGTTGAGTGAAAGGGAGCTGAGGAAATGGAACTATTTTGAGTGGGGAGTCTAACATGATGCCAGCCGCTGAGGCAAGGTTGGCTAGGGGGTTCCTTAACTAAGAATTAGATTCCCCCCTGTGCAAGGACCCATTATCCTCCTCAGCTGAGGCACGAGACGGGCTGTCTCCCCCACTAGCCATAGCTTGAAACTAGGAAAAAGGGAGAAGCTAGAACTGGCGATGCCCCCCCCCGCTAAGTAAAGTGGCTGTACCTGTAAAGGCAGCGAGGAAGCTACCATGCCTTGTAGAGATGCATTGCTGATGGCGTTCTATAACTCTAAAGGAGTTGGGGAAAGCAAGGGACCAATCTCTGCTCCTCCCTGGTTTTGCAGTGACAAAACTCCAGGAGGGACTTCCGCCTCCTTGGAATCACAGAGCAGCATTCCAATGAAAGTCCACAGGGGATGTATGGGACAGATCCTGGCCACTACCACATCCAGGTACTTCCTGTGCTTTGCAGAAGCGCTCCTTGTCTTCCTCCCCTAGTTCTGCTTATTCATTGAGAGGCGGAGCAGCGAAAGAAGAGAGAGACAGAAAGTCTGTGTGCTGTGTCTGCAGCCAAAGAGAATGCTCTCTTGCGAGATTAAAAACAAGTAAACTGTTCCTGAATCCCTTATGGGGACCCAGAAGGAATAGGTTGACTCTGTTGTTCGTTGAGGGCATAGTCAAGAACTGAAGAGGGGAAGAAGGTTCCCTCTCCCTTCCGGCTGGCCAGCATGTAATCTTTTTTCAAGTGTTGACTCTGCCTCCAGGAGGAGTTAACCCATTCCTGGCTCCTCCACTCCTCCGCTGACCAAGAACAACCTGTTCCCCCTCCAGGTGCGGCTAATGGAACACTTTGATCTGGTGACTAGTGTGTTCATAGCCTGAGCACTTGCATGGGAGCTGCTGCTCATGCAAGGCAATGGGTCAGAAGGCAAAGTTTGAAACCCCTCCCTCCTTATGAGTTTTAGTTCACTCACAGATGCCCATCTCACATCTTATTAAGGTCCTATCCAAAAGCTTGTGTTTCTTCTCTTTTTGCCCTTGCACTCAGCAATGGCAATCCAAGATGTTTGTTCTAAGGGTAAGTGAAAATAGACAGTGAAAGGGAACAGGGAAAGGCCAGGAGTAGTTTTTATGAGCATAACAGTTTCTAGCATCAATAACTATTATTTGCCAGTTGTAAATGCTACTGTTTAATAGTTTTCACCTAATTGTAAAACAATCTGTTGCCACAATTTTCTCTTTCAAAATTTTGCTGCTACTAAAAGAAGAGAGATTGCATGGAGGGAGAATGACAGAAAGCCAGAGTTGTGTGGATTTTGAGTCATTCAGCATGCACTGTGATTGTCCATGCATTAAGCATCTTGACAGGGACTGTTGTGCTAAGCAAGATGATATTTCTGATGCAAGAATGCCAAGAGATTTGAAAGCCTTCTAAGAAAATCCTAGGCAAAACTACAATCCCCTAGATCCCATCTACAAAGGTCTGGCAAATATTTTCAGAGGAATGGTGGATAGGGAGAAGGTGGATGCTGATGTATTAACATTCAAAATGCAGTGGGTGTGCTAAATTCTCCTTTTTGCTCATGCTGTTCATGGTTGTGAATGACCAGCTCCATTTTTTTTGGAGTAAAACATTTATGTTCTATGTTGTTCTAAAAAAAACCAACTACGTGATTGGCATTATTTGGGTGAACAGCAAGGAATAACTGGCAGAGATCGGGTACAAAATACTGTCAGTTATATATGAAGTGAGAGATGAAAATCCAGACTTTGACAATCTGAGAGATGAAATGTTATATGAGAAAAGTCTCTACTACAAAAAAAGTAGCTTGAACTTGCATGTCTACCTCCAACAGTCAATGCAACAAATTTCCACCTGTGCAGGACATGTTACCAATGTGTGATATGAAGACCACTTGGAAGATACTGAACTGGAACAAAAAACACAGGCATGGCAACATGTGCAAGTACAAAGTTACTGAAAACAATTTGTTCCACCTGCAACATCAGTGGGAATGAACCATGCAGTAAATGGTGTACATGCTAAATTTATGGTCTTGCATTTTGAGTGCTTTGCCCGCATTGTAGCAGAAGTATCTGCACAAATATAGCAGTCCTTAGTGAGGAAGAGGAATAAGCAGTATCAATGAACATGTTTATTCCTTTGAATTGGTTTAATTTCAGTTGAACTGTTTCTTAATTGCAAGCTCTTTTGAGATTATGGCTGCGTACACATGACATTTTATTCTAGAGACTGAAGTCTTGTTTCTTCTGCCTAGTCCACACACAATCTAGACTTATTGCATATATTTTGCTCCTGAAAAGCTCTTCTTGAGAAACTGGCTTCATTCTGAAAATAAAAGCTTGTTGCAGATTGGTTCTGCGTTACCCTGCAGTGTGTCCATTGGAAGCAGATGTAGGCAGTCCCAGCAATGGGTGTGTGTGTCCACACCTGCCCAATGATGTTGTAGGTGGGCATGTATAGCAAGATTGCAAGAGGAGGGTTTTCAAACACATGTCAAGTAACCACACCCACCTACCTGGATAGCAGGATCTCCAATCAATCTAGATTGTAAGCAGCATCTTGAGGATGAGGATGTATGATTTTGTATTGTGAAAAATTACATTTTTGTACTACAAATGGATAAGTCTGTATGCAGCCTGTATTATTTTTAACAAAGTTCAATAACAGGAAGTGCTTAGCTTTTTCTCACATGACTGGATGTTGGTAAACTGAATATCTAACACAGAGCAAACCCAGAGAACAATGAAATCAGAATAGCAATTTTTAAGACATTTCTTTGCCACATTCTTTGGTTCACTCAAGGGGCTTATGCTAGCTCACTGCAATTTTTGGTCTCCCCTCCCACTTTGAAGATCCTTTCCTTTTTCTTTAAATCACACCATAATACAAACTACATTTGAAAGTGTGTCAAACACAGTTTGCTATTTTTGTTGAAAAAAAGGGGGGAAACCATTTTAAGTCCCCCCTTTGTGATTGTGCAACTGTTTTCATGGTTCTTTGAAGGTTTTCTATGTATTCTCTGTATCCTGATATTTAACCAAATGGAATCTCTTGCAACATTTTACAATGGCTGCTTATGTCCTTTCTTAAATGATCCTTTTCTTATGCTAAACCCTCCCATTTATTTTGACCTTGTCTCTGATGCCTTACAAAATCGTTGTGAGCTGTGGAAAAATCCTTCCTGTATGGAAAATGTAAGGAAAGCAGTTTGCCCGTAAAGGTCACCTGAACAGTCAAGCTAGAGGGTACTTGTTTTTGAATCAGCCCTATTATATTATAACCTTCGTGCAAATGCCTTTTTGCACATTTTCTCTAACTTCTTGCTCTTCCTAATACATGATAACAAAAAATGGACATTATTCCAACTGCAGCCTGGTAGCCTGGGACTAATACCACAGTACTCTTACTTGCTGAACCTGGGACAGGATAATTCTACTAATGCACATCAAAATGGTCTTGCTTCAATGGCATCTTGTTGCTGATTCATGCTCAGCTTGTGATCTACTGTAGTTCCCAGTTCCTTCTTAGATGTTATTGCCTCAGCCGATAGTTCTCCGGTGTACACTTGTTCTTGCATATTTCTTTGCACTTCTATTACCGCAGAAAATCACCAGAGGATTTCGGTTATATCTTAAATTTTTTAAGCAATTAATTATTTTAAGTAAAGAAAGAACCTGGCAGCAATAGGTAATTTTATAAAATCAAAAATCCAAGGTAGCCAAAAGAAAAGCATATTGGGGCCAAACTGGATGTAATAGTAAAAGTGTAGTTTTGCTGCGGCATCTTTTTCAATACAATAACAGGTGCGGAGGGAGCAATCTCCACTAAGACCATGGTGCACAGGGAGGAGATTGTACTGTTTCCTTCCCTGCTGTAGTCCTGACAAATCCCCTCCACCTCCCCACCCTTCTGCAGCTGTTTTAGCCCAAGGAGATAATGTTCCCGTCCATTTCAGCAGATCTTATGCATTTCTCCATCACTTAAAATGATAAATTTGCTTGGTAAAAGGGAAAGAGATTGGCAGAGAAGGCTGGAGATGAGCTCCTCTGAGCAGTGTCTTTTCAGCGAGAGTTTTTGGGAAGACCAAACTTCTTATGAGACAAGTGGTCCCACATCACTACTTATGGCAGCAATCCCCAGGTGCGGGGGGTGCGGACCGCACCCAGGTGACACCGAGAGGGGGGTGACACCCAGAGCTGCCCCTAGCTCTCCTTTTGCTGGTGGTGCCCAC
This sequence comes from Rhineura floridana, assembly GCF_030035675.1. Taxonomy (NCBI): domain Eukaryota; kingdom Metazoa; phylum Chordata; class Lepidosauria; order Squamata; family Rhineuridae; genus Rhineura; species Rhineura floridana. Next base: position 75,611,789 of record NC_084484.1, read on the forward strand.
CACCAAGGCTGGTTTTAAAGGACAGCCAGGGCACTGGCCCGAGGGCCCCGGAACTACAGGAGCCCCTGAGGGGCCCTCCGCTCCCCTTCCGCGATCCACCACCCCGCACGGCCCCCCTACCTGTCTACAGTAGTCTTTACCATTGCCCTTAATTAAGATGGCAGCCGCAGTTTCCCTAAGGTACTGAAGCCGCTGCCACCATCTTAGTTGATGGCAGAGATGTGCGTGTGTAGCACGCATGTGTGCCATCAACAAAGATGGTGGCGGAGGCTTCATTCCCCTTAGGGAAACTGCAGCCACCATTTTAATTAAGGGCAATGGTAAAGACTACTGTAGAGAGGTAGGGGGGCTGCGGGGTGTGTGTGCGTATGCACGCACGCGCACACCCACCCACCAGAGGGCCAGGGCAAGCTGATGCCCAAAGGCCCCCGCATGCCTGGAGCCGGCCCTGGGTGACACCATGAGTTTTCGCACCGGGTGACACCAACCCTAGTGACGCCACTGGCAATCCCTGTACACACTTAACAAAGAGTAAGTGCCATTGGAATCAATGGGGCTTACTTCTAAATAGACCTACATATGGTTGTGCTATAAAAGTAGATTGAGCTTCATTTATTCAGGCTCAAACTATATGTAATGCTCAGTTGTGGAAAACACCCCTCCCTTAAAGTAGCTATAGAGAGCACTGTTATTGGGGAGGGGGCTGCTTTCACCTTTCCCCTCATGCTACTTTTCTCTGATGGTGAAAAAGCTGCTGTGAGTAGATAAACGGCAGGAACAGAAAGGATTAAGAACTTCTCACTCCACTGGTGCTAGTCTCAAGATTGCAGGCTTTCGTGGGCTAATTCTAATTTTCTTTTTAAATGGTGGAATGTTATATGCAGCTGAGCATTATGGCTTAAGGCTGAGCTGAAAGTTATTTTCAGAGAACCATCAGCTTGATTTGGGGGAGGGGATGAAAGGGGGGTTGAGACTGATACTGGGGTGCATGGCATACAGTTTTGCTGCTGTTGTTTGTGGCTGCCAGTTTTGGAGGTGGGCTACAGTTTTTCCCCGAGAAGCCCCATCAGAATGAAACTGTGATAATATAGTATTTTTTGGGGGGGTTAGGGGGGAGCAGCTGCCAACCATCAGGAAGAGTGCTACTACTGATAGCCCCTCTTCATCCCCCTCTCAAATGTCCCTCCCATTTCCCTGCCTCAGAATGGGGCAGCGAAATTGGGGAACTAGTTTGGCTCAATCTTAGCACTGTAATTTGAGCTTCACTTTGAGGTATGGGTTTAATTAAATCTGAATTTAATGTCTGGGTATACGCATTTTCACACGTGAGAATTAAATTGGATTTGCTTAAATTGGTTACTCATGGATGTAAAAGCTCCAACAACTGGATGTACATAGGATTTTCTTCTGACTTCCCTCTGACATTAATAGCATTCATACATGGTGGAAAGAGAAAAGAACGAATGTTAAAAGTGTTGTGTATGAGGTAAGGATCTAGTCTTTTCCTTGTCATTGAAAATGGATGAAGCATACATTAGCACAGCTGTCATCTTCACTCTCACCCATGCACAACACTTAAAAAATCCTGTGCATGAGCAGTAACTGCTGGAAGGATTCTGTTGTTCCGTTCCATCTCTAGATCCTGAAAGTTTGTTTCTGTGGAATATCTAGCTGCTACTTTTTTTGACTTTCAGACAGTACCAGCTGTTCTGTTTGATATTTGAGTATGGAAGCCAATGAAGTCAGTTGTTTCACAGATACAGTTTTCTGGAATATGTTTCAGGCAGTGAAAGAGTTGAATGCTGAACTGAAGTGAGGGCAGCTTGTCCTGCCCAGAGTAAGACTCACAAGACAGAGACGAGACTGGAATTAATTCCTGTTTTATTAAAGTAACATCGAAGGCAATGCGTTTCATAGGCATGCTATGCTAACTCACTACCATCCCTAACTAAGCTACTTAAGCATACTCTGAGGCATGTAAAGAGAGTTGACTCAGCACCCAGATCCAGGGAGTGTAATCTTAAATAGGAAAGGTCTTTGCTTGTAATCTCTGACTCCTTTGCAGCCCCTCCCAATGACCGAAGCGCTTCTCCCGGCGTCTGGCACGGGGCGAAAGGGGGCGTGCCTCCGCTAGCTCATCAGACAACACAGTCTCGAAAGGTGTCTGCTCGGCTTCAGGAGGCGGGGAAATGCTTGATGGGGCATGAGGGGGGCTCAGGGGGGTGGAGTTGGCATGCACGCCAAGACATCCCCCAACAGTTCAGGGGAGCGTCTTCTTCGGTGGGAGAACTGACCGTGGGAACTGGCACAGTGTCAAACACACCTCCTCCCTCCTCATCCAGGAAAATCTCAACACCCTCTGACTGTTCTCCCTGCCCTAAAGGAAGGAATGGAAGCTCATCCAGCCCCTCTCCTCGATCCTCCTGAGGGCACTGGGGCTCAACACAGCTAGAAGATGAGAGAAGATGAAAGCTTTGTCTCATAAGAGTTTACATTCACATTTCTATCTGGATTCTATGGGTATTGCAAAGACATGTGCTTGAAGTGGACTTCCATGGTGTTCTCCACCAGCGTAGCTGCCTATTTATTAGGGTGGCCTGCTATCCAGATAATCAGTCTTGACCAACAAGTAAGTGGGGCATTGTAAATCAGGGGTTGCCAACCAGTCGCCTGAGGGTGCCATGGCACCCACAAAGGCCTTTGGTGGTGCCTCCAGCTGGTAGTCCTGAATCTTTTTTTCCTTTATTTTCTTTTTTTATAAAAGTAAGCTGCTAGCCCACCTAGAAAGAACACTATGGAGCAAAATGTGCAGGTACCCTTCAAAGAGATTTATGTGAAATGAGCCAGCCTGCTTCTGCCTGTTAATGTTATTAGCCAATGAGTGAAGTCAGAGCTGTGACTGATAAGTGAGCTGTTTGAACACCGGGTAATAGGAACCCCTGGGGTCCTAAAGAGCTGCTGATTTGCCCTCCCTTTTAGTGCACTTTGCCTGCTTCTGCCCCCCCCAGTCCTTGGAATCTTCATAGTTTGCCCGTCCTTTTTCCCTAGAAATCTATGGCAGGCAGAAGTTCTGGTATGGAAATACAGTTACAGGAAAAGCACCACCATGACTATGCTGTAATTTTATGTTATGCCATGCCCTCATGGCAGCCATTTTGTGACTGGTGGCCCTAAAACTCTTTCAAAATTTGAAATGTGCCCTCCGGTCCAAAAAGGTTGGTGACACGTAAATGTAAATGATGCAATGTTGTAAATGATGCAATAATAAGATGTTAGAGGGATCTTAAAAGCTCTACCCCACTTACTTCTCATTGGACAATGTTGTAGCTATTGTGGCCCAAATCTGTGAAGTTCAGCTGAGAAACAAATTGTCCTGATCATATTCTTCTCATCCAGTGGCAGCAGAATAGTAGACATCAGTATTAGTTCTACCCCATACACAGTGTACTCCTAACTCATACTGTAGTTATATAGGCTGCAATCCACAAGCCAGTATCTCAGCATGACTTGTATTGATTTCAGTGAACTAATCTGGAGAAGAAAGTCTTTGCACTGTAGCCATAATTATTGGAAAGTTCAGACATCATACTCTAAAAAGCCATGACAATAGCTTTAATTTCTCAAGATTATTTTAAAATTGAAGCTCTCATTTTGGACTTCTGGCTTTGAGCCAACAATGGCCCTTTCATCATCTTTTTTTTTTGCTTGTTTTTGTAGGGAGGGTAGAGGGGGAGGCCAAAGCTTTCCTTTTGAAAATGAAAACTGAGATTTGAAATTAGGACTTAGTTTTGCATGCTTAGCATAATGAAGGAAGACAGTTTTCAGTGTGATGGAAATTGGTCATTTATGCACTGGTAATGCAAGTAATTAAGCCATTCATCAGTACTGAGGGCCAAACAAGAGTCAGAAGCCATAAGGGTTATGGCTCTATAAAGAACAAATTAAGTGAGGGAAACTAGATTGCTTTTGAAAGGATGAATTACAAAATTAGAGGATGAAACAAATACAGTAGATGAAAGACGTGATCTTAATGCTAAGTAATCAGGGGAAACTATGGGTTACCGAAGTAAATTATTTTGCTTAGACATGGGGGGAAAAACCTGTAGCATATAAAGACCCATAAACAGGCAAATGAATGTGGCAAAATGGAGTGGATCTTGGAGTGCTTCTAAATCGGGTGGGCATGAGGTAGATCTGCTGGTAGATGTTTGGGTAATTTGCAGTGGACCAGCAAGGATTTCTTATTCCCAACTATTTAACAGCAGAAGCACCAAAATGATGCCCCCCCCTAACGTACACTACTGAAATGAAAGACAGGTAATCAAAAGTAGACCTTTGCGTGCAAAGACTTTGAACACAGGTCAGTTCTGGTACTGAACACAAACTCCTAGGTTCAGGATGTACTCAGAGGCACTTTGTTCTTTCATTCCAGTCATATGTCTTTTGTATCCTGTCCTGGTTGATAGATTTTGGAGTTCTAGTTTCAACAAGTCTGAGGTCTGCCAAATAATGTATAGAAATCAGGGTAGAAACAGAGATGGCTCTGATTATAGAAAGGATAATTTAGAACATTCCTTAGATTTTAACCATTCTACCCAAGTCTTTTGCTGACCTGAGCTAAGTCTATATCTGCAGGTCTGTACTGTATTACATGTGGCCAAACCCATATTTTTTCAGGGTGCAGAGCAGAAGGTTTGTTGCCTGTTATTGTATGTTTGTTTCTTTGAGAGGAAGACTATTTAGCTCGAATTAGTTTTTGACAAATAGGCGCTTTGTGCATCAGGGCCAGCACCAGATTACAGTGAGCCCCTGGCCCCACCACTGCATGAGCATGCTGCAATACACTTGATAGGTATGGGAAAGGTCTTGGTTTCTTCCTACCATTCAGCCAGCATCAAGACAAAATTCATTTTTCTTGCTATCACATGGTGGTGATGAGCAAAGCTGTTGTGAACTGGCAAACAACTGCAGGAAGAAAAGGACTGTGAAAGGAAGAGAGGAATAACATCCACTCAGCTACAGTATATCTCCATGGCTTCATTTGGAAGGAAAGGAACCTTGAGAGATGTCTTGAAGTTGAAAGAAAAGGGAAAGACGCAGAATGTATATGAAGAACCGACAGGGCTTGCATCTGGGACAAAACTCCCCATATATCCCTTCCCCTAAGAACTGCATAGAGGAATATGACAAGTCCCCCTCCCCACACATTTTGTGACATCAGCTGCCCTTGACCAACTTTCTCTCAAACTTTCACTGAGTCTTCTTTTCATGCCCAGCCATCAAAATTCCTAAGGAAAGGGGCAAAGAGGCCTGAAACAAAGGTCAGGATTGGTCTGATGGTTGATGATGTCACAAGGGCAGCACTTTCTCCTCTAAATAGTACTGCCACAGGGATAGGCTACAACAGGACTGAAGGGAGGAGAGAGGTCTGAAGTCAGAGGGATGATGAACTAGGGCTGGGGTTCCCAAACTGTGGTCTGTGGACCCCCAGTAGTCTGCAAACTTCATCCAGATGGTCCATGGCATGTCCGTATTAAATATTCATATTGATTTTTATTTGTATTTTTATTTGTTTCTTTTATTTCTTGTATTTTATTGTATTATAATTTGAACTCTATGCAGGAAAAAAAAGAAGCAATAAAATACAATTAAAATCATACAGCATCTAGCACAGCACATTGCAATTGCTATAACAGGCAAAAAATAATAATTAAGTGGTCCACTAAGACCATCAGCAATTTTTAAGTAGTCCTTGGGGAAAAGGGTCGGGCAAACCACTGAACTAGGGGACAAGGAAAAGAGTCTTGAGGGGGGAAGCAGGGGTCAAGTAAATTCTTCTCCCTCTCTCATAATACTAGAACTCGTGGACATTCAAAGAAGCTGAATGTTGGAAGATTCAGGACAGACAAAAGGAAGTACTTCTTTACTCAGCGCATAGTTAAACTATGGAATTTGCTCCCACAAGATGCAGTAATGGCCACCAGCTTGGATGGCTTTAAAAGAAGATTAGACAAATTCATGGAGGACAGGGCTATCAATGGCTACTAGCCATGATGGCTGTGCTCTGCCACCCTAGTCAGAGGCAGCATGCTTCTGAAAACCAGTTGCCGGAAGCCTCAGGAGGGGAGAGTGTTCTTGCACTCGGGTCCTGTTTGCGGGCTTCCCCCAGGCACCTGGTTGGCCACTGTGAGAACAGGATGCTGGACTAGATGGGCCACTGGCCTGATCCAGCAGGCTCTTCTTATGTTCTTATGTTCTTAAATTAAAAGGTGGGCCACAGCCAGCTAGAAAAGAAAGTTTCTACAGTGCATCTATATAAAGGTGGGGAAATTTTGGCTTTCCAGGTGTTGTTGGACTACAACTCTCATCATCCCATGCCCATTGGCCATGCTGGTTGAGGCTGATGGGAGCTGAACAACATCTGAAGGGGCCACACGTTCCCCATATGTGGCTTATATGGCCATCTTTCCACACATGCTCAATCCTCATTGAGCTGTTTTGGGGAGAAACATAAATAATAAATCATTTTGTGGGTATCCTTCTGCAAACCATCCTGTCAGTCTCTGGTGTGTGGCTGGGGTCTTTGGCTATGTAAGGATCCATACATGGAGAATGAGTTCTTTATTAGTACATACAATTCCGATATATAATAATTTTGTATGTTATATATTGCAACTGATATGAACGAATGCAAGGGAGTCTTTTCCTTGTTCTAGGGCAGAAGATACACTCATGAGAAAGTGAGACTACAAACTATGTTATTCAAACATGTTTGTAAGAAAGTTTGAGAACTGTTTGTTCAAAATATTCTACAGTCTATAAAAAAGGTTCTAAATGATAATTTGATACAATTCATTGCCATGTAATCTAATCTGTATTTTCAAAAAGAATGAATAATAGTAATTATTGTTATTTTTAAAACAACAACAGCAAATTTATTAATTCACAGTTTTTGGCCTTGCAGATATTAGCCCCTTCAGATAGCATTATAGACAACAAGTGTGGAATGGGGTTGGGGTGCCCCATTGCTGGCCCCAACTCTAAGATTGTGTGGTACCATCAGTCTTGCTCATGAAGTCCACATTTTAGGTGGATATCTGAAAGATGATCTCACTTCTTATATACCTAGTAGATCACTGAACCCTGCAGGTGAAGGCCTCCTGCTGATATCATCTTATCAGGAGACCTGTTCCACATAGGGTTCCAGGTCAAAAGCATCCCAAACCCTGAGATTTCAGGGATGGGCCCTAGTGATGTCACAGGGTGGGCCGTAGCGATGTCATTAAGCATGTTACATTAAGCATCAACCACAGTTGCTTGGAGCATACCACTCAAACAAAAAAAATTATCTGATTGGAAATTAAGATAGAAATCGTAGATAAATGAGGGCGTTTCCAGGTCCAGCTGAAGTGATGGGATAATTCCTTCTCACCTGTTTAGGGAGCCTGGGTAGAGAACATTTAATCTGGTCTACTTGCTTCTGGCAAGAAGGGTTTAAGTGCTCTCAGGCCAGGCCAGTCACCAGAAGGCCATTATAGGAAGAAAGGAGCCTAGTGCTGTGGAGATGTTAGGTGGGAGCACTCATGAGTAAAGATGGATACCCCTGGAGGCTGCAATTCTAAACACACTTACTAAGAGACTAAGCCTCAAAGAACTCAACAGGACTTAATTCGGAGTAGATACGGTTTGGATTGTGTTGTTGGTAAAACTTGACCTAGGGATCCTCTGCAAAGATATCCATATCCAAGCAGGGTTGGCAACCCCTTGACTGTAATGCCCTGCCCCTGCCTTTTTAACATGGCTGCTCCAAATGTCTTTACAGACTTGAACCTTCACTTCAGAAAAACAATTGAGAAATTAATGAGTAAGAAGATTCTCTATCATTTTCTGCTTATCTTGTGGGCTGCTATAAACTCACTTTTACAGCCAACCCAATTCCAATGAGTAATAACTGAGAGAGAAAATGCACATGGTTTGGTCTGCCTTCACAGGCGGGGTAACTTGGAAACAATAGCAATTGAAGCCACACTTCCCAGTATGTGAATTCTCTTTTACCACTATTGGGCAAGAAACAAACCATCATGTAACCAACAAGGTGCATCGTCAGTGGGTTTAAGAGGGTTGAGCTGAGCAAATGAAACCACTGTTGTTGCTTCTGTGGTTGTAAGGGACTGAGGTTGAAGGTAAATGAAATGAAAATAGAAAAAGAAAAACAAAAGACAGTGATAATTTCCTAAATGCAATACCATACCAACCACAACAGGATTCCTATGAGTAAGGCAGAAAACTCAGGATCCCATAACCAGTCAGGATTCAGTGGTGGAAGGTCACAGAAATACCCATGCAGCACAACTTGACCCGTGGGCTGCTGTTAGTGCAGAATGCTATGGAACGATTGCTGACATGAGTGAGACCGTATCAGCACATAATACCTCTGCTCTGAAAGCTGCACTAGTTGCAGATTTGCTACCAGGCCAAGTTCAAGGTGTGCTTTCCATGTTACAGGTTCCACATAGTACTTGTTCAGCTTTTGTAACAAATAACATTTTTAGTGTGGCAGTACCTACACTTTGGAACTCCCTGCCTATTGACATTAGGCAGAGTCCTACATTGTACACTTTCCCACACCTGCTAAAAATATTTTTGTTTAGGCAAGCCTACCCAGGCAGGTAGAAGCTGTTATGTTTTTAATATGTTTTTAACTCATTGTTGGTTTTATTATTTTGGATGTTTTTAAATACATGGTTTAAATGGTTTTGTCACTAATTTTATTGTTTTAATTCCTTCTGTAAACTATTTTGAGGGTTTTAAAAATGTTGTAAGTAAAATACATAAATAAATTTCAGCGTCACTGTGGCCCCTGAGTCTCTTTCCTCTTTTAGGAACAAAGGAGTCTGTCTTATACCAACCCAGGCCATTTGGTACTATCTAGCTCAGTACTGATCACGTGGACTAGCATTGGCTCTCCAGGCTTCCAGGGAATACATTCCTGAGATTGAATTTTGGACCTTTGCATACAAAGCATATGCCTTCCCACTGAGCTACAGCCCTTCCCCTGTTTAAAAAAGTATCTTTTAAAATTCTTATTTTCAGTTCCCTAATGAATGCACAGCATACCTAGGGCAGATACACACCATTCATTTAAAGCACAGTCAACACACATTTGAAGCACATGAATCCCACCACAGAATCATGGGAACCGTAGTTTGTTAAGCGTGGTGGGAACTATAACTGTGAGGGGGAAAACTACAGTAGGGCCCCACTCATACAGCGGGTTATGTTCCGGACCCCCGCTGTAAAGCAGAACCCATTGACTAACATTGACCAAAATGGCGCCCAACGGCAAAAAAACACTGTAAAAGCGGAACAAGCGCAGTAAGAGCAGGGCCTTTCTGCAATTGACAACCGCTGCATTAGTGGAACACTGTAAAGCAAAGTGCTGTAAAGTGGGGCCCTACTGTACACTTCCCAGGATTCTTTGGGGGAAGTCATGCACTTTAAATGTGAGTTGGATGTGCTTTAAATGTATTGTGTAGATCTACTTAAACTTTGCCTGCATTTAAATTGCTATAATTATTATGTTTTAAATGGAAATCATCTACAAAGTGTACTGGGTGACCATGGGCTACTCACGACCTCTCAGCCTATTTGCCTTCAGGGTGAAAACAACAGAGCTGAACCATGACCACCCTAAGGAAGAAAGGCACACTTAAAATGTAGGGGAAATAAAGTACAACAATAGTGTGAAATCAGATACTTATCGGGACATAGTATGAAGAAATATTTATATAAGCATGACTGTCAAAGATGTTTATAATTTGCACAACCTGTAAAGATATTTATAGTGCAATCCTATGCATGTTTATTCAGAAGCAAGTCCCAATGTATTCAATGGGGCTTACTCAAGGAGGGAAGCGTGCACAGAACTGCAACCTCAGGTGATAAAGAACTTCACTCACTGAACACAGAATTCAGAATCATGCCACTTCAAGCTGTTTTGCAACTATTTATACTTGTTTTTATTATTATTGGATTTTAAAGGGATTTATTTCTTGTTATGAGCTGCCTTGGTTTCCAATCAGCAACCCTACCTCACAGTGATGTTGGAAAGATTCCATATATATACACACTGGAGATGTAAAACACATACTCCCCATATAATAGTTTATTGTCAAAACCAATTGATCATTGATGAACATTTTTTTAATCAGTTTTTGTTTCTTACAAAATAAAAGCAGTGACACCTAAGCAAGCCCTGCCTAATTGCTTTAAAATAGGATTGGAGGAGGAGAGACAGATTACAACACAAACACAATATTGTGCTATGTTCACTCAAAAGACCCATTAGTTTTCAGCACAATCCTCGCCATGTATACTACTCAAAAGTTAGTCCTATTGAATTTAATGGGGTTTACTCCCGGTATGTGGGACTAGCATTGCAGCTTTACTCCCAGAAAAGAAAGTATAGGATTAAAATTTCATATTGGGAAGGTTTTCAAAACACTGCCCTCTTCAACAGCCCAGGAAAATTTAAAATTGTTTGACTCCTCATAATTAGAAAAGCATAACACATTGTAATGTTATTTAGATCTCCTGCACACAGAGAGAAAGAGACATCTGCTACTGCTGAAACCTATAAACTTACTCAGATCATAGGATTTTCAGACAAGCAGGAAAAAACAACAGTTTTCTGAACTTTCAGATATTTTCTTGTATTTTTCATTGTTTGCATTTCTGTTCCTATATACAGTCTCTAAAGTGCTACTTGACTATTGTTTCATATCTGCTGTAAGCCATGGCTAGTTGGCTACCCCTTTGATTGAAAGGATACCAGTGTAATTTACCCAGCACAACACTATCAGCCAGTGACAGAAAGAAAGACTTTTAAGTCAAGTCTCCAGATCCTCTTGTATGGTTGTTTTTTAAAGGTATAAAGACAAGGAGGTTCTTGCCAATAGGCTGACTGAGAAGGAAACTATGCAGGCAATATTCTATCCAATCAAAGTGTGACATAGCCTAAGCACCACTAAAGGAGACATGATGATTAGGTACTATAAGCCTTAGAAATAAATGGCCTGAGCATACACAGAGTGCACCTGCCTCACCAGTGAGGAACCTCTGCTTGTATTTAATGTGATTCCACAACGTGTATCCTTGGTGAAAACAGTACATCTTATAATCATCACAGGAAGAACCTGCTGGATCAGGCAAAGGCCCATCTAGTCCATCATCCTGTTCTCAGGGTAGTCAACCAAACACATACACACACACACAAACACAGCATTTTTTAAACCTAAAAATACCAGGAATTTAAAACCTACATGCACACATACACACACATATCTGCAGTTTTATATATGCAGTTCCAAACTTAAATACAACACACCAATGGTTGCCAGTACTTTTAAATTCTATTATCCTCCTTGTTAAACAATTCCTCATAATAACAGAGTTTCACAATAACGCAAAAATGTTATCAAACATGGTATCTAGTGAGTTAAAGTCAGATTTTGGTGGATTTGGGTATGGTGGGGAAAAAAATTCTGGTTGACAACACTGATATCCTCCTCCCCTGTAGTGCTCAGGCAGCCTCTGTAGGTGTTGAACGCTATTAGTGTATCTGATGGGTGTGGGCAGAACCTGAGAAGAAGCAGAGAGGTGAGTGAGTGAGCTCTCCCAAGGCCTAGGAAGCCTAATGTAACCGTACTAACCTAGGCCCCATCCATACTTACCTCAAAAATCCACATTTTCATTATTCGATTGGTCATAGGAGAGTCCACACCTGACCTGCTTGTTCTTGGTTTGCAATATTAAGAAATCCAGAGTTTACGCATCCATAAGTAATGTTATGGAATTTTAATTTATTTTGGTTTTTCACTCAGCTCCACCTGTCACTCCGTCTATATGAGCCAACTGGTTCACGTGTCATCACTTGTCCTAGCCCCAACCCCCAAGCTGTGCTAAAGCAGAATAGCATGTCCATGCACATGCACATGTGTTGATACAGCAGAAGGGCACAAAATTTGAATGTACTGTTGTGGCAAACTGTCATTTTCAGTGGCTGCAATGGAATGCACAGACTTTTTGTCTCTTGTGCAATTTCACATACAATTGTTAATAGCCTGCCTTGTGCAGCTGAATGACCTTTGCCTGAACTGTCTGTGGGCGGTACCAGAAGAGGAAGAGAACCAGCAGTGGTTAGTTGTGTCCTTAAAATAATACAGAAATCGAATGACTTTTCTGAGGTGGAAGCAACTGCAGAATTGTAAAAAATATAGTTAATTTTATTTATTTATTATTTTATTTATATCCCGCCCTTCCTCCCAGCAGGAGACCTTTGCACATGTTTGCTGGGATGGCACATTATACCAAACGGTCCGAGCATATAACACCTGTTCTGGCCCGCTTGCACTGGCTACCAATATGCTTCCGGGCCAGATTCAAAGTGCTGGTATTGACTTTTAAAGCCCTGTACGGCGCGGGACCACGATACTTGTCGGAACGCCTCTCCCGCTATGAACCGGCCCGTACACTACGTTCTGCTACGAAGGCCCTCCTCCGGGTTCCAACTCACACTGAGGCCCGGAGGGTTGTGACAAGATCTAGGGCCTTCTCAGTGGTGGCCCCCGAATTGTGGAATAGTTTCCCCGAGGAGGTCCGCTTGGCGCCGACATTGTCATCTTTTTGGCGCCAAGTTAAAACCTTCCTCTTTCCCAAAGCATTTTAATTGTACTTTTTAACTTAATATAACTTAATTGGATTTTTGCACTGTATTGTTTTTCTTATTGTATTTATTGTATTTTTCTGCTGTTCACCACCCAGAGAGCTATTGCTAGTCGGGCGGGATATAAGCCTAATAAATAAATAAATAAATATCCCATGCAGTATTTGTGTTAGAGATTATGCAAGATCCTGGTGGAAGACTGAAGTTCTGCAACACTGGGATGATAATCTCTGGGTAGCCAACTTTGGTATGACCAGAGCAACATTATACACAACTGGGGATCTACTTCATCTTGATATTGTATGACAGGGAACTGTAATACATAATGCCATTAGAAGAGGCTCGCAATTACACTTTGGTGGCTAGCAACATTGGAGTGCTATTGGGAGTAGGGATGCCAGGTCAGAAGCATCCCAAAACCTAAGATTTTAGGGGCGGGCCCGAGTGATGTCATGGGCTGGGCCCCAGTGATATCATTAAGCATGATACATTAAGCATCAATCACAGTTGCTTGGAGCGTACAATTAAAAAAAAATCTGACTGGAAATTAAGCTAGACATTTTAGCTAAAAGATGGAGCCTGGGTAGGTAACATTTAATCTAGCCTACTTGCTTTCAGCAAGAAGGGTTTAAGTGCCTTCAGGCCAGGCCAGCCAGCAGAAGGCCACTATAGGAAGAAAGGAGCCTAGTGTTGTGGAGATGTTAGATGGGAGCATTTGGGAGTAAATATGGATGCCCCTGAAGGCTGCAATTCTAAACACACGTACTAAGGGACTAAGCCCCCATAGAGCAGGACTTACTTCTGAGTAGATATAGTTTGGATTGTGCTGTTGGTAAAGCTTGACTAGGGATCCTCTGCAAAGACATCCATATCCAAGCAGGGTTGGCAACCCCCTGCCTGGAATGCCCTGCCCTTATCTTTTAATTAATGTGGCTGCTCCAAACTTCTTTACAGATTTGACCCTTCACTTCAGAAAGAAGTCTGAGAAATGAGTAAGAGTAAGAAGATTCTCTACCCTTTCTGTCTGCATAGATACCCTCATCCTTCCCCTGCGCCCAGCAGAAGCTCTGGGCCAGGTGGGACGCAGTGGCATCTCATGGAGGACACCCTCCCCTTTCATGGGGTGTATGATTTGTCCTGGCCCAGAGCAATTTTGGGGTGGGCACCCCCAGTTACTTATTTTTCCTGTATGTCTTTTTCTGCTTTGATTTTGTATAGATGCCCTCCTCTGTGCCCTGCGCCCAGCAGAAGCTCTGGACCAGGCGGGATGCAGTGGCATCTCATAGAGGATACCCTCCCCTTTCCTGGGGTATATGATTTGTCCTGTCCCAGAGCAGATCTTGGGGTGGGTACCCCAGGTACTTATTTTTTTCTACATGTTTTGTCCATTTTGATTTTGCATTGATGCATCCATGCGTGCCCGGTGCCCAGCAGAAGCTCTGGGCTGGACAGGATGCACTGGCATCTCATAGAGGACACCCTCCCCTTTCCTGGGGTATATGATTTGTCCTGGCCCAGAGCATATTTTGGGGTGGGCACCCCCAGTTACTTATTTTTTCCTGTTTTTTTCCTCTGCTTTGGTTTTGCATAGATGCCCTCATCCATGCCCTGCGCCCAACAGAAGCTCTGGGCCAGGCAGGACGCAGTGGCATCTTGTAGAGGACACCCTCCCCTTTCATGGGGTGTATGATTTGTCCTGGCCCACAGCAGATTTTGGGGTCGGCACCCCCAGTTCCTTATTTTTCCCCGTATGTTTTTGTCTGCTTTGATTTTGCATAGATGCCCTCCTCCTTGTCCTGCACCCAGCAGAAGCTCTGGGCCAGGCAGGACGCAGTGCTATCTCGTAGAGGACACCCTCCCCTTTCCTGGGGTATATGATTTGTCCTGTCCCAGAGCAGATAGGCCAAATTACATCTTGCTTTTGTTTTCTTGTGAAATGTGTACATTTCAGGGTTAGTAACTGAATTACAGTGCTTAAAGAACAATGTTTACTTGTTTAATTATTTTGCAGTGGTATCATCCCATACATTTAAAGCATTCATATGCCATTTTAGCTGTCGTGTATAACCCTAGAGAATCTTTGGAACTGAAGTTTGTTAATTGTGCTGCGGTGTCTTGCTTTGGGTGGGGTCTCCTAACAATTTACAGCACCCTTTACCAACTACGCTACCAAGAATCTTTTGGGAGAAGCAGCTGGGGGAACAGCTGTTTGAGAGCTATTAATGTTTTAGGCATGAATTACGATGCAGGTTCATTAACAACAGATTTATATGGAATCCTAGGTCATCAATGAAGGTATTACTTCAGTTGCAAGGAAATCATTTCTGTATTGTATTGTTCTCTAGTTTTTAAATATTACTAGTACCAAAATTATTGCTTGCTTGTATTTTCACTAAATTGAATGTATAAGCATTCTTTTCTGTGTATAGTAGGGCCCCACTCATATGGTGGGTTACATTCCAGACCCCCGCCTAAAAGCGAAACCCGCCAAAAGGCAGAACTCCATCAATAAAATGGCACCTGACGCCTGAAAAACTCCATAAAAGTGGAGCAAGCGCCATATGAGTAGGGCCTTACTCTAATTGAAAGTCACCATATTAGCGGAATGCCGCAAAGCGGGCCGCTGAGAAGCGGGGCCCTGTTGTATTGACCATTTGGTGTTTTTTTTTAAATAATTTTTATTCAAATTTTTCAAAAGACAAACAAAACAAAGTCAAAAAACATAACAATACAACAAAAAAATAAAAATAAAATAGTTGACTTCCGATTTGTCGCAGATCAGCTATAAGTATATAATATACATCAAACCTGTCCCTTAATATATACATACAGGATCACTTTTCTCCATAGGCTATCTTAGTTAATCGTCAAATCCCAATATCATCATTTTATTTTGATCTTTCAACAAAAAGTCTAAGAGAGGCTTCCATTCCTTAAGAAATGTGTCTGTCGATTTTTCTCTAAGTAGACATGTCAATTTATCCATCTCTACTAAGTCCATTAATTTCAATAGCCATTCTTCTGTTGTTGGTGTTGATTCCATTTTCCACTTTTGTGCATATAATAATCTTGCTGCCGTAATCATATATAATATTATTCTTCCATATTTCTTTTCTATTTGTTTATCCATAAAACCCAATAAAAAAAATTCTGGTTTTGACTGAATATTTATCTTTAGAATTTTTTGCATCATCCTACCTATCTGTGCCCAAAATGATTTTGCCTTTTTACACAGCCACCACATATGATAAAATGATCCTTCTTGTTGTTTACATTTCCAACAAACATTAGAAACATTACTATACATTTTTGACAACTTTTCTGGAGTCATGTACCAACGGTACATCATTTTATAGAAATTTTCTTTAAGATTATAGCATAATGTAAATCTCAAGCCTTTTTTCCACATATTTTCCCATTGATCCATTTGTATGTTATAACCAAAAAATTTTGCCCACTTTACCATACACTCTTTTACTTGTTCTTCTTCCATATCCATTTTCAGTGTTTATACATTTTCGCAATTATATTTTCATCATTTGTACACAAACCTATTTCAAAATCAGATTTACTTATTTCAAACCCATACATTTTCTTGTCCATTTTATATCTTTCTAACAATTGTAAATAGGCAAACCATTGAGAACTATATCCTTCCTTTATCAGTTGTTCTCTCTCTTTCATTATATATTCTCCATGTACATTTTCTAATAGTTCTTGATAAGTCAACCATTTCTCTTTTCCAGCCATTTCTCTTCTGTAAAACGCTTCTTGACTTGAGACACATAATGGTATTTTCGAATAGAACCTTGGTTTATATCTATTCCATATTTTCAACAGAGGACGTCTTATAAAATGATTATTAAAGTCTACATTTACTTTTACTTTGTCATACCATAGATATCCATGCCATCCCCACTTCAGGTTATGGCCCTCCAAATCCAATAGTCTTTTATTCCTCAATAAAATCCATTCCTTTATCCAGACTAGACAGCAGGCAGCAAAATAAAGTCTTGACCATTTGGTGATGTCCATGTGTCATTTTTTGGTTGCTCAAAAAATGTGTGTTTTTATATACACATACAGTTTATTGATTCATTTCACTATTATGTTTAAGCTAGCACATAAAGTAGTGGGGATACATCTCAAGGAAAGCAAACCCTGGTTCTTTATGGTAGTAAGCCATATTCTTTTCCAGAAAATGTGACACTCTGGGCAAGGTCCTTGAACGAGTGGTTGCAGGCCAGCTCCAGACACTCTTGGATGAGAACGATTATCTGGATCCATTTCAGTAGGGTTTCAGGCCTGGTTTTGGCACAGAAACAGCCTTGGTCGCCGTGTATGATGACCTTTGTCAGGAGAGAGACAGGGGGAGTGTGACTCTGCTGATTTTCCTTGATCTCTCAGCGGCTTTCGATACCCTCAACCATGGTATCCTTCTGGAGAGACTGGTTGAGTTGGGAGTGGGAGGTACTGCATTGCAGTGGTTCCGCTCCTACTTGGCAGGTCGCCTCCAGAAGGTGGTGCTTGGGGAACATTGCTTGGCACCCTGAACTCTCCAGTATGGGGTTCCGCAGGGGTCAGTTCTGTCCCCCATGCTGTTCAACATCTACATGAAACCGTTGGGTGCGGTCATCCAGAGCTTTGGAGTGCGTTGCCATCAGTACGCTGATGACACGCAGCTCTATTTCTCCTTTTCATCTTCAGGTGAGGCTGTCAATGTGCTGAACCGGTGCCTGGCTGCGACAATGGACTGGATGAGGGCTAATAAACTGAGGCTCAATCCGAACAAGACTGAGATGCTGCTAGTGGGTAGTTCTTCTGACTAGATGGTGGATGTCCAACCTGTCCTGGATGGAGTTGCACTCCCCCTGAAAGAGCAGGTTCGTAGCTTGGGGGTTCTCCTAGAATCATCTCTGTCACTTGAGGCTCAGGTAGCCTCAGTGGCATGCAGTGCCTTCTACCAACTTCGGTTGGTGGCCCAACTATGTCCCTATCTGGACAGGGATAACCTGGCTTCTGTTGTCCATGCTCTGGTAACCTCCAAACTAGATTACTGCAATGTACTCTACGTGGGGCTGCCTTTGAAGATGGTTCGGAAGCTGCAGCTTGTGCAAAATGCAGCGGCCAGATTGGTAACAGGGACCAGATGGTCTGAACATATGAAACCGATTCCGCTTGCACTGGCTGCCTGTATGTTTCCAAGCTCAATTCAAGGTGCTGGTTTTGACCTATAAAGCCTTACACGGCTTGGGACCACAATACCTGATGGAACGCCTCTCCCGATACGAACCCACCCGTACACTACGCTCAAGATCAAAGGCCCTCCTCCGGGTGCCTACTCAGAGGGATGCTGGGAGGTTGTCAACAAGGGAGAGGGCCTTCTCAGTGGTGGCCCCCAAATTATGGAATGATCTCTCTGACGAGGTGTGCCTGGCGCCAACACTGTTATCTTTTCGGCGCCAGGTCAAGACTTTCCTCTTCTCCCAGGCATTTTAGCATGTGTTTTATACTGTTTAAATTTTTAAATTGTGTTTTAAATTGTTTTTATAAGATCTGTTTTAAATTGTATTTGTTTTAATGTTTTTAGTTACTGTAAACCGCCCAGAGAGCTTCGGCTATGGGGCGGTATACAAGTATAATAAAATAAATAAATAAATAAATAATGCATAAGTCACTTTTGCAAAGTTGAGGCTGAGCACTTATGCTGCTTCTCCCATTTCCTACAGAAAAATGTTTCAGTACAAAAAAGTGGGATTTTTTATTCTTTAAAATTTCAATTTTGTAAGATTCCTGTTTTCCAAAAAGGCACTTAATCAATGCCTTACACTGCAGTGAGAGAGGGAAAATATTGGTGTTCAGAGGAGTTGCAACTTTGTCTGTCATTTATTCAATACGCAGGTAGAGCGGAATGATTAATGGAAAGCACCCTCTTATTAACAGCACCTATTTTTAGGAGGGTGGCATGTAGGTTTTGTGAGGCTGGGTACTTTCGCACACCCGCCCATGTGCAATCACGATTCAAAACATTAAAATCAGATTTTTTCACAGCAATGGAGAGATTTAAAGGAAAAGGTCCAAGAGAGAAAAGACCACCTTATTTTAAGCAGATTTACAGGTTGTGGAAGGAGGGAAGGCACCCTTCATGGGAGGATTGCTGGCCAGCGGGTAAGGACTCTTTTACATTAAACTTTTTACCGTTTATTGCTGATATCATTTTTAATGGCTCTGTGATATCCCTGAGTTCACTACCATTGAGCTTGGTTTTACTTGCATTACTAATCCCCCCCAAAATTATAGTTCTTGGACTATGCAGTGCTGTCCACTGTGGTTTTCTGCATGTATGATGTCACACCATTTCATAATCTAATTTTTAAAAATTGTTTCAGCAATCCAGTATGTTTTACACTGAAGAGAGCAACATATCTCATCAGGTAATTTGCTTCTTTCAGATTGACTATGGACAATGCATCGTGCTTTATTGGAAGCTTGTTTCTTAGTTTCCCAAACTCTCCTGGCAACTCACAATTACATTATCTATCCAAAGTGCATCCACCACAGGACTCAATCTCATCAGAGGAGATGGAAGAAACCCAACGTTCCTCTCATGACCCTGAATCTCCAATCATAGTTCTGGATACCCCGGATGAACTGAGTAGCCACAGTGACTCTGGTATGCATACTGATGGTTTTTTCCTCACTGTGTAAGCACATCCGCATAAATGCTGGATAAACAGATAATCTGGATCATCTCAATGATTCTGGTAGAAAATTAAAACATGATTTACTGAATAATCCATTTGTTTGCTTTTAGGAATAGTGAAAAAATAGCACAATAGGATTTCAAAGTGTGTACTTGGTGGGCCTTAACATTATTATCAGTAAGAACATATGTGGCATATGTGGCCAATTTGTTAGGGTCAGCATTTGTAATATATTCTGCTTTTAATGATTTCATTAAAATTATAAGGGTGGAGGTAGAAATAGATGGTTTCCTATGCATAAAAATTGCACACGTAGAAAAGGCCTTAGGTTTTGTTTTTATTTTTAATACAGATCTTCTTTTACTTGCATTTGTATTATCAAATGTGGGTTTTTCTGTGGTGACATAGGTTTATAATGTGCATTGTACTCATAAAACATGTGACAACAATGATAACCACTCACCTTTGTTTACCTTTTATATTACAGGACAGTGTACACCTCATCATCTGATGAATACACCTAAGAACATTTGCAGTCAGTACTCAGACTGACAACCTCCCACGTTCCACACAAATAACCACTGTTGAGGATGTGGAAAGCAGGTTGCAACTGCTTGAAATCCGGAGTTCCACCCAAGGCGAGCGACATTACAATTCAACACATGCATTATATTGTGAGCTCTTCTTCTCCTCAAAAAACTGAAGAACTACTTTAACTATATGCTCTGTATGAAGAAGTACTTTGTTTTTTCATTCCTGAATCTTCCACCATTCAGCTTTATTCGATGTGCACGGATTCTAGTGTTATGAGAAAGGGAGAAAAACTTTTCCCTGTCCGCTTTCTCCATGCCATGCATAAATTTATACACTTATGTCACCTCTTACCTGCCTTTTCTCTAAACCAATGCAACCTTTCCTCATAGGGGAGTTTGTTTTCAAATTAAGGTCTCTCCCGCACCAAGCAAATCAATAATACTGATAATGAAGCTCCATAATGTTCACAGTTGCTGTTTAACTAATACCAAAGAGGTGAGGTGACAATTTAGTTACTGTGGAATACAACACAAATATGAACATCTAATTCTAATTCATCTTTTTTTAAAAAAACCAAAACTTAGGGATTACAGTTGCGGCTGCAGGCTGTCAAAGAGGCCATGAGAAAAATGGAAGAAATATCTCTTCAATCAATCAACAACAGGCTTGAAATGATGAAGTCCATTTTTTTCTCAGCCCAGAAAATTGCAAGCGAGGCTCCTGTGCACCACTAAAAAAGTTAAATTTTTGGGTAACCATGTAAAGCATTCTGTTTTGAACCACATCCATATGTGGAAGCACAGGTGTGCTTTGGCTGCTTTTATTATGCCAGCCAAATTTAAGTTTTGCTGTTATACAGCACCTTTTAGAAGTAGACATGGTCTGCTGCCCTGACCCTTCATATTTTAAGGAAGGGGTTTTTTTTTGGTAATTCTGAAGCATATTTCAAACAGAGGATTTGATTTATATATTATAATGTTTTCACATTATTTATATGTACATTATTATTTAATTTGTGGGTTTTTGTTTCAAATCTTTGCTTTATGGCAGTGTAAGTACTAAAAATCATGGTTTATGTGAAAAAATATGAAATAATTGAAAACAAATAAAAACTTTATTACTTTGTCTAAATTATGACACTTGTGTTCTTTTGTTATTTCTGGATGAGCAATGCAAAATCAGCACCAGTTCTCGAGAAAGGTAAATTGAAACAGCAATATATTAATCCAGCAAGTAATGTGAAACACTTCAGTTTTCAACTTAGCACATATGTTTAACAATGAAATACAGCAGGAAAAATTAATATTTTTAAAACATACAGAAACATGCACATACAACACAGTGCATTTACATCACATGCAGTTATGCCTGCAGGCATCAAATGGGTCTCTGCACTCTGAAACATATTACTATATAGCAAGAGGTCAAACCACACAGCACAGGAAATATGTATTCTTTACTTACACTAACAAAACACAACTATGGGCTATATGGTAGTGGCTTCCGAACACGTCATGGTGGCCAACTCATGTTGAGGGTTGAGGCATTTGCTGGTAGAACCATCAGAAGGGGTATTAGCTGGCTGGCCCAGGGCCTTTCTGGAGGACAGAGACTGTGTGCTTGTACAGTTGATTCTAGCACCTGTAATTCAGAGAGATGTATAGTTCCTATGTGACGTGCTGTCAAGCATTTCCTTATGAAAAGTGATGTTTATAGGTATCAGTTTAATTTTTAAAGTGAAACTTCTCTTAATTGCTTTCCTGGCATAGCAAAGGAGACCAGGGTAGTTAGTTTCAGAAAGCAGTTGCCTCTGGAGAACTGAACAGTTCATGAGCTTCCTAAAACATTGTACAAGGAAGCCTTTCCGCACATACACACTTTGTATGCTGCAGGACTCACCTTTGGTGCATCTACAGCTGTGTGTGAAAATTCATTCTCAGCTTTGATGCACATGCTGACACCATACAGGTGTTAAATGCTTCATCAGAGAAAAGCAAATTTAGTAATCTTGGCTTTTGAAATTAACATATTTGAAGGAATTTCAAGTGAACAGTTCCTCTGCAAGTTTGCAGAGAAATCAGAGCATATTGACTTTAATAACAGTACAGATCATTATGGTAGGATGACTTGCATGGTATACATTTACTTCCTAGTCATTGTTATTTAATTTACATAACTATTTTGCATGTGGAAAATATTGTATTTAAATTTATTTACATTTTTGTAAACTTCACAAGTCATGGTTGTTAATTAAAATACATAAATTGGGTTTTTTTGTCATTGCCTATGAAATCTTTCCCCCCCCAGAAACCTCTTTTATAGTGATCAATGCCCCAACTCTTCTGCCCCCCCCAATTTTTGTTTCTGCCCCTCCGATAAAATTGTCTCACTACACTCCTGCCTTTATCCCAGTCTGCATTTCTATTGGAATTGTTTTTAAGTTGCTTTCATTGTTGTATCACTTGTTGTTTGCCACCCTTGAAGGGTGGAATATAACAACAACAACAACAAACAACAATAAAAGTGTTGAGATCTGCTAATAAAAGTCTATCTGTTTAGACCTCTATGCACGTAGGCTTTCCACACATTCTGGAACACTGATTGTGCAGGATTCCAGAATGAATGGAAAGTCGATGTGCTAGGATTTCCTTTGTAGATGTCCATGTCTAAAGCATGGATTTGGGTGCAGAGCCGGTATTGCTGCACAACTTCAAGGCTAAGGCAGCACTGCAGCCCCACAGGCCTATTCTATGTGTAATGTTAAATGAATACCTATACAGAATTCTGAAGCTATGAGAGTTTGAAAGGGAGAAATTAGCAAGGACAAAAGCAAATCCTGCTAGGAATGCATCTCTGTGTGCTTTTTTAAACGGTGCAGCTGACTGAATTGGAACTGAAGAGAGATGAATCACATTTGCTGACCTGAGCCTCTGCATCAGTTAGCCCACCAAGTTAATGTGACTTAATTTTAGCAATAAAGAAGGGAAACATTTTATTCCAAATATTTACATAAAAGTGAAGAGTGACAATGGCATCCTTTCTGCAAGCTTTTAAAGACAACTACCTTTTTGATTACTCAGTTTGCTACTCAAGAGATTTTTGCTGTGGCCTGTCAGAGCCAGTGTGGTGTAGTGGTTAAGGTGCTGGACCACGACCTGGGAGACCAGGGTTCGAATCCCCACACAGCCATGAAGCTCACTGGGTGACCTTGGGCCAGTCACTGCCTCTCAGCCTCAGAGGACGCCAATGGTAAACCACCTCTGAATACCACTTACCATGAAAACCCTGTTCATAGGGTCGCCATAAGTTGGAATTGACTTGAAGGCAGTCCATCATTACAAGCATAACATTTTGCCTTCTTTTATATTATTGCCTACTGTGTCTCTTCACTAGGGGGCTGATCTTTACTTCTGCCAATTCTCTACATACATACATTAAAAAAAGACTCATGAAATTCCATTTTTACAGAGTGGCATTCAACATTCCTGTATCTCCCTTCCTGCTGTCATTCTTTCCTTTTTTAAAACATTGTCCTAATGTGGAGGATACAAATGCTGAGTAGTATGACCTGGTCTGAAAGTATTTGATAGCTATTATTGCCTTCCATATCGGTTGTGTCAGTTATTTTTTGATATCTGAAGTACATTATTTGTACTGGAAAAGTAAGCAGCAGTTCCTAGCTAGACTATGTATTTTCAGTGTATGAAGGTGTTGGTCTCAGCCTGCAGTGGTCTACTCTGCCTAATCTTAAAACAGGATATAAAGACAACATCTCTAACAGTGATGTAATGGTACAGCTTGTATCTCTCCACAGGGACTGGCACCCACCCCAACCACTTGTTCAGAAGGTGACGGTATATAAATCAAACCCAGGTCAAGGAAACTAATGGATTAGCAATCAGTCCAATTTAAGATATAAATTGGAACATCAAACTGATACAGAAGTACAACTTTGACAGGATAGTTGTTTGCTAGATCCAGCACATTATGAATCTTATGGCCAAGGCCAGTATGGTAGGCTACAGTGAACTTTCTCTTTATATTTATATCAGTTTTGTACAACTTTTATTGTCCCAGCTTTCTCCCAAAGATTTCTGGGAATAGCAATTTGGTGACGCTACTAAGATTTCTCTGTTGGAGACTCCTAATACTCTTCACAGAACTAGAGTTTGCTGGATTCCCTGTGGAGATGGAATGACTACAGGTCTTTAAATTATGGAGATATTTGCTGATGTTCTATGTGTGAATCTTGCCCATAAGTGGATTACAGATACTAAGTTAGGAAAGCTTTTTGAAGCACAAGTAGCAATTTAATCAGCTTGGCCACTCTCAGGTTTGCCCAAAGGATGTTCCTTTGTTTCCAGTATTTTTGATAACTTGTATTTCTAAGAAATTTGTTTTTTATTTATTTAAGACTTGGAGATATCAAAGGATTATTTAGCTAGCAAACAGCATCAAATCTGCTCTACCCTTCCTTTGATTTGATGCACAATTAAATGTGATAGTCACAGATGTAAGAAAACCACACTTCATACTAATATCACATTTCAAAGTCCATATAATGCCACTGTGGTGCCTTCCAGATGTTGCTGGACTATGACTCTCATCATCCCTGACCATTGGTCATGCTGGCTTGGGCTGATGGGATCTGGAGTCCAACAACAACTCGAGGGCATCATGTTGACTACCCTCCTATAGTGCAAACCATTCATACCACTCAGGCATATTTCAGACAGGTACATGTGCCCACTCCTCAAAAACTGCTTAACTATTTGCCATAGAGGGACCAGAAGGATGGGCAGAGCAAATACCAAAGCTGGTGAAAGGATAGTGTAACAGCAGCAGATATCCAAAAGCAACCCAGGGCTGTAATCTTTAAAGGCAGAAAGATACAGGTGGGTTGTGGCCTGTAAGTGCATTCAGACACTATGTAGCAATCTGTGGAAGAAACTAAGGCACAGTCTCAGGGCAGTAGAGTGTCAGGTGATGGCGCCTAGTAGTGGGATCATGAGAGACTTGTGCTGGGGCCGGTGTGAGAGATCCATTACGAAACCAGACCCTGAGTAGGGGTCTGACATTGCCTAATAAGGCTATTTGGTAAACTTGATGGCCAAGCAAGGATTTGAATTCATCAATAAAGGAACTGTGTAGAAGGGTGCTTCCAGACTATTACTATTTTCACGAGGGATTCAGTCACATAATATTGGCAAATTCAGGTTATTAAAGATCAGTGCTGTTTGGCAAGAAACTCACTCCCCCCTCCCTGCAAAATCTGACTTTTTGTGATAAGTAAAGTGATGGGGAAATGCACTAGAATTGCATTCAATTGGGGATAATAATTGCTTGATGCAACATACCATAATTTCCCTGCAAACAAATCAGAATGAATGGAAGAAATGGCTGATGTCTTCCAACCTGCCTGCAAACTGTATGCAGACTAATCAGGATGAATGCTTAATAACAGGTTGTCTGGAAGCAACCGAAAAAGAATAAAAGGAAAGCAAGCACTAGATACAGTTTTTTGCCCATACATAAAGAAGAGGGGCAGACATTGAATCCTGAAGCAGATGATAATTCATGCATAAGAAGAATTTGGGTTAGCACAACAAAAAGGCATGCTGGCTGGCTATAAACGCTTTTACACAACTATGGTGTGATTTTTTTTCTTGATCAATAAGAGAAAAGTTGAAAAACCAAAGATGGCGACTGAGTCTGAGAACAACTATATTCCATTGACCAGCTGAGATGAATATTTCTGTTATTTTTCACTTCTGTATCTGAAGCCTCATGGGAACTATCACCTTGTAAATTCAATGTGTACACTTTTCAAACTCTGGAGCAATGGTGGCTGGAATCAGTTTGAGATCAGGTGTAATTCTGGTGTAATTCAATCCTGGAATAAAGTACAATCTACTGCACGGGCCCCTATGTTAATACAGGTGTTTGTGTATTGTAATTCAGACCTGTTCTCCCATTGGGAGCAATGGGTGGGATTTTTATTTATTTATTTATTTAAGAAATGGAATGCCTGGAAAAGGTTGGAGGAGTGCAAGAGCATTTTTTCTACCCTCACTTCCACCCTGCCACTTAGAGTTTGGCAGGGCATTGCGTAAGGGGGAACAAACTGCCTTTAGTTCCCCCACTCCAAGGGTTGAAGCCTTGATGTACAATTAAAAGTGTGATGTGCAAATGTAACAACTACATGTTTTCAAAGATGTGTATCGTACAGGTACACTTGATGAGGAACTGGGATTGGCTGTAGCTTTCTGTTAAGCTGGTGGCAAACCTAAATCTCCTGCTGTGTAATGTTTGAATGGCCCCAAAGCACCTTCACATTGTTGCTGCCCAAGAGGGGATTTTGAGGGTCATATTCTGTAGTTACCTAGCAACTGCAGTGCAGATTTTCCTCCTGCACTTTCTCTTGAACCAATAAAATATCAGGTATAGTCTTCCTGAATCACAATAGCTTGGAAATGGATGCAGCCACTTGGTTTATCCAAAGACTGATCACACCTCTTAAGCATATAGCATCCATGTTCAATATTTTCCACAGATGGCCAACATGCCATTTTCTTTGCAGTGTCTTACACTGAGTTCAAACAAACTTCTGTTTGCATTTTACAGCCTACAGTTTCCCTGGAGAGCCAACATGTACCAACAGGAAATTGGTCCCCAGATGGAAATGTCATTTGGAGAAATCTGAAGCTGAGCAGGGGACACATATGGCAGTGAGTGGGCAGTCAGTGCCCACATGCCAGTGGGTGTGACTGCAGCAAGCAGTGAGCATGGCTGGAGCTGGTAATGGACAGGATCTGGGCTGCTGGTGGACAAGCCCATTCACTGGGAGGCCATTTTCCCCATCACCATCATTCTACTCCCAGCCCATCAAACAGCTGCTTGGCTGGCTGAGCACAGCGCAGCTTCCACGGGAAAGACAGCATGCCAGATAGGAGAATGCAAACTCACAGGGAGGCAGCATAATTAGACAATAGGGAGGGTGACTTGGATACCACTCTGTAAGCCTCCGACAGCTGCATGTAGCCTGTGGGCTGCACATGTGAGATGGAGGAATAGTGTGGAAGGGATAAATGCACTAGCTGTAGAACCATCTATTAAACAGGCCTGTTCCTTGTCACTTGATGTGGGAGCTACTGTAGATTCAACTTCATTTCATTGTTTGGACTATGTGACTTTTTATAAGTTATTTAGTTCAAAAATTAGTCAAAATAAGCCTTTACTAAGCAAAAATAATCCTTTAATAGTTTCAGCTTGTGCTGTTGCTGTTATAGAATTGGATATTAGAAGAATGCAGCAGTTAGAAGAAAATGTGTAAACCAACTGTGACATTTCTTTCCATGACATAATCTCCATTAAAAACAGGCAAAACTCTTTTAGATTAACATAGGAATAGCGTAGGAAGGTGTCTTATATCAAGTCAGGCAAATGGCCCATTTAGCTTAGCATTGCCTACAGCAGGGGTTCCCAAACTGTGGTCCACAGACCACTGGTGGCCTACGAGCTCCATTGAGGTGGTGTGCAGTGTATCTGTGGGTTTGTGCTTGAAGACAGGAGATGGACATCCATCACATTAAATCTTCATACTGATCTTTAATTGTATTTTTATTACTTCTTTTAGTATGTTGCATTTTATTGTATCACAATTTAAACTCTATGGAACTGAAGTTGTAATACACTTAAATAAAATATATAAGCGATAAAAGGAGCAATAAAACTGCAATTGAAAATCATATAGCGTCAAGCAGAGTGCATCGTAATTGCTGCAATGGGCAACAAATAATTAAGTTGCCTGCCAAGACCCTCAGCAATTTTTAAGTGATCTGTGGGGAAAGGGTTAGAGAGCTCCTGGTTTACAGTGACTGGAAGCAGCTCTCTGAGTTTCAGAAGGGAAAAATGCATAGCTTTAGAATGGTTTAGTATAAAGACAGGGAAAATGCTAGATGGTTATTGGGGGTCTTGTGGATAAGATTAATAAAAACCCATGGGTGTTCACTATAGCAAAATCAGGTTTAAAAATGAATAAGCAGGTTTATAGTAATCTTATAGAACCTTTTCCTAAAAGGGCCAAAAAGGATAAAAGACATTGAAATGTTATTTGAGATAAGATCAGGCAAAACACTGAATCCTTGCCCATTAATCTACAGTTTGAAACATTTTTTTGGGGGGGTTATTTGTTATCAGATGATGAAAACATAGGAATGTATAGGATTAACTGTTTTGTATGGATGGCTCTGAAAATAAATTTTGCTCTCCAAAATTTCTTCTCATGTACTCAAGAACTTTTGGAATGTTTTGTGGTCATTTTTCCATTGATCATCCAGTTTTCCTTCTTTGTGTGACAAGACTACTAACTGGATGTTTATTATTTGCCTTTTTAAAATGTATGTGGTTGTGAGCAAATAAAGACCAACAACCAATGTCAATGGAACCAAAGTATTTTACCTCTCATGGAATATATGAGAGCTGGTGTAGCGTAGATAAGAGACTGAGCTATGAATCAGAAAGTCTCCAGCTTTACCACTGCCATGAACCAACTAGGTGGCCACAGGCAAGCCACTTTGGGCTGTATTCAACTAAGCCTGATTCAGAGTAGACCCACTGAAATTAATTGATTAATTTTCATGTCTATTAATTTCAATAGTTCTATTTTGAGTAGGACTAGCATTGGATGCCACCCTTTCTTTCAGCCTCAGGGTCCCCATCTGCAAAATAGGGGATGAAAATATTGATTTACCTTCAAGGCTTTTATATGGACAACTAGATATCACACATGAAGCTCTCTAAATCCTTGAAAGCTAGGAATTATATATTTTTAAGAGTGCACAAGCATGAGATCCATTATGGTCTCCAATAATGAGTTAATGCTGTCATTCATTTTAAATGACATTTGATAATTGTGAATAATAATCTAATACCTTATGAATACAGGCTAATAAGGAAAAAGTATACACAAGTAGGATACAGTTTGCATTTATGATTGTAGAGTTTAGACATGATATAATATATAGTTAGGGGTAAATCAAGGGGAAACGAGTTGATTATAGGAATGAAATCTGCTAATAATTCTACACTTGTTAGTTTACCTTTAAAATGATAACAATAATAACAAATATCAGTTACTCTTGGTACTTATTAGACCTGATCCATAGTAAACAATTGTTTATTTACATGCTGTAAAACTGTGTTTCCAAATATTGTTGTTATGTATTGCTGATTAGAAAGCTACACTTGCATTTACCATCAGGAAGAAAATAATTAGTAAGTTATAGCCATTTGATAATAGAGAGGCACCTTCCCAGTTGAAAAAGGCTTCAGCAAAAGTGAACAAAAATAACAGGATGCATTAAAATTGGCAAAATAGCAGATGTAGTTTTTCTGGGACTTTAACACTTTGAATGACAGATGGAAGATTTAGATGTTTGAGTTGCCCCCCCATCCCTGCATGTAAAAAGCTAGCACATCTTACAAAAGGCAAAGCTAAAATTATTTTCCTTGGTAAGTTTAAATGTTATATCAATTAAGGAGTTTTCAGACATGGGATTGTGAAGATTCTTTAGGAATGCTTTTAGTAATCAGGTATAATATTACTCTACTGTTATATGATTCTGTGCTTTAAGCTGGATTCCTACATTAAGCAGGGGGTTGGACTCGATGGCTTTATCTACACAGACAACTTAAATTTTGTGGTCACCTGAGCTTCCCTAGTTTTTGTCAGCAGTTTGGTCTGTCTAGGTGAACTACGGTTGAGGTTCCACCAAAGACCATACTAAGGTTTAGGGATATCTCAGGAAAAATAATGGGAATTAAAAGAGGAACAACTTTATAGATCATATCATATTTATTTATTCTTTATACATTTATTTCATACATACAGATACACGTGTATCTGGCTTCAGGCACTGAATCAGAATCATATAGGACAGGGTCCAAATCCTGACTGCTTGTAGCTCATAATGGCATCCATAAGGCTTACAGTATTTTTAGTCACTAGCTCTCATATATATTCTAGCTCAGGATTTTATATTAGGTTTATACATTGGTATACATTGCAGTATGCAGTTAATATATCTTATACAAGTATAAGGTTCTATTACTTGATACATAATACAAGTTACATTGCAAACAAGTTATATTTTCAAACAAGTTACATTTCTCTGAGCATATTTCAAAACATTTCCATCTCTTATCTGTAAGAAATGGAATAATCTCTCCCTTGTGTGAGGCAAGCCTCTGGTTCGCCGCCGCCGCCGCCGCCGCCGCCACCGCCGCCGCCGCCGCCGCCACCGCCGCAGCATAGCTGTATGTTGGATCAGTCTGAAAGACTGATGAGGACTGCAGTAAAATCTCTCCCTTTTATAGGAAAAGTCTCAAGAACATTGCCTTTTCAGCTGCTGTCTACATGCTGCCTGCTAGAAACAGCAAGGGAGGGAGCTAACTTGTTCATCAACAATTAGTCAACTTAACCAGTCAACTTAACTAGAGGCAGGAGTGTATTATCAGCTTTGTTTATGGAACAAAGAGTACTCTGGCAGACTGCCCAGAACAAATAAGGGTGGAGCAGCAAACCTTCTTCCAGTTTGTACTTTTACAAGGTTTGACTGGATCCTATGAGGAGGTCTGCATACCTGGATGTATAACATTCTATACATGAGGTTGTTTTGGAGAAAGAAGACAATGGAAGAAATGTTTATAGTGCTTTTGGTTATGGAAGATGGGGTTGGGGAGGAGAAGCACAATGGGACATTGGAGAATATGTTGTAGATATTGTTATAATTGCTATGTTTGGTTTGTTTTATTTATTCTGTTATTATGTTGTGTATATTGTTGAGATTTATTGTTTACTTATGTTTATTTAAAATGTGATGTATTGTTTTCCCTTTTAATTGTAACAAATATGAATTGTATGTTATATATTGTATATTGATTTTTATGTTGTAAACCGTCCAGAGAGCTTTGGCTATGGGGCGGTATAGAAATTTAATAAATAATAATAATAATAAATAATAAGGATTAATACATGCACTGTAAAAACTCTTAGATGGGAATTTTACTTTAAACACAGGGCCAGCCCACAATATGCTGATCAGACAAGTTTGCTTCAGAAAGCTGAACTTCTCAAGCAACCCTCTTTGTGAAATTGCTATAACATGTTCTGGATCACATTTCAGCTAACGGATGAAAGTACTTTTTGCCTAATTTGTATTCGGCCAAACTTAACTTCAGCTTTTGTATTGGTGCAGTTTAATACAGAAAAATAAATAAGCATCTTTCTGCTGTAGTTGCCATTCCAGACAGCATTCATATTATGATAAGACTAAGAAAATTTCTGATGGAATTCTACAGATGACATCTATAATTTATACAATTTATTTAGAAGAGTGATAAAATGCCTTTTGCACAGGCCACAGGGCAGTTTACAATTAAAACAAGTAGACAAGACTACATAAAATCCATAAAAATATCACAGACCATTAAAAATGCAGAACATCAAATTACTGAATGTCAATTATTAATAGCAGCAGCAATCTGATTGCTTTGAATCTACAATGTTGAAGTGAAGCTTGCTCCTTTCTTCTAAAGATTTCTTTTAGAGCTTAAAACCTTCTAGACAAGTTACCAGTCTAACATGCTTTTTTTAAAAATGCCTTCTTTCAACTAACTCTGAAAATGTGAATAGATAATGGATAGAATTTTTATAATGTGTGATTGCCACAGGGCACAATAAATTTAATAAAAATAGAATTGTAAATGTTAAAGACAACATCAATCTGAGGCTTCCCTACCACCCTGAAATGGCAAGACATAATACACTTAGAGAAGCAAATCTGGTTTAGATAATGGGAGCTTTTCCTTCTGAGCTTGTGATGTCAGGCCATAGAACAGCCCAGATGGTGGGAATCAATAACTTATTGATGCTGTGTATTGTTTGGACTTTTAAAAAATGTCATTGGCTTTTACAGAAACTATAAAAGCCTTCCAAGTAAATGTGACACAGCCATCAGCTGTTGCCTGGGTAGAAAAAGCAGGATTTGTATTAAGGGAATCAGTTTATCAGGATCAGAGTTCAAACTTTAATCACTTAATGCTACTCAGCAGAGCATAATCCAAATTTACAATGCAGTTCTACTCAGATGTACATGTCTACATTGAGTTCAATGGGCCTTATTCCCAGTTAAGTGGGTATAGGGTAACAGCCTTACATGATTTAACATTGATAATATTACTGAACATAATTATCAAAGTGAATGCAAATATTAACATATATCTCAGATTCTTGGCTTTGCTTTAAATGTGAATCAAAAAGTAGGAAGACAAAGGTGGGGACTTCTAACTCAGTTAGCAGAGGCTTAGGTTCATCCATGCACTTGCATCATTTCGGTTATCTATACTTGAATGTCGTACACTTGATGACTGACAATAAGTGGACTCCATTAAATCATCAAGTGATGGGCATACATATGTGATCCCCTCCATTATTTCTCCCTCTTTTGGATTTTCAAAACCTGATGCCAACTGAGAACATTTTACATGCAAATATCCTCAGAAAACTACTGAACGTGGAAGAAAATTGCTAACCACAATCCCTGGCATCTCTAGGTAGGGCTGGGAGAGGGGGGACTTCAGTTGGAAACTCTGGAGAACTTTGCCAACATCACGGTAGAGAATAGAGTGCTATGTGGATCAACTGTCTGACCCACAGTAAGTCAGCTTTCTATGTTCTTGTTCCTCTATGATTTGCATAAAAGGATACACAAAGTACAACAAATGCAAATAGTTTATTCTCAGCAACAGTATGCATGTTTACTTCATGAAGAATCATAGACAGAGAGCCAGACAAGTAGAAGAGAGATTTAAGAGTCTATGGTAATTTAGTTTTTGTCGGTACTCCTTCCCTTTAACAGCTGTGTGGCAAGCAAAAAATCAACAGGTTAAATGTCTGCCCACCCCCCATATTATTTATTTATTCATTAAAATATTTCTATCCCACCCCATATCACTTGATCTCAAGGTGGGGTGCATATAAAAAACCATAATATTAAAAACTACAATCCATCAAAAGTCAGTGGGCAAATCTTAATCCAACAGTACCATCAATGCATTTTGAATGCCTGTATAAACAGCCATGCTTTATCTTGACTTTGCTCTGTAAAAGGGGAATGCAGAGGAAAGCCTCCCTCTCCCCTGCAGCAGATCTTCATGCCTGGGCAAGACAACATGGGGAAAGGAGCTTCCTCAAGTATTTAGGTCCGAAGTCATTCAGGGCCATTTCATCACTAGCACCTTGAAATCAGACCCAAAAGCATATTGGTAGCTAGTGCAGGGCTGGTGTTATGTGATTCCTGTAAGATGTTCTAGTGCGGTATGCACGGTATGGGAAAAGCTTCTTTCAAATGTCAAAGGTACAGAAGTCTCTCTTAGGGGGAAAAATGACAACCCACTTTAGGAGCCAGCAAACTAATTTGAGGGGAAGGGAGAGAGACACACAGAGAGAGAAAGTGAGAGAGAAACTCTGCAAAATTGATATAGTACATTTTGCTTACACATTTTTATTCTTCTCTGAAAATAAATTATGACCATGGACAGTAAATGATCCCAAGCAAAGGTGTAGAAATACGATTTTAAAAATGATCCTGAGCATACTACAAAATCCAAATCAGCCGTGAAGGTCAGTACATGTCCTTGGACCAGTCTAAGCATAAACTACCCCACAGGGTTGTTGTGAGGATAAAATGGGGAAAGGGGAGAACCATGCATGTCACCTTGAGCTCCTTTGAGGAAAGCAGGGATATCAATACAATACAATACAATATATACAGACACTTACTCTGAAATGTCCCATTTGTGGTGCAATCCTATACATGTCTGTGAGATTCCTAGAAGGTGAGTCACACTGAGTTCAACTGGATTTATATCCAGGAATGTATGGAACTGCAGGCTGTGTAAAGTAAGATTACTGGCTAGTTCCTGTTTATAGGATTGCAAATTCCAAGAATTAAGAGAATGGTAAGGACTGATGAAGAGTAAAAACTGAAGAATATCAAGGCTGGTTCACACTGGAGCTAAAAGCCCTATTGAATATGAAGCCTTTCCCATCATGACAGAATTGCAACATTCACACACGTTGTTTTCCACAACCTTTCAACCCGCAGTTTCCTATAGAAAGGTTTAGTATCACTGTTTTCTTGTGGTCCCGCCTCCAAATCTGCATGTTTACTCCCTCTGGAGTATTGCTAATGGAGAAGGGGAGGGTTTTTTACTTAATTGTTTCTTGTCAATTGCACGCTGAAGCGGGGAGAGTGTGGGGGCAACCCCCTTTTTTAAGTACTTATGAAATGCAGTTTTTAGTGGAAGAATGTGTGTGCGTGCATGTGCACGCACCTTCTGCAGCCTCAAGTGACTGTGCGGTCCTTATTTACTCTGAAGTAAGAAGTAACAGGGCTTACCCTCCACTCAGGGCTCATCACTGATAACCATAGAGAGGTTCCTCCCGACAGATAGACTGTCGAAGTTGCTATGCACTCTGGGCTCCCTTGAAGCTGGGAGAGCATGGGGGTGCGGTGTAATTGACACGAAAAACTTTTTTTCACATTGCGGTGTCCAGTGGGATTTACTCCCCTGCATACATGCACAGGCTGCAGCCTCAAATGACTACCCAGTAAGAACATAAGAACATAAGAAGAGCCTGCTGGATCAGGCCAGTGGCCCATCTAGTCCAGCATCCTGTTCTCACAGTGGCCAACCAGGTGCCTGGGGGAAGCCCGCAAGCAGGACCCGAGTGCAAGGACACTGTCCCCTCCTGAGGCTTCCGGCAACTGGTTTTCAGAAGCATGCTGCCTCTGACTAGGGTGGCACAGCACAGCCATCATGGCTAGTAGCCATTGATAGCCCTGTCCTCCATGAATTTGTCTAATCTTCTTTTAAAGCCATCCAAGCTGGTGGCCATTACTGCATCTTGTGGGAGCAAATTCCATAGTTTAACTATGCGCTGAGTAAAGAAGTACTTCCTTTTGTCTGTCCTGAATCTTCCAACATTCAGCTTCTTTGAATGTCCACGAGTTCTAGTATTATGAGAGAGGGAGAAGAACTTTTCTCTATCCACTTTCTCAATGCCATGCATAATTTTATACACTTCTATCATGTCTCCTCTGACCCACCTTTTCTCTAAACTAAAAAGCCCCAAATGCTGCAACCTTTCCTCGTAAGGGAGTCGCTCCATCCCCTTGATCATTCTGGTTGCCCTCTTCTGAACCTTTTCCAACTCTATAATATCCTTTTTGAGATGAGGCGACCAGAACTGTACACAGTATTCCAAATGCGGCCGCACCATAGATTTATACAACGGCATTATGATATCGGCTGTTTTATTTTCAATACCTTTCCTAATTATTGCTAGCATGGAATTTGCCTTTTTCACAGCTGCCGCACACTGGGTCGACATTTTCATCGTGCTGTCCACTACAACCCCGAGGTCTCTCTCCTGGTCGGTCACCCCCAGTTCAGACCCCATGAGCGTATATGTGAAATTAAGATTTTTTGCTCCAATATGCATAATTTTACACTTGTTTATATTGAATTGCATTTGCCATTTTTCCGCCCATTCACTCAGTTTGGAGAGGTCTTTTTGGAGCTCTTCGCAATCCCTTTTTGTTTTAACAACCCTGAACAATTTAGTGTCGTCAGCAAACTTGGCCACTTCACTGCTCACTCCTAATTCTAGGTCATTAATGAACAAGTTGAAAAGTCCAGGTCCCAATACCGATCCTTGAGGGACTCCACTTTCTACAGCCCTCCATTGGGAGAACTGTCCGTTTATTCCTACTCTCTGCTTTCTGCTTCTTAACCAATTCCTTATCCACAAGAGGACCTCTCCTCTTATTCCATGACTGCTAAGCTTCCTCAGAAGCCTTTGGTGAGGTACCTTGTCAAACGCTTTTTGAAAGTCTAAGTACACTATGTCCACTGGATCACCTCTATCTATATGCTTATTGACACGCTCAAAGAATTCTAATAGGTTACTGCGACAGGACTTTCCCTTGCAGAAGCCATGCTGGCTCTGCTTCAGCAAGGCTTGTTCTTCTATGTGCTTAGTTCATCTAGCTTTAATAATACTTTCTACCAGTTTTCCAGGGACAGAAGTTAAGCTAACTGGCCTGTAATTTCCAGGATCCCCTCTGGATCCCTTTTTGAAGATTGGCGTTACATTTGCCACTTTCCAGTCCTCAGGCACGGAGGAGGACCCGAGGGACAAGTTACATATTTTAGTTAGCAGATCAGCAATTTCACCTTTGAGTTCTTTGAGAACTCTCGGGTGCATGCCATCCGGGCCCGGTGATTTGTCAGTTTTTATATTGTCCATTAAGCTTAGAACTTCCTCTCTCGTTACCACTATTTGTCTTAGTTCTTCAGAATCCCTTCCTGCAAATGTTAGTTCAGGTTCAGGGATCTGCCCTATATCTTCCACTGTGAAGACAGATGCAAAGAATTCATTTAGCTTCTCTGCAATCTCCTTATCTTTCTTTAGTACACATTTGACTCCCTTATCATCCAAGGGTCCAATTGTCTCCCTAGATGGTCTCCTGCTTTTAATGTATTTATAGAATTTTTTGTTGTTGGTTTTTATGTTCTTAGCAATGTGCTCCTCAAATTCTTTTTTAGCATCCCTTATTGTCTTCTTGCATTTCTTTTGCCAGAGTTTGTGTTCTTTTTTATACCCCTCTCTCCCTCCCATAACTCACCTGTTTCCCCCAACTGCCCCCTTTACCCCGAGCCATTTCTACTTGCATAAGGAAGAGGGATGTTGCTGCATGCGTGCTCACACATACACACCCGCTGTGTTTTCAAAAATGTTCTTTTTTGCCATGGTTTCCCCCCCTTTTTATATCTAAAACTGCAATCCAAAACATGTCTACTCAGAAGTAAGCCCCAAACCCCTCCAGTCCTTACCACCATTCTCTGTCTCTCTCCCCCACCTTCCTATGTCCCTCAACCAAGAAGCATTTTTGTTTCATTAACTGGAGCAGTTTCATTGTTTCTTATCAATTGCATGCCTCTCCCTGCAGCCCAGAGAGTGTGGGAGTGAAATTGACATGAAACCGGGGGGGGGGGGGAGGGAGGGAGAACAAGCTGATCCAGCAGCAGGCAAAGCCTCACTTTTCCTACCCAACAGCTGATGGGGATGGGAGGGGGAGCTAAAAATAGGGGAATGTGAGGAAGGGGAAATAAGGTTCTCTCCCTCCAGGCAGACAGATAATGCATGCACTATAAGTTGTATTCTTTTCCTCCCAGCCTGAAACAACCCAGACATTTATTTTGCTTATACTTTGGGGGGGGCATTAACATTGCCCTTTTGCATATCCACAAACCTGCATTAACGCTAACAGGGGGGGGGAAGGAGGGGAAAGGAAGGCGAGAGCGGCTGGTTATGGTGATGGAAACAAAATGGAATTCTTGGAGAGTTTAGTGGGAGGGGAAACGGGACTATCAGCAAGTTACGATCCACCACCCCCAGCAGGAAACATCAGAGTAAAGTGACTACATGGGATGAACGCTGCGAAGCAGAGACTTTTTTCCTTACTTTTTGGATTTTCAGCGGGTTGGTTTGATTTGCATTTAAAGGGAAATGTAGCAACATGCCTTCCCTTTCCAAGAAACGTCATGTGATTGCTGAGAATTAAAGAGGGATCCAGGGAGGCTTGGTCTCACATTAAATCAGAGCTTGGAAGATAACTTTTAAAAAGTAATAAATTACAGTTACAATTACGTGGTCCAAAAATGTAGTAATTATTGTTACAATTACAATTACTCTGAAAGTAACTGATTATTACTTTTTCTCAAAAGAAATCACTACAATTACATTTCAGTTACTTTTAAAAAAATGCCTACAAGGTGCTGGCCTTGGCTGCTGCACATCTAAGTAGCCTAAAACAACATTAAAAATAAACACACACATACAGAGGTAGTAGAATCATTCTTTTTATCCATAAGATAGCAATGGTGGTCTCTCTGCTGGTAAGGGAGGTGGGGAGGGAGGCAGAGGCCACTACTGAGATCTTTGCACGTCAAACCAAGTGCAACCCCCACACCCCACTCAGCCAGCTAGCATAATCTCTCTCACTTAACCACCTCCCAGACCCTGCCCTGCCACCAACTAAGGGACACCACTCAAGCAAATATTTTCCCCTGAGATGCAAAAAAGTTAAAATACTGCAAATGCAGCACAGTAGCCAGAGAGGGTGGTGGGGGCCACTTTGTGTGCCAAGTGCAACACAGTATTCTCATTCTCTCTCTCTCTCTCTCTCTCTCTCACACACA
This sequence comes from Rhineura floridana, assembly GCF_030035675.1. Taxonomy (NCBI): domain Eukaryota; kingdom Metazoa; phylum Chordata; class Lepidosauria; order Squamata; family Rhineuridae; genus Rhineura; species Rhineura floridana. The sequence goes on from NC_084484.1 coordinate 75,650,081, forward strand.
CACACACACACACACACACACACACACACACACACACTCACACGTTGTAATCTTTCACTTCTGCAGTTCTTTATCTCCATTCTGCTGCCTCCTCCTTCTCCTCCTTTATCCATGTTCTTGCTCTCCGGCTCCTTTTCCCCTCCACTCCATTGTTCACCATCACCATCCATTTTTTAAAAAACAATTGTTTTCTCCACTCCACCCTCACTGTTCACCTCCCACCCACCCACCGAGCATGAGAGAAGAGCAACATTGCACAGAACCCCAGTTTGAGGCACATGATTTTCATCCACAAATCAGAGGAGCAGAAGACTTCCCCTGCTTCCTCCCCCTCACCAAGTAATGCCCAAAAGTAATGCTGGAAACATTACAATTACTCCACAAAAGTAATAAATTACTCCTAGTTCTATTACAATCAAAATGTAAAGGAATTACCCATTCGTTCCTCAAAAAAGTAATGAATTACAAGTAATTCGTTACTTGTAACAAATTACTTCCAAGCTCTGCATTAAACTGCTGTGTGAACGAACCCTCAGTCACACTTCAGGGAGGGAAGGAAGTTAAGGTGTGTGTATTTCCCCCCCCAAAAGACAGGTTTAATACTGAATCCAGAAATAGCAATTTAATTTTGTGTCAAGTAACAGTACGAGGTATCACCTGGTATGTTTTCATGGGTAGACAATCCAGGATGCAGCCCCATTACATTTCTTTGCAGCCACTCCCCTGCCAGCCTCCTCCTGGAGTCCCTGATGGTGGTATCTAAAGCCAATCAAGCCACAGCAATTCCCGAACCCTGAGTGTATGCTTGCGTTTAAAAGCTACACAGCCAGAGAATCCAGCAAGGTCAGGAGTCACTACAGCTAATCAGCAGTCAGTATGAATCTTCTTGCATCCTAATTGGCTCCCACCATCTATTGTTGTGGGGAGGAGATAAACACGAGGGGTGAGAGAGTGAACAGGAGTAAAGAGAAAGAAGTTTACTGAGAAGGGGAGGGACAGCCAAGCCTGATTTGACAGAGGGTTTGCATCAGAATCTTACTTAAATGAAGGACTTTCAAACAGTCCCACACAGACCCATAGCAGCCAATGCAGAGGGTAGATGAAGACAGCCATGGGGGGGGATGGGGCTAAGAGTGAGATAAAACAGTGTTTTTTCACAGAGAAAGGGGATAAAGGAAGGAAGGAAGGCTGAAAGAAGGAAGATTGCTTGTAAAATACAAGGTGCATTGCTTGTTAAGCATTTTTTCTCCCTCAGTGGTGCTTTTTGCAGATTGTCTGGGAGAAAGTGGAGGGTGGGGGGAGAGAGACAAAGGGCTAAGAAGAGTGGGGGTATTTTACAGACATCACTGTGTGAGACAGAACTCCTCACAGCTGATCTACATAAAGCAGGTTTCTTCCCCTTGTAAAATACAGGCAGCCTCATTCTGCTTAGCCCTTTGCTCTTTCTATCTCCCCCCACCCTCTGTGAAGCTCTCTCTATACCCCTCCACTTTCTCACAAACAATCTGCAAAAAGCACGATCAAGGGGAAAAGAACTGCTTTATAAGCAATTTGCCTTGTATTTTAACAGGCAGCCTTCCTTCTCCCTTTCTTCAGCCTTCCTTTGCCCCCTTCTCTGTGAAGAAATGCCACCTCACCTAACTCTTCATCCATTCTTGTTAACCCTCTTTTTCTCTCCACATGCACCCTCCGTTTTGGCTGCAGTGAGTCTGTGCAAGGAGAAAGAAACACTTGTCAAGCAATGCCCCTGGTATTTTACAGGCATCATGTGCAAGAGAGAAGTCCTTCTCTCAGCTGATATGCAAAACACAGGGGAAAGAAACCTGCTTTTTGCAGTTCAACTGTGAGAAGAAACTTTCTTGCCAGCAGCAATGCCTGTAAAATACCAGCTTCTTTGTTCCCACCCCCCAAGGGGAGTGGAGAAACAATCATTTTGCTAGCTCTGTGTTTGGTGCTTTGGGAAGAGCCAAGCACAGGACTAGCAACTCCCCATGTGCAGTGATTTCTAAGCACCTGATTGCCAGCAGGATGTTGTGGCTTGGGAACTCCCTGCAAGGGGTTTTGATAAGTGGTTTGGATAATGATGTCATGTGATTGATAGGTGGGTGCCCCCAGTGACCTGTCAAAATTGGCCTATGAGGCCAATCCTGGTGACTCATGAAGGGACTCTGGACTTCTAAATTTGCCACTCCACTACTGGGTATCACCTGTAAACTTTACAGTCATGGCAACTTGTCTTTTCTTAAATGGCAACCAAGCAAATTCAGTTTTGGAAATGTTAATTCCTATATGATTTAATTTTGATTTTATGCCCCCACCTCCTCTGCTGATGCAACAGAACAACAATATTCAATTATAATATACTGTGACTGAGCAGTGTCAAAGCCATTTTTAGTTCTTAAAAGTGAGTGTTCAAAAGAAATATTGTTGAATAGAACTTTTCCTGTGAAAGATTGGCATTTGGTACAATGATATGTGAGAATGCCATTCAAATCAATTACTTATATGGAGGTATTGATTCCCCCCCCCATACTAAGAACAATAGTCCTGCTTGGGACAAGACAGCAGACAAGGTTTTCTATGTGGCCTACAGACTAAAGCCCTATTCCTCTCCTCTGGCAACATGGACAGAAATTGCATAATTTAGCACAGGTATGGGGAACCTTTGGCCCTTCAGATGTTGCTGAGCTATAGCTCCCATCAACTCCAGCAAGTGAGGCCAATGGTCAGGCATGATGGGAGTTGTAGTTCAGCAACTGGACTTCATCTGAAGGTCTACATCTGAAGATTCCCCACACCTGGACTAGTGCCTATGCACTCTCAAACCAGCAAAGCATTGCTCATTGCTGCACAGCACTGACAGAGCCAGGGCCACAGATACTAAAGCTGGTTTGGTGCAGTTTGTTGCAGTAGCTTTTAAAGAATATTTTTGAATATCAAGCAAATGTCAGTGGTCTTCTGGAAAGAAATGCTGGCAAGAAGAACAAGTCTAGCCTGTAACAAACTGTTGCGACATGGAATGCTCCTGTTTGGAATCCAACCACTCCATTCAATCCCTCTCTCCTTTGGTTTTCTGTTCCCTCACCCCAACAGTCAGTTGGCATTTTATGCTCACTAAGAATGCTCACTTCTCATTGGGCTGCTTTGGGTGCTTTTTCTCCTTAGATTTTTTTTTTGTACTTCTGCAAAAACTTTGCAGCATGCTGATCCACCCTTGTTGTATGTGGGTTGTGGCCTTTTGGCTACATTAGATCAGGCACTCTGAGAACTGGGATTGTCATTAGTGTATATGATTCATTACCAGATTTCACATTTTTGCTACTTATTGACCTAAAATGAGGTAATAAATCAATGGTGGGGAACCTTATTCAGCTCAAAGACTGCATTCCCTTCTGGGCAGCTTTTTGAAGGCCACATGCCAGTGGTGGACAGGGCCAGAGACAAAAGTGTGTGAAGCTATGAATATTGTACCATACTTTCTACCATAGGATAATTTCTATACACTCTCACATACCCCTCTCCATCCTCTATCCAGTAAGCATGATCAGAGTTCAAGGACAGATTCCGGCAAGGTTAAAACACTCAGGGAGGGTATGAAGTACAGCTGGTGAGAGGTGTAGCCTGCAGAGCGGTGCATGGCCTGGAGAGAGTTCCAAGAGCCAGATAATTTGTCCCTGGTCCTGAGGTTCCTGACCTCTGGTATAGATGAAAACCACTATCTCTGCCATCTCCAATAGAAGAACAATGTTACACTACCTCTTTGTAGCCTTGCTCCTGGCTTTAGTTAATCATCCTTGCTGTGTGGGCTACCTTGTAGAGTTCCCTTGGACTGTTTCTTGACCATGGTTTGATCTAGATGGGTACAGCTGTGTTTGACATTGGCTTGCTTGGATAGCACTGCATCAGAAACCCTGTCTGTGCTGATCTCTCTCGGTTGCATCAGAGAAGCCACGCGGTGGGTAATGGATCCAAATCATCCCTCGGACCAAGAGGACGACTCTCGGGAGTCCCCACCAGAGAGGACAGGGCAAAGGCGTGGCATGCCCAGTGGGGGGCTAGAGAAGAACCCCAGCATGGAGCCGGCCGCCACAACACTATTCCGTGTCACGGGGTTCCTGAGCCGCCGGCTAAAAGGCTCCATCAAAAGGACAAAGAGCCAACCCAAGCTTGAGAGAAACAGCAGCTTCCGGCACATTCTGCCTGGCTTCAAGAGCGTGGACAATGAGAGCAAAGAAAAGAAAAGAAAAATGGGAGGAGGTGTGGCTGTGGCCATCATGAAGGCCCCTGCACTTCTGAATTTGCCACTACACTACTTGGTCAAAGGGAAGACAAAGAAGACATTCTTTATCAAGGGGAATCAGCAGAGCTTGGAAGATTACTTTTAAAAAGGAATAAATTACAATTTTTTAAAAATTGTTTTACATTTTTTTAATTGTGTTTTAAATTGTTTTTAAAAGATGTGTTTTAAATTTGTATATTTGTTTTTAATGTTTTTAGTTACTGTAAACCGCCCAGAGAGCTTCGTCTATGGGGCGGTATACAAATACAATCAATCAATCAATCAATACCCACATAGAGAGTCTCACTCAGGAAGGTGACATTTGCTACATCATGGTCAATACACCTACCGGTCCTTTGCTCATATTGTATCTGGCTACTTTAACATCTTAGTGTTTCAGCAACACAGTTGTTCTCTCTCTCTCTCTCCATGGTTCACAACTCATGACAATCCAGGGAGTTGTTTTCCTTTTCTTTTCCATGGTATTTGTTAACTGCCATGGAAATATATTGTCAGTGCATCTATAAAAACCCTAAGGGGTCTCATAGTTGAGGATTTTAATCCAAGAATGTCTTCTAGTGAATAGGAATGTCTGAACAGAGAATATGCTAGACAATATGAGTATATATCATACCTTAGACCATCATCATCTGTCTACCAAAGTGACAAATGTTACCATCCTTGTGAGCACAAAGGCAAGCAGTATGCAGGCAATGGTCAGGAAAACTCTGATTGATTGCTTTTAAAATAGGCTTCATAAAGTTCTGTGTGATTGTCTGAAGCCCAGTATTTGTGTGAAATTTAATCAATGTTCAACGTTTGGGGACATGCTTAAATAATATCACATCTCATTCAGGGAAATTCTTTGATACTTGCAAAGATTTGCCCAAGAGGAATTCTTTAAAGAAAATGTGACAAATGACAATTGGCAACTGACAAAACTAAAACAGCACAAAACATATTAATAGTAGTAATCATAATAGAAGTTTATCAGACATAGTAATGCAAATCAACTGACAAGAGTCAGTCAACTGGTGCCAGAGGGAGGTGTGTGGCGAAGGGGTGAAGGACCACCAGTCAGCAGAACAGAATACAGGAGACAATTTCAAATCAAAAAGTGATAGTGAATCTATGAGAGGATACACTTGCCAGTATTGAAATGGCTCTTCTCTTTTGTACAGACATCACAGCAAGATTCTTTTTAGAATAGAAATACAAACCTCTTTGGAAAATCAAACTGGAAGGTATTCTACCCAAGTCGCAGAAAAAGAACAAGTGGCAATTATATTTAGGCTAATTTCAATCTTCCTACAGATCAGGGATGAGGTGACTACATGAATTGGGTTTCAAAATATGACCCCACACTTCAAAACAAATTGTATCCTTACATCTATTTATTTATGAGTTGTCTCTGTTATTATTATGTATTTTTTATTCAGTTATATCCCGCCTTTTTCCCACAAATGGGACTCAAGGCGGCTTACAAAAACTAAAACAAATACAGTTAAAAACTTATAAGTAAAACGACTTCCGGGAAGGGTGACTTAGCCTGTGCCTGCTTTTGGGACGGGCTCCCGCCGCAAAAGAAGCTTATTCAGATATAAATCAGTCAAAACATTTTTTTTTTGACTGATGAAACTTCTCCCGGGCAGGGAGAAACGAAGAGATTAACCTCAAAGCCTATTTTTGTTGGGAGGACTAGATTTCATTGATTTATGAGACGAGGTCCAGCCAACAAGGAAGGACGGATTTTCAACAAGCTCTATCTGATAAAGCGACACGTTCATCTTTTCTTTAGAGAGAGAACGGACTAACAGGCAAGCACCCTTCTTTCTATATTTTTTTACTTGACTTAAACTGTTGCAGTAAAAGGAGATTTGCCAGATGGATCGGCTTTGGACATCTTTTCGGTGAGCTATAACTCTTCTCTGCTATGCACTAATTAACAGCTTATCTCTGTTTTTGTTGCAAAAAGCTGTCCTGGATTTGCATTCTAAAGATATACACAGAAGAGAGATTTCTATTCCTGATTTCTATTCTGAAGAATATTATATTGTCTGAGATTACTCTCTTTTTGGTTTATTTTATTTTGACGAATCTGTTTCCTGACGACGCCATTAATTGTTTCGATCCTGGGAACTACATTTTGTTTTCCTAAGCATAGTGAGATAAGGCTGGCTGTTCTGTTTATACTGTGATGTCATCAAGTTTGGAGTATTAACCCAATTGTTGCTGAAATAAGAAGTGGTTCTCTTATATTTTTCTTTTAAAATGGCAATCAAGAAAGTGGCTGAGAATGTGGAAGTAACTAGGTTTCAGAAAATAATGGATGAGATTGAGATAACGAAACGAACCCTGCGACAGGGTTGTAAGGAGCTGAAAATTGAATTGTGCAAAATGATCCAGGAGTTTAAAGAAATAGGGGTCCCTGTGAGAGAGGAGACCCTGGAGCCTGGAACAAACGTGGAACAGGAAAAAGATTTGGAATTTATGGATTTTAGAAATAAAATCTACTGTTTGGAATTCAATGTTATCTCTGAAGAAATTAATGAAGATATTGGAGATAAGGTTGTCAATGGCATGGATAATCTTCTGGACTGGAATGATGTGATGGAGCCTAATATGGAGAAGACCTATGGAATTAACTGCAGCCATGTGACAAGGGAAAAACTTTCAAGAGATGAGCCAGTACATTTTGTAAAAAAGAACAGAGATATGTTTTTACTGCAGTATTCCAGCAACCTATTCAGAATGGATGGCAAGAAAATATTTGGGATAGAGGAAATTCCCATTAGACTCTTACTATATGACTATGGTTATGACAGCAAGATTATTACGGAATACTGATAATGGAAGATTGGACACTGAAATTACTGGAGTTAACAAGACTATTGAAGATGGAAGATGGAAGATGGAACTAATAGGGATAATAGAATAATGGCTATTGAAATTATTGAACCTAATAGACTCTGATGAGATGGATTAATCGAAATGTTTATTTTGACTATGGTTATGACAATAAGATTATTATAATTATTAATGAGATGGATTAATCGATATGCTTATCTGGAGAAAAACTGATAGATATATTTCTTAAAGAATTGAAACCTCTCTTTGACTTTTTGTGGAAAGAATAAAGTAATGTTTATGAGATTTGATGATTAAGTAAGATAACTACTGGAGGAAAGTGATTTTATAATATGATTTAAGAGACAGGATTGTTATACATTGTAGACCTATAACTGATTTGATCTGTGACAAATGGGAAGTTAATATTTCTATGGTTATGACAGCAAGATTATTACGGAATACTGATAATGGAAGATTGGACACTGAAATTACTGGACTTAATAAGACTATTGAAGATGGAAGATGGAAGATGGAACTAATAGGGATAATAGAATAATGGCTATTGAAATTATTGAACCTAACAGATTCTGATGAGATGGATTAATCGAAATGTTTATTTTGACTATGGTTATGACAATAAGATTATTATAATTATTAATGAGATGGATTAATCGACATGCTTTTCTGGAGAAAAATTGATAGATATATTTCTTAAAGAATTGAAACCTCTCTTTGACTTTTTGTGGAAAGAATAAAGTAATGTTTATGAGATTTGATGATTAAGTAAGATAACTACTGGAGGAAAGTGATTTTATAATATGATTTAAGAGACAGGATTGTTATACATTGTAGACCTATAACTGATTTGATCTGTGACAAATGGGAAGTCAATATTTTACTTTTTATTTTTTTTTGTCTAACTATTTTTGATTTTGTTTTTTGTCTTTGAATGTTTTATGGTTTTGTTTTGTATGTTTTATGAAAATCTGAATAAAAATTATTGTAAAAAAAAAAAACTTATAAGTAAAACATACAGAAAGTTATAAAGTATAATTAAAACCATTTAAAACATAGTGATTGAAAAACACAAAACATTACCCTATTAATAGCCCTTGCAATCAGTTCCCAGTGTATTAATATGTCAGCACAATTTAATATTAATTTGACATTGTATATCACTGGTTGGGAACCTCAGGCCTGGGGGCCAAATGCAGCCTTCCAGACACCTCTGTCCATGTCATATGACCCTGGAGTCAGTTTCCCTTTCTTCAGGGGATGAAGGTGAGGACTCTAAAGCAGAAGGGGAAGGGCTCACAAGGCCAGCCCCTGAAACACCTCCACCAGATAAACCAGTGCCCCTTTGCCTGGTGAATGTAGTGCTGCCATCCTCACACTTGAATGGCTCCATTGCAGAGGCCCCAGTGAGACCAGAAGCTCCCCTGCTCCATCAGGGTAGGAGACTGATGAAGTGGGCTGGGGCTCTTTAACTGAAAAAGGAACCTTCCAGTAATGGTAGGGTTAAAAATAGGCTGCTGCTATATAGGGCTCAGTCTCCACTTGATGGTTGTTGAAACAATGTCTGTTGTTGGATTCCAACTTCTGTCAGCCCCAACTAGCATGGTCATGAGTCAGGAAGGATGGGAACCGGAGCCCAATAACATCTAAAGGGCACCAGATTAGGGAAGGTTGCTCCAGTCTCTCAGAAATGGAGTGATTTCATCTAACACAGCGATTCCCAACGTGGGCGGCAGCACCCCCCTGGGGGGCATTACAGCCTTTCAGGGGGGCGTTGGCATGACTACAAACTTTAGGGGGGCGTTTGGGTTCATTAGGGGGGCATTGACATTTGGCAGTCTGATGCAACAGTTGAAGCATTTAATTTTAATTTTATTTAATACACAAATCATTAATTTTTAAACTGTTTTGTCCCCAGTTAGAATGTATTTAATAGTCTCAATTCATGGAAATAACACTATAAATAGTGTGCTCTTTAGTAAAGAAATTCTGAATAGCAGCCAGTGTCATATCAAGGAATGGGGATATTAGCTACGCCCTGGCACTAAGTAATGTTCCGATGCTGTCTTGAGGGATGTTGGAACCAATCACGAGAGAGTGTTTGACAGCCGCATCACTAGCCAGGTGCGGGGAGTGCGGACCACACCAGGGTGACACCATGAGAGGGGGGGTGTCACCCAGAGTAGGGTTGCCATATTGCCCGGTTAGCTGGGTTTTACCCGGATTCTTTGCATGCCACCCAGCGCCCGTTTAGCCCCTTAGCTGGCCCGGATTCTCAGCTTTAATTAAAAAAAATTAAGTTTCTAGGTGGTTCGGTTCTCGAGATATACATAAAAACATCAGCCCCCCCGTTAAATCTTTTTTTAAACTACTGTATAGCACTTTGTAGCTTTAACCCCGCCCGTTCAGGATTGCAGCCAATCAGTGAAGTGTTTGGTTGGCCTGTGGCAGTGTCTAGTAAACCTCATTGCAAGGCGAGAAAATGGTGGTTTCCCCTCCTGTTTATCTGAAAATCTCATAAATTGGGTAAGTATATACATTTCAGTTTTTCCCCCTCTTGTGTGTAGGAGTCAGATCCTGGGCAGTGTTTTGAAAACCTTCCCAATACTTGCTTTTGTGGGGGTAAAAGCATTGCTAATCCCATATGTCCAGAGTAAATCCCATTGAATTCAATAGGATTTACTTTTGAGTAGACATGGTTATGAATGTGCTGAAAATCAATGGGACTTTGGAGTGAATGTAAAAAAGAATTGTGTTTGTGTTCTCTTTCTGTCGTCGTCGTCCCCCCCCACTCCAGTCCTATTTTAAAGCAAGTAGGCAGGGCTTACTTAGGTATTACAGTTTTTATTCTGTAGGAAACTAATACTGATTTTTAAAAAACTAATACTGATTTTTCTGCAATGACCAACTGGTTTCACAATAAACGATTATATGGACTGTATGTATTTATACATCTGCAGTGTGTGTGTGTGTGTGTAGTCTTTCCAACAACCCTGTGAGGTACAGTTGGAAACCAAAGCAGCTCACAAGAAGAAATAAAGCCATTTAAAATCCAATAACCATAAAAACAAGTATAAACAGTTGCAAAACAGCGTAAAGTGGCATGATTCGGAATTTTGGGTTGTGTGAATGAAGGTGCTTATCACTTGAGGTTGCAGTTCTGTCCCTGTTTGAGTAAGTTCCACTGAATACACTGGGACTTGCTTCTGAATAAATAAACCTAGGATTGCACTATAAATATCTTTACAGTTTGTGTAAATAATAAATATATTTGATAGTCATGCTTATATAAATATTTCTTCATTTATCCTATTTTTGGTTTTTGGTTAGGAATCCTGACTGGTTGTGAGATGCTTAGTTTTCTGCCTTACTCATAGGAATCTTGTTGTGGTTGGTATGGTATTACATTTGGGTCTTTCATGATGCCTGGTGGGGGGGGGACAGGAGAGTAGTTGATCAGACAGACATCCTGGAATTGGTAATCTAAGTAGCAAGGTATGTGTGGGGTTGTTGCACACTTCCAGGCACAGTTTCATTTTGAGTATGGAGGTGGAACCTGTGTAGATGTGGTTGATCAAAGGGAGAAGAAATTTTGAGTTAAGCAAAGCTCTGCTTTTATAAAACCTAATAAACATACAGATACTTTGAACGTCTGAGTGCCTGCACCAGTGGAATACTGGACGAACTTGTAAAACTTGCTGCAACAGTATTTAGAACTGAGCATGTGGCGTGAAAGACTCCTTTTCCTAACATTTTGGCTTCTTGTTTTTCTCCGCCCACCACATCTCTGAAATATATCGTATATGTAATGGTTAACCATACTGCTGCCCTGACTTACTTTATGTTTGTTGCTATTTTGTGTTTTTATTATGTTTTTATATTGATTGTGCATTTTTATTGTTTTTATTATATTTGTAAGCTGTCCTGAGCTCTGTTTTTAACAGCAGAAGGGTAGGATATAAATCCTCTTAATCAATCAATCAACATTCCATAGTGTTGGAAACTAGAGTCTAGGCGTTTAAGGCTGAAAACGTTACGTTTTTTTAAAAAAAAGATTTCTCACATCTTTCCCCAGTTTTTGGTGCTAATTGCTAGGCACAAAAACAAAACAACTGGACAATCCAAATATTAACATGCAAATATTTGCCTAATATGCAAATAATATGCAAATAAATTTGCATAATATGCAAATTAGCCTGCCAGATTTGTGGAACTGGAATATGGCAACCCTAACCCAGAGCCGCCCCTCCCCTAGGCACCCTAGGTCTGGTACGGGAGGAGGTCATGCGGGTGACACCATGAGCTACCCCACCGGGTGACACCAACCCTAGTGATGCCACTGGTGTTTGATAAGCTGGGTGTATTGGTGGAGGGTGCATTCTTCCAACAGATGAGTGCCGTATGCAAACGGGTGACGCAGACAGTCAGTTATTCGCTGGTTTTCTTCAGGAATGGGACACACTCGCTACCTGATGTTTCTGTGATGTTTAAATGAACGAAACAATGCCGGTAAACTGAATGAGTTTGTTGTTAAGTAACACAGTGTATTCTGTTGGTTCATACTGTGTGGACTTAATTAGTTTTTGCTTATGTTTTTAGGATTTGTGAAATAAGAAACAACTCCTATATCTGCAATTTATTTCTTGCATGTATTTTATGGATTTATATACTCCAGATATTGTGAAGTTAGCCAAAACTCATCAAGCTCAAGGATCACACTAGTATTTTATAATAAATCTCATTTTATTTACTTTGCTATAACTATGTATGTATATTAATAAATCATACTAAGAATTCAATGTGTAATCTAAGTGTAATAAAAAGGCATGATAAAAACGATCAGCAATAATAATTGAAAATACCTTTTATGCATTACTCATATTTTAAGGCAAGAATAGGAAGCACTGGCATATACTTAATCTGAGGGGGGCATTGGGCACAAAAAGATTTTGCAAAGGGGCGTTTGGTCGAGAAAGGTTGGGTAACGCTGATCTAACAGGATCAGGAAGACCGTTCCAAAGGAAAAGTCACACAGTTACTATGTGCAAAATCTGCTGTAGGGGAAAAAACCTCTAACTCTCAACAAAGTTGTGTTGGACAGTGTTGGAATTAATGAGGTCCACCTGGCACCTTTGCTGACATCTTTGCAGTACCAAATAAAAACTTTGGATAGGGGTGAGTGCACCTTCCTCGTCCTCCTGGACCTCTCAGCAGCTTTTGATACCGTTAACCACGGTATCCTTCTGGATCGCCTGGAGGGGTTAGGCATAGGGGGCACTGTATTGCAGTGGTTCCATTCCTTCCTCTCTGATAGGCACCAAAGAGTAGCATTGGGGGATGAGGTTTCAGACCCTTGGCCTCTCACTTGTGGGGTGCCACAGGGCTCCATCCTCTCCCCGATGCTATTTAACATCTATATAAAGCCGCTGGGGACTATCATCAGGAGATTTGGGCTGCAGTGTCACCAATATGCGGATGACACGCAGCTCTATCTCTCATTTACATCTTCACCGAGGTTGGCTTTAGAAACCCTATCCAAGTGCCTGGAATCGGTAAGTGGCTGGATGGGAAGGAATAAGCTGAAGCTGAACCCTGACAAAACCGAGGTACTGTTTGTGGGAGACAAGGGAAGGTTAGGGGATTTGGACCTGGTGCTCAATGGGGTACAATTGCCCCTAAAAGACCAGGTCTGTAGCCTTGGGGTCATTCTTGACTCCCAACTGTCCATGGAAGCTCAAGTTTCGGCTGTGAGCCGGGCAGAGCTCTGTTAACTCCATCTGATACGAAGGCTACGCCCCTACCTTCCCAATCATCTGCTCCCATCAATCGTACATGCCCTGGTCTCCTCTCGCCTAGACTACTGTAATGCGCTCTACGTGGGGCTACCCTTGAAAATGGTCCGGAAGCTGCAACTGGTACAGACTGCGGCGGCGCGCCTGATTAAAGGCAGCTGCTGGTGAGATCATATCACTCCAGTGACAAAAGAGCTGCACTGGTTACCAGTTCCTTACCGGGCCCAATTCAAGGTGTTGGTTTTGACCTTTAAAACCCTATACAGTTTCAGCCCAGTCTATCTAAAGGAGCGCCTCCAGCATCATCAGCTATGCCGCCCAACAAGATCAGCCTCAAAAGACCTTCTCTCCATCCCATCAGTCAAAACAGCCAAACTGGTGAGGACGAGAGAGAGGGCTTTTTCAATTGTGGCCCCCACCCTGTGGAACTCCCTCCCAAATGATCTCCGCCATGCCCCTTCTATGATGAGTTTCCGCCGGGCCTTGAAGACCTGGCTCTTCAGGCAGGCTTTTGGGGTGGGCTAGATTTTATCTTCATTGTTTTTAGATTTTCAATGTCTAGGTATTATATGCCTATGTTGTACGTCGCCCAGAGTGGCTGGACAGCCAGCCCGATGGGCGACTAATAAATTCTATAAATAAATAAATAAATAAATAAAATTTCTCAGGCTTTTCATGGACTGTGATGATGATGTCTGCTCTTAGGGTGCTGCCAAAGTTTTCTGCTGCTGCTGTGAAGGGGTGTTGTGTGTGTGTTATGAAGTGCATGTGTTCCCTGTGGGGTATGTGAGAATGTGTTTTCTGAGGTGAAACAGAATGTTTTTTTGTGGTGTGTGAGAATATGTTTGCATTTACAGTATATTACAATGTATTTTTTTACTTATGCTTATGTTTTAAATATGCTGTAAGTCACTTGGAGACCTTTTGTGTAACAAACAACTAACAAATTGAATAAATGCTATTATTAATAATAATTTTTGTAAAAAAAACCCATGAAGACAGCTGTGGTTTTTCTGTGGTTAGTTTATTGTTAAGCTTCTGTTAGAGCTACTTAAAAACTATATCATGTAATGTGTCGTTTTGAACTGAGCGCAAGAGTTTCAGTGATAAACAATCAGTATTAGCCACATTTTTTTTGAAAGGACATAATCCCAGGTATTAATTTACGGCCAATTTTCACTGCTAGGATTACTGAGATAATAAACTGGCTGAATAATTGTTATTGCTACAGCCAAGGGTCCACAAATTGTGTTAGCAAGTCACCCATAGTACCATAAAGTTAATATCAATTTCAATTTAATTTAAATGTTTAATCATTTTCAGCATAATCATGACTATGGGTGGTATTAGTTCATGCATTAGGACAAGGATTTCTGCTTGTTCAATGGAATTCCCCCCCTCCTTGTCCTGTGTGCCCTCATGCCCTCCCCAAATCTGCTCCAGAGGATTGGGGAAAACCCCAGAACAGTGTTGGGGGAAAGCTACATTGTGCAAGTGGAAATCCTTGCAGTGATGGAACGTGCCAGGTGGGATACTGCCTACTTTTTCTCAGAAGTACTGTTGAATCCAGCGGAGCTGACTCAGATAAATGTCGTTAGGATTGCAGGCTTATTTATTAATTAAAATAATAATAATAATAATAATAAATTTAATTTCTTTGTCGCCTATCTGGCCAATGGCCACTCTAGGCGACTTACAAAATTGTTAAAATACAATTGATAAAATACAGTAATACAACATAAAAAACAACACATCTGCAGCAACAATATTAAAACTGGGCAGGAGGCATTTTAGTTATAACAATTAACCCTCCCCGGATACCCCGAAGGCCTGCTGAAAGAGCCAGGTCTTTAAGGCTTTCCGAAACACATTTAGGGAAGAGGCGTGCCGGAGATCTTGTGGGAGGGAGTTCCAAAGAGTGGGGGCCGCCACTGAGAACGCCCTCTCTCTTGTACCCGTCAATCTGGCTGTTTTTGTTGGCGGGATTGAGAGAAGGCCCTGTGTGGCCGATCTTGTTGGGCGGCATAAGATTTCTATACTGCTTTTCACAAAATGTGTCTAAGCTGTGTACAACAACTGAAAACAACAACACTTAATAAAAAGACATAAGAAATGTACACATTGTGCTGTAGACCAAGAATAAATAACAAACAGTGAATGATCAAGGGTTCACAAATGCTTGGGCAAACTTACCAGTGGAAATACATCACTGGAGGTGATCTTTGAGGACAGACAGCTCCAATTAAGAAATATTGTAATGTATAATTTAATCACAACAGGGGAATGCCTTCCACCAATAGGTGTAATAGATTTTTGTAAAAACTGTTGGCAACACAAGGAGGCAAAGGGTGTGTCTTTCAAAATGGTGCCAGGCTGCATCTTGCACTGGGATGCAGCATTAGTAGTGGGGCTGGCACTGTGAGTGGCATTACTACAAATGCATGCGCTGCCTTCTTTCCCCCTCTATAGCTCCCTCACCCAACAGCAGGTACGAATGGGGTATAAACCTCTGTAGATTGGGAAATCTTTATTTTGAAATGCAGCTCTCCAACCAAAGAATGTTTACAAACTAATTATATTAGGGGAAAGTGTGCATAAAAATCAATATATTACTGAAAATAACATACAAAAATGCATTATATCAGGAGAAATTGCTTGCAAATGTGTATATTAGTTAAAACTGCATACAAAAATGTATTTATTAGGAGAAATGCACCCTAAAATGCTGAAGAATTTTCATGAGGATTTTTTTTAAAAAATTGCAGATTGCTGCTGAAATGTGGAGAGCTGAATTTAAGATTGGAAAAATTAGAAACCAAAGCTGAGACATCCTTTCATCACTCACAGAGCTACAATTCTCAGCACCCTTGACAACCTACAGTTCCCAAGATACTTGGGGGGAAATAATGTGCTTTAAATGTATGGTGCGCAGTCTATATCCAATCTTTATTGAACATTCATTCTGATTTGTTGGTGGGGTGATTATATGACAATGAGCATTCATCCTGATTGACTTGTGGGGTGTTACCACATCTTCCCATTATTGATTTGTTCCTCTCACACTTTTCAGTGCATTTCAGTCACTTTCCTAACTTCAAAAAGTCCTTTAAAAAAGGTTTGTGTTAGGGCACCAGAGTGCTTTTATCGGCTTTAATTACACAAACCTAAAGTTCCAGTATGCATTTGAATCCCTCCTACAAAAGAGTGATGGTCTGAAGGCTCCCTTTGTGGGCTCTAAACTCAGCCAAATGTTGTGAACCCCTTGGCCATACAAAATGATTTCTGGACTGAGCTACACCAAAGACTTGTTGCACCCTTGTTGAATGAATCAAGCTTGCACCGTGTTTTTCCTTTGGAAAAGCAATATGCTGTATTTCAGAATGATATAAAGTTCTGGGATTACTGGAACTCGAAGAGCATAAAATAACCAGGCAGATGGGAGGATAAGAAAGATGGTGCAGAAATTGAAAATAGCAAGAACGTTGGACACTGAGACATTCTGAGGAAGTGGTCAAGACCAGAAAGTGGAGGCAGACAGAAACACACAATAGTACAGAAAATAAAGGACTAGATGGCTTTCCTGGGTATTTTTTTTTTTTTGCCTTTGCCTTTTACTTTGGCAAGCCTGTCCCAGTAATATTAGCATAGAATAGCTGGGCATGCAATAATTAAGTCCTTGCTGCAGGGTGTGGTTGGCGTGCAAAGCGTGCAGAGGCAAAGCTCCTGTTATTTGCATACTTATGTACATCCTTATAAAACTAAAATCAAACTGCAAAAAGACTCACGTGCTCTTTAGAAATTTGCCACAATTGCAGTGTTACTCCATGCAGGGAGTAGGTTCTCCAGCCTGTGATAGTGTATAAACAATAATGCATATCACATTGATAGCAGATTATAAACAATGAAAGCCCAGGGTCTCCCCAAATCTAGGTTTGTGGGGAAAAGTAGTACTTCTGACCCCCAATGTCCCCCTCTCCTAATGATACCCTTTTTGTTGCTTTTTGTGGCTTTGTAGCCATTCCTTCTCTCTCTGCTGTTGTTGTTTCAGCATTTCAGCCAGTTTTTAGAAAATTATTATTGTTGTGCTAGCAGTTCAAAAATCCACAATTTCCATACTTCCTTTAATATTGATGTCATATTCTATCAGTTTCATCATGAAGGTTATTTTTAAAGTTTGTTTAACTTTGAGATATTAGGTATCAAATAAATACAGGAGATTAGAAAAACGCAAACTGTAGAAAATTGATAGATATTTAAACATAGGATTGAACAGTGATTGTAATCAAAAGAATTGTCCAGAGCAAATATATTCTAAAGCCACTCAGAAATTTCATTCCACATACAGTCATGAATGGAAACTTTTAGAGAGATATTAGGTCAATTCAAACACAATTAACACCAATACGCCAATAAACAATGCACTGAGAGAGCATCCTGCCAGGAAAGATCTAACAGAATATCGCCCATTGTATATGTGGGCTTAAACATCTTTGGCTGCAATCCAAACCACACGTACCTGGAAGTAAGCCCCATTTCACTTAATAGGACTTACTTCTGGATAGGCACGATTAGGATTGCTCTGTAACCCTTTGAAGCAATACTAACAAACATGTCTTTTTTACTCGTAAGTTTTAACAAACCCCTTTCTTTCTTTTTGTTGTAATTCTCACCATTGAGCTTTGAGAGTTGGGAAGGGTCATAGCTCAGGGGTAGAGGATCTGCCTTGCATGCAGAAGGTCCCAGGTTCAATCACTGGCATCTCCAGGTGCTGAGCTAGATGGGCCAGTGGTTTGACTCCATAAAAGGCAGCTTCCTGTGTTCCTAACAGCCCCTTTCCCAAACATGATTGGGTCTGTTTTAAAGACTTTAAAAATAATAACTGCCCTGGGATATGACTGAAGAGTGGTAAAAAATAATGTCGATCATAAATAAATGGCAAGTGCAATCATGGGATGGACAGATGGACAGATCTTCCTGGTCCATGTCACTTTTATGTGTGTTCATTCCTAAGTACGTTCTATCTCATTTCCGATTAATCTGCAGAATGAAATCTGATGCAGGGGGAGGCTGAGATCTGCCCAGAATATTCCTCAGCATGGTCATTGGCTAACTATTTAGTTCCCATGGCAACATATCAAATTAGCACTCTTTTGTCAAGTCCTAAGATGTTGGCCAGGTGCCCTTTCTCACAGGAATCCGATAGAAAAACCCATCACAATGCCATCCATCACCTGCCTTAATGAAGTGCTACAGTCCCAGAAGGACTGTGTACAACATGCATTTGTTGAATGTTTACCTTTACTGAAAGCACTGGGGTAGAGTTCTTCAGCCCTTGTTGGTCCCTAGTGGTCCATGGGACTATGATGAGACTAGCACAGCCTGTGCAGCCTTTGAATTTTTCTTTTGAGAGGGAAGGTACTCCAGAGGGAAGGATATCGGCTTCTTCCTCAAACATTTTCCATACTCCTTCTGGGTGTATATTTCACCACTACATGTGAAGTGACCTAAATGGATCTTTGGGCTAATCTAGCAAGACAAGCGTTTGAGATATATTTTTGATAGTTCTTCAAGAAAATTCCATTTCAGTTTATATTTTAAAAACAACAACAGGAAGAACGTAAAATGGAGATTAAAGAAAGAAAGGAGCTTAGCATTTCTCCCTCCTAACACACTTGTACCAAGACCCAAGACATGTTCCATTCAGGCATTCAAGCCACATGGCTGGGGGAAATGTAGGTTTGGGGGCATGCATGCTAGTCTCACCCATCCCATGTGGATTGCCCTGGCTTTCCAGGTCTAAAGAGAACTTATAGCCATGTTCAGATGACTATGGTTAGAAGCCTCAGCACAACCAAGAACCCTCATAATGCAGGGCTCCCATTCATGCAGAGGTTTCTAATCATGTTTAGCTAATGCAATTAGAAATCCCCTTCAACACAGAAGGGTCTTCTGTCAGGATAGGGACGTTGGGAACCAAGTTTGCCTGATTGATTCCACTGTCCTCTTGGGTCACATCAGCACCATTCATTTAAAGCAGTTCCTGACCTGATAATTTCTCCTGCATGTGTCTACGATTGCATAGTCCTGACTAAGACATCCCCTGCCTTCACCACTGTATTCCATACCCAGCATTAAAGATATGTATGGGAATTTTCCTCCTCACACTCGATTGTCATACCATGGCCAGTGGCAGTTTTGCCTAGTGAACTGCCTTCCCGGTTACTGCTGGCCACCTGGTCACTCTTGAGTGGTGAGTGCGTTAAGCAGCAAGCTGCTCACTATGCCACTTGGCCCCTACCACACAGTTTATTTTCACTACTACTGCTAGCACCATCATGCCTTGAAGTGGCACAGGGCAGCTGTCCCATGGAGGCATTTTGATTCTGACAGCCATATTGTGAGCGGTGGCCCCGTTACATGCACAGCTGGTCAGTTTCTGAACCTGTCAATTATACACATACTCAGAAGACCTTTATTGTCTGACAAGAATGGCTACCATAGATTGCTCTCTCCAACACTTATTTAAGACAGGAAAAATATCTTTTAGGAATGATATATATTTTGTCTCTGGCAATTCAAAATTAGATCAGTTAAACTCAGCTGGGGGCTACTTCTGTGCTCACAGATTCATTGACAACTGCAAACATCCCTTTCACAGTTTTCATCTCTCTCTCTCTCTCTTTCTCTCTCTCTCTCTCTCTCTCTCTCACACACACACACACACACACACACACGCACGCACGCACGCACAAAATCAGATTTCATGGAAGAGTTTGAAGTATATTAGTAAAGAAGTCTGTAAATAAAGAAGCTTAAATTTCTTTCCAATGTCTGTATTCTTTATCAACACATGCAAACCATAACACAATTTTAATCACCCTCCATGTTCAACACATACAGCTTCTTTTTTCACTGCATCTCCCCACTGGGAAAATAAGAGCGGTTGAATTTCTGCCTATCACATAGCTGTTAAAAGGCACAAGTGAAGAGCCAGAAAGCTGACAGCTGTAAACAAGTTCCTTAGCTTGGAAACTCTTTCTTGTTTGAATGTGCATTGTATGCTTAAGAATTATGTAACTGGTAAGGCTGTGCACAGACACACACATCCAATCTGTCCTGTAGCTCCAATCCGGAGTCAGGGCATCAGGCCGATCTGTCCTGGGTCAACCTGGGAACCACCCACTCTGGCTCGGAGCCACTCCTGAATAAATTTGGGGGCAGGGCTCATATCTAGTTAAAGAAAAAAAAAACCTAATTACACATATGAGGTGGGGGAGGGAGACATTGCATCTCCTTCCCCCCTTGACTGAGAGAAAGGTCAATTTATCCTTCATGATGCTGTTTTGCAAAACAGCATCACACAAGAGGAAGCAGTCCTGGGCGATGCTGTTTTGCAAAGGAATGCCCTTTGCAAAGCATCCGCCAGGATTGTTCCCCTGGCTCTGGGGAGGAGGGAGCAATCCTCTGCAATACTCTTTTGCCTTATAAAACATCCCCTGGAGAATCGAGGCCTCTGCTCATCAGGAAGGAAGGAGAGCCGCGGCTGCCTCTTCTTCCTGCCCCGACAGTCCTGGGTCACTCTGGGTCATTGAATCCAACCCGTCGTCATCCATGGCTTTTAGACCTCGACTCGGCTGAAGCCCCAAAACATCTGAATGGGCCTGATATGGCTCAAGCCTTGGCCAAATCTGGTGCACAGCCCTATTAACAGGTAACAGTTAAATATCCTTTTCTCATTCAGCTTCAACACAACCTTGTAATGTTGCTATAGCAACTGGAGGGCCATGCATGGCTCAGGAAGCTGAGGGGTCCTGTGTGAGAGGCTTAGAGGCCTCTATGTGCCCCCACCATTTGCTGTACTCTCTTTAAAGAGAGGGTTGAGACAGGCTAGGAGGAGGCTCACCAGGTTCTCTTTCAAGTCATTGTTGGAAGAACAGAAGAGGAAGACTAGCCTCTTCCTTCCAAATCTGAGGTCACTGGGGAACCTAAAAGAGATTATCTTTCCCATCCTGCCTTGACATAAACCATATTTATAGGTTACTCGGTGGGTGGGGAACGTCAGGTGGTGGCAGTGGGGGTGGGGAATGCGGCCTCCCAGGACTCTCTATCTGGCCCTCAGTTCTCTCCCTAGGCCAGTGGTTCCCAACCTGGGGGTCATGACCCCCAGGGGAGCCACAAAGCAATGCAGAGGGGGCTGTGAAGAGTAAAGGAATGAATTATTAATTATTTTTTTAAAAACAAAGCCTTCACTTCCTGTATGCTGTCTGCTTCCCATTGCCGCTGCGGATGACACTTCCCCCTTCCTCCAAACGAGAAAGGAAGACTTTGCTGAAGCTCCAGAGCATCTTTTAAGCACGGTGAGGGCAGGCATCTGCCTATACCACATATGGCAGATGCCAAAGGAGGCTGAGGGAGGTGCTACCAGGAAGAAGAGGGGATTACTGTCCCGACTCCTGTCTCTTTGCACTGCTGCTGATGCTGATGCCCTTACTCAGAATGAGAGGAGAGGATTTTTCATGAAGCAAAAGGAAAGGGACTTTTGCTACTGCTATAAGCTATAAACTTACTCAATTTATGGGATTTTCAGATGAGCAGGAAAAGGCAACAGTTTTCTGGACTTGCAATGGGTTCTAGCTATTGCCTGGAGGTCAACAAATCCCCTGTCAGTCACAATCCTGACTTCACTTATTGGCCACAAACCTGAAAAGGTGGGGTTAGAGCAGCCAGTTACGAGATCATTTAACAGAAGTTTTTTGGGGGGTGACGGTGACATTTTGGTGTATATCTCTTGAACCACACCACCTAGGAACTTATATATATTTTTAAAATGAAAGCTGAGACTCCAGAGATTGGGGTGATACACCCAGAGACCTGGAGAGGACCCCAAAAATCTGGAGTCTCCTGGCAAAACCCAGAGACCTGGCAACCCTAACCTCATGTGTTTTTGCTTGGCTAGAATGTGTCCTTGAATTCTGATAATGATTCTCGCTTGTCTACATGGAGGACACAGAGGGGTGTGTGTACAAATTAGCCCACTGTACAAAGGCAAAATTTACATTCATTGCTCCACCTACTTTGGCGCTCGCCCTTTCCATCATTGGCATGTGGCCCTCAGAAGGTGGCCATTGGGATGAAAACGCTTCCCCACTCTTGCATTACTCAGATGTAGGGGACTCACACATTGAAGCCAGAGTGGGGCCATGCTGCTGGTCCATCTCCCACGCCACGTCACCAGGCTAGCCCTGTCCCCTGACACCTGCATGTTGAAGGATGAGCAGTCGCTTGCATGTTGGGAGTCTTTTGCAGACATCTGTGCTCCATGCACAGATGCCAGGGGCAGGGCTAGCCTGGTGACATGATGCTGGAGGCGGGGCCACGAGCAGAGCCCCTCTGCTGCTTCAACACACAGTTGTGCGACACATGAGTAATGCCAGAATAACGTTATCATTCTATTCATTAGTTTGATAGATTTCTGCTGATCTGGACTGCTACATTGTTGATTATTAAAGGTAGGAAGAAAGCATTTCGAAATATGGATCGCACTAATCCTAAATAGTGTAGGCCTAGACATTTTCACACCTGAAGCAAAAAAAAAAAAGTCAAAATGATGCTCTTCTCTTGCTCTGGAGCTCTTTTTGAATAGGAACCTAGGGAGCTGCCTTTCACTGAGTCAGACCACAAGTATTGTCCCCACCAGCTGGCAGCTACCTCTCCAGGATTTCAGAGAGGTGACACTCCCAGTCCTACTTGGAGACTGAATCTGGGACCTTTTGTATGTAAAGCAGATGTTTTACCCCTGCGCTACAGCCTTTCCCTAATCACTTGAGGCCCTAGTGAACATGACAGTGATGGAAAAGCCAGGGTTTCTGCTGCCAAAGCAAATATAAAGCAGATTTGTGGTTGGGGGGTGGGGGTGGGGCAAGACTGTACACCACTTACAGATTTTTGAAATAGTAAGCAGTTTTTGAATGCTTTAAAATAAATTAAATAAATAATAAATGTTGCTTCAAGGTAAGGCTAATTCTGACCATAAATATAGAACTCCATTTATTCTCAAACCGAGTGTTTATTTACAGGTAGAGTTTTAAAGTATTCACCTTTCAGCGTGAGCCAGTGAAAGTGCAACCGTATACATGTCTAGTCAGAAGTAAGTTCCAGTGACTTCAATGTGGCTTTCTCTCAGGTAAATGCATGCAGGTTGGTAGCCTAAATGAGCGTAAGCATCAAATGGAGATTTCTGTGAAGACTTCCCTCTTGGATCATCTAATGTATCTCCTAAAGCAATTGTTTTCCTTTTTTCATTTGTAGGATATCAGTAACAGTCTGGTTGGCAGTTATAGATTTTATTTTTTTGCTTTTGGCCCAATGGTTTGTATATTTAATTGAATCCTTAATCCCTTTTTTTTCTTTTAAACACAGGAAACTAATTACAATGCTTGGCTTCCATTTACCCCCGGATCTTTTAATCCCCTTGAGGATCATACTGATGCTTCTGTAAATTATAATTAAGAACAGAAATAGGGCATGCTATGTTACACATCAAGCTTGCTGTTGAACAGTCAACTTTCATTAAGAAATAATCACTGTCTCTGCATGAATAGAATTGGTAGTTATGATAGCAGGAAGGTAACGATGGATGTGAGCAGACTTTTAAATACTTTTAATGCATAGTCCCTTTGCATCTAGGCTATATTTGGCAGCCAATCTTAAATGTTATTCTGCTGATGAAGCTATATTTTTGCCAGAGTGTTATCTGGAAGCTGATTCAACTACTAAGGCTGCAATTCCATGCGCACTTACCAACCAGTAGGGATTGGGAGGAAATTATGATTCAGTTCAAATTTAAAGCTGGATTTATCAAATTTGCACTTTCTGAAACAAGAGAACTGAAAACAGCCATCCTTTGAAATTTGCGTATTTTGTGATGTAGTTATCCAACCAAGCATTGTTTACAGAAATGCATATATTGGGAAAGTGTGCACAAAATGAATATATTGGTAAAAATAATATACAAAAATGCATTATATTAGGATAAATTGCTTGCAAAAATGTGTATATTAGTCAAAACATCATACAGAAATGTATAAGGAGAAATTTGCACTGAAGTACTGAAGAATTTTCATGATTTTTTTAAAAAAATTGCAAATTGCTGCAGAAATGTGGAGAACTGGATTTAAGATTAGAAAAATGAGAAACTGAAATGGACAGATCATTCCATCCCTACCCGGGAGTAAGTCCCACTGTTTGGTGGTGTCTATTCAGAACAGGTTTTGCAGAACTGGCAGGCAGTTATGATCCATGCTCCTTATTTTCCCACTATCTGTTGCTTTTATTGATTTGTTAAGTGTTGGCAAGCAAGACAGGCTGATCAGTTTCAGACACACTATCCCTTCCTTCTCTTAGTCAGTTTCAAGTTAGCAACCAAAGCAGGCTGATCAGTTTAACTTATATTTGATGTAGTAAAAATCCAGTATTGGGAAAAGCAGCGGAAATTCACAGGTTTCAGGATTGGTCCACAAAGATAGAGGACCTGCAAATTATCAGGGAATCCACTGCCAATTCCGATTTCATTTAAATCCTCACCCATCCCTACACAGACCTCATTAGGATTTACTTCTGAGTAGACATACATCGGATTATGCTGCAAATCACTTTTCTGTTATTGGTTTTTGATAAAGCCGACACAACAGAATTAATATAAAAATCTATGAATCATGACTTAAAGTTTCACCAATGAAGTTTTCATGGGTTTGATATTTTTACTCTAACAAAAGTGATGAAGCTTCGGTGGTTCCCATGTTCTACTATGTCTACTATGCCTAAATATTTGTATTTCATTCATTACAAGCCCAGTCCTATACCTGAGATACATTAGCTGAGGAGCTATACAACAAGATGGAAGCCCTGCTGTCCTGGTAAAATTAAATGAGGGTAGAAGAACTTGGGTCATGTTGATGTCAACTGTGAGGACGCGGTGCAGCCCTACATAAGCATATCTGCTGTGCTGGTATAAGGCCCAAAACAGGGCAGAGATGTGGGTGGGGCACGGGTGTTGCAGGGTAGCATTGGACTTATGCCAAATCTTACACACCTTCAGACCCTGTTCTCACAGCAGAAACTTAACTTCTGGCATAAAGAAAATATCTGCCATTTGATTAAATGAAGAGGGAAAAAATACAAGAAAATGACTGCCCCCTAGGAGTAACTCTGCACCCAGACACAGTACACCAACCCACTAATAAACTCTCAACAGGGAGAAATAACTCAGATGGTAGGGTGCCTAACAGGGGGTTATATCGTCTTGACCCCAGACTATGGAGCACACATGGAAGCACTTTGCACAAACAGCCAGTCTCCAGAATGCGGAAAGGAAACTTGAACATATTGCTTATAGTTCCCTTCTTAGAACCCTTACAAAGTATAACTGAAGGAAACATTATCTGCAGAAAATGATGTCCGAAAAGTGCAGCAATGAATTCAATATGACCTTCAGTTTATTGTACTGAATCATGCTGGCAGTGGTGAGGCATGGGCAAACTCATCTGAGGAATGGTTCCCTTATAAGTTCATGCAGTAGAACATCTCCTCCTGTTCCCTGAAAGACCCTGACAATACACTCTTATTTATACCTCTTTGTTGCCATACAAGACTAGAAGAAAGAGTACCTGATGCTTGCATAAGACAGGAAAACAAACTGCTTTATATCAAATCTGACCATTGTTCAGTCTAGCTCAGTACTGAGGCCTGAGGCCTGAGGCCTGGAGGTCCAAGGCCCCAGTTCTGAACTGAACCAGGCCAATTTGGGGGGATCCAGGAATCACTCAAGACAGGCTGAGACAGTTCCAAATCTCTGTGGGTCAAGTTGGGTGGCCCAGAGTGATCTGGCACAGTCAGGGGCAGGGTGTCTAGCAGGAAGGAGAGGCAGACATTGGGTGGGAAAGAGGAGAAAAAACACAAAAAAGGCTAAGAATGTGTTCCAGTTCCATAAATATTCCAGTTCCACAAATCCAGGTAGGATAATTTGCATATTATTTGCTAATCATGCAAATCAAGCACATTAATGATTGCATTGTCCAGTTGGAGTTTTTTTGATTACCACCAAAAACTGGGGGAGGATGTGAGGAATCTTTTTAAAAAACCCTTACATTTTCAGCCTTAAATGCCTTGACTCTAGTTTCCAATGCTATGGAATATTTATTTATTAAGAGGATTTATATCCTGCCCTTTCACAGTTAAAAACAGAGCTCAGGGCAGCTTACAAATATAATAAAAGCAATAAAAATACCAGAGCTTGGAAAAGTTACTTTTTTAATCTACAACTCCCATCAGCCCCAGCCAGCATGGCCACTGGATTGGGCTGATGGGAGTTGTAGTTCAAAAAAATAACTTTTCCAAGCTCTGAAAAATACACAATCCATATAAAAACACAATAAAACACAAAACAGAAAGAAATCCAGCATAAAACAAACAGGCAACAAAGCATCAATTAAAAGCAATATTGTGATTGAGAGGCTGTCTGTACCAACAATTAGGAAATGTGTAACTTCCCAGTTTAGGTTGGGACTTTGCAAGAAGTGGTACCTCATATTTGGAGTCCCCTGCCTAGGTCCATAGAACTGGTGCTGCCCTCAGGAGATTTAGGGGGCAATCAAACTTGTATTTACACCGGGATGAGGGGAGGTGGATATGGCTGACCTCCAGCTAGGCCAGCTGGATCCCAGCTTAGCTGAGTTACGTCGGCATGATTCCTTCACCACCAGAGGTCTACCAGAGAAGCCCAGCCTGGCATAAGGAGAGCCGGTGGAAGCCAGCAGAAGGCCTGCAAAGGGGGCATGTCGGAGGAAGGGCTGAAGGGAGGACTTGGGTGATATTCAGTTCCTGTTCAGCTCCCTCTTGTGGGCCTCCATCGCGGCAGCTGGTACGCCAGAAAAAGAGGTGGCAGAAGGAAACATGTCTTTTCTTTCCTTCTGCCATGCTCTGCCTCTAAGAGGCCTCCAAGCAGCAGCTGGATGTGACAGCCCCATCTGGCAGCTCTGCCTCCACTAGATTCACTCCCACTGGCCTCCAGCAAGTTGGATTCTTCTGCCCAGCATCAGGTACAGATGGTCTGCTGCTACATTTTTAGTCTACTGTAATCATGTTTACAGTAGACTAGTTTATTGTCTACTGCCGGTTTAGTCTGTATAGACAAGCCTAGCACTTGGAATCATGCCAGAATCTCTTTATGTACTGGAGAGTTATGTTCACTTCTGTTTGTACTAGTCAACTGCCTAGCAGCTGTAGTGTGGACCAAGAGACGTTTCTAAACAGTCTTCATAGGCAGCTCCTCATACAATACACTGCAGTAATCTAACTTGGATATTAGCAGGGCAGGAATAACTGAAGCCAGATCACTATTCTAGGATTTTTCTAGGAAAAGAATAAAATGAATGGTGGGATATATTGCCACATTCTTCTCTTTTTCTAACCACAATGACTGATGGTCATTTTGGGGAGGAATATTCAAGCTAAGTGGAAGATTGCATGTCTGCTGCAAATGACACATATTGATCTTTCAAGAAAAAATGCAGGGCTTGTTCAGAATTTCACAAATGTGTGGTTGATAATGAGATCTAGTACAGTGTGTGTGTGTGTGTGTGTGTGTTGACTGTATGGTAGATTAAGCGCTATATTATTTTCACTGGGTGTTATAGTAGGGCAATATAATTATTATTTTATAAATGAGAAACAATGTCCTCATGAATAGCATTTTTCTAAAACTATAAATAGTAAATGGTTATCTGTTTTGTACTGCATGAGCTAGAAGAAAGTCATATTTATCTAAATATTCGACATTGTGCATATGGCTACAGTTATGGTTTTGTGTACACAACTCACTTTAATGCTAACAAAATACTGAATGAACTGTTTCTGTATCAGTCTTGCAGGTGTCTGTCAAATAGATATTGTTTAATTAAAATGATTAATTTGTCCCTTAGTGTGTTTAACAATATTTTTAATCAATAGATTCAAAAGGCAGCTTGGGTTTATTGCTTGGAGTTAATGTTTAGAGTTTTAATGTTTGATTACCTAGATTTACTGTAATATCAATTTTGCATTAAATTTAGTGGTTGCCTCAGAGAGTAATTTGGGTCAATGTTAAATTTCATTTCTTTGAACTGGGTTTGGTAGTGGAATATAATACGAGACTGTATATTCTTACTGCAAAGGAAAATTGTGATCTATAAACCTGAAGAATTACCACAATAAAAGTCCAGTGATTTCCTTGATGCTGAAGAAAATATACTTTAAAAAAACCCTAACATTTCCTGACCTTATAATGTTGAATTTGAAGAAAAATCTGGAAACATTCCTTTAGTTTTTCTCAAGGGTTAGACATGAATTATAAGTCCTAGGTTTGACATATGATTGCATCATGATTCTTTCTGTGAAGTCTCTTACCGATCCAAAGATATCCTCCTGCACATGAGTAACCCCCCCCCATGCAAAGGATCTTCTATCAGCTGTATGCATTACTTCAGAGGTGGGGAGCCTTTGGCCTTCCAGATGTTGCTGAACTACAACTTCTATCAGTCTTAGCAAGCATGGCCAGTGGCCAACGATGATGAGAGTTGTCGTTCACCAAAGTCTGGAGGACCAAAGATTCCTCACACCTGCATTACTGCAATGTGCTCCACATGGGACTACCCTTGAAGACGGCCCAGAAGTTACAGCTGGTACAGAATGCCACTGCCTTGCTGTTGCATAGAACAGCAAGAGAAGACCTCATCACTTTGATCCTCAAAACACTGCACTGAATGCCTGTGAGTTACTGGACTCAATTCAAGAAGATAGTACTACTGTACAAAGTCCTGTGTGATCTGGGGCCAAGTACTTGAAGGAGTGCCTTCCGCAATACCTTCCAACCCAGACTCTGTGATGGTGGAGAGAGACTCTACTCATGGTGGGAGTGACAAGGAATATAGTAACATGCGACAGGGTGTTCTTGGAGGTGGTGCCTTGCTTTGTTTATGGAACTCCCAGGCAAGATCAGGCAGTCCCGCACCTTGGCTTTGTTCAGGAACAACATTAAAACATATTTATTTGTCAAGGCCTTTGGGGAATAGTTTGGTGTGAGACTCTGTATTGAAGGTATTAACTACTGCAATTTTAATGAGGTTTTGGCTGTTGATTTAAATGTTTTATGATTTATTGTAGGGAAAGCCAATGTGGTATTTTCCAGATGTTGCTAAACTACAGCTCCCAACAGCCCCAGACAGTGTAGTCAATGATCAGGGATGATGGGAGTTGTAGTCCAAGAACACCACATTGAGTAGCCTAATTTATTGGATTATTTTATGTTTGTCACTCTGAGCTCCCTTTTGGGAGGAAGGGCAGGATATAACTGTCATGAAATCAATCAATCAATCAATTAATTAATTAAATGTATATCTCGTCCTTCCTCCCAGAAGGTGCCCAGGGTGGCAAACAAAAACACTAAAAGCACTTTAAAACATCTTAAAACAAAAGACTTTGAAACATATTAAAACAAAGTATCTTTAAAAACATATCAAAACAAAACATGTTAAAAACATCTTTAAAAACATCTGAATAAGCAATTCCAGCACAGATGCAGACTAAGATAAGGTCTCTACTTAAAAGGTTTGTTGAAAGAGGAACCATAGCTATAATTGCATCACGTTTCCTTCCCCCCCAGTGTTTTATCAATGCCAACAAGTGTACATGAATCTGTTAAATGAGGCACAAAAAGAATCAAAATACAGTCGTGCCTACCATCAAATCAAGATTTTTTCTTTTCTTTTGCATGGTTTATTAATACACCCCTTAACATTAGTTGTGTGTGTAGAGGTGAGATATGAAGGAATGGAAGGGACATAGCAGAGCATCTGCTTTCTATGCAGAAGGTCCTGGTTTAATCCCTGACATCTCCAGGTACGGCTGGGATAGCCCCCCTGTCTGAAGCCCTGGACAGCCCCTGCCAGTCAGTATAGACAATACTGAGCTTCGTGGACCAAGGTTCTGTTTCAATAGAAAGCCGCTTCCTATGATCCTATGGAAAGCAGCAGCAAACTGAGCATCCACGAGGCTCTGCATTAAACAACAGTTAAAAACAAGTAATTAAAACATGTAAAAGATAATTTAAATTAACACTAAGCTAAAAAGAGATTAAAACACATTAACATCTTTGTGTCTGGATAGGCTTGCCTAAACAAAAATATTTTAAGGAGGTGCTAAAAAGAGGACAGCAGAGCTGCCTGCTTAAGGTCAATAGGCAGGGAGTACCAAAGTGTAGGTGCTGCCACAGTGAAACATTGATATCTTACAAGTGTGGGATAAGTATTATCTGGCACCTGTAAACAGTGCCAGTTCTGCAGATCAAAGCAGTTGATTGGGCACATATGGGGTAAGGTGATCCTATGAGTTCTGCTTTGGAAACGAGGCCAGGTAATTCAGACTTCCAAAATCCAGGAAGAAATTCAGATAAAGAGAATTTTGGAAAGATTCCTATATTGGACACATACTTAGCAGTTCTGTAGAAAATCTCTCCGCAAACTCCCTTCCCCACTCCAACCCCTTCAACTGAGAATCAAAAAGAATCCTACACTGGTCATATCAAATAGATGTATAGCTAAAATCCAGGTATGTTACTGAATAGTATGTCCCACTGCGTTCAGGGAGGATTAGTCCTAGGTAAGTGCGAACAAGGTTACAGTCTATAGGGAAACAGACCCAATTTGCATAATCTTGGATGGAACAGAGTGAATTGCTTGAGTATCTGAGATGGTTCAGTGCAGAAATTCTAGACTCCTTGAGCATATCACATTTGTAGAGTGAGAAATCATTTGATGTCTTTAGTTCTCCTCTTAAAATAAACGTAGTAAGAAATAGAGTGAGGCTCTTTTCACTTATGCATCCTACATAAAAACAATCTCAACAAAAGTGTGTTACAGGGATTCAAGAATATTTTAAAGCATATTTTGTAAGGCAGTGATGAAATTGTCCAGTAGGTGGCTGGCATTCTCCAAAAACAGAACAGCACTTTCCTATATCAACTGTACTCACAGAAGGAAGCTTGCTATGGTGTGAAGTAGGAAGAGAGCTGACGTTCCAAAGATCCTGCCTCTAGGATTTAGTGTTTAAAAGAGCTGGTCCTTACCTTTGCTGTAAACGCAGCCTGCAAGTGCAGGAACTGAAAAGGCAGGGAAAGAGCAGCAACTGCCAAAAGTTCTTGCAAAATGTGATCCACTCGGTTCGACACTGAAATCTCACCAAGAGTCTTGGTACTGGACTATGGGCGGCTTTGCATAGATTTCACCTCTCAGTCTTTGCATACTGGGGAAGTACTTATTCCTAGGCCTAACAACCAGGAAAAAGAACAAAGTTTTGGAGCAGAAACTATGTTGATGCTTCCTTGTTTGAATGGGCTGAGCTTCTTCTTGTGTATGTGTTTCCTTCTACGATAAATCACATCATATATCACACTTCTGCCAATAACTACTAAGGGACGAAATCAGCTCAAAAGAATTTATGAGGTTTTCCTTTGTTTTTGTTTTTTTAAATAACCAGGCAACTATTTTGTAGTACTTCCAATTTTGACAATGGATTCTGAGAAGTGCATTTCGCTAGATGTGGAATTGGATGACATTCTTTGCAACATCTCTTCTGCTCAGCATACAAATCTGTCCCTCCTGGGTGAGGACTTGTTTTACTATCCATTCCTATATGCAATTCCAACTATTTATGGGATCATCATTTTGATAGGGCTAGTTGGCAATATTACACTGATCAAAATCTTCTGTACGGTGAAGTCCATGAGAAATGTCCCTAACTTGTTCATTTCAAGTTTGGCTTTTGGAGATTTGCTTCTTTTGCTCACCTGTGTTCCTGTGGATGCCAGCAGGTACCTGTCAGCTGAATGGCTGTTTGGTCGGGTTGGATGTAAACTTATCCCTTTCATACAGCTCACTTCAGTGGGGGTGTCTGTCTTTACACTCATGGCTCTTTCTGCTGACAGGTAAGCATCTGCCGGAAAGTCTTCTTGAGGTATAGTATGATCTGTTATAAAGTCAGGGCTCTCGTAAATCAAGTTTGGTTTTAGATATGATTGAAGTTATTTCTCTTTTTTCCTCTCTCTGACAAGCTTACAACAAAGAACTAAATAATAATATTGGATAGCATAAAATCAGTACCTCAGGTTATGGGTGAGACATAACAAAATAACTATCTTTTGCAAGGTGGAAACTTCCAAACCCTTTACCTTCAGTGTTTTTTATGTGTTTTGCCATAATTGAACTACTTTTATTTTTTTAATTAATTGAAAACAATATTTAACAATTAATACGATTCTTAAAAATTAAGATGGGCCCAGAGAACTGGGATTTCATTATTCATATCATAAATAGACCCATTTCATTTCACCAGCATTAGGCTATGATCCTAAGGCCACTTACCTGCATATCAATTCTGTTGAAAGATTTCCTTCCAGATAAATGGATTTAGAATCTATTACAATCAACAGGTTTTCAAATTTTATGTGATGAACTGAAAGCTATAAAGATGGAGTTGTATTCATCTATCATTTGGAAAACTAATTTCCCTTTACATTTTAGGAACGTAAGTAGAAGACTGTTCATAGAGGAAGCACCTAAAAGCTTCTGTACATTGCTAAACCCCATTTCTAGAAACATTCAGAATGAAAGTTGCAAAATGAAAGGTAGTAGACTTTAGGTGCAAATCTTCTTTCTTGATTTTGCACACTTTAAAATGTTCTCATGCCATTTGTACCAGAGGTTTCCTACACAGATTTGATGTCTATGACAGAACTTTGCAGATAGTCAGATTATCTGCAATTAACAAGGTCCTTGTACAATTAAGAAGAGTTCAACTGAATGAACAGAAACAATCCTATGTTAACAACTCACTGGGAATTTGTCTAGTAAAGGAAGTCAGTTGTCCACCACCACCTTCTGTATTCTTCATATACATGGGAAATAAGTGAGCCCTTTGCTGCATAAAGCTAATTAGGTATGTTCAATGAAACAATATTTGTAGAACAGTAATCAAATTCAGTGGAACTTATTTCTCAATAGGCATGCATAGGATTGTACTGGAATGGGATCTCCACAGAAGCACTTCCCCTGCTTCTGTCTTATCTGCCTTTACTGTAGTAAGTGGTTAATTTGCTCAATTATTCATCCTGAGCTACCTATTTGGGGGACATCCCCTTGCTTTTGGCACACTACGATCTGGCTGAAGTGTGTGTGCACTCGTGTGCATGTATTGAATCTGTAGGGCAGGTGTGAGCAACCTGTGGGCCTTCCCCTGTTGTTGGACTCTAGCTGCCTGCATGGCCAATGGTCAGAGATGATAGGAGTTGTAGTCCAGCAGTATCTGAATGGCCACAAGTTGACCAGCTCTGCTATAAGGAGGAGGCATGGGGAGAAGACTGACAGGGAGCTAAATGTCTTGGCCTTCTGGCCTCTTCTACAGGTTGATTTCAGCTATGATATTTGGATGGAAGGGCTATCACCAAGAGTCACTTTTCCCCTTAAGAGTCACAGGATAAAGCAATTTATCTTTTGATTTAAAAGATGGCCTCTAATCCTAGTGAGGGATTTTACATCATTTAAGCATGTGAACTATAGTCATCCTGTCATGGCTCTTCCACCTCAGAAACTACTTGCAAAGGAAACTGATTATTCTATTGCAGGAGATTGAGATTCCTTCTGGATATTTGTTTTTAAATAATGGGAGGTCAGCAAGGCTGCCTAGCTGGCACAGCCTTGACAGAAAGCTACTGGTTCAAGATCTGAGGTAGAAATAAAGCTCCCCTCTCCTGTAGATGATCAGCATTATCAGAGAACTGACAGCAATCGTAATCTCTTTGGCAGATGCACTCCCATCTGAGTGATGGATAAAGGGATTTTTCTTCTTCTGCAGACACCTTATTGTGGATGCAAAGAATTCTTCAGAAGGATAAGACATATATCAAAACTAGTTTTTTGTGCATGGACCATCCTAGAAGGACAGAGGCAAATGAGTAAAGAATGCACACCATACAAGAAAAAGCTAAAAAGATTCAGCCTTTCAGTGTAGGAATGAAATAGATAAGGAGAGAGAAGAGAGGAGTTATAAAATCAATAAATTAACTGGAAAATAGCATTAAGAACATAGGAAGCTGCTGTACACCAAGTCAAACCATTGGTCCATCTAGTTCAGTATTGGGTTATATTCAGCCTAGCGTGAAGGCAATCATTCCATCAGTGCAAGGATTTCTCCTTGTGCGACAGAATTATCTCCCCCTCCCCTCCCCTTGCACACCCCCTAAACCTGTTCTGGGGCTTCCCCTAATCCTCTGGAGCAGAGGTTGGGGTGGCACATGGAGAGAAGGGGGGAAGCCCCACTGTGTTACTGTTAACCTTAGCACTAGAGCAAGAAGTCAGTTGAATGTCACCCACTGTCTACACTGACCGGCAACCGCTCTCCAGGGTTTCAAACAAGGGTTTGTTTTTTCCCAGCCTTACCTGCAGATGTTAGGGATTGAACCAGGGACCTTCTGCATGCAAAGTGGCTGCTCTACCACTGAGCTACAGCCCTTCTCCATTAATATATACTATTACAACTAAAGGGAAGTCAGTGAAATCAACACAAATGAAGTTACAACTGATGTTTGGAGCAAAAAGGGCTAAACAAGCTCAGGAGGTATCCACAAAAATATGCATAGCTGCAGTGGGATAGTGGTGCAAGAATGCAGGGATGGTAATGGTGGTGGTAGGAAATGGTGTAGCTCTTACACCTTTTTTTACACCAGGAGCAATGGCATCATCTACAGGAACAGTGTTTCTCAGTGTGGCAAGCTTGGGGGATTGCAATAAAGGACATGTTGCAATCATCCATATACCTGACAGGAGCTTTTCTGGTGCTATTCTAAAAGACACAAAGGTGTCTGTTCTTTACATTACATATATGTAGGAATGTTAGAAGGCATCGTTTCCCATTTTCCCCTGAATTTGTTGCACGCAGCACTGTTTCTGTTCTGCTGCAGTTCATCTTCTGGCAAAAAAGGATTATATTTGTCTCGGTGTCTGCTGTAGCGAAATTACATAACATACCAGTAATTTATTATGTTAATTATGTAAACCACATTGTCATTATTCTACCGCATTCATTTCAATGCAAAGGAAACACAATGCAAATGAGGGGAAAGTGTAATCAGTTATGTAATGTTTGCTGACTGGAAGCAACAACAACAGTGAATACAGATTGTATTTACTGGACTGATTTCCATTCTGGAAATGGGATGAATAAGCAAACATCAGCAACTTCTGTTCCCAGCTTAATTCTCTGACATCCCTACATACATATTGGAATCCTACAGTGTTATTAAGAGATTTTGTTTGTGTTTGCATCCTACCTATTCACCACCAAGTGCAAGGTGTGGGTTACCCACTTTATCCTCATCATAACCCTGTGAAGTGGTCGAGGCTCAGACACTGGCTGGCTGTAATTTTCATGGCTAATCAGGAATGCAAAGTTAGGTCTCCCTAACCAAAGTGTTTGGATCAAGACAGCTGCCTGCATTTTGGGGCTCTCCTTAGGAGTGTGGCTATGGAGGCAGTCATGATAAGTGTCTGCACTTCAAAATTTACCACTACCCCACCACATAGTTGTTTTGTTCTCGTCTATGGAGAGCAATGCTATATATGTGTGAAGGGATAGTATCTGCATGCCCTGAGCACTCTTCTAGTCATCAAAGAGAACACAAACATTCCTGCATATGGTGAGCTCAACAGAGCTTGCCAGGTCAGAGCCACAGACAGCAGCAATGTTGGTAGGTCAGAGAGTACACATTCCCTTGACAAAAACCTCCTGATAGCTGAGTGGTGGAATAAGGAAGAAACTGTTTTGGCAGCAACTGGAGTGCTCTGTTAGTGCCCTGTACACACACCACATTCAATCCAGTTAAAACTGACCACTGCCACGATTTGGATACTGGAATAGATTAAATAGTTAGTTTATTTCAACAAAGTATTTCTTCTGTTTAAGAAATATTTGAAAGAAACCCTCTAAATATTGCACCAGATAATTTTTTCCTGACCCCTTTCCAGTATCTTAAGTACAACATGTGCTGTGAAGCTAATCATTTATGGGGGGGGCAGGGAGGTGGAAGGGAAGGGAAGGGAAGGAATTGGTGCGAACTGGTATTTTTGAAAGAGGTAAAGAGATCCAGAGATTGTTGCTCAGGCTTTAAACACACAGCTTTGCGCAAAGATCTCTCCCAACAGATAAGTGGTCTGTACGGTCAACATGAGCAATGGCGATTACCTGATTAGGAGAGAGCAGGGATGCCTGAAATCAGACGCTCCCTTCTCAATGGGTGCAAGAGGCCACAGCATGGACAGTATGTTTGGTAGTGAGTGCATATCAGAGAATCAATACTGTGAAGCTGTTAAAATGTCTAGGAGTTTGCCTTTTCAAGCATATGCCAGTTTGATACCTTCCTGCTTCTAAAATGCAGAATTGACAATTGAGTTTAAGGGTGCTACAGGTTCTTTTAAGGTCTCAGTTGCAAATCTACTGGCCACACAGCATTTGTGCATATGTTGCACATGCACGGTCGATGATGGAAAATAGAGCCTATGCATATAAGTCCATTGGGGGAAACAGCTGGGCACATAGGCAAAGCTTGACATTGCACTCTATCCTTTACACCAGTGCAGTGTAGTGGTTAGACTCTAGCTGTTGGAGTGCCAGTTCAGAACTGGGCAAGCCTGGTTCAAATCCCCATTCTGCTGCAAAGTTCACTGGGGGACCTTGGATCCATCACACTCTCTCCCCCTAACCCACCTCACAGGGCTGTGGTACAAATAAAAGGGAAGAGAACCATGCATGCTGCACTGAGCTCAGTGGAGGAAAGGTGAGATATAAATGTAATAACATTAACTGCTTACCAAAAGCAATTGACATTTCCTGTGTAAATTCCCCCCCTTTTTTTAAAAAAAAAAAAAGTCCAAACCTGAGTCTTTAATTGCTGTAAACCGCCCAGAGAGCTTCAGCTATGGGGCGGTATATAAATGTAATAAATAAATAAAATAAATAAATTTCCTCATCCACAATAATTGTACAGGCAGTTGGTATGAGATCCTAGAAAGTTGCTTTCTGGTGATTGATTCTGAATAGGGCCTATTGTAGTCTGTGCCTGGTGTATGTGTATAGCTAGATATGACTGATTCCCAGAAACTTACATCCTGTGTCGCCTGCCACTCTGTCAATACAGTGCAGGACTTCATAACATCCAGCTTTGTAGTTTACATTTCTTCACCTGCCTTCCCCATCTGAACCACACAGTGTAAACACCCAGAGCGTTCTGAATTAGCTGCTGAGTGAGAGCAGGTGGTTTAAGCACACCTGGCCCAGAGCCCTTGTGAGCAGCATGTTTATTCACCACCGAAGCAAATGGCATTTGTGGGTGTCAACCAAAGGACTGCAGTGGTTGCAGGAAGCTCAGAAGGATAAACATTTCAATATGAGAAACGGTTACAGTTACATGGGCATCGAGGGTTTGTTTGTGGCACCTACCAATCCTGGTTATGAATTGGAGCTTCATTGCGCCAGAATAAAACAAGTATTGAATGGAATTGCAACACACTGACTTGCTTCTCTTAAAATATAAGAATTGGTGAGATGATTTTCTTTATTTATTCCATTCCATTCCATTTATAATCATTCCTTTCATCAAATGTACCTATTACCCACACAGCAGAATAACAGCATTAAAAACAAAATAAAACATCAGCTAAATATTAACAAAGTGCAAATGAACAACTTCTTGTGCATAAAATAATATTAATTACAGGATATAAGACAACAGCTGAGCAGAACACGAACACCTGAGCAAAGAGATGTGTCTTTAAGCATTGCCAAAAGGTAAAGATTGTCAGCACCAGACTTACTTTGGGGGAAAGATCATTCCAGAGATGGGGCACCACCACTGAGGAGCCCCTATCACCCACCACTGTCCCCCATGCTTCAGAGAGTGGTGGGACCACAAGAGGAACTCCCTTCCCTGTTGGCCATTTCAACACTGGCTTGCTCAGTAGGCCGGGCAGAAGAAACGGGGTTTGTCATAGCGCACTCCTGGATACTCTCAGAACATACAAAGAACAATATTAATATATTTACCCAAGAAATGTTATTTATTTATTTATTTATTTATTATTTAATTTATATCCTGGCCTTCCTCCCAGCAGGAGCCCAGGGTGGCATCTGTTAGCGGAGAGAAATATACTCCTTGCCCCTCACACAGTCTTTTTCTTCGTGTTCAGTGAGGGTCCAGAGTTTGGAAAAGTTACTTTTTTGAACTACAACTCCCATCAGCCCCAGCCAGCATGGCCACTGGATTGGGCTGATGGGAGTTGTAGTTCAAAAAAGTAACTTTTCCAAGCTCTGGGGTAGGCAGAATCAGTGTACACAGGAGCATAGGAAGTCACCTTCTACTATATCAGATCATTGGTCCATCTAGCTCAGTACTGTCTACACTGACAGTCAGCGGCTCTCCAGAGTTGCAGACAGGGGACATTCCCAGCCCTACCTGGAAATTCTGGTGGTTGAATCCGGGACCTTCTGCATGCACAGCAGATGCTCTGCAAGTAAGCAATGGTCCTTCCTCAAATGGATTTGAGTAAGTCTTGAAGCAGCCAATTTCAAATACTTTTTCTTCATCATGAATCTTAAGCTTGTACACTCTTCCTCACGTAGATTCAAAGGTTCAGAACTGCCCACTTCTGCTCCCACTGTACATACTGCTGAGCTGACCCATGCCAATGCTTTACATGGCATTGCAATGCTTAAAAGACTGCTATCTCATCCTGTGCAGCTGTCCACATTCATGCAACAGGCAGCTTCATGTAGCTTAGATAGATGGTGATAGCACTGTGCACATTTTGTGCATAACCGAAGGGTATTTTAAATCAGATTTGCAAATAGCCACTTATCTACAGTATTTGCCTGCAATGTGTAAAAATAAATTTCAGGCAACGGAACAGTAAAACTTTCATAATTTAGAAGGGCTGATTTCTTCTTAGGAGTAAAATACGCCAAACACATGGCATAACTTTTGCAGGCTTTTTTTTTTTTTTGCAAGGTTTTTTTTAAAGCATTGCACTTTCTTCATAAAGTATCAGCACAGGTAAATGCTTTTTAAAAACCCATCTATTGGGGACTCTGTGTCTAAAACTGACCCAGGGGAGGGAAAATAAAGAATGAGATTACGGTAGGGAGAGAACAGAAATGCAGTAAGATAATGCATGGTTGCTATTGCGTAAGGCATTTTTTGTAAATCTGGTGCTATTAGCATATAAAAGGGAAGGACAAAGGACTTGAAATGAAAGAAGAGAGGAACAGTTATGCATGCTCATAGAAAGGCCGGTACATTTATGGATGTTACACTTTTGTATGACACTTGGAAAAAGAACAAAAGGGGGTCAAATTCACAGCATACACTGAGAATTAGCTGGAAAGAACTGTGGAATAGGAGCATCTGAGTCTTTTCACCAATTATAAACAATGACCAAAGTGAAGAACATCAAATGTAGGATGCTGCTGCACAGTGGAATCCTGCACCTATAGTGGCTATAATCTACATCGCTTATTAAACAGTTATGCTCATGATAGGAGGTGATCAAGAGCTGGTGCGGAGAATTGGCCACACACACCAAACATACATGTAAAGCACATTTACAGCACATTCCCAACCCACAAGGAATCTGGAGCTGTAGTTTACCCCTCACAGGGATATAATTCCCAGCACCGTTAACAAACTATGGTTACCAGGATTCTTTGAAGTGAAAAAATGCGCTTTAAATCTATGGTGTGTACTCAGCCAGATACTAATTAGTTTGAATCTTGCCTCTGCCATGAACTCAATAGGTGGCCGTAAGCAAGCCATACATTTTCTTACACTCACCACTTGCCTCCCCCCTATCTGCAATAAGGGGATTAACAATATCGACTTACCTTGTTCTAAGGATTACAAGTAAGTAATGCACATGAAGCACTTTGAACACTTGAAAGTGCTGTACAGATGTTAAATAATACAGATGTTACATCAATGCAGAAGCTAAACAACTTTAGAAAATAGTCTATATGTTAGAATAAAGATTTTCCCCTCTCTCATTTGCACATTGTTCAGGAACTTTCAATTGGCTATCTGTTTAGGGTTGAGGTACACTGCAGCATTGCAGAGGACTGTTTCATTGCCTTCCAATGTTTTATTCTCACAAAAATGACCTTGCGATGTAGATCAAGCACAAAAAATACCCTTTTAATTTTTGAAACCAATCACAGTTGTAGCCGTAGGCTGTCCTTTCCCCAATGTGCTTAGAGCAACATTTATAGGGATTATCCCATTTCCCCTCACAACAATCATGTGAGGTAGATTAGACTAAGAGTGGCTTTCCCCATAGTGACCTTTATGCCAGAATGGGGCCGGAATAGGGATCAGAAATCGAGTCTTACAAGGCATCCATACACTATTATTTCACTTTTAGTGTGGGCAACTTAAAGTATAACAGAACAATCCAAACCCCACCCAGATCTGCTGTGCAGGAGGGGGTCTGGATGAAGGGAAAATGTTCTTCGCTCAGCCCTTCCTGGATCTGCCAGCCTTCACCAGCAGAGGACCTCCACTGCTGGCAGGGAAGCCCCACCAGTAAGTAGTACCTCAATGAGCCTGCCCAAATAGCGGCCATGTGGAAGCAACTTCTGGCAGCATCCCTGGCAGTGGTATCTAGCAAAATCCCGAGGATGTTTTGGGGTTGGGGAGACAGGGCTAGGCTAGCACAGGATCTACTGGATCTTGTGTAAACTATGCTGCCATCAGTAGTGTGGTGGCAAATTCAGAAATGCAGGGTCTTTTCATGATAGTCATGCCACACCCCCTCACATCCACACTCCTTTTTCCACTTTCCCTCATCTCCCTTGCTCTCCCTGTCATCTTGTGAGTCCACACTCCACTACAACAGACATCCCTAGGAGCCAATCAGCCTGAAAGGGGAGCCTGTGTTAGCTACTGAGAAGAGTCTTCTCAGTGGCTGACTCACCTCCTTTCACTCTGATTGACTCCAATCAGCACGAAAGGACAAGGACTCTTCTCAGTGGCTAATTTTCATTCTGATTGGCTTATACATAGGGACCTGGCTGGAACCCTGCTCCCCAAAATATAACAGGTCTACGACCCCCCCGTGACCCTGGATGAGTACACCATAACAGCTTGGGAGTTGGTGCAGCAAAAGGGCCTTTTCCCTAGTTTCCCCCACCTTCTGCCCTGGCTGGCATGGGCACTGGGGCTGTGAATGTGACACTGGCTGTGGCAATGGAAGAGGGGATTTCAGTTCCATCTCCAAAGCACTGGGCCATGTGGCTCTCACTCACTGGTAGTTCCTGGGAATAGAAGGACCAGTCATGGGGCACAGCAAAAGAAAAGCAAGCCTAAGTGTTGTTTCACACATTTTCCCCTGCACAAAATGCCACCATGAATGTGTGCATGTCATTTATATATAATAGTGCCTCCTTCTGGACTCTGATTCTTGCTTGGACCTATGGCAGTGGGCAGTTTTCTATGCTTTGTATTCTATCCAATTCCAACTGGGAAAATAGGCTGAATTTCCTTTTCAGTGAATCTCTCTGTGTGCTGCATGAGAAAATTACATATCAAATAAATCACTAGCGGTTCAGTCATTTAGGAAGATCATCCCTTTGAAGAGAAAGGCTTTAAATAGTACAGGATATGTTGCAGCAGCCCATTGATGGAGTGAATGAAAACACATCAATGTGTTGAACGTTATGCTCCTTGAGCTGCTTGTCAAACAATAATTTCTATAATCATAGAAATTAAATATTTCTAACTAGAAATAATAGGAGCTGTGAAAATAAGCGTCTGCACATGTGAGCATCAGGACATGTGGCAGTTGCACATAAAGATGGACAGACCAGTCTATTGCCAGGCTGTGTCCATTTTGCATGTATTTCTTCATAAGTTTCTTCCCTCCTATTTCTGCACTGATCTGCTTTAAAACAAGAATTAAAAAATCCATGTGAAAATTCAGATTTCAATGCATACTTAAATACATACACTGTATTTTATCCCAAAATATTTATTTCAACATTGATGTTATCTCGTGTATGCATTTCTAAAGTGTTTTATTCTAAAATGCACATTATTTACACATTTTGATACATTGTTCAAGCAGAGAGCTGTATTGCAAAATGTGAAGAAGTGCAAAATTTGAAGGATAGTTATTTTGTGATCTGAATATTACTCTGGGAGGTGTGAATTAAGTCAGTATGCTTAAAAATGCAGACCAGAATTCTCTTCCATCCCTGGTTGCAGGTTTCAGCAAGCACTTCTGCAAGATTCAGCTTTTGGCATGTCACCGACAACAGTGATACCTGCCATGGTCTGCTAAAAGTCAAATCCTGCAGCATTTTTGTGGGCACACACAACTGAGTAGTCATAGGCTGAAGGGTTACATGAGTAGACCCTTGGAAGGGTCAAGTAAGTTCAAAGATGGTAGGAAAGGGTGTGGCAAGAAGCACTGGCTGATCAATTGAAATAGCAATGCAAATTGGCTAGGGAGGAAATCAGACGGGGCAAGTTCTTTGATGAGTGGTTCCCTTTCCTTTTTTTAAAATCAATTCTAAGCTGGAAGAACCTCGCCCCCTTTTTGTTCACATTTCCTTTTGACGGGGCTCAGTTTTATAAAAGTTGCCTTGCTGCATTTTTAAATATGTTGAGTCAGAACTTGAATTATGACTCGTGAAAAATCTGGGAA
Source organism: Rhineura floridana (assembly GCF_030035675.1). Taxonomy (NCBI): domain Eukaryota; kingdom Metazoa; phylum Chordata; class Lepidosauria; order Squamata; family Rhineuridae; genus Rhineura; species Rhineura floridana. Next base: position 75,692,848 of record NC_084484.1, read on the forward strand.
TCATAGCTCTGTGAGGGGAGTAGTGGTCTACTAACAGCTCTCAGTCTCAGCGTGCTTAACAAACTACAGTTCTCAGGATTCCTGAGGGGAAACCATGACTGTTTAAAGCAGTACAATAGCGCTTTAAATAGTTGGTGCAGTTGTGGCCATTGATGAGATGGAGAAATATATTTTTACGGGGCTCACCAATTACTGAGTAAAAGAGCAAGATCCTGTATATTTTCTTGTCTTTCTTACGCACAGGTATTCATGTGGGGGAAGTAGTTCTGCAACACTTCGTAGATGATTGCAACCTATTTGAGTAGTTTCATTTTCCATTCCCCAGATAGGTGAGCATAGATGCCAGCCTAGACTACAAAACATGTAGACAATGGGTTGTTTACTATTTATTTATACTGCTTTAAATGTATAGTGCAGATGGACCCAAGTTACAAGTAGTACTTTTCCATTCACAAGGATATTTTTATAAGAGACATCTATCAAGAAGACATTTATCTCCAGTAATGCAAATGTTTGTATCCCTCTCCTGTTCTAGGAAACATTTGAATCATAATGTTTATAGCTGCATACCTGGGGCTGTCTTCCACTGTGTTCTTGCCTTTCCAGGTAAATGGTAACCGGGGAAAAGGCATTTATCACTGTATCAACTTCCCATTTGTTTTCAGTGTCACAATTTTTTAAAAATAAACACAGTTAACCCCCCCTCCCCAAATAAAAAAAAACAATTTTGTTAAGGCCCTACTTGGTGGCATATCTTATCTAACAAAAGAACCCCTTTTTTGGTGAGTTTTATATTTGTACAAACACAATATTAATTGACTGAAGAAATTGAGGGTTCTTTTGACAGAGAGCAGCTCATGGCATCCCCAAGGGGACCTGTGTCTGAATATCTAAAAAAGTCAGGAGGGAGTCCTTGAGCTGGATGTTAATTACTGATAACATTGGATTGTCAGTTTTGAGAGACTGTTTGATTGTGCGAGAACAATTGCTATTAGCTCACATAGCTTAGCCTGAGACTGGATTAATCATTATTTGTTTATTTATTTATTTTCTTATTTGATTTATAGCCCACCCTTTCTCCCAGCAGGAGCCCAGGGCAGCAAACAAAAGCGCTAAAAAAACTTTAAAACATCATAAAAACAGACTTTAAAATACATTAAAAGAAACATCTTTAAAAACATTTTTTTAAAAAAAGCTTTCAAGACATCTTTTTAAAAAAGGTTAAAAACATATGCTAGGGATAAAAACAGGATGCTAGGGAGAACAGAGTCCTTGCTAAGTGAGGCTCTTCTGCAAGGGAATTATTCTGGTAGTGCCACTATGTGGAGAGTGGCATATTTCTGTCCATCTCTCTGTCTCTTTATGGATGTGTCTCTATATATACATGCACACTGAAACAGAAGAGAGTGTAGTTGGTGGGTCATAGGCATGTTCAGTGAGCATCGTGTCTGGGCCCTAGCTTGATTTTTACTGATTTCCCCCCCCAGATACACTGTTGTTCCATGGGGAAAATATACTGTTTCATAACAAATAATATTTATTAGTAGCTTTCCATGGTTCCTAACATTCGTTGGGATATTCTAAGGTTTGTGGGTCCTTTGAGATTCATGACTCAAAGTATCTGTCATAAATTCCAGATTAAAAATATCTGCAAAAGCTAGTGTTGGGAGCTGCTTCATTTAGTAGGATATTGGGTGGAGGGGACAGAATTTTTCTTCATACTCTTGGACATTTGATATCTGAGGATGCATTGATAGATCTTGCAAAGATGCTTTGTAAAAATTCAATGTGCCTCCAAAGTTCTCTTCTCCCAAAAGCTAATCTACTCAGAGATAGCGGGTGATTTGCCAACTCGAGACCATGGGAAACTGCTGCCAGTCAGAACAAGAAATACTGGGCTAGACGGGCAAATCATCTGACCTGGTATATGACAGCTTTCTAGGTTTCCCTTTATATTCTTGCTGACATGACACAGCTAGTGGTTGGGTTTGGGCACTCAGGGCCAAATCCATATCTGCCAGAATTATGTGTGTGAAATAAGGAGGGCTATGGGAGTGGGGTGAAGAGTGCAGGACTATCTCTGTAGAGCACTGCTGCAATCAAAGTAGACCTGGGGTAGCCAATATGGTGCCCTTCAAATGTTGTTGGACACCAACTATCATCAGCCCTGACCATTGGCCATGCTGGCTGGGGTTGATGGGAGTTAGGAAACATCTAGAGGTCATCATGTTGGCTACTCCCAGTATAGAACACAGCAGAGCTTGGAAAAGTTACTTTTTTGAACTACAACTCCCATCAGCCCCAGCCAGCATGGCCACTGGATTGGGCTGATGGGAGTTGTAGTTCAAAAAAGTAACTTTTCCAAGCTCTGGAACACAGTATTAGATGGACAAATAGTCTGACCTGGTATAAGACACTGCCAATTTTATTTTATTTTTTAAATCTGAATACCGTTGAATATTTGACCTCAGAAAGAAAGTTTGATGCCAACAGAGCCTTGGAGTTTTCACAGATGCGTCTCTCTTTTTTCTGATAGGCGTGCCCACTTATGTCCACCTATAGTTTCCAAATTATGTGAAGTATTAGTTCCCCTCTATTCAGCACTGGTTAGGCCTCATCTTGAGTACTGCATCCAGTTCTGGTCTCCGCACTTCAAGAAGGATGCAGACAAACTGGAATGGGTTCAGAGGAGAGCAACAAGGATGATCAGGGGACTAGAAACAAAGCCCTGTGTGGAGAGACTGAAAGAACTGGGCATGGTTAGCCTTTAGAAGAGAAGACTGAGGGGAGATATAATAGCACTCTTCAAGTACATGAAAGGTTGTCACACACAGGAGAGCCAGGATCTCTTCTCGATCGTCTCAGAGTGCAGGACACGGAATAATGGGTTCAAGTTGCAGGAAGCCAGATTTCGACTGAGCATCAGGAAAAACTTCCTAACTATTAGAGCCATACGACAATAGAACCAATTACCTAGAGAGGTAGTGGGCTCTCTGACACTGGAGGCATTCAAGAGGCAGCTGGACAGCCATCTGTCTGGAATGCTTTGATTTGGATTCCTGCATTGAGCAGGGGGTAGGCCCCTTCCAACTCTACTATTCTATGATTCTGTGATTCTATATGGCCTTACTCCTAGGATGCTAGCTAATTTTTTTGCACCCTCTAAAATGAGATAATCCAAGTATATAGAATGGAAGAATATTAATGTACAAGTAATTTTTTTCACACAGCTTTTCCACAGTTTTTCCTGATTCTTTCATTTTTGGAAATAAACTGTATTCTATTTGTATGTCTTGTCAGTGGACAATTATTTCAAAGTTAACACTGGCTGTTTGAGAATTAATTGCTAATATTTAAGACCAAGACCAATAGGTATGGAACCATAGATGGAAAAACTTGAACAAAGAGAACAAATACAGAAAGTTTTCAACAGTTGAACGTAGTGGTGTGAAACATTTACCATTTCCTACATAGAACCGATTCCAGTACTTATTTACCAGCAGTCCACCATTTTCAAACATGGACTGTGAACTTCAGCAGCTTGCAACAATTACCTTCAATACGAGGCAAGTGTTATGTCTCTGGAATTCTCCTCTAGATCACATTTTATGTGTTTGTTTATTTAAAATATTTATGGCCTGCTCTTCATTGCCAAGGCAGTCCCAGAGTGGGGTGCATTAAAATGAAAACAATATAAAGCACAGCAAGGATTATTTTAAAAAACCGCAGTAACTTAATAACCAGAGAAAACACAGTACAACATTAAAACCATAACCTCAGGCAGTAGTGTTCAGCAAAAGCAAGAGTGAACAGATGGAAAAGCTGCCAGCCATATCCTGGACATGAGTTTCATAGTCAAATGCCATCACTGAGAAGGCCCTTACCTGTGTTGCTGCACAATTTTAACCTGGGCCACAGAAGAACTCATCTCTCCCTCCTCCTTCTCACCCCTTCAGCAGCCTCCAACTCCTCCCTCCCCCATTTACCAGGCTACTGCTATTACCTTGGTGTTGGTGGCAGGAAAGAGGAATGGAAGCATCTCCTTCTTCTAGCACCTGGTAAAATGTCCCAAGGCTACCACACCTGGATGACTGCTGTAGCAACACTGCAAGCATCAGATGGAGGGAAGAGGACAGACAGTGACCTCCTCTTTGGCACCATAAGGCATGTTAAGGGGAAGGAACTGTGCTTCCTTCCTGGCTGCCTAGTTGTGTATTTGTGTGTGAGGATGGGGTGTGTGTAATGGGCAGGGTGACATCATGGGGGTGTTCTGCACTGATTGGTGCCTTCTGTGCATAGGTAAAGTGGGGCTGCCATTGGGGAGAGAGCTCATGATTGGTGGATGGCATTGGCATTGCCATGGTTGCTTGGGCAGTTGTGGCTGCTGTTGCTACACTAGCTCTTGCTTCTCCTGTTATTCTTATGTTTTGGCTTTGTAGATGGATGAGCATAGGTGTGTGACTACATTAGGCTGGTAATCATAGCATAGGTACTGGAATAACAAAACTATAGTACTGGCTGCCCGACTGCAATCTAGCTACATTACTAGAAAGTATATGCCCAAGAACTCTGCCAGTTTCACTCATGAATAAATAGTTGTGAGTTATGTGCATCTTTCATAATGTGGCCTGTGTTATATTATACCAGTGGAGAGGGACATCAGGCCCAGGGGCAAAATGCAGCCCTTCAGACTCTCTGTTTGGTTCTTGGGATTCTCCCCAGACCACTACTTCCAGAGGCCATACAGCCCTTGAGTGTCCTTGCCTGGATGAAATTTATCCTTGAATGATAATCATGTCTCTTACTTGCATGGAAGGAGAATGGAGAGATGTGGGGGGTGTTTGTAATAACCTGTGACATTTGCATGACTGGAATGTGACATATCAAAAAAAGATAAGAGTCACATCTTTTGCTCTGCACACTTTTGCGTTGGGCCCTGTCCACCACTGGGAGGCACTCCCCAGAAGGTGCCCACAAGGGGGTGAAACCCTCATGCTGAGAAAGCATCCTGACCCCTGTATTATACCATTAAATAATTGCTTTTGAATGGTTTGTATCTGTAGTTTTCTGTTGAGTGGGTCGGAATCAGCGGTGGACAATGAGCAATTAGGCAGCAATAGATCTTGGGAAGGGGGAAGATTTGATGTCTCCAAAATGATTTTCCCCACAAATGTCACTGAGACAGAGGGGCCAGAAGATCCAGAGCTGCTTCCTCCCCCCCCCCGACATGATTCATAAACCATAGATCTGAAATCCTTATAGGGTTGGTGTATGAAAAATAAAAGCATGATTTTTGTTCTTCGTATAATTGTTTAGAACATTTTTTTTTAAGTTATTAAAATCCGAAAGATTTTTTTTCTTTTAAAAAAAGGATAAGGGGATAGAAACCATTTATAAAATCAGAATCTCCTGAAATAGTGAACCTGTAACAAATGTAGGCTTGATCCAGAGCTGCTTCCTCCCCCCCCCCGACATGATTCATAAACCATAGATCTGAAATCCTTATAGGGTTGGTGTATGAAAAATAAAAGCATGATTTTTGTTCTTCGTATAATTGTTTAGAACATTTTTTTTTAAGTTATTAAAATCCGAAAGATTTTTTTTCTTTAAAAAAAAGGATAAGGGGATAGAAACCATTTATAAAATCAGAATCTCCTGAAATAGTGAACCTGTAACAAATGTAGGCTTGATCCAGAGGTGCTTTCTCTCTCTGGCCCCAGCTGTACTGTACATTTAAAGCAGTATCATACCACTTTAAATGGTAATGGCACCCCCAAAGAATTCTGGGAACTGTAGTTTGTTAAGGTGCTGTGAGTTATTAGGAGACCACCATTCCAATTACAGAGCTACAGTTTTCAATGTGTTTTAACAGTCAATCCCTCTTCCCATGTAACTCTGGAAACTGTAGCTCTGTGAGGGGAATAGGGACCTAATAAGTCTCAGTGCCCTTATCAAACTACAGTTCTATTCTGTCATCCCCACGTGCTTGCCTGGATGTAACATAGATGTTCTTTTATGATGAAGTCAGATAAGCAATAAGGTTTGACACCAGCTGTGCTAACCAATGTGGCTTTTATTCAGATCAGCATTACATTAAGTCCCTTCATATCAAATAATACTTTACAAACCCCAGCTATTGGAGGAAAGGGAGCCCCCCTTCTGGCGGGGATACTTTCTGGCATACCATTGATGTGTGTTGGTTGATGTCTCTTGTTTCTGTGCCTCTGGCTCTGTAGCCCGGCCTCTGTGCTATGTCTTTATAGCCAGCAAACAGTGAGTAAGTGAGCTGACCAGCACACCAGCCACAGTTGGTGCTAGGTCAACTAACCTCTCTCTGCATGACTTCAAAGGAGGACTGCTTCTTTAAAGCAGAAGTATAGTTATTGGGTGGGTCGCACTCTCACTTCTAAGGATTCATAACTCATCTTCTCTAGTATTGTGGCAAGTGACGTAATAAAGAAAGGCTGTGTGACCTCCCATGAGAAAGGTCACCGTTTTATAGTCTGAAGCTTACTAGTACACAGCTCTACTTTTGTGTACTTCCAGGCCCTCAAAAGGGGCTATAAATGGGGCATGGAAGGAATAGATTGATGTGTTCCACATATTAACAGACAATGCAATGTCTTTTTCCAATATAAGTTCCCAGGATTCTTTGGGGAAGCTATGACTGTTTAAAGTTGTATAATACTGCTTTAAATGTATAGTGCAGATGGGACCTTAGAAACCTTCCCTAATGATCTCATCTAAATGTATGTGTGTATTTTTTAAAAAAAATGTATGGGCCTTTTGTTAAATGTTGTGTGTGGGTGTGCATACTCACAGCGGTGGGGATGGGAAAGAGAATAGCTAATAGCTCCAAAAGTGCAAACAGGGACCAATTTGCCCAGAAGGGATAAGAGGCAGAAGACAAGAAAGGCCTGGCAAGCTTCTGTCAAGACTAGCCCATGCGCAGCAGATGAAGGGAGCCAGAAGCAGAATACCCGAGATAGATTAGAAAAATACAATAGTAGAAACTGCTATCTCAGAAACAGCTAACCTTACATGTGCTGCAAGTGTTCTGCTTACGGGATCCATGGGGGAGAGTGCAGGGAGAGAAATTTGGTTCTCATTGTGCAACAGGACCATCAGCTGCTGTTATTTTTAATCAAACATGAGGCAGAAAACAGAGGGAAGAATATTTTTTTGCCTGAAAGAAGGAGCCATGAATTGAACCAGGAGCAGGGACTAAATTGAAGGCATCAGATGCTCAAAGGTGGGGAGGGATAGCATGACGATGGAATGCAGAGTGGTGGGTACCACACAGCCTGCCCTGCAGTCCCTAAGCTGCCCTGCTGCCCTCAGGTGCAATGGAGATTGTCTTGTCACCACTGCTGAAGTAAGATTCAACTGCCAGTCCAGTCATCTTCTGTATATGGAAGAGAGCACTATCTAGTTCTTTGTCTTGGGCCAGCCCTGGGCTCAATCTCTGCTCTTTAAGTCCATATCAGGGGAGAAGGTGGTTGAGAGGGAGACTCTAATTCTTGGTTGCCATATTCCAGGAATGTTAGCATTGTATGTATCTAGGGATGGAGGAGAAATTTGATTCAGTTCGCATTTACAGGTGAACCTACCTAATTCTCACTTTCTAAAACAAGATGTGAATGAAAACACAGCCATCCTGTGAAATTTGCCCTTCTCCAAAATTTCCAATGCAGTTCTCCAGTCAAGTAATGCATACAGAAATGTATATACTGGGATAAAGAATGCATAAAATGCATGTACTAGCAAATATAGCATTCATAAATACACTATACCGCAGGGAAATGGTTTGCAAAAATGTGAATATTAGGCAAATTGGATATAAATATGTATGTTAGGAGAAATTCTCACTAAAATGCTGATGAATTTTCATGATAACTTCAAAAAAATCACAGACCATAGTGAAGTTGTAGAGAACTGAACTTAAAACTGGAAAAATTGGAAACTGAGAGAAGTTGAAATTGACAGATTCACCCATCCTTAGTTGTATCCTTAAATTTTAAAGCAATACATAAATAGGTACCTGCTGATGTTTACAACTTTCTGTCCTGGTTGTTAACCATGTATAGAATGTGGTTTGAAGTTCCATTTTTAAATTATTTTTTGTTAAATCATCCCTTTGACTAATACATTTACATGCAACAGGACATCATAACATCTTTGCAGTTTTGTATAAATAGGTGACCAGATATGTGGGCTTTCATAGTGAGAAAAATTAAGTAGCACTTGAGGGCCTTTGGAGGCTCCTCCAACAATTCTGAACTTCCCTCCTCCTCTTCTGAGCTCTTCAGTTTTACAGGCTTTTCTTTATCCTCTCTGTCTGACTATCTTCCTTTGTTCCATTGACTGATCTCCTGTAAAATCACCAAAGGGCATTATAGGCAAAGGCCAGACCTCTTATGGCTGCAAGTTGCTTAGCTGCTCTGATGTCATGGAAGGCATGAGCAGCCTTGGGCAAGGCAATTTAATGCAAAAGGGGTCTTTGACTCCTAAGGTTCATCAGCACATAAAAGAAGAGATTCCAAAAGCACGTGGAATGTGATCAATCATTCTGGTAATTAGAGCTGAGTCAAGCTACAGGCAACAGCAGGCAAGAATGTGGTTTCCTAGTCCAGGGATGGAGAACCTGAGGCCCTCCAGATGTTGCTGGACTCCCATCAGCTCCAGTCAGCTTGGCCACTAGTCAGGGACAATGGGAATTGTAGTCCAACAACATCTGAAGGTTCATTTTTATTTATTATTATTATTCATTCTATTTCTATGCAGCCTTTTGCCCAAAAGGCCCTCAAGGCGGCTCACAAAAAAAATAAACACAAATACAAATTACACATCAAAAAAGAATACAGTGCACAAAAATTTAAATAACAAAATATTAAGATTGTTAAAAATACAAGGTTCTTTACAGACCTAAAGATAATCTGTCCCAAAATGTAGTACTGCCACTTCAAGAATTTTAGTCCTCAAACATTGAGCAGCTGTTGCAAAGGATTTGCTCACCAACATCATCGGATTCTTCCCCGAAATCATCGTCCATAGACTTGAAGTAGAACTTGTAGTTGGACCGGTTGAGGAGCACCTTGAAGTTGCCCAGCATCGCCCACTCAGCCGGGATGGGCAGCTTCTTGGTCGTCCAGATGGTAGATGACCTTGGTCTCCGCCACCGCCATGGCTGCCGCTGCTCCCCACAGAGAACTCCTCGGGCAAAAGGCTCCATCCCTTGTTTAAACACATACACATATGGGATTGCCCAGAGCTTGGAAAAGTTACTTTTTTGAACTACAACTCCCATCAGCCCAATCCAGTGGCTATGCTGGCTGGTGCTGATGGGAATTGTAGTTCAAAAAAGTAACTTTTCCAAGCTCTGGGATTGCCTTTCAGAATATGACTATCCTTATTTTGACTCCACCTCCCATCAGCCCCAGCCACCATGGCCAATAGTCAGGGATGAAGGGAGCCGTAGTTCAACGACTTCTGAAAGCCACTAGGTTCCCCACCCCTGCCCTAATCAGATCTGCCAAGTGGCAATCATTGCTATGGGGCAATCAAAAGGCAGGGAGGGATGATAGAGGAGGCAACAGTGAAGGGGTCCTGAAAGCTGACCAAAGAGCTGCATCTACTCAAACATGGGTTGCTGGCATGAACAAGAGTGGCTTTCAGGTTAGAAACCTTGTAGTTGCATAGTGCTGCTGACTGAGAAACACCCTCCCTGCAAACACTTAGAAGAAAGGAAGTTAATTCCTTCCTCAGTGATCCCACTGCAGAAGCCAACAGTTCCAGCTAACAAACTGCTTCACCAGCCACCACTGTCTACTGGTCACAGTTGAAGTTGAGCAGTTCAAAGGCTCAGCTATTTTCATTCATAGGCTAAAGCTACAGATTCTAGGAGAACACAGTTTCCACTTGAAATGATATTTTGAAATGACATAATCACTTTGTGTGTTACTTTGCCCCCCACCCGCAAGCAGTAGCCAATGATATGAAAAGAGTCAGGGAAATGGTACACAATACCGCCTGGTTGGTAATAGTGCACAATACTGGGAAATAGAGAACTGGAGACTAGGATGGTTTTTTGCAACCTCCCCTTGTTAGCCATGTTGTGCATTTTGTGTATGTTTGTATATATTTAAAATATTTTTATACCACTTGCTATTAAGAAAATCATGAAGTGATTCACAACATAAAAACATACATAAAACTATTTCAAAGAAGTGCTGTAGAACCTCAACGTTAACGATCAAGAAATACTGAAGCAAAGAGGTGTGTTTTCCATAAAGCTTGGAAGCATGCTATTGCCGATGCTTCCTGAATACCAGGGCAAGGGAGTATTCCAAAGGGTAGGTGCCACCACAGAGAAGGCCTGTTGATGTGTTGCCACCAACAGGGTCTCCACAGAAGATTTTAATGATCTAATGAGTCTGTACAGGGGAAGGCAGCCTATCCTGAATTGCTCAGAGCTTTTTATGTTATACTGTCAACTAGGGATGGAGGGATCTCTCTCATTTTTCAATCTTAAATTCAGTTGTCTACATTTCTGCAGCAGTTTGCAGATTTTTAAAAACTCCTCATGAAAATTGTTTAGCATTTTAGTGTGATTTTTCTTAATATACTTTTTTGTATGCAGCTTTGACTATTGTACACATTTTTGCAAGTAATGTCTTCTAATATAATGCATTTTAATGTTCTTTCACTAAACTTTTGATGTACATTTCCCCCTAATATATACATTTTTGTAAACATTGGTTGGAGAACTGCATCACAAAATTCAGGTAAATGTGAATTTTGAAGCATGGCTGTATTTCAGTTCTTATATTGTTTCAGAAAGTGTGAATGTCATAGACTCGGCTTTAAATGCAAACTGAATCAAATTTCTACTCTCAACTGGTACTGCAGCCTTTTAGTTATAAAATTGGCAATATCACACACAGAGCTTAGAAAAGTTACTTTTTTGAACTACAACTCCCATCAGCCCAATCCAGTGGCCATGCTGGCTGGGGCTGATGGGAGTTGTAGTTCAAAAAAAGTAACTTTTCCAAGCTCTGATCACACATATAGTGAGACTTCTAAGTAACTTTAGAAATCAATGCAATCTCTGGCAATGCAGTTTCCTTGCTGTTCAAAGGCAGGTATCTTAGTCTAAAAACTGAATGTGCCTGGTGAAGATGATTATAGTTAATAATATGCACCAGGCAGAAAATAAAAAACAAAATTCAGCTAAATTGGCTTATTTCTTCTCTATTTGGTGCTGTCAAATAGGGCTAGTAAATGTACATATTCAAAGTCATTTGTTTAAGGTCTCTTAAAAAGTCCAAGGTTAATTGTCCACATGTTTTCTGGGCCATTGGTATCTTTGGACAAACCAAGTAAATCCACTTGTCACCATTAGATGTCTAATTAACTTGTCTCTCCTAAAGCGAACAACCTTCCACCTGGGTAACTAGAGCAGACTTCCATGCCCTCAGTGAAATAGCCCAAACAAAATTTTGTGCATCATAAGTGATAGCAAACACTCAAGCTGGGGGACTACATCTCCTCTAGATAACATGGAATTTTAATTCAACATGAAATGCAGAGATTTTGACAGCTATCTTCCTCAGTAGTGTTTTGGCCTTCTTGAATGATATAGGCATTATCTCTGAAAAAAGTTAAGACAAAGAAGAACTGCAATTACAGGGACCAAATTAGATATGATGTTAATCATATGAATGCTGCATTTGCATCAAGAAGGAAACTTCAATTTCACCAATGGAGATTTCTCATCAGATGCAAAGAACAGCTTCAGCAAAGGAGAACGTTCTGCCCAAACTATGGTGGGGCAAGGGTTGAACTCTTCCTCTTCCATCATAAGGAGCCCTTTGCAGATGGTATTTATGTTTTTAAAATGTGCACATTAATGTCATGCCTAGTTTGACAATAACTTTGCAGTCTGAATTGTTCCCCTGAAAGAGTTTAACACTTTTCAAAATGGCCATCAGCCACATCAGGCAGGCAAGACTGTAGCAGCCCTAACCAACATAGATTCAAATGCTCTGGGTAATCGGGAGGGAGGGGCTGAGTGTAACCCAGCTTTTATGACCAAACATCTTTTTTCAGAGTTTACTAGAGTTTCTCCTAGTAAATTCATGTATATGGTCAGTAACAGAATTATTTATCTTGCCCTTAGGTATAAAGCTATAGTGAGACCAATGGATATCCAAGCTTCCCACGCGCTGCTGAAGATTTGTTTGAAAGCGGTCATGATCTGGATTTTATCCATGCTGCTTGCTATTCCTGAAGCTGTGTTTTCAGACTTGCGTCCTTTCTATGACAGAGGCACTAACAAAACTTTCATTAGTTGTACACCCTACCCATTTACGAATGAGCTGCATCCGAAAATTCAATCAATGGCTTCCTTTCTCATCTTTTACATAATTCCCCTATCTGTTATTTCAGTATACTATTATTTCATTGCAAAAAATCTGATACGGAGTGCTTACAACCTGCCAGTGGAAGGAAATGTACATGTTAGAAAACAGGTATGTATGTATGTATATATGTATGTATGTATGTATGTATGATGATGATGATGATACAATGCCAAACTGGAAATGTGTTTAAAATGACCCCTTGAGCAAATTGCAATGAATAAATTACATTGCAACTTGTCATTTATGTATATTTCATGAGTGGGATCCTCAGTTCTTTTTAGTTTGTTCTGGTTTATTGAAGAACTCTGATGTCTCTGATGGAATATTTGGAGTTCAGAGACTTTTAAAAAGTGATTCTATAAATACATTTGTGTGAAAAAGTGATACCGTAATTACTTTGGTATGTAATGTTTCTGGGGAAGGGCCAATAAGCAGAATCCTTATTCTTATCAAGTCCACATGATCATTTCACCCCCGCCCAAGAATGGCATGGACAACAAATCCCAGTGTAAGTCTCACACATTAATGCTCTCAAAAGACCTTTTCAAACATTGCCCACAAGCACCAAATGTTACACTGGAAGGGGCCTGGATTGAACATTGTTGATCACAAATAAATGGATTCTTATTCTGGCATTTTGGATCTGTGTGGAAGATCTTTTTCTCGATGCATTGAGAAGTCCACTCCTATACCATGGAACAATGTAGGAAAAACATCTTCCAATGAAATGCTGGTATAATGGAAAGAGGGGTAGCATATTGGGAAACAATTTATGCTTACGTTCCCCCGAAATGCTTTTTTGAAAGGTAGCTTTTCATAAATCTTAGTTTCAGCTGGTTGTTGTTCTTACTCATTGTTTACTGAAAAGCTTTTACCATAAAAGAGACCCCTCCCCCTTCCCAATTATAAGGTTGGTGATACAGTGTGAGTGTGTGGTCATTGGAATGTGTCAAGTTCTGGTTCTTTGAAGATGCATACTTAACTTTTGTAATTTACACATGATTTCCGTCATGATTTGCCTGAACTGAAAGATATAAATAAAATGAAAAAAGGATAAAAAGAAAAAGAAGAAAGATGGTGGGAGGAGAAAAATAAAGTGGGAAAAGAAAAAAAACATGATATTGATGGTATTCTGATGTGCAGTTGGATTGATGGAAAAATCATTTTTTTGTTTTGTTTTTTTGCAATCCTAAATACCAGGCATGTGGAACCTGTGGCCCCCTAGATGCTGCTGGATCACAGCTCCCATCATCTCTGGTCATTAGGCTTGCTGGCTGAGGTTGATAGGAACTAGAGTCCTAACAGCATCTGGAGGGACACAGATTGCCCATCCCTGCCATGCACACTCACTAGGGCATGAGCACCACTGAATACAGTTGGTATTACCTCCGAGTTAACATTTTATTTATTTATTTATTTATTTACAATATTTCTATCCTGCTCTTCTACCCTATAATAGGGCACTCAGGGCGACTTACAAAAATAAAGTCAGACATATACATAATAAAATTGTAAATTTATTTATTTATTTATAATAGTATTTCTAAGCCACTGTATCATAAAATATCAGGCCAATGTACAATTATTAAACATAAAACACTATTAAAAACAATATAGTACAATACAATGCATAAGATTGCATTTTAAGTTGCTGACTGTTTTGTGGATTAACTACAAAAGAAACTAGTGTGTGTGTATGTGTGTGTGTACTGCCTTCAAGTCTATTCCGACTTATGGCAACCCTATGAATAGGGTTTTCATGAGCCTGAGAGGCAGTGACTGGCCCAAGGTCACCCAGTGAGCTTCATGGCTATGTGGGGATTCAAATCCTCACTTCCCAGGTCATAGTCCAACACCTTAACCACTACACCACACTGGCTCAAAGTAGTGGAGGTGAAATAAAGCTTCACACTGAAGAACTTGTGGGTGTTTCCCAAATCAGTTAATGCTTTCCCCCCCCCTGAATTTTACTGAGCATTCTTCTTCTATTTCTTCCTCACCCTACATCCTATTCTTCCTTCCACACCTCTGACAATAGCCTTTGGATATATTGAGTGTTCAAAAAGAAAAGAAGATTTCTTACCAGTTAGAGGAAACAGGAGTCAAGCCTAACCCTGCAAAACAGTGATTTCACTTGTAAGTTTCATGCAGTGCCTAGAGGTCTCTTTTAGAAACAACTACTATTGACATACAGCATTTATTGCATTACCCTCTGCCTTTATAATGGAGATGCAGGTGGCAATAGCAGCAAATATTAAATTAAGATTCCACTTCATGAAGTATATATAGTTTGTTTTCACAGAAAGGCCAATTGCAGACCTCAATTGTTAGTTAGCTCTTTGAAGAAACTTGGTTGCCAGGAAGCCCATGTCAATCACCTATTGTCAACTCCATATCTTTCAGTCTATGCACCTGAGAGGAAGACAAGATCTGAGGTGACAGAGATAGATTACAATGGCAATACTGTTGCTGGCTTGTCTCTTTCAAGGTGGAACAGCTGATTTTCTGAGGTAGACAGGCAGAGGAACAGATATGGGTGCTGGAAGACTAGGAGAAGTACAGGCAGGTAGGTAAGGTTTTAGACAGCAAGACGAGGAAGGTCTAGCTGATGCCCAAGCAAAGGTTCAGGCCTGACCTGGAAATATTTATAACTAGGCCATGTCAGGAAGGACCAAATGGCTGCATGGTTAGAGGTGGGCTTAGAGGGAAGGTGGAATTAGGGATAGAATCTGCCTGCCGCTGATCTGCCCAGTACCTGCCTACCCCCTCACCACTGAAAAGGAGGAGACAGGAGAGGAGCCCTCTCCCAAAATAATAAAGTTGAGGCCACAGCAACAGGCTCCCCAGCAAGGCCAGACCATGGAGGAATTAAGCAGATTTTTCACCCATCCCAGCCTGCAGCCAGTAGCTTGCCCCATGGGGTGGCACCACCTCTTCCTCCTCTGTGGTCTGGCCTTGCTGGGGAGGCTCTTCCCACAGCCTCTGCTTTATCATCAGGGAGCTGTCCTCTCCTGCCTTTTTCCATGGATAGATGAGCAGCAGATCAGCAGCGGGGGGTGGATTCCTTCCCTAGGTGGAATTATGCTTTGAACAGTCAAAGTTGACAGTACTGTCCATCTGCTAGGCAGTGAAGCATCAGCAGTAGTAGGCTGTGTGCACCTATCCGTGGAATGAGGCCAGAATATAAAAGAATTCTGCAGTGCATTAGTTTTAAAGGGAGATGAGGATCCAAGAACCTCCATTATCCATCCTTGTTTGTTACTTCAGCCCATGAATGTCCTCCGCTTCCCTCTGTTAGCAAACAGCAGTAATTGCAGGACCAGCATTTTCATTTGCCATTTACTCTGCACTCCGAACTTTTTCATTCTGGCATAAGCAAAAATAAAGATCCAGGGTTTTCCCACATCTCCACCATTTTCTGTTTGCATGCTTCATTTTTTGTGTCTAAGGTACCAACTGGTAGCATGGGCAACCATGTTGTTACAGTGGGCATCAGATGTGTTCATTTCCTGAACTGAACTGAAAACATCACTGAAAAGTGTGTTTGTGTACTTCTTGTTCACGAGGTGCTTTTTCCACATAACTATCACATGGAGTTTTGCCCCCAGCAAAAAGCTCCCCTCCTTACATTTATACAATGATCAAGCCACCAATGCTAGTTAGGACCGAAGGGCGAACTGTTCCTTTGTTCTTGGTATGACATATGCAGTTATGGAACTTTGCAATTGTATTTCATGCTAACCACAGGTATGTATGCTGCCTAGACTAGCTCATTCAGAGATTGTTGACTCTGCAGTTAGATATTGATAATTAGGAATGGGGGAGAGATTCATACAGTTTGCATTTTAATGCAAATGTTTAAATTTGCCTTTCCCAAACCAATATGGAAACCATAATGCAGCTCTCCTTTGAAGTTCACACTTCTCTGAATACATACAAAAATAGGACTATTTGCGATCCACACAAAAATGCATATATGGTTGAAAATTAATCTTTTGTAGAAAATTGCTTGCAAAAATGCATATACTAGGCAAAATTGCATACAAAATGTATATATTTGGAACAATGCACATGATGTGAATTCTCATGAAGACTTCAAAAATCCACAAAAGCATGTGAAAATGGGGCAAACTGAATTTAAGACTGTAAAAATGAGAAACTGGGAGAAAATGAAATGGACAGATCTGTCCATCCCTGTTGACAGTATATGTCACAGAGGTACATCAGAACTGAATGGATTCTGAAGGAGCCCATAAAGCTGCAATCCTTTGCACCCTTCCATTTAGCTCAGGTCTTGAGCTATGAGCAAACACTGTCTGGAAACATATTTGCAATAGACTTCTTTCAAAAGAAAGTGGAGTTTTGAAAGGAACCAAAAAGGCTTAACTATATTTCAGAGAATGCTGAACCCAATGCAGAAAAATGTTGTTTTCTGGGAAACTGAAACTCAAATTCAGTGTTGCTGACATACAGCTTCCTTTGTTCTTTTCAGATGGAATCTCGAAAACGCCTAGCCAAGACAGTGCTGGTTTTTGTCTGCATCTTTGCTTTCTGTTGGCTCCCTAACCATATCATCTACTTATATCGATCATACCATTATTCAGAGGTGGACACTTCTGTCCTGCACTTTATCACCTCTCTCTGTGCCCGAATCCTGGCATTTGCCAACTCTTGCATAAACCCTTTTGCACTCTATCTGCTCAGCAAAAGTTTTAGGAAGCAGTTTAACCACCAACTATCATGTTGCAAAGCCCGTGATCTTGTTCGGTCCCAGAGCAGAAGCACCACACGGATGGCATCCCTCAAGAGCACCAACCAATCAATGGTTGCATTCAGTTTCATCAATGGCAACCACCTCTGCCACGAGAACAATGTATAGCATGCATCACACACTGAACCCAGTCACAAGATCTGTGTAGCCATTGTTGCCTGTTTTTCATTCTAGTAAGTAACAAATGTATATAGGTGCACAGAGAGGTGGACAATGACTAGGAAACTGACAGCATGCAAGCAAGATTTAATGCAGAGCTGAAGGGCTGCCTGCACCTGCACTTTCATTTGTAGGGTCTTGCATTATAACATGTGGGTCCCTTTTGATTTCTACTGTTCGGCGATGAGGTTTGAAGGCATTCAGATCCTTATCAGATAACCAAGTCTGTTCCTTTATTAACCTTCCACAGCAGATTGGAGAGGAAGGAATTAGGGAACAGAAGCTTTTTTGGTACTTGGAGCTTCTGGAAGGGAAGCTAGTGGTTGTTGTTTTTTATTTAATTATTGCTGGAATCAGCCAGTTTCCCATTATGTCCTTTCCACTGTACAAAAACAGCCATCAAGTGGAACTAGCTCTCCTTCTTCACTATCCCCCATTCCTGCCTTATGGACCCTTTCCCTTTAACAGTAGCACTCTACCCTTTCCACTGTAACAGTACCCGGTTAGAGTGCTGCCCTGATAAGGGCATTCATACGCCCGTTCCGCAGGGAAGTCCTTGTAGAACCCGTGCACAGGAGGATCCTAGTAACTGAGTCAGAACAGTGCAGTGCCTTTGTGCTTGTGCAACAGGTAAGCACATAGAGAGAGCATGGCCATTTCCAGAGACTGGTCTCAATGCTTTTCTTCCTTTTGGATGCAATCCGAAATTCTTACACCATTTTTAATTAGCAAGACTTCTATAAAAATGAAGTAATAAAAGAACACAATGATGTAAGGTCCCAGGTTCTACCCTACCCACCCGTCTTCACCCACGCTGGAGAAAACACTTTTATAGTTTTGCTTTTTGCATTAAAGTAAGGCTGCAATTCTAAGCGTGGTTACTAGGGAGTAAGCCCCATTGAATTCAGTGGGATGTAATCCTGTTTATACATGCTTAGGATTATGCTGCACATCTATTAAATGAGCAAAGTGGGGTGGTGGTAGTGGTGAGTGCAGACATTTGATGATATTTAATGCAAGTTCTACTCAGAGTAGAACTACTGAGATTTCAATTCGTTCATTTCAATGGATCTACTCTGAATAGGACTCTGATTAGAATGGTCAAATGTCTCTTAAGTATTTTCAGTACAGTATTAATTCATGTTGTACAAAAGATGTGAAGAGAGTTGTGTTTACTGGGGTTTTGTGGCCCCCATCTGAAATCAGCAGTATGTTTTATACAATCTAAATGTGAAAAGTGATGCCATTCAATAAATGTAAGTTTAACTATGTTTACAATGGTGTGCATTTTGCCATATTTGGGGGTGGGGGTAAAACATAGCACTTTCTCAATGTTTCTTAAATGTTCAGGTGATGTGTTAATGGATGTCAAACTGTCATGTAAAGCTTTAGGCATGTTTAAGAATGAGGAACAACTGCAAAATAAAACACACAATGCTTTTTTGTATTTTGAGATATGTATTACATAGTAACAATGTGAGATGGTAGCCATTAAAAGCTCAAATCATATATATTCTCTAGCACAATGTGTCAGGTTGATGCCACTAATTGAATTGCAATGTTCTAATATTAATGGGATGGTGTTGGTGATGATTTAGAAATTCTTGGTTTTTCCTATCCATTCTAAAATTTCACAATCTGGCATTTACACAAAGTTAGGAGAAGGAATAGTGGTGGATAGTAGCTAGGCTCCTGTGTCCAGAGATTTGGCCTAGTGCATACTGTACTGGTGGGTTAGGGGGTTAGATGAAGGAATGCTATCTCTGCTGCAAAGCCATCTGAATACAATTTCTAACAATTTGTCAGTGGTTCTGGAATTTGGGGAAAATGGGAGAACATTCTGGATTGTATTGATTAGATATTAGATTTAATATTTATACCCCACTATTCTATTGAAATAATTCTCAAAGTGGTTGTTGATCTGCTATGAACTCATTAGATTACCTGAAAACAGACCACTATATTTTAACCACAGTTGTCTAACTGCAACATGGAGATAATTCTACTGACCTTTCTTTCAAGGTTATTGTAAAGATTGCTTGGATAATAAGTGTTAGGATTAGACACTTGAGTCTAAAGCATCAAATAAATGCTAAGGATTGATTTCCACCACACTCCAAATCCTAGACTAGCACTACAAGTATTAATTAAGTCCCCAACTCCCCCCCATCTCATGTTATTTTTTTAGGGGTATGAGCGGAAATAGACTCTGTTAAGCAAATGAAACTAAATCCTGGAGGCTGGATCCTGAATATGTGAGATACAGTTGCTGCAGATAACCAAATTTTGTTCTAGCTTAACTGAAGTAATTGAGAGGAGAATAAAGGGTTCACCAGAAGAGTTAACATTGAGGCTTTAATGGCCAGTGCTGTTGGGTTCTCCTCCCTTCTTTTCCTGGAACGAAAATAGAATAAAGTGAGCAAAATCATATTATACTCTTGTATTGCAAGGGGGGGGGAGATTATATCTAAGAAACAGCTTTTAATTACAGTGTTGCAATAGTTTAGCAGTAGCTATGTGCCTCCTCCCCTTCTTCCCAAACTGTCCTCACCTACAAAACTAGTGCAGTTATTAACCTAGGAGGGTTGGCATTTCAAATGCTGGGACCAGTAAGCAGAAGCAGTTTTGGATTGTAGAAGTGGATAGGTTCAGTATAACCCCAGTAGCAGTTGGTGGGGTGGACCTGTGGCACACACCTGAGCCCCCAGCAACCCACTTGCTGCTGCTTACTGGGAAAGAGAATGGGACTGGGGAGGTTGGTGCCGTGCAAACAGGAATGCAGTACTGGCTCTGCCAGTGCATTTGCACACCACTGACCTCCCTGCCACCTTGGCTTCCCACTCCTCTCCCAGTAAGCAGCAACAACTCCACTGCCATGAGGTCGGGTAAGCACTGCTGCCTCACTCCACTGTGCACTAATGTATAACCCCACTGAAATTAAGCAAGCCTGACCATGCAAGCTACTCATGCGGATCATGTGCCAACTGTTCTGACCCCCTCTCAGGAAGTCAAGTTGGTAGAAACGATGTCTCTCCAGATGTTGTTGCTGCAGTGACAGCTGGTGGCTCCATGTCAGTGGGGCAGTGGAATAGACTCTGAGTTTCAGTCTGAAATTTCAAGGGGCTGTCCAAGATGCTGAACCCATTGTGGGAATAGGTTTCAGCTCCTTGGACAGCTCCTTGAAAGTTTGGACTAAAACCCAGAGCGGATTCCACTGCCCAACTGACATGGAGCTGCTAGCCACCACTGGTTGTTGGACTCCAACTCCTGTTAGCCCCAGCCAGCATGGCCAATGGTGGGATGATGGGAGTTGCTTACCCATGATACAAGTGAAACAAACTCTCCTTCATCCTGAATACCCTTTTCTCACAGGCTACGAAAGCACATAAAAATGCTGGTTCATATGCATACCAAGCGGTGTTCCCATTTCCATGTTGGAAGAGTCAGCATGCTCCCTTTCCATTAAACAGAATGCTATATATAATGCTGATGTCCCATGTAGAGCCTTCATTTGTGCACATTTCACACATGAAAATAGGGACAGTCCTGTGCGTGTGAGCTGTGGTGAGGCCAGGCACAGGGCCATAGCTCAGTGGCAGAGCATCTACTTTCCATGCAGAACATCCCAGGTTCAATACCTGGCATCTGCAGGTAGGGCTGGGAGAGATCCCTTTCTGAAATCCTGGAGAGTTGCTGCCATTCATTGTAGATAGTACTTACCTAGATGGACCAATGGTCTGAGACAGACCAATAAGCCAGCTTCCTATGCTCCTATGTCCAGAGATTTGGCCTGGTGCACACTGTACTGGTGGGTTAGGGGGTGGGATCAAGGAAAGCTGTCTCTCTACTGCAAAGCCATTTGAATATATAATATTTCTCATTATTTGTCAATGGTTCTGGAATTTGGTGAAAACAGGAACTCCCTCTTGGCCATCATGGAAAGTAGAGGCAGTGGCATCACTAGCAGGGTGCGGGGAGTGCAGACTGCACCCGGGTGACACCATGAGGGGGGTGACACCCAGAGCCACCCCGTCATGGGGCAGGGCGCCCGCGCCGTTGCCCAGCAAAGGAGCCGAGAAGCGCTCCGGGTTGGCGTCGGAGCAGCCAACTCCTCCTCAGAGGCAGGCAGGCGGGTGGGCGAGACTGGGAGCAGCGTTGGCGGGGCGAGGGAGGTGCGCTGGCATTCCCAGGCCTGCTTCTCTGGCTGGGTGCCCCTCCAGCATACGCCCTCCCAGGGGCATGGGTGGCTGGCCTTGTGTGTGCGCGTTCGTGCGCTCAACAGGACATTTGGGGGGTCGCCAATGAGTTACCGCACTGGGTGACACCAACCTTAGTGACGCCACTGAGCAGAGGAAGAGTGATCTGAGAAATAGACCCGATAGACCCAAGAAAGGATCTTCATCTTTGTTTTCTTTTTAACTTAAGGTGGCACAGATAGTTCTAGGCATAATTACTTGGAAGTAAGTCCAAATGAAATCAATGAGTAAGCATATACTCCGCATTGGTCTTAACGTTAATTGGCTGCCTGCATGCTGGGCTCTGCTGTTTCTCCCCTCTCAGTTTGTGAGGATGATAATCTGGTTACATGCATGTTTCTCTCCAAATTTAGGAGGAGTCTGCAAAAGCCAATGCCATGACCGGGGGACAGGGTGCAGGAGAGGTATGCGTTGTTAATTGAATCTGCCCCACTAAGCAGTTCATGGAATGAAGCAGCAGCAGATTAACTACTAGGGGTAAACAGGGTTCATATTTCACAGAGATCTCCTCCTGTCCTCCATCCGCTCCCTATCAGACCTCCATTGACGCTCCAGAGCATATGACTTAGTAGTTTTCCTTTTAGTAGTGAGCCAAGCAGTCTTTCTTTCATTTTTAGTCCCCTACTTCCTTCATGTCCCACCATCTGTTACAGAAGTGGGGAACCTTTTTCAGCCTGAGGGCCACATTTCCTTCTGGGCAAACTTCTAAGGGCCACATGCCAGTGGTGGGCAGGGCCAGAGGCAAATTTGGGCAGAACAAATGGCAAATTTACCCTTGTACAGTAGGCTAGTTTCTTCACACACACATACACCCTTCTCTATCCTTCATCTAGACAAGCAAGAGGCATTATTAGAGTTCAAGGACACATCTTAGGCAGGCAAAAACATTTGGGGTGCAAATCAGGGCCAGTGAGGGGTGTGGCCTGGGAAGTGTACCAAGGACTAGATAAAAAGGTGGCTGTATTTGAGCCTCAGGCTTGAGGTTTCTCACTCCTGTTTTATTGTTTCCTTTCTCAGTGGATGTGCGGAGGCAAAAAGAGGCGGCCCAAGTAAAAGCATGCAATCTGCATTTAGCACCCCCATGCTCCTCACATGCCACTGAGTCTGAGCAGGCAGCATGCTTTACAATAATTAGCACCATGGCAACACAGTGCCAAGTTTCAGGCCAGAGGGCTGCCCTTTTAAGGTTCTTGGTTATCCAATAAGGTGGCAGAGCCTGGGCAGGGTAGTCTGGCTGAGGAACTCATTGCTCATTCAGCAACCAGCTCTTTTAGAACAAGCTATCTATTTCTTGGGACCTGTCCAGGGTACTTAAGGCCCTGTCTCTTGCTTCCTGGCTCTGGTTTCCAACCTGCTAAATTGCTATACAGTTGCTGCCTCTTGGCCCCTTGCTCTTCCTACTGGCTCTGGACCTCTGCCAAGCTTGATTCCTCCTGACTCCACCTGGGTTATTGGTTCATCCTTGACAAACAGGGCTCTGTAAACTATGAAATTCTGTCTCCTTCCCCCAAAAAAGATAGGAAATGGCTCAGGCTTATACATGAACAGGTCTCCAGGTAGATCATCTGTCGAGTTTACTGCAACTAACCTTAAAAAATAGAAAAACTGAAGGGGAGGGGGGAAGCAAACAACAGGGAACAGAAGTCTAACAATCTGCTTTCTCAAAGGCTCCGTAGAAGAATAATGTTTTAATCAGCTACCTAAAAGATTTGTGCATTAACCAGGGCATTGGACCAGATGAACCCCAAAAACCCTTCCAACTCTAAAATTTGATGAAAGCCAATAGAGAAAGACCCCAATGAAGAGAGTCTCCAATGCTTAAGTGCCACTGATGAAGAGGCCAGAAGCTACATCCTATGATGTGGTACTCAGGGTAGACCCATTGAAAATTAATTGACCCAAGTTATTCATGTCCATGGAATAGATGGCATACCAATAGAGTTCCTACAAGCTACTGAGACTGAATCAGTCCACATTTTGACAAAAATCTGTCAAGAAATATGGAAAACTAAACAATGGCCCACAGACAGGAAGCACTCAATATAAATCCCAATTCCAAAGAAAGGGGATCCCAGGGAATGCAGTAATTATCAAACTATTGCCTTAATATCCCATGCAAGTAAAGTAATGCTCAAGATTCTACAACAAAGGCTCTTACCATATATGGAGCGAGAAATGCCAAATGTCCAAGCTGGATTTAGAAAAGGAAGAGGTACCAGAGATCATATCGCAAACATACGCTGGATAATGGAACGGAGCAAGGAATTTCAGAAGAAAATCACCCTGTGCTTTATAGATTACAGCAAAGCCTTTTATTGTGTAGATCATGAAAAACTATGGAATACTTTAAAAGAAATGGGAGTGCCAGAGCATCTGATTGTCCTGATTTGCAACCTATACTCTGGACAAGAGGCTACTGTAAGGACAGAATATGGAGAAACCGATTGGTTCCCCATCGGAAAGGGTGTGAGAAAGGGGTGTATTTTATCACCTTATTTATTTAATCTATACGCAGAACATATACAGAAAGCAGGATTGGACCAAGATGGAGGTGTGAAAATTGGAGAGAGAAATATCAATAATTTAACATATGCAGATGATACCATACTACTAGCAGAAACCAGTAATGATTTGAAATGAACGCTGTTGAAAGTTAAAGAGGAAAGCACAGAAGCAGGACTACAGCTGAATGTCAAAAAGACTAAAATAATGACAACAGAAGATTTATGTAACTTTAAAGTTGACATTGAGGACATTGAACTTGTCAGGGATTATCAATACCTCGGCACAGTTATTAACCAAAATGGAGACAATAGTCAAGAAATCAGAAGAAGGCTAGGACTGGGGAGGGCAGCTATGAGAGAACTAGAAAAGGTCCTCAAATGCAAAGATGTCTCACTGAACACTAAAGTCAGGATCATTCAGACCATGTTATTCCCGATCTCTATGTGTGGATGTGAAAGTTGGACAGAGAAAAAAGCAGATAAGAGAAAAATCAACTCATTTGAAATGTGGTGTTGGAGGAGAGCTATGCGGATACCATGGACTGTGAAAAAGACAAATAATTGGGTGTTAGAACAAATTAAACCAGAACTATCACTAGAAGCTAAAATGATGAAACTGAGGTTATCATATTTTGGACACATAACAACAAGACATGATTCATTAGAAAAGATAATAATGCTTTGAAAAACAGAGGGAAGTAGAAAAAGAGGAAGGCCAAAGAAGATTGATTCCATAAAGGAAGCCACAGACCTGAACTTACAAGATCTGAACAGGGTGGTTCATGACAGATGCTCTTGGAAGTCACTGATTCATAGGGTTGCCATAAGTCGTAGTTGACTTGGAGGCACATAACAACAACATCCTGAGTAGGATTAACACTGGAAATAACTCCTTGTCTGTAGACTGCAAGCTCAGGCCATAATAAACTAGCTCATGTCTCAAGCAACACAATAGCTTTTGCCTTCTTGCCTGTGCATTTGCATTTTATGCTGTCAAAGATTTACAAGCTCTACCCTGTGTGGGGCAGGGACTGAGGGTGGCAGAGGGGGAGGGAAACATGCAAGTTGTCTCTACACATATTACCCCCAAAGGAGGATGTACAAGTCACTTGAGCATCCGCTTTTCAGCATATCCAGAAACATGCAAGCCATCTTATTACTGGTTAATATTAACTAAATGTAAGTATGCTTTAACTCTCAATCCCAAACCAAGCAAATTTGCCCAGTGATGCCTGCGAAAAGAAAGACAAATACAAATGAGATAGGAAACATGTTTACCTCTCAAGACCAGTGATTTATGGATTCAGGGAAGAACACAAAGATTTCCCAGATATATTCTCTGCCAGTATAAGTACCCAAATTTCATGGGGTAATTATTCTATTATCACTGTAATGTTCCTGTCATTCTACTGGTGGCAGATCTTTCTGTACTATCACTATACAAAGGTAACTGGGGGGGCGGGTGAGAGGGAGGGGGAAATTTAACACACGCACACACAGATCCACAAAACATTTGGGGTCGAACAAGGGCCATTTCTGTTGTTTACTTACAGACAGATAGCACATTATACTTGCCAAGCAGCTACCTTCACGGTGAGGAGGAACTACATGAGACATATTTACATCATTAGCAATTGCACAAATGGTTTTCATATTGTAAAGCCCAACCCAGATCAGGACCTTGGTGTGTGTGTTGTGTGTGGGGGGGAGATAAAGAGATTTAACACCCCCTTCCATGGCTGTTCCCATCTGGACTAGGCCCTTGTTCCTTGAACCTGTTATTTGCATTTGGAAGAAGATCTCCTTTGCTTCCATGGGAATTTTCCCCAGTGCAGATACCAAGTGCAAAAGGGTCAATCCTGAAGGAGATTGCAGTGTTGATGGGAAGGGTTAAAGCCCCCACATCAGTGTCCCAGTCTAGATCTGGTCACCCATACCTGTAATTTACACGTTAAAGCCATTCATACTGTTGCGACTTGTATGTATGTGTGGCATCCAGTTTGCCCTGAGCTCTCCTCCCTCTGCTGCAAGATCTAAGACAGGGAGAGCTCACTGGGTGGCCTATTATTATTATTATTATTATTATTATTATTATTATTATATCACGCTCTTCCTCCCAGTAGGAGCCCAGGGTGGCCTAGGGTCAATCACAGCTTCAACTTACCCTACATCAAAAGGTAGCTAATGTGGTACCACCCATCAACCCCTCAGCCAGCATGCCTATGGTCAGGGACAGGGAAGGGTGAATATGTCAATTTCAGTTTCTCATTTTTCTAATATTAAGTTTGGTTCACATTTTATATCAGTTTGGAATTTTTTTTAAGTCCTCATGAAAATTCATCAGTGTTTTAGTGCGAATTTTTCCTAATATCCACATTTTTGTATGCAATTTTGCCTAATATCCACATTTTTGCAAAGCAATTTTCCTTAACAGAATGCATTTTAATGTTGTTTTCTTTAATACATACATCTGTATGCATGCTTTACTGTAGTATATGCATTGTTGTACACGTTACTCAGCTGGAGAACAGCATTACAAAATTTGAAGTGCAAATTTCGAACAATGGCTGTGTTTCAGTTCATGTATTGTTTTGGAAAGTATAGATTAAGTAGTTTCACATTGAAATGTGAACTGAATCTAATCCCCACCTCTCCTCCCTAGTCAGGTATGATGAAAGTTGTAGTCCAACAACATCTGAAGGGCATCCCATTGACTACCACTGGTCTAGCTTCACTCACAATGTGAGTTTCCCCAGGCCCATCAGCAATTGTTAGTGGAGCGGAACAGGGATAGGAAACTGATGAAACTGAGGATGGCAATGCAACACAGTGTGATATGCGAGTCTTCCTATTTAGAACTTTTTGGCAGATTTTATTTATTTATTACATTTATATATCACCCCATAGCAAAAGCTCTCTGGGCGGTTTACAGCAATTAAAAACATTAAAAACAAATATGCAAATTTTAAAACACAAAAAACAATTAAAAAAAACAATTTTAAAAAAATTAAAAACAATTTAAAAACACACATTTTAACAATTAGGGAAAGCCCTACATATGTATATGAAGTGTTATTCTGTTTGAGGGAGATTTGTTTGTTGCATGTCTAGATACTGTTTTTCTGCAAAGGCACCCACGGCGGTTTACCATTTTAAAATACTCAGACAAACAAATAGTCCAAGATATAGAATGATATAGTTCTCTCAGGATGACTGATGGCCTCTTCAGGAGCTGATGGGTATGTGGTCTTTAGCCTCCTGGGCTTCCTGCCTTCTGTCTTCTGTCAGGGCACACAGATCTTTCTTTAGTAGCCCCAAGGATAGTGGGGCTGGGGTTGCCACATCAGGTCTCTCGGTCTGTTGATGATTGCGCCAGAAGCTGCTGCGGATGTGTTCCCTGCCCTGGGCTTCTTTGCTTCATCCTTCCCGAGGGGAACACAGGTTCAAACTGAAGATCTCAAAGCCAACATTTCCTCCATAGGCATGCTCATGGGATATATAACATAGATCAGCTCAAATCTCTACACACAATTTAAGAACTTAGCATACATGGGGAGGGTATAGCTCAGTGGCAGAGCATCTGCTTTGCTTGTAGAAGGTTCCAGGTTCAATCCCCAGCATCGCCAGGTAGGGCTGGGAATGACTCCCTGTCTGAAACCCTAAAGAACTGCTGCCAGTCAGTGTAGACAATACTGAGCTAGATAGACCAAGGGTCTAACCAGGGATGTAGTCGTCTGGGATCTCAGGGGGTCTTAGACCTCTAATTCTTCTGTGAATAGGCCCCAGCAGGCTCCTTATGTCTCCAGGATCTTATGAGCCAATCAGCATGAAAGTGGAGTGTGTTAGCCACTGAAAAGAATATTTTAACATGCTTTGTTGTCCTTTTCTGGATTGACAACAATCAGAGTGAAAGGAGGTGAGTCAGACACTGAGAAGACTCTTTTCAGTAGTTAACACTCTCCCCTTTCATGCTTATTGGTTCCTAGGGACATCTGTTGTTGTGGGAGAAGCCATTAATAAGGATCACATTCTTAACCCAGCAGCAAAAAGAGGAGGGAAGGGGGTGTGACTGTGATTATCATGAAAGGACCCTGAACTTCTGAATTTGCCAGTACACTACTGGGTCTAACTCAGTGTAAGCCAGCCTCCTATGTTCCTAAAGGGTATGCACTTAAGAGACATTATACACGTTTTATTTTACTGCAAAAGTATGTATTTGACAGCCCAGTGTCTGGAGGTTTGATAACATTTTTGCAGTTGAACAAATGTGTGTGTAGCCTGCCTTGTGTGATACACACTTTAATCTACATTTTATTCTGATTTTATTCTTGTTGTATTCTAAGTTTAATTGCTCCTTCTATGTATAAGTATTTCATTTACCTGTACAGTGATAGTGATTAGAGTGATAGACTGGGATCCGGGAGACCATGGTTCAAATCCCCACTCAGCCACGAAGCTCACTGGGTGGCCTAGGGCCAGCACATTCTCCAGCCTAGCTTACACCACAAGATTGTTATGAGGGTAAAATGGGGGGGGGGAGAACTATGTGCACCACCCCATATTCCTTGGAGACAGAGCAAGAGAAAAATGTAGCAACAAACCAAAAAAATATTTTTCTCCCCCATAAGTTTACCCACAAATAAAGATGTACAATTCAGATTAAAAGAGAAGCAGAAAGAGAAGAGCAATAAAACAATCAACCATTGCAGGCTTGGGAGAAGAAAGCAGATGTAACTCGAGGCCTAAAAGATAATAGCACAAAGTGACGTTCTTGAGGGAAACATGATCTGATTCTAATGATCTACCCGCCTGGACTGAGTCTTTGCTATGGAACACTTTAGAATTGGAATAGCTAAATAAATAAAAGAAGATGTGAATCTTAAGCATCACTGAGCATTTAAGAAAGAATCAGCAAGTGTCCATCAAGAGAGATGAGAATCCTTTATCACTTTTCTGGTCTCCATATCCCAGTTTCCACCAAAAATATCTCCTACACATTAGTTATTGAAGTTAACTGAGATTGCAAAAGAAACTCAGGTTCCTGCTTCATCATGCTCTTGGCACATCATACCCTTCCACAACCTGGTGCCCTCCAGATATTTTGACTACAATTTTCATGGAGTTGCCATCTAAAACATCTGGAGGACTCCCAACCTACAAAGACGGACCTGGAGGATACCATGATCAATGGTATAAAAAACTGCTGAGAGACCAACAAGAGCAAGATGGTTACACTTCTCCTGTCTCTCCCTTGAAGAAGGTCATCCATCAGGGTGACCAGAGCTGATTCTGCACCAAAGCCAGACCTGAACCCAGACTGGAATGGGTCCAGATAATCAGTTTACTCCAAAACTGCCTGCAGCTGAACCACCACCTCCTTTTTGAGCCCTTAGCTAGGCATTGCCATGCTGGGCTCTTACTGGGAGGAAGGATGGGATATAAATCAAATAAATAAATAAATAAATAATTAGTGACCACGTTGTAGTTGTCAAGTACCTTAGGGTTGAGGGAGGGTTTTGTTCAGGCATTAGCCCAGGGTTAGGGGGACCTTTTATGTTCTGGGGGGGCAGATCTTTAAGTGGCTCCAAGTCAACTTTGATAGGTGGCCAGGACACCCCACCTGTCAATCACATGGTACCATTATGATATCACATGTTTGACAGATGTGTTGCCCCATCCAGATGTCAAAATCGTTTGTATGGGGTTCCCAAGCACTCAACAGCCAGCTGGACCACAGCGCAAGGGGCGTTGCTAGCCTCATGCTTGGCACATTAGGAAGCACTGAGCACAGGAGTGGCAAAGTGTTCTTTCTCCCTTCTTTGACAAATAACAAGGAGAGGAGAAAGAAAGGGGCCTGTTGTAGGCATTGGCATCAAGCACGCCCCTTCTGATGCTTGCAAAAGGCACTTTTCTTTCTCCCCTTTGCATCACTTGATGTGGAGGGGAGAAAGACATCTGGCAGCTAATAGAGAACAGGGGTACGCAGACAACTTTAGCAGGATTTACCCCCCTTTTGTCATATGACAAGCAGGGATTCAATCCTGTTTTGGCCAAGGCACATCTGAAGCCCACCCATTAGCTGATGTTGTGAGTAACATCAGCTGATTGGCAGGTGGGCATGTTTTGGGGAATGGCAATCCAAGATTGGCCCATGGGTCAGATGTGTCCGACCCCTGCATTAATAAGTACCTGGATCCATATGGTCAGCCCTCCACCACCCTCACAAAGAAGCCCGGATGGACAAGGGTCAAGAGCATAAGAAGTGGGTGGACAGCCAGAAGCACCTTGTCCACATCCTCGGGGCTCAATGATTGAAAGATCCCAAGTGGAACCAAGTATTACCTGCTATTATAGACACATCAGGCAGAGGGGAACCCTAATTCCATGTAGCTTGCTAAGACTGCATAGAATAGAAGAGCACATGTGATCCTGAAAATGACATGTGATGTAGACACATGCTTAATGTCCTACTTAGCTCAGCATGATAAATTCTATTACAAGCATTATTTTACATTATACCTGTTAGGGCAGGCGTAAGGAACCACTTTTGTCCGGCAGGCCAGATCAAAAAGTGGCCACCCATCAACAACCAACGTTTAACAGGCAGGTGAGTCCACTCACCCCTCAGTCACCTAACTTCATATGAGTGCTAAGCTGTGCACTTCCAATTGTTCCTTTGCAACAGAGCTTGTATTTGGCACTGTTCAGTGGTGCCAAATGAAAGCCTTGCTGTTTTTGCAGGAATCTGCTCCTCTTGGAACGCTTGGGTGCAACTAATCAGAGTGGGGTTAGCATTTGGTACTGAATTTAAACAATGCCAAAAACAAGCCCCACTGCCAAGGAACAATTGGGAGCACATTCTAAAGCTCCTGGTTATTCCTTTGCAGCCATGCCTTTACCTGCCCCACACCTGATGTCACATGACATCAAGTGAGTGTCAGGTGGGCACGGCTGAAAAAAACAACCCGAGTGTGATATGTTAATGTCTAGTATGTGTCTAATCTTTTCTTTCTTTTCTTTTTTCTTTCTTTTCGGCCAGAGAAACTTCCATTTGATTTTCTTTGTCAAGTTATCAGAGTTGATCTGGACAATTTATTCCCACTAGGTTTATGGATCAGAAAGTACTGTTAGGTTTGAATCCCGCAATATTAAGTTTAGCAACTCATTCTACCACCCCCAAGGCAATTTATAGCTGGCAGAATGATTTGGCAGTATTGATTGAATATAGCTCCAGTTCGGACAAGTAACTTGGTTTAGATAATGCCTATAAAACAAGATTATCCTGTTTTTCATTCTTGATTTGGCAGGACAAATTTATTTATTGCATATGCCTCTGACATACAAAAATGAAAATAAAATTCATGAGCCCAAACCCTTCTTTTTATATAGAGCAAAGCATGCTGTCATTGTAGTTTAGTTTCAGCCTCCAGAACAAGGGAGATCCCATTGCTTCATGAATTGGACAATTGACATTCCATGGAACAGTAAGTATTGGTCATGCTCTATTTAAAATCACCACAGTGCTACTTAGCCTGTGCCTGATCTGCCTAGTGCAAATGTAGCCATGTCTTTTTCTGGTATTTTATAAGCTGGGTGGAATGGCATTCTCCCCTTACATTTTATATTATATCAGCAAAAGACATGGCTAGATTTGCACTAGGGCAGGTTTTCTGAGTTTCCTTTCCAACTATCACCCAACATTCCATGCTTCCTGGAGTCTGCTAACGATGCTCAGTCCTCTTTGGGCTGTTTTGGGGAGCACTGGGTTGCACCCTTTGCTTTTTGTAAAAAAAGGTTATTTACTTCTGCATACCTCAGGATTGCTGACACCTCTTTCTTGTTTCTTAGTGGCATTGATCCTGTCAGCATGCAACAGCTGGGTTTGTTATTAGAGAGTTGATCCTGTAGATTCGGGGATGATGGCTCTGTTAGTAGACTTCCACCATGTTAGCCAGAGCTCCATCTGCATAGTAGGCAATTCTTCTTCAACTTCCAAATTCTAAGAACAAACAGATGATTCTATCACTGTCTTGGCTAACCTATTGAACTTTACTGAGGCATCCAGATAGCCATTGTGGAGACAGAATGCCATCCTGGATCACTGATCTTTCCCAAATGGACTATTATCCAAACCAATGTGGTGGTTGTTAAGTTCCAGCACATTACGTTCTGTATTTTTGCTTGAATATGTATGGAAGGTAATCTTCTTGCGATCTAAATGAACATCCATGGATAAGGGGAATGGAAAATATTGTATTTGCTTTTCTGCTAAAGAATAACAGTTTAACACCAGGTTAACAAACATATTTTGTTCTAAAGATGATTCCTCAAAAATGCCATCAACATTTTATTTATATATAAACTCTGGGGAAAATGCATATATTTCCTGAAGCATAAATTATTATAATACATGCTGATCAGAATGTATTTCTTCAACTGTATTCTATTAGAGAGATTATGGTGCTTTAGAAATACTGTGCTTTGAATAGAAAGCAAATGGGTATTTGTTATCCTGAATGCCGTGTAATCTTTTGAAATGTATTTATTTTTAATAAAAGATAAGCAGCTTCAATGAAATCATTCCAGGAACCAATTTGGGCAAGTGACACAAGTGTGTGTGAGAGAGGGGGGAATGCAAGCATTAAATCAAAGAAACCTTCAATTTGGATTTTGACTCCAGAATAGGGTTCCCAAGTTTAAATGATGTACTTATAAACAGAATGCACATATTTGGGAGCAAGAGATGATATGAAATAATGTATACTATCTCCCGTCTGTTTATCTATCTGTGTGAATGAACAGCATCCTGGAGCAAAGAAAAGCGTAACAGGTCAAATAACCATGTTATCGGCTGTTAGACTAAGTATGCAATGCATTACAGCCATTTATGTGCAATTTGTTTGCATTTAATTCTCAAGCAGCTGCTTGGCTTTCAGCAACTGATCAAGCATGATAATATTGTAGCCGGAATTTATACCAGTTTCATGATCCAAAACAAGATGAGACATGAATTTGAAAAATAGCACTCGTCACAATCCCAAGAGGAGGACCTGTCAAGCCGTGACTGACTCAACATTACAGGCAACATGGCAAGCCTATACTGGATTTGGCCCCTTCTTCTCCCCCATGTTTAATACAGCTACCTAGTGTTCTCATGTCAACACATCTCATCCCATATTAACCCCACCACCACCTCACAAGCACTTAAAATAGCTTGATGAGGCCCTGTTCCAGATTCCATCTTATGCGGCAGATTAGAAGTCACCAGAATAGACTTTTTCATTGGAGCCCTATCCTATAGGCCTTTCTTCGGAGACAACCTTGTATATCCTCCTTCCTGCTGGGCTAACAAATGACAGGAAAACAGCACAAGGCAAGTGGCATCATGTAAATCAGTATGGTGTATGGCAGCGGCAGGAACTCTCTCTGTGTGTATGTGTGTGAGCAGATATAGCAGTCACTCTTCAAAGACTAACTGAAACATATTTACCTATCCGTTTTTAAAAGCCAACTGAAACATGTATTTGCCCCATCCCCCAATACTGATTTTCACCATGCTATTTTTCTTGCACTGTTTTCCTGCCTTTTCTTGGAGATTTCATTTTCAAGGGTTTTTTTTTAAATCATATGTTTAGTGGTGTTTATTATTGCTCTTGTTTGCAAACTGCTATGTTTTGTCAACTGCTAAGTATTTGCCATCCTGTTTCCCACAGTGGCCAACCAGATGTCTATGAGAAGCTCACAAGAAGGACATGAGGGCATTAGTCCTCTCCCACTGTCCCCCCTCCCACTGGTGTTCAAAAGCATGCGGTCTCTGATCCTGACGTTACTATATAGCTGTCATGTCTAGAATCCATTGATATCCTTATTCTCCGTGAATAGCTTAGATATATTTTAAAATAAATGAATATTCTAGGTTAGGTCTACCATGTTGCCGTTCCACTCACGCAACAGACTTCTGCATGTGCAACAGAATTTCCTCCTCCTCCTCCCTTTCCCCCTGAAGTCTCTACCCCCTGTGCACTCTCAAAATCTGCTCCAGAGGGTTGGTGGAATGAATGAAAAGAATAAAACTACATTCCACTTTCTGCCACAACTCTTTCTATTGAATGTAAGCCTTAACAGGAAACAGTTTTGGGAAATATAACAGACCCCGCATGTCTTGCCTTGTTGCCAGTAAAAGGGAATTGCTTCAATGGTGCACTTAATAAGTGTCATTGAAGCCATTTTGTTTTCCTGGCAGCAGATGTGTACATACTGGAATCTGTACACTCATTGATCATTACATGTGAATAACTATATGAGTGTACAGCTCAACTACTTGTGCACCCAGGTACACAGACTGTACATTCGTTGAATGGAACATGTGAACAGGTCCTGAGAGAAACTGAAATGGACAGATCCACCCATCTGTACCAGGGACTGTACCGCTTATGAATATGTGATCACATGGCTGAATTTGTTCCCATGTCAAAACTTCCCTGCATGCCAGTGATGAGAGTAAGCTAGAAACCATGAAGCCAACATGCTAGTTAGTTTCTCAGGGTTATGTTTAGTGGGCATAGATGAAATTTGCTTCAACTGTCAGAACTGCAAGGGCATCAGTTCCCTTTATCCCCTTAAAACGTTTTGTGTCACTGTTGATATAAGCAGGGGCAACAGCAGAGATACTCTTCATAATCACCTGCTGGAGGCTCCCCCTATCCCCCCATATGTTAGGAACCATGCTGTAATGATGCAACATTGTTCTGAGAAGGTTTCATGTGGTGGGAGATAGCCCTGGCTTGGTAGACCCTCTCTAGCCATCGTTTGTCAATTAGCATAAGTTCAGAAATAATGCCAAATCAGGATTTGCCTTGACAAACCACGGCTTGCCATTTTGTCTGAATACCACCAGCATAAAGCAGCTCAATAAGGGAGGGAGGAAGGAATGCAAAATGGACAGAATGGATTTTTGACAATATTGCTGCTTTAAAAAAGGGGTGCTTACATGTGCTATCATATGATACTGGAGAGATTTATTATTAATTCTATAATCTTTCAGTTATATATTGATCTTTGTCACTGGAGGTCTTTGTCACTTAGATGTCTTGTACTCCCTGGAGTGCTTTTGGCAAGCTTCGTTGGCTTACCTGCAACAACTATTCACAAACAAGGGATAGCTTGCCCACAACAGTCCATGCTCTGGTGACTTCTTAGTTGCATTACTGCAATGCACTAGCGTCATAGAATAGTGGAGTTGGAAGGGGCCTATAAGGCCACTGAGACCAACCCCCTCCTCTATGCAGGAATCCATCTTAAAGCATGCCCACAGGTATCCAGCTGCCTCTTGAATGCCTCTAGTGTTGGAGAGCCCAGCATTTCCCTAGGTAATTGGTTTCATTGTTGTACCGCTCTAATAGTTAGGAAGTTTTTTCTTCTGTTCAGTTGAAATCTGGCTTCCTGCAACTGGAGCCCATTATTCCATGTCCTGCACTCTGGGACGATCAAGAAGAGATTCTGGCCCCTTTCAAGTACTTGAAGCGTGCTATCATATCTCCCCTTAGTCTTCTCTTCTCAAGGCTAAACATGGCCAGTTCTTTCAGTCTCTTTTCATAAGACCTTGTTGCCCTCAAGGATGATTAGGGGACTGGAAACAAAGTCTCCAAGTACAGGAAAGATTGATGAGAAAACTGTCTGGGTCCCAAAGTCCTTGAGTTTCCTTCCCAGAGTGTCAAAGTCTGACTTGATTTTGTCATAGCTCCTCTTGGCAGTAACATGCAGTAGTACTGTATCAAGAAAACATCCATGTTCCCACACGAATGAGAAGAAAGGGCTATGTGTCAGAGAGCTTTATGAGTGATGGCAACCCTTCAGTCACGTCTCTAATCCATCCTCCAGGGAGATAGCATACCTGGTGAATCCATGGGTCTTCTCGGCATACTTGGGTTTCAATGCCATGTGGGAGGGAGTCCCTCACTACTACTATTCTTTTCTTCTTGTCGGGTGGCATGGTTTCATTGCCTCTACTTAAATGAGTGTCAGCCTCTCGCTTGCTGTCATGCAGGTTCACCCATAATTCTTCCTCTGTAGGCTGTCCTCCAGTTTCATCCTCAAGTAGCTGAAAACTGTCCCATAGTTCCACGGGTGCATAGTGTCTTCTAGATCTTCTGCTCCTGTCACCCTTTTCTACGGATTTTCCTCCACTTCATTGTTCCTCCCCTCAGTACTCTCCTCTACTGCTTCAACATGCTGTTGTTCTTCCACCTCCTGTACTTCTCCTTGCTGCTGCTGTTCCAGCATTCTGTCTAAGAATTCTTCATCTTCTCTTATACTCTTGAGTGTGGCCACCCACTACTCCAGGTCTCTCACGTTTTCTTCCAACAGCACCACTAGCTTGCATTTGTTGTACGTGTACACCATGTTGTTCTCAGGCAAGAAAACAAACATTGCACACATCTTGCAGGTTACCACAGCTGGAGTGTCCTTTCTGTCCATAGTCTCTATGATCTTATGTTTCTTTTTTTCCCCTACTTGTTTTGGAATGACCTGTACTTTGTCCTGTCCTCCTTGAAGGTTAAAGGAGAGTCCCACCGGTATGTGCTGTATGCTACAAAAAAAATCATTTGGGACCTCCCCCTTGACCTCCCCCGCCAAACTCCACTGCCAAACTCGTGTTAGCTCTCCCTATTCACTTGCTCTCTGACAACTGACTCACTTGTATATCCGCTGGACCAGCTGAGACAGCTCCCTCTGCTCTGTTCAGTTAGGAGTCAGGAAACAGAATGACACTCCTAGCACATGCAGCTGCTGGTTGTTGCACTTAGCAGCTATCAGCCGTGCCTCTTCAGTCAAGAGCTCTCAGGCCATACCTCTTCCAGTCAAGCTGCTATAGAGCTCTTCAGCCTTTCCATCTACCCAGCTAAGCACACGGTCAGAGCACACCATGACTCAGAGCACACAGCCTCCTGGGGTTACTCCAGGTCACTCACTTCTTTGCCCTTGTCTCTTCCTACCTACACCTCCACTGTCAAACTATGTTTGCTCTCTCTCTCAGAACTGGTTCACTCGTATATCATCTGGACACCTCCCTTTGTTCTGCTCAGTTAGGAGTTAGGAAACAGAAACTATATGATGGGCTGCCCTTGAGGATGGCACTGAAGCTGCAACTAGTACAGAATTCTGTAGTGAGGCTGCTTAATGGAACATCTTATTCAAACCATAACTGCCAGTCTGATTTCAAGGTGTTAGTTATGGTTTCAAGGCCCTGAATGGCTTGGGACCTAGATATTTAAAGGAGCACCTTTTCTTTCCTTGTCTTGGCTGAGCATTAAGACTCCCAAGGATGGGTTTTTTCCTCTGTGTGCCCTGTTTGGGAGCTATGCATTATGTGGGGATGTGGGAAAGGGCCTCCTCCACTATAGAGTCCTGGTTATGGAATGGCCTCCCTTCAGAGGTCTGGCCAGCACCAAATGTGGCTTCAACAAGCATTGTTGTTATTATTATTGTTATTGTTATTGAATTCACACCCTGCCTTTCTACAAAAGTACACAAGGCAGCTTACACAAAACTAACAATACAAAATAAGACAGATGTAGGGCTCATCCAGACGACTGCAAAATGTGTGACACGCCCGCTATGTGTGTTCATTATTTTTCGGTCGTCCAAATGACATCTCGCGCTGTTACGCATTTTCGCGGGTTAAATCCGCTCCTTGCAATACCGGCAAAAATGTGATTTGCTGTTTAAAATCGGGAATCATCCGCTGTGCCTTCAGGAGTTAGGATGCAATACCGTGGACTTTACAGCTGATGAGCGGTTCTTGGGCGTTTCCCCTTGCCCTTTCTCCTCATTCCAGCCAATCACGTATCTGCACTTTTGCGTATGTGCGAGAATAAGCCCGGGAAAATTGAACCAATCATTGCAATGGTGGGGTGTTGGGGGGGGTGTCTGCAACTACTGCGCAGATGCATTTTATTTTTTGCCAGCCTGCAAACTGGGCAGCAGCTCTGGGTGAGATCTGCAATGCACAGCAAGCGAGAAAGGGAGGGTGGTCAGTTTCAGCCTGCCTCCAAAAGCCTTGTCAATTTCATTCTACTTGCTGGGGTTTTTGCTTCAAATCAGAAAAGCATACATTCGTTTAAGTGTAATATCGCAAATGCAAACAAGAAAAAGGCTTCTGGTCGGTTTCAAGCCTGCTCTGGAAAGCTTTGTCAATTTCATTCTCCTTGGGAAGGCAGGCGTGAAACCGACCAGCAGCCTTTCCTTCCCAGGCAAGAACTCCTTTTCAGCCATATTGTGCTTTGTTGCAAAGGGGGAGAGGAGCATACGTAATTTTTTTGCTGACCGATTGGTTGATAGGGGGAGGTTTTAGAGACGGAGCTTGGAAAAAGCGAAAAGAATGTAGGGGTCTTACCACTGTGTGTGTGGGTGCAAAAAAGCAGTTTTTTTTAATTGGGAAAGAGCGAACTAAAAGGCAAAGTGAGGACTATCAGATGACAAACCGAATATGGAAACCGTGGATTATCCCACTCCGTTTGGATAAGCCCGTAGAATCTAAAAACAAGACAAAATATAACCTAAAAACCCCCAAAGAAATTAACAAGCAAAACCAACAGCCTGTCCCATCCAGAGTCGATACCAGGAGACTGAGACGCTGGTGCAAGTAAATCTCATTTTATTAGAGTAATGGATACATCAAAAGCAGTGTGCTTCATAGAAAACCGTACATTAACTCACTAGGAATCCCTAACTACACTCTTGACATGCTCTATGACGTAAGAAGAAAGTTGACTCAACACCCCCCTCAATACTCAGCAGACTTATATAGGGAAAGTTTTTGAGCACAATCTCTCACTCCTTTGCACACCCGCCCTCTGCCTGGTACGCTTTTCCCACCACCAAGAGTGAGGTGAGGGGGGGCAAGCCTCCATGGGCTCATCAGACAAAACAGGGTCCTTATCAACAGTCCAGGAAGTAGAGGGCTGAGAAGCATCAGGTGTCTCTAAGTCACTGCGGGATGAAGGGGGGGTTACTTCTAATTCACGGCTTGGTGAAGGAGGAGTTACTGCTCTTTCGGAATCCTCCCCTAACTGATCCATTGGGATGGTTGAAGGCTGAGAGCTGTCCCCAAGGGGGGCTGGGTCACCCGTGGGAATTGGCGGCGCATCTAACACACTCCTTTCCCTCATGTCTGGAATAGACACAACAACCTTCCGCACCTTCTGGCAGTTGAGGCGTCTGCAACTCATGCCTTCCCCCTCCCTGCCCTTCCAGAGAGAGCTGGGGCTCGACACAGCCGTTGAAAACAAACAGCAGTTTTTAATGTAGTATGAGTGTGTTTTCCTAGTGGTCCTTGTAACAAGCTGACAGTTCATCTTACTCTTGGAAGCAAGTGCCATTGAATGCAATGGGACTTACTCTCAAGTAAGTGTGCAGATGAAGCAGAACTCAGTGGGACTTTCTTTTGAATAAAGGTTGCAGTCCTCTCCACACTTCCTTGGAAGTAAGCCAACTGAACTCAGTAAAAGTTTGTTCTCAGTAAGCATGCATAGGATTTGTCTGTAAAGGTATACACTGGCATGCTGGAGGCTATCTTATCATAATGGGTATTTGTTCTTGTGAGCAAACAAACTATGAATATGCAAGTCACTTGATTTACAATGTAGTATATATAGCATTTTCATCAAGGGTAGGCACACATTATGACTGCTAGTGAGGGTATTATACAATCGGATAACTAGCAAGGAAACATGCAGTGCTTATGGAAACAGTGAAGGGCCGTTGTTATCAATTTCTTCAAAATGCATCCTCTGCCATTTGAGATGGGTTGCTCTCAATCATAGTTGTCTTATGATTTACCTATTGACGTATTTTATTGCTGATCGATTATATTTTTACATTACATTATATTATATCATTTTGTGAAGATGTACCCCACCCTGAGATCATAATATAGATGGGCCCTACAAGGAAAATGTTTTGCTGCCTGTATGGATCTAAAGGCAGTTTGTTTCCTCTATTCCCAGGATTAAGCTGTGGCAGTAACTGGACAAAATTCTTGTTGATAAAAAAGATTTTTCAGTCTTATTGAGGCCCTGTATAGTGACAGTTTTTACAAATTAGATATGGTAATCAGGGACAGCTTACCAAGACTATCCCCATATCTACGGGAGTTAGGAAAGGTGGTATTATACAGTCACAAGAGTGGCTGTATGCTATAGCCAGCATGGATTTTTCGCATTCTACAATGTTAAATTGAAAATACCTCCTATGCCATTCTGATACTTCCCATAAGCTCATTTCAAAACAAAACCTTACAAAACATATAGTCCTGAGCTCAGAAACGCTTGCTTAACAACCCTCTAAATTTTCATGGGGATAAACAAAACAGTCAGAGAGAATCAAGAGTTCAAAGTGTAAAACAGGAGAAACAAATCCAGACCCCTGTTGGACTTTTTCTGTCAGTGGTCTCATAATTTGTTGAAATTAATTAAAAAACCAGCCACATTCACAGAGTCCCTGTAATCCTACTACTGACCTTGCCCCCTACTCTGACCTTAATCTTCTGCAGTATAGAAGTTAAAAAAAACATGGTTGACTTTTAATTAATTTAAGAAATTTAACATTGAAGTCTATTATAGTGTTGGGCATGCTCAGTGAGAACCATGAGTGTTCTAAAAGCCAGACTCACAGCAGTTTGGCTTGGCTAAGCAGGGGGCCACACCCATGCCAGACTTTTATTTCATGTGAGACAGTTATGGCTTCCCCAAAAGAATCCTGGGAAGTGTAGTTTGTGAAGGGTGCTGAGAGCTGTTAGGAATCTCCTATTCCCCTGACAGAGCTCCAGTGGCCAGAGTGGTTTAACAGTCAGCCCCTCTTCTGGGGATTGTACCTCTGTGAGGAAAATAGACATCTCCTAGCAACTCTAAGCACCCTTCACAAACTACACTTTCTAGGATTCTTTGGAGGAAGCCATGACTGTCCAAAGTGAAATAAAGGTCTGATGTGGATGTGGCCAGGGACAGCTTTGGTTTAAATTTGGGTGGGAGACTACATGTGCCTGCTGTAGAATAAAAAGGTGGGGGAAACACTGAAAAGCAATGATACTGTTCACAATGTTTTCCTTTAGGAAAGGGGCTTTCCCTCTGCCCCGTGCCCACCCACCCAATCTCCTCCCCTCCCCTCCCTCTCCCCTCCCCCTTCCTACCCTTCCCCTTATTGATTGATTGATTGATATCCCACCCTTCCTCCCAGCAGGAGCCCAGGGCAGCAAACAAAAGCACTAAAAACACATTAAAAACACATGACATCATAAAAGCAGACCTTAAAATACATTAAAACAAAACACCTTTTAAAACACCTTTAAAAAAGTGTTAAAATATTGTTTAAAATAAATAAATAAATAACATATTAAAAGCAATTCCAACATAGACGCAAACTGGGATAGGTCTCAACTTAAAAGGCTTGTTGAAAGAGGAAAGTCTTCAAAAGGCGTTGAAAGATAACAGAGCCTGTCTAATATTTAAGGGGAGGGAATTCCACAGGGTAGGTGCCGCCACACTAAAGGTCCGTTTCCTATGTTGTGCAGGTCGGACCTCCTGATTAGATGGTATCTGCAGGAGGCCCTCACCTGCAGAGCGCAGTGATCGACTGGGTATATAAGGAATAAGACAGTCTTTCAGGTATCCTGGTCCCAAGCTGTATAGGGCTTTGTATACCAAAACTGTTGGAAGTGGGGCAAGAGCAATTCCTGTTTTGTTCTTTTGTTTATGTTCCAGAAGGAAGATAGAGTTAGGGTCCTCCAGATGGATAGGCTTGATTACGTTTACCTGTGATGCTCTGACTGACTTCTTTCCGTTGTTAGACTGATACATCTTAAGGGAAGCTAACCTGCCCCTCCTCCTTCCGCCCTTTCCTTTCCTCCGACTGTCCAAGAGAGAGGAGACACTTTTGTCTCTGCTCTCTCTCTCCTAGCCATGAGGGCAACTCCCAAGCCTGGGTGTTGTGCCTCCAA
This sequence comes from Rhineura floridana, assembly GCF_030035675.1. Classification (NCBI taxonomy): domain Eukaryota; kingdom Metazoa; phylum Chordata; class Lepidosauria; order Squamata; family Rhineuridae; genus Rhineura; species Rhineura floridana. The sequence goes on from NC_084484.1 coordinate 75,734,955, forward strand.
CTTAGTTAGTTAGTTAGAACTAGGTATGCCTTTCTATCTACTATGTATTTCTATAAATAAAGTAGGTTTTCTTATTTTACTAAGTCTTAAGTCTCAGTGATCCTAATGCAGGGTAAAAGCCTGCTTTCTTAGGTAAACGCACACACTGGCGCACACACACATTTCAGACCGCTGTTGTTCACTGCTTAACAAATATACAAATTTACACCACAACAAAAACTAGAACCTTGAACTTGGCCCGGTAGTAAATGGGTGGCCAGTGCAATTCTTTCAGTAGCGGGGTGACATGTTGGCGATACCCTGTCCCAGTGGGCAGTCTTGCTGCCACATTTTGCACCAGCTGCAGCTTCCGGACTAACCTCAAGGGCAGCCCCACATAGAGCACATTACAGTAATCCAGCCTGGAGGTTACCAGTGCATGGACAACAGTGGTCAGCCTATCCCGGTGCAGAAACGGTCGCAGCTGTCTTACCAGCTGAAGCTGGTAAAAGGCACTCTTAGCCATGGAGGTCACCTGGGCCTCTAGCGACAAAGATGGATCCAGGATCACCCCCAGATGATGGACCTGCTCTTTCAGAGGGAGTACGACCCCATCCAAAGCAGGCAACTTACCAATTATCCAAACTAGGGAAGCACCAACCCACAGTGCCTCCGTCTTGCTAGGATTCAGACTCAGTTTATTGGCCCTCATTCAGCCCACCACCGAGTCCAGGCAGCAGTCAAGGGCTTGCACGGCCTCTCCCAATTCAGATGTTATGGAGAAATAGAGCTGGGTATCATCAGCATACTGCTGACACCTCGCCCCAAAGCTCCTGATGACTGTTCCCAAGGGCTTCATATAGATGTTAAACAGCATGGGAGACACAACTGCCAGAGGGCCGAAAGACAGTCACCCAATGCTATTTTCTGAGAGTGACCCTGGAGATAGGATCGGAACCACTGTAAAACAGTGCCTCCAATACCCATCTCACCAAGTTGGCCCAGAAGGATACCATGGTCAATGGTATCAAAAGCCGCTGAGAGATCAAGTAAGAATAATAGAGTCACACTCCCCCTGTCCTTCTCCCGATAAAGGTCATCCATCAGGGCAACCAAGACTGATTCAGTCCCATAACCAGGCCTGAAACCAGACTGCGATGGGTCAAGATAATCTGTTTCATCCAAGAGTACTTGCAACTGCTGTACTACAACCCTCTCAATCACCTTCCCTAAAAAGGGGGTATTTGCAACTGGTCAGTAGTTGTCACCAACCAATGGGTCTAGGGTGGGCTTTTTGAGGAGTGGTTGGATCACTGCCTCTTTCCTCTTCCTCTCCTTCTTTCCCCCTTCTCCTTGTCCCCCACCCTGCTCCTCCCCCAGGTCAGTTTTACCTATTCTTAGCATGATTGTACAGGAGTAAATCCTATTGAACTCAAAAAGCATGCAAATGATCAAACTTACCCCCCTCCTCCTCCTCCCTCCTATCCCCTCCCTTTTGCCCCTTCCCTCCCCCTTCGTTCACCCCTCCCTCCCCCTCCCCTTCTAGCCCTCTCCCCTCCTTCCCCTGCCTTCCTCCTTCTCTCTCCTATTCCCTCCCCCTCCTCCTCCCCCTTGGTCAGTTTCACCTATCCTAAGCATGATTGCATGGGAGAAAATCCCATTGAACTTAATAAGCATGAAAGTAATCAGACCTGCCTTTCCCTACCCCTCTCTCCTCTCCTTCCCTCTCTCCTTTCCCTCCCCTCCTTGCTCTCTCTTTTCCCTTCCTCCTCCCTTCTTCCTCCCCTCCCTTCTTCCTCCCCTCCCTTCTTCCTCCCCTCCCTTCTTCCTTTTTCCTCTTCCCCTGCCCACTTCAGCCCTCCCCCATGGTCAGTTTCACCTATCTTAAGCATGATTTCACAGGAGTAAATCCCACTGAACTCAATAAGCATGCAAAACAAACCTGTCCTCCTCCCCCTCCCCCTGCTCCCATCCACCTCCTTTCCTCTGCCCTTCCTCCTCCTCCCCTCCCCATCCTCCTGTGGTCAGTTTCACCTATCCTAAGCATGATTGCAGGGGAGTAAATCCCATTGAACTTAATAAGCATGCAAATGATCAATCCATTCTCAGCAAACTTGCACAGGATCTCATTTCTTACCACCCAGATTAAAAAGCAGGGAAATTCACTAATAGGCCAAAAAAACTTGTGGTTTATGAACTCAACTATAGCCCACAGATATTTCTATCGAACTTTAAAAAGCAGGGAAATTGGGCAGCTATAGTGAATGCACCAGGGGTGCAGGAAACCTGACCTCTCTGATGAGATATTGTACTACCCTACAAATTTGTCAAAATGCAAACACAATTTGGGTTGGTGTTTCACAGTCCAATCCACTTCCTGTGTACCTTAGAAGAGTTTGGTAACATGTGCCTCTCAGCATATGCAATCAGCCCAAATAACATAAACAAGACACGTGCTGTGCTGATCTTGTTTTAGCAGGGAGGAAGCAACATTATTAAGACAGCTGATCTAGTTCAGATGGTCACTTTAAATATGTTTGATTTATTTTGAAATGTTAGTGAAATTTCCTATAGTAAATCATTGTCCTTTGGTTCTGTTTCTGTGGATATTTGAAGTGCAACACATTGCAAAATTTACACTAAAAGAAATGCTCCAAAATTGTGGAATAATGGCACTGCCTATTCTGCAGAATAGTCTCCAGTGGACATGAGGAGTGTCTGAGTTTGCACAACATAAATAGTGGGAGGTGAAATATATTCTAGCAAATTTCTAGGTGTGCTCTATGTTTTTAATTGACCATGCCCACCTTTCCTTTCTTTAAGCATAGCAAGCTGAATACATGCATCTTGGGCAAGCTAAGTTTGTTTTCTTGAACAGCTACAGTCATTGTTTAAGTAACAACATATTGTAATCAGTCTGATTTTACATCAAACTGCAGTTTCAGATTGAACTGTTAATGCACCCAAAATAGAAATAGAACATAGCCTTCAGTTGAAAACACAAAAGACTTTCTTCACCATCATATGATATTGACCAATAAAAAGGCTTTGAAATTAGTAAAAATAAATTTGACACAGATTTCTAGGATGAGTAATGAGAGAAACATAATTTTCTAGGTTAGATTCTCTGTAGAATCTAACACAGGAAAGAAGCAAAGTAAGAACACCAACAAACATACAAAAATGTAATTCTTCATCTTTGGAGATGTAGTCCTGATTGCAGGTGTTGCCACCACTTACCATATACTCAGAAGCATATGTTACCAAATTCTTCCAAGTTATACAGGAAGTGGATTAAACTGTGAAAGACCAACCCAAATTGTGTTTGCACTTTGACAAATTTGTAGGGCAGTACAATATCTCAGAGAGGAGGTCAGATCTCCTTCTTCCCTGGTGCATTCTCTATTGCTGCCCAATTTTCCTGCTTTTAAAGTTTGATAGAAATATCTGTTGGCTATAGGTACATTCTTAAACCACAAGGTGTTTTTTTTGCCTATTAGTGAATTCTTGTCCCTGCTCTGTTTAAATCTGTTCTTACATGATCTTGACAATATCTTAAATGACCCGGATAAACATCTACCAAAAGTAGGAGTCAGGAACATTTGTATCTTATTTTATGAGTCATTTCACATATTCCAAGATTTGTTCTAATGCAGCTATATTTTTTGGGAAAGGACAGTACCCTTTGGAGATGAAAGCTTGGTTGGCAATCTTAAATCTTTTGGTTTAGCATCTTTGTCTTCAAGCTGGCAGCAGGTTCTTGTACAGCTTGGACAAAGCCTGTTGTCCCAAAAACTTGTTGCATTGGAACTGTTGTTCTCTTTTCTTCTTCAAAGGGGATTTGATTCTATGCTAGCCTTGACAAAGCTAAGATTCTGGGATATTTCCTTTCAGGACCTCTTAGCACACTCACATTACAACCTGCTCACCTTGGGTATTTCTTATGATGTTCCTTTCCAGTTGGCTGCATGTTATTAAATATGATATGGCTTTTACTCTGGCCAGATGTAAGGTGCGGCCATCTCAAATGCTTTGGAGTAGATATGCTGGCAGTCCTCTCTCCTTGTGGGTATGCCCTTGTCACAACCAAAAGGTGAATTCTGTGGAACATGTCCTTCTATTCTGCAATTTCTGTGCTGGAGCTTGTCAGCAAATGATTGGTCCTTTACTAGCCAAACTACCAGGAAGTTCAGCTCAATTCTGTGTTAACTATTTCTTGGGAGATACAGTCCTATGGCTGTCATTGATAGTGGCCAAATTTCTATCAGTGACAGTGAGAATAAAAAGGCAGTTAACCACCGGGCTGTATCCATTTCAGTTCTACACAGAGTAGACCCATTGAAATTAATAGATATAAGTAAATCATATTCATTAATTTCAACCCTGAATGCCAGTAACATTGGATACAACTAAGGATGGAAGGATCTGTCAGTTTTGGTTCTCATTTTTCCAATTTTAAATTCAATTCTCCACTTCTGCAGAAATGTGAAGATGTTTTTAAATCCTCTTAAAAATTGTCCAGCATTTAGTGCGCATTGCTCCTAATAAACACATTTTTGTATGCAGTTTTGACTAATGTACTCATTTTGCAAGCAATTTCTCCTAATATAATGCATTATTAAATTTTCACAATTATATTCATTTTTATCCCCTCTTTCCTCTACTATATATATATATATATATAAACATAATTGTGATTAACCAAACAGAGGTTTTTATTGTATTAACAAAACGTTTCAGCTTCCGCCTTCATCAGCTGCTACCATACAAATGCTGTTACCAAGGTGGCAGTTATAGAGCTTTGAGGATGGAATGCTCAGAGGGGCTTCATTTGCAGAAGCTAAGTAGTGGTGGTACTGTCCTCCAGGTTCAGGCCATGTGGTGCCAATGTGTCGAGAGAGTAAATCCAAAAGTTTTCCCTTTTAGTCAATGCTGCTGGATCTGCTGGCATATCTATCGCTGTAATGGAAAAGTCCAACAGGCTGTGACCCTCGAAGTTAAAATGCTTTGCAACTGGTTGCTCCACTTTTTTTTATTAAGATTGCCGACTTGTGGTTCCTGAAGCGTGTGCATAGGTCAGTTGTGGTCTTTCCTACGTATTGGATATGACATCCTGGTCTTTTGCACTCAATGATGTAAACTATATTGCAGGACCTGCCGGTGATGTTCTGTTTGATGTAATATGTCCTGCCTGTCCTAGTGCTTGTAAAAGTGGCTGTCTCCCTGAGGTACACACAGGTGATAGTGTTTGGAGTGACAAGGATGAGACCCTGGATTGGTGATAGGTGGCTTAAGCACAGCTCTCACCAACAGTCTGCGCAAATTAGGAGGTTGGCGAAATGCTATAACAGGAGGCCTGCTGATGGCTCTGGTAAGATGTTCAGAGTTTGCCAGCAATATATATTAAAATTGCTTGGTTGAAAAACTGGATCAGAAAATATGGATAAGTGCAAATTTCAAAGGATAGCTGTATTTTGGTTCTTACATTCTTCTGGAAAGTACAAATTTGACGAATCCATCTTTAAATGCAAATAGATCAAATTTCTTCCCCATTGCTAGATACAGCCCAATATTTCCAGGGGCTTACCTGAGGCAATTAGTTATTTTGTATGTAACTGACCTACTGCAACTATCTTACACTTTTTTGTGTTTATCCTGTATTCAAGATTTTGGTGTACTATATGGCTTGTTTCTGGTCTTATTTCTGGTCTGTTGACTGATTTATGATGATGATGTGGTGTAGGGCAGGGCAGAAATATTTTAATAAACAAATAAATAAGATTACAATTTGGAAATGGGAGTGAATGCAATTAGAGAGTCCAGATGCAAGAGAACTAGGCAGGTAAGCAGAAAAGTAAACGATCAGGGCAATGAGATTGCAAAGTTTTTCTCAGTACAAGCAAGCTGCTTTCACTGTACCAGCCTAATGCCTAATAATTGTTTCTCTTTCTATTAATTTGGTTAAATACACTATTTGTTACTATGGATGTTCTCTGCATCTGGTCAAAACCTTGTACTACTGTGGCAGGTTTGGGCTATTTACTTAGGTTTTAATTACCTCATTGGCATGGTTCATGCCCTTCTGGCAATGGCAGAGATTCGCCTGGAAGTGAATCATTCATCCAGACATTCTTTGATGAGGCTGAGATCATCTTTTCCATTCACAGCAGCATCCAGGCTTCATAAGATGCTGCTCCTTCACAGCTTGTCCAGTTCATGAAAAATGAAGTTTATTTTGGCTCAGATTCTGCCAGCTCAACGTCACTGTATCTGTACTTCTCCATCCAACTGTAGACTGTGCAAAATTCCTCCTAGCACATGGGTGGAGGTGTGGGAACTGGAAAAAGATTTTCCTCTAACTCAGAAGGCACATACACAGCACATTCAGCACGAGAAGACAGACATCTTTGTGTTATAGTTTGGCTCCCCCAGAAAAATCAATGGAACTTGTCATTGCATAATGTTTTTATGATAGGTGATTAGTGCATCATTATCTCCCCAATGATAGGTGCATTATACAGAATTGTGCATAATGCAGAGAACTCAGAGGTGAGCACCTTAAGCAATCCACATTCAATCCATTATCTGACCCTTAAATCATACTATTTGATGTATAAAGGACAGGTATTCAAGCAAGCAAGCAAGCAAACAGAAGAACATTTATTTTCAACTCTGTGAAGCCCATCTTTATTTTTCCCCACCACTTTTAGAATCTGTTTTTATGTCAGTCATATATCTTGGTGTTTTGGAGTATGCTATAGATCAGGGATGGCCAACCTGGTGGCCTCTGGATGTTGTTGGGCTACAATTCCCATCAACTCTGACTATTGGCCATGCTGGTTGGGGCTGATAGGAGTTGGAATTCAACGACATCTGGAGAGCATCAGATAAAATGTTTAATCTGTGTAGATGTTTAATCTATTCACAGAGTTCTGGCTGGGCCTTTTGGACCTCAGCACTGCTGAGCGTGAATGGAGAGTGACAGCCTTCAGTGCTTCTCTGCAGCTACTTTGTAAGGTAAGTCTTTTATGGAAGCTTATCCACCATTACCTATTGACTCATTGAGGAAGCCCTGATAAGCTACCAAGAGGTTCCACAGATCACAATTTGAAAACTACTGATGTATCAAATTAATCAGTACAATCCTATATATGTCTACAGGAAATAAGTCCTATTAAGTTTAATGGGCCTTTCTTATTTATTCATTATTTGTATACCACTATTTCATTAAAAACATCAAAGCAATTTACAACACATTAAAAAACAACAATCATACAATAAAAGCATTAAAAAATACAATAAAAAGAAAGGTCAACTATTGCAAAAATACATCTTTTTAATTACCTGCATAAGCCTGGCAGATCAGAAAGATTTTCAGCAGGTGTTTAAAAGTTAAAACAGAAGGTGAGTGGTAGAGCATTGCAGAGGACTGGGTCAATGACACCGAAGGCTCAATTTTGTGTCGATGTTAAATGAGCCTCGCCAACTCGGAGGACAATACTTACTTCTGAGTAAGTATCCTAGTGAGGGAGATTAGGTTTACTAGTTAACACCTCACATGCATCTTAGTCTCTAATCCAGTCCTTCCTTCAGTCTAGTATACCAAGCAATGCTTTTTTTGGTAAAAAAAATATATGAGGTGCTGGTATTCGTATGTTGATAAAAATGCTGTGGGTGCTAGCACAAAATGGCTGCAAAGGGCAGCAAAAAAAGAAGTGTCAGTACTCAGTAGAGGTGAATACCCCCCCAAAAGCCCTGCTTTTAAGAGATCTGACTAGTTTCATACTAAATTAGTCTGGGAGGGGGTAGGATTAATTTGGATTAAGAACATAAGAGCATAAGATGAGCCTGCTGAATCAGGCCAGTGGTCCATCTCTTCCAGCATCCTATTCTCATTGTGGCCAACCAGATGCCCATGGGAAGTCCGCAAGCAGGACTTGAGTACAAGAGCACTCTCCCCTCCTGCAGTTCCCAGCAACTGGTATTCAGAAGCATACCGTCAGCTCTGCACCGAGACAGCAGTGCAGGCGGGGCTGGAAATTCCTGGGTATTTACCAGGGCGGGAAAGTCCTTAGCTGGCAGCTTGGTTGTAAATCTGCCAGGCTAACAAGGATGAAGCATGATAAGGGCAAGGCCCTTTCCAAGCTTACGTGCCAAGCCAGAAGTCCAGAAGCAAGGTCAGTAGAGGTCCGGGTTCAATTGCCAAGGGGTCAGTCCAAGATAAGGTTCAGGGAATCTGGAAACAGACGAGGCCACAGCTGACATTGTAGTCAGCAACAAGCTGAAGCCAAGGTTTGTCTTTTAAGGAGCAGGTATGTCAGCAGGTGTGAGCCATCAGCGTTTTGGCCTTAAGTGGACAGGCCTGCCCCTCTTCTGCCTGACCTTCTGCTGTCTACGTTCTGCAGGTGAGGGGGGAGTATCCTGTTCACTGGCTGCGTCTGGCTGAAGGGCTTCAGCTGTGTCTGGGGTGCTCTGCAGCTGAGGGGGAGAATGAGCTGGGTTCTCAGGAGTTTCCTCCGTTTCTCCTTCTGGGTCTGCTGCTGTTACTCCCGAGTCATCCTCGTCTGATGAGTCCTCCAAAGGGGCCATGACACATACTGCCTCCAACTATGGGGGCAGAGCATAGCTGCCATGGCTAGTAGCCACTGATTGCCTTATCCTCCATGAATTTGAACTTCTTAGGCCTAATTAATCACTCCATCCAAGCTCTCCAAGTGCAATAAGTACTGAGCCCCCAACGGCTTCAAGTATCCTAAAATGAGGGATGGTTAGGGTTTTGAGGTGTGTCGCATTCAGTTTTGTGTTTTATTTGATCTTTCACATGATGTTTCCAGAAGAAAATCTGTTTGCAACCCTAGAAACATGGAATATTGTGGGAGTTTTGCATTGTAAGTTTCCCGCAGTTTTCATGAATAGTGCCCCCACTGCTCAGGTAACGAAATTTTGGGTGGTATTTTTGCATACCATACCAAATCATGGGAGAACAGCTGAGCATGTGCATGGAAAGCATGGGGGAGTGGTGACATGTCCGATGACGTTTGTTGTGACAATGAAATTTAGTGTGACATGGGGGTATATCAATTAAGAAGTCACTGGTCCCTAATGCAACAGGTACTGCACTGTAAAAGGAATGTTAGAAATTGGAACAGAAGCACTAGCATTATAACCAGGAAAACTTACACAATAAATCCCACATCTGAAAGCAGCTATAGGCTCCCCATGTCTTTTAGAATCTTGCACCATCAGGCTTCTAAATATCGTATGGGGAGCCTACTTGTGTTTAGCCAGGCTCTCTGTTTCAGACCTTCAGCCCCTATGCATTGAAACTGGGAGGGGGACAAGGCCAGTGAGGACATGTGGGCAGGACCTGGTCTCCCCTCACTGAGCAGGGAGCTGGACTCGATGGCCTTATAGGCCCCTTCCAACGCTATGATTCTGTGATTCTCACAGGACTGTAAATTGCACAAAGGAAGATTGCCTGAAAAGTTCTTTTGTTGGAAAAGGGAAGATCACAGAATGAACCACACACTAATCGTGGAGGCCGAAGGTGGGGATTTAACAGGAAAGTGACTTCAGACAGGTAATAGGAATTAATGAAAATACATTTATATAGATATAATGAGCAAGAGAACATAATTATAAATGAAATAATTGTGAAATATTGTGAATCTGAAGAAAGGATGTTAGGGAAGACAGGAAGGCCCTGGCAATCAGAAAACTACTGATAAGGTGCTCACATCTGGAGTCCAGCCACTGATTAAAGTTAGAAAAGAAATTGTAGAAAATAAAGGCAATATGAATGCAAGTATCATAATAGAAATTGCGTGAGATGTAGCAACATGCAAGAGTACAAACTCAGGGAAAGAGCAAAACTGCCATTCAAAAAATAAGTAAAAAGATATTCCAAGTCATAAGCCTTGTTGTCAAAGCAGCCAAACAGAAAGCAAGCTCAAGGAAAGAGAGCTGGAGGAAAGTGTACAATGTAATTTCAGTTGCCAGGCACTAATAATAATAGACATAAAAGTGGGAGATTGAGGGGAATTTGTGGGAAAGAAAATTCATGATTTAAAAATAAATAAATAAAATAGCACAGACCTGAACTCACTGGTGTCATGGATGTCAGGATCTGTCAATTTTTGTTCTCTTTGCTCATTTTTCCAGTCTTAAATTTGTCTCTCCACATTAATACAGCAATTTGCAGGGTTTTTTTAAAAAAATCCTCATGATAATCCATCCGCATTTTAGTGCAAATTTCTCTGAATAAATACATTTTTGTATGCAGTTTTGACTAACGTACAAATTTTTGCAATCAACTTTTCCTATTATAATGCATTTTCTATGTTATTTTCACTAATATATTCATTTTTATGCACACTTTCTCCATATATCTTCATTTTTATAAGCATTGCTTGCTTGAAGAACTACATCAAAAAATTCAGATATGTATGAATTTTGAAGGATGACTGTGTTTTGGTTCTCATATTGTTTCGGAAAGTGTGAATTTGATAAATTTGGATTTAAAAATGGAATGAATGTAATTCCTCTCCCATCCCTAAGCTATCGCTTCCATCCCACTGAGCGAAACTGCTGCAGCCTTTTATTTAAAAAATGCAGAGCCATTCAGGAAGCCTTTTGATACATATAGACAACTATGGCTCAGCCAGACTTTGAATTTGTCCATTTCAGTTTTCCTCAGTTATTCCAGGTTTTCAGCTCAGTTCACCACATTTTTGTATCAGTTGGCAATTTTAAAAAAAATCTTCACAAAAATTCACCAGCATTATAGTACACATTACACCTAATATACAAATTTTGCCTTATATATATATATAAACGTAATTGTGATTAACCAAACAGAGGTTTTTATTGTATTAACAAAACGTTTCAGCTTCCGCCTTCTTCAGTTGCCAACATATAAATGCTGTTACCAAGGTGGCAGTTATATAGCTTTGAGGATGGAATGCTCAGAGGGGCTTCATTTGCAGAAGCTAAGTAGTGGTGGTACTGTCCTCCAGGTTCAGGCCATGTGGTGCCAATGTGTCCAGAGAGTATATCCAAAAGTTCTCCCTTTTAGTCAATGCTGCTGGATCTGCTGGCATCTCTATCGCTGTTATGGAAAAGTCCAACAGGCTGATGAAGGCGAAAGCTGAAACATTTTGTTAATATAATAAAAACCTCTGTTTGGTTAATCACAATTACATTTATATATATTTTAGGTGATTAACGGAATCCTTATAGGGATCCAGAGCAAGCTTGAGTGAAGTTCTGTTTGTTGCTTTCAAAAATATATATATTTGTAAGCAATTTTGTCCAACGTAATGCATCTTTGTATGTTATTTTCACTGATATATGCATTTTTGCACACATTTTATTACTGGAGAATTGCATGATAACTTTCAGAGAAGTGTGGGTTTCAAATGATACTGTTTCAAGTAACTTATTGTTTTGGGAAGTATGAATTAGGCAGGGTTGCATTAATTATTTCTGCAGTGGCGGCTGGTGGGTCTGTATCAGTGGAGCAATGTAATCCACTCCCCACTCCCAAGTTTTAGTCTGAACTTTCACAGAACAGTTCCATAAAGTTCACAGTGGGGCACATGGTTCTCCTCTCCCCATTTTATCCTCACAACAGCCCTGTGACGTAGGTTAGGCTGAGAGACTGGCCATTCTTTTTTGGTGCTGGTGTTTGTCTGTAGATTTTTTTTCAGAATTCTGTTCAGCTTTCCATTGGTAGCTCCCAAAGCAGCTTACAATAAAAACCTAAAACACAGTGCTACACAAACCCCGAGAGTAAATTATCACAGCTACAACGGTAAAGCAAACAGCAGCAAGAGCCACAAAGTAAAATTAGCTCCATCAAATTCAATAACCATCCAACAAAATGACTGTCAGTAAACCATGGAAAGGGCTGTCTGTCTCAGGATGGGGAACCTGTGGTCCTACAGATGTTGCAGGATTTCAGTTCTCATCAGCCATGGTCAGCATAGCCAATAGTCAGGGATGATGTAGTCCAACAACAAGTGCAGGGCCAAACGTTCTTCAGTCCTGGTCTGTCTGTAAGGCCACCATCTGAAGGTGAAGAAGTAAGCTCCCTTGGGTAGGGAAAGCACTCTGAGCCCAATGAGAAAGCCTCTGGTCCAGCACTTATAAGAGTAGGTTACCGGGCAAAAACTGTGGCTGTTTTTCTCTTTTTCTCTTCCCTCTCAATCCCCTTTTCTTCTGTGTCATGCCTTTCAAATTGTAATGCCTGAGAGCAAGGACTATCTTATCACTGACATATGGAAGCATTGGCTGAAGAGTGTGATAAAAATGCTTTAAATAAGTAAATAAAGCAAGGACTATTCAGAAGAATTTTTTTTTGTATATGTGTATATATATGCTGCCCTGGGCTCCTGCTGGGAGGAATATAAATCAAATAATAAATAAAAATGTGTACATTATACAGACATACTTTGCCATCAATATAAATGAAAGCAAATATGATGAATCCATAAAATTATATTAACTTTACAAATATCAATCACCACAGGGGGAAATCTTCCATATTCACTAAATTCTCATCCTGAGAGTCACAGACTAACCAGACTTCTTTCATAATTATGTAAGTAAGATGAATATCAGCAGCTAGCTTGTCTATAGTATTATATAACTATATCCGAGCTGTTAAAAAAAACACCTTCCTGGCAGTACACTCAGAAGATCCTAATGCACACAGAAGCATATGTAGGAAGAAGTATTCCTTCAGATATCCATGACCCGTCAAGGGCAAAAACAACACTTTGAATTTATCCTGAAATTAAATGGTAATCAGCACAGATCTTTCAGGATGGATTAATTCTCTCTCTCTCTCTCTCTCTCTCTCTCTCTCTCTCTCTCTCTCTCTCTCTCACACACACACACACACACACACACACACACACACACACACACACACACACACACACAGAGAGAGAGAGAGAGAGAGAGAGAGAGAGAGAGAGAGAGAGAGAGAGAGAGAGAGAGAGAAATGGGCCCTACCGAGGGACAAGCTATTGCATTCTCAACCTGCTGCAGTTTCCAAACATTTTTCAAAGGCAATCACATATAGAGAGCATTAGAGTCATCAAACTATGAGGCTACCAATAATCTAACCATAGCGGCTAGATCCCTGTTACCCAGGAGTGGGTGAAGCTGGCAAACCAAGGTAAAGTGATACAAAGAACTCCTTGGCTATAGCCACTGCCTGAGAAACAAGTCATGAGATCATTTCTAGGAACACCCTCAAACTGTAGACCTGCTTCTTTCAAAAGGAGTGCATCTCTCTCCGAAAGCTGTCAAGCTCCCATCCTCATGCGAGTTGCCCAACTCTCAATCAATAGCTCCATCTTGTCTTAAACAAGCTTCAGGTTTGTTCAGTCAGAGTGGGCTTGAACTAGCAAGAAGGCTGGGTTGAAATCACCTATGCAGTAATGTGGAGTCATCAACAGGAGCTGTTCATTTGACAGGCAGGACTGAGTTCAACACTAAACCAGAAATGAAATATGATGATAATAATGATCTTGATTTATTACCCACCCTTCACCATAAGGTACCAGGACAGGTCATAACAATTCAAAATACAACATTAAAAACAATTCAGAACAAATTAAGTGGTGTAGCACCCATGGGAGACAATTGTCAACCTGCTTCAATAGTTTTCTTCTTGGATGCTGAGGGCCACTAAAGGAGCCTTCAGAAAGCACTGCCCTCACTCTCAATAGACTTTAACTTTCATTCAACACAATGCTCCCCCACCCCCCAAGCCAAAAGGGATACTTTTCAGACACTGCCAAATATGTTCACAAGAAGCACCCTTCTTCACTTCTACCCTACTCAAACCCTCATTACAGAAATAGCAGAACACCTTTATATTCTCCTTTGCATGTGGACAGTGTCCTCATTCTACAAGATGCCTATTTTTATGCTCTAACAACAAATTCCAGAAAGATTATTGCGCTAGTACATTGTAAGATAAACAACAAACAGATGCCCGCAAGACTCCGTATTGATTGTGTACCTTATTTGCTAGTATGCTTTGAAACCGGCAATTTTGGAACTTTGTCAAGAGTTCACTCAGAAGGCGCCAAGCTGCTACGGAAGGATTATGCAGAACTGAAGAGATTTATGGTTCAGAGTGGAGAGTGCTAAGATCCAGAACTGCTCATTTAGTTGCTGGCCTGTGTTTGCTATGACTCATAATTATAAATGACTGCTAATGGTAATTCCACTCCTTAAATGGTTCATTTGGTCCTATGCACTTTGAAGACAGGGCACTGTTTGTTAATTCCCACAGTGTCACTAACAAAGGAGTGATCTCCTGTTTACCATGCCGCTCTGGGTGACCTCCGGGCAACCAATTCACATTGACATTCATCGCAGATCAGTTACATCTTTCTAGATAAATCCCAGACAACAATATTAGGCAACACTTACTTCCTCTGTTCATTCCTGGCATTGCTCTTTCTATCAGACATATACTAGGTGTGTTTCCTTGTAGTTGCATCCCATTGGAATGTAAACTATCTTTGTGGACTCATCTCAGGTCCTTTATTTATGGCCATAGTCCAGACATTGCTTTTTGGACACCCAGAAACTTGTGTGCACACAAGCAGAATATTGTCTGTTTTAATTTCTGTGAACTAACCCAAACCCTGTGATCATCATTGGAGGCCCCTCTTCATGTGCCCCCTCTACAGGAGGTTCAGAGGGTGACAACACAAAAAAGACCTTTTCAGTGGCAGGCCCCAAGCTATGGAATGCTCTTCCTGGGGACACATGCCTAGCATCATTTTTATCCAATTTTAGACCCCAGGCTTTGGCCCTTGATGTGTGGAATGCTGGATATTGATGACGATGATGACCTCTCCTAGTGAAACAGGACCTGTATACCTTCCCTATATTTGTATAGATTTTGTTTGTTTTAACTAGTTTTTAATTGTCAGGAGTGTTTAAAGTTTTTATTGACTCTTGCTTTTTGACTTAGTAATGTAAGTCGCTTTGGGTCACCTTGGTGAGAAAAGCAAGCAACAAATATAATAAGCAACAATAATATTTAGGAGCAGTTTGCCATTTGGGCTGCCTTTAAAAATGACACCATATTTGTGACCTAGCACAGTCACTTTGAGGCTTCTGGAGAATGGCAGAAGCATTTTAATTCAGGAAACGTCCTGATCATTCTAATGCATGGGTAAGCCTATGTTGTTTTATTTAGCTAGTTATTACATTTATATCCCACCCTTCCTCCCAAAAAGGAGATCATTTTTGAGGCACTGGTGTTTTTGTTTGTATTTTGTAACTCACTCTGGGTTTATTATGTTTGGAGAAAGTGGGATAAAAATTCAACAAAAACAAGTAAGACAAAAGCCCTACCAGGGCACAGACCTAGTCACATGCTTCTCTGGATTAAGCCTACATCCCTTTTGCCTTGAACACATCAGCAGGAATTAAGGAAATAAAAAGCTACTAGCAGCCTTGTACCCAGCATTGCTCAGGTATTCTAAGAAATAAAAAAATCTGAGCAGTTTTGAAATCAGTGGTTAAAATCAGAGCAGTTTTGAAAGGTTCAGTCCCCCATCTTGATTCAAAATGGCATCCGATTGCATCCTAATATAGATAAAAACCTGCTCATTGATCTCAGGACCTCATCATGCAAAATTTGGTTATGACATTTTAAGGGGTGTCCAAATGCGTAGTGAACAAACACCTTTCCAAAATATATAGTAGATAGATGAAATTTTTTGATTTTCCTATTAAGGTTTGCATTTACATGTAATGCTGCCAAAGCATTATCCTCTTTCCAGTATCCAGATTGCCTACTGAAGTCTAAGGAGCTCTGCTTATTACCATGGCATATTTTAACATGCAGCTAGACACATGTGGTACATTACCAAATAAATGAAAAAGAAAGAAAACGTGTGCTTGGGCATATGGGTCTTAACAAAGAGCTAGGTTTTCCTTAAAAAGAATTAAAATGGGGAAAAGATAAAAAGAAATAGGAAATGAAATCTTCATAAACCAATACTGATAGCATGTTAAGGTATTAATTTCTTATATGGAACTTTGCTTAAACAGTATATGTAGATACACAACCATTAACATTGCAGTACAAAACAAACACAGAAAAGAAGATTGCATGTTTGTGCCGGGGGCCTCCTGTCACATGATACTGAGCATGTCAACATTTATTTTATTTCAAGATGGTCATATTTTCATGGTGTGAGCAGTTTTGTTCACAAGCCTCTGGGGAAAAAAAAAACCCTTAAAACACACATTTCCTCTCTTGTTCTAGCCATGCTTGGGGTTGTGTGCTCTTGTTTTCCCTAGGAGTCAGGATGTCATAGGATCCCATTTGATGAAAAGCAACATATTGTGATAGATATAGAGGTATTCCTTTTCTGAATCCACTGAGAGTCTTTCTGTAGATTGACTTCAGTGTGACACTCATGCTGATGAGAGACATTCAGCACTATGAGTGTTGTCACATTTCTGTGTGCATCAGGCAACACAACAACATGACCCTAATAGGACAGGGTCATCTGGGAGCCACCAGTGATATTGTCAAGCTGAAGTATCTCACCATACTCTATGAAAGTTCTTTCAGACTGAGATCTGTACCTAGCACCTTGTGAACTTCCTCCAAGTTTATTGAAGGTTGCAAAGTGCCAAGAAGCTTCAGAACTGGCAACTTCAAAAAGGTTATTCAAGAACTCAACAAGAAAGTCAGCCACTTCATTCAAATATTATTCAAAATATATTTACTGTCAGATCCATAGTGGTGGTGTTCCTTGCATTGGTTTGTACACTTTCTCATCAGCTGCATTCCTTTCCACTTCAGTATTCCATCTGACTTTGTAATGGCTTTGTCCTTGAGCAAATGCTGTCCTTCCAATACTTCTCTATGGTAGAGTAGGTAGCTTCTCTATGACAAGCTCATAAGTACATCAGCCAGAACGTATATAGTTAGAGCTTGTCCTAATCAAGGTAGAATGCAAGAAAACCATAGGCTGTCATCTTCCCAGACTTCTTTAAGAAGACGACTAAGGAATGCCAGGACACCAGTACTAAATTTGCTCGTGAGAAGGAAAAGACTGTGCACCTAACCTAAAAAAGCTTGGGGAATGCAAGAAGATGGTAATTGTTGGCTTCTGAAATGTCTCACAGCTCTCCGGATCTGAGTCCTGAAGTGTGGAAAAATGCACTCAGCCCTACAAGCTGGAGCATGTGTCCTCCTTCCCTGGCTAAGTTGTTTATTGACCTCCATGTAACATTAATTACATGCAAAAATACAGTGACTAGTACGTAGAGACAAAGAGAACTATTACAAGAAATAGAAGAGGACAGAAGAGAGAGTTGCTACAAGCAATAGAAGAGAGTTGCTACAAGTTACTGAGACTAAATCTGTGCAAATTTTGACAAACATTTGTCAAGAAATATGGAAAACTAAACAATGGCCCACAGACAGGAAGCACTCAATATAAATCCCAATTCCAAAGAAAGGGGATCCCAGGGAATGTAGTAATTATCGAACTATTGCCTTAATATCCCATGCAAGTAAAGTAATGCTCAAGATTCTACAACAAAGGCCCTTACCATATATGGAATGAGAAATGCCAGATGTCCAAGCTGGATTTAGAAAGGGAAGAGGTACCAGAGATCATATTGCAAACATACGTTGGATAATGGAATCGACCAAGGAATTTCAGAAGGAAATTATCCTGTGCTTTATAGATTACAGCAAAGCCTTTGACTGTGTAGATCATGAAAAACTATGGAATGCTTTAAAAGAAATGGGGGTGCCACAGCATCTGATTGTCCTGATGCACAACCTATACTCTGGACAAGAGGCTACTGTAAGGACAGAATATTAAGAAACTGATTGGTTCCCAATCGGAAAGGGTGTGAGACAGGGTTGTATTTTATCGCCCTATTTGTTTAATCTCTATGCGGAATATATTATACGGAAAGCGGGATTGGACCAAGATGAAGGAGGTGTGAAAATTGGAGGGAGAAATATCAATAATTTAAGATATGCAGACGATACCATACTACTAGCAGAAACCAGTAATGATTTGAAATGAATGCTAATGAAAGTTAAAGAGAAAAGCACAAAAGCAGGACTACAGCTGAATGTTAAAAAGACTAAAGTAATGACAACAGAAGATTTATTTAACTTTAAAGTTGACAGTGAGGACATTGAACTTGTCAAGGATTATCAATACCTCGGCACAGTCATTAACCAAAACGGAGACAATACAAGAAAGCAGAAGAAGCCTATGACTAGGGAGGGCAGCTATGAGAGAACTAGAAAAGGTCCTCAAATGCAAAGATGTATCACTGAACACTAAAGTCAGGATCATTCAGACCATGGTATTCCTGATCTCTGTGTATGGATGTAAAAGTTGGACAGTGAAAAAAGTGGGTAAGAGAAAAATCAACTCATTTGAAATGTGGTGTTGGAGGAGAGCTTTGCGCATACCATGGACCGCAAAAAAGACAAATAATTGGGTGTCAGATCAAATTAAACCAGAACTGTCACTAGAAGCTAAAATGATGAAACTGAGGTTATCATACTTTGGACACATCATGAGAAGACATGATTCACTAGAAAAGACAATAATGCTTGAAAAAACAGAAGGGAGTAGAAAAAGAGGAAGGCCAAACAAGAGATGGTTTCATTCCATAAAGGAAGCCACAGACCTGAACTTACAAGATCTGAACAGGGTGGTTCATGACAGATGCTCTTGGAGATCACTGATTCATAGAGTTGCCATAAGTCATAATCGACTTAAAGGCACATAACAACATGTAATATTAGACCTGTAGACTCCACACCAGATCTTTAACAGAGGGCCAGAACATTATTGACCGTCACACTTCATTTTGGACTAGAAGGAGGCCCACAAATCGGATTTTTCACCCATGTTGATGGATGCACACATTCAGATATGCCTAGCCCCCGTGGATCCAGCTGCCTTGCTGCAGGCATTCAATTACATCCAGTTTTCCTTTTGCATCACAACTGCAGAGTTTGCTGGCACTGAGAAAGTACAGCTCATCGTCACCAGATTTTGCTATTACTTTTTCCAATACATAAATTTTGTGAATTCTGATTCACTCAAAATGTCATCATGACTCATGGAGAGTGAGGTGTCAGCAACTAATTTCTTGATGTGGACATCTCTGTCATGTTCCACAATGCACTGCAGAGTTTCTTTGTGGGTATTTGGAGTCAAGTGCTGAAGACTACCTTAGTTCCACATACTGATTCTGTGCTGCTAAAACAGGTGTGGGGAACATTTGCCTCTCTAGATGGTGCTGAACTTCAATTTCCATCAACCCCATGGCCAATGACCAGTAACATCTGGACGGTTAAAGGCACCCCACACTTCTGCTAAAGGAAAAAAGCAGGCACTTTTTAATTCATGACTACTCTTGCAGGAAATCAGTGTGCACTCAGAGTCAGTTTCATTGCATCTATAAATGCATGCAGCAGATGAGCATCAACTTTGCCTGCTAGTTTTTCACTGCACTTCTATATTGCAGTTTCTCCTGGTGTCAAGACTAACAACTGGAGTGCTTTCACAGTGGTAAGATCGTTCCAAATGCTTCTCAGTTGTTTCATTCTAGTAAATAGTTCCAAATTAGTTTGTGAAGGAAGGGAGTAGTTTTAGTTATTATTGAAAACATTTTCACTATTTCTGGAAACTTGAAGCAGCCATGGAATGGACTGCCTTCAAGTCGATCCCGACATATGGCGACCCTATGAATAGGGTTTTCGTGGTAAGCAGTATTCAGAGGGGGTTTACCATTGCCTTCCTCTGAGGCTGAGAGGCAGTGACTGGCCGAAGGTCACCCATGAAGCAACCATAGTGCTAACCATTTTGATAAAAAATGTTCACAGGGTCATTGTCTTTCAGACCATGTTTGATAGACTTGGAAGCTGGTTTCATAATGCCCTGATGCTCCACCAGATGTGATTGAAATTAGACATAGTGCTTTCAGGACCTCCAACTGTGTGAGCATCCCTGAATTCCTCCTGATTGTTGGTGGAAGCAGACACATATTAGAACATTAGCGGTGCAGCAGCAAGCGTTGCATTGGCAAATTCACTGTGACCCCTTCTGTTATCAAAGTGATGAGCTGCTGCCCAAACTGGAGAACTATATGGACAATCAATGGGGGAGGAAAGCCATATCAGTGAATCAGTGCCATCTGTAACATTATCCATGCCAGTGAAATCCCTCATTGGGGAGGGGATGTCACTTATGTGATTTAAAACACCTGGAAGCAATTTAGCACAAATGGCTTTCTGCACAGTTAGTAACCCAAACGACTCCTGGTTTGGATGACAGCTCTTCCACTCCAGTGATGTTTGAAGCAGGCCTGAGAGAACACGTAGAGGTGCTACACCCGCATGAGGAAGGGCTCCCTTTCAGCAACGATAGCAGAGTATTTCACTTGATTATAATTATTATTATAAATTAATGAAACGTGTCTTTAAGCAAGTAAGGCATTCCAGTTGCAAAACTGAGTGCTCTACCCTGCAATCCTATCCTTCACAACTGGGTGTAAGCCCCATTGAACTCAATAGGACTTATTTCTGAATAGACATGTATAGGATTGCACTGTTGTATGTAGGGATGGATGAATATGTCTATTTCAGTTTCTCTCCGTTTTTCATTTTCCCAATATTAGGTTCAATTCTTCACATTTCCACATAAGTTAGAGCTTTTAAAAAAATGCCCTCCTAAAAATTCATCAGCATTTTAGTGCAAATTTCTCCTAATATATATTTTTTCTGTATATTTTGCCTAATATACACATTTTTGCAAAGCAATTTCCACTAATATAATGCATTTTTGTATGTTATTTTCTATAATATATGCATTTTCATTCACACTTTACCCTGGTATATGCACTTTTGTACACATTACTTGGCTGGAGAACTGCATTGCAAAATTCAGAGAAGTGAAAATTTCAACAAACAGCTGTATTTCAGTTTGCATATTGTTTCAAAAAGTGTGAATTAGGTATGTTTGCCTTTATATGTGAACTGAATGAAATTTCTCCCCCATCCCTAGTTGTAAGCAACTGTAGCAATTGCCTCCCTTCCCCAAAGCAAGCAGGGGTTAATATGTCACAACAGTTGGTACAAGTCCTTGGAGTGAATCAATTCAAGTCATTTGCCACCAGTTTAAATAAATGACTATGATGAAACCAGAATGGCCACGTCTCCATAGCAGGCTTCTGAGATGACAAATAAATTTAGCTCTGTCACCAGCACAGGGTGCTGCCTTATATCATGTCTGCATAAATTAATCTTGCCAAATGTGCTGGAGTTAACTGATTGCACATATTTGAATTACACACAGGTTGCAGATTGCCCATCTGCCCTTCATGTCTTTGGAGAGTCCTTCACTGATGTTGCTCTGAATCTCTCAACCAACATCCCTTATGAATGTTCTTGACATTGTTGCTCAAAAGTGTACAGAATGTGCTCATTGGATTACTTTGCCAATATTCAATCTACCCTGATGAAGTGCTTTGTTAAAATACAAAACAGTAAAATACAAAGCGGGGCACACCACATGAAGTCTTATAAACCAGAAGGGTTTATATGAATGCAAAATTAAGATGCAGCATGCTCTACAGGAAACTAGGGCATAATGAGATGAAAACGCTAATTAATACAACATTTTTTAAAAAACCCTCTAAGGATGTTGGCTCTTATCAACTTAATTATCTGGAAAACTAGGAAAATTCTCATTAGTACTATTCTTAGATCTCTCTTATAGCCATGGACTACAAATTCATCTATAAGTTTCTACTGACACACCCTCAAGAGGTTTATTTCCTACATTTGTTCCCTCTTCCCCAACGTCACCATGAGTCATATGCTCTGTGCTTTTATTATAGATTCTTAGTCTCTCTTGTTCTTACCCATGCCCTCTGACCACTCCTTAGCCCAGGTCTATACAGCATGGTCAATTTCTTGGCAGCCTTAGGTATAATGCATTCCAGTTTTGATTTTCCAACTGAGTCACACCATGCCTAAAGAATATGTCAAAACAGAACCTGTGCCTTCAAACACCTGCAGGTTTCTGAACCCTCATGAATCCCCATTGTTTATGCATCTGCCAAATGCTACGGCACATGAATCTGGACAGTGTTCTGCATTCACAGAGATTGTGGGAAGAAGCTTAGCTTGTAATATTAGCTCACAGAAATGTAGGTCTAGATGGGACTGAAGGTAGTATAATCCAAAATAACAGAACTGATGTGTCTCCCAGATCAGACCTGCACCACTTGTGTTTCTCCAAGTCAAAGCAGCTCACTAGTAATCATGTATCATGCCCTGCCACAAGTATGATTTTTCTCATGTTTTTACAGTCTCAGGCAGGCAAGAAAACCACACAGATTTACAGGGTCTTTCAGACAGGAGATTCTGTCCCTGGGCCTTCTCTCGCATTCCTTCCTCAGAGATTCTGCTCTCCATACCCTTATACCACAATAACATATTGGAGCCAGTACAGCCTGATGCAAACTAAGCATGCATCCTAGAATATGTCCCATAATCTTTTGCAATGTGCAGGGATTGCGTGACAGGCACTCAGAATTTCTATGGCAGATATGACTGTGGACAGTGTTCCCTGAAGACAGCCATTTTAGCTACCATTGTGTATCAGCTCCCAGTACTAAATACCACTTTATGTCAAGTATTATCTATGAGGGAAGGGCAGTTGTTTAGTGGTAGAGTATATGCTTTGAGTGCAAAGGGTCTTGGTTTAATCCCAAGCATCCCCAGGTAGGGCAGGGAAGACTGTCTGAAACCCTGGAATGCTCCTGCCTAATACTGAGCTAGATGCATGATCTAGCTAAGTTTAAGGGCCCGTCCATGCAGCTGTATAATCTGCAGTGTTATTGTTTCATGTCCTCATTTAATTCATTGTTGTCCGTATGATGTTGCAAGCTACGCATTCACAAATCTGCATTAGAAATACCACTGAAAAACCTATATGGCACAGAATCCACTGACCCTCCTCCTCAGGGTCTCAGAAGGGCTCATGATAGGTCAAGCCCAAATCATGACCCCACAATTGCTGCCGTTGTGTTCAACATAATGTCTGCTGTGGGAAACCTCTTGTGTGTGAAGTTGGAGGCAATCGGAGTTCTAAATTGTGCAGGGAACCTCCACGTATAGAGAAGGCTTCCTTGGTGCAGATATGCTGAACATATTAATGGCAACAATTAATAGTTAACAGCATGGCTAAATGAGCTGCCCTGGAGCCCCTTTCAACATCCTTGCTCTCCACACATGATGAGTGATGTGCAAGGAGGGATTTGTGTCACCTAAAGAGCCGAAGCCTTCACAGGTTCTAATATGTTAAGTTTGTGATTATGCCTTTAGTAATTCAGGGCCTTTTTTGCATACCTTATTATGAATTCACTCCCACGAGAGGCAGTGATAGTCACCAACTTGGAGAGCTTTAAAAGAGGATTCGACAAATTCATGGAGGATAAAGCTATCAATAGCTACTAGCCATGATGGCTATGCTGTGCCTCCATAGTTTGAGGCAGTATGGTACTGAATACCAGTTGCTGGAAACTGCAGGAGGGGAGAGGGCTCTTGCACTCAGGTCCTGCTTGTGGGCTTCCCATGGGCATCTGACAGGCCACAGTGAGAACAGGATACTGGACTAGATGGGCCACTGGCCTGATCCAGCAGGGCTCGTCTTATGTCTCCTTGCATTTGTTTTGCCCGTGTGTGGTTGGTCTCTTTCTCTCTCTTTCTCTCATTCTCATTTGGTGAAGTCTTATTGCCTCTTGTGGCTTCTGCTATTTAATCACTCTGGCATCCTCTCGACTTTTTCATATTCTTGTAAATTATGATATACACTGTATCCATTACAGTGCTTTTAAATAACTTCCAAGCTTCTTAAAGGGATTTGTCCTCCCTGATTTATTTATTTTATTTATTTATTACATTAATATACTACCCCATAGCTGAAGCTCCCTGGGCGGTTTACAGCAATTAAAAACATTAAAAACAAATATACAAACTTTAAAACACAAAAAACAATTTAAAAACACAATTAAAAACAATTAAAAACAATTTAAAAACACATGCTAAAATGCCTGGGAGAAGAGGAAAGTCTTGACCAGGCACCAAAAAGATAACAGTGTTGGCGCCAGGTGCATCCCATCAAAAAGATCATTCCATAATTCTGCCCTTCAGCTTCCTCAAAAAAAAAAATCTCATTTTTACAGAATCCCCTTTTCTGAAATCGTTTGACTGTTATTAGACAATCTAGGCCAGCAGTTCCCAAAACCCCCCTCACTTGAAAATGGCTGAGGGTCTTGGCAGACCACTTAATGATTTTTCTGCCCGTGGTTTAGCTATTGTAATGTGCTGTGTTAGATGCTAAAGTATGTTTAAAAAAGAAAATATTGACTTCAAAATTCTGTACAATAAAATACAATAAGAAATAAAAAAGCAATAAAAATACAATTAAAAATCCTGCTAGAGAAGTATTTGCCCTCAATATGTCCTTTGGAAATATACTGTAGCCTCCTTTACTGTTGTCTCATTCAGCAGCGGCCTGCATGGTGGCAGAGGCAAGGTGGCTGTTGTGCCTGGCTTCTCAATGCCGAGCATCATGGCCACTTGCTGAGAGGGGGAGAGAGCCCAGCACAGTGTGAATGTAACAGCAGGAGCATCAGATTGGCTCCACCACAGACCACTGGTGGTCCATAGACCACACTTTGGGAACTCTTGTTCTAGAATATTTTCCACTCACATATATATTTAATTTGATTGTGTTGTTCTCAAGCAGTTTGGCAACAATTACTTTCTCTAATGAGATCCTGGGCACCACTTAGTGTTAAATCAAGGGTCACCTCCCCTCTTGTTGGTTCCATAACTTACTGTTCTAGGGCATAATTATTCATTGTTACTAAAAAGGTTATCTCTCTCTTTCTCTCATTATCTGAGCACACATTTACCAAGTCAGAAGGAGAATAATTGGAAGTTGCTCATTAGCATATTCTCTCTTTTGACTGCCTCATTGATTTCCTTCTCCATCTCAAGATCATAATCAGAGCTAAGGTTGAGTGGAGGGCAGGGAGGGATAGCATGTATCCAATAGTGACTTTCTAAAACCAGTGATTCTGTGACTAAATTTGCTCCCCCTAAGGTTTCTACGTTATTGCACTCAATGTTTTCCCTGACATATCAGCAATATCACCTCCAGCACTACCTATTTGGTTCTTTCTGTATATTTTAAAGCCAGGCATATTTTAAAGCCAGGCATCACCAGCAATTATCACTGTTCCATCAGGTTTCTAATATTCTATGATACCCTTGAGTATTTGATTGCCTGCCCACCGTCTCTGATTGCTCATTATCAGTTTCTGTCCAATTGAAGGGATAGGTTCATAAGCATAATCCACTAAGGCCTGAATAATAGCACCATGTCCTAAATTGGCACTTCCGGTTTGTACATGAACAAGAAGGGAAACAAGCAAAAGCCCATGCTTGTCTGTTTACATCACCTTCCCCAAGCAAAGAATGAACATATTGTAGACGGCTCCATTATTAAATGGGTTCAAACCAAAGTGCAGTCAACTTTTTAAGATCCCATGGCAGACCCCATATGCCCTCCATAAAAAAAACTGTACCTATGGAATGGAATGGTATGTAGTATGAGGGACTTCAGCAGCCATGGGGATATCAGCAGAAACTTGGATGGTGGAGCTTCCACACATGCAAGGGAACCTCTGATGCCCAGATATTGCATTTAATCCAACCAAGTCATATAGATTTCAAACTAAGAACATGTTAAATTATCCCGTTAAAATCAATGGGATGTACTTAGCTTTGGCTGGATCATGCAAATAATGTGTTATGCTTCTAGCATGTGTTCTTCTAGATGGTACAATAAAAGGCATCATGTCACTAGCCTTTGGTTTCTCATTCTGTAGAACTGATGCAGTCCAGCATTGTCATCGCTGCCCTCATGCTGTAGGAGCCAGTGCTTGCAGAATCAGGGAATGACCCTTTAAGAAACAGACAGCTCCCCAGAGTGGGCGGAGTTAACAGCAGGTCCAGACCAGCCAGACTTCAGAAGGCCTCAGCATGCTGCTGGGACAACAACTCTCCAGGGTCCTGACTGACTAGGATTGACCTTTTTTTCCCTATCAGGCTTGGCTTTACCCTAGTGAATGTGACTTTTTTCTTCTGCTTCAGTCCAGCCTCTCCTCAGAGCCTTGAGCCAAGCTAGGAGAGGACAACTATCCCCACTGGGAGTAGGGAATGTAGATGAGCCCCACAGACTCACAAGAAAACAGGCAGACTCCTGTTTCTGTGTTCTGGCCCTTCCTGTGACCCAAAGGGAACCTCCCATAAATTGGGTTCTTTGCCACTGAATTTGTTGTAGCAATATATCCTGAACCTGATCCTCATTTACATTTTGGCCTTGTACAGTACATTGCAGTTTAGAAATGTTATAATTGGAACTGAGTCATGGCCATAGCTTGGATCCCAAGAACCATGCAATAAGTTCTGTGCATTTGGGAAGTTTGGGCTTTTCTTGCTCAAACAGCAGCTCTCAATGCTGCACATTACTCCTTTTTTTAAAACAAAGGAGTATTTCATAAGCAGTTTGTGATATAATATGGTGGTGTATTTTTTAACGGGGGGGGAGTCGAAAGTTAAAAATCCCACTTGGGTTTTGAGTACACCTAAAGTAGTTCCTTGGAACCATCATCTGCACAGGCTGCTCTTCTTTCTCTGGTTGTTGTTCTTTCTGGATTTTCCTGTTGATTTTCTGCCAAACGTATTGACATAGAATGAAATCCAGATGTGACAGCATCTATGAATAAAACTTCCATTAAGCAAACAGATCTTTTAATTTATAGTGCTAATTCCACATGAAAATATTGAGAATCACAACCAAGCACTCATAATGCTAGGCCTCTGGACTTCAGCTATCACAAGGGGATTTCCCCCCTCTCCTCCCCCTGCACATACTCGGTGCTGTCCCCAAATCTGTTTTGGAGGGTTAGGAGAACCCCCCAGAAAAAGATTTAGGTTGGGCATAATGGGAGGAGAGGAGGAGAATGTTCTGTTGCACAAAGAAAAATATTTGCACTGATGGAATGTTCAACTTAGTGCTACATTGAATACAACCCAATGTTCTCATGAAACAGTCAAGCTACTAAACATCGGCCAACAATGCTCAGGTGTGTTACTGCACATTTCGGTGGCTCAATAGACTTCTCTTACACTGTCCTTTGTGGATTTAGTAAGTGGCCAGATTTCTGCATATTTACTGAAAACTGAATTCTGAACCATTTCCCAACATGTCTGAGAGCACTTGTTCAGAAATAAATACACACGCTGTGTAAATTGCCAGGCCTTCAGAAGAATATGGACCAACTGCCGAGGATGACTCACTCCAAGTGTATAAAGAAATGAACGTTTTTTGACATCATGAAATCTGCTTAGAGAAGCCCAGAATCAAGCAACAAGTATCTCAGTTGGGATGCTTATGTAATTTGTAAAACATAATGGCTTGTATACTTCACAGTTGTGTGACATTTACCTTACCCCCTGCCTCCAGCTGTAGGATGCAGAAAGCTCTAACCAGCTCTTCCCTAATTATTTGTAGCTGCAGCTTAGATGCAGGCTTTCAGTATCTCAGAGGTTAAATGCAGCAGATGCACTTGGTACTATGGCCAAAGCTCTGAATGCTAATATACATGGTGCATGTATAATCTGCTTTTACTTTTCTCAGGAGTCAATCTGGAAGAACTAGTATGGGAGCAGACTCAGAGGCAATTTAAAGAAATAAACACATTTATTTTATTGTATCAGTTTTGCAGTCTTGACAGAGGACGTAATGTCAGAGTACGCAATAGAGATAATATGATGAAAACAAAACAAATAAACATGGTATTATAATTCCAGAAAGTTCTAATAGTTAGCTACTCCTCTTCTCTCAATATCACCTGTGAGGGTATATTGCCTGAAGTTTCTGTCCAGAGGATTTCTCCATGAATTCACCACTGCAGCCAGAGAAACCCAGTTCTCTCCCATTCCTCAAATAAGTGCTACAAAAGAGAAGATGTGAAGGGAAAAGGAGAAACTTTGAGCCAAGCTATTCAGAGTTAAGAATATATTCTTCTCATTATGTTAGCAGCAGCAGCAGCAATAGAGGTGAAGTAATCACCCAGGAACCCTTGAAACAGAAATGTCTCACTGAGCATGTGTAGCTCCAAGCGCTACTGCCTTCGGTAATTAAATGACCATGTGCTGACCCAGCTGCTGAATGAAGTGTGCATCTATTTTTAAATACATCTAAATTTTAAAAGCACCTAAATTAGGGTTGCCAGGCTCAGGGCCTGAGACTCATCCAGTATCTTTAGGAGAAGAGAAAGTCAGCCAAGTGCAGGTGTCCTTGCAACACTGTAATGGGAAAAGACACAAAGTGGAATTCTCCCTTCCCCCTGCACAACTTTTAAAGATACAGAAGACCTCTTGGTTGCCAGGCCCGACCTCCAAGAGGTCTTCTGTATCTTTAAAAGTTGTGCAGGGGGAAGGGAGAATTCCACCTTGTGTTTTTTCTCATTACAGGGTTGCAAGAACACCTGCACTTGGCTGACTTTCTCTTCTAAAGATACAGGATCAGTCTCAGGCCCTGAACCTGGCAACCCTAACCTAAATTGTGCCTACTTAGTTCAACCGCTGAAGGCCACAAGATTAACCAAACTGGAAAACATATCAATAAAGAAAGCACTTGTGCCATTTTGAAAGTGGATGTCTTGGATTGAGATGTGCTGTGTGTCGGCAGTGGCATTGCTCTTGCAGAGCTGTATAGTGAAGTTCCCAAAAACCTTCTGTACATTTTGCCTCACTCAGTCTAGCCAATGCTATTAATTACTCATGTCTCTAAGTCTTGAAACTGTTCAAGAATTCAGGGGAATATTGGATTGATTGGAAAGCAGCAGAATGAAAAAGCTAATGAACATGTCCAAGCTGTAACAAAGCCTATAACCAAGGTACAATCCATACTTTGACTTGCAAGGCCTTACTGTACCAGTATTTTCTGCAAAAGCAATTGCAACTCACAGGGCACATTATATGGAACACAACACTATATTTCCCGTGTTTATTACATGAGTTTGTGTTGCATGTCACTGCAAAATGTAATATAAAGTGGGAGGTTCTTAAGTCACATGTACTGTAGCATCTTTCTTTATCAGGCAACGTGGGAAGTGGGTGATGTTTGAAGGATCACCTTTTTTTGAAGTCAGGTGCATACATGCAGACCTCCACACCTGCACCAATAGCTAAGGCAAGTTAATGCAGAGAGGGAGAAATAACTGAGGGGAAGGGGGAATTCACCCCCAGCAAAGACTCTGTCACCCCAAAGGTCTTGGCTGGGGGAGTTAGATTCTCTCACTTTGCTTAATGGTAGGGCTGGCCCTCATGATATCATGAGGTGCTTGTCAATGCCTTGAGTACTAGGCTAAAAACATTGGCAGGAAGGGAAATAATAAAGCACCCACTTTGCCAAGAGGCCTCCTCAATGCCTGAAGAAGCCATTTCTCTGTTGCAGCAAAACAATGTGGGCATGTAAATCAAGCACAGCACAGCAATACTTTTATGGTTGGCTTTGACACTTGGGGACTGTTTTGGATGTTGAATCAGGCTAATTCAAACAAACAAAATGGTATTGTTTAAAATAAAAGTATATTTTTAAAATCTTTTATCTTTGGACAGGGATTTAATATTTTCCCTTCACCTTTGCCTTTTGTGTTTTTTACTGGCAAGCTTGTTCAACAGTAAAGGGACAGATAAAGAGATGAAACCAGCTGCCCTCTGCTCCTTTGCTGCAATTTACTGAATAAAAGAAAGCGGGGGGGGACAAGGGGTGAACCACAACTTTTACTGCTTCTGGCAACATTCAGGGCCCCTTGAAAAGTCTGGATACCAGTCTGGCCATTATGAAATTTATATTCATGAACTACATAAATTCAGCCTCATCTGATCCCCAGATCTCAACTGTGATAACATTTCCCCAACTAGATAAAGTATCTTTGAAGTTTTCTGTAAACTGAGTGGGGATGAGTCTATTGGAAACCCCTCACATGTTGAAAGAACACACAAGAAGGTTGTGGCATCACACAGTATAGCCCTGCCCCCTGAAATGCATGCTGGCCTTGTCTACACACTGGCTGCATATCTGGCAGTCATGCAAAGGGGCCCTATGCAGATATCCATGTATGCCCATAGAGCTCTTCTGTGGAAAGGATTGGGGATCCTGGCCGATCAAGATGCTTCTTTCTTGGAGAAACTCTACACAGCAATGTCAGCTGGCACATAGGGCCCCTTCACATGGCTGCCAAACACATGGGTGGGGCTGTGCATCAGGAACCCATGTCTGCCTCATGTGTTTTTTCAATGTATGAGAGGGTGCAAGTGAATCCCTTTATAACAAGGGTGTCTTATTTTATTTTAGTTTAGTTTATGTGGTCAAAGTTGGACCACATTCACCTGTGGCCAATCCTCCAGGGGCTGCATGCCATTAATGAGTTTGGCCACCCCACACTCTCACACATGTACAGAAACATGCAGGAACACAGCCCTCATGCCTCAGCTGATTTGTGCAGATCAGCTGAAAGGGATTATCATCCACTGTTCATTCACCCACTCACTCTTCATTCACCATCAGATGATTGATCTGAGGATTGGAGAGGGGTATCAAGAACGAGCATTTCAGGGCAAGCTATTTCATCCTAGGAGGCAAACAAGCAAGGCATCAGGCAGGCAGGCAGGCAGGCAGGCAGGCAGGCAGGGACTGATAGGCAGTCTCAGAACATCTCAGTTCATGCCTACATTGCTTGGATTGAGAAGCCAGATTTATGAAAGCCAAGTGGGACCCCACCAATCTCTTGTATCACATGGCCACTGCTATTCTGGTAACTGCAGTACCTCTTTCTTGCCATCTGAAGTGGTGGCACTGAAGTTCAGTAGCCAGAGAACAAACTGCAGCTCTAGCAAGATTTTACAGTGGTGCAGAGAATAAGGCAGGGATGGGAGACCTGTGGCTTTCCAGATGTTGTTGGACTCCAACTCTCATCAACCTTAGTGAGCATGTCAATCAACAGGGAAGGGCTAATGGGAGTTGCACTCCATCAACATCTGGAGGGCCACAGGTTCCCCATCTCTGGGATAAGGTGTCTGGATCCCACCGTCATGATCCCTGCTGCCATACAAATAGTAGAATTTATTCAGAACAAGCCAAGCCCTTCAAGCTTACTTGCTTTGTGACAGTTTGCCATTTACTTTGTTTCTCTCTATTAGATACATTCTTAAAACTGCAACTACATATTGTGACAAGTTTCAACAGACCAAGATGAAACAGCAATAAAATAACTATTGTTGAAAAAAGTTACGGGAAAGGCAGTTAGAGAGTGTGAAGGGTGTCAAGCCTGAGCACATTCTATCACATTCTGTGGACATTCCACATCAATCAATACTTTACTATTGTCTCTCAGGTTGGGCTAATTTTAGCTGAAACTATTAGCCAGGGGGAAATTGGATTCTGGGTGTTAATAGGGGAGAGAAAACTCTATATCGGTTTCCTAGTACAAGCCCTTTAATACAGTGTAAGAATACAGTGAAGCATTTCAGTTTTGTGTCCTGGCTTCATACATTTTAACAATGAAAATGACAATTATAATCTGCTTCCTTTCTTATGTGCTAACGCATTACTGGAATTGGTTGCTCTGAGAGGTCAGGAACACAGCTCACCGCCTACAAAAAGATAGCAGGCAAGGAAGAGACATATTATCTCCACTTTTTCCCTCAGATGAAGCTTCATGACATTTTCTGTGTTCCTTCAAGTTGTTGTAATTCCAATATAATGTTGTTTTATTATTTATCACTTCATTATCCTATAACATCCAATAAACCAGTGTATTTGCTTCAGTTATAAGTTTTAGGTTTGTGGTTTTGAGTGATGGATTGTGTTTTCACTTATAACTGTAGTGACAGTGCAATCCTATACATGTCTACTCAGAAGCAAGTTCCACAGAGTTTAATGAGGCTTACTTCCAGGGTGTAGGATTGCAGCATGAAAGACCCTGGCCCCAAAGGCCAGGTGAGCAGATGTAATCCACATTGAAGCTGAAGTCTTGTAAATCTGCTGCTGAGCCCAGAGTCAGGATCAGGTTCTACTTAGATCAGTAAAAGTTCAAATTTATTTAGGCAAAGGAAATGAGTGAAAGATAGTGAATATCAGGTTTACAACACAACCCTAAAGATGTTTACTTCAAAGTCCAATTGTGTTCAATGGGGCTGACTCCCGCTAGTAAACATGTATAAGATTGCAGTCTTAAGATTTTAATGTCATTTTGGCGCCAAGCAAAACCCTTTTCGTTCTTCAAGGCTTTTAAAATCTGTTCATTTTAAATGTGTTGTTTTTAAATACTCTGTTTTTGCAGCCTTTTAGTCTGTTTTTATTCCTTGGCATTTTAAAGCTGTCTCTGTCGCTTGTTATGGTTTTAGCTCCTTTTTTTGATTGTTTAACTGCTGCTTGGATTTTTGCAGGGGGGGAGGATTCTGTTTTAATATTGTTCTCATTTTGTACAATGACCAGAGATCATTTGCTATTTGGTGTCTGACAAGTTTGGTAAATAAAATAATAAATAAAACACTCATTTGAACCTAAGACTGTACTCTGTGCATTTGCTTGGGAGTAAGTTTTAGTTAATTCACTGGGATTTATTCTAAATAACGAAGCACAGCATCAGGCTATGAAGCACAGCAAGGAAAACAGTCTGTTTAACTAGAGTTTTGTGTTAAATTGACAAAAGTAATTGGATTCATTTTTCTTCTACTAACTAATCTTATCAATAAACATAGCCTTTTCATCGAAGGAGGTTGTTTAATCCAGGCAAACCATTCCTTAGCTTATGTGTTTAATTAAAACTATTTTATCGCCCTAGTTCATTATTAAACAGGATTTGGGAATCATATGCTGAAATGCAGGATTACCTAATGGACAATCTAAACTCTATCCTGTCAGTATAAACTGGTGTTTAATAATTTAAACCTACACAAATTAGCATTTAGTAATGTATAGAGTATGAACAATGCATTTTTATTGGATCATGGAGTATCTTTGACATGGTTTTGAAAAAGGGACAGTACATCAACAAGGATGTAACACAGTAGGTGGCTGTGTTTGCAGATTAGATTTATGCATGTGCAATTCTTTACATGTGGCGCTAGTCATCCATTGCTTCCTTTTAACCTGTTGCTCTCAGATGATTGGATCTAGACTTGTCCCTCCCCAAATTGAAGGGCTCCTTCCATTCATGGAGGGAATCAGGATCCAATAGATGCTTCTCAGAGGAGGACCAGGACAGGACAATTATTTTGGCCATTCCCCTTTCCACCAGCAGTGCTCACTCCCACGCTTCGCCAGAGGGTTCCCAATCCCTTTGGAGCAGGTTTTCAGGGGGCTCCTGGGGAAAAGAGGCTACTCTGCTCCCTTCCTCCAGCGCAAGCAGAATCCCACAAAACACAAGTCAAGAACCAACCCAATGTTTATTAGTGCAAATAATACCCCATCAGCTAAATCAGGAGTAGCCAATGTGGTGCCCTTCAAATACTGTTGGACTCCACCTCCCATCAGCCCCAGGCAGCATGGCCAATGGTCAGGCATGATGGGAGCTGGAGTCCAATAACATCCAGAGGGCACCACAATTGGCTTCCTCTGAGCTAGAGAATCACAATATCAATATTCCTCATGCCAGGAAGTTGGTAGAGCTTATCCAAAAAGTTATCGAAGGATATAAAGGGTGGGGAGCCTTTTTTCACCCAGAGGCTGGCATTCTATCATAGGCAACCTTCCGGGGATGCAAAAGTGGGTGAATCAATGGATGTGACTCTTACCTTGGTACAGCAGGCTACATTCCAGCCATGCAAAAGTCAATGGTTTCTATATGCATACCCATCTCTACCCATCCAAACAAGCAAGATTTATTCACAGTCAGAGGACACATTCCTGCCACACAAAAGCACTTGAGGAGGGGGTGGAGCAGGGCCAGCAAGGGGTGTGACTTGGCTTGAGGGTGTGGCCAGGAGAGGGGTGTGGCCAGAATGGGTCCGGCCCTCAGGCCTGAGGTTCTGATATACAGACTAGGAGTCCAGCCTTCTGCTCTGCCTGGTCAAAAGGGCAGTGCTTGCTGCATTTCAGCACCCAGCAATTGACAACCATTCAGCCAGGTCTTTTAGCAGCTATACCTAAATCAAGACATATGGATTATTCAGGTCAGGATCTCTGACAAGGAAAAAATTGCTTCATCAACCAGCAAAGACATAGCCAAATGGGAAATTCCCGGCCCTTCAAATGTTGTTTTATTCAAATGCCCCACAGCTAAAGGTCAGGGATAATGGAAATTGCAGTCCCACAATATCTGGAGGGCCACAGGTTCCTTGTCCCTGGCTTAAGCACTGACATCTCTGGCATACATCCAGGAAGACTGAAGCACATTGTTTATGGTGTCTGTATTTCTCTCTTAGTGAGTGTCACTGATGACTGCTCTTCACTTATAGCACCCTAGTCATCTATTACTTTAAGCATTTTAAATACACAAATATCTAGAACAGGACAAATAAGGGAACTATCAGGCCTTCTAAAGCTACCTGTGATAAACAGGTCTATTGCTGGGGAGCGATAAGCCTAGCACAAATCACATTGTAGATCCCTCTCATGCACACTCACACACATCCCATGAGGGAGGCTCGGAAGGTGGTGACAAGGAAGAGAGCCTTTTCCGTTGTGGCTCCCCATCTGTGGAATGCATTCCCCATTGAGGTCTGCCTGGCACCTTCACTGACATCTTTATGGTGCCAGGTAAAGACTTATCTTTTCCCCCCAGGTATTTGGTAAACAGAGATGATGTCCCTGTCACTCTCCCTGAACTGAAGAGATACTTTCTGCAGCAGGGAGCCTTTTCTACTGATATAGACTCCCCATTCCCTGTAGATCCCTGATTTTCCAGGGTTGTAAATAGAGCATGAAGCCTAAACAAATAGAAAAGGTTCCTCACTGCAGGAAGTTATCCCTTCAACTCATGAAGGGCAATGGGGATAGCAATGGGCTGGGAGTAGAGCTAGTGCACTTCTTATTTCCACCCCCCAGCACATATGTTGATTTCACTCTGGAGTAAAATAAGGCTTTATTAACAAGGTAAGACTTGCTTATATCAGGAGGAATCTGAAAACTTACCTGTTTACCCAGGGATTTGGTGGCTGAAGTGGACTATTCATGGCAACCCAAAGATCACTGGATGAAAGAATGTTTTGACTATGTTTTAGAATATTTTTATCTCTGTGTTAGAATATTTGTATCTGTGTTTTACAATGCTTTTCTTGTTAAATTGTTTTGTTTATGTTTGCTGCCCTGGGCTCCTTCAGGAGGTAAGATGGGATGATGATGATGATGATGATGATGATAAATACTAATAATGGTGATGATGCAGGTATGGCTGTACATTTTTCCCCATAGAAGGTGTGTTCCTAGCATTTATTTTCCTGCAGCTCTGTTCAGCTACTAATGAAGTCCCTTTTGGCAAGGGATCAGCAGAGAGAAGGGGGGGGAACGACTCCCAACTTTAGTTTGCTGACCTTGGATAATGTGCGATAACATTGTACTGACACTGGACAAAGAATGGTGTTGACAGCAAAAATGTGATGTAGGAATATGATAAAGGTACCACTCACAGAATGATCTGGCAGGAATACTGACGGGTTAGAACAAGAGTTATCTAAAAGATTTGTATTGCTTTAATCCACAGCCTATTAAGGGGTTCATTAAAATGTTTCATTAACAAATATTACTTCCTAATCTTTTGGCTCATTAGCTTTCCAAACAGGGACATTCACTGCTTTGTAGTCCAGCCCTGGCCATGTTTACCTGGAAGCAAGTCACATTAATTTCAGTGGGATTTGCCTCAACCATGAACATACCCAGGACTGCAGTCTTGGTCTGATGCTTATCAGTGCACAAAATGAAACACCAAACACAGTGCCTTAAGTGCTTTCGGAAAGAATTAAGAATAGGAAAGGAATGTACCTTAGTATCTCTAAAAAGGTTTAAATAACATCTCATTGCCTATAGAAAGATAGATAAGGCCTTTTAATCCACAAAAGCAATTTTTGTGCTTCAGGTTTTATTTAATTTGTGACTATGGGTTGTATTCAACATACTATGGGTTGTATTGAACTCTACGTGGAGCTGCCCTTGAAGACGGTTCGGAAACTGCAGCTCATGCAAAATGCAGCGGCCAGACTGATAACTGGGACCAGGCGGTCTGAACATATAACACCGATTCTGGCCCGCCTGCACTGGTTGCCTATATAAGAACATAAGAACATAAGAAGAGCCTGCTGGATCAGGCCAGTGGCCCATCTAGTCCAGCATCCTGTTCTCACAGTGGCCAACCAGGTGCCTGGGGGAAGCCCGCAAGCAGGACCCAAGTGCAAGGACACTGTCCCCTCCTGAGGCTTCCGGCAACTGGTTTTCAGAAGCATGCTGCCTCTGACTAGGGTGGCAGAGCACAGCCATCACGGCTAGTAGCCATGGATAGCCCTGTCCTCCATGAATTTGTCTAATCTTCTTTTAAAGCCATCCAAGCTGGTGGCCATTACTGCATCTTGTGGGAGCAAATTCCATAGTTTAACTATGCGCTGAGTAAAGAAGTACTTCCTTTTGTCTGTCCTGAATCTTCCAACATTCAGCTTCTTTGAATGTCCACGAGTTCTAGTATTATGAGAGAGGGAGAAGAACTTTTCTCTATCCACTTTCTCAATGCCATGCATAATTTTATACACTTCTATCATGTCTCCTCTGACCCGCCTTTTCTCTAAACTAAAAAGCCCCAAATGCTGCAACCTTTCCTCGTAAGGGAGTCCCCTTGATCATGCTGGTTGCCCTCTTCTGAACCTTTTCCAACTCTATAATATCCTTTTTGAGATGAGGCGACCAGAACTGTACACAGTATTCCAAATGCGGCCGCACCATAGATTTATACAATGGCATTATGATATCAGCTGTTTTATTTTCAATACCTTTCCTAATTATCCCTAGCATGGAATTTGCCTTTTTCACAGCTGCCGCACACTGGGTCGACATTTTCATCGTGCTGTCCACTACAACCCCGAGGTCTCTCTCCTGGTCGGTCACCACCAGTTCAGACCCCATGAGCGTATATGTGAAATTAAGATTTTTTGCTCCAATATGCATAATTTTACACTTGTTTATATTGAATTGCATTTGCCATTTTTCCGCCCATTCACTCAGTTCGGAGAGGTCTTTTTGGAGCTCTTCGCAATCCCTTTTTGTTTTAACAACCCTGAACAATTTAGTGTCGTCAGCAAACTTGGCCACTTCACTGCTCACTCCTAATTCTAGGTCATTAATGAACAAGTTGAAAAGTCCAGGTCCCAATACCGATCCTTGAGGGACTCCACTTTCTACAGCCCTCCATTGGGAGAACTGTCTGTTTATTCCTACTCTCTGCTTTCTGCTTCTTAACCAATTCCTTATCCACAAGAGGACCTCTCCTCTTATTCCATGACTGCTAAGCTTCCTCAGAAGTCTTTGGTGAGGTACCTTGTCAAAAGCTCTTTGGAAGTCTAAGTACACTATGCCCACTGGATCACCTCTATCTATATGCTTGTTGACACTCTCAAAGAATTCTAATAGGTTACTGAGACAGGACTTTCCCTTGCAGAAGCCATGCTGGCTCTGCTTCAGCAAGGCTTGTTCTTCTATGTGCTTAGTTAATCTAGCTTTAATAATGTTTCCGGGCTCGATTCAAGGTGCTGGTTTTAACCTATAAAGCCTTGTACGGCATGGGATCACAATACCTGATGGAACGCCTCTCCCGATATGAACCTACCCGCACACTGCGCTCAACATCGAAGGCCCTCCTCCGGGTGCCTACTCAGAAAGAAGCCCGGAAGGTGACAACAAGAAAAAGGGCCTTCTCAGTGGTGGCCCCCGAACTATGGAATATTCTTCCTGATGAGATACGCCTGGCGCCAACATTATTATCTTTTCGGCATCAGATAAAAACCTTCCTCTTCTCCCAGGCATTTTCAGCATTTTAGTAGTATTTAATATGCATTTTAGTGTGTGTTTAATTATGTTTTAATTATTGATATTTTAACTTATTTTTAAACTGCTTAATATGAGGTTTTAATTGTATGTCAGATTTTTTTTACCTGTTGTAAACCGCCCAGAGAGCTTCGGCTATGGGGCGGTATATAAATTGAATTAATAAATATAAATAAAATAGATAGCACTAAGCTGAACGTTTCGCCAGCTATGGATTTTTCCCTGTGCTACAAAATGTTCTTCTTCTCTCGTTCCTCTGTGTGCCTCCTAGATCTATGCTCAGAATCCTCTCAACCCTCCAGAGCAGATTTGGATAGTGCAGGGCACACGGAGCGGGGGGGGGACATCCCCTTGCAGTAGTTGGGGTCATTCCACCAGTGCAATAATTTAGTTGAATGCCACTGTATGTCCATAATAGCATGGTTATTTATCAGTATGTCCCTTCCCCCATGGCTTATCCCAAAGCCTTTGGGTAAGTAGTAAAATATGCCCTTACTCTAATTTATTCCAAAACAAATCTGTGGGGACACTACAGTTTTCCAAAAGCTACAGAGTGTGAGCTTCAAAACAGGTTTAGTTTAGGAGCTCCCATTCTTGAACTAAAGTAGCCAGGTCCAGAAATGAGATAATTCCTTCCACAGACTGAAGAAATTCACCAAGTATAACACTAATGATCACAAGGGTGCAGTAAGAGTAAGTCAAAGTAAAAAAACTTATCTTGGAGAGGACAGAGAAGGAGGAGAGGAGGAGGAGGTGGAGGCAGTAGCAACTGGAGGCCCTGGCAGAGTACTGTTTTCCCCTATGGATTCTGGAACTTTATTTATTTATTTATTTATTTATTTATTATATTTATATACCGCCCCATAGCCGAAACTCTCTGGGCAGTTTATACTCCCAAGTCCTCAGCAAAAAAAAAGATGCTCTGTCAGGTTCTGGGTCCACACCCAAAAGACATAGCCATCTCTGCCCCCAGGTAACTTTCTTCATGTTGGGCAGAGAGCTAGGCACTGAAAACGATAAGCAGGATCTGGGTGTTCAGAGCCCTGCTCAAAGCACTCTGCAAACAGGACGCTGCTCACTCTGATCCTTCTCATAAGCATGCGAGTATTTGCAGGGCCAGCACCAGCTTTCTATCAGTGGGCCCCTAGCTCTCTTGCTTTCCTCCTCAAAACACACTCCTCCTCCCTCTTGGCCTCAGCCTTTTAAAATAAAACAAAACCTGAACAGAAAGACGGGTGACAGAGGAATCAGACAGGGGAGAGAGAGAGAGAGAGAGAGAGAGAGAGCAAATGCCAAACCTTTGCCTGTAAGTTGCATTTGGGGCATTCCTGCCAATGTTCTGGAGCCTCAGCTGCTGCTACCTGTCCCTACTGCTTGCCCTAGAGCAGAGCATGCCATGGAAGGAAGCCTCCTCTTCCTCTTTTGTTCCTTCATCATCCAGCCTGGTTCAGAGCTGCTGCCACTGCTCTTTCCTTCTGCCCTTCTGCTGGAGGGCATTTAAGGGATTAATACGACAGAGTTTAAGCGGCAACTAGCCTAGACTTTCCAAAGAAAGGAGATCCCAGGGAACGAAGTAATTATTGAACTATTGCCTTAATATCCCATGGAAGTAAAGTAATGCTCAAGATTTTACAACAAAGGTCTTACCATATACAGAGTTAGAAATGCCAGATGTCCAAGCTGGATTTAGAAAGGGAAGAGGCACCAGAGATCATATCACAAACATACGCTGGATAATGGAATGGAGCAGGAATTTCAGAAGAAAATCACCCTGTGCTTTATAGATTACAGCAAAGCCTTTGACTGTGTAGATCATGAAAAACTATGGAATGCTTTAAAAGAAATGGGGGTGCCACAGCATCTGATTGTCCTGATGCACAACCTATACTCTGGACAAGAGGCTACTGTAAGGACAGAATATGGAGAAACCGACTGGTTCCCAATTGGACAGGGAGTGAGACAGGGTTGTATTTTATCACCTTATTTATTTAATCTATATGCAGAACATATCATACAGAAAGCAGGACTGGACCAAGATGAAGGAGGTGTGAAAATTGGAGAGAGAAATATCAATAATTTAAGATATGCAGACGATACCATATTACTAGCAGAAACCAGGAATTATTTGAAACGAATGCTAATGAAAGTTAAAGAGGAAAGCACAAAAGCAGGACTACAGCTGAATGTCAAAAAGACTGAAGTAATGACAAGAGAAGATTTATGTAACTTTAAAATTGACAATGAGGACATTGAACTTGTCAAAGAATATCAATACCTTGGCACAGTCATTAACCAAAATGGAGACAATAGTCAAGAAATCAGAAGAAGGCTAGGACTGGGGAGGACAGCTGTGAGAGAACCAGAAAAGGTCCTCAAATGCAAAGATGTATCACTGAACACCAAAGTCAGGATCATTCAGACTATGGTATTCCCAATCTCTATGTATGGATGTGAAAGTTGGACAGTGAAAAAAGCAGGTGTTGGAGGAGAGCTTTGTGCATACCATGGACTGCGAAAAAGACAAATAATTGGGTGTTAGAACAAATTAAACCAGAACTATCACTAGAAGCTAAAATGATGAAACGGAGGTTATCATGCTTTGGACACATCATGAGAAGACATGATTCATTAGAAAATACAATAATGCTGGGAAAAACAGAAGGGAGTAGAAAAAGAGGAAGGCCAAACAAGAGATGGATTGATTCCATAAAGGAAGCCACAGACCTGAACTTACAAGATCTGAACAGGGTGCTTTACGACAGATGCTACTGGAGGTCACTGATTCATAAGGGTCACCATAAGTCGTAGTCGACTTGAAGGCACATAACAACAAGCCTAGACAATTTCCTCAACACCGGCACTGAGTGAGGAAGTGGCTAAGTTGAGGAGACCTCCTGGGCTCAGCTTTTCATCCCTATTAACCCCTCAATCCCCCCCTCATGAGTTGGATAAAAAGAGAAACTAGTGGGGGAAAACACTTCCTGTCATTTGGAATAGGATAAGGTGAGCAACAAGCAGCAGATCTCATTCCATTGGGGCCAGTGAGGGGCCCCTCTGCACTCCTGAGCCCTCAGCAAGTGCCCCACCTGGGCCACTGCTGGAGGCAGACCTGAGTGTTTGCCTAAGCCTCTCCTCAAATGCTTGGGTACTCCTCAAACACTGGGAATTATAATGTGTTTTATATAGTCTTGTAGCACAGTCCTTTACATGTTCCTAAGAAGTAATTGCCACTGTGTTCCATAGGGCATTCTCCCAGGCAATTGTGCACAGGATTGCAGCAGTTTTATCTTGCAAATGAGAGAGAGAGAGAGAGAGAGAGAGAGAGAGAGAGAGAGAGAGAGAGAGTAATCTTTCACTGTGTTTCACTCAGGCTCTAAGTACAGAAAAGGTTAACAACCGACATAGACAACTACATAAAGAAAAGTAACATTGGTTGCATACAGGAGTTATTGTCGCCAATTATTAATCTTTGGCAGTTAATATATGTGTCTCCTGTCAATTCTAATTTGAATAGGAACATTGAAATGATGATCATAATAATAAAATGTCAGCATGCCAACAATCTGGGCAAAATGTAAGTTTACTGGAGAAATATGAAGAACAGCACAAGTACAGTACAGACCACCAATATTTTAAAAGGATGTTCCTGGGCAGCCATTATACAGCTGCCAGCAAGTAAGATTTGAGGCTCCCACTGCTGCCGTTTATCAGTTTTATTATTTGTTAAAAAGGAAAATAATAGTACTTGCATTCATCATTGTAAAAAAGATACTGACAAAACAAATCCATGCAAATAGGATAACAACATTAACAAGAAATATAACTAAAGTTCTCCGTAAATATGTACACACAAGATTAACTCGCAACAAAAAACTTTAAAGGTGTATAGCACAAAAATCCCTGGACCTATTTGTCTGCAATTTGGCAGGTGCCTGCAATTTTCAGACCAATGGCCCACAAAAAATAAGTGAGGTTTAGTGACTCCTTTTTTTTACATACTCCAAAATGTGATGCCTCCCCTTCTAGGAAAACCACTACAGCTACACTTCTGAAATTTGATAGGATTCATGCCCTCAGAAGTGGTGAGCATGACTGCAGGTTTCATCCCGTTTGCAACAAAATAAAGAGAGAGAGGTTTCCTTATTCTAGAAAAATCAAGGATTTTTTCACCTGTAATTTGACAATCTTGGGAGGTGCCATTCTGAAAAATCTATCCACTTCTGCAAAAGTAAAAAAATTACAACCTTTTCCTCAATAATAAAAGGGAGCAGGGCAGATCCCCAAAGTGCTCCTTGAGAGAAAATCAGTGTAACTTTTGTTCTGATATTTAGCAGACTTTTATGTCCTCAACGTGTGACTTTTCCTGAAAATATCATTCAATTATCATTTCAACAAGCCTTTTAAGTTGAGACCTATCCCAGTCTGCGTCTGTGTTGGAATTGCTTTTAATATTTTTTTAAAAACCATATGTTTTTAACCCTTTTTAAAAGATGTTTTTAAAGCTTTTTAAAAAAATGTTTTTAAAGTTGTTTTGTTTTAATGTTTTTAAGGTCTGTTTTTATGATGTTTTGATGTGTTTTTAGCATTTTTTTAGCGCTTTTGTTTGCTGCCCTGAGCTCCTGCTGGGAGGAAGGGTGGGATATAAATAAAATAATAAATAAATAAATAAATAAATAAATAAATAAAAATATTCCCCATCCCAAAGTTTTTAGAGATATTTTCTTTTTCTAAAGAATCATCCTCCAAACCCCTGGATGTGTTTGTCTGTAATTTGACAGGCTTAATCTACTCTGGAAAAGCTGCTATGCCTGCAAATTTCATCCACTTCCATTAAATGGGGGGGATTTGCTGTTTTGAAATTTCCCAAAATAGTGAATGGTGAGAAAAAGAGCTTTGTTTTTAACAAAGCTGCTTTGGTACCCAAAGTACAAATCAAAATAGACCATAGAGTGATTTGGTACAGATTGGTTGCTTCCCAAAAGGACAAATTCAGATCTGAACTGAATCTTGTGGCTTGAGCATACCCCTGATATGCACCATTGAATCAACACGCAATTATATATCATTTGGGGGGTGGATCACTCATTAGAAAATTGAATCTGGTAATAGAGCCAGAAGCCACTAAATGGAAAAACTTGTCCCACAATCAATAGATTAAATAACTTGTATAGAAATACTTATTTATTTATGAATTTATATTTGTACCCCACCCTTCCTCCTAAAAGAGTGCTGGGTGGCAAATTGAGTCATTTGTAGAAA
Source organism: Rhineura floridana (assembly GCF_030035675.1). Taxonomy (NCBI): domain Eukaryota; kingdom Metazoa; phylum Chordata; class Lepidosauria; order Squamata; family Rhineuridae; genus Rhineura; species Rhineura floridana. Next base: position 75,778,406 of record NC_084484.1, read on the forward strand.
CTGAGTCTTTTGAAACAGCATTTCTTCTCCCCATCCCCTCCAAGACTGAATAGCATAGTTTATCCAGTCAGGGAAAAGTACTGATCATATCACATTAGCAATGAAGAGGTTTGTTGTACAGATGGATCTGTTGAGTATGCACCTTGTGATTAAAAAATTAAGAATATTATTGTCATTGTTGTTGTTCTATTAAAATAAGAATGATTCTAAGTCACTTCTTTCAAGATGTGCTCTGGCTGTAGAGTCACCTGAATCAGGCATTATTACACCAGGAATGAAGACCATCCCTAGTATAGCTTTTAGGTCACCTGCACTGGTGACTTTGGAAAAAAACAAAAACAAAACCCAAATGTGGTAGAACAATTTTCCAGCATCAAAGGAGCAGTGGCAGAAGAGCAGCCACAAACCATCCTTATGCCTTTTTAATCTCATTTAATCTTATTCTAGAGACACTGGTGAGAGAATAGTAAGGCAAATCATACCAGATTTATTTCATTGTCATTCCATTTTAAACACTCATGACTTCCCCCAAAGACTCCTGGGAAGTGTAGTTTGTGAAGGCTACTGCAAGCTGGTAGGAGACTCCTCTTCCTGAGATACAATTGGATATTGCCAAGTTTACTGCCAAGGTGAGTGTTGGAATGTATGAGGTTCAACTCCAACTTGGTGGGTTGAGGCTGCATGGGGGTTAATAAGGGTAGCTAGAGAGAGCTAGACCTCTTGCTAGTTAAGGCTATACCTATCCCTTTGATCCTGCTGTCTCTTCCCTTCCTGCTAGACCGATAAGCAAAGGAATGTTGAATCCCAGTTCCTTCCCGCCTCTCTCTTGTTCTTCTCTTTCTCTCAAGAGGGGAGCAGACATCTTCTCTTTGTCTCTCCTCTCAACCAGGATGAGGGCGAGTACTGGGACCAGTGCTCACTGCTCCAGTATAGCCAGTTAAGCTAGATATAGAACTCTTTCCTATCAAGCATGTACTTCCAGAATAAAGTAGTTGTTTCTTATTTTAAAGCTTAAAGTATCTGTCTGACTAATTTGCAGGAAAGGTAGAATCTTAGCAAAGATTCATACACACACACTAAGCTCGCTCAATACTCTCCGTTCCGCAGCGCATACACAACTTTGCTACGCATCTAAATAGAGAGCAAATTCCGACAGTGAGATGGCACTTTATGTATCAGAAGAATATACTGTTTGTGCTGCCACAGCTCAGTGGCTTTGTAGCATTGGGCCACCTATGACTTGCCTAAGCATTTCATGTCAAAAAGACTTACAAGGATCAGTGTTTTGTGAATTGCAATATAGTATCCATCAAAAACAGCAACTATAATAATAAAGAAACCTAACATTGGAAATTGACAGAAAAACTAAAAGATTGTACTATGAGATGTAATATAGGGCCTGTCGATAAGAATATTGGGAAGACCAGCAAGTGGCCAGGTTGGGCCCTGGCTGAGGGCCCCTGAGGTACCCCTCCTTAGGGTGGGAGGGTGCAGCTCCCACTTGGCAATCCACAGCAGCGTCAGGTTGCGGGATTCAGTGACTGGACATTGCCATGGGTTGCAAAGTGGGAGCTTGCAGGCACCCCCCATACAGGCAGTGTGGGGCTTAAATAAGCCCACCTGCCCCACCTACCTGCCGAGTCAGCATGCACACCCCACATGCTGCATGCTCATGCCTGCTATCACCCAAGATTGCAGTGGGGGCTTGCCTAAGGGGTTGATGCCCTACCGCCATTTTGGGTGATGGTATGCGTGCATGCTGATGTGACATGTAGTTGGGGCAGGCAGGTTTATTTAAACCCCGCACTGCCTCTATCGGGCAGGGTGTTTGGCCATTTGGCGTTGCAGGCCCAGGACAGGCTGGTTCCCCAGGGTCCAGTCATGCCTGGCACTGGTCCTGATTAAAGAATTAATCAAGTATTGGGAATTGAAGGAGTTGCACAAAGATTAGGGGCTTGCAGAATAGTTTGCATCTCTGCTTGTTGTTCTTTCAGTGAGCAAGCCATTTCATATGAAATCAGTTCATTGATTTGGAAAACTTCTCTTGGGTTTTTCAAATATAAGTGCAATTTAGATAGCAGCAGATGTTCTTGAGCTGTAAGAAGGGTAGCATGTGCCTGTAATCTTTCAACAAGCCTTTTAAGTAGAGACCTTATCCCAGGCTGCATCTGTGTTGGAATTGCTTTTTAAGATGTTTTTTAAGCTTTTTTAAAAAAGATATTTTAACAATGTTTTGTTTTAATATGTTTTTAAAGACGTTCTTGTTTTAATATATTTTAAAGTCTATCTTTAAGATGTTTTAGAGTGTTTTTAGTGTTTTGTTTGCCACCCTGGGCTCCTTCTGGGAGGAAAGGTGGATATAAATTTAATAAATAAATAACCTTTCCAATACATGGCCAGGGCTATATTTAATTCTATCATTCATACAGCTGTTTGAATCTTTGTTTTGCGTGACAATCCTGAGTACCTCAAGAGAGCACAAATCAACTTTGGGATGTCCACAGCTTATATGGGCTGCTGGATCACACAAAAATAATGAAGCGAAAGGCAAAAAATAGAAGAAACAGGAAAAAAACTGAAAATCATGATGAGAAAGTGAAGAGAATTTCAAAAAGGAAAATGATCAATAGCATCAAATATAAACAGATTTTATAAGAGTCAAATGTAACATTTAACTTCTTAATGAAAATACTTAGGTATTTTGTAACAGCAATTTCAATGAAATGAATTTCAACGAGAGAACGAGAAGAGAGTCAAGAGACAAAATAAATGATATGATTGAAAAGCTTAGAAACTTTTACTACTGAGAAGAAGTAGAAATATGAAAAATGCAGCAATAGCTAGTTAAGGAGAGTAGATGAAGTTTCACTCAAAGGAGAAAGAGTAGTCTGTGTGACAGGACAAGGTGGAAAGAATCCAGCAGAAATGAATTAATAATATGAGGAATCTGTGTCTCCTTTAACTCCAATAGACCACCACCTCATTCATGCTTGAAGCAGGCCAGCCCATCTTTTTGGATATGTGAATTATGATACCTTGGATGACAATTCTATGAATAAGAACAATGTTCCCAGTCCTCAGGGGAACATTTCTTCCTTCCCTATGGATATTACATTACATTATATCATATAACATTACATAGAAAAACAGTCAGGCATGTGGGAGAAGTTTCTGGCTTGGAACTTCACCAGTCAGAGCATGGCTACAGTTAAACCGGTTATTGTGATACACAGCAAAAAGGGGGAAAGGTTCAGCCAGACAACTTAAAAAGGAATGTTTATGCTATCTCATCTGCTCACACAGCAAGTGAGAGAGGGACAGTGGTTCTTTGAAGAAGTTAACCAACTAGTAAGCTTCTATGGGCTCCAAAACACTTTTTTTCTGCCCTGTGGAAATCAGAGCTGAGGGGAACTTCTGCTCAGTCACCTTTGTGACCTCATTTATAAAGATCCAGTGGAAGATTTCCCCATGCTCTGGTAGTGGTGGTGATATCAGGGACTGCTTCTGAGAGGGCCCCTATTTATCTCACTTAACATTCATTTCAATGTAAAAGAAACAATGTTTAAAAATAGTCTTTAATTAATTAAATATCATTTGTGGACTTAAAAGCAACAACAATGTGAGCAAATACAGAATGTATTCGCTTGACTGATTTCCATTCCTGACCACAAACAACAGGGAAACAGCAGAAATTTCCACTTTCTCCAGAATTCCTACTCGTAGAAACATAGGAAGCTGCCTTATACTGAGTCACACCATTGGTATCTCCAGGGTATCAGACAGGGAACAGTATCAGTCCTAACTGGAGATACTAGGGATTGAACCTGGGACCTTCTGCATGCAAAGCAAATCTTCTGTTGTTGAACTACAGCCCTTCCCCAAACTAAGTCAAACAGGAATAAAAAGAAAAGAACCCTAAATTGTCTGTCCCAATTGTTTCAATAAAATATGAAGCAAAATCCTGGAAAGCAAAAGAAAGGATGGAAAAGGAGAAGGACAAAGAAGAAAACTCAAAGTAGACAAGAAGCAGAGCGCTGGCTGCATACAAAAAGTGGCAATGACAAAATAAATATGTAGTTCACAAAAATGTGTGAATAAGAAAGCAAACGAACAGCAAGAAACAATAACATCTCCTGATTAACATTGAAATCAAATGTGACATCATTCCTTTGAGTGGTATTGGCTGAGCAATGCTTCCATGTACTGTAGGTGGAGCTTCATGCATTCATTATTGGGTTTGTAAACAGTGGACTACATCGGATTCACTGTACTCAGTGGGGCCACTACCACTGGCATGGGGTATGCCATGCAATATTGTGGAAACACTGTTACAAATGCAGTGCTAGTACATCACATACAGCTTCACTCACAAGAGAACAACTGCCACATAGCTAGCAACAGTCTGAACTGAACCCAGGAAAAAGAGCAGACGAAGGGACCAAAACCTGGTATGCTGTAAATTAATAGAATGAAAACACACACACACACATTAATTAGCGTAAGATTACGGGGAAGAGGCACACTGAATTTCCCTAAAATTAATAAGATAGTGATCAAAAAGTGGTGGGGGGAAAGAGTATGAAAGTCAGACAGTTGAAATCAAAACAGGGATGTAATTTTTAAAAAAATCTGTTCCTCTAGTGGCTATATGATTATTATATAAATGGATGTTTTAAAAAAATCTATGATACACCCTCAAGGTTTACTGAATCTGAAAATACTTCTGTGCCATCCTGGTTCCTTTATGACCCCTTGCAGTTAGCTTGACTTTGACGCCACAGTGGAACAGTATTAAATGTCAAACTGCTCATGCAGTCTCTTTTGAAAACTGTACAGAGAGCAATCACAATTATCAACTGAATCTTAAATGACAAAAAGTGTGACCTAGAAACTGTTCATAAAGTAAATGATCATCAGTTCTAACCTAAACAGTACCCATGCTACTTACTCATACTAGGGTCCAGAGCTTAAAGGAAAAGTTGTTCAATTTATATCAAACTCTTTCTGAATTCTTCTAGCCTTGTCCCTGAGGAAAGGTTATTCCACTGTAACCCGAGTGTTGCCACCCCCAGCACAGAGTATGAGTAGAAGGAAGCTAACATCACCATTAAATATCTCACCTCTTGCAGTTTCCCTTCCTGAAATTATTTGTGTTTTTTTCAATTAGACATCACTGCTCCTTCCACCATAGTTAAAGATTAGGGTTTTTTAGTAGCTGAAAGTTGGTCTTTCATTCTAACAACTGTTTCAGGAAAAATTTACAAGAGTTCCTAGGCACATTTGGACCACATTCACATTTATCCCACTATTATTCCACTTTAAATAATCATGGCTTCCCCCCAAGAATCCTGGTAAATGTAGTTTGTGAAGGGGGGCTGGGAGTTGTTAGGAGGTTCCTATTCTCCTCAGAGAGCTACAATTCCCTGAGTGGTTTAATGATCAATCCCTCTTCCCAGGAAACTCTGAAAATTGTAGCTGTATGAGGGGAACAGGTATCACCACTCAGCACCCCTCACAAGCTACAGTTCCCACCATACTTTGGGGGAAGCCATGACTGTTCCAAGTGGAATAATAGTGGAATAAATGTACAGTGTGAATACAGTCTTGGCTGGATCCATCACTATTATCTTTCAGATGCTGACTGAAACCTTTTCTTTTTATTTCAGGGTTTGATGACATTTAAACTATTCTGCTGCAATATACACTGCTATTTCATTCTGTCCCTCAGGCTGTTTCAGTGTTCCTGATTGCTGTGGTATTGCTGTTTTAAATAGTATCTTAAGCTGCCTTGAGAGCTAATCTTTCGTCAAAAGGCAGGATATCAATCTTCTATTACTTAAACAAATATAATGCAGCAAAGAGAGTGACAATATTTAATTTCTAACATGAGAGATGCTGGTCTGAAGACTACATGGAAATAACACCTTTTGACCTGGAAACGCTGTCCCTAAATCAAATGTAGGGAACTTTTGGCCTGTTAGCAAACATGGCCAATGGCCAGGGGTGATGAGAGTTGTCGTTCAGCAACAGATGGAGGCCCAAATATTCCCCACGCCTGTCCAATATGGATATTGTAGGTTGAACTTGGCAGTGAAAGAAAGACATTCTATATATGCAGGGGGTGAGGGTCTTTATTAATACTTCATATGTTCCAAGGCCAGCTCCTGAAATTGAGAAGTAGATTCTGGAGCTAAGCTTTGGCTCAAATTAACCCATGGGAGCAGCTAGGATATGCCACCCTCCCCCCCAAACACGCACACACATCAAAGATTGATCTCTGGTTGGTTTTCTCCACATTAGTCTTGTTTATTAATTAAAATATTTCTATACTGCTTTTCACACAATGTACAACAATTTAAAACAATAAAACTGCATAAAACTGCATAAGAAATATACACATCATACAACAGACCAAGCTTAAACAACCAAAAGTAAGTGAGCTACAATGCTCGAGCAAACAAGATTGTATTTGACTGCCAGTAGGGATAAAATCTGTCTGCCACTGATCTGCCACATGCCTGCCTACTGCCACACCATAGAGGAGGAGGAAGCAGGAGAGGACCTCCCCCCCGGGCAGAACAATAGAGCTGCAGTAATCCCACTGCACCAGCAATAGGCTGCAGCCAGGTTTGGGTAAAAACATCTGCTTAACTCTTACCGTGATGGTATCAAAAATCATAGAGAGTGAGCAGAAGCACTCATCCTACCCCACTATGGAAAAAGGTCATCCATCAGGATGACCAAGGCACATTCAGTCCCATGGGGGGTTCAAATTAAGCAGATTATTTATGCATCCCAGACTCCAGCCTGTTGCTTGCCCCATGGGTTGGCACCTCCTCTTCCTCTTCCTCTTCCATGGTCCTGCCCTGCTGAGGAGGCTGTTGCTGTGGTCTCTACTCTATCTTTCCAGATAGAAGGACCCTCCTGTCCTGCCTCCTCCTTCTCTGTGGTGCAAGGATGGGTGGGCATGTGATGGATCATCAGTATATTGGTGGCAGACAGATTATATCCCTAATTGTCGGTGGAAACGTATCACTAAAGGTGCCTGCCAGAGCATCAAGGAGAAATGGTGCTCCACTGCAGAGAACTCTCTTTTCTTGATGGACCAAATTAAGCAAGGAAGGCAGTGGTTCTACCAGGAGGGTCTTTCTTTGAAGAACTTAGTGAAAGGACAGGTTCATCTGGGGAAAGGCACTCTCTTAGACAACCAGGTCCCAAGTGGTTTAAGGCCCTGTAAATCAATACTAAAGCCTTAAACTGAGCTCCATAGCAAATGGGCAACCTGTACAGTTCCTTCAGGAGACTAACGTTCTATGCATGTGTTTTTAAATTGTTTTAAATTTTTTAAATTGTGTTTTAAATTGTTTTTAGAAGTTGTGTTTTAAATTTGTATATTTGTTTTTAATGTTTTTAGTTACTGTCCCCTCCCCTCCTCAGCCCCCACGGTCAGTTTTACCTATCCTAGCCATGAGTGTACTGTAGTAAATCCCACTGAACTCAATAAGCATGCAAATGATCAGGCCTGCCTTTTCCCTCCTTCCCCTCTCCTTCCCCTCTCCTCTCCCTTCTTCCTCCCTTCTTCCTCCCCCCCTCTTCCTTCCTCCTCCTCCCCTGCCCACTCCAGGCCTCCCTCCCCATGGTCACTTGTACCTATTCTAAGCAAGATTGCATGGGAGTAAATCCCACTGAACTCAATAAACATGCAAATAATCAAACTTGCCCTCCCCCTTCTGCCTGCTCCCCTCCCCCTCCTCCCTTCCCCATCCCCTGTGGTCAGTTTCACCTATCATAAGCATGATTTCACAGAAGTAAATCCCACTGAACTCAATAAGCATACAAACGATCAGTCCATTCTCAGCAAGCTTGCACAGGATCCCATTTCTTACCTCCCAGATTAAAAAGCAGAGAAATTCACTAATGCCAAAAAACCTTACAGTTTAAGAACGTACCTATAGCCAACAGATATTTTTATCAAACTTTAAAAAGCAGGGAAATTGGACAGCTATAGTGAATGCACCAGGGAAGCAGGATATCTCCTCTCCTCTCTGAGATATTGTACTAATTCAGATAGTCATTTTAAATATGTCTGATCTACTTTGCAATTTTAGTGAAGTTTCCTATAGGAAATCATTTTCTTTTGCTTCTGTTTCTGTGAATATGTGAAGTACAGCAACACTTTGCAAAATTTACACTAAAAAAAGTCCAAAAATAATTGTGGAATAATGGCATGGACTATTCTGCAGAATAGTCTCCAGTGGACATCAGGGGTGTCTCTGTTTGCACAAGATAATACAGTGGGAGGTGAAATATATTCTAGCAAAATTCTAGGTGTGCTCTATGTTTTTAATTGACCATGTCCACCTTGCCTTAAATGAAGTGGTTTAAACATAGCAGGCTGAAAACATGCATCTTGGGCAGGCTAAGTTGGTTTTTTCCAACAGCTAGAGTCATTGCTGAAGTAGCAACATATTGTAATCAGTCTGATTTTACATCAAACTGCAGTTTCAGATTCACCTGTTAATGCACCCAAAATAGAAATAGAACATAACCTCCAATTTGAAACACAAAAGGTTATCTTCACCATCATATGACACTGACCAATAAAAAGGCTTTGAAATTAATAAAATTAAGTTTGATCCAGGTTTCTAGATTAAATTCTCTGTAGAAACAATAGTAACACAGGAATGAAGCAAAGTAAGAAGAACACCAACATCATACGCAAACGTAATTCTCCATCTTTGGAGATGGCAGGTATTGCCACCACTCACCATATGCTCAGAGGCACATGTTACCAAATTCTTCCAAGCTACACAGCAAGTGAATTGGACTGTGAAAGACCAACCCAAATTGTGTTGCATTTTGACAAATTTGTATGCCAGTATACTATCTCAAAGAGGAGGTCAGGTCTCCTGCTCCCCTGGTGCATTCACTATACCTGTCCAATTTCCCTGCTTTTTAAAGTTTGATAGAAAGATCTGTTGGCTATAGGTACGTTCTTAAACTGCAAGGTTTTTTGCCTGTTAGTGAATATTGCTATAAAAGACAAATGAAGGCAAAACATAAGCATTTACATTCTATTCCTTCTGTTAATGTTTGATTACTATCTGATTTAATTTAATTACTTTATATATACAGTGGAGATGCACTGGCCAAAAAGAAAGACAGAAGTTGTCGGATCATCTTGTCCCACCAGAAATAATAAGGAACTTTTAATGTGCTCTCTGCCTGAACATTTCTCTACTTAAAACAGGTGAATTCTGTTTTTCAGATATCACTAGCAAGCATTTTAGCAGCCCCAAGGATATGTGTGTTCAGTGTCACTTGCTTTATATTTACTAAAATCATTCACTTTTATTGGCTTGTTTTTCATCTCACTGTGTTCAAAGGTGATTTCTATCGCTATTTTGACGACAGAAATGTGGTATTCCCTTTGACAAGGGGGTGAAATAAAAAATACATAGATCCTCTTTCAACATCAATAACACAGAGACATGAACACTGAACTTTTTCATGAAATAGTCAAGGAAAAATGTGTTTGGTTCTTCAAAAAAAGTTCAAACAAGATGTTGAATAACATCTCAATTTTTTTTTAAAAAAAATCGTATTTGTGAAAAATTGTATTAAGGAGTATGGATTCATAGATGCCATGACTTAAACTATTGCAACCGCATTTTGTAACAAAATGAACATGAATATTTTTGCTTCAAAAATGTTTTCCCTCAGGTTTTTTTGCTATAAAATTGCTTCTGGGAATCATGTTTTTTCCCTCCACATATGACATTCAAAACTTTTCTGAGCATCACTTTTGTGCAAGATACAGTTCTTCATTCCATTGCCTACACCTTTTTTCATTTGATACTTAATATGTCTGAATTCAACTGCCCTTTTGTATTGGAATTGCTATAAGAAATCTACTACATCCAACTGTTCCAAGAATTGAGAGACCTCTAAATATAAAACTATGGGTTCTGTGAAGGCCCAAAGAAAAATGTCTAATAAAGCACCAGTGTTTCTTATTGCACAAATCATAGCTTAGTTCAGGATTGGACTAAATTGTCTGTAATAATTATAGACCTTTTTGGAATTTCTGCAGACCATTTATGTATTTTAAATGTTAAAAGAGTGCATAAGATTGTTTAACAGAAGCAAAGTAATCTGTGTAAAGAGTTCCTGAGTATGCACTCTTGCTTAAGAAGAACATTACTGGGACAAAACCAGGGCTACCTAGCCCAGCATACTTTGTAAGAACCCAAGTAAACAAAAGACATCAGGTGGGCTCCCAAGGGTCTACCAGTGAACCAAGATTTATCTTCTAGTTGTTGCTCCCATAGCCAGCCCTGTGCATCCAAATTGCTTTTGTCCAAGTGTGCCCCAGACCTCTATGCCTTATATGTCACAGGATGGCCACACATGGCTGAGGGGAGTCCTTCCTAGTACAGTTTTACACCTGGTGCGTATGACATGTACTATGTCAACGTGTTTTTCACCAGTGAGAATGTTCAGTCCTTCTGGTTTATTAGTTGGATGTCTGCCACAAGTACATAAACAATTAAAAAATAAAATAAAATTCTATGTTACCTTCTACTTCAAGGCAGCATAAAAAGAATGTGGTCATCTTCAACCCTTTTGCCACACTTCTACTCTTCTGCTTTCAGTATTAATTGAATTCCTTCTGATAGGTTTCAGTCTGGAAAGCTTGTTATAGTGTTGGACGTATACCTAAGGCACTGTAGCAACATGAAACTTGGCTAACCTTCCACAAAACTGAAATCTCACCCATTTTAAATACAAGTTATCTCTCTCTCTCTCTGTCATACCAAAACACATGAGGCCTGCCAAAGCCTATAGGCCCAGTGAGTACTGATTAAATAATTGGTAATGTAAGGAACATATATCTGTTACAAAAGTCACTTGTTCAGTGTGGCAGAGTACAGCATAATGCCGCAGAACATGACTTACTAGCTGTTTACTGACTATTGATGTTGCATTGGATTGCATTGAAGATTTTCCTTATAAGAAAAATACTGATACACATGTTTGAAATTGTTACTAAAAATGCACGAAAACAAAATATCTCTTCATGCATTATCCATGTTAAGAGTGAAAGCAGGTAGAGAGGGCCCGCCCCCATATTACATCCATTTAACTCTGGGGTCAGATCTGGTGTTGCGATTGAATCTGCCTTGGTCACCCTGATGGATGACACATATTGGGAGAGAGACAAAGTAAGTGTAAATGTGCTTCTTGCTTCAACCATGGTATCCTTCTGGACCAGCTCTGCAAGATGGGTGTTGGAGCACTTTCTTACAGTGGTTCTGATCCTACATGCAGGGTTGGTTCCAGAGAGTGCCATTGGGGAAATGCTTCTCAGCCCCTTGGCATCTATTGTTATGGCAGGCCACACAGCACTATTTTGTCCTTGATGCTATTTAACATCTATATAACTACATTGGGAGAGATCATTAGGGCATTTGGAGCAAAGTGTCATCAATATGTTAATGACACACCACTCTCTTTCTATGTAACATCTGAACCAGGTGTGGCTGTTCAGGCTCTGGACCGGTATCTGGCTGCAGTGGTAGGCTGGATAAGGGCCAATAAACTGAGTTTAAACCCTGGCAAGACAGAGGCCCTGTGGGTGAGTAGTTCCCATGTCTGGAATATAGGTTAGTTACCTGTTCTGGATAGGGTTGCCAGGTCTCCGTTTTTCTGCCGGAGTCTCCAGCAAAAGGGGGCCGTCTCTGGCCTCCGGCAATATTTTGTTTAAACTGGAGGATCTCCGGCTTTTCATTGGCCCCCTCAGCCACGCATGTGTGATTGACACACGCATACTGTTGGGCTGTAGCTGGCCGCCTTCCCGCTCTTTCTCATTCAGGCAGCAGGGACTGCAGTGCAGACAGACAGGAGGACTTGAGCAGCAGCCGCCCCTGCAGGGACCCCCCCAGCAGTAAAAAGTAAAATCGCTCAGTCTCCCTACCCCCACCCCCATTCCCTACCCCCGCCTGCCCTCCTAAATGGTTTAAAAGTAAAATCGCTCACTCTCCCTGCCCCCACCCCCATTCTCTCCCCCCGCCTGCCCTCCTAAATGGTTTAAAAGTAAGAGATCAGATCGCTCACTCTCCCTGCCCCCACCCCCATTCTCTCCCCCCGCCTGCCCTCCTAAATGGTTTAAAAGTAAGAGATCAGATCGCTCACTCTCCCTGCCCCCACCCCCATTCTCTCCCCCCCGCCTGCCATCCTAAATGGTTTAAAAGTAAGAGATCAGATCGCTCACTCTCCCTGCCCCCACCCCCATTCTCTCCCCCCGCCTGCCATCCTAAATGGTTTAAAAGTAAGAGATCAGATCGCTCACTCTCCCTGCCCCCACCCCCATTCTCTCCCCCCGCCTGCCCTCCTAAATGGTTTAAAAGTAAGAGATCAGATCGCTCACTCTCCCTGCCCCCACCCCCATTCTCTCCCCTCGCCTGCCATCCTAAATGGTTTAAAAGTAAGAGATCAGATCGCTCACTCTCCCTGCCCCCACCCCATTCTCTCCCCCCACCTGCCATCATAAATGGTTTAAAAGTAAGAGATCAGATCGCTCACTCTCCCTGCCCCCACCCCCATTCTCTCCCCCCGCCTGCCATCCTAAATGGTTTAAAAGTAAGAGATCAGATCGCTCACTCTCCCTGCCCCCACCCCCATTCTCTCCCCTCGCCTGCCATCCTAAATGGTTTAAAAGTAAGAGATCAGATCACTCACTCTCCCTGCCCCCACCCCCATTCTCTCCCCCCGCCTGCCATCCTAAATGGTTTAAAAGTAAGAGATCAGATCGCTCACTCTCCCTGCCCCCACCCCCATTCTCTCCCCCCGCCTGCCATCCTAAATGGTTTAAAAGTAAGAGATCAGATCGCTCACTCTCCCTGCCCCCACCCCCATTCTCTCCCCCCGCCTGCCCTCCTAAATGGTTTAAAAGTAAGAGATCAGATCGCTCACTCTCCCTGCCCCCACCCCCATTCTCTCCCCCCCGCCTGCCCTCCTAAATGGTTTAAAAGTAAGAGATCAGATCACTCACTCTCCCTGCCCCCACCCCCATTCTCTCCCCCCGCCTGCCATCCTAAATGGTTTAAAAGTAAGAGATCAGATCGCTCACTCTCCCTGCCCCCACCCCCATTCTCTCCCCCCGCCTGCCATCCTAAATGGTTTAAAAGAGATCAGATCGCTCACTCTCCCTGCCCCCACCCCCATTCTCTCCCCCCGCCTGCCCTCCTAAATGGTTTAAAAGTAAGAGATCAGATCACTCACTCTCCCTGCCCCCACCCCCATTCTCTCCCCTCGCCTGCCATCCTAAATGGTTTAAAAGTAAGAGATCAGATCGCTCACTCTCCCTGCCCCCACCCCCATTCTCTCCCCTCGCCTGCCATCCTAAATGGTTTAAAAGTAAGAGATCAGATCACTCACTCTCCCTGCCCCCACCCCCATTCTCTCCCCCCGCCTGCCCTCCTAAATGGTTTAAAAGTAAGAGATCAGATCGCTCACTCTCCCTGCCCCCACCCCCATTCTCTCCCCCCGCCTGCCCTCCTAAATGGTTTAAAAGTAAGAGATCAGATCGCTCACTCTCCCTGCCCCCACCCCCATTCTCTCCCCCCGCCTGCCCTCCTAAATGGTTTAAAAGTAAGAGATCAGATCGCTCACTCTCCCTGCCCCCACCCCCATTCTCTCCCCCCGCCTGCCCTCCTAAATGGTTTAAAAGTAAGAGATCAGATCACTCACTCTCCCTGCCCCCACCCCCATTCTCTCCCCCCGCCTGCCCTCCTAAATGGTTTAAAAGTAAGAGATCAGATCGCTCACTCTCCCTGCCCCCACCCCCATTCTCTCCCCCCACCTGCCATCCTAAATGGTTTAAAAGTAAGAGATCAGATCGCTCACTCTCCCTGCCCCCACCCCCATTCTCTCCCCCCGCCTGCCCTCCTAAATGGTTTAAAAGTAAGAGATCAGATCACTCACTCTCCCTGCCCCCACCCCCATTCTCTCCCCCCGCCTGCCATCCTAAGTGGTTTAAAAGTAAAATAGCTCACTTTTACATGTTTAACGTTTTGCTTTTTTAAAAAAAAGAAATGAAATCCTGCCTAGCGTAAACGAAGTTATTAATTTTAAAAACAATATCAAACGTTATTTTATTTTGGCGATTTTTCCCGTCAGTGAGAGGGCACTTCCGGTGCTCTTTCGGATCACGCGACGCCTCAGCTGAGGCTTCCCAGCAGGCGGGTAGGAGACTCAGTGCGCTCTTTCCTCCCTACCTGGGAGAAATGGGAACGGGGGCGATTTGGGGGAGCAGTGAGTAACCTAGCAAGAAAAGCCGGCGGAAGAAAATAATCATTACACGTTCCTGTTTTGCGTAGATGGAGCCTGTACTAATTGACAGGTTGCCTGCCCGTTTATTATTATTGAGATGGGAGTTAGAGCAAAGCCACACACCTTTTCCTCAGTCCAAACCAGCGGTACTGGTTTTTTTAAAAAGGCAAGCAGTAAAGAAAATGCATGTACCAAAATATAGAAAATAGAGTGGGAAGGAACAAGACCTTTTAAAAAGGGGGATTGACTGGAGAGACTATGGAGGTTAGAGGAAATGAAAGGCAGGTGGAGGATCTGTAGGGTAGAACCAGGACAATAAATAGCCACTGTACTTGTATCAGCTAGAAAGTATTTGGACAGTAACCAGGATGATTTTTGTTCAAAGCTTCACACTGCTATAAAAGTTTCTTAGTGATCTTGTGCCAGTCACTGTCTCTCTCTCAATTTAATGCACTGATGTTTAGTTGAAATCTGGCTTCCAGCATTATTGAGCCCATTATACCATGTCCTGCACTCTGAGACGATCAAGAAGAGACCCCGGCCCTACTCTGTGTGACAACCTTTCATGTATTTGAAGAGTGCTATCATATCTCCCCTTAGTCTGCTCTTCTCCAGGCTAAACATGCCCAGTTCTTTCAGTCTCTCCTCATAGGACTTTGTTTCCTGTCTCCTGACTATCTTCGTTACCCTCCTCTGAACCCATTCTAGTTTGCTGTATCTTTCTTAAAGTGTGGTGTCAAGAACTGGACGCAGTACTCAAGATGAAGCCTAACCGGTGCTGAATAAAGGAGAACTAGTACTTCACTCACTTTGTTAATGCAGCCTAAAATAGCATTTGCTTTTTTTGCAGCCACATCACATTGTTGGCTCATATTCAGTTTGTGATCAACAACAATCCCAAGATCCTTCTTGCATGTAGTATTGCTGAGCCAAGTATCCCCCATCTTAATAACTGCATTTGGTTTCTTTTTCCTAGGTGTAGAACTTTGCACTTATCCCTGTTAAATTTCATTCTGCTGTTTTTAGCCCAATGCTCCAGCCTATTAAGATCCCTTTGAATTTTGTTTCTGTCTTCCAGGGAATTAGGTATTCCTCCCAATTTTGCATCATCTACACGTTTGATAAGCATTCCCTGCCCCTCCTCATCCAAGTCATTAATAAAAATGTTGAAGAGCACTGGGTCCAAGACCAAGCCCTATAGTAGCCAGCTAGTTACCCCCCCCCAGGTTGAGAAGAAACCATTGATTAGCACTCTGAATATGATTGTGTAGCCAACTGTGGATCCGCCCAACAGCTGTTCCATCCAGTCCACATTCAGCTAGCTTGCTAATCAGAATATCATGTGGCATTTTGTCAAAAGCTTTGCTAAAGTTGAAATATATTGTGTCCACAGCATTCCCACAGTCTATCAGGGAGGTTTGTTGTTGTTGTTATGTGCCTTCAAGTCAATTATAACTTATGGTGACCCTATGAATCAGTGACCTCCAAGAGCATCTGTCATGAACCACCCTGTCCAGATCCTGTAAGTTCAGGTCTGTGGCTTCCTTTATGGAATCAATCCATCTCTTGTTTGGCCTTCCTCTTTTTCTACTCCCTTCTGTTTTTCCAAGCATTATTATCTTTTCTAATGACTCATGTCTTCTCATTATGTGTCCAAAGTATGATAACCTCAGTTTCATCATTTTAGCTTCTAGTGATAGTTCTGGTTTAATTTGTTCTGACACCCAATTATTTGTCTGTTTTGCCTAGAAGGCCCTCCCTTGTCCTTAACATGGCTGCAAATGGAATCTACATTCAGAGGCTGTATACTTCTGGTTGGCACATCCTGATTTGCTTATGGGCATTTGAAGTAATTTGTTTGGCTGCTGTTGAAGACAGAGTAGTTATGTTCAGATGTAATGCTAAACCATGGTGGCATATTGTGTGAATGAACAGCTATAGGTCACATACTCTCTTGTCCCATGCAATCAGAAGCAAGGGACACATTTGGGAGCTATTTGGGAGCTATTTGTTGTTGTTATGTGTCTCCAAGTTGAGTACGACTTATGGCGACCCTACGAATCAGTGACCTCCAAGAGCATCTGTCATGAACCACCCTGTTCAGATCTTGTAAGTTCAGGTCTGTGGCTTCCTTTATGGAATCAATCCATCTCTTGTTTGGCCTTCCTCTTTTTCTACTTCCTTCTGTTTTTCCCAGCATTATTATATTTTCTAGTGAATCCTGTCTTCTCATTATGTGTCCAAAGTATGATAACCTCAGTTTCATCATTTTAGCTTCTAGTGATAGTTCTGGTTTAATTTGTTCTGACACCCAATTATTTGTCTGTTTTGCAGACCATGGTATCCGCAAAGCTCTCCTCCAACACCACATTTCAAATGAGTTGATTTTTCTCGGGGGGGGGAGGGCAGAGAGGTGCCGGGGCTGAAGCGGCCCAGAGATCACCAAGGTTGCCTGGCCCAGAAGGCGCTGGCGTCGAGGCTGGGTGGGGCGGCTTTGGGGGGAAACGGAGGCAGGTGCTCTGCACAGTGCACATGCTTATTGCTTAGGAGGAGGCGCTCTCTTCCTTTATTTTTATTTTTGTTCTTTTTCTGGTCCTCCCCTCTCTCCTGCTGCCTGTCGGTCCTATATAAGGCCTCGTAAAGTAGAAAGGCAATTGCTGCCTACACTCACCCTGCTTGTATGGCCATAAATATTAGGGGACACCCACTGCAGTAGCCAGCCAACACATAAAGTTGCAGTGCCTTATGGATAACTTTGTGGATGATCCCCAGTCAAGTCTTAGCAACAGCACAATACTGACAGGCAGTTGCCAACTGTTTGCCTAGAATGCCCTCCCTTGTCCTTAACATGGCTGCAACCATATCTACTCAGAAGTAAGTCCTATTGAGTTCTATGGGGCTTAGTTCCTTAATAAGCATGTTTACAGTTGTTGCCTTCAGGGGCATCCATCTGTGCTCCCATCTAACATCTCTGCAACACTGAGCTTCTTTCTTCCAATAATGGCCTGGCCTGAGGGCACGTAAACCCTTCTTGCCAGAAGCAAGTAAGCTAGATTAAATGTTCCCTAAAGGCGTTGAACTGTGACCTGGCAGACCAGGGTTGGAATCCCCACACAGCCATGAAGCTCACTGGGTGACCTTGGGCCAGTCACTGCCTCTTAGACTCAGAGGAAGGCAATAGTAAACCACCTCCGTCTGAATACTGCTTACCATGAAGACCCTATCTGGGATCAACTTGAAGGCAGTCCATTTCCATTTTGCATCACCCTAAGCTTGTGAGAAAGAATGACTTTGTCACTTCAGATGGACCTAGGAACACCCTATTTTAGGTAAGATTTCTATTTTAATCTCCAGAGAATTTTTTTTGAATGGTATGCTCCGAGCAACTGTGGTTGATACAATGTATCATGTTTAATGATGTCACTAGGGCCCACCCCATGACATCACTAGGGCCCGCCCCATGATGTCACTAGGGCCCGCCCCATGACGTCACTAGGGCCCGCCCCCATTTTCTCAGGTTTTTGAATGGTTCCGACCTGGCAACCCTAGTTCTGGACATGGATGCACTCTCTCTGAAGAAGCAGGTACATATTCCTGGGGTGTTCCTGGATTCATCTTTGTCACTTGAAGCACAGGTGGACTCAGTGGCTACGATTGCCATCTAACAGGTTTGGTTGAGAAGACAGCTATGGACTGAGATAGCTTGGCCACTGTAGTCTTAGCACTGGTAACCTCAAGACTGGATTACTGCAGCACACTCGACATGGGGATTCCCTTGGACATAACCCATAAACTGTGGCTGGTGCAGAATACAACTGCTCTTAACATTGAAAGCCCTAAACAACTTGGGACCAGGTTACCTAAAGAACCACCTCACTCCATATATCCCTGCCTGGCAACTGTGCTCTTCAGAAAGGTCACTGCTGAGAGTACCATATGCCCCACAGATGTGTTCAGCTTGTTCTAGAAACTGTGCTTTTAGTGTTGCAGCTCCAGCTCTCTGGAATCAGTTACCAGCCAAAATTAGACAGACATCTAATGAAGACATTTTTGTTTAAGAAGGCTTTCCCTGAAGTGTGGCCCAATCACTTATTTTTTAAAATATTTTTTTATTGTTTTAAGAAGTAACATAACATAAAGTATCAAAATTTATACCCCTCCCCAATTGGAGTTTGCAATATGTATCTTTATAACTTATGAAACAATTGTATCTCTGAATAAATTGTTTTATTTTTCTTAGAATTTGTAAAGATGGTTTTATTGTTTTTAGAATTCATTGAAATGATTTTACTGTTGTTAGAATTTGTATTTTTGTGTTTTGTTCTGTTTTTATCTTGTACACTGCTTTGATGGTGTTCTGAAGTGGTATATAAATTTGTTAAAATAAAATAAAACATTATTTATTATCGATTAATAAATCAATGGCCTGACACCGTTTAAAGTTTTTTATCTTTTATTTTTATCCTTTAAGTTCTTCTATTCTCACTCTCTTACATGTGCATGCACATATATACATGTTTGTATGTGTGTGTATATGTATGCATAATGCATTTTATGTATTTTAATTGTATTTTATGCATTTTAATTTACTGTAATGTTTGTGTTTTTATTGTGTATTTTACTATATATGTGTGCTATTTTATTGTAGCCATCCTGAGTGCTCTATTGTAGGGTAGAAGGGCAGGATAGAAATATTTTAAATAAATTAAATAAACAATAAATAATTTATATACCACAAGCCAAAAGGGCTTCTGTGCATGACTTTCAAAGGCAGGGAAGGTTTTGTGGGCTGCAGAATAAATGCCTTGTGGATTTCCACTGTACATGTTATCTTCTCTGTGCCATGTTATATATGTGATATAAGACTTATATGAGTTTGCCATGGGATATTCTTTCAGCGTACATTATAGGTACACCTGCACTCATACACACAAAATATATATATTAAGGAGGTTCTCTTTCCTAGCACAGACATAGCAGCTGCATGAGTTGTCAAACTGTTAGTAAAACTAGTTTCTTCCCTACCTTCCTTTTGGCACATGCAGCTCATCTTTGATGCTTTCCAAAGAAGTCATACTTTTCTCCTTCCCTCATGAACTTAAAGAAAATGTTAGGCCTAAAACCTGTGACTATACTCCTTTGGGAGATCAAAGGTAAACTTGGTACTAGTGGCGATGTGGCCTAGGTCCAGACTCCATTGTTCAAGCGAGCAGCAAAGATATTTCAAATGGTCCAATAACCATATGTTTGACTGCTAGCTTTGCCCAGAAGCCAAAGCTCCACAACCAGAAGTGTACTGGCAAATTCAGAAGTTCAGGGTCCCTTCATGATAATCACAGCCAAAACCCCTTCTCCCCCCCTTTTGCTGCTGTGTTGAGAATGAGATCCTTGTTAACTCCTTCTCCCACAGCAACAGACTTTATTTATTTATTTATTTATTTATTTATATCTCGCCCTTTCTCCTGTAGGCAAACAAAACACTCTAAAACATCTTAAAAATAGACTTTAAAATATATTAAAATAAAACATCTTTTAAAACATCTTTTTAAAAAAGCTTTAAAAACATATTAAAAAGCAATTCCCAACGCAGATGCAGATACATTACTTCTGGATTGGATGGAAAGATATATCAGTGTTAATGGTCTGTTTCTCATTTTTCCAATCTTAAATTTAGTTCTCCATATTTCTGCAGCAATTGAGATATTTTTAAAAAAATCCTCATGAAAATTGTCTCGCATTTTAGTGCAATTTTCTCCTACTGAACACATTTTTGTATGCAGTTTTGTCTAATGTACACCTTTTTCAAGCAATTTCTCATCTAATGCATTTTTATGTCATTTTCATTCATATATTCATTTTTAAGCACACTTTCCCCTAATATATGCATTTGTAAAAAAACGCTGTTTGGTTGGTGAACTGCATCACAACATTTGAATAAGTGCAAATTTCAAAGGATGGCTGTGTTTCAGTTCTCATATTGTTTTGGAAAGTACAAATTTGATAGATTTGGCTTGACATGTGAACTGAACTGAATTTCTCGCCCTGCTTCTGGATTACCTAAACTGTCAGCTTCCTGGGCAAGTGGACCCGATGTAGACAGAAGACATGTTAAGCAATTGTATGAAGTGGTGATAGTGGCATTATATGGTATAATTGGTAAGTGGCACTGGACTTAGTTGTATCTGGATGAAGTCAAGAGTTTCCTGTTTTTGTTCTGCTCTTGCTTATAAGAGACAATAAAGTTCTTGTATAGCTTTCTCATTGCTGTGTCTTCTAAGTAAGTCTTTCATGACACATCCCCACCCTAGAGCTTGGTAGTTCTGGGGTGTCAAGGGTCTTGGAATTCATTCACAGAGAAGCCAGAAATACCCAAATGTGATGTTCTCTGGGTCCCCCACCAGTTAGTCACTAAGTTCAATCCCTGCACTCTGCTGAGTCCAGATTTCCCTTAAAATACCTGCCACAACCATCAGTCATTGTTCCACTAGCTCTTCTATCACACCTAGCTACGCGCCTGAGCAAAATGGAGGCAAAGAAGTGAATCATTTGAAAAGTTATCAAATTGTAAACTTGAACACCAGCAATCTAATCACAGAGACTTGTGCAGAAATGGAATGAGCAGCTAAACTGTTAGAAGAGATGGCAGTGCAGTTTTAAAATCTCTGTAAAGATCTAGCAGAGGAATTGCAGATGGCATTTAAAACCATTGAAGCCAACATTAATGCCCTAACTACTAAAACATAAGAAACAGAGTTTCAGAAATGGCAGATCTGGGAATTCATCACGGGGAGAAATTGCAAATGCTAATTCAGTCACATAGGGATATTATTTGTTTGATTGTTTGTTTATTAGATTTATATCCCACCCTTCCTCCCAGTAGGAGCACAATTAAAAAGAAATAGAGACTCAGCCAGGGGGCCGAAACATTAGGCCTACCTAGATTTATGAGGCCCTCTTTCACCAACAAATGATGAAAGTTGTGATAAAGTCACAGGATATATGTGTTTCTTTGTAGAAAGACACTGTGATATATTAATGACAAATTAAGGGGAGCAGGTATAAGTGGGAGAGAATCACAATCATGACCCAATGCTTAAAAGTAAGTGTTAGGGGACTGGAGGATCCAATTAAGAAGAGATAGGCTTTTAACTTTATTTAAAAAAAGATTGTCCTATGTTATATTTTTGCAAGAGACATAACACACCCCAAAGAATGACATGTTGCTAAAGCACTATTCTTAAGAGATTCCCATTATACCACTCCAGCTAATTAAAAATCCTTGGATACAGCAAGAGTTTTGGCAAAATCTTTCCCTTTTAATTGCAAACAAACCTGGAGGGATCCAAGCAGGCAGAATTGTATTTATCAAGGGTGACTATAGAGAACAGAAAATTACCTTTGCTTTGATATATTGTTCAAATAAAAAAAAACTAGATTTTTTTCCTCCTCTACTTTCAAAAAGTTAGACAAATTCAAAGACATGAACCTTGTAGTGAGGGGCAATTTTGACTGTGTATGATGTAGGACAGGTCTGCAAGAGAAGAGCACTTAGGGAAGTCCTGGTGCCCAGTGTTCCAGATCTAAAGCATAATCTGTGGGATACATAGAAAACTCTGAATTCAGGAAGTAGATATTATACTTATTTTCTACTTCTTTATCAAACACCCTCAAGAACTGATTTGTATTAGTTTCTGGAACTATAATTCCCTCAGGATTGTTAAAAGGTCCCATCTTCAGTCTCCGGCATCTCCAGGTAAGGCTGGGAAAGACTGAAACCCTGAGCAGACCCTACTGAGCTAGATGGACCAATAATCTGACTCAGTATAGGGCAGCTCTTTATGTTCCTAATATAGAATTTAGGCCATGCAGCAGTCTTGGACTATGCAGCAGCACAGGTACAAATTAAATTGGGGGTGGGGGTGTCCTAGGCTTCAACCTTAATGTGAAGATTCTATTAAATGTTGCTTAAGAGGCAGAGTTCTGTTAATTACTTTGACATGACATGACATGAACCCAGGAGGGATTTTATCTAAAGGTGCAACATGCAATGCCATAAATATGATTGAGGGGCTTGCATAACAGAAATAGCTACACTGAAAAAGGTAACGGAGCCTGTTAAAACTGGAATTATTTAAAGATATTGGGAGGAAGGGTGAGATATAAATGAAAATAATAATAAATAAATAAATAAATTTTAATAAGTTGAAAAAAATGGGTCACCTATGAGCAACTAGAACTTAAACAGATAGCATTGAAGGCAGGGCCAGCTCCAGGCATGACTGGGCCCTTGGGCACCAGCCTGCCCTAGGCATGTGGCTCCTGCCTATTCCACTTACCTCTCTCCTGCCTTCTGCTGCTGTGCACGTTGCATGTGCAGGGCTGCCATCAACCAAGATGGCGGTAGGGGCATCAGCCCTTAAAGAAGCCTCAGCCGCTATCTTGGTTGATGGTAGCCCTGCGTGTGCAGCGCACACAGCAGAAGACAGGAGAGAGATAGGTGGAGCAAGTGAATGGGCGGCCGGCCTAAAAGCTCCCTCCCTGTGATCTGTGGCAGGGACCCTTCAGGGGCCGCTCTGGGCCGCAGGGGCCCTTGGCCAGGGCCCAACTTGGTGGCTTTTTGGCACCAGCCCTGATTGAAGGCCATAGAAACATTAAATCATTGCCTCACCTAGACCAAAAGGATTGTGAGTAAAGGAATCAAAAGGATTATCCAACTTCATCTCATTTTTACTGGATTTCAGCACTACTACAATTTGGGTTTAGGTCCTTCTACTATTTGTGCCATGCTCCAAGTTTCAGGTATTGACTCCCCTTCCCCAATTGAACACTACTTATAATTGGGGAGGGCTCCAAAATTTCTTTTTATTTCTTTTTTAAAATGTCATAAAATCCATCTGGTCCCAATACTTTTTTTTTTTAATTTCAGAATTGGTTACTTTATCTCCTCCCCAGAAATTTTAGAATTAAGAATGGCTCATTGATCTTTATAAAGCAGTGTCAAACCAATTTAGTTAAAATAATTTATGTTCATTTCCAATGAGTTTGTAGATTTATAAGCAGTGTCAAAGCAATTTAGTTAAAATAATTTATGTCCATTTCCAATGAGTTTGTAGATTTATGGAGTTTATAATAGTAATTCACAAAGAGTTTTAATACTGCAGGTTATTGTGCAATCTTCCCTGCATACCCTTTTGCTTCTATTTATCCTTTTCTTTAAAGCATTCACCATTAGCCATGTTGGCTATGTTGGATAATCCACATTATTAACATTTCCATGTTAAATCAAAGCCAGAAACTCTTTACTGTTATATTAGCAGCCAGTTTTTTTAAAAATAATCATGACTGTCTTTGACCCAGATCATGGTAGATTTCTATCAGGCCAGGAGATCTCAGATCCAATTCAAAGACTCCTAATTATAATATAATTATAAATAAAATATAATATACTGTAGCAGCAGCAGCAGCAGCAGTAGTAACAACAACAACAACAACAAACAACAACAACCTATTGGCATTGGTCATACTGGATACTTATAAAGCATTAGATTGCTTAGCATAGCTATACCATTTACTAAACATATAACAAATGTGTGAAAAATCCATAGGTTCCTTTGAAAATCTGTATCAAACATTGCAGGCAATCATTAGGACCAATGTGATTGATTTGGTCCCTATTTATCTCATTAGGGGAATGAATCATGAGAACATAAGAGCCTGCTGGATCAGGCCAGTGGCCCATCTAATCCAGCATCCTATTCTCACAGTGGCCAAACCAGATGCCCATGCGAAGCCCACAAGCAGAACTTGAGGGCAACAACCCTCTCCTCACTTGCGATTCCCAGCAACTGGCATACTGCCTCTGACAGTGGGGGTAGAACATACCCAACATGGCTAAAAGCCATTGATAGTCTTATCCTCCAGGAATTAGTCTAATCTTTTTTTTAAAAAAACATCCAAGTCAGTGGTCATCACTACCTCTTGTGGGAGTGAATTCCATAACTTAACTATGCACTGTGTGAAGAACTTTCTTTTGTCTGTCCGAGGTAGAGCTTGGGCTTCAAGGGCGCCCTCCAGGCTGCAGTTCCATCTTGCCTGAGCACTCACTCAGCTGACCTCAAGAGGCAATTCCTGTCCAGGAGACCCCCATAAAGCCTGGTCTTGGACCTTGGACCTTACACAGACTCTGTCTGTGGTATGAGGGTCCCTCATCAGCTCCTGCTCCCTTTTCCTGACAAACCGAGGCAGGGCAAGATGGCAACCTAGAAGGATGCTCAGCCAGGAGCTCCGCATTTCATCTTTCAATGATTGTTAATTTAGGACTAAGTGCCTAATATTTATTACTGTTGAAGGCCTGTATAACAACTTACAGTAATTAGTCTGCGACTGCCCTGTCAGCTCTGCAAGCTGACCTTGGAAGACTGCTTTCTCTAAGATACTACACTATCAGCTTTCCGCCCCCTCACTGTCTTGGCCCGGCTGTACCCAGAGCTACATTAAGATTTCGACTTTGAAAACAACTTCTTCGACTTTCTCTCTGCCTCCTTTCGATTCGTTTTCTCTGGCTGGCATCCAACACTACTTAGTAAGGTATTAATTTAATCTATGAGGGAAGACTAACTCCTTGTATTACTGAATGGTTTTTATGATTGGCTTCATGCTACCCCCGTTCTTCATTGGGCTATTTTAATCCCTCTTAATACATTTAAAGATTTTATTTCATCTATGTCTGTTGAACAGACTTCTATTCATTTTAAAGACACAGTCCTGAACTAACCCTGAAGGATGGTTTTTACTAGGAAGGATTACAAGAACCTGGGAATCACCCCTTCTCTCGGGCTATCTTCCCATAGCGGCCAGGCTTGACAATCTAAAATAACCAACTTCTACTCCCCCAAGAACCAAAAACCTATTGCACCCAAGGAACAAAAGACTAAATACACTCCCCCTCTTATCCCAGTGGAGGACTGGTCACTAATCCGGACTGGAGTCTTGCAACCTATCGTTTACAACACTGGCAATCTGTCCTCCTTAAATCCAGCACAGGAAATAGCAAGGGCAGAGAACATGTCCCCTCTCGAAGTAGCTAAAATGTTATGATAAAGATGACCATCTTGATTGGTCCCCAAGGCAACATTCTGACTCAGCTGATCACCCAATTGTGGGTCTAAATCCCATGCACAATTCGCCCAATCAATCTCAGACTTACAAGGCGATAAATGCTCCACCCAAAACATCTTTCCAGGAAATTGAGCCTTGGCTCAACTCGATTATAACCGACCTCATGCGCATTAAAGCATTCCTCACTGAATTGCCTCTTAACCACACTGGCAGAAGCTTATATTAACCTCGACTCAGTCTGTGAGAAAGAGAGGAAGGGAGAGAAAGAGCGATTAGATGTGAAACCTAAAGGCACCATACTCAAGACCTGTGGCACCAAAGGAAAGACCACCAAAAAGCCAAAGAATATCAAACACCTGAAGTTTCATCGCTACAATGAAGTTTGGAAAGCTTTTTAAGCTACTTTTTAAGTTACTCTAGGCCAAAAATCTCGCCGCCGGTCACAAAGCCGGCCCAGTCCAAACAAGACAGATCTGACAGTACTAATCTTCCTCAAGACAGCACAGCTGTCTGCCCGCCTTCTCTTCCTTCAAAAAAACCCACTTCAAAACCAGACTCCTAACTATCAAGATCCCTGGTCACCTCCTCCTTCGGTACCAAAAGTTAGTTTGGACTGGAAGGGAAATATGAGATGGAATTTAATACTCAATCCCTGCAAATTGGCTTTATCCAACTATCCCAAGCCACCAGGCTTCTTATCACAAAGGGACCGCAAAACGCATCTAATGAAAATCCTTGAAAGTTCTACCCAGGACGAGCTGAATGTTGGGGACATAACTCAGGTAGATTTCCTTTTCTACAACTATGTCAATGCCCATGCCATAGTGACTTTTACTGAACTGGGCAAAGTCTCTTTACTACTGCAGAAGAGGTACACGTTAGCATCGAGTGGTCTATTGATATCTCGAATCTTTGAGAACCAAGCCCCACCTCAAACCCTATTTACTTATTGTCCAGTTATAAAAAACAGAGGTAGGGCTACAACTAGCAATAAACCGGAAGACAACTTAATTGACTTCGAGACTAAGGTGACGAAAGAATCACTCTCACACTTACAAAATCTAGCCCCTCGACCTACTGAATTGTTAAACGAAAAGGACAACTATGGGCTCACAATAGCGCCCAACAGCCATACTGACTCCCTTATAGAAGAGGAAAAGATCTTACTCAAATCTTTCTCTGCCTTACCTCTCCCAGCTCAAGCAGAGATTCTCTCACGATATCACACATTAAGATTGCACCTAGAAACGAGATTCTCTACTTCCAACCCTGCAGCTCACATTGAGAGTAAATCAGAAACTACCAAAGACTTCACTACAACTCCTAATGCTCAGTCTAAAAACCTAAAGACTGCCTTTCAGGGTGATCTCAACAAAAACTCCAGCTTCTTGCAGACGACCGTCCGAACGAACTCTATTCCCCCGGAGACGCCATGCACCAACATTGTGAATGACCAAGTATCCACCTCGCACAAGGCTCGAACTGTCCCTGCATCTTCGTCCTGGACATCTGTGAGGTGGCTCGATCCAAACGAAGTAGGCTCTCCACAGAAAGCTGGCGTCTTTTCGACTCATGCAGTCTATCTTCATAAGCCAATCTTATCGAACGTCAGCAAGCTAGACCCATCTCTTGATCTAATTGACTCCCACAAGACAGATCACATCTCAGTATCCTTTCCATCTATTAGGCAATACTTACCCCCTGCTCATTCAGCTTCAACCTGACAATCAGCAGTTCTTGTCAACTCTCAACTCCTGATTCTTTCATGGAACATTTCAGGCTGGAAGAACAAAGTGCTGGATCCATCTTTTTTGAAGTACCTAAAACAATACGACCTCATCCTCTTACAAGAGACTTGGCTCCCGAACTAAATGGCTTCACAACTTTCACACTCGAAACTACCCCAAGCTCTAAGGGGGATCGTTCCATTGGTGGCTTGAGTACTCTTGTTTCTACCAAGCTGCGAATCTCTGTCATAAGACCTGACCCCCTGGAGAACCTCGCAATATCTCTTCTTGTTAAATTTGACTGGGCTTCCCTCTTACTTATTAACGTCTACCTCCCCCCCGGCACTTAAAGATTCTAGCTAAGACTGCGATGTTAAAATTGGAAGCGTACATTGACAAACTTTCAATCTTATATCCCAAAGCCCTGATGGTTCTCGCTGGAGATTTTAATGCCAGAACTGGCCCAAGCGACGAGACCCTTTTTTCTCATTTTCAAGAGGCATTGCCGCTATTAGATCAGTATTCTGGCATACCAGACAGACACTCGAAGGATAGCAGATTCAACTATCTTGGACTATATCTCATCCAGATGCTGAACAACCTAAATTTAATTCTGGCTAATGGACGCGCAACGGGAGACATCAATGACGAACTCACCTTTTTATCTGGTGTGAGAACATCCACCATTGACTATTTTGCTCTCACTTATGATCTATATTACGCTATTCTCTCGTGTCAAGTGGATAATCGTTCCGAAAGTGACCATCTTCCTCTAGCCCTTTCCTTGCTTTGCGGCAATCATCCCATACACCTCAAACAGCAACCAACTCTCTGTGAAGAGTTTGAGCTGCGCCCTAATCGCATTAAGTGGTCAGTCATACTTGATAAGGATCTGAAAGAGACTCTAAATTTGGCCAGATCTCTGGCCCTTCGTGAAGACATACTTACAGTGGCATCCCCGAAAACTGCCCTTGACTCTTTCCATCAACTGACCTTGAGATTGCAGAACCACTTAATCCCCAAACCTCAGACTAAAGGTTTTTTCTTTACAGGCAAATCCAAACCTTGGTTTGATAATGAATGCTTGGCCCTGAAAAAAAGACTTTTGGCTAATTACGCAGTGTACAGAACCAATAACTCTCAGTTCTCGCTCGCCGACTGTTTGGTACTGAAGAAATCTTACAAGTGCCTAATTCTACATAAAAAGGCTCTAGCCCAAAAAGAAAGCTGGCAGGCTCTATTAAAAGCCTCTAAATCAAAGGACACGAGCTCTTTCTGGAAGCTGGTCGCTAGGGGTTGGCCTAAATTCTCAATTAACCTGGACTACCATATCTCACCGTCCACCTGGGAAGCTCACTTTACTGAGATATATGCCTGTGAACAATTACGTTGCCATCTGCCTTTGACCGAGTTACATGAGTATCCTGAATGGCCTCCAGTTACTCCTAAGGAAGTTTCCAACCTTATACAGAAGCTGAAACTAGGTAAAGCACCCGGCCCAGATAACATCCCTGCTGAGCTGTTCAAATCCTTTCCGGAGTGGTGGGCGTCAACACTAGCTGCTCTATTTACTGCTATTGACTGATCGGCCTGTATTCCGGAAGACTGGGGCCTCGCCATAATAATAGCAGTCTATAAAAAAGGTTCCCGTTACGATCCCTCCAACTACAGACCAATTAGTCTCCTCAATGTTGTTAGCAAGCTATACGCACACCACCTACTCGAGAAATTACAAGACTGGCTAGACCAAAATCATATCCTAGCTGAAGAACAGGCCGGCTTCAGAGCAGATCACTCTACTACCGATCATTGCTTAGTCCTCCAACACTTGGTAGAAAAGTACAGAGCCAAACCTGGGGGAGCCTTATACTCAGCGTTTATTGATTTTAAATCTGCATTTGACCTGGTCCCCAGAGACAGGCTCTGGATAAAATTGGAGTCCATGAATATCGACAGGCGCCTCTTGTTACTCATACGCTCTCTATATGGTAACACCTATGTGCGAGTAAGATGCAATACTGCTGGCCAGCTATTGAAGCCCATCTCTACCTCTAAGGGAGTTAAACAAGGATGTATTTTAGCACCCACCTTGTTTAATTTGTATATCAACTCCCTGATTGATAGCCTCACCCCGTATTGCTCCCATCATCCGAAACTATCCCAGAGGCCCCTTTCCATCCGTATGTATGCCAACGATGTAGTCCTTCTATCGCTAACCTGCATTGGCCTAAGGCGTTTATTAAGTGCACTTGCTTTATACTGCCAAGAGGAACTCTTGGCAATCAATTATGCTAAATCAAAGATTCTAGTCTTCTAAAAAAAAGGGCCATCCATCACTGGCAGATTAATGGCCACCCAATAGAACAGGTGACCACTTTTACTTATCTTGGGATAACATTACACACCTCTGGTACGTGGCGACATCAAGCAATGAAAGTAATCTCAAACGCCCAAAAAAGCATGAGGGCCCTCCTTTCCTTTTTTTATTCTAAAGGGGGGCAACTTGCACCTCCAGCAATCCGCATCTTTGTAGCTAAAGTCATTGCTCAGATGCTCTATGGAGCACAAATATCCACTTATGTCAATCATGCCCCTTTAGAATCTGTTCAAACTCGATTTCTACGCTCCCTTTTTGGTATCCCGTGCTTTGTACCCAATCTCATTCTATGCTTAGAAGCTGGGGTTCCCAATATAGAAACCCATATCTGGATGAGCAAGATAAAACGATGGATAAAAATCATTTTTGCCCCTGTCAGCCTGGCACCACTCACGTTGTCTGATCCTTTCCAGTCTACCTGGAAATGGTCATTAAACACGAAACTGCTTAGTCTAGGTTTCTCAATTAGCTTGATTTCCACTTGAGAATACTCCAAAGCAAAAGCTCTTCTACTCCAATGAATTTTGGACACTGATTTCCAAAATCATGTAATGCTAGTGGCACCTTACTCCCATCTTAGGTTCAGCTTAAACCCATTTGCCGCTACCCATTATTTAACCACCTTGACAATTCCAAAATTCAGGAAAGCCTTTACCCAGGCCAAACTTAATATCTTACCTTCGGCCTACCTAGATGGCAAGTTCAAAAAAATACCACACAAAGAGCGGCTCTGTCCCTGTGGTGAAGGGGCAGTTGGGACAGTAGACCACGTTCTACTGTACTGTTTGTTCTACCGCGATCTAGGTTCCGTTTTAATAACTCCCATCCTTCAAACTTTTCCTGGTAGGAACGAGGCCTTTTATTTGGAGTTCCTCTTATCGGATGTTGTCCCACAAGTAACCGCCAAGGTAGCAAGCTTTCATGCCCCTGCCATACGCTGCAGAGCGAAATTGACTAAAGGCCCATAATATGGTACTGTCTCTAATGTGAATTTATTGCTAGCCATACTCCTATTTTAATTGTTTAATCTTGTACATTTTATTTTTTACGAATATTTATATTTTGTATTTTCATGCTGGTCTATGTATCGTAATAAACCTATTCATTCATTCATTCATTCTTTTGTCTGTCCTGAATTTTTCAACAATCAACTTCATTGGATGTCCCTGAGTTCTAGTATTATGAGAGGAGAAAAACTGTTCTCTAACCACTTTATCCATACCGTGCATAATTTATACACCTCTATCACATCCTAGATTTGTACAATGGCAGTTTTATTTTCAGTTCCCTTTTCTAATGACCCCTAACATGGCATTTGCCTTTTTCACAGCTGCCACATGTTGTGTCATCATTTTCTTTGAGCTATCTACTACAACCTCAAGGTGTCTTTCCCAGTTGGCCATTCCCAGTTCAGACCCAATGAGCATTTATGTGAAATTTAGATAAATGTATCACTTTATATTTATTTTCATTGAATAAACCTTACCGTTTTACTGCCCATTTACAGAGTTTGGAGAGTCCTTTTTGGAGCTCTTCACAATCCCCTTTTGTTTCAACCACTCTGAACAATTTGATATTATCAGCAAACCTGGCTACCTTACTGCTCACCCCTAACTCTAAATACTTTGTGAACAAATTAAAAAGTGCAGGATGTCTCCTGTCCTCCTCGTGGTTTGCATTGTCCTTGGAGCCTTTTATACTTAGTTCTAATGAAAAAACTAAAAGCTTATACCCTAGGTAGGAAAGAACATCTGTTGAGTCTCTTTGTGGATGATATAGCTCTCATGCAGCAAGATCCTTTTAAAGCTGTACTAGAAGTTATTGAGGAAATTAATCACTATGGAGAGATGTCAGGATTAAAAATAAATTATGATAAACTGGAATCCTTCTACATTAATTTAGGTACCAAAGTTTAGAATCCGATGAGAACACAAATGGCTATGACTTTTTGATATAAATCTTTACAATATTTGAGTGTCAAAACTCAAAAATTATTCTCCAGTTCTTAGGAAAGCAGGAAGTGAGAAGTTGGGAAAATAAGAATTTCTCCCAACTGGGTAGGACTGCAGTGGTGAAAACAATACTTTTGCATCATTGTATTTATTTCATTTATTTATTTAACAAAATTTATATACCACTTGATTGTAAAAAAACCCTCTAAGCAGTATATTTCTTGTATTTGTTTCACAGTTCTGCCAATACCCATCCCTGGTAACAATGTACACCAATGGCAAAACTACACCAGCCATTTCATTTTTCAAAATAAGAACCCAAGGCTTGCCTCTAAATGTCCAACAATTTGCTCCATGGGACTCATGAGACCATGGTCAGAATAGAGTTAGCAGGGACTACTAGGATCACTTTACATGTGCCAGCATTCCACAGAATTACCCTGCAAATACTTAAACAATTAGAAAATACTTTTGTTCACTGCACATTTCAGGTATGGAAAAGGTGGCAGAGCTTGTTAACTCACACCACCACACCATAAATGCCAGTGAATCAGTCCTTCTACTCTAGCAAAGACAAATGAGCTGAGTTTAAAGGTTGAGAAGAAAAACAATGTTATTCCCTCTGATACTTTTTTACCTCAGTGATTTACCTATTATGGAGGAGCTGTTGAAACTTGGATTAACAGAATTTAAGACCAATTGGCTGTAGTTCATTTTATTTCAAATCAGTTTTTAGGCAACAAGCCACTTATACTCTAATGGCCTTAGAGAATGTTGTGCTGGAAGCAGAGGGTGGTTTCTGGAACAGAGTGTCTAGAAATATATTTCATGTTAGTGGAATAATCTCTGGGTTTCTGATGGATCTCTAAGCTACATGGGGAAAAGGCATAGTGGAAAAAATACAAGTCAACCAGTGGAAATATATATTTGGTAAACCAAGTCAACTGAGTGAGGGTCTTCATATATTAGGGAAAACATGTTAAAGATGCCTGGGCAAATGGTACATATTTGGGTGAGGATTAGGGTTGCCAGGTCAGAAGCATCCCAAACCCTGAGATTTCAGGGGCGGGCCCTAGTGATGTCATGGGGTGGGCCCTAGTGATGTCATTGAGCATGATACCTTAAGCATCAACCACAGTTGCTTAAAGAATACAATTCAAACAAAAACATTTCTCTGATTGGAAATTAAGATAGAAATCTTAGCTAAAAGATAGAGCCTGGATAGGGAACATTTAACGTAGCCTACTTGCTTCTTGCAGGAAGGGTTTAAGTGCCCTCAGGCCAGCCCAGTCACCAGAAGGCCATTGTAGGAAGAAAGGAGCCTAGTGTTGTGGAGATGTTAGATAGGAGCACTCAGGAGTAAAGATGGATGCCCTTGAAGGCTCCATTTCTAAACAAAGTTACCAAGCCCCGTATAATTCAATAAGACTTACTTCTGAGTAGATATGGTTTGGATTGTGCTGTTGGTAAAGCTTGACTAGGGATTGTGCTGTTGGTAAAGCTTGACTAGGGATCCTCTGCACAGATGTCCATATCCAAGCAGGGTTGGCAACCCTCTGGCTGGAATGCCCTGTCCCTACCTTTTAACATGGCTGCTCCAAACTTCTATACCTTCGGAGGGGTGAAGGGCCAATTGAGATGGCCCACCCCCGGAGATTCATGGATGCAGATGGTTTCCTGAATGCTCTGGGGGATATTCCCAGCATGGCTGGCAATACTGCCGAAGCCCTGCTCAATCTCTGGAATACGGAGGTGACCAGGGCAGTGGACGCTATTGCTCCAAAGTGCCCTCTCCCACCAGGGAAGGCCCATAATACACCTTGGTTTACTCAAACCTTGGGCCTGATGAAGTGGCAGGGACAACGGCTAGAGCGATGATGGAGAAAAACTCAATCTGCTTCCAACTGAACACAGGCTAGAACTCATTTTTGAGAGCCTATCATGTGGCAGTGATGGCAGCGAAGAAAGTTCACTTAATTAATTAATT
This sequence comes from Rhineura floridana, assembly GCF_030035675.1. Taxonomy (NCBI): domain Eukaryota; kingdom Metazoa; phylum Chordata; class Lepidosauria; order Squamata; family Rhineuridae; genus Rhineura; species Rhineura floridana. Next base: position 75,811,901 of record NC_084484.1, read on the forward strand.
GAAGGAGATAACATGAAGCAGATAACTATCCATATGTGCCATAAATATGTCTCTTTAGGTTCGTGCTTTTAAATTTATGTAAAGGCTGCAGAAATTAAGGCTGCAATCTTACATCCACTAATCTGGGAATAAGCTCCATTGAACTTCTTCATTGCACTTCTTGACATACTTCTAAGTAAACATGAAATCCTTCTTCTTTAATTGGTTACGAGACTCATTCCCGGTGCCTGGAGGCTGTGAAGGGCTGGATGTGGGTTTGAACTGAATGTAAAACAGTGAATCCTTCAGAAACCCCTTCATACAGATTTTGTCTCCTTTCTGTATCTCACACGTCCCTTGTTTAAATGTTACAGTATATCCCATTGCATTCCGTTTCTTTACAGACATTATATTACATTCCAAACCTGGTACATACAATACATCTGTCATAATTGTATTTAATACACTGAGTTTTACTGTACCTCTTCCCAACACCTCTCTGTGTGTGCCATCCGCCAGCACAACATCCTCTTTCACGGGAAGTGAAGTTCTGAACAAAGTTTTGTCCTTTATTAAGCTATGGGTGGCTCCAGAATCAACAACCCATATATCACAGTCTCTTTTCTCACAGCTTTTCGGTTTACTAGTCCCAGCACTCACCAGCTGCACACTTGTCGGCTTCCAGCCTCATCCTCTACGCTTCACTTCACGGTCTCTTTGTAGATGTGTTTTTGAACCACAATAATAACAAGCTTTTAGTCCAAACGATCTTGCTTCTGTCTTTTTGAAGTTTGTCTTCCTGCTTTCTCTTTTCTCCGTTTTCTCCCGTCCTCCGGCTTCTTGTCTTCTCTCCCATTCCTGGAGAAGCTTGCCTGAGACGTAATCCGTAGTCAAGCCTGCATCGGAAACTCCACCGACACATACAGGGAGAGAGTCAGCTCAGTTCTTGCTAAAAAGGGCAGCTTCAGCCTTCCTGAAACACAACCACAAGCTCTGTTTCCCTAGGTTAAAGAAAGGTCAGGCTGTTCTAGGTGGGAAAACAACAAACACAAAAGACTTGCCTGGAAGGCGCAGCCCCTTGATTAGATTAAAAGCAGCCAAAAGCTTAAACAGCCCCGCCCCTCGCTCAGGAAGGAAGGAAGCCTGAGAGAATACTAAAGAGTTAAGCCCCAGCTGATAACCATCAGCCTCAAGTAACACATCATTGGCTGGCAGCAGTAGCTGGGAGGAACCAGCCACACATATAAAGTCAGAGCACCCTAGCGAGGGAGCCTGCTCCACGAGCTAGAGGGAGCCCCAGCTGACGAAGCGTCAAGGCGAGTTCGGCAGCAGGGCGAGTTCGGCAGCAGGGCGAGGAGGCCAGGGCCCCCCACTCTGCCCGTCTGTTCCCTGACCTCAACTAAACCGCAGTCTCCAACCCATTAACGTAATAAACCTTAAACAAAACTATGCAGGTAAGAAGCCAGCAGGGGTGTGGGGGCTTTCCAGTGTTTTGCACCGCCTGCAGCATGTACGACTATCTGCCTGTTGGACAGAAGTCGTGGGTGTGCTCTCGGTGCAATGAGCTCCTGGCTCTCCGGGAATGACTTCATTTCCTTGAGGCCAAGGTGGCGGACCTGGAAAAGCTGAGAGAGGCAGAGAGGTGTGTGAAGGAGGCCTTCAGGGACGTTATAGCTGTGTCCCACTCCAACGATGATAGCTCTCCTGCTATCATGGAGAACGATGGTCTTGGGGAAGGAGAGCATCCAGCTGAGGAAGAGGGAAACGATCCCTTAGAAGGGACCCATTCCTTGGGGGATGAGCAGCTATCCTCTCGTGCCGAGCATATATCTCCAGGGGGTGGAGGGATCCTTGTAGTGGGTGATTTGATCATTAGGAACAGTGGGGTGTGTGATGGGCGTGTAGACCGCAAGGTGTTTTGCCTGCCTGGTGCGAAGGTTGCGGATATCGCCCATCGTTTAGATAGTTTAGTAGACAGTGCTGGGAAGGAGTCAGTGGTCGTGGTGCACGTTGGCACCAACGACATGGGGAAATGCAGCCGTGAGGTCCTGGAAGCAAAATTTAGGTTGCTAGGTAGGATGCTGAAAGCCAGGACCTCCAAGGTGGCTTTCTCTGAAATGCTACCAGTTCCACGCGCAGGACCAGCCAGACAGGCCCAGCTTCACAGTCTCAATGCGTGGATGAGACGATGGTGTCGGGTGGAAGGGTTTGGATTTGTTAGGCACTGGGGAACATTTTGGGACAAGCCGGGCCTATACAAAAGGGACGGGCTCCACTTGAACCAGAATGGAACCAGACTGCTGGCACTTAAAATTAAAAAGGTAGCAGAGCAGCTTTTAAACTGACTGAGGGGGGAAACCCGACAGGAGCTGAGGAAGGTCCGGTTCGGAATAAACCTCCCCCCTGGGATAAAAACCAAAGAAATGATGAAATTTTAAAAGGGGTAGGCCTAGAAGTAGGCATTGTGAGAGCAGGGCACAGGATATAAATTCAGAAGAGCAAAATTACCACAGGCCTAACCACAAGTGCCAAAGACACTTGAAGAGAGACACTGCTTACAAGTGCCTGTATGCTAATGCTAGGAGCCTCCGAACCAAGATGGGAGAACTGGAGTGCTTGGTCTTAGAGGAGAGCATTGATATAGTGAGCATAACGGAGACCTGGTGGAATGGAGAAAACCAGTGGGATACGGTTATCCCTGGATATAAACTATATCGGAAGGACAGGGAAGGACGTATTGGTGGCGGAGTCGCTCTATATGTGAAAGAAGGCATTGAATCCAGCAAGCTCAAAACCCCAAAAGAGGCAGACTCCTCCACAGAATCGTTGTGGGTGGTGATACCATGCCCCAGGAGGGACTTAATACTGGGAACGATCTATCGTCCCCCTGATCAAAATGCTCAGGGAGACCTTGAGATGAGATATGAAATTGAGGAAGCATCCAAACTAGGAAATGTGGTAGTAATGGGTGACTTCAACTACCTGGACATAGACTGGCTGCATATGTGTTCCAGTCATGACAAAGAAGCAAAGTTTCTAGATATTCTAAATGACTATTCCCTAGATCAGTTGGTCATGGAACCGACCAGAGGGACGGCAACCCTGGACTTAATCCTCAGTGGGGACCGGGAGCGAGATGTAAGTGTTGTTGAACCGATTGGGAGCAGTGACCACAGTGCTATTAAATTAAACATACATGTAACTGGCCAATTGCCAAGAAAATCCAACACGGTCACATTTGACTTCAAAAGAGGAAACTTCACAAAAATGAGGGGATTGGTAAAAAGAAAGCTGAAAAACAAAGTCCAGAGGGTCACATCACTCGAAAATGCTTGGAAGTTGTTTAAAAACACTATATTAGAAGCTCAACTGGAGTGCATACCGCAGATCAGAAAAGGTACCGCCAGGGCCAAGAAGATGCCAGCATGGTTAACGAGCAAAGTCAAGGAAGCTCTTAGAGGCAAAAAGTCTTCCTTCAGAAAATGGAAGTCTTGTCCAAATGAAGAAAATAAAAAAGAACACAAACTCTGGCAAAAGAAATGCAAGAAGACAATAAGGGATGCTAAAAAAGAATTTGAGGAGCACATTGCTAAGAACATAAAAACCAACAACAAAAAATTCTATAAATACATTCAAAGCAGGAGACCATCTAGGGAGACAATTGGACCCTTGGATGATAAGGGAGTCAAAGGTGTCCTAAAGAACGATAAGGAGATTGCAGAGAAGCTAAATGAATTCTTTGCATCTGTCTTCACAGTGGAAGATATAGGGCAGATCCCTGAACCTGAACTAACATTTGCAGGAAGGGATTCTGAGGAACTAAGACAAATAGTGGTAACAAGAGAGGAAGTTCTAAGCTTAATGGACAATATAAAAACTGACAATTCACCGGGCCCGGATGGCATCCACCTGAGAGTTCTCAAAGAACTCAGACGTGAAATTGCTGATCTGCTGACTAAAATATGTAACTTGTCCCTCGGGTCCTCCTCCGTGCCTGAGGACTGGAAAGTGGCAAATGTAACGCCAATCTTCAAAAAGGGATCCAGAGGGGATCCCGGAAATTACAGGCCAGTTAGCTTAACTTCTGTCCCTGGAAAACTGGTAGAAAGTATTATTAAAGCTAGATTAACTAAGCACATAGAAGAACAAGCCTTGCTGAAGCAGAGCCAGCATGGCTTCTGCAAGGGAAAGTCCTGTCTCAGTAACCTATTAGAATTCTTTGAGAGTGTCAACAAGCATATAGATAGAGGTGATCCAGTGGACATAGTGTACTTAGACTTTCAAAAAGCGTTTGACAAGGTACCTCACCAAAGGCTTCTCAGGAAGCTTAGCAGTCATGGAATAAGAGGAGACGTCCTCTTGTGGATAAGGAATTGGTTAAGAAGCAGAAAGCAGAGAGTAGGAATAAACGGACAGTTCTCCCAATGGAGGGCTGTAGAAAGTGGAGTCCCTCAAGGATCGGTATTGGGACCTGGACTTTTCAACTTGTTCATTAATGACCTAGAATTAGGAGTGAGCAGTGAAGTGGCCAAGTTTGCTGACGACACAAAATTGTTCAGGGTTGTTAAAACAAAAAGGGATTGCGAAGAGCTCCAAAAAGACCTCTCCAAACTGAGTGAATGGGCGGAAAAATGGCAAATGCAATTCAATATAAACAAGTGTAAAATTATGCATATTGGAGCAAAAAATCTGAATTTCACATATACGCTCATGGGGTCTGAACTGGCGGTGACTGACCAGGAGAGAGACCTCGGGGTTGTGGTGGACAGCACGATGAAAATGTCGACCCAGTGTGCGGCAGCTGTGAAAAAGGCAAATTCCATGCTAGGGATAATTAGGAAAGGTATTGAAAATAAAACAGTCGATATCATAATGCCGTTGTATAAATCTATGGTGCGGCCGCATTTGGAATACTGTGTACAGTTCTGGTCGCCTCATCTCAGAAAGGATATTATAGAGTTGGAAAAGGTTCAGAAGAGGGCAACCAGAATGATCAAGGGGATGGAGCGACTCCCTTACGAGGAAAGGTTGCAGCATTTGGGGCTTTTTAGTTTAGAGAAAAGGCGGGTCAGAGGAGACATGATAGAAGTCTATAAAATTATGCATGGCATTGAGAAAGTGGATAGAGAAAAGTTCTTCTCCCTCTCTCATAATACTAGAACTCGTGGACATTCAAAGAAGCTGAATGTTGGAAGATTCAGGACAGACAAAAGGAAGTACTTCTTTACTCAGCGCATAGTTAAACTATGGAATTTGCTCCCACAAGATGCAGTAATGGCCACCAGCTTGGATGGCTTTAAAAGAAGATTAGACAAATTCATGGAGGACAGGGCTATCCATGGCTACTAGCCGTGATGGCTGTGCTCTGCCACCCTAGTCCGAGGCAGCATGCTTCTGAAAACCAGTTGCCGGAAGCCTCAGGAGGGGAGAGTGTTCTTGCACTCGGGTCCTGCTTGCGGGCTTCCCCCAGGCACCTGGTTGGCCACTGTGAGAACAGGATGCTGGACTAGATGGGCCACTGGCCTGATCCAGCAGGCTCTTCTTATGTTCTTATGTTCTTATGTTCTTATGACATAGCCTCTAATGAACTGACTAACGGATCCCAAGACAAATCCAATGAAGATAGGATAATATAAACTCTCTGCAACTGTGTGTGCTCTACATTCCGCTCCTGCAGCTCTGCAAACAGTCTTTGTAATTCCAACAAATGCTCAGACATTGTCCTGTCCTCAGCCAGCTTCATCTGATAAAGTTTATGCGCTAAGTATATCTGGCTACTGTCTGTCTGTCTCACATGTACTTCGTTCAAAGCCGTCCACATAAGTTTCGCTGTTGGCCGTTCTTTCATGTGTAATAATTGAGAGTCTTCCAAAGCCAATATAATAAAAGCTCTTGCCTTTTCATCCATGCGAATCCACGCTGGCTGCGGAGCTCCTGGTGGGTCGTTCTCGATTACTTGCCATAAATCTTCTTTTGTCAGGAAAGCCTGCATCCTAAGTCTCCAGCTAGAATAATTACGTTCAGTGAGCCTCTCCAGAGGCATCCCGGCTGAAAGTGAAACTGCCATCTCCGCAGCACACTTCTCCCTCCCCTTTCTCGATCAAGCACTCAGGCACGGTACCGCTTCTCCCAAGCTCCTGGCTTGCTTGCTTCTTTGCTGAACTGGTTGCCCCTGCTCTGGGCTTCTCTTTCCTCACTCTGGGTTCAAATGCTGCCTATTCTGAGCCGTAGCCTGGGTATTCTGGGCCATAGCCTGGGCCCATAACCCTTGTTGTAGCGGTGATTCCAAGCGTATGCCCAGTGACCGGTTGTACCCAGTTGTGGCCAGTATCAGTGTACCCAGGATAGATAGACACAGACAGTTATAGGTTTAAGAGTCTTTACTGACTTTAAGTTACAGACATAAACACATTCCTGGCTTCTCCTAACTTCTAACATCATCCCCCATACTTTGTGCTTTCGCTTTCAAGGATATATAGCTTTCACTGCCCTTCGCCAGCCACATCTGCTGTGAGCTGACCTTGGCAGTCCTGAACACAGATAAACCCCTTTATAGTCAGTTCTGTACTGTCTTTCTGGAAAACTCTATGCACATACTTCTCAGCAGCCTACATGTATGTGTGTGTATATGTATATATATTGTTTTATGTATTTCAATTGCATGTTATGTATTTTAATCTATTTTAATGTTTTTGTGATTTTCATTGTGTACAATTTTATTATGTACATGCTCAATTTTATTTGTAAGCCACCCTGAGTGCCCTATTATAGGGTAGAAGGGTGTGATAGAAATACTTTTAATGATGATGATGATGATGATGATACAGATTTGACCCATCACTTCAGAAAGAGGTCTGAGAAATAAGAGTAAGAAGATTCTCTACCTTTTTCTGTCTACCTTGTGAGATGCTATGAACTCATCTTGACAGCCAACCCCAGTGAGTAATAATTGACAGAGAGAAAACAAACACGGTTCGCTCTGCCTTCACAGACAGCAGCCTGGGAACAACAACAATTGCAGCCACACTTCCCAGTATGTGAATTCTCTTTTACCACGACTGGGCAAGAAACAACCCATCATGCAACCAACAAGGTGCATCATCAGAGGGTTTAAGGGGGTTGAGCTGAGCGCATGGAACCACTGTTGTTGCTTCTATGCTGTAAGGGAGTGAGGTTAAAGGTAAATGAAATGCAAATAGAAAAAGAAAAAGAAAAGACAGTGATGATTTCCTAAATGCAATACCATACCAACCACAACAAGATTTCTATGAGTAAGGTAGGAAACTCAGCATCCCACAACTAGTCAGGATTCCTAACCAAAACCCAAAGCTAGAAAACTCCTAGCAGCCAGTCAACCAAGGTCACAGAAATCCCCATGCAGCACAACCTGACCCAGGGTCTACAGTTAGTGCAGAATGCTGTGGCATGATTGCTGATAAGAGTGATATCCTATCAGCACATAATACCTCTGCACTGGTTGCCAATTTGCTATCAGGCCAAGCTCAAGGTGTGCTTTCCATGTTTCAGATGCCACATAGTATTTTTTCTGCTTTTGTAAGAAATCAGTGCTTTGGTGTGGCAGCACCTACACTGACATTAGGCAGACACCTTCATTGTGCTCTTTTTGGCACCTGCTAAAAACATTTTTGTTTAGGCAAGCCTACCCAGGCAGGTAGAAGCTATTGTGTTTTTATATCTGTTTTTAACTCGTTGGTTTTGTTATTTTGAATGTTTTTAAATACCTGTATTTGTTTTTACCAATAATTTCCCCCCTCTAGGATGCACACCTTAATGTGGTGAGGGGGTTTGAGAGTGTTGAAGAAGCTGAGAGCAATGCCGACAAGAGTCTAGACCAAGAGGCTAGACTCCTAACAGGGGCACCCAAGGCACAATGGTCAAAGCTGAGACACCAGACTAAGATGCATCCAAACTCAGAGGAAGGCAATGGTAAATATCTCTTACCACGAAAACCCTATGAACAGAGTATCCAAAATGCAACACTCCAACAGCAAACGCAGAAGAGGAATAATTGGAAAGATTTTACGCAGAAGTATAGGAAGAAATTGATCACACACCAAAACACAATGTGCTGATAATCACGGGGGACTGGAATGCAAAAGTAGGGAACAAAGAAGAACCAGGAATTGTGGGGAAATGGGGCTTCGGAGATAGGAATGAAGCAGGAGAAAGACTTACTGAATCCCGTGAAGCCAATAATTTGTTTCTTGCAAACACATTTTTTGAGCAACCGAAAAGATGACTGTACACGTAATATCACCAAATGGTCAATATAGGAATCAAATTGATTATATAAGTGGTAGCAGAAGATGGAGAAGCTCCATACTTTCTGCGAAAACAAGACCAGGAGCAGGCTGTGGTACAGATCATGAACTGGTCATATCGAAACTCAGAGTAAAGCTAAAGAAGAACAACAAAGCAATCATAATGCCAAAATACCATTTAAACAACATTCCAAAACAATATAACGATCAAATAAGGAACAGATTTGAGGCTTTAAAGTCCTACTGAATTCAATGGGGTTAATTCCCAGGTATGTGGAATTAGCATTGTACTCCCAGAAAAATTTCATATTGGGAAGGTTTTTAAAATAGGTTATGAATAAGAAAAACAAACTGCCCTCTTCAACAGTACACTTTTAAAAAGTTCTGTTCAAAACTTATTTGAAAGATAAAAAGTGTAATATACCATTTTTGCAAGTTATCAAAAACCCTGCATGTACACTTTTATGTCTACCAAGATCCTGCTGTGATCTTCTGTTGTAGTGCAATCCTATGCATGTTTACTCAGAAGGAAGTCCCAATCCTGTACAGAGAAAGCACCCTTTATGCTACTGAAAGCTATATATTTACTGAATTCCTGATGTGAGACAAGCAGGAAAAGGAAACTGTTCTCTGAACCTGACACGAGGTTTAGCTGTTGCTATTGTCAAGCACATCCCTGACTTAGCTTATTGGCTAAAAACAGAAAGGGCAGGGATTAGAGCAGTCAATACTAACCGAAGTTGGGGAGGCTGACATTTTGGTATATATCTTTTGAACCAGATCACCTAGAAACTTAATTCTTTTTTAAATGAAAGCTAAGAGTCCGGAGATTAAGGTGAGTCACCCAGAGACCCAGAGAGGACCCCCAAAACCAGAGTCTCCAGCCAAAAGCTGGACACCTGGCAAACCTATGTGTGGCTGATGCCATTTGGGCTCCATGAAGGACAGATTTTACTCTCCTGTCCCCTGCCCCCAAAAAGAGTCTAATAGAGGGAAATATTATACTAACTTGCACAACTTATGCAGTTTACAGGACTCTGCTTTTCTAAGAGCAGAACTTGAATTATTATTTTCAAAATTTGAATTTTGGTTTTAACCATTTTGTAAATGTATTTGTATTTTATGTAGAATAGAAGGCCTTCCATTAATATTACTAACTTAGTAAAAATTCGCACCGAACACTTAATCCTAAATAAAGGAGTCATAACTTGATATGTTTGTTTTTGGCCTGTTAGCTGCTATTTTATTTATTCTCTAAGGAAAATTAATATATTTTTGTATACCATCTTGTGAAGTTTATATGAAAGATGGCATATAAATAGTTTTAATAACCAAACAGTAAATAACATCCACATTTCATGTGTCCCACCCAGGTATTCTCCGTTATCTGTAGTTGTCCCTTGTAAATCATTGCCCCTGTTCTATGCCAATCTTGCATTTTATGGGTTTTTTGGGGCGGGGGCGTGGATGGATAACATTATGAATGTTGCTATTCATTGGAGTGCATAATAAATGTTCAACTAGAGTACATAACTTCCCTTCTACCAAATGTTAACCCTCTATCCAGATAACAAATGTCGTTGAATGTGTTGTCTTCAAGCCGCACCTATTTTGTAACAAGTACAATATTATTCAGTGCAATATTACACAGTATATCAAATGTTCCTAATGGATTTTTATAAGAAATTCAGCTTACTCCTGGTTCCTCAGTTAACAAAACTATTTAACCCCATTTGGGAATGTAATGAAATTCCATCATTCTGGAAAACCTCATGTATAATTTTAATCCCCAAACCAGGTAAAGATCCCTCCGATATGAATAATTATAGACCAATTAAGTTGATAAACCAAGACAAAAAGATATTTACTTCAGTTTTGGCCAACAGACTTAGTTTTATCATGCCCACTGTCATAAATCCAGACCAAGCTGGTTTTATTAAAGGCAGACAAATCTCTGATCCAATTAGGAGGTTTGTTGTTTATTTATTTATTTTATTTATTAAATTTCTATACCGCCCCATAGCCGAAGCTCTCTGGGTGGTTAACAACATAAAAACAAATGCAATATATAATATCCAATTCATATTCAGTACAATTAAAAGGAAAAATGCATCACATTTTAAATAAACATAACTAAACAATAAATCTCAACAATGTACATTACATAACAAAATAAATAGACCGAACATAACAGTTATAAAACTATTTAAAACTATTCTCCAATGTCCCATTCTGCTTCTCCCACCAACCCCATCTTCTGTTACCAATAGCACTATAAACATTTCTTCCATTGTCTTCTTTCTCCAAGACAACCCCAAGACGACTCCAAGTGTGATGCTTCGAGTCACACTTAGAGCGACGCTGAGGCATGCGCCGAGGCCCTGCCTCAGGCAGCTCTTCCTCTTCATATACCTGGAGCAGAAGACAAAAAATGGAGGCAGAGTAGGCAAGTGGCAACAGGTGCAGCAGCACTCAGAGTCCTTCCACACACACTCACACACTTTGTTGTTGTTATGTGCCTTCAAGTCGACTGCAACTTATGGTAACCCTATGAATCAGCGATCTCCAAGAGCATTCGTCATGAACCACCCTGTTCAGATCTTGTAAGTTCAGGTCTGTGGCTTCCTTTATGGAATCAATCCATCTCTTGTTTGGCCTTCCTCTTTTTCTACTCCCTTCTGTTTTTCCCACCATTATTATCCTTTCTAATGAATCATGTCTTCTCATGATGTGTCCAAAGCATGATAACCTCAGTTTCATCATTTTAGCTTCTAGTGATAGCTCTGGTTTAATTTGTTCTAACACCCAATTATTTGTCTTTTTCACAGTCCATGGTATGCGCAATGCTCTCCTCCAACATCACATTTCAAATGAGTTGATTTTTCTCTTATACACTTTTTTCACTGTCCAACTTTCACATCCATACATAGAGATCAGAAATACCATGGTCTGAATGATCCTGACTTTAGTGTTCAGTGATACATCTTTGCATTTAAGGACCTTTTCTGATTCTTTACGTTGAGATTTTTTAACTCAGGTTATGCAGCATTATTGGTTTGAAGATACATTCATTAACCTCATTCAAAATCTATATAAGCAAGGCTTGGCTAGCATCAGAGTTAATGCATTTGAATTGGGCCTTATAAAGATTGAAAAAGATGCAAAACAAGGATGCCCTCTCTCACCTCTCTTATTTGCTCTTACCATGGAACCCTTGGCACAAGCAGTGCAAGAGGACATCAATATTAAAGGATATAATATGAATGGAACCACTCACAAAATAAGCTTATTTGCAGATGATGGAGGCCTTCTCTTGTCGGACCCAATATCATCCTTAGATAGCCTGACAAAGTTGTTCCATTCATATAAAGAAATGGCTGGATTCACAATTAACTATACAGTAGGACCCCACTCATACGGCAGGTTACATTCCAGACCCCCGCCTAAAAACAAAACCCACTGAAAAACAGAACTCCGTCAATAAAATGGTGCCTGACACCCAAAAAATGCTGTAAAAGCTGAACAAGCACCATATGAGTGGGGCCTTACTCTAATTGAAAACTGCCATATTAGCGGAACTCCAAAAACCGGGCCGCCAAAAAGTGGGGCCCTACTGTACTAAATCCGAATCTTTATTTATAAATTTAGGCCCCACCACACAAAAAATAATTAAAACAGCTCTGGGTATTTCTGTTTGTGCCAAATCATTGAAATGTCTTGGTGTCTACCTCTCTAAAAACATGAACAAACAGTTTTATTTAAATTATAATCCAATCATTAGGAAGCTTAGAAATAATCTAAAATCCTGGAAAAACCTATTTCTCTCAATCTTGGGCAGAATAGCCGCAACACAAATGATGATACTTCCCCACTTTTTATACCTATTTCAAGTTTTACCCATTACTATACCCAGAAAAATAATGAAATCATGGCAACAAACAATTAATAAATTTATTTTTCAACAGAAAAAACCTAGGTTAACCCAATCTTTAATATATCGTAAATCAAATTTAAGGGGATGGGGTATACCAAACTTATCATATTACTATAATGCCTTCCAAATCCGCCAAATGATGTACCTAATTAGAAATACAGATGAGAAACATTGGGTTGAGATGGAAACTAAAATTGCTTCAGAAGTGTCTTTGAAGACTCTAACCTTTTTACATATCAAACCCTAATTTATTAATAACATGCTTAACCCTTTCACTAAATGCATGTTTACATCCTGGGAATTATGGCAACACAAGCTAACCCCCATAATCTCACATTCAGAGCTTGGAAAAGTTACTTTTTTAAACTACAACTCCCATCAGCCCCAGCCAGCATGGCCACTGGATTGGTCTGATGGGAGTTGTAGTTCAAAAAAGTAACTTTTCCAAGCTCTGCTCACCTTTAATACCTATTGTTTTTCACCCCAAATTCCATATTCCAGATAGAGAATCTCAATTAAAGAACTGAAGCACCAAAGGACTATACAAATTGTGTGACTTCTACATAAATTCTGTTCCACTCTCATCTGAACAATTAAAACTTAAATTACAAGGCATAAAATTGAATTAGCTAACGATCACTCAAGTGAGCAGCTTCATTTCGCTGACATGTTACACAACAAGCAACAAGACCCACCACACAATTTGAGCCGTTACTCCAGGATATGCGTAGGGGAGATAAAGCCTTAGTCTCTAAAATATACTCAATATTACTCAACACATCTTTAAAATCTACTTTCATTGAAAGACCAATGGGAATTAAATTTAGAGTCTGAAATTCAACCTGGAGACTGGAATAGATTATGGGAGGAACATTCATTTAAATCTGTTTCTAGTTACATAAAATAACACTCATTAAAACTGGTACATCGCTAGTATTGCACACCTGCCCAAATCTCACGTATGTTCTCAACTGTCTCAACTGTCTTCCCCACAGAGGCTGTGGGAAAATGGGAACATACTTGCATTTGTGGTGGGAATGCGAGCATGTACAAGACTTGGTTGTTGATTTATAATGAAATGTTAGCCATATCTCAAGAGCACTTTGCATTTCCCCCAAAATTGTTGTTATTAAAAATTTTTGATGATGCACACACAAAACAATTCTCTAAAGAACTTATCATTTACATGACCTTGGCAGCAAAGATGACAATCGAGTCACAATGGAAAACAACAACAAATCTTTCAATTGGACATTGGTACAATTCCTTATGGAATATTGCCATTATGGAAAAGCTGACACATGAACTGCAGTCAAGACTAGGAAAAGAAACTCCGGACTCTTTTTATAGAATTTGGCATCCATTTATCCATTCACTTCTGAAGATTCATTTGCTCATTGCCCATCCATAGAAGCCTGGCAAATCTGGAAACATGTTTAATCGTAGTAATGTCCAGTTAGTCAGGTGAAATGGATCGTTTTCTTGCCAGCTAGATAATGCATAGTCTTTGTTTCTGGATATGTATCTCGAGAGGTTTTGTTCTCTTGTATATTTTTGTTAAATTATGTTCATATTTAGTTACAACGGTATCAAAAGGTCACGTATAAGAAATCTTGGTGTTACTGAAGAATTGATACCTGCAAGAAAATAAAGTTTATTCAAAAAAACCACTAACTTGCATGGTAAATTGACGAATAGCTCCGTTCTGCTTCCACAATGGCCATGTTCTACCTCCATTGTCAGAGGCAGGATGCCGCTGAATGCCAGTTGCTGGGAATCACAAGTGGAGAGAGTGTTGTTGCGCTCAGGTCCTGCTTGCAGGTTTCCCACAGGCATTTGCTTGATCACTGTGAGTACAGGATGCTGGACTACACATTCCTTTGGCCTGATTGAGCAGATCTCTTCTTACGTTCTTAATGCAACCTGCTTCAGAATCAGAAGTCAGTGCATGGCAGACTTTGTCAGAATAAATTAATGCACTTTATGGCAGGCAGAAAAGAGCCTTCAGCAATGTGTGAGGGTGGAAGGAGGGGTGAGGAAGGCAGGTCTTGACCCTTCCTCAGAGACCCTATTTATCAATATGCTTTAATATGCTTATAAAGGTAAATTGCTTTCTTTATATGGTCTCATATATTAAGCTGCAGTAGCAAAAGCTTCAGAGGAAATGGGGAAATAGTACACTGAGCTGGCTAGCTGGAATAAAGCAGAAATTGTGGTTGAGAGGGATTTCACATCTAGCAGGTACATTTAGAACTGGAATTAATGAGAAGTATGAAGCTGTATAGGTGACATTCAGAAGGTACTCATTACATGCTCTGAAAACCCCTCCTGCCGCCTTTGTTAATCTCCATTTATGGTAATCTTCATGCTTGCATGTCATGCCTATATAACTGTGTGTTACTATGCCTCATGCAGAGAGACTTTCCTTTGTGTTCAGGTAACTGCCACTTGACTCTCTCTCCTGATGTACATCAGTATTTTCTTTTCTTGCACTAAACTTGTCCAGTCCACTGCTCCTTCTAAATTTCATTGTGAAGAGTTTCCTTCCACGGGGGTGTTCCCCCAGATAGTGATATTTGGCTTGACAGTAAGATAGCAATAAGTTCACTATAGTGTCCTTGTTTTCTTCTCTGAGCGGTCTACATTCTCCATCCCTTGATTTTCATTTAAACATTTATGGCCTCTTTTTTGCCATTTGATTCCCCATTCCCTCATGTCCTCCTCACTATTTCTTTCTCTCTCCTTTTTCAGCAGGCTTTTTCAGTTGCTGATTTATTTCTTCCCATTTCTTGCATTCAACTAACCTCTCATTTTTACTACCGCCTTGATTGTCACAGCTCCCACTTACAAGTTGGAAGGTACCATTTTCTGCTTTGTCACCACATTCTCTGGTGGGCTGTGTCTAAGTAATGGGAGAGGTGCACCATTGATATAGTGGCCTGTGATGCCAGTGGGAAACAACACAAGCCAAATACTTCTTTGTTCTGGCTGGAGATATGTTTTCCGGCAGGCTGTGTGCAAGATGTTACTGGACCATGTTCAGTAGCTGCCAGTTGTTCATGGATATTTTTGAAATTTGGAGTTATTAATCTCATGGCCAGTTTACAATGCCCAATAGCCTTCATGCATTGCATATGAATGAGTACTGGAGTGCACAGCCCTGCTCCCCAGTACTTGTGTGATGATCGCAGCCCTACATGTAAGTAATGCATGGGGGCAACATAGAAGTGGGCTTGAGGGGGGTCAGTAGAAAAACAGAAACCAATTTGCTTCTCATTATTTTATGGTTTCCTATAATTTGCTAAATACTGTAAATAGCTGTGAAGTGGGTAACCGCTTGGAGAGTGACCATCTTCCTCTGACCTTATCTTTAAACCTTGGAAAGCAGATTATGTATACTAGCTATAAATCTATGTTGAATTCAGAGATTGAAGTGAGAGCTACATGTCTATTCAAAGGGACAATGGTCTATTCAAAGGGACAATGCCTTAGCAGAGATGTTGCACTCGGAAAGGAGCGTTTGTCTCTGAGATGCCATGCTACCTGAGGATTCCCCTACAACAGTTGTAACCAAGAACTGATTCTCTCTTTTCAAAATTGCCTGAAGTGTAAACAAACTGTAAGACAATGTAACTCCAGAAACAAGTCTAAAACCTGGTTTGACCAAGAATGTATAACAATGAAAAATTCTTTAGTCTGTGTAGCGAAATGAATTTAACAGCCCTTCCCATTGATTGGTTTGTGCAAAAAAGAAGGTATAAGGCCTTGATTAAAGAAAAAAAGAAACAAGCTCAAAGAGAATCATGGCTATGTGTAATAGAGGCATCTCGGACAAATGATTCAGCAAGGTTCTGGAGAGTGATTATGAGGGGCTGGCAAAACACAACAGTTGATCTGGAGTACTATATCCCTGTTAATGCTTGGGAGTCGCACTTCTGTGCTATGTATGCGAAGGGACAGACCCCACAAAAAGCATAGTTAACTATAACAGTTTGCCAGAGTGGCCCCCAGTTTCCATATCTGAAGTCACTAACCTTATTCTCAGTCTTAAACCTGGCAAAGCCCCTGGAGGGGATAATATTCCACCTGAGTTGTTTAAAGCCAATATAGAGTGCTGGGGTCTGGTTCTAGCAGCCCTGTTCACCTGTAGTGATCACACAGCGTGCATTCCAGAGGATTGGGGACTTGCTATTATCGTCCCTATATATATAAAAAGGGGGGAAATCAGACCCTGAAAATTATAGACCTATCAGCCTGTTAAGTATTATTAGTAAATTATATGCCAGCCATTTATATGTGAAGCTATTAATGGGCTAGAACAAGAAAGCATATTAGAAGATGAACAGGCCGGTTTCAGATCAGGATGATCTACTATAGACCAGGGCCTAGTCCTTCAACACCTTGTTGAAAAATATGCATTACCCGGAGAGGGAGCTCTCTGTGCAGCCTTTATTGATTTCAAATCAGCTTTCGATTGTATTCAGAGGGATAGACTGTGGGGAAAAGTTGAGGTTACCAACATTCAGGCCTGCCCTTAGCATGTGCGGGGCCTGGGGCAAAAGCATAGTTGGGGGCCCCCCACATTCTTATAATGATTATTCTGCCTGTTGTAGCAATCGTCATGCACTCTGCTAGATGCTGTATGATTTTCAATTGCGTTTTTATTGCTGCTTTTATTCTTTATATTGTATTTTCCTGTATTGGTTTGCATTCCCTAGAATTCAAATTGCAATGCAATAACATACACAAAACAAAAGAAGCAATAAAAATACACTTAAAAAGGAATTTGAGTATTTTAAATGCCGCGGACCCACCTCAATGAAGCTTATAGGTTACAATTTGGGAACCTTTGATTTAAATCATAAATAATATGTGACAAGAGATCCAGAGCAGGCACTTTTGCTTTTACAAATTAAAACCCCATCAGTGGAGAGTCTAGTTTTTAAATATATATATCAGACCACACAAAACTAAATACACCTCACTACATAAGCTCTTTTAACAAAGCTTTCTGCTTACTCAATGGGAAGTTCTCTCCTGCTACTTCTAAAATCTTAAAAAGGCCACTAAATTGAGGTTTTCGTCATATGCACATTTCTGTCCATGCCAATCTATTAACGAGCGGAAACCTCAACTTCAAATTCCTCCATTGGCTGCCGGCGGGGCCAACAGTAACATACACTTCCCATTTTTGAACCCAACAGCCCGGATTTGGAAGAATCCCCCATTGTTACACAATGCAAGGTGCTGCAGGCGGGCCTTGACTCATCTTTGGGACTGGACCGGCCAGCAGCGTCTGAAGAGTGTCACGTACAAACTCGCATCTTTTCCTTGTTTACGAGATTTGCCCCCAGCCCCCTTTCCTTTCAACAATAAAGATGCTCCAGAGGCCTTGAGATCTGTTCAGCGCCCCACTTCCACTTGGCAAGCTCTGGCTCGTCCCGTTCCTCCCCACAGCCAAGCCAGTTTGTTTTCCGGATTGTCAAGTTGTGAAATGCTCTTGTAAGGTGGCAGGCCGGGCGCAGGCGGGCTACCCCAGTCCACACCCGCTTCGTTCCAAAGCCAAGCAAGGTCCACCCAGGTGCCACCAGGAGTGGAAAACTCCATGGGGTTTTTTATTCCCTAATCCAGAATAAACTCGTGCATGTTTTACCAGACCCCGGACGCCGCCTTTCCCTCCCAGAGAAGAAGCCTCTCATCATCTCCCGGATCATCACCTCGTCACTTAAGAGGATCACATTTCCTACCAGCAGCAATGTTAAAAGTCTGAGCCAGCAAAAAGCTTGCAGTCTACGCCTCTGCATGTTTACTCATGAGGAAGTCCCTACTTGCGAGCTCAGTGGGGTTTTAGACCTCAATGCATGTCCTCAAGGTGCAAAGACCAAATGGTGATCCTTTGCAAGGCTTACTTTTAATCAAGCAGGACTGCGTGCACACATGTATTGGATTGGGGCGCAAAAGAGAGTGGGTGCCCCAGCAGCACAGGCATATACGCAGATCGCCAAGCATGGGGGGGCCCAAAGCATGGGGCTGGGGGCAACTGCCCTGCTTCCCGGTGCCTAGGCTGGCTCTGCCAACATTGACAGACGCCTGTTAACTCTTATCCGTAAACTATACGAAAACACCTGTATGCAGATTAGTTGTAACCGTGCTGGCCAATTATCTGATTCTATTTCAACTTTTAATGGAGTTAAACATACTTGCCCCTACTTTATTCAATTGTTATATTAACTCCTTAGTTAGGAGTTTAGCAGAAGTCAACTCGCACCCACCAAGATTGGCTAATAGAGCCCTGTCAATCCTTTTGTATGCAGATGATGCCATGCTTCTTTCCCTGACAAGTATAGGTCTAAGTCGCCTTCTAAAAGCCCTGGACTTTTACTGTATGGAAGGTCTGATGATTAATTACGACAAGTCCAAAGTTTTCTCCAGGAAGAGGATAAAGCACAAATGGCAGGTTAATAACAGGTTACATCTTATGTTTATCTGGGCGTAACTTTCCATGCATCGGGCTCCTAGAGAGCACAATTAAAAAATGCTACTGGGAATGCTCAGAGGAGTGTAAAGGCCCTGCTTCGGTTCTTTTACACAAAGGGGAGCAACGTGTGCCTTCAGCCTTCCAGGTGTTCTTAGCAAAGGCTATATCAAAGATGTTATATGGCGCCCAGTTATGTGCATATGATAATTTTGCCCCTTTTGAAGTCACACAGACTAAGTTTCTGAGAGCTGTGCTGGGAGTTCCAAGCTGTGTGCCTAATGTGTTATTTTGTTTAGAAGCGGGGCTAATTACTATTGAAGCCCATGCATGGATTCTTAGGCTTCATTACTGGCTGAAGCTGATTTTTTCTCCTGTGGGTTTGGCTCTTTGACATTAGTTGATGTGTATCAGTCAAGATGGAAAAGCTTGCTGTTTGAGAAATTGCAAAATCTGGGATTTATCCCTTATGCTCTTCTTGCTCTTGGATATGCTAAAGCAAAAACTACTATCCAACAGTGAATTTGGGATATAGATCTACAAAATCATTTGAGTCTTGCTGGCAGGCTCCCTGAGTTCAGGGATAACAAGAGAGCACTGGTGCCTATGCATTATTTAACAAACTTGAATATCCCTGAATATAGAAGAGCTTTTACAGCTGCCAGGTTCAATCTACTTCCATCCGCCCTCCTGGAGGGAAAATATAGAAGGGTACCTTATCACAAAAGGGTCTGTCCGTGTGGAAGGGAGGAAATGGAAACTGTAGGTCATGTTTAATTGTATTGTACCTTTTATAGGATCTCCGTTACTCTTTTATTACCCCAATTTTACAAAGCATTCCAGACATACCCAGCAACTTTTACTTAACGTATTTATTAGCAGACAGGAATCCACAGGTTACAGTAAGAATGGACAGTTTCTGTGCTGCTACTATCGCATGTTGGAAAACAATGATAAATGACCTTATATAGGAAATCTATACTGATTGTAATTTTGTACATTTTATTCACTCGTGATTTTATGTATTTTATATGATTTTAATTACTCATGTCTCTATGTACTGATCTTTGATCGAAATAAATTTATTCAGCATGCATTAGTATTTAGTATTTCACAGCATTTGAAAGATGTCAGCTTATGTTATTTTGTCATTTTTGTCTACCAAAAGAAAACAACCAGAATGTAGATACGTCAACAGCACTCACATTTTGAAATTTAAAAATGCATGTGTTGTATTCAAAGTTCAAGTTCCCATTTGAAAATGTGCATTAAAAATCTGATGAGTGAATTTGAAATTTGACAAATTTTTAAGTGTGTGCTTGTATTTGGTCCTGGCTTGGAGCATAGTTGTGTGTTTGCTTGAATATTCACCCAAGTCCAATTTTATCCTAAGTATGATTGAACAGGAGTAATTTCCATTGAACTCAATATGCATGCAAATGATCAAGCCTGCCCTCCTCTCCCCCTCCCCTCCCTCCTCTCCCTCTCTCTTCCTCCACTTCTCCCCACTCCACCTCCTTCTTCTCTCCTGTGGTCAGTTTCACCTATCCTAAGCATGATTGCATGGGAGTAAATCCCATTGAACTCAATAAGCATGCAAATGATCAAACCTGCCCTCCTCCTCCCCTCCCCCCACCTGCTCTCCTCCCCACCCTCTCTCCTTCCTTCTGCAATCAGGCCCAGAAATCACTTGTCAGTCACAACCCTGACTTCACTTATTGGCTACAAACCTGAAAGAGCAGGGTTAGAGCAGCCATCTAAGAGATCATTTCACTGAAGTTGTGGGGTGGCGGTTGACATTTTGTTATATATCTTGTCAACCAGACCACCTAGAAACTTAAATTTTTAAAAAATGAAAGCTGAGAGTCTGCAGATTACGCTGACTCACCTGGAGAGGACCCCAGAAATCTGGAGTCTCTGGGCAAAAGCCAGACGCCTGGCAACCCTAGTGGGGATTTAGATTCCATTATTTAACTTCTGTTAAAGGCAAATGGGCAGGACTTTTAAAAAGCAACCCTATTACAAAGTGTGAATGGTATAAATGACCATGTTAAATGCCCTCTCCTAGGAGAAACAGACTCTTTACGCAGTTATTTATTTATTTAAAATATTTCTATCCTGCCCTTCTACCCTACAATTGGGCACTCAGGGCAGCTACAATAAAATTGCACACATGTATAATAAAATACACACAAAAAACCACAAAACATTACAGTAAATTAAAATGCATAAAATACTATTAAAATACATAAAATGCATTATGCATACACATACAAATGTATATATGTGCACAAACGTATAAGAAAGTGAGAATAAAAGAACTTAAAAGATTAAAAATAAAAGATAAAAAACTTTATAAACAGTGTTGGGCTGACCCGTCAGTCCCAACCAAAGGCTCTCCGGAACAAAATAGTTTTTACAAGTTTCCGGAAGACCATCAGGGAGGGAGCAAAAAGGGCTTCTTGGGGCAGGGAATTCCAAAGTCTGGGAGCCACAATTGAAAAGGCTCTCTCCCGCGTGCCTGTCAATCTAACTTCTTTCATTCCAGGCATGCAGAGGAGACCAGAGGTAGAAGGTTAACAGAAGCGGCCGCACTTCACAGGAATGTGGGCCTATGTAGTTTAATAACGTTTTTACCAGTGTTGTTAATATCTGAAATATTAACATATACAGGAAAGAAAATTACTAGTTTGTTGGGATATGGGCTACAATACCTTTAGACAAAAGGTTTGCTAAAAGCAGCAATAAAAAACCTCTGCACCAGAGGAGCTCAAGATTCTCTGTAGACATTTTTGAACATAGTAGAAAAAAAGAAAAAGGAAGTCTGCACTGTGATATTAAGCTCTCATTGTAAGACACAGATAGAAGAGAAACATTCAGGCCTCAGTTAGATCATTCAAATAACCAGTCTGTCACTGTAGTTTGAAAGAGAAAATGAAAAGCACAGCTGTATGGTGAGCACTTCAAACAGGAGAGCTGCTCTATTAACAAGCACTTTAATTGCCAACCACACATGTCCCGCTATAAAGGGATGTTGGGGGAATCAGTTGAAAAGGGCCTCTCAAGTGGGTTTCCTTCTGTCTGCCTGTTTGAGCCCCATCACAGCACAGACGCTTGGTAGTAATGCTTTTCGCCTTCGTTCTGCTAAACGAAAGGTTGTTTTTTTACTTGTACACGTTATATAAAAAGAGATATGCAAATTGCTTTGCAATTTACATATTCTTTGATGTGTGATTGCTGCTGCCCCCCTAGAGGCCTCGTTGCTTTTCTTCCTTTTTTTCTTAGAGTGTTGTTTGTTGACTTTGTGTACATATAAGTTGTCTGTTGCTAAAGTCTGCAATCTTAACCATGTCTACGCAGAAGTAAGTCCCACTGAATTCAATAAGGTTTACCTAAGTGCGGCTGTGACTGCAGCCTTAATTCAATAATACGCAAAAAAACACAAAACACCTTGAGGTTTAAAAATGTACGTATAGTCAACAGATATTCCTATCAAACTTTAAAAAGTGGGGAAATTGGGCAGCTATAATGAATGCATCAGGGGAGCAGGAGACCTGACCTCCTCTCTGAGATATTACAAAATGTAATTCTCCATCTTTGGAGATGCAGTCCTGACTGCAGGAGGAAGGAGAGAGGGTGGGGAGGAGGGGGAGCAGAGCAGGTGAGGGAGGGGAGAAGGTTTGATCATTTGCATGCTTATTGAGTTCAATGGGATTTACTCCCATGCAATCATGCTTAGGATAGGTAAAACTGACCACAGGAGAGTAGAAGGAGGTGGAGTGGGAAGAAGTGGAGGAAAAGAGAAGGAGAGGAGGGCAGGCTTGATCATTTGCATGTTTATTGAGTTCAATGGAAATTACTCCTGTTCAATCATACTTAGGATGAGGGCCGGCCCCAGGCATGCCGGGGCCCTTGGCACCAGCCTGCCCTGGGCCCCTGCACTCCCCTTCTGCGATTCGCGGCAGGAATGGTACCGCAGATCACAGGGCGGGAGATCCCAAGCCACCCCCCATTCCCCCTCTCTACTTACCTTTCTCTGTGCTGTTTTTTTGGCAGTGTGCCTGCACGCACAGGTTTGCCATCAATCAAGATGGCTGCCGAAGTTTCCCTAAGGGGCTGAAGCCTCTGCTGCCATCTTGGTTGATGGCATGCATGCATGCTACATGCACACATTGCTGCCATCAACCAAGATGGCAGCAGAGGCTTCAGCCCCTTAGGGAAACCTCAGCCGCCATCTTGATTGATGGCAAACCTGCGCGTGCAGTGCATGCAGCTGCAAAAAACAGCAGAGAGAAAGGTAGGTGAAGCAGGGGAATGGCAGGTGGCTCTGAAGCTCCTCCCTGCTATCCATGGCAGCAATCCTGCCATGGATTGCGGAAGTGGAGTGCAGGGGCCCCTGTAGCCCCAGGGGCCCTTGGCCAGTGCTCCACTTGGCTGCCCTTTAGAACTGGCCCTGCTTAGGATAGGTGAAACTGACCTGGGGAGGAGGAGGGTAGCAAGGGTAGGAGTAGGGAGGAAGGTGTAGGGGAGGAGATTGTGTGGGTGGGCACTGGGCAGGGGGAAAGTCCTTTCCTTTCCAAAAGGAAAACATTGTTAACAGTATCATTATTTTTCAGGGTTTCCCCCACCTTTTTATCCTATAGCAGACACATGTTGTCTTCCACCCAAATGTAAACTAACGTTATCCCTGGCTATATCTACACCAGACATTTATTCCATTTTAAACAGTCATGGCTTCCCCAAAAGAATCCTGGGAAGTGTAGTTTGTGAAGTGTGTGGAGAGTTGCCGTTGATCCAGAGCTTGGAAAAGTTACTTTTTTGAACTACAACTCCCACCAGCCCCATCCAGCATGCGCTGGCTGAGGCTGATGGGAGTTGTAGTTCAAAAAAGTAACTTTTCCAAGCTCTGGTTGATACCCTAGTCCCCTCACAGACCTAGTCACCAGAATTCTCTGGGAAGAGGGGCTGACTGTTAAACAACCCTGGCCACTAGAGCAATGTCAGTCTGCTAACAACTCTCAGCACCCTTCACAAAGTACACTTCCCATGATACTTTGGGGGAAGCCATGACTGTTTAAAGTGGAATAAATATCTGGTGTGGGAGTGGATCCCTGCTTAGTAAGTCTGGCTTTTAGAACACTGACAGTTGGTTCATACTGAGTATGCCTGTGCTATCATGAACTACAATGTTAATTTTATTAAATTAATTAAAACTCAGCCATGCATTTAAAAAAATTTAAACTGCAGAAGATGAAGGTCAGAGTATGGGGCAAGGTCAGTAATAGGATTACAGGTACTCTGTGAACATGGCTGATTTTTAATTAATTTCAGCAAATTTTGAGACCACTGACAAAAAAGTCCAACAGGGGTCTGGTTTTTTCTCTTGTTTTACACTTTGAACGATTGATTCTCTCTGACTGTTTTGTGTATCACCATGAAGAAGTAGAGGTTGTTAAGCAAGAGTTTCTGAGTTCAGGACTATAAATTTTGTAAGATTTTGTTTTGAAATGAGCTTATGGGAAGCAGCAGAATGGCATGGGATGTATTTTCAATTTAACATGGCGGAATGTGAAAAATCCATGCTGGCTATAGTATACAGCCACTATCATGGTTATATAATCTGCTTCCTACTTAAATTTCCAAAGCCATTAGAATGCATTATTTATTATTGTTCTTTTCACATGGAAAGAAATAATCTCTTTTGTTACCTTTTGACTTTATCTGTGGTCCTCAGTTAAAGTTTGGGAATTGCAAGCCGTCAAACACAAAATCATAGACAAAATCTCAACAGGATGCTAAGCTATCCTTCCCTAATGCCTGAGTGAGGAAATGAGACAGGATTAAGTTTATTCTTACCCGTAAAATTAAGATAGTGAGGCTGCAGTCCTATCCTAGAAGTAAGCCTAACTAAATTCAATGGGACTTAGACCCCATCTGAGCTATACATTTAAAGCACTCTCATGCATTTTAAACAGTCACAGCTTACCCCAAAGAATCCTGGGGACAGTAGTTTGTTAAGGGTAATGTAGTCATCGGGGGTCATAGATGCTGTTACTTTTTTCCCTAGCCAGGACCCTATGTATTAGCCAATCAGCATGAAAGGAGAGCATGTTAGCCACTGAGAAGAGTCCTCATCCTTTCATGCTGATTGGAGCCAATCAGAGTGAAAGAAGGTGAGTCATCCACTGAGAAGACTGTTCTCAGTGGCTGTCACACAACCTCCTCTTTCATGCTAATTGGTTCTCAGGGATGTCAGTTGTAGTGGAGTGTGGACTCAGAGGCGACATGGAGAAAAAGGGTGCCAGGGAAAATGGAAAGGGGGCGTGGCTGTGAGGGTGCATGGCTGTGATTATCATGAAGGGACCCTGCTCTTCTCAATTTGCCACACTACTACTGTTTATGAGACCTTTATTCCCCTCACAGAGCTACAGTTTTAGAGGTCCCTGAGAAGAGAGACTGATTGTTAAAACACTCTGTAACTGTAGCACTGTGTAGGGAATGAGAGTCTCCTAACAATTCTCAGCACCCTTAACAAACTACAGATCCCAGGTTTCTATGGGGGAAGACATGTTTAAGGGGCTATGATACTGTTTTAAATGTATAGTGTAGACAGGGTCTTATTTCTGAATAGGCATGGTTAGGATTGCAGCCATAGATGGCTTTGTGATGGGCCATTAAGCACTTCTTTGTCTATTGATGGCTGAGATATGCATGTATATTGCGCACTACTATATACATAAAGGAAAGTATATTTCCACATGAGCAGATGTCAAAACAGAAGAAAGACTTGTGCAAAATAAAGCAGTTGCAGTGGAATGGAAAATCCCAGATGAAAGTGCAAATGAATGTCAGAACGGATTAAGGCACATGTGTATATCCTTACTGCTATATACATTCTTTCTAAATGGTCCCTAAAAGGTAAAGGTAAAGGTGTCCCCGCACTTATAGTGCGAGTTGTTTCCAACTCTTAGGGTGACATCTTGCGACGTTTACTAGGCAGACCGTATATATGGGGTGGGATTGCCAGTTTCTTCCCCGGCCTTTCTTTACCCCCCAGCATATGCCGGGTACTCATTTACCGACCACGGATGGATGGAAGGCTGAGTGGACCTCAACCCCTTTTACCGGAGATTCAACTTCCTCCTTCCGTTGGAATTGAACTCCGGCCATGAGCAGAGCTTCGGCTGTGTTACCGCACTTACCACTCTACGCCACGGAGGGTCTAAATGGTCCCTACCCAACTGCAAATATGAGAATGAAATCAGATTGTTTGCCTTGTGACTACAGCTCATCTGGTGCCCTGTTTCAGATAGCCTAGCCTACTGCAAGTGAGGGGTGGGTATGTATTTTATGGATTGCTACAGTACACTCAAAATTTACAATCCATTCCCTTCAGTTCTTGCTTTTCCATCCCACCCACCATCTCCCCAAGATCAAGCAGCATTATGTGCCCACTGAGCATACTTCAATTGAAAAGAACAATTTTAAATGATATTTTAAACATTTTTAAACAGGACTGTAGCTCAGTGGTAGAGCACATGCTCTGCATGCAAAGGACCAAAATTCAGTCTCTGGAAGAGACTATTGCCTGAAATCCTGGAGAACCAATGCTAGTACATGCCATCAATACAGAGCTGGTACCTTCTAGTTCAGTGGCCTGAGTTGGTACAAAAGAGGAAAGATACCCAAAGGCCCCAGTGACCCCAAAATTTATTTATTTATTTTATTTACAGCATTTATATACTGCTTTATTGTAAAAAACCTCAAAATGGTTTATAGAAGGAATTAAAACAATAAAATTATTGGCAAAAACAGTTAAAGGCAGGTATTTAAAAACATTCAAAATAATAAAATAGTATTAAATAATCAAACCAACAATGAGTTAAAAACAGATATAAAAACATAATAGCTTCTACATGCCTGGGTAGGCTTGCCT
Organism: Rhineura floridana; assembly: GCF_030035675.1. NCBI lineage: Eukaryota > Metazoa > Chordata > Lepidosauria > Squamata > Rhineuridae > Rhineura > Rhineura floridana. The sequence goes on from NC_084484.1 coordinate 75,838,507, forward strand.
TAACAAAAATGTTTTTAGCAGGTGCCAAAATGAGTACAATGAAGGCACCTGCCTAATGTCAATAGGCAGGGAGTTCCAAAGCGTACGTATTGCCACACCAAAGCATCCATTTCTTATAAGAGCAGAACAAGTACTATGTGGCACCCGTAACATGGAAAGCACATCTTGAATTTGGCCTGGTAGCAAATCAAGAACCAGTCCAGACTTCAGAGCAGAGGTGTTATGTGCCACAGCATTCTGCACTACCTGCAGCCCCTGGGTCAGGTTGTGCTGCATGGGGATTTCTGTGACCTTGGCTAACTGGCTGCCAGCATTTTTTTAGCTAACTGGCTGCTGGGATTTTTTAGTTTTGGTTAGGAACCCTGACTGGTTGTGGGATGCTGAGTTTTCTGTCTTACTCATAGGAATCCCGTTGTGGTTGGTATGGTATTGCATTTAGGAAATCATCGTTGTCTTTTATTTTTAAGAATCTTCTTAACTCTTATTTATTTCTCAGACCTCTCTCTGCAGTGAAGGGTCAAGTCTGTAAAGAAGTTTGTAGCAGCCATGTTAAAAGGTAGGCAGGGCATTCCAGGCAGGGGGTTGCCAACCCTGCTTGGATAAGGATATCTTTGCAGAGGATACCTAGTCAAGCCTTATCAACAGCACAATCCTAACCATATCTACTCAGAAGTAAGTCCTGTTGAGTTCTATGGGGCTTAGTCCCTTACTGTGTTTAGAACTGCAGCCTTCAGGGGCATCCATCTTTACTCTTGAGTGCTTCCATCTAACATCTCCATAACAGTAGGCTCCCTTCTTCCTACAATGGCTTCCTGGTGACTGGCCTGGCCTGAGAGCACTTAAACCTTCTTGCCAGAACCAGGTGGGCTAGATTTAATGTTCCTTACCCAAGCTGTCTAAGCAAGAAGGAATTATCCCATCACTTCAACTGGACCTAGAAACACCCTCATTTAGCTAAGATTTCTATCTTATTTTCCAATCAGAAAAAGTTTTTTGAGTTTTATGCTCCACGCAACTTGTGGTTGATGCTTAATGTATCATGCTTAATTACATCACTAGGGCCCACCCCAATGGCATCATTAGGGCTGCCCACTATGCCATCGGTAGGGCCCACCCCATGATATCACTAGGACGTGCCCCTGAAATCTCAGGGTTTGGGATGCTTCTGACCTGGCAACCCTAGCCACACACAAGAGGGCAGTAGCAGTGTGGAGGGGAATCCCGAGGTTTGCAGTAGTAGAAAAATTGTTGGGAGAAAAACTAAGGAGGCAAAACATATACCACCAAAATATGCAATGAGGACTGAGCATGCTCAGTAGCCATGCAGTGTTACACATCCATTGGGGGAGGGAGAACAAAAACCAGGAAGAAGGAGGAATGGAATGGAGTACCCTGGAGGAGAGCATGGCCAGCTGACTGGAACACTGCAACCTTTGTTTCAAGTGCCATGTATTTATTCTGCTGGTGGACTGGATGCTTGGATGATTGAGGGCTATTACTTGTCCCTTGAATATCCCAGCTATTGGCTGGGCGGAGCTGAACTGGTAGTGTGAACCTCAGGTCACCTAACACTTTTTTGAAGGAGGGGAATGGCCACTACTGCTCTTAGGAAGATAATAGATAGAACCATATTAAGTGGGGGGAAACCAGTGTGTTCCAACACTTTCTGCTCGGTGTTTAACCTATCATTTTCCCACAAAGTGCTTGAAAAGGGTGTGTTTTTATCAGTTTGTGTTTAATATTGTAGCATTTTTTTAATGTTCTGCTCTGTTGTGAACTGCCATGGAAGGGTATACCCTGAAAGGAAGAACACAAATTCTGAAATAAAATAAATAAACAGAAGGGAGTGTAGCAAGGAAAAAAGAAAGGAAAGAGATTATGCAATTATCTAGTGTCTCAAGTCCCTGCACTGACACAAAATGTAGATACACATTGAATTATGTCTGCAAGTTTATTTCTGTTCCCCAAGTCTTTCCTTTACGACCCTCAACAAAAGTGAGGTCACCTTGCTCCACCAAATATCTGTGCAATGGAAATGAGCACTTATTCCTTATTACGTTTTTGACACTACACATTTTCTTCTCTGCTGCCTTCCAGACATCCACAAAGACAGGCACAAGAACTGTCAATTAGCAAACTAGGATGAACAACAACCAGATCTTCCAAGGCTTATTGGCAGCACCAACTCAGTATTGCTGAAGGTGTTTATAACAGGTCAACACAATTATATATGTTTTGCAATAGAATGAAAATGACAAATGCCCATGCCTCCCACACACACATACTTTGAACAACGGCAGTCCATTCTTTAGACTTAAGAACCTGGAGCCCAACTCCACCAAGGGAAGAACAGGACAGGAACCGAATCTAGGACCAGTGGAAGTGGTTGGAGAAGTGGAGACTGGTGGCTCCGATGTCAGTGGGGCACTGAATCCGCTCCAGGTTTTAGTCTGGATTTCAGCTTTGCAGCTTGCACAGTTCCTTGACAGTTCAGGCTAAAAACTGGAGCAGATTCACTGCTCCACTGACATTGGAGCCACCAGTCTTCACTGGGTTGGAGCAAATAGGGATGGGGGAAGGAGGTGGCATTGAAAAAGAAATGGGGCAGTGGACTAGAGCCCTGCCTTCATCTCCACCTTCACTTGTGATGTGGAAGGAATGAGTATGGGGAGAAAGTGGTACTGGAATAACAAGGCTGTAAGTGTCACACACCAGAGGATTAAAAGTTTAAGTTTAAGCATTAAAAACATTTAAAAACCAATGATGACCTTGAGAGTGAAGGAAGTAAAATCTGATTTTTATTCACCATTTGTACAAACATTCAGAATCAGCCACTGCCTTTTTAATGGCTCAAGGTGTTTTTTCCATTTGGATTTTATTTCTTTAGCAGATTGAAAACTTTCAAAGATTAAAGCAGCATGCACATGTTTCTAGTAGTCCCATTAAATTGGACAGTTAACTTTATAGCTAGATAACTGATTATGGGAGACAACACAATGTTAGATAAATCTCAGAAGCCCATATGGGGTGAGAATGTTTTGTTGACTTTTGTTGTGATTAGTGCTGGATGAATATGTCAATTTTGGTTTCTCTCATTTTTCTAATCTTAAATTTAGTTCTCCACATTTCCACATCAGTTTGCAATTTTTTGTAAAGTCCTCATAAAAACTCATCAGCATTTTAGTGGAAATTTCTTCTATCATACACAGTTTTCTATGCAATTTTTAATATACACATTTTTGCAAAACAGTTTTTCTCAATGTAATGCATTTTATATATTATTTTCATGGATATATGCATTTTTATGCAAAATTTCTCCAGGTATATGCATTTTCGTATACATGACTTGGCTGGAGAACTGCAGTACAAAATTCAGAGAAGTGTGAATTTCAAAAGATAGCTGTGTTTCAGTTTGTATATTGTTTTGGAAAGTACAAATTAGTTTGGATTGGGGGAGACAGATGAAATTTGAGTGTGCTAGTAGTCCCCAAGGAATTTTATACTGGCTGAGTAAATGGCTGAGCATCTAGACTTGAGAAATGCAGAATCTTGATACTATAGTCTGAAGCCCAGCAATAACAATATATATAGTTAGGATTAATATTGCACTTGTTAAGTATTCAAACCTCTTTGCAAGTATTACTGCTGTTAGTAGCCCTCACAAAGACCTGTAAGATAAGTCCATATTATTTGACTCATGTGTAAAGTGGGGTTGGGGAGAAAGCTGAAGCTGAAAGTTGGTGGCTTGTCTAAGGGAAGTTTTACCCAAGGACCTCCCAGCTTAGACTTAGGCTGCAATCCAATTCATGTCTACTCAGAAGTAAGCTCCACTGAGGTCAATGGGACTGACTTCCAAGTAAGTGTGTATTAGATTGCAGCCTTGGCCGTTACACTACATCTCCTCTCTGAAGATCTGGGTAGACAGTCTGATGCCTCCCAGATGTAGTTGGGCTACAACTCCCATATTCCCTGACTACTGGCCTGAGCCATGGCTCGGATTATTGGGAGTTGAAGTCAAGCAAATCTGGAGGGCACCATGTTGGCCACCCCAGCTGTAGATCGTTTATGGTTGCTTGCAAACATCTTTAGATGGACAAAGCAGGACAGCTTGCGTCAGATTAAGGCAGAATATGGAAAGTACAATTGTGGACACATTACAGACATTATGGACAAGGAGACTACAATTGTGGACATCCCATGTATGAGATCACATGAGAGCCCTATTTACATAGTATTCTCCAGCATGTCATTTGACATGTCTCTAATCCAAGAATGGCCTTACCATAATGAAGCAACGAAGCCTTCACTGAATGGCAGATTCTAGAGGATAAGCATTTTTTTCACTTTGAATCTGCATGACATTTTTGTTCACACAAGTCCAAGTAGGAATGGAGGAGAAATTTGATTCAGGTTACATTTAAAGCTGAATATATCAAGCTCGCATTTTGCAAAACAACATGAGAACCAAAACACAGCCATCCTTCAAAATTCACACTTACCCATATTTTGCAATGCAGTTCTCCAACCAATGTTTACAAAAATGCATATTTTAAGGGAAAATGTGCTTAAGATGAATATATTAGTGAAAATAGCATACAAAATGCATTAGGAGACATTTCTTGCAAAAATGTGTACAGTAGTCCAAAGTGGATACAAAAATGTGTTTATTGGGAGAAATTCCCACTAAAATGCTGAAGAATTTTCATGAGGTTTTCTTTTCTGCAGAAATATGGAGAACCTAATTTAGGACTGGACAAAATGGAAAATTGAGAGAACCAGAACTGACCAATCCTTCCATCCATAAGTCCAAGGCAGTAGGTGTCATTTTAATCTTTTATTTAAAGTATGGACGGATTCATAAGGCTGATCCTACTTTAATGGCTAACATGGAGCTTTTCAACTTCAGCCTGAAAGCAAGATAGTTCAGGGTATGTGTAGCCACATCAAATTTAGAATGATGCAATATTATACAAGAGAGTGCTGTGTATACTCCCGGACTGATTCTTCTGTACTCAAGGCTAGTGTCACCTTGACTCATGCTTTTTTTAGTGGCTGGCAGCAGTTTAAGTCAATATGTGGAACAATCATTGTTTCAGTGGCAATGACAGACAGATCTTGGAGGTTTTAATAGCCTTTCACCAGCTACATGATCATAAAATCTGCTGGCATTATCAGTATCATGCATATTACTCAACTCTTAAAGGAATGTTGATAATTAAAGCAAATTGTTCTATTCCACCTGTTACAGCTTTACAGCTTTGAAATGATATAGCTACCAATCAATTTCAAGAGGTTATAACAATAAGCTTAAACTCAAGGGGTTCTCTTTGTTTTCCTCCATCATGTCACATTAGTGTTATTTTCATTTCTACCATTGCTTGAAATGAATGAATTTGTGATAAGCCACGTTGTTAACTGTACATGATGTTAACTGTACTGTACTCCTCAGAGAGATTGGTCTTAAAAGGAAACCAGCTACAGAGGCATTTGTAATAGTTTTATTATGTCTATGGGTGTTGCATTGTTGTTTTTAAAGTCCTGCAATACTTTCTCATAATTAGAGCTCAAGGATGCCTTTGAGCTTCTATTTTATGATATCCTTGAGAGTTCTAGTTTCCTTTTTATGATAACATTGACAGCTCCAGTTTCAAAATATCAATAGGCTTGCTGTTAACTTAGCAACAGTAGATGATTCTATTGATTTCACCTCAGTGCTACTCTTGTCTTCTCTGAACCAAGAGGAGTACACATTTTTTACCTTTTGGCAAGAAAACAGGGCAGAGAAGGTCAGAAACAGGAAGAACTTGGTTCCAGATGTGTCAGGAAAAGATACTGCAGTGGGTAAATAAGGATTTACCTTCTTGGATGATGTTTTATTGGTAACATATATCTGCTACGCTTCATTGTTTACCCATTTGGTCAAATGATTTTGATCACTCACAACTGTAAAAATAACCAGCAGTATGGAGAAGGCATGTCCCACATATGCATTCCCTCCATGGCTGTTGTGGCTGTGGCACAATTCATACAATACCCCACATGGAGTAGTCCTATGGCTCCTGTAACATGGAAGAAGTAATGTAAGAATGAAGTGACCAGTGACCAGACAAATAGAGAGGGTAAAACCAGCTGTAGAGAACCTTTAGCCTTCCAGATGTTGCTGGACTGCAATTCCCATCAGCCCCAGCCAGCATGGCCAATAGTCAGGGGTGGTGGGAGGTATAGTCCAGCAACATCTAGAGGGCCAAAGGGCCTCCACACCCGTGGTAAGCAGTGTGTTTCTACAACTGCATGAATCACTACCACAAACTTTGTAATCTTGTCAGCTGTGGCCACAATATGGATGTTTTAATCCATATCATGGAAGGCCTCAAAGACAGGAATCTATACAAGAACAGCACCAGAGAGCTTCTTATTCCACTAAATCTAGTGTCACAAAGTCTGGTGACCCCTAGGGACTAGACCATATAGTGATTCCATCTTTGCAGGGTGCTAGCTCAATATTGCTTAATACTTCCTCTATATATTCCTCTTTTCCCTGTTACCTCCATTTCTTCATAGACTGTTGGAACTAAAAGATTCCCAAAGCCTGAGAATTTAGGTAACCCAGAAATAGGCTATACCAGAAGGAGATCCTTTCACATCAGAGCTTGGGTTAGCTGTCCCTGTTTTTCTGGCCACTTTGTAACCACAGGTTTGTATGCCAAAGTCATTTTGCCCTCAGAAACATGGCTCTATGAGTGTGTGTGTGTGTGTGTGTGTGTGTGTGTTCATGTGCTTCAAATCACTAGACTGAAGATTCTACATACATTTTGCCAGGCACTGCCAAATTCATACCAGGCTAGAAAACATAGCTTGCCAACACTGTAAATATATTTTTAAAGGCTTTAATGTTTTTGTGGCAATTGATAGTATCTGAGGCTCTGCTCCACTTTCTCTAGCTGCAGGGACAAATATAAGAAGAATACCAGGAAATCCAATGTACAGTTCTGGATGGTGTAGTGAACTTATGATGTTAAGAGAGATAGTCCACCTAGAGTGCTCATGCTAAGGCGAGTCAACTGGACATGGTTCTTGAAGAACACGAGATACGTGCTAGGCCAGCAAGTAGTAAGGGAAACCGAAAGCTACTCGTGTACTCCCAGTATCCCAGTTTATGATGGCCACTTACACACTGCCAAAAAAGAGGAAATGCATCAAGAAAAGAGAGGACAAAAGACAACACAGATTTACATAAAAATTGCATATGTATAGATGCACATTTAGAATTGTTACAATGATTTAATCAGAAATACAGCACATCTCATGATGGGGGGGGAAGACTGTGATCAGGTGACTTTTGTGTCTGCTTAGTCAGCTGTCCATGTGCCAACTGCTGATGGGTAACTTCAAGGTCCCTTCTAATGGCTCCTTATCTTTATACTGGACTGGAACCTTCAAATAAAGGATGTCTTCAAACAGAGGATTGTCTTCTTTAAAGTAGGACACAATCCACCCTTACTCATTCTAGGTTCTAGAATGCCTAACTATAAACAATATTTTCCAGACAACCTGGTAGTCAAGAGAAATCTGAATAAATCTCAGACAATCAGGATTTTCAAAATGTGTTTTCCTACCATTTGAGGCTGAGTGAGGTACTTGTCGGCTTTCCCCACCCAGTCATGCAGTTTACTAAATAATAGATTGAAGAGTTTGTTTATTGCCAATTAGCGCCTTCATTTATCCTTTCTGATTTTTTTTGCTAAATGAATTAAGCAGTCACTAGGGCACCAATCCAATAAAATTACCAAAGAGCTCCACCAATGGTTCCAGTCCAGCAATACAGTCTTTAAGCACATAAATGGAGGTGTGCTTTTAAATAATTTATTCATTTATCTATTTCATTTGTCCCCTAGGCTTTTCATAGACGTCTGGATTACATTCTCTCAGGCCCTGGGAACAGCAAAAGTCTTTCAGTTTACTATTTAGTTGCAGATTGATTTGCCTTATTCCAGTCCTTCAGTCTGGGCAACCTAATTGCATATTATTCAAAATGTTTGATAATTATGCAGATCCAGCATACTAATTGTTCAATTCTCTGTATAGGTTCCTGGAAACTAGTTCAAAAAGTTGAAGGAAGATTAGAGGAAGTGTCTTTTTCCTTAAGGTCAGGTCAGGATTCCCTTATTCTTAGAAGAAAATTAAAAGTCCCATAGTCTCCTGATGTCAGGCTTGTGCTGCCATCCTGTGCACACCTGTATGCGAGTATATCCCAATGGTGTCAATGGGTTTCATTTGTTTCTGTGACACTTGCTCTCACTGATGTGTGGATTAGAGGTGAGCAAAGATTTCTCAAAATACTTTTTTCCTGAGAAAAGTTCTGACGTATTTTGTTTACTCACCCCTCTTGTAAAAAGAAGGGCACTTCCAGATTCCCCCCCTCCCCGAGAGTCTCCATCAGTTTTAGAGGTGGCAACCATTCCCTACCCACCAGTCCACAACATCCCAGAACACTGTTAAGGATGCAAAGGCTGCCAGCACAGTTGCTGCTGCTTGGGCAACATAACAAACAAACAAACAAAATACTGAATCAGACCATTTGTCCATCAAGCTCCGTATTGTCTACTCTGAGTGACAGGGGCTCTCCAGGGTCTCAGGCAGGAGGCACTGCCAGTCTGACCAGGAGGTGCCGGGGATTGAACCTGGGACTTTCTGCATGCAAAGCAGATGATCTACCACGGAGCGATGGCCCTTCGGATGTTACTAACATGCAAACAGTCAAAAGTCAGTACATAAATGATGGATTGGGGAAGAGTTAAGCAACACCCTCCTGCTGCTTTTCTGCTCCTATTTGCCCTCTTCCAGTGTTGTTCTGCAGCAAGGAAATGGCGTGTTGGGCTTTTCTCACATATTTTACAAGTAACAAGTAGCTGAACTGTTAAAAGCAAAATAAAAATTAAGACAGCTATATACTGTAGACCATCTAAAGCAATCCTGATAAGATGCAGTACCCTTCATAATCTCCATTTCTTATACATGGAAATTCTATGATATATTCCTTACTAATCAATGCATGGAGAGCCAGTGCAGTGTAGTGGTTAGAGTGTTGGACTAGGACCTGGGAGACCAGGGTTCGAATCCCCATACAGCCATGAAGCTCACTGGGTGACCTCAGGCCAGTCACTGCCTCTCAGCCTCAGAGGAAGGCAATGGTAAAACCACCTCTGAATACCGCTTACCATGAAAACCCTATTCATAGGGTCTCAGTCGGGATCGACTTGAAGGCAGTCCATTTCATTTTAAATCAATGCATGTGGTGTTTAAGTTAGAATATAAGCTCTTTTTGCTGCTGCCCCTTGCATTTCTTATGCATGGAAATGATTTGACATATTCCTAACTAATCAATGTACTGTAGCATAAATTAGAATATAAACTCTTTTTGCCACTGCCCCTCAGCTACAGTTCTCAGAACAGTTTCATAGTTAGACTCACGGTTATTGTCCTGCTTAAAGGTACACTTTGGTTTTTTTCATCTCCCAGAGGCTGGAAATGACAGCTGACCACTGAAAATAATGCAGAATTCTAGCATAAGTATTGCTGGGCAATAAAGTCTCTCCCCTCTCCCCCCCCCCAAACACAAAATGTAGCAGCAAAGACAGGAGTTCCTGCTCTTTTAAATCAGGTCTTCCTTATTTCTTGTGGAAAAGGTGTGTGTAATTTTTAAAATCATTTATTAGAACAACTGTGCATCTAAATACAGGTTAACAGAGCACAAAGGGTTGTAGGTGAAGAGTTGGTTTTGGGTAGGAAGGGATCTGAGGGGGCAATTTAAGAAGACTGATCTATATTACAACCTACAACTGGACTGAATGTGGATGGAAATCCAAAGAAGCCTCGGTTGCACATCTAATCTGCAATATAAAATAGTGGACTACATTGCAGGTCTGTTATAACACACACACACCCCAAAAATAAAAGCTGCATTGTTTAGCTAATGCACAGTACTGGCATTGGCTAGACAATTTAACTTTTTAAAATTAATAACCACCCACATTTTCCACATTAAATGAGATGTACGTTAAAAAAGGGAGCTGGTTTTAATGCTAGCTTTTGTTTACTGGGGCGGGGTGGGGATTGCTTCTGCTGCCTAATTGTAAGTGTCCTAAAATACAATATTTCTCAATTATTTTAACACTTTCACACAAACAGCATATCTTGTAAAGCCACTACGGTTCTGTCTCTGGACAGTTAAATCTTACTCCTGGCCTGCCCTCTCTCTGTTGGAATAATCCATTTGCCGCAGTTTCCATTACATGTCAGTAATAGTTATGACTTCACTTATTGGCTAGAACAATGGAGAACTGGAGCCAGGCTTGTGTCTCACTTAGTGATGGGGCAGAATAATGCTGTACATTTTGTCTCGTACTTTTGGATCTACAAATCATTTTTCATTGGCGATCACTCGTGACCGAGTAAGATTGTTTTCCAAGATAAGTTCTTTAACAGTGGGTCCGTAAGTGACTGTGGAGGCCAATTCTGTATCCACACAGCCTCGCAAAGTGAGGACATAGGTTTCCAGATGCAAGATGGTTGCGATGAGGATTTGTATGACGTGCCTTCCGCTTAGCTCGTTTGTCCCATTCACCCTGTATTCGTGCTTCTTCAAAGTCCACAGCACCTTTGATAATAGCCGACCTCCATTTGGGACGCTCATGGGCCAAGACTTCCCAATTGTCGATGTTCATGCTACATTTTTTTAGATTCGCTTTAAGAACATCTTTAAACCACTTTTGCTGTCCACCAATATTCATTTTCCATCCTTAAGTTGGGAGTAAAGTAGCTGCTTTGGAAGATGGTGATTAGGCATTCGAATAACATGGCCGGTCCAGCGAAGTTGATGTTGAAGGATCATTGTTTCAACACTGGTAGTCTTTGCTTCTTCCAAAACACTAACATTAGTCCATCTGTCTTCCCAAGTAATTTGCAGAATTTTCCAGAGGCAGCGTTGGTGGAATCTTTCAAGAAGTTGGGAGTGGCGTTTATAAATGGTCCATGTTTCACAGGGATACAGTAAGGTCGGTAGTACAATGGCTTTGTAAGTAAGCATATTGGTCTCCCTGCGAATATTCCAATCCTCGAACACTCTACGCTTTATTCGGAAGAATGCGGCACTCGCAGAGCTCAGACAATGTTGAATTTCAGCATCGATGTCAGCTTTTACAGAGAAATGGCTGCCGAGATAGGGGAAGTGATCAACGTTCTCCAGCGTTGCACCATTAAGCTGGATTGATGGTGCTACAGAGGGACTAGTTCGCACCTGTTGATGAAGCACTTTGTTTTTTTTAATATTAAGTGAGAGCCCAAGCTTTCCATATGCTTCTGCAAAGACATTTAAGATAGTTTGAAGATCTTTCTCTGAATGTGCAGAGACTACATTGGCATCGGCATATTGAAGTTCTACAACAGAGGTTGACATTACCTTACTTTTTGCTTTCAGCCTACTGAGATTAAAAAGCTTTCCATCTGTTTGATATATGATTTCCACACCAGTAGAAAGTTTCCCCTCAATAAGGTGTAGAATCATAGCACTGAAGATAGCAAATAAAGTAGGAGCAATGACACATCCCTGTTTTACTCCTGACCCGACTCTGAATGGATCGCTCTGAAAGCCATTGTTGTCCAAAATTGTTGCTGTCATGTTGTCATGAAGGAGTCGCAAAATATTCACAAATTTATCAGGGCATCCAGTTTTCAGAAGGATGGTCCAGAGAGCGGTTCGATTCACAGTGTCAAAGGCCTTAGTCAGATCAATAAACGCCATATATAAAGGTCGATTCTGCTCCCGGCATTTTTCTTGAAGATGTCGTGAAGTGAAGATCATGTCCACTGTCCCCCTGGAAGGGTGGAAACCATTTTGAGATTCAGGGAGGACATCCTCTGAGATCGGCAGGAGCGATTTGTGAGGATTCTTGAAAGGATTTTACCTGCGGTAGCAAGAAGAGAAATACCTCGATAGTTCCCGCAATCTGTTCTATTACCCTTCTTTAAAAGGGTGATAATTATGGCATCCCTAAAGTCTTCTGGGATCTCCTCCCTCATCCAGATTTTTTCGACAAACTTATGAAGTTGTTGTGTAAGTTCAGGCCCACCTTCTTTAAAGACTTCAGCAGGAATCCCATCAGGTCCACTAGCTTTGTTGTTCTCCATTTGATTGATGGCTTTACTGACTTCATCTAAATTAGGGGATACTGCAAGCTCGTCTCTAGTTTGTTGTTGTGGAATTTGTGAGAAGACCTCATCAGCCATGATAGAGTTACGATTAAGGAGGTCATGGTAATGCTCTTTCCAGCGCAGTGCAATAGACTCTTTATCCTTAAGAAGTTTGCTACCATCCATTGAACGTACGAGATTTGTACCACAATTTGTTGGTCCATAGATGGCCTTTGTCGAATTAAAAAAGCCCTGTGCTTCATGAGCATCTACAAAGTGCTGGATTTCTTGCCTTTCTTTATCCACCAGGCATTCTTAAGTTCTCTAGTTCTTCTTTGGACCTCAGCCTTTGCACTGGCATAGATTTTTTTTATTAGCAGCACAGTTAATGTCTATCTGCCATATCTGGAAGGCTTTCCTTTTCTTGTCAATATGTTCAATCTCACTATCATTCTCATCAAACCAATCCTGATGTTTCTTAGTTTGGTATCCAATAGTTTGTTCACATGCTGTAATAATGGATGTCTTCAGTTTAATCCAGTGTTCCTCAACATTTTCAGGGAGTTCCGTCGGTAGATGTTTCTTGAGAGTTGTTTGAAAGCAGGCTTGCTTAATAGGATCTTGAAGGGCATGGATGTTCATTTTACGCCTTGGTTTTCTTTCTTGGAACCTACGTTGAGGAACAATATTAATGGCCATAGTAGATCGAATTAATCAGTGATCTGTCCAGCAGTCATCAGCACTCGTCATGGCCCTAATGTGGAGTACATCACGACAATCTCTGGCACGGACAATTATGTAATCCAGGAGATGCCAGTGTTTTGACCGAGGGTGCTTCCATGATGTTTTAAATTTATCTTTCTGATGAAAGAGTGTGTTTGTAATAACAAGTTTATGCTCTGCACATTTAGTCAGAAGTAGAATGCCATTCAGGTTGCTATGGCCAACTCCTTCTTTCCCAATGGCTTCTGGTCATAAATCGAAATCATGCCAAACTCTTGCATTGAAATAACTCAAGAGGATAATTTTATCCTCCTTAGGTATCTCTGATAAGATGGTGTCCAGCTGGTTATAAAAAAATTCCTTGATGTCTTCATCAGCATCTAATGTTGGTGCATAAGCACTTAGAATAGTTGCCTGCTGGTTTTTGGCAAGTTTTAACCGGAGAGTTGAGAGTCGTTCATTAATGCCAATAGGAACTTCTGACAAGAGCTTCACAAGATTATTTTTAATAGCAAAGCCTTCTACATGTATTTGTCGTTCTTGTTCAGGCAGATCTTTCCAGAAGAAGGTATAACTTCCTTTTTCTTCCTTCAGTTGACCTTCTCCTGCTCTTTGAGTTTCTTGGAGTGCTCCTATGTCAATATTAAAATGTCTCAATTCTCTCGCTATGATGGCAGTCCTGCGTTCAGGATGTTCACTATCTGTATTGTCCAGCAATGTCTGTATATTCCATGGTCCAAAATTGGATTATCTTTTGCGACCGCTAAGTGGTGACCCCACTGGAAGCGGCAATCCAGTCAGGGAGACAGATGAGGCACACTATGTTTAGGGCACCTTTTCTAGCCCCCTCCCCATACGGGGTGAGCAGAGTGGATCCTGAATAGGACTGCTCAGTTGTGGATATAGCTGCCGAACTACTCAACTGCCTCAGTCCTTGAGCCAGGACAAATGAGTCTGTATCCACCACCCATATGCCGGTCCATGACTAGGGGCTTCTGGATTTCACAGTCCTGCCCCCGTTGCCATTCGCTGATCACCATGGAACTTTTGGTTTGGTTTGGTTTGGTTTGGTTTGCTTGGAAGATGCCTGTGCATGCATTTGTTTTATGTGGGGAGATCAGTGCATGACAATCAACACACAATCTTGACAGAAAAAGGCTTTGATCCAATGGCACAGATACCACAACGATTGGAAGTCTTTTATCTGCTGCAGCCTTCATCCACCTTCACAGCCGTTGTAACATACACATTGTTATCCTCCACCTGTTTTGCCGTTGAGAACATTCTTGGATCGTTCTTTGTCTGGTTCCTCTCCCTTGACCTTACTGCCATGGGTGACCCTGCTGGGAGTACATAACTCATGATGGCATCACTCATAGGGTTTATTGGAACACACAAGCCCACTCACCACTACAAGGTGACGATCCAGTGAGGGGATCTACAAATACTGGAGACTAGAGCCCTTTTTTGGGTGTTCCCCCAACATGATTGTAATCACATGAAGGGGGACAATGGTGCTGTGCTCACTGGCCCCATCCCTGCATTCCCCAGTGGCTCTGCCCTACTATTCATGCAGCAAAGGGAATGCCTGTACAGGGGAGTCTGGTGTAGATGTATAGGATCTCCCCATGACTGGAGATCCTTCACAATCATGGATCCCAATCATGGATAGAACCTGCATGTATATAGTAGGGCCCCATCTATACACATGTTCCCCTAACAGGTGGACAGCAGGGAAACCACAGGAAAGACAAGTGAAAGCAGCCCTGCTCTTCACCTCCATACATTTGTATTAAGGGGAATCCTCCCCACTCCAAATGAAAACTACAAATCCAGGCCAGCTAAGGGTCCAAACAGGCGCCAGCTTGCATGGTAAGAATCCAGGCAAAACTTTGGAGAGGTGAGATGCTATCATATGAGGCTCTGTTACAATCCAGTGAGGCAGAAACATGGCCAATGACAGATTGTGTAAATCACTTCCTTAAACTGCCTCAAACTCTAGTTAATCTGATTTAACTGATAATCCTACACAACCAAAATCTCGTGGCAAATTACATTCAAGTTTCCCAGCTGACAGTACACAATACTTTTTAAAGTTTTCCCCTCCAGTCTTTCACTTTATTTATTTATTTACATATTTATAATCCACACTGTCATATGAATATATCAAGGCAGAGTACAACATAAAAAATAAAATCAGTAAAAACCACCATAAAACCATAATTAAAAACATCAATCTATCAATAAATCCAGATTGGTTAAAAAAGAAAAAAATCAAATTACAAAGGCCTGTCTAAACAAGACACAAGACCTGTCACAAGATGTCTGAAAGATGGTAGAGATGAGTCCTACTGAACCTCTACTAGTAGGAAGTTCCAGAGGGCAGGGCCTGCCACATTGAAGTCTCGGTTCCTGGTAATGACAAACCGAACCTCAGGGGCATGGGGAACCACCAAAAGTGCCCCATCAGAAGATCTCAGTGATCAAAGTGGAGCATGACGAATCAGCCTTAAGGTACTTTGGGCCCAGGTTTTTAGGGCTTTGTAAATTGAACCTGGCCCAGTAGCAAATCAGGAACTAGTACAGTTCTCTCAGCAGCAGAGCAATATGTTGCCAGTAATCTGTTCCTGTGAGCAGTCTGGCCGCTGCATTCTGCACTAGCTGAAGCCTCCAGGTCAGATACAAGGGCAGCCCCACATAAATTGTGTTACAGTATTCAAGTCTTGAGGTTACCAATGCATGGACCACTGAGATCAGGCTGTCGTGATCCAGGAACAGTTACAGTTGGTATTCCAGCCAGAGCCACTTTTGACCACAAAGGTTATTTGGGCCTCAGGTGATAGAGATGGATCAAGGAGAACCCCCTAACTGCATACCTACTGGTTCAGACAAAATGCAACCCTGTTCAGAACAGGCAATTGACCTATCTCCTGATGACACCTTGCTCCAAAACTCCTAATGACTGCCCCCAACAGCTTCATATAGATGTTGAATAGCATTGGGAACAGAACAGTGCCCTGAGGCACACAGTAACATAAACAACAGGGGACCAAAGAGCAACCTCCCAATGCTACTCTCTGAATATGACCCTGCAGGTAAGAGCGGAGCCACCTCAACACAGTGCCACCAATATCCATCCTGCAGAGTCGGCCCAGAAGGATGTCATGGTCCATGGTATCAAAAGCTGCTGAGATCAAGCAGAAGCTGTGAGCAGGGTTGCAATCCCTCTATCCTTCTCTCTATAAAGGTCATCCATCAGGGGGACCAAGACTGATAAGGTCCCAAACCAGGCCTGAACCCAGACTGGTATGGATCCAGATAATCTATCTCACCCAGGAATGTCTGCAGTTGTTCCGCCACAACCTTCTCAATCACCTTTCCCAGAATGGAAGTATTTGCAGCCAGGTGATAGTTATTATAATCCACTGGATCCAGTCTTGCTTTTTCAGTAGAGGCTGCATCACCACTTCCTTTCAGGCAGCAGGTACCACCCCTTCACCATTCCCTGGACCCACCTGATCAACCCCCTTCATGGTAAGCAATCCTAATGAGAAAAGGAGTCCAAGATGGGTGGGAGTTTCTAAAAAAAAGGAAATTCTAAATTCCAATTGCAAACAATTCCATCAAGGAAAACAGGCAGACAACAGAAGAAGCCAATACGCTTCACAAAAAGTAAAGGCAGAGTATTGTTTTTGTTTGAGCGGTATGCTCCAAGCAACTGTGGTTGATGCTTAATGTATCATACTTAATGACATCACTAGGACCCACACTTTGACATCACTAGGGCACACCCCTATGACATCACTAGGGCCTGCCCCTGAAATCTCAGGATTTGGGATGCCTCTGACCTGGCAACCCTAATTTCTGCCCACCTAGCATTTGTCTAATGGCAGGCAAAATACTTATTTAAATTGATGCCACGCATTCAACGGCTACTTAATTACAGGGTTCATCATTTAGATAAATATGTGCTGTTAATCCATTTTTTAGAGAAATAAAGTGTTCTTACTAAGCTTTCTATTGGAAATGTGAGTTTTCAGATGAAAACAGATTTTGGACTTCCCGGAAGGAGTGCTGGCTGGTGGTTGTCTCTGAGGGAGCTCTGTCTCAGAGGAAGCTTTTTTCAGTTAAAAGCCAGTCAAGAGGAATCTTTGACTGGCGTAAATGTTCTCCAAGATAAAGGGGAACCGAAGAGATTATCCACGAAACTTCATTGAGCTGTAGATGGCTGGATTTGATCAGGAATCCCCTGAGATAAGAAGGCATATCTAGCAGCGGAAGACGGAGTCCGGATTTCCAACAAGCTGTGCTGAAAATAAGCGAGACTTTTTCTTTCTTTCCAAAAACGTTTTTAACGAGCGAGCCTCCTTCTGTCTAAATCTTATCATTTGACTTAAATTACTACCGTAAAAGAGACTTGTTTACGAATCAGCAATTCAGAAACTTGGGTGAGTCACACTTTTTTCTTTTATATAAAGTTAAGGAAGAAGGGAGCAATTCAAAGAACTTGTTTTATTTTTTTTATGACAAAAAGCTGGCTTAAATTTGGAATTACAAAGATTAAAATGGATGAGAGGCAACTTATTAGATAAGATGATTTGATTATTTGAAGGAAATATATCTGAGACTATTTTTTTATTCCTTTTTTTATTATTTTTTTTGAACGAATCTGCTGTTCGTGTATGTTACTAACTGCTGGATGCTGAGAACTGGATTTGTTTTACATTCCTGAACGTGCTGGAGATAAGAACCGTGCTGGTTAGATCATATTAACAGGCCTGGAATATTAACTCTTTTGTTGTTGGGGGAAAAAAAGAAACAGTTTGCCTCTAAGTTTGGGAACATTGGCTAATAATAGAAAAGGGTTTTTTTTCAAGAATGACAACCAGGAAAGCAGCCAAAGTTTTAGAGCGAAGAGGTTCAACTGATACACAGGAAGGGATAGACATGTTCCAGAAAATTATGGAGGGGATTAATGATCTTAAACAAGAAATGAAACAAGAGATGAAACAGGACAGACAAGAATTTAAAGATGAATTTCGCAATATGAAAAAGGATTTCAAAGATTTAAAATATCATATCAAAACAGAAGTGGATGAGATTAAAAATACAATGGGGCAACTAACACAGGATGTAAAAAATGTTAAAGACAAGGTGCAAACCTTAGAGAATAGAACAGATATTTTAAATGTGGAATTGGAAAAAAATTGGACTATATTGCTGTCATGGAACTTAGAGATAAAGAATATTGCTTGAGATTCCGTGCAATTCCTGAGGAAACAGGTGAAGATATCAGAGAGAAAATTGTTAATGCCTTGGTAAAATCCTTGGACTGGGATGAAGATTGGATGGAATTTGAAATAGATAAAGTTTATAGAATTAATTCCAGATACGCAACAATGAAAAAAATCCCAAGAGATGTGCTTGTTTACTTTCTAAAAAAGAGGACCAGAGATATGGTTTTGCAACATCATTTTAACAATGTCTTCAAAATTGACGGTAAAGAAATACTGGTGATGAAGGAAATTCCTATTAGACTTCTACGTAAGAGAAAAGAATACGCTTTCTTCACAGAAAAACTCAAACAATGTAAAATTCAATTTAGATGGGATGTTCCAGAGGGAGTGATTTTTACATTTAGACAACAGAAGTATCGATTGAATACTGTTCAAAAAGCAAGGGATTTCTTGAGAAAAGCTTCAAAAGACATGGAAGAAGATAAACTCAAAGATATGGATATAATTCCTGGGAAACAAAGTCAACAGAAACAGGTAGAGGAAGAAAAGGATGATGATGGATCAAAGGGAGCAACAGGCACAGACTTTTCTAAAATACATGCTTAAAAATGGATTACAAATATCTAACTTGGAATATAAATGGAGCTAATTCATCGCAGAAGAGAAAGAAAGTATTTCATTATTTGAAAAAATTAAAATTGGATATAATTTGTTTACAAGAAACTCATATTAAGAAGAAAGATTCTAAATATTTGATCTGTAAAAATTTGGGTGAAGAATTTATTTTGGCAGGATCCAAAAAAAAAATGGTGTTGTTCTTTATATTAACTCACAATTGTCTCCTAAATTGATATTATTGGATGATAGTGGCAGATTTGTGGGAGTTGAAATTACCATACAGGGTACAAAAATTTTGATAGTGGGCATTTATGCCCCCAATGAAGATAAAACAAGGTTTTATACAGGACTTATGGAAAAATTATCAGAGTTTGCATATGATCATTGGTGTGTCATGGGTGATTGGAATGGGGTAATTTCACCAAAAATGGATAGACTTTCTGAGAAAAATATTAAAGAGACACAGGGCAAATTGCTTAAGATCTGCTTCGAATTGATGGAAAATTTAGAATTGGTGGATGCTTGGAGATATATAAATGACAATGCAAAGGAATTTACTTACTTTTCAGAAAGACATAAAACATTTTCGAGGATTGATACGATTTGGATGTCTAAAAATTTAGTGAAAGACATTTCCAAGATGGATGTATTACCAAAAACTTTTTCGGATCATAACCCTGTGATATTGACTTAAAAAAAAAAAATCTTGGATTTAGATGGAGACTAAATGAATCTTTATTACAGAATGATAAAGTAGTGCAAGAATGTAAGAAGAAATTAAAAGAGTTTTTTGAACATAATTTATACAAAGGAACAGATGAAAATATTGTTTGGGATACAAGTAAAGCATTTATGAGGGAATATTTTATTAAATGTAATTCTGAACTGAAAAAGAAGAAACAACAGAAAATGCAATTAATTTTGGAAGAAATAAAACAGAAAGAGGAAGAATTGAAAAAGAATCCAACTAAAGTTTTCATTATAAATCAAATTAAAATGTTACAGAAACAAGTGTCAATGTTGACAGTTAGAGAAATTGAAAGGAAATTAAATTTTGCTAAACAAAGGACTTTTGAATTTGCAAATAAACCGGGGAAATGGTTAGCATATAAATTAAGAAAAGAACGACAAAAAAATCTCATTTTAAAAATACAAGAAGGAGATGTTGACAGACAATGTAAAAATCCAAAAAGCTTTTCATCAATATTATTCAATGTTGTACAAATGTCAGGAAATTTCTTCTGAAAAAATAGAAGAGTATATATCTAAACAGAATTTGCCTAAAATCACAGATTTTCAGAGACAAGCTATTAATGGTCCTATTACGTTAAGAGAAATATCTGATGCAATAAGTAAAATTAAACTAGGAAAGGCACCAGGATCGGATGGATTATCGGCAGCGTATTACAAATGTTTGGAGGAGGAACTCTTGTTACCTTTACAATGTACAATGAATTTAATTTTGCAAGAGGGGAAGATACCGGATAGTTGGAAAAATGCTAATATAACATTAATACCGAAAGAGGAGCAGGACCTAACTAAAACAAAAAATTATCGGCCAATATCTTTATTGAATAATGACTATAAAATTTTTACAATGATTTTGGCAGAAAGAATGAAAATAATATTGCAACAATTTATTCAGGAAGATCAAGCGGGGTTTTTACCTAAAAGACAACTAAGTGATAACGTCAGGAATGTTTTGAATGTGTTGGAATATCTAGAACAACGAAATGACATACAAGCAGCTTTGATTTTCTTGGATGCTGAGAAAGCATTTGATAATTTGAATTGGAAATTTATGTTTAAGGTTCTAGAGCAAATGGATTTTGGAGATAATTTTATAAAATGGATCAGATCGATTTATACATCACAGAAGGCACAGATAATTGTCAATGGGGATTTAATGGACTCATGTGAAATACAAAAGGGTACAAGACAGGGATGTCCACTGTCCCCTCTTTTATTTATTTTGGTTCTAGAAGTGCTGCTTAGAGACATAAGGCAAGACAAAAGGATTTCGGGAATAAAGATAAAAAAGAGGAATATAAACTGAGAGCATTTGCTGACGACTTGATAATTGTATTAGAAAATCCCTTGGAAGGAATTAAAGTATTGATGGATAAACTAAAATAATTTGGACCATTAGCAGGATTTAAGATCAACAACCAAAAAACAAAGATGTTGGTGAAAAAATTATCTTTAAGGGATCAAAAAGAGTGAATGGAGAAGACAGATTTTAAAATAGAAGAAAAGGTGAAATATTTAGGTATTATTATGACAAATAAAAATTCAACATTGTTTCATAATAATTATGAAAAATTATGGACAGAGATTAAGAAAGATTTGTTAAAATGGGATAAATTACAGTTGTCATTAATGGGTAGAATATCTGTAATAAAAATGAATGTATTGCCGAGAATGATGTTTCTATTTCAAACAATACCTGTAATATCCTCTGATTTACCTTTTAAACGATGGCAAAAAGATATTTCTAAATTTGTTTGGCAGGGGAAAAAACCAAGAGCTAAATTTAAATTATTACAAGACGCCAAAGAAAGAGGAGGACTGGGATTACCAAATTTGAGACTTTATTTTGCTGCTTGTTGTTTAGTCTGGATAAAGGAATGGATTTTATTGAGGAACAAAAGATTATTGGATTTGGAGGGTCACAACCTGAAGTGGGGATGGCATGGATATCTATGGTATGATAAAGTAAAAGTTAATGTGGATTTTAATAATCATTTTATAAGACGTCCTTTGTTGAAAATATGGAATAAATACAAAACAAGTTTTTTTTCCGAAAATACCACTATGTGTTTCAAGTCAAGAAGCATTTTATAGAAGAGAAATGGCTGGAAAAGAGAAATGGTTAACTTACCAAGAACTATTAGAAAATGTGCATGGAGAATATATAATGAAAGAGAGAGAACAACTAATAAAGGAAGGATATAGTTCTCAATGGTTTGCCTATTTACAATTGTTAGAAAGATACAAAATGGATAAGAAAATGTATGGGTTTGAAATAAATAAATCTGATTTTGAAATAGGTTTGTGTACAAATGATGAATGTATAATTGCAAAAATGTATAAATTTTTATTGAAAATGGACATGGAAGAAGAACAAGTAAAAGAGTGTATGGTCAAGTGGGCAAAAAATTTTGGTTATAATATACAAATGGATCAATGGGAAAATATGTGGAAAATTTTTATAAAATGATGTATCGTTGGTACATGACTCCAGAAAAGTTGTCAAAAATGTATAGTAATGTTTCTAATGTATGTTGGAAATGTAAACAACAAGAAGGATCTTTTTATCATATGTGGTGGTCGTGTAAACAGGCAAAATTATTTTGGGCACAGATAGGTAGGATGATGCAAAAAATTCTAAAGATAAATATTCAGTCAAAGCCAGAATTTTTTTTATTGGGTTTTATGGATAAACAAAAGGAAAAGAAATATGGAAGAATAATATTATATATGATTACGGCAGCAAGATTATTATATGCACAAAAGTGGAAAATGGAATCAATACCAACAACGAAAGAATGGCTATTGAAATTAATGGACTTAGTAGAGATGGACAAATTGACATGCCTTCTCAGAGAAAAAACGACAGGTACATTTCTTAAGGAATGGAAGCCTCTTTTGGACTTTTTGTTGAAAGAAAAAAATGAAATGATGATAATGGGATTTGACGATTAATTAAGATAGACTATGGAAAAAAGTGAATTTCGTATGTTTTAGGGGACAGGTTTGATATATATTACATACTTATAGCTGATCTGTGACAAATCGGAAGTCAAGTTTTTATTTTTATTTTTGTTGTATTGTTTTTGTTGTTTGATTTGTTTTATGAAAATTTGAATAATAAAAATTATTACAGATGAAAACAGATTTTAAAAGAGAAATTACTAAAATAGATTTATAATATGCATATTCTTATAACTCTTCTGTTATAACTCTTCTGTACATGTCTGTATCAATCAATGTTTGTATATGTTCTTGCACATGGCCTATGGCTGAGTCTGCAATAACGTTTTACTTACTTACTTACTATAACTCTTCTACCTCCACACCAGGAAATTGCAATGTGGTATCCTAGAGCCCGTGTTCTCTTAGCATAGCATCCTAGTGTGTGCCAGCTTGCTTGTGTGCCAGGGGGAAAAAATGAAATGTTATATTTTTCTTGTATGCTTTCTACCCCTTTTTTGTTCTGTTCTATCTTTTGAAATGCACACATAGTACCTCGTAGAGGCCAAGTTCCAACTATGCTTGTAAAGGTGCCAGTTCCCACTCTCAACAGATTTTTAAAAAAAGTTATTTCTTTCCAGAAAGCCTGCACCTGACCCCCACTTTCCCCTCATTACGTGGGAACAGCATCATTCATTAAAGAGGATGAAAGGTGTTGTCCAAACCAAAAATTGGCAGGTATTGCAACCTGTGACATTTATAGGGTAGAGTGTGTATCAAATGCTCAAATTACAGAAGGAGATAGGCCCTATTACCTTTTGTGCCAACTAGGGACGGGTGAGAAATTTGATATAAGAGGACTGTACATTGGACTGCCCTGCAGTTCAGAAGTTTGATTTCTTTGTGGATCAATCTTGTTTATGTAACTCCAAATGCCTAGCCCCTTGCCAAGCGCAAGACTATTAAGTTCCAAATTTCAAAAGGATCATGAACACTGCTGGTGGTAAAGAAACTGAAGACTTTATTATTAAAAATCAGCCATATTCATAGAGTACCTGTAGTCCTAATACTGACCTTGCCCCATACTCTGACCTTCATCTTCTGTAGTATAAAAGTTTAAAAAATGCCTGGCTGATTTTTAATTAATTTAATAAATTTTGGCTGGCAGCCTATGATAACGTGAGGCATGCTCAGTAAGAACCAACTGTCAGAATTCTAAAAGCCAGGCACACAGCTGCTGGGCTTGCCTAATCAGGGGGCCACACCGACACCAGACTTTCATTTCACATGAGACAGTCATGGCTTCCCTCAGAGAATCCTGGGAAATGTAGTTTGAGAAGGGTACTGAGAAGAGAGTCCTATTCCCCTGGCAGAGCTCCAGTGGCCACACTGGTTTAACAGTCAGCTGCTCTGATTGAAAGTCTGTGAGGGGAACAGGGCATATCCCAGCAGCTCTCAGCATCCTTCTCTAACTACAATTCCCAGGATTCTTTGAGAGAATGCATGACTGTCCAAAGTGATATAAAGGCCGGGTGTGGCTGTGGCCAGGGACAGCTTTGGTTTAAATTTGGGTGGGAGGCTACATGTGCCTGCTGTAGAATAAAATGGTGGGGAAAACCCTGAAAGGAAAGGAAAGGGGCTTCCTCTCTGCCCAGTGCCCACCCACTCAGTTTCCTCCCCTCCCCCTCCTCCCTCCCTCCCTGCCCCTCCCCCAGGTCAGTGTTGGACTACGACCTGGGAGACCAGGATTCGAATCCCCGTACAGCCATGAAGCTGACTGGGTGACCTTGGGCCAGTCACTGCCTCTCAGCCTCATAGGAAGGCAATGGTAAAACCACCTCTGAATACTGTTTACCATGAAAACCCTATTCATAGGGTCGCCATAAGTCAGGATCGACTTGAAGGCAGTCCATTTCCATTTTCAAACATGATTGCACAGAAATAAATCCCATTGAACTCAAAAAGTATGCAACTGATCACATCCATGCTCCCTTCTCCTCCCTCCTATCCTCTCCTTCTTGCTCCTTCCCTCTCCCTTCCTTTGCCCCTCCCTCCCCATACCCATCCCCTTCCAATCCCCTCCTTCCCCTTCCCCTTCCCCCTCCTCTTCCTCCTCCCCATGGTCAGTTTTACCTATCTTAAGCATGATTGCATGGAAGTAAATACCATTGAACTCTATAAGCATGCAAATAATCAAACCTGCCCTCCCCTCCCCCTTCCTTTGCCCCCCTCCAATATGCTCCTTTCCCTTCCTACTCCCACTCCTCCTCCCCCCATGGTCAGTTTTTCCTATCCTAACCATTATTGCATAGGAGTAAATCCCATTGAACTAAATAAGCATGCAAATGATCAGACCTGCTTTTTCCCTCCTTCTCTTCTCCTCTCCTCTGCCTTCCTCCTCCCCTCCCCTCTTCCTTCTTCCTCCTCCCCTGCCCACTCCAGCCCTCCCTCCTTCCCCCCCTGGTCAGTTTTACCTATCCTAAGCATGTTTGTGTAACCCATGCTTCAGTTATTGTTTCCAGTATTGTTTTAAAAAATGATAAATACAGCATGCCTGTGTTGCTGGCATTGGGTGTGGCTATTACCCTCTGTGACGTCCTTCCCTGGCACCACCTGTGAAGCTCTCACTTGTGGCTACCAGCAGACAGGAACGTCAGGTTTATTCTTACCCTTTACAGCACTAGCACCGATCTCAAAACATCCCACTGCTAGGCAGCACCACCCGACACTCTGTTACCCTTTTAGCCAATAGACTGTGCCTAGTCTCTGCCTGGCTATTCCGATAACTTGTGTCAATGGGTATAGGTAATTTGTAAATCCCCCTGCAGCCCCTTGACTCTGAAGCATACAGCCCTGGGTTTCTCTGTGGGACTGGATACACTTTCCTCCGATCCGCCGCTACTACCATTCAATACAAACTGTTCAGCCTTGGTTACTTTGCTATTCCCCCTGGTATGTGTATCCCAGCTGAAGGAATCAGGCTTTTATTTAACCAAGAAATATTTATTAAGAATTAGAAATATCAAGATTACTTAAGGAATGTTTCACAAGCGTATGGTTTCATCTATATTCTGTTATGTACTTGACTTCTTACTAATTGCCTCAGAATTCCGACTCACTCTCAACAACAACAACCTCTAAACACCACCTCACAGCCACCACCTCAATTCACCACCAAACCTCCACACAGATTCAACTGTCATTCTTCCATTTATACTCCCAGCCATTCAAACGCTCAGCCAATCATTCAGCATTCTTTTGCTCATGTACTCCCCCTCCTCTTTCACTCCACTTACCATATATCTTCTATATAACCAGCACTTACCATATTTACAATATAAGCAGGGACATCACACCCTCCCCCTCTCTTTCCAGAACCAGCTATAGGGGCATGCTCAGTAAAGTAACCTTCAGGGTGGGCTGGCTTCTCTGAGAAGATTCTAGCAGACCAGCCCAACTCAAGAAGAAGGAGCTGCTCCAGAGGGGATGGGAAGGCCAGCAAACTCTGTGTTATTCATGGGCCTGCTTTGATTGTTTTTAGGTATGTGTTGGGATCAAATTATTAATTAGGGGTAAAAGATTATTTGTGGGAATGGTTAAATATTGTTTTAGTGGGATTTACTAAAGTCATAATTTTGTGATATTCTAGAATATGCATTTCCCTATATTTAAAGATGTAGTTATTGTTAAGTATACGCTTGGATTATGTATGGCTTCTCTGAGAAGATTCTAGCAGACCAGCCCAACTAAAGAAGAAGGAGCTGCTCCAGAGGGGATGGGAAGGCCAGCAAACTCTGTGTTATTCACAGGCCTGCTTTGATTCTTTTTAGGAGCCAAGCAGCAACGGAAGAAGATTTTGTCTCCTGCACAAGGAACTAGCAGCAAAGCGACAGGACTGTGAACTCATTGTTCTGTTTTGGGGTTATTTTTCTTTATATCCTGTTAATAATTGTTGGAAAAGAAAAGAGAAATTGTAACTTCTTCACTGCTATGAAGCAATAGCAGCCAGACTGTTAAGAGTATTAAGATTGTTATTATTTAGTTGTTCTGATAATAAAGGAGAACTAATTTTCTTCAAAATATATATTTAATTTTAAACCTTGTGGGTTGTTGTTGTTGTTTTACTGCAACTGTGGAAGGGAATCACACTGTCAGAAAAGACTGAACCCGCCCACTTCTCCTATTTAATGTAGAGGTAATTGTGGGTTACAATTGCATGGGAGTAAATCGCACTGAATTCAATAAACATGCAAATGATCAAACCTGTCCTTCTCCCCTCCCCCTCCCCCTGCTCCCATCCCAGTCCTCCCCTCTGCGTTTCCTTCCCTCCCCATCTCCTGTGGTCAGTTCCACCTATCCTAAGCATGATTGCAGGGGAGTAAATCCCACTGAACTCAATAAGCATGCAAATGATCAATCCATTCTCAGCAAACTTGGACAGGATCCCATTTCTTACTTCCTGGATTAAAAAGCAGGGAAATTCACTAATAAGCAAAAAAAAACCTTGCAGTTTGAGAATGTACCTATAGCCCACAGATATTTCTATCAAACTTTTAAAAGCAGGGGAAATGGGCAGCTATAGTGAATGCACCAGAGGAGCAGGAGACCTGACCTCCTCTCTGAGATATTGGACTGCCCTACAAATTTGTCAAAATGCAAACACAATTTGGGTTGGTCTTTCACACTCCAATCTGTTGGCTATAGGTACATTCTTAAACGGCAAGGTTTTTTGCTTATTAGTGAATTAGCAAAGCTGTGTACATCAAACGGTCATTCGCAAGGAATAAAACACTAAACAAACTAATGGCAAATGGCCCTTTGCCTCCCCCCCATCTGTCTTTGATTGCTCTTACATTTGCCCTGAGAGCTGGAAGCCTTTGGAACAGCTGCAGTGAGGATTCTCTTGCCTGAGAGGAGTTGTGGCTCTTGAGTCTTGTTCTTTAATCTTGATGTCTGGAGGCTTCTTCAACCCCCCTGAAGGCTTGATCTTGTTGGTATCTTGGGGCTTCTTCAGCCCTCTGAAGGCTTAATCTCCCTGATCTAGGGGTCCTGTATTTATCCCCCAAACATCTCCTGGGAGGGGCACCTTACACCTATTAGATCATTATCTTCCCATCATCCAGGTAGCTGGTTCCCCCTCAAGTGATATCTCCTTATCCTGTCCTTGTGACATCTTCAGCTTGAGAATGCAGCTACATTCTCAAGGTTGACTGCGTGTTTTGATTATCAGGCGAATTGTTTACATTAGCCAAGTGAGAACATTCATAAGCCAATTAGCTCATCAACACTTCAAAGTCTGAGAAAGCCATAAACACTCTCATCTGACAGAGCAGAAGTGTCGGACAAGTTGTATTGTTTTGGTTACTTGAACAAAACTTCTCAGACTCTGTGTTGTTTTGAACACAGAAGCATAGGGAAACGTCCCAAATGCTGTAACTGTGTCAGGGAGCCTGTGTTTTGAACTTTCCAGACTCTAATTCTAAGCAGTAACAGTGTGCAGAAGCAATCAGCACCCCCATAAATCAGAGGTTTGGAGCATGAACTTAGGGGACAGACGCCATGCACATGCCACTCCTAAGCTCCTTGATTTACATTTAGATTCTTCTGCTGATTGGCAATACAGTTTGCTACAAGCTTCTGGAGATTCTTCTGATACCGGATTAAAATCAATCAAACAAACAAACCAGCAACAAATATAACAACATTGTTATCAATGACATCTTCAATTTGAACTGCTGAAATTTGTATTCTTTTTTAACTTCTGTGTCATTGAAGTGATTATAGTAGCTATTAATATTCATTGTTTGATCCTTAGCCTGTCTCCCAGAGGTTATCTCTGATTTTAGCCAAAGTCACAGTTATTTACTAGTCTGTTGCCTCAGCATGCAAAGAGTATCTTGCCACCATCACATTGAAAAACTGACCAAGGCATATGGGGTGGGGTGGGGTGGGGAGGAACAAAACTAAGCTACTTAACTTCAAATAGGCTAACTATGCATTCAAGAACTCAGCAGACAGCAGCAATCAAGGCTCAAAGATAAATTGGGTTCATTTTTCAGCTTGAGAGCCAGTGTGGTGTAGTAGTTAGAGTGTTGGATTGGGACCTGGGAGACCATGGTTCAAATTCCCACTCATCCATGCAGCTCACTGAGTGACCATGAGCCAGTCACTGTCTCTCAGCCTAACCGACCTCACAGGGTTGTGGTGAGGATAAAATGGAGAGGAGAACTGTGTATGCCACCTTGAGCTCCTCAGAGGAAATGTGGGATAAAAATGTAATAATAACTAATAAATAAAACTTTCAAAATTACATCACATAGCTGAACTGGAAAAAAATTCAGCTGCACAAGCCTCATTTAATTGTGCATGTGTGTGACTTTCATCTCCTCTCCTTGGACAGACAATAACCCTGAGGCAAGATGCCTGCTTGATGGCCAATTACCTGGCTCATTTACTTTTGAATTTTAAAATTTACAGGCCATCAGTAGAAAAACCAAAACCAATAATGTTATTTTTCAGCAATGCAAAAGAGGAAAAGCAGAAGATAACAAAGTGCTAATTACAATGGGCCGTAAACAGCTGCCAGTTCGTCAAAATGGCAATCAAACTGGCACCAAACTGTCAGCTTTATCCTTAGTGTTAGCTACAGTCTTAGCTACAGTTTTTAGAAGGCTACAGAGAGCCATTATTTTTGTACAATTGAATGGAGTTGGGGAGAGCCTTGTGGATTTCATTCAAGGGCTACGGTGGCATGCTAAAAAAGAGGAAGTGGACGGGAAGGACACAGATTTAAACAAAACATTTGCATATGCAGGGAAAATTGTTGTAAAATACTAAGACAATAACATTTAACTTGTATAGTTATAAGTAGGATAAATAAAACATGTCTGTGATTGTAAGTTGTTTCAAATTGTTTATGACAATGTATTTTAAATTGTTGTAACCTGACCTGGGACCTTAGGGTGAAGGGCAGGCAACACATTAAAATAATTATATGAGAGTGGCTGTATACTATAGCCAGCATGGATTTTTCAGATTCCGCCATGTTAAATTGAAAATAGCCCACATGACATTCTGCTGTTTCCCATAAGCTCAATGCAAAACAAAAGCTTACTAAACTTATAGTCCTGAACTCAGAAATGCTTGCTTAACAATACGAACCCACCCGTACACTACGTTCAAGATTAAAGGCCCTCCTCCAGGTGCCTACTCCGAGGGAAGCTCGGAGAATGGCAACAAGGGAGAGGGCCTTCTCAGTGGTGGCCCCCAAATTATGGAATGATTTCCCTGACGAGGTGCGCCTGGAGCCAACACTGTTATCTTTTTGGCGCCAGGTCAAGACTTTCCTCTTCTCCCAGGCATTTTAGCATGTGTTCTATATTGTTTTTAAATTTTTAAATTGTGTTTTAAATTGTTTTTTAAAAGATGTATTTTAAATTGTATTTGTTTTTAGTTATTGTAAACCGCCCAGAGAGCTTCGGCTATGAGGCGGTATACAAGTTTAATAAATAAATAAATAAATAAATAAACCGTCTAAGCTTTCATGGTGATACACAAAACACTCACAGAGAATCCAGAGTTCAAAGACTAAAACAAGAATAAAAAAATCCAGAGCCCTGTTGGGATTTTGTCTCAGTGGTCTCATAATTTAAATTAATTAAAAAATCAGCCATATTCACAGTGTACATGTAATCCTATTACTGACCTTGCCCCATACTCTGACCTTCATCTTCTGCAGTTTAGAAGTTTACAAATGCATGGCTGAGTTTTAATTAATTGAAGAAAATTTACATAGGAGTCTATGATAAGGGCAGGCATGCGCAGTAAGAATCAACTGTCAGTATTCTAAAAGCCAGACTCACAGCTGTTTGGCTTAGCTAATCAGAGGGCCACACACATACCAGACATTTATTCCACTTTAAACAGTCATGGTTTCTCCCAAAGAATTGTGGGAAGTGTAGTTTGTGAAGGGTGCTCAGAGTTGTTAGCAGACTGACAGGGCTGTAGTGGCCAGGGTGGTTTAACAGTCAGCCCCTCTTCCCAGAGAATTCTGGTGACTAGGTCTGTGAGGGGAGTAGGGCGTCTATAACAACTCTCAGCTACCTTCACAAACTACACTTCCCAGGATTTTGAGGGGAAGCCATGACTGTTTAAAATGGAATAAATGTCTGGTGTGGATGTGGCCAGAGACAGCTTTGGTTTAAATCTGGGTGAGAGACTGCATGTGTCTGTTGTAGAATAAAAGGCTGAGGGAAACCCTGAAAAACAGTGATACTGTTCACAATGTTTTCCTTTTGGAAAGGAAAGGTGTTTTCTCTCTGCCTAGTGCCCACCCACTCAACCTCCTCTCTTCCCTCTCCCTCCCCTTCCCCTTCCTTGTCCCTTTCTCCCTACCCTTACCTTTCCTCTCCTCCTCCTCCCCCTCCCTGCCCCTCCCCCAGATCAATTTCACCTGTCCTAAGCATGATTGCACAGGAGTAAATCCCACTGAACTCAATAAGCATGGAAATGATCAAACCTCCCCTCCCCTCCTCCTCCCTCCTATCCCCTCCCTCCTGCCCCGCCCCTCCCCTTAATTCCCTTTTCATGCCCCTTCTCCATGTCCCATCTCTCCCTTCCGTCTCCCTCCCTTACATACAAAAAATGTAATTATCCATTTTTGGAGATGCAGTCCTGATTGCAGGTGTTGCCACCACTCACCATATGCTCAGAGGCACATTATCAAATTATTCCAAGCTACACAGAAAGTAGATTGGACTGTGAAAGACCAACCCAAATTGTGTTTGCATTTTTACCAATTTGTAGGGCAGTACACTATCTCAGAGAGGAGGTCAAGTCTTCTGCTCCCCTGATGCATTCACTATTACCCCCCTTTTTAAAATTTGAAAGAAAAATCTGTTGGCTATCGATACATTCTTAAACTGCAAGGGTTTTTTTGCATATTAGTGAATTATAATCATGGTGATAATGATGATAATGTTGGAAATGTCAAGAAAAAATTAGGAGATTTCTGTCATATGTGGTGGGAGTGTCACTATGTGAAAAAAATAATGGAGAAAGATTAAATGTTAAATATCAGGAATATTAGGCTAAAAAATCCACTTGGTCCTATAGTATTATTGTTAAATTACATGGATTACTCAGTAAAAAGAAACCATGAAGAATTATTTACTTTATTACAACAACAGCAAGAATATTGATTATAAAAGAAATGTGAGGCTAGGATTAATATTTATAATATATTAATTGTCTAGGAATTTTCTTCAGTGGCAAAACTGACTTTTTGTGATTAAAATAAATAGGACAAAGAGAAACTAATTGTATAACAAAGTGGACTCTATTTATTGATCATTATAGAAAGAATTCATTGCTTCCAAATATACAATATGAATTCTGTGTTTTAAAATTTAATGGGTTGCATCTGTGTTGTTTTTAGTTATTTTTCTTTCCTTTTATAATAGCACATAATGCATATTATTTATCACTGCATAATGTAATCATATAGTATATTAATAATGTTATTCTAATACTGTTCTTCAGTCCTTTTCCTATATGTATATTATTTACTTTTACATTTTTTCCTATGTGTGCACTGTAAATTTATGTTTTTAGTAATAATTTTGCATATGCTAATTTATAAGTATAGATGCAAAAATTAAAACTGTTACTAAAATTAAAACAGAAACACTTCTAAACATAATGGGGAAGACTGTAACCTGCTGGCCTGAATGCCTGCTCAGTCTATTGTACAGGTGCTGCTGATGGAGAACTTCAAGGCCCCTGCTTCCCTTCTTATGCTTTTGTATCTTTTAAAAGGGAGATGAACTGGCCCAGTAGAGCACTGTCCTCTGTAAAGAAGGACATCTGGTCACTTATGTCCCCCACTATCTTTCGCAGTTCCCTATGCAGACTTATACCTCTTTGTTTTCCATTCTTTCCCAATCAATCCCAGGCCCGTTCTTAAAAAAAAAAGTTTGTTGTCTGTGTCTTAGTCTTACTTAGGTAATGTCAGTTTCATTACACCCCACCCCAAAAAACATTGGCCGTAGTTCTTTAGGTTTGGTTTGCATTCCATTTACAGCTGTGTTCTGTTTTCTGTGCCTGTCTTTATTAGTATTTCGTCATGTGTGTGCATATCAGTAAGTCTTGTAATTACATTGTACACAGTCCATTAAGCTGTGCACAGTCAGTGCACAAGCAGCACACACATAGTGTAATATTACATACATCAGTGAACTCTCTTTTTAAAAAAAAGTTTTTTAAAAAAGCAAACAAAGAAAGCAAACTAGCTAGAATAAAAACTCCTGGAACTACCTCTATGAAATTTGGCAGGTTAATTCCCTGTTGAGGGGCTACCATGTCTTCAACTTTTATGCACCCCTGTGAAAGAACAAAAAGGTTATGACCCTTTGGGTGTCCCAGAAAGGGAGTACAAGATTCAGATTTCCGGATCCAGGTTCGGATTGGGTCCAGATCAATCAGAACTGAATCAGGGCCAGATCCGAATCATTGAATAGAGACTGCATCAGATCAGGGGAGGGGCCTTGCACACCCCTACAAGTTACATGGAATGCTGTAAGGAATAGAAATCTTTATCTTCCTTGATTATTGCAAGTCACCCCCTTCTCATCAGCACCAGTTGTGTTTCTAGACAAAATCTAACTAGAGAAGATGATGTTCAAAAGAAACCATCGCTAAGTTGGCACCACCAGAAACTGAAAATTAGATCCTGTTCACACTGAATGCTAAAGAAGTTCTCTTGCTGCTGCAATTAAACAGCAAAACTGTCACTTCTTAATTAGGAAACAGTCTGCTTTCAGCTTAAATGCTCTGCAACCCAATCTTTCAAAAGTTATTTCGTCTGAGGTCACTTAGGCTATCAACCTGTCTCAAAAGGCCTTCAGCTTAGCAAATATACAGAAAGAGCAGCTTGCTTTCATCAGCATCAGCATCTAACAAAGCAATAATGATGGAAGAACAGGATGTTTTCATACTAAAATGTATCTAGATTTAATGGTGATAGCCTGTGCTTTCAAACATTAACTCATTACTGTCACTTAGAAGTGACAAGAAAATATTAGTCCCCTAGCAAAATGGCGACTGAGGAGGATGTGCGTTTAGGAGCTCCATACTTTAATTTGTAAACCTTGAATTTAATTGCTGCCAACTGCCTATGGTTTACCTATTTTACCATCTTTTACCTTACCTCCTGTCCCTGGATGCTCCTGAATGTATGTGGTTTGTTGTCCTGGTTGTGGTTGGGCTGTGGTTGCCGCGCTTCATCTTTACGGCCTTGGATCGCTGCGGCGCCGCGGGCTTGGGTCCCGGGCTGCCCCGCCGCATTTCATCTGGGCGGCCTCACAACATCGGGCGTTTCACCTGAGCGGCCTGCAGCGCCGGGCCCTCGAGTTGCTCTGCCTTGGCGGTTCTCGGCTGGACGGGCGTGAGCGTGGGTGCCGTGTTCCATCTGGCGGCCCGGGTCGTGGAGTTGGGCCTTGGGCTGCCTTGTTTGCGGCGGTTCCGGCTGGAGAGCGGTCGTGGCCTCCGGGCGGCCTTGGCTGTTCCTGCAGGGCATGCTGTGCTCTGAGGCTGCTTCTGGGGTTATCATTGTCGCTGTCGCTGTTGCCTGGGTGTCGCTGTTGCTGTCGTCATCGCTGCGGGCCGGGCCGGGCGGGTGCTGCCTGTCGGGTGCGGACATCGTCGCCGTCGCTGTCGTTGGTGCGGTGGCTCTTGGTGGCTTTGTCTTCTGCCCGCTGCCTACTGCTGTGCCTGGGCCGGCCCTTGTGGTCGCGGGCACAGCTGTCTGGATCTCTGTTGCGGTCGTTGGCCTGGATGGGGTTGCGGTCGATCGGGAGAGGACGCTAATACCATCACTGTGCTGCTGCTATCATCTACTGCTGCCATCTGCTGCCTGCTTCTATCAGCTGCTGCGGTCGATTGCTGTGTGCTATTGCCACCTGCTATTGTCATCTGTCGCTTGCCTAGAATCGAACTGCCGTTGGTGATTTGGTTGTGGACGCTGTTGCTGCGGCTGCTATTGCCTTGACCTGAGTGTGGACGCTGCCATCACTACTGGCACTTTGTTATTTTAATGTTGTTGTGTTGTATGAGTGAGGATTGTGTGTGTGTATGTTGTGTGTGTGTGAATTTAGTGTGTATTGGTGTGAATGTGCATTGTGTGGGTGTCTGTGACTTGGTGTGTGTGTATATGTGAGTTTTATTTGTTTTAATATGTGCCTGGGAGAGAGTATTATACATCAACCGGGGAGACTTTTGGGGGCCCCAATTAGCGTAGTGACGGGTAATGGGAGGTATGGCGTTGTGAGGAGAACGTGCCAGATAAGGGGAACTTGTCCCAGACAAGTAGTGTCTGTGACTTGTTCCGGTTCTCCTCACATCCCCAGGACTGATGGTTGTTCTATCAGTCAGCCTTCGGATCTCCATGTGCTGTTGTTAAACGCCAGGTCGGTTCACCATAAGATTTCCC
This sequence comes from Rhineura floridana, assembly GCF_030035675.1. NCBI lineage: Eukaryota > Metazoa > Chordata > Lepidosauria > Squamata > Rhineuridae > Rhineura > Rhineura floridana. Next base: position 75,873,454 of record NC_084484.1, read on the forward strand.
TTGTTCATGATTTAATTGTGGAGGAGGCTGCCGACCTGGTGTGTATAACTGAGACCTGGGTGGGCGATCAGGGAGGCGTTGCTCTTTCCCAGCTCTGCCCACCTGGGTATGCGGTTCAGCATCATGGTAGAACCGAAGGACGGGGAGGTGGGGTTGCTGTGGTCTATAGGAGTTCTTTCTCACTCACCAAGCACCCTGTCCAGGTTACGACTGGTTTAGAGTGTCTCCACCTTGTGCTGGGCCAGAGAGACAGACTGGGAATTTTGTTGGTGTACCGCCCGCCCTGCTGCCCAACAAATTCCCTAACTGAGCTTACAGAGGTAGTCTCGGAGGTATTGTTGCAGTCCCCTAGACTTTTGGTACTGGGGGACTTCAATGTCCATGCCGAGACTGCTTTATCTGGGGCGGCTCAGGACTTCATGGCCTCCATGACAACCATGGGGCTGTCTCAGGTTGTTACTGGCCCAACGCATGTGTCGGGACATACTCTTGATTTGATCTTCGCCACTGGGCATGGAGATGATGATCTGGTGGTTGGGGATTTGTCATCTACCCCATTGTCATGGACAGATCACCACTTGCTGAAGTTTAGGCTCACAGCGACCCTTTCCCTCTGCAAGGGTGGGGGACCTATTAAATTGGTCCACCCCCGGAGACTAATGGATCCTGAGGGTTTCTAAAGGGCTCTGGGGGATTTTCCGACTGAGAAGACTGGCGCTCCTGTCGAAGCCCTGGTTGGATTGTGGAATACGGAGCTGACCCGGGCGGTTGACACGATCGCTCCCATGCGCCCCCTCCTATGTAGAGCTCATACAGCTCCATGGTATACCCCGGAGCTGAGAGTGATGAAGCAAGAGAGGAGGAGGCTTGAGTGCAGATGGAGGCGAACTCCTGACAAATGCAATTATGCTTTGGTAAGTGCCTCTTCTAAGTGGTATATAGTAGCGGTGAGGGCAGCAAAAAAGAGATATTTTGCTGCCACAATTAAGGCATCTCTCTCCCGCCCAGCGGAGCTCTTTAAAATTGTACGAGGGCTTTTACATTCTGGCCCTCGGGATATTATGGATTCATCTGTAGCCCGCTGTGATGAGTTCGCGAGGCACTTCCAGGATAAGATCGCATGCATTCGCCAGGACTTAGACTCCAATGTTATGACAGTGAGATCCAACGAAGCATCCAGAACACGGTCTTGTCCTTATTTATTGGATGAGTTTCAGTCTGTACAGCTTGAGGATGTTGACAAGATCCTTGGACTGGTGCGGGCGACCACATCTGTTCTGGACCCTTGCCCCTCTTGGCTGGTGAAAGCTGGCAGGACCGGAACCGCCGGCTGGGCCAAGGAGATAATAAACGCCTCTTTGAGAGAGGGAGTGGTCCCTGACTGCCTAAAAGAGGCAGTAGTGAGACCGCTCCTGAAGAAACCCTCTTTGGACCCAGATAACCTGAACAACTATAGACCTGTGGCGAATGTTCCGTTCTTGGGCAAGGTACTGGAACGGGTGGTTGCCGGCCAGCTCCAGGGGCTCTTGGATGACACTGATTATCTTGATCCATTTCAATCCGGTTTTAGGCCCGGTTTTGGCACCGAAACAGCCTTGGTCGCCCTGTACGATGACCTTTGTCGGGAGAGGGACAGGGGGAGTGTGACTCTGTTGATTCTCCTTGATCTCTCAGCTGCTTTTGATACCATCGACCATGGTATCCTTCTGGGAAGACTCACGGAGTTGGGAGTTGGGGGTACTGCTTGGCAGTGGCTCCGCTCCTACTTGGTGGGTCGTCACCAGAAGGTAGTGCTTGGGGAACATTGCTCGATACCCTGGACTCTCCATTGTGGAGTCCCGCAGCGATCGGTACTGTCCCCCATGCTTTTCAACATCTACATGAAGCCGCTGGGTGCGGTCATCAGGAGTTTTGGGGTCCGTTGTCATCAGTACGCTGATGACACGCAGCTCTATTTCTCCTTCTCATCCTCCTCAGGTGAGGCTGTTAACGTGCTAAACCGTTGCCTGGCCGCGATAATGGACTGGATGGGAGCTAACAGACTGAAGCTCAATCCAGACAAGACTGAGACGCTGTTGGTGAGTGCCTTCTCTGCTCAGATGGTGGATGTTCATCCTGTTCTTGATGGGGTTACACTCCCCTTGAAGGAACAGGTTCGTAGCTTGGGAGTTCTTTTCGATTCTTCCCTGTCTCTTGAGGCCCAGGTGGCCTTGGTGGCACGGAATGCTTTTTACCATCTTCGATTGGTAGCCCAGCTACGTCCCTATCTGGACAGTGATGACCTTGCTTCAGTTGTTCATGCTCTGGTAACTTCTAGATTGGACTACTGCAACGCGCTCTACGTGGGGCTGCCCTTGAAGACTGTTCAGAAACTACAGCTAGTCCAGAATGCAGCAGCCAGATTGTTGATGCGGACCAGAAGGTCCACTCATATAACACCTGTTCTGGCCCGTCTGCACTGGCTTCCTATTTGTTTCCGGGCTAGATTCAAAGTGCTGGTTTTGACCTATAAAGCCCTACACGGCATGGGACTGCAATACCTGGTGGAACGCCTCTCCCAATATGAACCTACCCGTACACTACGCTCAACATCTAAGGCCCTCCTCCGAGTACCATCCCATCGAGAAGCTTGGAGGGTGATGACTAGAACCATGGCCTTTTCAGTGGTGGCCCCCGAACTGTGGAACAGTCTCCTCGATGAGGTGCGCCTGGCACCGACACTACTATCTTTTCGGCGCCAGGTGAAAACCTTTCTATACTCCCAGGCATTTTAAAGTGTATTTTAACAGCATTTCTGTATTTTGGATGTTGTTTGGTTCGTTATTGTTTGTCTGTTTTTTTTATTTATTGTATTTATTGTATTTATATATTATGCTTGTTTTTATCTTTTTGTACACCGCCCAGAGAGCCTTCGGGCTTAGGGCGGTATATAAATTAAACTAAATAAAATAAAATAAATAAATATAAGTTTTCCAATAAAATATAGAGACAGTCATTGGCAGGAGTCATCCAGACAACAATCTCATTGACATCCATTACAGCAGGGATAGGAAATATGTGGCTCTCCAGATATTGTTGGACTACTACTCCCATCTTCCCTCACCATTGGCTATGTTGGTTGGGTCCGATGGGGGTTGAAGTTAAACAACAGCTGGAGGCCACAGGTTTCCCATCACTGCATTACAGCTCCCATTGCATTCAGCCAAAATATCAGAGTTTATTGCACCACTCGCATTCCTTAACATTCCTGGGGAAAGAAAGATCATGTATACTGTATGTTGAGGTGGCAGATAAATAGGCTTGGGTCCTAAACTAAGTTAACTTAAGGAAGCTCACAGAAGGAAAGATTCCCATCCCCTCTGCCCTTCTATAACCACCTATGAGCCCCCCCTCTCAAGTCTCTATGGACAATGTGGGATGGAGCACAAGGGCTGCTGGGTAAAGAAGGGAATGGGAAGCTTTCTTTCTGAGAACTTCCTTAAGTTAACTTACTTTAGGAACCAAACCTGATTTTGGATTATCCCCCCATCTCCTAACAGCCCCTCTCACAACATTTCCCCCTTATATAGTAGATTGAGTCTGCCATGTTTTTACTCTGTCAAGCTTGATATAAATTCTGTGTGGTGGTCTTTGACACCTGTTTGCATTGGCACTAACCATTGTGGGCTTGTTAGCACCATAAAACTGTAAGACTGTGGCATTTGAGATCGTGTTATTTATCTCTATAAAGGCAATCTCCTGGTTCCCAATCTTAAAATGCATAAAAATGAAAGTATGAGTGAAATTAGCATAGAAAAATGCATTATATGATGAAATACTGCTTGCAAAAACGTATACATTAGTCAAAACTGCCTACAAAATGTATTTATTCGGAGAAATTCACACTAAAATGCTGGAGAATTTTCATGAGGATTTTTTTTAAGTCTTCAAGTTGCTGCAGATATGTAGAGAACTGGATTTAGGATTGGAAAAATGAGAACCTGAGAGAACTAAAATCGATAGAACGTTCCATCCCTCCTTCCAGATATCTGGAACTAAACATAGAACAACCAGGTGAAATGGTATGTCTTCCAAGCAAACTTGAGCCACAGAATGTCTGTTTTCAGAAATCAGCAATTGTTCCCAACAATACAGACTTTATGACTAAGGGCAACTAAGGGTAAGACTCTTTTTTAAAAAGTAAAAAGTAACAAATCCTATTTTTCCCTCTAGGAAATCATCATTCCTTACTGCTTTCTTGTTATAAAGAAGTAATGCTTAGCCATACAATCAACACATTTTTTTCTTAGAGGCCAAGGATCACCTCCCCTGATAGATGCTTGCTGAAAACCATTGGGGAAAGTCATTGCACTCCATATTTCTTATGTATGTTTCCACTTTGCTCTGATAAATCTGTGCAGTCTCAGAAGGCAAATAAAATGCCTGAAGGCAACATTTTACAGTATGTAATGAAGACAAAGTCTTGCTGGAATAAACCTGGATTGTATAATAAGGAAATTAGGTGTTATGTGTATCTGAGAATCATTACGTATAAGGCTGGCTGAGCAGAAAACAAGTCCCATCAAATGCCCATATGATAGCTATCATTATACTCATAGCTATATTGGATACAGTGTGTGCTTAGGATCATCCACTTATAAAATAAAAGGAAACATTGCAAATGTTCGTAAACAGGTGTAAGCTTCTATTTCATGTTCGACAGAGAAAGAAACTCAACGAGAAGATGAGGATTTTGGATGAAAAAAAATTATTTCACAATCCCATGTGACTTTCACAAAGCAATTCCCTGTAAAAGCATGCATGATCCATATTTCAATTCTTTTGCAAAAGCATTTCATTTAGATTTTAAACAAGAGTAAGGCTTTCTACAGACCTAGATGCCTGTTTCCCCTATTTGCACATGATGAGCAGATTTTCAGAAAAGTCCCATTTTGAAGGATGCTGGGAAATCAAATCTTTTGAAAATCCATCCTGTAATGCAAGGGTTCAGTTCTATGGAAATTAGATTCTGTGGAAATGTGCAGTTTTAATTTAGCTTTCTTTAAAAAAAATGAGAAGAAAGTCACCTATAGCACCCATCTCAAGCCATATGTGCAATGAAGCTGTAATCATAATCAGTCACAATGTTCATGGAGCACTAATTGATTACATGTCTTCCAGCTCATTCCTGATTATGCTATTATGCCAGCAGTACTTGACATTTAATTCACTATCCTTGAGCACTGAAATAATCAAAGTTTGAAGCTATATATTCTGAGGTCTCTCATTATCTCTCTCCTTTTGGTAATCAAATAGCTATAATATTTTTATGGTACTATGTAAAGGGCAGGCGACATCCTAGGTATAAAGCTCCACTGGGAGAATTACTGAGACCTCTACCCTACTGGCAAAACCCCTACAAGTGAAAACCTCGTGACTTTCTTACTTTTTAGTTAATTTGAGGATGTTTCAGTTACAAAAGAGCAGTATGTTGACCAACATTTCATTAACGGCTCATTTAAAACATAACCACTAATTACATATTCTCTTTTCAGTTACCAAAGATCAGATTAATTGAAGGTCTGATGCACAATATGTTACAATTTGTGTCACTTTCCCCAGCATTTCTTAAACTCAGTTTAATTTTTTGTTTAAGGTTGGCAGTGTCAGTATCAGAATATAAATATAGGAATGAGTCCAATAGGTCTTTTACACATCCCCTTTTTAGAGTCAATATATATCGCAATGGGGCTTATTTTTCCATCTTTGAAGTTACAGTGCAAAGCAGACCTAATTTAGCTAGATATTTTGTCCATTATAGCTGTTTCCATACTTTGCTAAGACACCCCTTCATAGTGTTTATAATGGAACTGAATGCTTTCAGAAGCTGAACTGTAGCAGAATTCCTGTTGAAGGAGCATACTTTGGATACAATTACACTGAGACTCTAGCTTTAAGAAAACAATAAACTGACATTTATTAAAATGTTGACAGGAAAGATCCCTAGTTCTGGCTAACTAAGGTTGAGATGTAACAAGGCATGCTTGTTCCTGCATCTCAAGAGAAGAGAGATTCAAAGGGTATCCTCTCCAAGGGAGGAGTGGAAGAAGAGGAAGACGAAGTATGAAGTGAGGTCAGCAACCCTAGCAGTACCAGTCTTGCACTGGAGGGAAGATCGACATAGGTTAGAAGGGAAAGGACAGTCTAGGAAGCATGGACATTCCTCTCTCTGTCTCTACTCTTTCCCACGCAGACACATCAGCCTTCTTGTAAGCTGAGTTGCACCCTAATACTTCCAATACCTTTTCTCAATGAAGCATGTTCCTTTTTTTTTAGTTCACAAGATTAATATTTTCTTGCAATTTCAGATGTCGAGTTTTGCCCAATGCTTTGGTCAATGCATCAACAATCATTTCTTCAGTTGAACAGCACTTTTACTCTGAGTTGCACCCTGACACTTCCAACAATTGTGGGACTTGGGGGTATTTCCACTGTGAAGCCAGCTGAAATTGATCCTAAGAAGTCAGGGACAAATCAAGAAATATTTTAAATATTTAGCAAAGTTTTCTGTTTATGTAAGTAATTATAATAATATCCAGACTGTACCAGCAAGATACAACAGCATTTTGAATGCCTGCCAACCAGCGCTGATGACTGATGATAAAATTTGGGATCTTGGACTCCTACAAAAATCTTCAAAAGAACCAGTTTTAATTTATGGCACAGGCAGATTGTTTTCCTGACAATGTAGTCATTGATTGTTCTTTTTCTTTTTTCCCATTCTGCTATTTTAATTTCTTTTCTCGTTTTTGTTACAAATATGTATACGTACCTCTCTGTTTATGGAAAATTAAATAAAAATGGTTTGGGTTTTTTTTAAAAGGCCTATCATATTGTGTACTTGGAATATTCCCTTTGTCTAAGGGTACTTCCAGATGGGGGCTTAATCCTGCAAATTCATCATTGAGGTATTGCTAATGGGTCATTGCCACCACACCAAAGAAGACTCGTGACACCGTTATGGAATAATGTTATATTTATTTAAATATAACAAATATTAAACTTCAGCCAATTTCATCTAATTAACCAGAGTGAAACTACTTCAGGCAGGTGAGGCTAAACCTAGCTGGTAGGGAGAATTCCCTCCAGTCCACTGGGCATGTCAATCACCACTGACTGTGACTCCCCAGCCCAGGATGTGGGAGAACTTGTCCCTCTTTGCTGGTAGAGCCAAGTATATGGTTCCAACCTCCACAACCTGGCCCCGCCATACAGGCGTTCACCATGATGCACAAGTTGGTCCCACAAGGACACCCCCCAGATCCCCACCAGTCATCAAGGTACTGGTAGTTCCCTATAGAGTGCCCTTTACAAACATGCCACAGTCTCCCACTTTTTACCCCACCTTCCTCACCTGCCCGAATTCTATGCCACAAGAAGGGATCAGCTGAAGCTTGATCACCTCAACCCAAAGAAACAAAGCTCTCAAACCCAACCGAATATCCTCTAAAACAAATAGCACCCATGCTCCGAGAGACAAACGCTATTGTCTTGAAAGAAATGTATGCAATGGGAATGAATTCTGTCCTGGGGAATAGTCACCTGTCAAAACAACAAAACCAGCCTGCTAACTTTGTAGTGACCCACTGCCGAGCCCAGTCGATTCTGTTGGGGTGAATAGCACTCCTCCAGACACTCAGAGCAAGCATATCCGACCAAACAATGACTAGGTCTGGATATGAATGCATAATTCAACTGAAATCGAGAGTGACCCAGCGAAGCAAGTCCAAAGCAGGATGCTGCACAAAATCAGTCTCACCCAACTGAACTAATAAATTATGAGACCAGGTTGGAAGACATGATCTTACAGACCACAGGTCATCACATGCCTCACTAAGCCTCCCCACAACTGAAGCACATGCAGAGAGCTGCAACTGCATCCCCATCACCGAAGAAGAAGCCGTCCTGTGGGTCCAGAACAAGATGGAATGCCCACATAGTGCGATCTTCGCAGGGACTGTGAGGCTCTGGACACCTGGGAAAAATAAGAAACACAGCCAACAAGAAATCACAACCAAACATAAGCCTTAAAATCAGCAGATCACCCCTGCCGATCGCCTGAATGTTTGGAGAACGCATCCCCAGAAGGCCTGCGGCTGTAGCTGCTCCAGTTCGACCCATACACTCCTGGATCTCACCCGCTGGCCAACAAGGCCCTCCAAACAATGGACTAAAACTGAAACTGAGTCATGGCGGATCCATCGAGATGTATGAACAGGTAACGTTGGCCAGCATGGCCTGAAGGCTGTCTGAATGCATGCCCACGTGCGTGGCCGCGGCCACTCCAACTCGAAAGGTATGTATCCCATACACTCCAGGATCTCGCCCACAGGCCGCTTCAATCTGAATACCCCTCCAATCAATTTATACATATGTAATGAGAACACTGCAGAATTATCCCCAAGACACAATTGCCTAAGGGCAAGACTCGACAAGATGTGTCCTTCTTGTAGGATGCTAAGACATCGCCATAAATGCCGTTGAGGCCACTGCCTGGAATAACTTTCCCTCTTAAGGAGGAACACAATATTCTAGCACAGGCAGGGTCAGGTTAAGTACAACAGGCGGGACTGCCCACATATGATCAGGGGGCCTAGGGGAGGAATGCAACCATCCCATTAGGCCTACATAAACCTGGATTCCACAGTGTATTCCAGAATGCCCTTGGCCATGAATAAAGACCAGGGCAAAAGATGGCCAGATATATTGCTTACAGTAATGCCCTGCCCCCTTAAGGGGATCATGAAATGCAAAAGGTGTGAACTGGGATCAGCCACATCAGGTAGGGCATGCAAAGAGGGGATCAGCCATGTCGTTCCAAAAACCTGGAACATACCGAGCGATAACAGAACATTAAACACACACATACAGAACAAATGCACACACAAAGCACATCTCTCAAGTAGCTATGGAGGTCGGGGGATTTAACAAATAACCATAGCCAGCTGTTGCACCGCCAACATACCATGCGGTTCTAAAAGGCAGAAGGCCAGATGTGTATCTCGACCACCATTTGAAAAAAATCCAAGTAAGTACAGTCTGAAGTAACACCCCATACCCCTCCAGACTGCTGACCATTGCTCAGCACACCACAGGTTCTTTGCAAATGAACAAACCCAGACCATCGGCTGCCTCAGAACATACCTGTAGTTCAGCCTCCAGGAGCCAATCCTCTCTCCAAAAGACAGCCGCTGCAGTCCTCCAGAAAAGGAAACATCATGAGTAAATCCTCACTCATCCCAGCGGTGACTCTACTGAAATGAAAACGTGAGCACACCCCAGCCATGACATCACAAGGCACCGTAGGAATGCGCTGCCAGGAGAGACTACCTTGGAGGTGAAAACTAAGTGATCAACCAGCTCCAGAAGTAGAAGGAGTGTGAGCTGCATAAGAGCCACAGCTTCATAAAGCTTCCTTCAGAGTGGCCAACCCACTGACCAGCAGCCCAGGGCAGTGCACAACTATATCCAACGGGACCCCTAAAGTAAGGCAAGAAAAAGGGGGGCAAAGTCTTATCGGGGACCAAAGGAACACCAATTAATGTGTCAGGGTTGTGAGAGCCGCAACCAGCCGAAATGTCCTATCCCGTAGCATTGGCCCTTAAACTTAAACCCAAAGATCAACATCCCAGGGATGTACTGGAAGCAGATGAAATGCAGGCGCGATGTCACAGTTTGCCAACAACGGGCTCCTCCCATCTCCTGGGCAACCATTAGCTGCTTCCTCAACTGAAGCATACCACACCGAACCCCCTCCCCAAAGGGGGATGCTGTCACTGACATAGTCCCCTTTTTGAAAGAAGAAGCTCAGAATAAGGTAAATTTTACTGGCTGTGTCATGGGAATCCTCAGGCTTGTAAAAGAAGGGGAGGGGAAAAAACAGGCTGAAGTCTGATCATCTGCTATTTCCCTGTTTAACGTGACCAAAACAACCATTGCCCAATTGCGGATGGAAGCCTGATTGGACAATGAAGTGGAAACCCTAGGACCTGCATATGGGAACCAGGAACTCTCAGCACATACGTGCAGCACGTATACAGCCGCCTGCCCATCACAGTAGAGCTGCAACCACCCGGCGAGGGAGGCTAACTTAATGGGGCTACCAGCCTAGCAGTGCACCTCCACAACTGTCAGTCCCTTGATTGGACAGCTGCTGATCTCTAACCCCTTGGCTGGACTGGCAATTTCTCATGCAGGAGGAACTGGGGTGGGTGTCACCACAAGTGCCGGTGTACGCTTGAATCCGCAAGGGTGCCCCCAAGAGGCGCCCTGACCTGATAAGTCTACAACACAATTGCTGAGATTGACCCACTGCAACCCCCGGCCAAAACCCATGGCCAAGGTCTGGCGTGCACTACAAACATCTGCTATCCACTCAGTCACCTAATGCTTGCCTAGCCGGGGACATGGCACAGCCAAAGACCCGGGTACTCCACCCCCTGGTGCAATGTTGATGTCAAGGCTGCACATTGTCAGAAAATTCTGTCATACCTCAGCCCAGCCGCACCCAAAAAGTCTCGGAATGCCCGAGGAATCATGTCCTGAAATTTCATCATGGACAGGGCATGAGGTGATAAGCCTAATGTCAGCACGCACATACATAGATCACATGCCTTGAGCCAATCAACCCATATGCAATCAGTTCTCATCTTCCTGAACACATCCTTGCCTGTAGCCTCCTCACTTCATTATCTTACCCCACATACCTGAAGAAGAATGCAAAAATGTCTATGTACTCCAAGTTTCTCCAACGGTGTTTGGGCTGACACCCAGCACTGTCTGCGCAAAAAACAAGCCTTGTTAACCACTAGACCCCCGAAGTTGGAGGTTGCTCACATGAATGAACAGGGTACCTGCCGACAGAACCACCTCTAGTACCTCAACCCTATCATTAACGAGAAGATGAGCAGTAAAGGCCTCAAAGCCAAGCAGGCAGAGTTCCCACTCCGTGGTGCAGCACTGGGGCCTGTCTCCTGAAGAGCTGGCTTCCTGCGCTCCTTCTCCCACACCTAGAGCCATGCCACCTACGCATGAATTACACCAACGTCTGCCTCCTCGTCTGACTACAAAGTCTGCATTGCCAGACACTTTGCAGCCTGGCTCACAACACAACCCCCCCCACTGCCGCATGAAAGCTGCAGGGCCACCACAATACCGGCCCGCCACCCAGCCCCCACCCAGCCACAGCCCGAACACGAGCCGCCAACCAAGGGGAGCCACCAGAAACTCCCCCACCGCAGCAAACTACATGCGACCTGGCCAAACCAGAAGCAGCACCCAGCCAGCGAGGCAGGAAATCGCCGCAAACCAGGGCCCACAGTGCCCGATGAGCTCCAGCGTCCTGCCTCCACGTGGAGGCGTAGAACAGGCAGGGGGCGAAATGCCCGCCACAGAGGCCAAGGCAAGGGTGAGCCAAACCTCTCTTCAACACAAGGAGAACGAGTTGCCTTGAGGCAAAGAGAGGCAAGTTTTGAGGGAGGAGCAGGCTTATAAACCCGCTCTTCCCTCATTTGGATAGGTCGAAAGACCCACCTGACCTTCCCCCCCAATCCTTTTGGTACATTCCCGAGCCTTCTTGAAAGAGTGGGGGGGTTGGCGGCAAACACGCCGCTGCACAAGGCAGGAATGCCATTGCCAACAGGGATTTTTTTTAAGTATCAAATGTTCCCCAGAAAGGGGAAATCTCAGTGGAATGTGGGGTGGGGGATAGAGTCTGGTTATTTTGATGACAACAATATTGTGTGGATGCTGAAAAGAGATTGGGGGAAAGGCATAGCTCAATGATACAGCATCTGCTTTGCATGCAGAAGGTCCCAGGTTCAATCCCTGGCATCCCCGAGTAGAGTTGGGAAAGATGCCCTGCCTGAAACCCTGAAGAGCTGCTGTCAGCCATTGCAAAAAATATAGAGCTAAATGGACCAATGGTCTGGCTCAGTATAAGGCAGCTTCCTATGTTCCTAAGTAAAGGTTGGCATGCATGAGGGGCAATGATTCCACAAGAAATACCCCTGTGGAAGTAGTCTAATCCAACGTGACAGTTTGTGAGTTCAAGGGGACTCTTGCCTAGTATCAGATCACCTTGGAACTTAACTACCACACCTGTAAATATCTCCCTCTGTTACCAAATCTCTTGCAACTTTATTAGGATGCTTCTTGCATTTTTTACCATCCTGGTGATACTATCTTGTCATTACTTTAAAAATGATTTCCCATTGCAGTTTAGTGAAAAGAGAGATGAATTCTAAATCTTTGTCTATATTACCTGATACCCAGCTCCCTCCATTTCTTTACCCAGTAGTGTGAAACAAGAAATTTGTATGGAAACGAGCCAGCTCCTTTGAAGTAAGTTTGTCTGCTAGCTATAAAACTTTCAAAACGAGCAAAGCTCCTGCAGATGTGGGTAATAATTCTCTTGTCTTTGATAAGTCATGACAGCTACAAGGATTGGTACCAGAAAATAGAATTCAGCTGAAATGTAATTTGGATGTCTTTTTTGGATAGCAACTCTTTCCCCTTTAATTCATCATAGATTCCGTCTATGAGCTTTGCATCTCTTCCATTTGGGAAAGGAAGAAGCCTATTGCCCAGGTTCAAAAAAATCCTATTCTAAAAAAGTTGAGATTGGGCAAATACCAGGAGGAAGTTGGGTTGTGGTGTTTTTTTCATTTTTCCCAGGCAAGCAATGTTGCACTCAGGTTTTCCAAAACTGTTTGCAGTCTAAATTTGTCTTTCATCTCTATCATCTCTTTCAAGGTGTAATCCATAATATATGATCTTTCAAACTCCAACTCATTATTTTGCTTGCTGACTCGGCCATAACATATATGAAGCACAATTGTGTTGCTTCACAATAAAGTCAGAAATATGGTATATTAAAGCCTCCCTTGTTAACTGGCTTATGAAGTATAACAAATGCCACCTTTGCCTTTTTGTTGTTCCATGTACAGTAGGGCCCCGCTTCTCGGTGCCCACTTTTTGGCATTCTGCTAATACGGCGCCAGCCGGGCGGTCTGCTGGAGGGGGTTGGAGCTCCCTGAACTCCAGCTGATCGCTCCAGAGGAGGGGGAAGATCTGATCTTCTCCTCCTCTGGTATGATCAGTGGCTTAGGTTCCAGACCCCTGCGCTATATAGGTGGCACAACAAATGCGAATTTGTAGACTAGTTTCTACAGGCACTCACGTGCACATCTCTATTCTCCTTCTAGGTATGCAAGAGGCATTATCAGTTTAAAGGCACATTCCAACCAGGCAAAAACACTCATGGAGGATGCAAAGCCTCCTGGTAAGGGGGGTGACCTGTGGAGACTCCTGAGGGCTAGAAAGAGAGACCCAGAGAGCCATATTTGGTCCTTAGGCCTGTGGTTCCCCACCCCTGCTGGAATTGTTTATATGCAAATAGTATTTTAGAAAGAACAGTCATTTTCAACCCTTGTGTTTTTATAATCCCTTTCAGTGTAGCTAATAGATTTGATAAAGTTAAATCTGAACTATTAGCTGTAATGTTAACCCCTGTAGTGTAATTAGCTGTCGTGTGATGTAAAGATTTTCACACATCCCATAACCCATCTATAACCAAATTGGGTTTTAATTGTTTCTGATTTACTCTCAGTTATGTTTATCAGAAAAATCTCCAATTTTGCATTAACTTTAAACACAGACTCCTTTCCGCATTGGACCAACGATCTATGAATCACTAGTAAGAAAGATCGGGAGTGACTTTCATAGTTTGCTGGCTACAACTACAGGAAGCCAGACATCTACACAATATTAGAATTGTCTGCACAGATTATGGGCCAGATGGTACCCAAACTGTAGGATAGATAAGATTTTTGTCCAAAGGGACACTCGTTAATGTACAATTGGTATGATTATGGCAGAATTTATCTGAACATCTCAAAAGTGTCAAGCCAGAAGCCCAAAATTTAAATATGAACAGCAAACAATAAAGAAACAGAAACATCTCCTATTGTGACAGCTCAATCAATAGAGAATAGGGCTGTCACATCCCTGTAATAATCCAGACACAGACCTGGAGGACATGAGGGCTAGAGCTCACCCAACTACAGGGGATCAAAAGCCCCATCTGGGATTGAGCAGATGATGAAGTTCAGCACAGATTCCTATCAATGGGAATCCTGAAATCAGCAGTCCAGACTTTTCAAGGTCATCCCAAGCCAACCAAACAGAACAGCCTGAGATAACCAAAGTTCCACCTCACCAGTTACTGAAGATTTCTGACCCTTCAGCAGGCATATCAAGAGAATACAGAACGACAGAATGCATGGGTCCTAAGCCAGAGCATCCAAGTCTCATTACTGGGGAAAGGCCTGAGGCAGTTTTTAGAGCTTGTATCACTATTTAGGTTTCAGATCTGCTCTGGGTGTTGTTAGAATAAGTCATCCCTTGAGAAGAAGCAGTCTATAGTTCTTGCTTCTGGCTGGCTCCTTGACTTGCCTCAGTTTTAGGACTTCCGCCACTTGTGCCTGCATCTTCGTGTGCCTGCATCTTCGTGTGCCTGCATCTTCGTGTGCCTGCATCTTCGTGTGCCTGCATCTTCGTGTGCCTGCATCTTCGTGTGCCTGCATCTTCGTGTGCCTGCATCTTCGTGTGCCTGCATCTTCGTGTGCCTGCATCTTCGTGTGCCTGCATCTTCGTGTGCCTGCATCTTCGTGTGCCTGCATCTTCGCCTGCATCTTCGCCTGCATTTTTGTATTTGAGACACTCATGCCTGCTGCCTCCAGTTTGCCTCTTTATGGCTCCACTCAGAGCTCCTACGACACTTCCTTGACCAATGAGCTTCACTGAACCCAAACAAAACTATATTTTGCACAGGTCAGTTAAATTCATTCAGCAAACCTGAATTCTGGGTAGTGATTCCATTGGATTTGCCTAACAAAAGCCATCAGATTTTATCTTAAAAGATTATTTCCACATTAGCATAAAATTCAGTATAAAGTGGCAGTTTCAAATTTCATGAATTTTCATGTTCAAACAATTTGGTTTGCAACTTTAAAAAAAAATTATTTTGGCTTTAGATTATCTCCTCTGTGAGAGGTGTGTAAATGAAGAAGACACTGTCATTATAAATGTTCATCATGTAAAGGACACATTTTGCCCTTCTACACCAGTAATTTATACACTGGGTGCCACAATCCTGAGGCAGAGGATAGAAATTAAAAAGAAAGAAAAGGCTCTTAGGATCAACAAATTTCTCCATCACTGCTGATTTATTAACTTTCTGAAGGCTAGTTAGCCTGCAATGAATTTTAAGAGAGTAAAGAGTTCAAATACAGCTTTTGTGTATAGTTGTCATGGCCCCGTCTGAGGACTCATCAGACGAGGATGACTCGGGAGTAACAGCAACAGACCCAGAAGGAGAAATGGAGGAAACTCCTGAGAACCCAGCTCCTTCTCCCCCTCAGCTGCAGAGCACCCCAGACACAGCTGAAGCCCTTCAGCCAGACGCAGCCAGTGAACAGGATACTCCCCCCTCACCTGCAGAACGTAGACAGCAGAAGGTCAGGCAGAAGAGGGGCAGGCCTGTCCACTTAAGGCCAAAACGCTGAGGGTTCACACCTGCTGACAAACCTGCTCCTTAAAAGTCAAACCTTGGCTTCAGCTTGTTGCTGACTACAACGTCAGGCGTGACCACTGTGTGTCTTTCTATCCCCTGAACCTTGACTTAGACTGATCTCTCGGCAAACTAGACCCGGACCTTCACTGACGTCTCTTCTGGATTTCTGGCTTGGCACGTAAGCTTCGAATGGCCTCTGCCCTTATCTTGCTTCCTCCTTGCTAGCCTGGCAGATTTATAGCCAAGCTCCCGGCTGAGGATTTATGGCCTGGCAATTACCAAGGAATCTCCAGCCCTGCCTGCACCCCCACTGACACTGCTGTCTCAGTGAAAAGCTGACAGTTTGTAGTCAGCCCAAAATGAAGCAAGCAACAAGTGAGTGGGGGAAGTGCTGACCATGGAGCAACTCCAGCAGGAAAACTTGCTCCTGCACTCACAAGTAGACCAGCTGCTGTTGGCCGTCCAAGGCTTGCAAGCCCAGCTAGCAGCAGCCCCACCCCCTCTACCTACAGAGAGAGCCAAGTGCCCTGTGACCCTCCCAGAGAAATTCACTGGGGCTTCAGAACAGCTCTCAGCATTCTTGGCCCAGGCCCAGCTCTTCATGGAGTTACGACCAGAGGCCTTCCCAGATGATAAGACCCGGGTGGGATTTTTGATTAACCTGTGCACCGGGGCCGCAGCTAGATGGGCCACGCCCCTGCTCCTCAAGCGTAGTCCTGTGCTCAACGACCTAGCTGCCTTCACCAGGGAACTGAAGGCTATGTTTGAGGACCCAGTCAAATCAGCCACAGCCAACCGCTGCATACGCAGGCTGCGGCAAGGCCGACGCCCCTTGGGGGAATATGTAACAGACTTTCATTTACTACAACAAAACCTGGGCTGGAACGAAGAGGCTCTCATGGATCAATTTCAGGAGGGGCTGTCCGATGAGCTTCTGGATGAGCTAGCTAGGGTGGAGCGCCCTGGAACCCTGCAAGCCCTAATACGCCTGTGTCTCCAGATTGATGGGAGGCTGGAAAGCAGGTGTGCTGCCAACCGACCCCGGCCAGTCTACAGAGCTTCGGCCCCAGTGACTGTGCCCTCGGAGCCCTCCGGCAAGGACCCTACACCCCCGGTAGAACCTATGCAGCTGGGAGGGGCTTGGCCACGTCTTTCTGCTGCCAAAAGCTGAGTTGCAGGCAGCAGGGCCTCTGCCTGTATTGCGGGGCCCAGGGACATTTTGCAGCCCATTGTTCCGCGAAACGACCCACAGCCCCTACCTCGGGAAACGCCCATGCCCTGGCCTCCACAGGCCCCTGAGCCGGGGCAACCTCATGGTTCAGGGGGCCTGCCACCTCAGTTCCTCACTGCCCAAGCATCTGACCGTGTTGAACTCTCTGACAGTCCCCGGAAGGGGTACCCTCCAAGTACCAGCCATGCTGGACTCAGGATCCACCAGCAATTTCATGGACATGTCCTTTGCCAATCTACACCAGGTTCCTAGTCAACCCATTCATCGCCCTATCCTTGTGGAGACTATTGATGGCCGGCTTCTCACCTCGGGCCCGGTAGTACAGGAGACAGTGCCGCTAGACATGGCCCTGGGTGAGCACCGGGAAAGCCTCCAGTTCTACCTGGCTGCCGCGCCCCACTTCCCGGTAGTGCTTGGCCTGGCGTGACTACAGCGGCACGACCCCCTCATCCAGTGGTCCACAGGCCAACTGACCCTCGGATCCCCCTATTGCCAAACCACCTGTTGGGGGCCAAAGGAGCACATCCTGACTACCCGGGAGGCAAGCTCCGCACTGGAGAAATTACTGGAAAAGTACCGGGAGTTCCAGGATGTTTTTGGGATGCAAGAGGCAGACCAGTTGCCGCCCCATCGTCCTTATGACTGCCCCATTGACCTGCTCCTCGGAGCCAAGATTCCCATGGGCCGGATTTGCTCCCTGTCGGAACCTGAACTGGCAGCCCTCAGAGAGTTCCTAGACAAGAACCTGCGCCGAGGGTTCATTTGCCCCTCCACGTCACCTGCAGCCATCCCTGTACTATTCGTAAAAAATAAATGTGGGGAACTCCGGCTTTGTAATGACTACCGAGCCCTCAACCAGATTACAGTTTGGAATCGGTACCCTTTGCCCCTGATCCCAGAACTACTAGAGCGGCTGCGGGGCGCTCGCATTTTCACCAAACTGGACCTGAGAGAGGCCTATAACCTGGTGCGTATGCGGGAGGGAGATGAGTGGAAGACGGCCTTTCGCACCCGTTATGGACATTTTGAGTACACAGTGATGACTTTTGGCTTGTGCAACGCCTCTGCCGTCTTTCAGCAATTCATGAACGACATCTTCCGGGACCTCCTAAACCGCTTCCTGGTGATTTACTTGGATGACATCCTGATCTACTCATGGAACCCCTCGGAACATAAGGAGCACATTCGAGTGGTGCTGCAGCGCCTGCGGGAGAACCGCTTCTTCGCCAAGCTAGAAAAATGTGCATTTGACCTCACTACCGTGGATTTCCTAGGGCATCAGATCTCTCCCTCGGGTATCCAGATGGATCCAGCCAAAATTGAGACCATCCTCCAATGGGCAGCTCCTCAAAGTCACAAAGATATGCAGCGCTGCTTGGGCTTCGCCAACTATTACTGCCGGTTCATCTCCCACTTCTCTGAACTAACAACACCCATATCGGACCTGCTTCGAGGCAAAGAGAAGTTTGCTTGGACGGAGGCCACTCAACAGGCATTCCAGCGCCTCCAACAAGCCTTTACGTCTGAACCCATCCTCCAGCAACCTGACCCCACCAGACCTTACATAGTAGAGGCCGATGCATCTGATAAGGCAGTGGCAGCGGTCCTACTACAGCCGGTGGGGAACAAACAGTCCCTGCTTCCCTGTGCGTTCCACTCCCAGAAATTCAATTCTTTGGAACAGAACTACACCATTTGGGAGAAGGAGTTACTGGCCATAAAAGTAGCCTTCGAGACCTGGCGTCATCTCTTGGAAGGGGCACACCATCCGGTACAGGTACAAATGGACCATCGAAACCTGGAGTACCTGCAAAGCGCCCAACGGCTTAACCAACACCAGATCCAGTGGTCCCTGTTTTTCTTCCGGTTCCAGTTCACGGTCACCTACCTCCCCGGCCACCAAAACACACTAGCAGATGCACTCTCTTGCAAGCCGGAATACCGAGCCGAGCAGTTCGATTGCCCCCTTCGCCCAATCCTCCGCCCAGAGAACTTCGCAGCTACCCACCAGCCACAACCCCTACTGGACCGGGTGCAGGAACAGCAGCAAAAGGACCCATACGCCCTGGCACAGCAGCGAGAGCTCCAGTCAGGAACGCCCACCCTGGACAGCCCATTTTCCTTGTAAAATGGCCTCTTGTACCACTGGAACATAAGAACATAAGAAGAGCCTGCTGGATCAGGCCAGTGGCCCATCTAGTCCAGCATCCTGTTCTCACAGTGGCCAACCAGGTGCCTGGGGGAAGCCCGCAAGCAGGACCCGAGTGCAAGAACACTCTCCCCTCCTGAGGCTTCCGGCAACTGGTTTTCAGAAGCATGCTGCCTCTGACTAGGGTGCCACAGCACAGCCATCACGGCTAGTAGCCATTGATAGCCCTTTGTACGTTCCCCTGGGAGCTCTGCGGGGAGAGGTGCTCCAACTCTGCCATGACAGCCAGCCTGCAGGTCATTTTGGAACCTATAAAACCCTCCACCTGGTCCTATGGGATTTCTGGTGGCCCCGGGTCCAAGCGGACGTCAAGGACTATGTAGCTGCCTGTGATACCTGCCAGCGAGCCAAAAGACACCCCGGAAAGCCACCTGGGCTCCTGCTCCCGCTGTCTACCCCTCCAGGGCCCTGGCTCTCGGTCTCCCTGGATTTTATCACAGACTTACCAGCCTCCAGGGGAATGACCACCATCCTCATGGTCGTAGACCTGTTCACCAAGATGGCCCATTTCCTCCCCTGTGCCGGACTACCCTCTGCCCCAGAAACTGCTCACCTGTTTTTGACCCAGGTTTTCCGTTTGCACGGCCTCCCCGACCACCTGATCTCTGACCAAGGAGCCCGGTTCACTGCCCGGTTCTGGCAGGCACTGTTTCGGGCCCTGAACTTCCAGATCCACTTGTACTCTGCCCACCACCCTCAATCAGATGGACAAACTGAACGCACCAACGCCACCGTAGAACAATACCGGCGGTGTTACACCTGCTTCCAACAGGATAATTGGGTGGATCTGTTACCTCTGGCTGAGTTCGCATACAATAATTCCGTTCATGCCTCCACACGCCAGACCCCGTTCTTTGCCTCCTACGGCTACCACCCCGGGTTCTTCCCCTCAGTGCGACCCCCTTCGCTGGTCCCCGCTGCGGATGTCATGCTGCAGGAGTTGCAGGCCCTGCAGGCAGTCCTGAAGGAACAGCTGGAGCAGGCAAATGGCTTGTATAAGCGCTTTGCGGACCACCATCGCCAACCAGGCCCGCCGCTGAAGGTAGGGGACCGGGTACGGCTCTCGACCAAGTTCCTGCGTTCACAACGTCCGTCTCAAAAGCTGGAGGCTCGAAACATAGGTCCCTTCCATATCACCCAGCAGATTAACCCGGTGGTGTTCCGGTTCCAACTCCCTGCATCCTTCCACATTCACCCTGTCTTCCATAGATCACTGCTGACTCCCGCTCTCCCACCTCACCCCTTGAGTAGTAAGCCGCGCCCCCGCCACCGATACAAGTCAATGGGGAAGAGGAATTCGAAGTGGCACAGATCCTGGACTCCTGGAGGCATCGTGGCCACCTCCAGTACCTCATAGACTGGCAGGGGTATGGCCCTGAGGAACGCTCGTGGGAAGATGCTGCGCAGGTGCATGCCCCTCGTCTGGTCCGTCGATTCCACCAGCACTACCCGGATAAGCCGGGCCCAGGTGGGAGGCGGCAAGTTGGTCATGGGGAGGGGGATAGTGTCATGGCCCCGTCAGAGGACTCATCAGACGAGGATGACTCGGGAGTAACAGCAACAGACCCAGAAGCAGCAGACCCAGAAGGAGAAATGGAGGAAACTCCTGAGAACCCAGCTCCTTCTCCCCCTCAGCTGCAGAGCACCCCAGACACAGCTGAAGCCCTTCAGCCAGACGCAGCCAGTGAACAGGATACTCCCCCCTCACCTGCAGAACGTAGACAACTGAAGGTCAGGCAGAAGAGGGGCAGGCCTGTCCACTTAAGGCCAAAACGCTGAGGGCTCACACCTGCTGACAAACCTGCTCCTTAAAAATCAAGCCTTGGCTTCAGCTTGTTGCTGACTACAACGTCAGGCGTGACCACTGTGTGTCTTTCTATCCCCTGAACCTTGACTTAGACTGATCTCTCGGCAAACTAGACCCGGACCTTCACTGACGTCTCTTCTGGATTTCTGGCTTGGCACGTAAGCTTCGAACGGCCTCTGCCCTTATCTTGCTTCCTCCTTGCTAGCCTGGCAGATTTATAGCCAAGCTGCCGGCTAAGGACTTACGGCCTGGCAATTACCAAGGAATCTCCAGCCCTGCCTGCACCCCCACCGACACTGCTGTCTCAGTGAAGAGCTGACAATAGTCAAGAAAAAAAGAGAAAACCCATGAAAATTTAGATTATGAATGTGAGACTGCTCTGAAATTAAGATGAACAGCCCATCAAACCCAGCACTTTGAATGGACCTGGAACCAAATCAGGAGACAATGGTGTCCGTGCAATATTGCAGTTCCTGTCAGCAGTCTGATTGCTGAACATCCCAGCAGCTTTGGTTTATAGACATATCTCAAAGACAGCCCAACCTACAGCATACTACAATAACTTTCCAAGACCCAAATAAGTTATGGCTATGTGTGTACTTTGAACTGTGTCCAGAAACCAACTGGCAGTCAATATGCTGTTTAAGAACTAGTAAATTATATTCAATATAACTATCCCAGTAAGTATCCTTGCTGTATTCTGTACTATTTATTATTTATTTTATTTATTATTTTATTTATATCCCACCCTTCCTCCCAGCAGTAGCCCAGGGCAGCAAATAAAAGCACTAAAAACATTTTAAAACATCATAAAAACAGACTTTAAAATACATTAAAACAAAACATCTTTAAAAACATGTTTAAAAGCTTCCAAGACCTTAAAAAAAGGTTAAAATCATAGTTGTTGTTTTTTAAAAAGGTTTTAAAACATAACGCCACTATTCAAAAAGGCATCCAGAGGGGATCCCGGAAATTACAGGCCAGTTAGCTTAACTTCTGTCCCTGGAAAACTGGTAGAAAGTATTATTAAAGCTAGATTAACTAAGCACATAGAAGAACAAGCCTTGCTGAAGCAGAGCCAGCATGGCTTCTGCAAGGGAAAGTCCTGTCGCAGTAACCTGTTAGAATTCTTTGAGAGTGTCAACAAGCATATAGATAGAGGTGATCCAGTGGACATAGTGTACTTAGACTTTCAAAAAGCGTTTGACAAGGTACCTCACCAAAGACTTCTGAGGAAGCTTAGCAGTCATGGAATAAGAGGAGAGGTCCTCTTGTGGATAAGGAATTGGTTAAGAAGCAGAAAGCAGAGAGTAGGAATAAACGGACAGTTCTCCCAATGGAGGGCTGTAGAAAGTGGAGTCCCTCAAGGATCGGTATTGGGACCTGGACTTTTCAACTTGTTCATTAATGACCTAGAATTAGGAGTGAGCAGTGAAGTGGCCAAGTTTGCTGATGACACTAAATTGTTCAGGGTTGTTAAAACAAAAAGGGATTGCGAAGAGCTCCAAAAAGACCTCTCCGAACTGAGTGAATGGGTGGAAAAATGGCAAATGCAATTCAATATAAACAAGTGTAAAATTATGCATATTGGAGCGAAAAATCTTAATTTCACATATATGCTCATGGGGTCTGAACTGGCGGTGAGTGACCAGGAGAGAGACCTCAGGGTTGTAGTGGACACCACAATGAAAATGTCGACCCAGTGTGCGGCAGCTGTGAAAAAGGCAAATTCCATGCTAGCGATAATTAGGAAAGGTATTGAAAATAAAACAGCCAATATCATAATGCCGTTGTATAAATCTATGGTGCGGCCGCATTTGGAATACTGTGTACAGTTCTGGTCACCTCATCTCAAAAAGGATATTATAGAGTTGGAAAAGGTTCAGAAGAGGGCAACCAGAATGATCAAGGGGATGGAGCGACTCCCTTACGAGGAAAGGTTGCAGCATTTGGGGCTTTTTAGTTTAGAGAAAAGACGGGTCAGAGGAGACATAATAGAAGTCTATAAAATTATGCATGGCATTGAGAAAGTGGATAGAGAAAAGTTCTTCTCCCTCTCTCATAATACTAGAACTCATGGACATTCAAAGAAGCTGAATGTTGGAAGATTCAGGACAGACAAAAGGTAGTACTTCTTTACTCAACGCATAGTTAAACTATGGAATTTGCTCCCGCAAGATGCAGTAATGGCCACCAGCTTGGATGGCTTTAAAAGAAGATTAGACAAATTCATGGAGGACAGGGCTATCAATGGCTACTAGCCGTGATGGCTGTGCTCTGCCACCCTAGTCAGAGGCAGCATGCTTCTGAAAACCAGTTGCCGGAAGCCTCAGGAGGGGAGAGTGTTCTTGCACTCGGGTCCTGCTTGCGGGCTTCCCCCAGGCACCTGGTTGGCCACTGTGAGAACAGGATGCTGGACTAGATGGGCCACTGATCCAGCAGGCTCTTCTTATGTTCTTATGTTCTTATATTAAAAAGCAATTCCAACACAGACACAGACTGGGATAAGGTCTCAACTTAAAAGGCGTGTTGAAAGAGGAAGGTCTTCAACAGGCACCGAAAAGATAACAGAGATGGCACCTGTTTAATATTTAAGGAGAGGGAATTCCACAGGGTAGGTGCCGCCACACTAAAGGTCCATCTCCTATGTTGTGCAGAACAGACCTCCTGATAAGATGGTATCTGCAGGAGGCCCTCATCTGCAGAGCACAGTGATCAACTGGGTATATAAGGGGTAAGATGATCTTTCAAGTATCCTGGGTCCAAAGCTGTGTAGGGCTTTGTACACTAACTAGAACCTTGAACTTGGCCTGGTAGCAAATGGGCAGCAATTTTACTAACAAAAGCTTCTAAAAAGTTTTTGAAGGCAGCCCCACATACAACACTTTGCAGTAGTCTAACCCAGAGAGAGAATAGTCCTATGTAAAAAATGAGAAGATAGGAAGGAAAAGGAGGGAAATACAGCATTCAGGCTTCATCCCTTCCATTTTAGGATAATTTCTTGCAAATACTCCTGCATCATTTCAAAGCTGTATTTCTCTGAGCTTTTTTCTTATCCCTCAAAGTCTCTGACTCATTTTCTCACACTGCTATTTGATCCAAAATGACTGTGGTAAATTATCTGATTTTTGTCAATGCCATCACAACATTATATCTAATATGAATAGGGTAGAAATGACTTTGCTTGTATTTCAATGCCAACCTTCCTGAACCAATACGCAAACCAAGATGCAGCTATTCTCCAAAATTCACACTTCTGTGAATTTTGCAATGCATTTGCCAACCAGAAAATATGTGCAGAAGAGTATATGTTGGGGAAAGTGTGCACAAAATGTGTATAGTGTTGAAAATAATATGGACTATATTAGGGGAAATTGTTTGCCAAAAATGTGTATATTAGGTACAATGCACAAAAGCATGTACAGATTTTCATGCCAACTTTTTAAAAAAGTTTGCAAACTGATGTGGACATGAAGCAAACTGAACTTCAGATGAGAAACTGAAATTGACACATTCAGCCCATAGCTTGGAAGATTACTTTTAAAAAGTAATAAATTACAGTTACAGTTACATGGCCCAAAAAAGTAGTAATTACTGCTACAATTACAATTGCTCTGAAAGTAACTGATTACTTTACTTTTCCTCCAAAGTAATCACTACAATTACATTTCAGTTACTTTAAAAAAATGCCTACAAGGTGCTGGCCTTGGTTGCTGCACATCTAAGTAGCCTAAAACAACATTAAAAATAAACAGGTAGTAGAATAATTCTTTTTATCCACAAGATAGCAATGGTGGTCTCTCCACTGGTAAGGGTGGTTGAGAGGGAGGCAGAGGCCACAGCTCAGATCTTTGCATGTCAAACCAAGTGCAACCCCCCCAATCAGCCAGCCAGCATAATCTCTCTCACTTAACCACTTCCCAGACCTTGCCCTGCCACCAACTAAGGGACACTCACTCAAGCAAACATTTTCCCCTGAGATGCAAAAAAGTTAAAATACTGCAAATGCAACACAGTAGCCAGAGAGGGTGGGGGCCATTTTGTGTGCCAAATGCAAACACAGTATTCACACACACACACACATTGTCATCTTTCACGTCCACAGTTCTTTATCTCCATTCTGCTGCTGCATCCTTCTCCTCCTTTATCCATGTTCTTGACCTCCGGATCCTTTCCCCCTTCGTTCCATTCTTCACCACCACTATCCTTTTTTAAAATAATTGTTTTCTCCACTCCACCCCATCTCACTCTCCGCCTCCTCCCTTGTCGCCTCCTACCCATCCACAGAGCATGAGGAAAGAGCGACACTGCACAGAAGCCCAGTTTGAGGCACATGATTTTCATCCACAAAACAGAGGAGCAGAAGACATCCCCCAAGTAATGCCCAAAAGTTATTCTAGAAACGTTACAATTACTCCACAAAAGTAGTAAAATTACTCCTAGTTCTGTTACAATCAAAATGTAAAGGAATTACCCACTCGTTACTCAAAAAAGTAATGAATTACAAGTAATTCGTTACTTGTAACTAGTTACTACCAAGCTCTGATTCAGCCATCTCTAATTATGATAGATGTTTAAATAAAATCGTAAGGGTTTCCAAAGCCAAATGGGTTAAATAAAGAAAATGGCACTGATTGGGGGCTTTTTAAATTCTATTTGAAATGTAAAAAAAAAGCTAGTTATTGTTTAGGAAGTAGCAATGGGCTCCGTTTCTGCAATCAGATGCAGAATTAATCTGATTTGCCATCAGATTAATTATTATTTCTGATATTCCCTATCTTTCTGGAGAGAATTTTGAAGTAGCAACTCTCTGTGCCTAGTTTCCGATTCATTCTTTTCCCCCCAATATTTGTTTAAATTCACTTTGAAATCATTGATAGTATGAGTGATACTTTTATCAATCTACTTTCTATGTGAGCTCTTCAAATGTGTATTCCCTTTCACTGATGTCAATGAACATTGTTTGCAACTGACAGACAGAAAGCAGTAGGGGGGAATCAGAGCTTGGAAAAGTTACTTTTTTGAACTACAACTCCCATCAGCCCCAGCCAGCATGGCCACTGGACTGGACTGATGGGAGTTGCAGTTCAAAAAAGTAACTTTTCCAAGCTCTGGGGGGAATGAAGTGTTGATTGTAAGCATGGGGGAATGAGGTATTGACTGTAAGCAGAAGGGGGGAAGACACTGACTTGATTATCTGTCTTAATCTGTCTGCTCTGTAGTGTACTTGAAAAGGAATGTATATAGGCAATCATTACAGAGTTCAGAATAAAGATCAATACCAGTGGAGATCTGTAAATAAATAGTGTTTATAATATAGATGATTCTCTATAAAAAGAAAAAAATTGGAGGAGACTGGAAAATAAAAAAGATATAGGAGGAAAAAGGAATCAGATTGTTAACAACCACCAGGGAGCCACACTTAAAAAAAAACATAAAAAGGGGGACGATTCCATCCCTGTTAGGAACTGGAGTCACAAAACCCTACCCTTAAGTGCAAGTTTTGTTTTTAGCAAATAGGCAACCTGAGAGGTGAGATCTGGATTGTGAACCCAGAATGTGGATAAAAAAATGTAAATGTACTGCCTTCAAGTCAATTCTAACTTATGGCAACCCAATGAATAGGGTTTTCATGAGGCTGAGAGGCAGTGACTGGCCCAAGGTCACCCAGTGCGCTTCATGGCTGTGTGGGGATTTGAACCGTGGTCTCCCAGGTCATAGTCCAACACCTTACTTTAAAGCTTTTTCCTGGCTGCAGGCATGATCCAGATCAGGGGATCAATCCATTGCATAAAGAGTAAAGAGGCCATCTCAATCTTTAGGTTAGTGACATTTACTAGATTTTGTATACAAGAGATGCAGCTGAGTAAAGGAAAAGGGATAAAAAGTCAAGGATTATTGGTGTAGCTTGGGGCCACTTCCTTGGAGCTGGGCCAGGAGTCTTAGTCTGGAGGGAGCTTCTGCTATCAGACCTCTTCTTGTGCATGTTGTCTTTTATATGTCATCTATATTATCTTCTTTTCCATTTGGTATTCTTAATAAATCAGTTAAAATCTTTAATCCTTGAACTTGCTTGTTTCTCTGAAACTTTCTAAATTCACATGCTGGGTGGAATTCTGTTGAAGCTGGGTAAATACCAGAGCTTGGAAAAGTTACCTTTTTTGAACTACAACTCCCATCAGCCCCAGCCAGCATGGCCACTGGATTGGGCTGATGGGAGTTGTAGTTCAAAAAAGGAACTTTTCCAAGCTCTGGTAAATACTTGAGCCTGAGGTTAGCAGGATATCTCAAGATGTTCAAATTTAATATCCCAACAAAATTGTTACAGTGGGCTCAGGAGAAGCTATGTGGTCCTCTTCCCCAGTAATCATGTGAAGACTTTTTTCAAATAATGCAGGAAAGCGCCTTGAGTTTTAGCTCTCTCCTAGTCCAGCCCTATAAGAGCTGCACTGAGTCTAATTCATTCACTGCCAGCTGGTAGCCTGTTGTCCTCTCCCCACTTCTCCTCCCTCTCCAGCTTCATCTATGCCACCTTGAAACCACCATTTACAGCAGCTCTGGTGTGTCACTTTCATCTGCTTCTTCCTCCTGTCCTGTTTCCCTGGAGGCATGCCTCCCCATGCTCTTCCCCTGGCCACTGCATTTCATCTTTTGGCTCTGATCATGGAAAAGTTGTGCCAGAATAGAATTGGACAGATACAGGCCGGGCTGCTAGGGAAAATTCCAGCCTTCTGCATGGAGAAACTTCGATAGTCATAGGGCCCTTCCAGATGTCAATTTGTATTGTGCATTCATGATGATTTGTGCTCATAATGGCATCAGGATGGTTATATGCAATCATGCTTTCAATACTGTTTGCACCTGCAAACAGAGAAATTAAGAGAAATCTATTTTAATATAGGCACATGAGTTGCCTGTTTTCTATCATCTAAGAAGGAAGAAAGTTCTATTCTGTTTATCACTTCCAAACATTCTGTACAACAGCTCTGATTGCTCTGGTGGAATATGGGCATGACATGTAGACAAAGATTGTCAAACAGATCTTTTTCTCCAAATCCCAGATCGAATAAAGGTAGGGCTTAACATTACTGGGGTGGTTTACTCAAGTGTTTTACAGGTCATGATACCCTTAACTAAATATTGCCAAGGAAAGTAGTTTTTACCACAAGGCAGCAAACTAATGATCAGTGATTGATTTCTGCCTGCTTCCTGTCAGTGCAGATTTTTTTTTGCAAGTTTCTGTGTGAATTTGCTGCCCTATTCTTTGTCTGTTGAAGCCACAGCATGGAATTTAAAATTTTTAATTGTAGTCCCTTCCCTCCCCAACTGAGATCCCAATAAAAACATCCCCTGCTCTATATTTACTGGTGGGGGGGACAAAACTCCTGTTGGAGCCAACAGGATTTTTTTTCTATCACTAATTGTAGCATGGGACAATTTTTCCATGAAGATAGACCATAAATCCCACTGATCTTAAGAATTTGGCAGCCCGATTTGTGGGCAGCCTCACAGCTAAAGTGTCCATTAATTGGAGGACTACTTTGAGATGCCAAAATAGTTGCCTTAGATCAATGGTTAGCAATTCAACTGGGGTTACAGCAGCTGAGGCTAGCATAACAGCAGTGGCCTCACCGCCACAAATGGCAACACGGCTATTTATTACCCATCCACCCTTTCACTTACCACTATCTCATTCATGATAGCCCTGGTTACATGGACCTCCCTTCACTGAATTTGCATGTATCTATTGTGAGAACTAGCCTGGTGGCTAAAAATGTGGACTTAGAAATTCTCCATTCAGAACCCACCGCATTCGTGAATTCACTAGCTGGCTTTAAGCAAGCCATTATTCACTCAAGTACAGCCCCTTCTCCAACTTTATTTATTTAATTAATTAATTTAGGATTCACTTCCCATGAGGTATCTTGAAGTGATTTACAACACAATAAAAACCATATATAAAACAATGTATAAGAACAGGAAAACAACTGCTCATATAAAAGCAATTACATGTGAAACCATTTTAAAACTAACAATTACGTATGTAAAATCAATCCAAATCCAATACAGATATCAACTGGGATAACAACGATCTCCACTTAGAAAAGTCTTCGAGAAGTGCCTAAAAGACAATTGAAATGGGGCTTGTCTCCCAGGCTTCTGAATTGTGCGGGAAGCCTAGACAAGGCATAAGTTCCCTTCCCGACAAGTAGAAAACAATCAAGCTGGCGATAAAGATGCAACACAGAGGGAGAGGTGGATACGCTCATTCCCATTTTTCCCTCTTATCATGAGCAGCAAGAATATATCTGATTCTGAAGACAATCAAAACTCCAGATAGAGATTTTTTATGGTTGGTAAGACTTCATCTGTCACCTCAAAAATCACCAACTGTCAGGCAACAGAGATCTCACCCTTTCCTTGGTTTGATGTCCAGTGCAGTATGTTAGCGATCCTTTTAAGCCATGTGGAGTATCAGGAAGGTTGTTGGCGCCATGAGTGCTGATTTTACCTGGGCAATATCCCCACCTTAAATATGATTTTGGGTCTCATAGGCTTGCATGTAAATTGGGAGGGGGAGTATAGATGTGATAGAGGGGACATGAAAGAGTTCCTTTGAGCTGTAAGTTCTGGGACTTTCATATCAGTAATGTTAAAGATTATACTTCTAGCTCTGGTGAAATGTGAAGTGTACATTTCTGTAGTTAAGAAAAACAAACTCTGTCACACAGATTCTAAAGAGATTGTAGCTGGAGTTTGGACTAGTCCCATTGTTGGTTTGGAGAGAGGATTATCCTTAAGAGATCTGTTAATATTAAATTTGGAGTTTCTTATTGCAACAAAGTTACCACCATTGTAATTTTTCTTACAGTTGTTCTTACAGTTCAACTCACAAACAAGGTATAGGACATGAAGGGGCTAACTCCCAAAATGCAGTGCAAGCCAGAAAGTTTGTCCTGATCCACTGAGAAGAACAAAGAAAAAGTCTGGTCAAGCATGCCCCATGACATTTTATGGCAAGAAATGTCCACATCCATCACCAGGGTGTGATGTGTGCATATGTGACTGTACCAATCTTCTATTTGGCAGGAAGGAAATCACTGCATGAATCACTGGGCACCCATAGGCCCACTGCTGTACTTGAGGATTTCTCCGTTAGAGACATGTAGTTCCACCTATACATAAATGATGACAACTAAGCCAAGATCCTGCTGTGGAAGCAAATTTAAATATCTTGGTGTCTTACTTCTCTCAACCTGACAAATGCACATCAAGTGGAACCTTGTTAGATATTCATTATTTACAGCTCAGGAAAACATCACTAGACATCCAGTCTCCCCTCTAAAAACACCGGTAAGAATCGTTCTCCCACCAAAAACTACTGAAATGAATTGCAATACTAAAATTAAACTACATATTTGCAAGTTGTCATCAGAAGACATATTTTATATCAGTGGGACTCCTGATGAGTATATAACTTTACACTTGTTACCTGCATTTGAAAACAAGCATGATTCATCCCTCGCTTGTTTCTGGAGTGATATTTTTCTGTTTTGTGTAACTTCACTATGTGTAGTTGTTGTGTGTGTGCATGTGAAAGAGCTAGTTGTATTTTGCAATATTCAGATTATTATTATTATTATTATTATTATTATTTGCATTTACATCCGACCTTTCCTCCAAGGAGCTCAAAGTGGCATACATGGCTCATTTAATCCCCGCAACAACTCAGTGAGGTTGGTTAGGCTGAAACACTGAGTAGCCCAAGATCACCCAGTGAGCTTCATGGCTGAGTGGTGATTCAAACCCTGGTCTCCCAGGTCCTAGTCCAACACTGTACAGAGGACCCAAAAGCTAATTTGGGTCAGAACGCTTTATTGTCTCAGTCATTTGCCAACCAAATTAGAGTATCTCCCCCTCTTTCTTTTCTGATCTAGATTTGTGCTAATTTAGAAATAGTTGCAATAATTTAAATAGAAATACTATCTATGCCACCATAGTGGGGAAGACAGTGGCCAGGTGACCCATGTTTCTATTCAGTTTGCAATACAGGTGCTAAGGATTGATGAGCAACTTCAAGGCCCCTGCATTTCTTAATCAGACTTGGGCCAAACAGCCTCTCAAGCAGAGAACTCTTTCAAACAGGGGACTGTCATCTGCAAAGTAGCAGATAATGGGGAATTTTATATATCCATACATGTATGATCATAATTATAAAAAGGGGATATATGTTTTATAATTATAAAGAATTAAGTATTGAATTGCAGGCCTAGTGGGGCCCTGAGATTCATGCTTATAGAGAAAACAGAATGAGCATTTTATTCAGGCTAACAGAAAAAACCTGTTGCGATGGCAACAGGTCACAGCAGTCTCCTGTTTTCCTGCCAAATCGTTGGTATTTGACAAGGATGAGATAAATTATTTTATTGTTTGGAATCAAGAAGCGTTAGGAGCAAGAGAAGCTGTGATTGATGAAATGCGTAGGGATTTCCAGTGTTTAATTCTTGAATGCCATCTAAAGGAGAAAAGTTTTATAGAATAATCAAAATGTTTTAATGAAAGAGAAATAGTAATGATTTTAAAACAAATCAGTGTATTAAATTTATAACTTTATAGGTGTCTTTCCATAAAAAAAAGGGTACATCTGGGGTGGCCTGCTTGTCTGTCTATATATCTAAAGAGGCTAAAACAACTATTAGTTAGCCAGAGTCACCCAGCTTTCCTTTGTTTGTGAGACTTCAAAATGAGCTCAAGTGTTTTAAATAAAATCCTCCTTCATGAGCTATGTATTTTATAAGTAAGGAAAAGGGATTTCTGAGAAAACAGAACAAGAACCCCTATGGCAAAGGAATAGAACTGGGGGTGCTCAAACATTCACAAAACACCCTGAGTTAAGTTCCCAAACTTAACTCACGGAACTTGTCCAAAATATTTCCAGGTGTGCCTGAGTCAGCCTGACCCATCTGAAAACAATGCAACAATGGCATATGCTTGAAACATATTCACAGTAGAAACTGTTCTAACTAGAACCAAAATTCATTAGTCTTGAAGAGACAGTAGGACAATGGTAACATTTATGATATGGACAGAATCTTGGAATCACCAAGGGAGTTAGCTAATGCTTTCTGATTGGTTTGGAATGAATGGTGAGAGGAGGGACTGTGATGTTGGGTGGGCAAGGACTCATAAGATTGGTGAATTACTGTCACATGCAGTAATATTAAGGTATAAAAGAGCTTGCACACAGTGTCTCAATGCAGTACCTCTTAGATACTTCCTGGATGTGTTCTGGGGGACTGACCTTGCATATGCTTGTTTTATTTTTTAATAAAGGCCTACCTTTTTGCTTTAAACCTGTGTCTTCAATTTACTTAAAGGACCCCCAGCAAAGATCCCACAGGAGAAAATAACAATTTCTCCAACAACATAGCCAACCTAATTTATTTATTATTTATTACATTTATACCCCGCCTTTCTTTTAATAATAGAAACTCCAGGCGGCTTACATATGGTTCCCACGTGGGCACTGACCAGACCTGACCCTGCTTAACTTCAGCAGGGAACTGGCCTTATGTGCCTTCAGACCATAGCCTGGAACCAATTCTGGAGTGGAGGAATGCCCCTCCTTTCCATTACATGAAGGGAGAGTACCATCTTGAAAAAAGTAGTATATAAATTCTTTTAATAATAATAATCTTCTTGATAAGTGTGTGGCCAAAACATTGATTTGATAAAAAAAAGTTTCCACATAAGGTTCCTTGGGCATGCAGTCTTACATTCAGAGCATTTATTGTACTAAAATCTGTTGTTGTTGTTGCTGTTGCTGTTGTCCTTCACCCTTATGTCCCAGGATGGGTCAAAACAATTCAAAATGCAACATTAAAAACAGTTTAAAACAAATTACAATCAGAAAAGTAGGGTGGGTCCTAAAAATATGCATCTCAAGTGCTGAAGGCCACAGTAAAGAGATGCATTTTCAGCCTCCACTGAAAACTGCAGAGGTCGGATGCACCTCTGTGGGAAGGGAGTTCCACAACTGAGGTGCTGCCACAGAGAGTGCCCTCCTCTCCCAGGCCACACCCCACAAGCTTCTGAGAGTGGTGGGATTAATACGGGGTTCTCCTCTGCTGATCTTAACACCTAAAAAGATTGGGAGGGAGGGAGGCAATCTTTTAGATATTTGGGGCCAGGCAGAGCAATGCAACTCATTGCAAGCCGGCAGGAGTGAAGCTGGTGGAAGCGGAGTTGGTGGAAGAGGCCACTACATCCAGCTGCCACTCAGATGCATGTCAGAGTGGAGGACACTAGATGTGCCAGGAAGGCACGCCAGAAGAAAAGAAAATACATGTTTTCTTCCCCCACCCCTTTTGTCGGCATACCTGCTGCCATGATGGAGGGCTTTGTGAAAGAGCTGAATTGGAACTGGATATCATTTAAGCCCCCCCCGACCTCCTCCAACATGCCCCCAGACTGCTTCTTTTTGGGGCCTTCTCCAAGCTTCCACCAGCTCCCATTACACCACTGGGCTTCCCCAGTGGACTCCCAGCAGAGCTAGGAAGAGGGGTTTCTGCTGGTGTAGCCCAGCATATCACGATGTAGCCCAGCCATGCCAGCTGGATTCCAGCTCAGCCAGAGGTCTGCCATATCCAGCCCTTCTCAGCCTGGTGTAAATAGCAGTTGGACTGCACCCTAACATGAGCAACTGGAATGAGCCCTGTAGCCAGCCTTCCTTGTTAGGTGGAGCAGCCACATTTCTAGGTGGGGTGTTTGGTGGGGAGAGGTGCATAGTGCCAGCCAATCCCCCCCTCACTGGTGTAGAGTGTGTGAGGGTGATGCCAGAGGAAGGAAAAGGCGGTGACCTTCTCCCCCCCATTCCTTCTCCATTCAGACAATATGCTAACTTATATAATTGACTATGTAAAGGTCAAATTAACAGAAAATTGAGTATTTAGGAATTAAATACTTTTTTGTTTCATAAGAAAAAAGGATGTTACGATACAGTGAACAAGAAGATACCAAAAGGTGTAAAACAAACAAAATCATGTGGAGCTTGTGTTCTCAAAAAATCAGTTTTAATCTTGTATCATGACAAAATCAATACCAAAAAAAACCAGGTTTAGAAACAGAGTTAGAGCACATTACAATGCAACCATAGTTGAAAATTTAGGGAGACTGGTGCTGAGAACAACATGCATAACTTCCTTGTTGAAGTCAATGAGACTGAGTCCTTAACTTTGTAAAATATTTGCTGCATAATAGACTTCCTTTTGTAAACTTATAAAAATGCTTGATAAATATGCAAGAAAGCTTTCTGAATGGTAGGTTTACACTTTTCAGACAGAAAATAAATACTTTAGGGTGTGTTTGTTAACTCCTCCTTGAGGGTCCCTTCTAGTCTTGCTCCTGAACTTTAGATTTTCTTTTCCCTTGGACAATCAATGAAAAGCTTTTTAACTGGCTGCTATACAAAGAACTAACTAAGCAATTGGAAACTAATTGTGGAAAACAATTGGATATTTTTTTTTTACTGGTTGCTGGGTAGATTTTCTGAAAAGGCCTTATGCTGAGGTGTCCATATTGGGAAACTCAGAAGATAAACCTGAATTACAGCCTAGGTGACCAGCCAGCCACCTACCTAACTGTAGTGTACACAGCAATATTTCTATGCCTCTAGCGCTGTTTTCATCCTTTGCCATCAAGAACCCAAGAAAAAAAAGAAAAAATAGCAACTGTGATTGTGAGGCCAGTGAGGCCTTTAAAAGAACTTAAGGCAGATTTTTTTTCCAGATCTTTTTAAATTGTCTCTATATTTCACCCTTTAGCGATAAGCACCCAATCCTGCTCTGCTCATTATAATAACTGCAGAATAAACAAACTTTTATTTCTTACTGCAGGCAAACAAACATGCTTCTTTATTGTTGCCTGAAATTGCTAACTGAAATTGAAGCTGAAAAGGAAAGTCCAAGGGTGGAGTCTAACTCTAGACCATAATACAAAGTTCTAATATTTAACTCTTCAAGGGTCATGTTACCATCCATGCTGGGTTTTTTCAAGATAACTTAAGTAATTATTTGATGACTGTGATGATGAAAAATCCACCCTCAGTCAGGGAAAGTCTTGCCTGAGCAGACTTTTGGGGGCTCTTCCAGACGAGGCTTCTGTTGTGCACTCGCCCTGCCTCATTCACTGAATTTTTCAGAGGGTCCTGTTCTGAAATTGCTCCTGTTCTTAAAACAACCTAACATTGTTTAAATGAAGGTTGTCATTGTTTGCCATCACAAATTAAAAAGAAGATGATTTACTCAAAAAAAATCCAGGGGGGAACCCAGCTCTAGGGGGGTCAGTGCCTCCATTCCCATTTGGGCAACAGGGCAAAAGGGGCTGCAGCTGGCAAACCAGCCAGAGCTGGAAAAAGGCACTTCTAGCCATCCAGCCCACTTGAGCCTCCAGGGCAGAGCTTGGAAAAGTTACTTTTTTCAACTACAGCTCCCATCACTCCCAGCCAGCATGGCCACTGGATTGGGCTGATGGGAGTTGTAGTTCAAAAAAGTAACTTTTCCAAGCTCTGCTCCAGGGACAGTGTTGAATCCATGGGCACCCCCAAGGTACAGCCTGTTCCTTCCAACCCCATCCAGAACAGACCATTTCCATACATCCCAGCCTTGAGAGTTTGGGACATATAACACCTCCATATTTTGGGGATTCGGGTTCAGTTTTTTGGCTCATATGAGCCCACTATCTTATCCAAGCACCTGTTTAACACCTCAACCATCTCTCCTGATTCAGATGTAACACAGAGATAGAGCTGGGCATCATCTGCAGATTAATAACACCTCACTCCAAATCTCCTGATGATAGATTTCAGTGACTTCTTATAGATGTTAAATTACATGGGGACAAGATGGAACCTTATGGGACACCACAGGAGAGCTCCCTGTCCTGGGCCAAACAGTGGCCTCTCAGAACTATTTTCTGGAAACAGCTCTGAAGATAGGAGCAAACCATGGAAGCCCAGTGCCCCCAACTCCTACCTCCCTGAGATGCTCCAGAAGGATGCTATGGTCAACAATATAAGAAGCCACTGAGAGATCAAGGAGAATGAGCAGGGTCACACTCCTCACATCTCTCTTGACAAATGTCATCAACCAGGGCGACCAAGGCAATTACAGTGTCATGGCCAGGCCTGAAGCCAGACTGGAATGGATCTAAGGAATGAGTTTCCCTCACGCTTGAAGTTGAATTGCTACTATCTTCTCAAGCACCCTGACTAAAAAGGAGATATTCGCCACCAGTCAATAATTGTTTAACACTTCTGGGTCCAGGGAGGGCTTCTTAAGGAGGCACTGTTGCAATGTTATAAACACCTAACTTTTCCAAATGCTTTTTAATTTAAAAAAAAAGGCAGGTGAAGATATTTGAGAATTGAGAAAATGCTGCTTGCTTTCATTAGCAAATCCTTGGGTGAGACTGCAGTTTTCAGTAGAGGAGCTAAACATATTTGCCTCACAAAATTTACTTCCACGTGCTTGCTTGTAATTAACATTTAAAACTTAAGCCATACATTCCTAGATTTATATGATGTGTAGTCCTTGATATTTTTTTTATTTACTGATTATTCATTGCTGAAACAAAATAACACAGATTCTCCAAATTATAATTGGGCTTTTATAAATTGTCCAAAATGTGCTCTTAATTAAAATAAGGAAGCATCTTTAGGACTAAATGGAACAGAGCAAGCAAGTGGCTTTGATTCAAAATCGAGTAAGGATTTCCAGCACTGTTAGGTGATATCAACCACACAGCCATAATTTTGTTAGGTAGCCTCACTCAAAACACCAGTACCACATTTTACTCCTTGGCCTTAAAAATAAAATGATGCCTGATTAAAGCCATTTTATTGCTCAAAAAGAGGCTCTAACATTTCCCTCAGGATTGTGTAGGCTGCTATCTTAGGCAGCAGCTTGGGAACAAGTTGCAGCCACACTTCCCAGTATGTGAATTTCTCTTTTACCACTATTGGGCAAAAAACAAACCATCATGCAGCCAACAAGATGCATCATCAATGAGTTTAAGAGGATAGAGCTGAATGTACAGAACCACTGTTGTTACTTCTATGGATGTAAGAGAGTGAGGTTAAAAGTGAATGAAATGCAAATAGAAAAAGAAAAAGAAAAGACAGTGATGATCACCTAAATGCAATACCATGCCATCCTACGAGTAAGGCAGAAAACTCAGCATCCCACAACTAGTCAGGATTCCTAACCAAAAACCAAAACTAAAAAAATCTTGGCAGCCAGCCAGCCAGCCAGCCAAGGTTATAGAAATCCCATGCAGCACAACCTGACCCAGGGGGGACCATGACCACCCCAAGGAAGAAGGGCACACATAAAATGTAGAGGAAATAATAATGTACAACAATAGTGTGAAATCAGATACTTATTGGGACATAGTATGAAGAAATATTTATATAAGCATGACTGTCAAAGATGTTTATTATTTAAACAACCTCTCAGAGCTTGGAAGTAACTAGTTACAAGTAACAAATTACTTGTAATTCATTATTTTTTTTGAGTAACGAGTGGGTAATTCCTTTACATTTTGATTGTAATAGAACTAGGAGTAATTTTACTACTTTTGTGGAGTAATTGTAACGTTTCCAGAATTACTTTTTGGCATTACTTGGGGAGGGGGAGCAGGGGAAGTCTTCTGCTCCTCTGATTTGTGGATGAAAATCATGTGCCTCAAACTGGGCTTCTGTCGCTCTTTCCTCATGCTCTGTGGATGGGTAGGAGGAGACGAGGGAGGAGGCGGAGAGTGAGACGAGGTGGAGCGGAGAAAACAATTATTTTAAAAAATGGATAGTGGTGGTGAAGAATGGAGTGGAGGGAAAAAGGATCCAGAGGTCAAAAACATGGATAAAGGAGGAGAAGGAGGCAGCAGGAATGGAGATAAAGAACTGTGGAGGTGAAAGATGACGTGTGTGTGTGTGTGTGTGTGTGTGTGTGTGTGTGTGTGTGTGTGTGTGTGAGAGAGAGAGAGAGAGAGAGAGAGAGAGAGAGAGAGAGAATACTGTGTTTGCACTTGGCACACAAAGTGGCCTCCACCACCCTCTCTGCCTACTGTGCTGCATTTGCAGTATTTTAACCTTTTTGCATCTCAGGGGAAAATGTTTGCTTGCGTGAGTGTCCCTTAGTTGGTGGCAGGGCAGGGTCTGGGAGATGGTTAAGTGAGAGAGATTATGCTGACTGGCTGAGTGGGGGGGTTGCACTTGGTTTGGGGTGCAAAGATCTGATTAGTGGCCTCAGCCTCCCTCCCCACCACCCTTACCAGCAGAGAGACCATCATTGCTATCTTATGAATAAAAATAATTATTCTACTACCTGTTTATTTTTAATGTTGTTTTAGGCTACTTAGATGTGCAGCAGCCAAGGCCAGCACCTTGTAGGCATTTTTTTAAAAAAAGTAACTGAAATGTAATTGTAGTGATTACTTTGGAGGAAAAGTAAAGTAATCAGTTACTTTCGGAACAATTGTAATTGTAACGGTAATTACTATTTGGGACCATGTAACTGTAACTGTAATTTATTACTTTTTAAAAGTAATCTTCCAAGCTCTGCAACCTCTAAAGATATTTATAGTGCAATTCTATGTTTGTTTACTCAGAAGCAAGTCCCGATGTATTCAATGGGGCTTACTCAAACAGGGAAGCATGCATAGAACTGCAACCTCACATGATAAGGAACTTCACTCACCCAACTCAAAATTCAGAATCATGTCACTTTAAATTGTTTTGCAACTTATACTTGTTTTTATGGTTATTGGATTTTAAAGGGGTTTATTTCTTGTGAGCTGCCTTGGTTTCTAATCACCAACGCTATCTCACAGGATTTTTGGGAAGACTCCATATTAGGATTAGGAATAGGGGGCACTGTTTTACGGTGGCTCCGTTCCTATCTCTCAGACAGGCACCAACGGGTAGTATTGGGGAATGAGGTTTCAGACCCTTGGCCTCTCAATTGTGGAGTACCACAGGGTTCTATTCTCTCCCCCATGCTATTCAACATCTACGTAAAGCCGCTGGGGGCTATCATCAGGAGGTTTGGGCTGCAGTGTCACCAATATGCGGATGATACTCAGCTCTACCTCTCGTTTAAATCTTCACCAGAGTTGGTTGTAGATACCGTGTCCAAATGCCTGGAGGCCGTAAGTGGATGGATGGAACGGAATAGGCTGAAGCTGAACCCTGATAAGACCGAGGTGTTACTCGTGGGAGATAAGAGAAGGCTGGGAGATATAAACCTGGTGTTTAATGGTGTAAGATTGCCCCTGAAGGACCAGGTCCGCAGCCTCGGGGTCATTCTTGACTCACAGCTGTCTATGGAGGCTCAAGTATCAGCAGTGAGCCAGGCAGCTTGGTATCAACTCCGTCTGATATGGAGGCTGCAACCCTACCTTCCTGTCCATCTTCTCCCACAAGTGATATATGCCCTGGTCTCCTCTCGCTTAGACTACTGTAATGCGCTCTATGTGGGGCTGCCCTTGAAAACGGTCCGGAAACTACAGCTGGTACAGAATGCGGCAGCACGTTTGATAAAGAACAGCCGTCGCCGTGATCATATCACTCCAGTATTAATAGATCTTCACTGGTTACCAGTTGTTTACCGGGCCCAATTCAAAGTGCTGGTATTAACCTTTAAAGCCCTATACGATTTCGGCCCAGTTTATCTGAAGGAGCGCCTCCAGCATCACCAATTATGCCACCTGACAAGATCAGCCACACAAGACCTTCTCTCGGTCCCACCAGTTAAAACAGCTAGGCTGGTGCGGACCAGAGAGAGGTCATTTTCGATTGTGGCCCCCACCCTCTGGAACTCCCTTCCTTTAGACCTCCGCCATGCCCCCTCCTTGACGGCTTTCTGCCGATCCTTGAAGACCTGGCTGTTCAGGCAGGCCTATGGGGTTTCTGGGGTGGGTTAGTTTTTAATGCTGCTGATTACATGTAAGAGTGGGTAGCTTAATTATTGAACGTTGTTGTTATGGTTTTATATTGTATTTTATCTTGTTATTGTACGTCGCCTAGAGTGGCCGTTAATTCGGCCAGATAGGCGACTCAAAAATAAAATTTTATTATTATTATTATTACACACACACCGGAGATGTAAAATACATACCTCCATATAACAGTTTATTGTCAAAACCAGTTGGTCACCACAGAACATTTTTTTTTTAAAAATCAATATTAGTTTCCTACATAAAAGCAATGATACCTATGTAAGCCCTGCCTAATTGCTTTAAAAATAGGATTGGAGAGGGAGAGAAAGATTTACAATACAAACACAATCCTTTCCTTTGCTCACTCAAAAGTCACATTAATTTACAGCACAATCCTAACCATGTCTACTTAAACGTAAGTCCTATTGAATTCAATGGGGTTTACTCCTGGTATGAGGGATTAGCATTGTAGCTTTACTTCCAGAAAAGCAAGTATTGGATTAAGCTTCATATTGGGAAGGTTTTCAAAACACTGCTGTCTTCAACAGCCAAGGAACATTTAAACTTGCTGGACTCCTGCACACAGGAGAAAAAAGACTTTTGCTACTACTGAAAGCTACATACTTACTCAATTTATGAAATTTTCAGATAAGCAGGGGAAAAACAACATTGTTTTTGCCTTGCAATGGGGTCTAGCTACTGCCTGAAGGTCAACAAATCCCTTGTCAATCATAACCCTGACTTCACTTATTGGCTACAAACCTGAAAGGGCAGGGTTAGAGCAGCCAGCTACAAGCTCATTTAAAAGAAGTTGCAGGGGGTGGCTTACATTTTGGTGTATATCTTGTGAACGTAATGTTTTTTAAAAACGAAAGCTAAAAGTCTGGAGATTAAGATGACTCACCCAGAGAGGACCTCAAAAATCTGGAGTCTCTGGGCGAAAACCAGAGACCTGGCAACCCTTACACAGACAGAAGGCAACATGTTGAGCCATGCTAGAACAAAAAACAGAGACCTTTTTATTTTATTTATTTATTTATATACTGCCCTCTTGCAAATCATCAGAGTGGTATACAGCAACATAAAAACATTTAAAAGCTATACAAAACAATAATTTTAAAGACTGGCTAGTTATGAGACATTTTAAACAGCTGTGTAGGCCTGTCAGCATTAAAAAAAAGTCTTCAAGAGACACGTGAAAGTCAAAAGTGAGGATGTTTGCTGAATCTCTGCTAGAAGAGTATTCCACAGCATGGGACCAGCAACACTAAATGCCCAACTTCTGGCTAAGGCCAGTCAAGTCTCTATAACAATACTTTATTAAACCTGACTGACAAAATCAAAAAGAGTTAAATATCATAAGTATCATATTTGTAGAAAATGATGCATAAATGTATATATAATTAAACAAAAAGGTTTGTGGAGAGCTTCTTTGTTGGTTTACATGTATGGAGACTGAACACCCAAATAGGGTTTAAGTGTCATGGCGTTCTGCAATGAATCTTGGGAACTGTAGTGTTAGTTGTTGTAAGTCCTAAGAATTATTTGTTAAGAGTTCCCCAACCACCTCACAGAACTATACTTTCCTGGGAGTCTCTGAGAAGAAATGACTATTAAACTGATTTAAGCCTATAGTATAGATATGCCTAGGAGTAGTCCAGGGATGGGGAACCTTTGGCTTTCCAGTTGCTGTTGGACTACAATTCCCATCAGCCCTGGCCAGCACAGCCAATGGTCATGGATGATGGGAGATGTTGTTCAATGACATCCAGAGGACCAAATTTTTCCCAGCCCTGGAATAGCCCTAGAGCCAATGCATATGGTTTTATTGTGAGCTGCCCTGAGTGCCCTATTGTAGGGTAGGAGGGCAGGATAGAAATATTTTAAATAATAATAAATAAAATAATAATATATGCTTTTACTTTTAGCCCAGATGAAATGTTGTCCCTCATAATTAGTTGATTTTTGAAAAATATAGATTTTTTTAAAAAATCAACTCTTAACAATAAAGCCTGAGTAACTAATATCATTTAACTCAGCATTTTTTGTGCACCATTGGTGTGGTTGGCTTTTCTTTGTGTCTCCAACTGATGCTGCCTTTTTTGATAGCTGCACATGGAGACCACATTGCACAGTAAGCTCCTCTTGTAAGTAGCTCTCTGCGCTCCCCAGCAATTTTTGCCACATTTTTTTGTTGCCATTGTTTGAGGATGTGGTGAAAAATACTGCAGGTTCATCAGACATTAGCTTTCTTTTCTCAGATTTTCTCACTTTTATATAAACATGAATGAAAATCTGTGGTTTTCCCGCAGGTCCACCAAGTGAATGAACATCAAGCTGTTACTAAGCACTTGTGGCTGTCCTTGCATAACTGGTATCTACAGGACTAAGAAAGTTCCAGCCTCTAGTTTCTTTTCTTCAGTTATCTCCTTTGCAAACCTGGCATTTATCTTCCTCTTGTGTGTGGAACAAAAGTGACTAGAAGAATGGCTTTGTCTCTAACCCCAACTTGCAGCTGCCCCGGAAAACTTTGGCACATCACCAGCAAACTGTATTTACGTGAGTGTGAAATTAAACAACCTTGCCAGTCTTTTCCTACCTGTGGCTAGCAGGAGATTGCTTTTTGTGTCCCTAAGCACAACTTTCTTATCTGTGACTACAGAGAACTGTTTGGCAAAATGGAGGATGTTTACAAGAGAGGGGGGGAACGGTGCCATACAGGCAATGCTAAGCAGGCACTGGAACTGGCTTGAGGCCCTTTCTTATCAGAAGCTGTTCTTCCAGTTATCTTGGTAGGCAGAGGGAAGAGAGAAAGGCAGCCTGCTGCTACTGTATTTTCAGCAGAGCAGATATAATAGCATATTAAAAATGGCTGCTTCACTTAACTTGAATTTAAATATTGTTCTATGTTTCTCCTGTTAGCATGGCCACTCACAGTTGGCTTTGGTGGTCAGCCTGTCACAAATGCTCCTGGGCAGCAGAAGATGGGAGGATGAGAATAGATATATTCTTCAAGAGAGAAGCTGGAGAGGGGGGGAGAGAAAAGCTCTTGTTTATCACCTCAAGCTGTTTTTCCT
The DNA here is from genome assembly GCF_030035675.1 of Rhineura floridana. NCBI lineage: Eukaryota > Metazoa > Chordata > Lepidosauria > Squamata > Rhineuridae > Rhineura > Rhineura floridana. The sequence goes on from NC_084484.1 coordinate 75,916,384, forward strand.
CCATGTTTTTTTTTCTTTTTTGCTCTAGTGTGCATTAGAAGCAATTTTTGTCATACATGAATTTTCCTTTTTAAAAAAAAACTTTTGTATAGATTTACAGTTTTTGTTTGTTGACTTGTTATACACATCCAATTCTATGAACAGCATCTTTTTTTTTTTAAGTACTTGGTAGAATTAGGGCAAGTCCTGGTGAGTTTGGACAAAAGGCTTGTATAGTCATTGGATGCAATCCAGATTAAGTACCATTGATTTCCAACATGGGAAGGAGATAAGTGCATTCTTAACTCTGTGCCACTGAAATCAATGGGACTTTGAAAGTTTTTTAACTGTAACTACATCATGCTCTTTATGCTTTTGCAGCATTTGCTCTCCAGATAAGTAGAAATCCTTCTTGTAGGTTTTCATTTGGGTCAAATGTCAGTACAGTTCAGATTTCAAATTGAAATAAAATTTCAAACAGTATACCAGAGAATACTGGAGTTCTCTGGAAGTTTATTAGGGTTCCTCAATAAAATCACTAAGACCTGGGCCCCATCTGCCCTATACATTTAAAGCCATAGTATATCACATTAAACAGTCATGGCTTCCACCCAAAGAATCCTGGGAACTGTAGTTTGTTAAGGGTGCTGGGAGTTGTTAGGAGACCCACAAGGCCATTTCCTTAAACTATGCCCACCTGCCCACCAGCTGATGTCACTAGTGGTTGGGAGGAAAGGATTTAATCCTCCATGAGCTGCACAATCCTGCTCCCAGAAGGGAACAAAATAGCACAGCCAAGGCAACAGGACTTAACCCCGCTCATCTGGTAAATGGAGATTAAAGCCATGTGCAAAAGTGCCCTTTGAAGCAGCTTGCTCCCATTTGCGAGTGAAGGGGCAAAATAAGACAAGGACACATCAGCTTGGGTTGAACAAGGGCCACTTTATTAAACTATACAAAAACACCTTTTAAAGTGACCTGCAGAGGGAAACTTAGGTGCGGAACTATCTATAAGCAAGCATCTTGCCATACAGCTCACGGGCGACCAGCCCCTGCTTGGGACAAGGGCAAGCCCCATCTGCTTACCCCTTCTGCCAGCCACACCCAGTAGGTGAGTAGGGGGGCCTTCTCAGGTCACCACCCCCCGGGGCCACACAACCCTCGGGTGGATGAGTTAAGTTGGCCCCAAAAGCAGCCCATATCCTGCCCTCAAGCCGCAAAGCTCTGACAGACAGGCCTCTGGAACCGCCAATCACCTCCAAAGGTGCCTAAGGGGGCCACCGAGCTGTCCTTACCTATTTCCCTTTCCGCACCTTCCCACACCAGTGCCCCAATTATAAACTGCCCTCCTAGGGCAATTAAACTTCGACCATAACAAAATAGCCAAATTAGCCAAATTCACCTATTAATCACAACGCCCCCTAACCCGATTCCATCCCACTCTCACAGTGTGGAGTAGGCAAAAAACCTGCCCGCCAAACAAGGGTGGGCAGGGTAAAAATTCCTACTTGGTCCCGAAGCGACCATTGAACACACTATAAGAGAGGGAGGGCAGGGTGGGCATTGCTCGTTGAAAGAGGAGGTAGGAGGGGCGGCCTGGCCTTAAATAGGCCCATGGCCCCTCCCCTCCCTGCCGCACGTCACGCACACATAACGCTGCGACACATGACGTTGCCCTTAATGAAGATGGCCGCGGCAGCATCGCTCCCTCCTCTCAACTATGTCCCGCTTATCCATGCTGCGCAGGTAAGTGGGGCTTCATTTGCAAGTGAAGGGGTGAAATAAGACAAGGACACATCAACTTGGGTTGAACAAGGGCCACTTTATTAAACTATACAAAAACACCTTTTAAAGTGACCTGCAGAGGGAAACCTAGGTGCGGAACTATCTATAAGCAAGCATCTTGCCATACAGCTCACGGGCGACCAGCCCCTGCTTGGGACAAGGGCAAGCCCCATCTGCTTACCCCTTCTGCCAGCCACACCCAGTAGGTGAGTAGGGGGGCCTTCTCAGGTCACCACCCCCCCGGGGCCGCACAACCCTCGGGTGGATGAGTTAAGTTGGCCCCAAAAGCAGCCCATATCCTGCCCTCAAGCCGCAAAGCTCTGACAGACAGGCGTCTGGAACCACCAATCACCTCCAAAGGTGCCTAAGGGGGCCACCGAGCTGTCCTTACCTATTTCCCTTTCCGCACCTTCCCGCCACAAAAAGGGGACAAATCTCTATTTAGTCCCCTTTTACCCACTGCCGAGAAGCACCTCTCGCACACACCTCTGCAGGTCTGCCAAAAAGACGTTACCTGCGTCAGACAGGTGAACGCCATCGGCCCTGTACAGTTCACCCATCCAATGCTGAATGCAGGGTGTGAAATAGCCAACCCCCCCTGCCCCAGAATAGCCAACCAAATTTGCCGGTTGACCTTCTTTTGCGCTTGGTCCATCCCTATCGGGCTCCAGACACCACGCCAAACCCTTCGCGGGAGTATGTCTGACCAAAGCAGACGTACCCAAGGCCGACATTGCCTTATTAACTGCATGCCATGCATGCCTGCCAAACTGAGGGCCGTGCCCTTTCGTTGCAACTGAGGGCCATGCCCTTAAGTAACCGAGGCCATCGTTGCCTCCTGAACTGCATATCCACACATGCCTGCCAAACTGAGGGCCATGCCCTTCCGTTGCCTCCTGAACTGCATGTCCACACATGCCTGCCAAACTGAGGGCCATGCCCTTCCGTTGCCTCCTGAACTGCATGTCCGCACATGCCTGCCAAACTGAGGGCCATGCCCTTCCGTTGCCTCCTGAACTGCATGTCCGCACATGCCTGCCAAACTGAGGGCCATGCCCTTCCGTTGCCTCCTGAACTGCATGTCTGCACATGCCTGCCAAACTGAGGGCCATGCCCTTCCGTTGCCTCGCCAACTGCATGTCCGCAAATGCCTGCCAAACTGAGGGCCATGCCCTTAAGTAACCAAGGCCATCGTTGCCTCCTGAACTGCATGTCCGCACATGCCTGCCAAACTGAGGGCGATGCCCTTCCGTTGCCTCCTGAACTGCATGTCCACACATGCCTGCCAAACTGAGGGCCATGCCCTTCCGTTGCCTCCTGAACTGCATGTCCGCACATGCCTGCCAAACTGAGGGCCATGCCCTTCCGTTGCCTCCTGAACTGCATGTCCGCACATGCCTGCCAAACTGAGGACCATGCCCTTAGGTAACCGAGGCCATCGTTGCGTCCCGAACTGCATGTCTGCACATGCCCGCCACCTGAAGGCCTTGCCTCAAATACTGAGGTCATTCCCAACTCAGGGAATGACCACCACATGCGGAGATGTCTGCACTGAACCAAGCTGGAACAAAGTGGGTAGGAGCCCGTCCCAAAGTATTCCTCGCCAGCCAAGCCACCACACTGCAGCCCATTGACTGAGGCCTAACTGTAAGCCCAGGATAGGGTGCGCAGCTGCTCCATCCCTGTCCAGCAACATTGCCAGTCCATCAATGTTATACAGATACAACTCCCTTCCATGGAGACATCTGATTGCTGGAGGGCCCGTCGAGACAAATCTCCCTTGGATCCGGCCACCACCTCACCTATCCAAAAAGCTCCAAAAACCAGCATAAGGGCTGCCGCCTGGAATAGTCTGGCTTCATAGCTTGAGGAGCATACTGTTTTTCACTGGCCCACCATACTCAATAAAATGTCCCGTGAGAAAGGGCAACGGGGATCGAGGGTGGCAGGGTGTTCTCTAGCCCACCCAGCTAACATACGGCGGACTCTAAAGTCCCTGGAATAAGTGGGGAAATCATCAGCCTTTACCTCGAAGTGCTTGGACTGAGAGGCCCAGTCTCCAGCCATTCACTAGGCAAACCCAGCAGGTGACTCACTGAATAGGCCACTCTGGTGCATAGCCCTTGCCGGCCCAGAAGTCCTGGGAAAAACCCCTCCTGCATTCTGATAGCTGTTGAGCATGCTGGGGCGACAGACCAGCTTATGGCCATCTTTGACTCTGCTCCCCAATCTCCCAATGTGCGGTTGCACAGCACAGCTGAACCGCTCCACCTGAGTCTACCTTACCATGCCCCAAAAGAAAACATTAAAATCTGGGCACTAAAGTGTTACGAAGGGACCTTGAACTTCCTCATGAGCAGAGCTCACTAGGAATCCAAATTTCCCAAAAGAGAGCAGCAGGATCTTTTGCTGGAGTTACCCGCACATCACCCCCAGAACATGTATAATTTTACCCTTAACTCAATAACACATACACTGCAAGTAAAATAAAGAGTGGTTTTATTAAGAGAAGGAACAAGGAAAAAATATTGCAGTTTACAATTGTAGTTAACAATGAGTAGTTTTCTAACTATTATTCATTCATTCATTCAGCAACACTGGATAGACTAAAGCAAAGAGACTAGCCCTATAAACACTTTCTCATTAAACTCACCCACACAGAAAGAAAGAAGAAAAAGGAAGGGAAAAGCCCAGATAGTTGCATATACCTTTCCTGGAGAGTTGCTGCAAGCCTAAAACTGAGAGAGACCTTTCGTATCTAGTCCAATGAGCCAAAAGCTCTGCCCTTGTGTAACCAGCGCTAGATTTGAAAGATCTCACCCAATCCTTAGCTCTGAAGTTCTGCAATTTGTCCCAAAGATGCTAGAGTACGTTGGTAAGTGAAGCAGCAGCTAGAGCCCTCCAGAAGAGACACACCCCTTCTCACTCCTCATGTTTTATATCTTTTTTTCCTAACTAAAACTGACCCCAAAGTAAACCCAATGTAAATGTGATCAGGAAGGTGGGCACCCACTCATTTCCTGATAAGTTCCCAACTGATAGGTGTGATTTCCCTGTGGCAGATTTCTGATGACTCCTCAAGGTTAAGATTATCATAATCCTTGTGTAAAACAGTTTCTTTGTTTGACAGGAGTTTATCCTGTCTTCTCCAGAGGCTTAGAACTGCGCAATACCTAGTTTGAAAGGAGCTGTTCTGTTTCCTCGTGATGGCCTAGATTATCATAAACATTTCCTTTGTTTGAAAGGAGCACCTATTCTTACTGGGTGACAAATCCCAAATTTCCATGAGTCAGGAAGTCTATAGCTTCAGGCATTGCAAGATATGTACTCAGAGGTCACAGAGGGGCTGTTTCCCAGGAATCTTTGCTGTTGCAGGCCTTTTCAAACTCTGGTTCACTGAGATGAATCAAAGATTAAAAATTCCCAATATTTGATACCTCATAACAAAAGAACAAAGGAACATACAAGGGCCATAACCCTACCTAAAATGGACAGTTCCCAAGCCTCACTGCCTATAAGTCCAAGCCTGCAGCCAGCACAAAAACCCTGATGCATCCACGGACTTCCAGTTCTACCTCCCAGCCCCACCTAGAGATGCTATGGACCTTCAGCCTGCAGTTCAGAGGCTCTAGCCCTGAGCTATGTCACGTAATTCTACAGCAAGTTAGTTAGTTCTTCCCCAGGAGTGTGGGAAAACTAGACCAAATGATTTGGGCAAGAATATAAAATGTAACCTGCAGTTTGGCTCTAATTTCTTGATCAATATTTGATCACAACAAGCATTAAATTATTATACAGCCACAAACCTGAACCTGTAGTAAGGCTGTGGAAGCCCTGCTACGACCTCATAAACCACTGGAAAAGACCTCTAATACCTGGAGGGCAGACAAGAAACACTTTCTTGGCCTAACTGTCATGAAACCCTACTGACTGACCACATGAGTATGATTGGTGGTGAATTAGGTGGTATGCCCAGGAAGGTTAAAACCGGGCAGGATGGTCCATTGACACAGCCATTAAGATGAACCAGTTACATAGCCATTACATAATCTGTGACATCAGGTGTTAACATGCATCCAAATTTTTTTTTTTTACCCTCTCATCCCGACAGCCCCTTCAAGGAAGGAGCTGAAGCGCTCCGTGCGAGAATAGAGCAGCCTATATGTAATGCTCTACCTCATAGAATTGACTGAAAAGGCAAAAACCCAGCAGCTATAAATCCCCTTGTATCCCCACAGTAGATGAAAAAACAGATTAGATGTCATACTTTCCCATAGGCAGTGCATTAACTAACTGGTAGGAAGCCATTACTGATTGCCATTGCGTCTATGCCCAAGACAAATTTAAGAGTGCAGTCCCTTAAGGCAAGCCCTGAGACTACAATATGGGATCCAGAAACTGAAAGAAAACCCCATAACAAAACAAACCTCCCCAGGAACTGGGCAGTCTGCAAGCAAGGTCCCAGTACCTCGAGCTTAACAGGGGAGGAACGCTTTCCTTGAGCAGCTACTGCTGGGTGCTTCTCCTCACTGCTGTGAGGGCCACTGGCCTCATATTTCCCTGTTTCACATAAAGAAAGGAAATAATTTATGAGTAAGCACACTTTCCCAGCCACCATTTTAGTGCAGCTAACCCAGTTCCCCAAAGCACAGATACTGGAGATATGGCGCTGACACCCATATTTGGCCCATTGCAGCGGCCTCCCCCTTGTAGGCTTCCAAACACCTATCATAATAGATGTCCAAAATGCAAAATTAACATCCTATATCCCTTTCTAGTAAATGATATCATAAATCCAAGAGCAGCAGATGCTGAGGATGTGTTGCTGTCACCAATATGTGGCTGCACTATAGCAGGTTTTCCAACACATATCAAAATAGATGAGCCAATGCAACAGTTGCACGCTATATGTAATTCCAGGTAATGATATCAGAAGTCCTAACTAGAATGTAATTTCAGGTAATGATGTTTCGTTGTTGGTGCCACAATCCTCAGTAAAGGGGGGAAGAGTCTGCCTGGACCTTAAAAGGCAGCCCTATGTCAATAAGAGTCTAAGATCCTGTAATATGAGGGATCTCTATTAGGCAAATCGGGCTTTCCTCTTTATTCCTATTCCCCAATCAATATGATTACCATCTGCTAAACTTTCCATTCCTAACTAAATTCAGGTAAATGCCTCTTCTGTCTCAGAGTGAACAAATAGCCTGAAATTAACACTTGGAATGCAAAAGGACCGCTCACTTAAGATACAGCGATTTAGACATTTTCTGGCAAACTGTTATCTCCGCCCTTGTTATCATATAACTATGAAAGGCCCAAAGGCTAAAAAGGCTCACTAGGCCCCACCAATATACTAGTATGTAGTATAATAATCATATAATTAAGTACTTCAAACCTCATACATGCCTGGGCCTAGCAAGAAGTTGTACCTATGCCTGGGCCTAGCAAGAAGTCATAAGCCTCACAAAAGGGCTCTGCCATCACATCATGCATCCACCCTGTAATAATATAATAAAGAACCAACCTGTGTATATCATCAGGGGGGGCTAAGCTGGATAACCTGCGGGGGTGGGCAATCCTCCCCCTATGTCTGGGCCTAGCAAGAAGTCACAAGCCTCACGAAAGGGCTCTGCCATCACATCATGCATCCACCCTGTAATAATATAATAAAGAACCAACCTGTGTATATCATCAGGGGGGGCTAAGCTGAACCTGTTGGGGGGAGAGTGCTCAGAGGGAACTTAAACTAGAAGGATTAGATACAATTTCTTTTGTTCGTCCCTTTTATTCTGATTTATTTTTAATTTCCCTTTATGTGCATGAGTCTATCTTTAACCAATGTATTAGCATGACTATATTTAATTTTGTTTGTATATCCAGTATAGTCTCATTTATTTTTAAACTTCCTGTGTCTTTCTTTTAACCACCAGCAGCACTAATGTCGTGCTGCTCAATAAAAAGCCTCAATCAACCCCTCCACAACTGCTAGGTGGGCGGGGTATCGGACGTGCCGCTGCTAGGCCCCACTATGAGGCCCACTGGTCAGGCCCCTTTACGAGGCCTGCCCCAGTCGCAGCCACGCTGCAACGCTACCACCCACAGCTGTTGGGGCTCCCAAAAACCCCTCTGGGGGTAACCAATTAGGCCTAATAGGCCCAACCAACGCCAACTGTCCTGCAGCTTTCTCTGCTATGTCCCCCATCATCCTCTTGTCGCTCGTTGAAAGAGGAGGTAGGAGGGGCGGCCTGGCCTTAAATAGGCCCATGGCCCCTCCCCTCCCTGCCGCACGTCACGCACACATAACGCTGTGACACACGACGTTGCCTTTAATGAAGATGGCCGTGGCAGCATCGCTCCCTCCTCGCAACTATGCCCCGCTTATCCATGCTGCGCAGGTAAGTGGGGCTTCATTTGTGGCTGTCTTAAAGCCTTTGCAAGTCTCCCCCCCTCTTAAGTCCCCAATCATGAGAATTAAAAGCATGGGGAGGCTTCAAAAAGGCTTTTGCAAGTCTCCCCCCTTTCTCCTTAAGACATTCCACAATCTTGGAGATTTACAATGGAAGCACAAGAGATTTTGACAGGGGGACTCGCCATGGCATGCACTGTCATTGGTATGAAATGGCTATGAGTAGGGAATGGTGGACATTAGTTTTTTCTGCATGAAGGAAAACTGCTTAAACGTCATTGTGTGGATGGAAGAGAGAGACTTCCTTCATCTTCCTTTCCCACTCTGCTTCCTCCAGATTGCTTACTGCTGATTTTTTTGGGGGTAGTGGTATATGGCTTTGGATGCTCCAATCTGTATTCAAGGGAAGCAAATAATTCCTTATTAACTTTATTATCATTTTGTGTTTTTCTGTGTTGCAAGCCACCTTGAGAGAGTTTTGACCCCAGGAAGCAGCATATATTAAATAATCAATTTATTGTCTTTGATAAGCTAAAATGCTTCCTGGCTGTGGATTTGCTACAGTTGATATGTACAAGATCCCCATCACCACCACCAAAATAAATAAACAGAACTGAACTAATTTAAAATTTGTTCAATGGATCATTGTAATTACAGGGCACTTGGTGCCCATCCTTCTGGAAATACTAATCTACCACTAGAATCATCTAGTTTGTTGTTGCAGGACAAATAGTTAAAGCTTTTGAAAGATACTGGACACTAAAATTATAATATACTATAAATGATTTGTTGGCACTACAGATGGAATAAACTGGTCAGTCGTACTGTATGTGAATACAGGTGTGTGGGGAGGCAGCAGAGGTAGTTTCCAATACTGGGTCCTCTAAATACACAAGTGACCCTATTTTCATCACAGGTTTTTATTATTATTATTATTATTATTGCATGGCCTTATCACGAACAACATGAAGCAGTCCACTTTACATGGCAGATTCGAGAAGGGATAACATTTTTGTGCCTCACTCAACTCTTACATCATTGTGTCCATGTAAACATTAGGTTCAGTTCAGAGTCGAGGAAGGATGTAGATTTTCACTTTAGGTGTGTAAATGCCTAAAGTTATCACTTAATGCGTATATTAGTCTTTTGTATCCATTCCCATAGGCTTGGATTGTAAGCTGCAGAACAACTGCTGTAGACATCCCCACTTTCTCCCACCTCTCCAACAATTCTCTTTGAATTCAGTTTAATCTCAGTTTGCTCTAAATTGGAACAGTATATCCACATATGGCTAATTAATTAATAGGTCTGTTGGCTGGGCCTACATAGGACGTAATTCTTCTAGAACCTAATGGTAGATAGCTTGTTGTTATTATTTGTTAATTTGTGAAGTGCCACATATATGTCCCAAGATACTTTACATATATTTTCTTAAAAACAGGTAAAATAATTTTAAGAACAGGACAAGAACAAAGAAGAATAGGTTTTAAAAAAAGTCATGTGTAAGGCAGAGACCCTTTCATCGAGCTGGAAAAGCTTGTTGAAAGAAAAATGTCTTCAATTGTTTCCAGAAAGTACAGAGAGTGGGCACCTGTCATATCTCAACAGGAATGTGCCTGTAAAATACATGTACAGCACATGTAGAAATTATCTACATTTCTGTTTAAGGAATATCCATCAGTTACAAGGTGGCTTGTCATAAAAGTATCACACTTTGTCATTTTACAGTAAGAACAGCCTCTCCCTGGAAATATTTTTCAGAGCCTTAAATGAGAAAGGAATATACTATACTTTCACTGAAATTGAGTCATTGTCTCCTACTCAGAGCAGACCCATATGAAAGTAATGGACATGATTAACTTAGGCCCATTAATTTTAATGGGTCTCTAAGTAGAACTTAGAATACAACTGAAAGGCAGCATATGCAACACCCTCAGCAAAACACAATGTACTTGTACTTGTAGGGTCAATACAATAAAACCCATCTGGATGTGCATGACAGAGAAATCTTGGAATACCCAAATTCATCATCTGAGCATATGAAGTGGCCTTGTATCAAGTCACACCATTGATCCAGTATTAGGGATGTGATAGGGATGTGTGCAAAAACTGTTTTTTTAAACCCGCATCTAAAATTTTTGATATTAATGCTGATATATTTACCAATATTTCCTTCACATTGATATTTCCTTTAATTTGTCAACATTTCCTTTCAAAATATTGATGTTTCCTTTTAAAATATTGATATTTTCCTAAAAACATTGATAGTAATATCACTACTTTTTCCAAGGGGGGAAAACAATGGATCGGTAAAAGCAGCAGCTTGCAGACAAAGAACAAACTCAAATAGATACCAGCCTGTTAGGTTGATGCAATGCTTTTGAACTGGCATGGCCAGTGGATCCCATCCCTATTCAGTACCGTCATACTGTGACTGCCGGTGGCTCCACGTCAGTGGGGCAGTGGAATCTGCTCCGGGTTTTAGTCTGAACTGTCAATGAGCTGTCCAAGGTGCCCTTGAAAGCTCCTCGAATGTTTGGACTAAAACCTGGAGCAGATTCCACTGCCTAATGATATGGAGCCACCAGCTGCTCCTGGTCTAATAAGATTGGCAGCTGCCTTCTAAAGCCTCGGGAAGAGGTCTGAAATACTCTGCATGCAAAGCATACACTCTGCCACCAAGTTTGGCGCCTTCTTAAATTGCATCAGATAACTTAACTTTGCTTTTCAATCTCTTCTGTTGAATTTTAAGAGAGTCATCACACTTTATGTCATTTTATAGTAAGTACAGCATCTCCCTAGTAACGTTTTTCAGAGGCTGAGATGAGAAAAGAATGTGCTGTACTTTGACATGAAAGGCAGCATATGCAATAATATCCTGAGCAAAACGCAATGTACACATTATTTATATTACTAAATGATGCTGGAAGTTACAGAGACAGATGGCACCTATAAAACTAAGATGCTGTGGAGACCTGTTTAACTTGACAGGTTCATAAAGTTGGTGGACCACACTTTGTGGTATCAGCATATAAATAAAAAGCAACAGAATTTTAAAACAATTAGAAACGATATTAAGCAACACTTAAAAAGTATAATATCTTGAGATTACTATTCATGGTACTGTATTATCTAGAAGTCTCAGAAAAATACTAAATATACATGTATAAATAATACCTCAACTTTGTATTATAAGGGTTCTCAATTGTCTGCAGTGCCATATTGGGTTTTAGAATCACTAACAGCATTTCATTCCCATAGTGACATTTAGAACATAAAGATTTGGTTGTCCACTTGAGTCAACTCCTTTTGGATCAAGTGAAAAATAGGCGTAAAACTATCAGTAGTAATGAAGCACTTACTGGGGTATACTGGAAAATAAGTTTAGCCTGGGCATCTTAACATTATCATGTTTGTTTGTTTGTTTAAACTGCAAATATAACAGAAAGAAAGAAAGAAAGAAAGAAAGAAAGAAAGAAAGAAAGAAAGAAAGAAAGAAAGAAAGAAAGAAAGAAAGAAAGAAAGAAAGAAAGAAAGAAAGAAAGCGCACACTAACAATCAGAATAATCCATCAATCATAATTTAAACCCACACACAGAGAGAGATATATAGGGCGGGTAATAAATATAGTAATAATTCATAGGCAGTCCATATGTCCAAACAGATATCCAAATGAGATTGACGATTATAAGAAATGTACTCAAATGTAGAAAGGGCAGTAAGATCTTCAGACTATTGTATAATAGATCATGGACATTTACCCTTCCAACCTTGAAAAACCTCTTTGCAACCATAAAAGCTCTCAGGTGTCATTATCCTGCAATAATTTGTTAGGAACTATCCAGAAAGTATTTCTCAAGGGGCTGAGAGAAGTCAGCCAAACTGTGATTCTGTTTTATATTGTGGTGATATGGTTTTATTGGATTGTGCTGTTTTAAACATTTAAATATTTTTGGTGGCTTTTTGGGATTATAGTTCATATTGTGGGTTGTATTGTGGTTTTATGGTTGTCATATATTGTACTAATTTGCGCAATTTAGTATTGATTTTAAGTATATTTGTCATATAGTATAACTAAATTTGTACAATGCACCATTGATTAAAACTGAGCAAAATGTGATGTAGGAGAAGGAGGGGGTGGGTGTAAAAAGTACTTTCAAAGTTTAACATAAACAATGGACAGTCTTTTTTGGGAAGGACGTATATCTCAGCTGGAGAAAGGCTTTTACTTCACAAGGCTTGTTGGCATGGATACTAAGATAATCATGCATCTCAGTTTCTGAGCAGTGAGAGGTTCTTTGGGTCTCAGTGTATACCGTGGAAATAGGTTTCCTTGGGATGAAGGTCATTGGAGACCAACACATTGCTGTGATATAAGGCAGGGGTCGCCAACCTGGGAATCTAGCACAAAATGGCTGTCACATCTAAAAGAGCAGAAAAAGAGACAGGACCACAACATAGCACTGGCATCAGCACCCCCCCCATCTAATCAGTGGATGGAAAGGCATGTATATGTGTCTCCACATGGAAGACAGTTGGGTGTCCAATCCTGACATCCAATGAAATATGGGTATGTTTAAGGAAGGAGGTCAATATAGGAAAGGCCAAACCAGTACAAACAGGAATTCAGCGGGAAGAGCAGTCTCTCAAGCATTGTAAATTTTTGAAGGCACACTTAATAACACTTTTTCCAGGTGCCATAGGTGGCACTTGGTTGATAAGCTCTGATAGAAGGTCTGTGTACACAAATATATACAGCCTAAGCATGAGATAGAAGACTCACAGCATTAGCACTCCAACAGATTCTGCTCTCCCTATCAGCTTTCTGGGGGAACGTTACGCCCTTCCCTGGCTCTCCCTGTCAGGTTCCTACCTGCTCGTGGTTACTGCCTGTCTCTAGGCACCACCAGGGACTCCACCAGTCCAGACTGTCCTTTTATATGGTTTCTCTCCCCGCTCTAGCACAGATCTCAACAGATCCCCCTGCTAGGCAGCACCACCAGTCACGTCCTATAACCAGTAGTCCCAGAGACTCTGCCTGCGTCTCTCTATCTGGTTACCTCTGTGACTGAGTGCTAAAGCTGTCCCAATCCCTTTGATTTACTCAGACTGCTTGTGGTGTTATTCTCTTCACCGCTGCCACCATTTGTTACAGTTTCCCTTCAGCCTTGGTCATTACCTTACCCTCCCTTCTGGTCTGTGAAACCCCAGCCAAGGATCAGGCCTTTGGTAAACCAAATTAAGTATTCATTAAAGATAACAAAGCTAACAAGATTAACAAGATTTCTTCTTAAGGCACATAAGCATATGGTTTTACTCAATACTAATCCGAACTCCACCCCCCTCCTTCTCCACGCTCTCCTGACAAACCACTCTCTCAAACCCAACAAACAACCCACTCTTTCTCTTCTCCCCCCAGATTCCACTCTCACTCTTCCTTTTATACTGTCAGCCATTTTAAACATTCAGCCAATCATCCAGCATTCTACTGCCCATTCACTCCCCCTTCCTCTTTCATTCCACTTACCATGTATCTCCTATACAAACAGCACTTACCATATTTACACTAATAGAGGAACATCACAGGGAACTCTGAATGAATTTTTGCAGACAGTAAACCAAATCTCTGTATCTGTTTCAAGCCCAGTTTCAAGAGTGCATCCCAAACTGCAGGGTAGATAGCCCCCCTCCCCATGACTAGGGATGGTATGGTAAATTCAGTTCAGTTCACATTTAAAGCTGAATCTATCAAATTTGGACTTTCTAAAAAAATATGAGAACTGAAACATAGCCATCGTTTGAAATTTGAAGTTATCCAAATTCTTCAATGCAGTTCTCCAATCAACCAGACATGTATATATTAGGGGAAAGTATATATTGAAAATGAATATATTTGTGAAAATAACATACAAAAATTCATTCTGTGAGGAGAAATTGCTTGCAAAAATGTGTACATTAGTCAAAACTACTTACAAATATGTCTTAGGAGAAATTTGCACTAAAATGCTAAATAATTTCCATGGTTGTTGTTTTTTTAAAAAAATGCAAATTGCTGCAGGAATGTAGGGAACTGAATTTAAGGTTGTAAATATGAGAAACTGAGAGAACAAAATGGACAGATCCTTCCATCCCTACCAGTGGCCAGGCAGAGACAAAAAGATCAGTCTTCCCCAATCTTTCTTGTCCATTCACAAAGGTAGCAGCTTTGCGTGGGCAACGATTGTGCCAGACCAGTTCCTATACTCTGGCAAATCTTGGGTCTTTTTACAGGCAGAATCACTGAGTTTGGGGGGTGATTCTTGCAGGATCATTCAAACTCACTCCCCCAAATGCAGTATGATAATTTTGCTTCAGAATGTTTACAGAAATGTTTCCTGTCTCCTGCCCACTGCTGTCCAATTCCAAAGCCTCTCCAAAAGGAAGAGATCTTCCTTACCAACATTGAATGGACACAGGGAGATGCTTGGCAGGAAGTTCTTCCATGAACTTCCTTAAACTAGCTTATTTTAGGATCCTTGTTCCTGACAATTCCTCACTTTTCCACACATCCCATCCCACAATGTCCAGGAAAGCCCTGACTGTCCAGAAAGACTTGGTTGGGATACATGACTGAAGAGAAGAAAGGAAAGGAAACACCTTCCGTGAACTTCCTTAAATCTACAGTCCTATGCAGACTTACTAGGAAGTAGGGATGGAGGAGATTCAATTTGTTTTTCCAGCCAAATCTATCAGATTTGCACTTTCTAAAACAATATGAGAACGGAAACACAGCCATCCTCCAAAATTCGCACTTATCTAAATTTTGTAATGCAGTCCTCCATCCAAACAAGGTTAACAAAAATGCATATAGATGAGTGAAAATAGCATACAAAAATGCATTATATGATGAGAAATTGCTTGCAAAAATGTGTACATTAGTCAAAACTGCATACAAAAATGTCTATTAGGAGAAATTCTCACTAAAATGCTAAGTAATTTTCATGAGGATTTTTTTTAAAAAAATTGCAAAATGCTGTAGAAATGTGAACTGAATTTAAGATTGGAAATATAAGAAACTGAGAGAACCAAAACTGACAGATCCATCTCTACCTGTAACCAGGCTATCCAAATTTTGGTTAACAAAAATGCATATATGTAGGGAAAGGGTGGGTGAAAAGAATATATTAGTGAAAATAACATACAAAAATGCGTTATATGATGAAAAAATGCTTGCAGGAATGCGCTCAAAACTGCAAAAACATGTTTGTTATGAGAAATTCACAGTAAAATGCTGAAGAATTTCCTTGAAGATTTTTTTTAAAAAAATTACAAATTGTTACAGAACTGAATTTAAGTTTAGGAAAATGAGACATTTAGAGAACCAAATTTGACAGATCCTTCCATCCACACTGGGATGGAAGCTTTATTGAACACAGTGAATCTTCTGAGTAAATATGCATAGGGTTGCATTATAAGTTGTCACTCATCTTATGATCCAAATTCAACGCGATGCCCTCCAGATGTTGCCAGACTCCAACTCACATCACCCCCAGCCAGCATAGCCAATGGCTAGGAATGCTGGGACCTATAGTCCAACAACATCTAGAGGGCACCACGTTGGCTGCCTCTGATCTAACTCTGATTATTTAGTATGAGAAAGTATTTGTTCAGAAAACATTACATGAATTTAACACCCTCTTTTTTAAAAAGCATCTTTCAATAAAAGAAGCTGGGGTTTCTACATTGTTATTTCATGGGATTCTTTTCAGGAAAAGCACAGAAATCAGGTCAGCAAACTCCAGCCCCAGTTCCTTCCCTCTTCCACATCTTCACTGAATGGATGGAAAGGGACACTCTTGGCAATGCAAAATATTCCTGAACTGAAATTTAAAGTAAATTGGGAAAGAGGTTTAGGTTGTATTGACCCCAAACAACATTTATGAGGGTTTTTCCCCCCAAGGGTTGAAATTTTCAATCAAAAACTAATCTGAAAGAAAGCCGCCTTTGTACAGAATATGGAATGTCATAGAAATAAGACTCTGGTGAATGTAGGAAATGCAAATAAGGATGCATGATAAACTGCACAGGGGCTCCCACATCTGCGGCAATTATCTCAGTTCATGACAGGAGATGGAATAAGAATATAGGCTTTTGAAAAGTGGGAAGTAATATTAAAAACATGATAGGATATGACCTTGAGAGAGAGAGAGAGAGAGAGAGAGAGAGAGAGTGAGAGAGAGAGAGAGAATGTGTGAGTGACAGACAGAATGTATCCACACTATACATTTAAAACACTCTTATGCCGCTTTTACAGTAATGGCTTCTCCCAAAGAATCCTGGAAACTGTAGTCTAAGGGTGTTGAGCTGGGCTGTGCACAGCCCTTCCTAACTACCCCTTGTTTCCAATCCGAAGGATCATCAGGCCAACGCACCCTGGCTTGACCTGGGGACCACCCCCTGCCCCTCCTCGGATTTGCTCCTGAATAAGTTTGGGGGCAGGGTTATTGTTTTAATTAGGGTTTTTAAACCCCAATTCAATGTGTTGCAGGGAGAGGGGCAGAGAATGGAGAACTTGCATCTCCTCCCCCCCCCCCACAACCGAGACAGGGGTCAATACTGCAGGATGCTACAACACCTCTCCACCCATCCACCTGCATAATGTCTCAGTGGAAGCATTGATTGGGGGGAAAGCATTGCAGCACCCTGAAGAATCATCCCCTCTGATGAACAGCTGATCAACAGAGAGGACAATCTTGCATTGGAGATGCTCTGCAAATGGCTTTCCTAAAGGAAAGCCATTTGCGGAGCATTAACCACACCATGCAGAATTGACCCCTCAGCTGAACAACTAACCAGTGGTGGGGCAATTCTGCGCAGGTGATGCTAACCAAAGGAAAGTCACTTGCACAGCATCCCCTTTATCATGCAGAATTGCCCAAGGGATCGATCCTTCTGGGGGCAGTGGGGAGGCAGCAGGCAAGAAGGAAGCTAGGTTTACCTTCTCCTGGAAGACACAGCCAGGGATCCAAGGTATGTCTTGGCCTTTTCATGAAGTCTTCCTGCTTTGCCTGCCTCTTCTGCCTGCCTACGCCCCGCCCCCGACAGCCATGGATTGCTCTGGGTCATCCAACCCAACCTGTAGCGATCCATGGCTGTCTGAACCTGACTTGGTTGAGGCCCAAATACCTCTGAAGAGGCCCAATTTGGCTTGGGCCTCGGTCAAATACAGAACACAGCCCTAGTGCTGAAAGTTGTTAGGAGACCCCACATAGTGCTACAAGTCCCACCACCTTTAATTAACTACAGTTCCCAGAATTCTTTGGGGAAAGTCATGACTGTTAAAATGGTATAACAGTGTTTTAAATGTATGGTGGAACTGTGATCAGAGAGAGAGAATGAGAGATAGGGTGTCTGAGAATTCTTCTCCTTGGGAGCTTTTGCTGGGGGTCCTTGAATAAATTGGAAGACACAGGCTTGGAGCAAAAGGTAGGCCTTTATTTTCTACAAGCATATGCAGGGTCAGCTCTCCAGAAACATCCAGGAAAGACTGCACTGAGACACTGTGTGCAAGCTCTTATAGAGTACAGTTACAGCATGTGACAGTGATTCACTGATCTCATGAGTTCCTGCCCACCCAACATCACAGTTCCTCCTCTCTACAACCGTTCCAAACCAATCAGAAAGCATTAGCTAACTCCAGTGGTGATTCCAAGATTCTGTCAATCTCATTAATGTTTCCATTGTCCTACTGTCTTTTCAAGACTAATGAATTTTGGGACTAGTTGGAACAGTTACTATTGTGAATATGCTTTCAAGCATACTTGGTACATCCATTGTTGCATTGTTTCTGATGGGTCAGGCTGACTCAGGTATACCTGCTTGGGTTTTACCTCAACTCAGGGTAACTGAAATCTCATGAGCATCACAGGGTTTTAATAGCTATAGGGGTCTTATATGTTCTTATACTTTCTCAGAAATCCCATTTCCTTACTTATGAAATACACAACTCATAGAGGATTTTGTTTAAACCCCTGAGCTACATTGTGAAATCACACAGACAAAGGAAAACTGGGTGACTCTGGCTAACTAGTATCTTTCAGCTTCAGAAATATAAAGGAGGCAGGCCACCCCAGAGTACCCTTTTCTTAATGAAAACACACTTATAAAGTTGTAAATATAACACACTGGGTTATTTTTAAAATCATTATTACATCTCACTATTCCTCTTCATTAAACATTTTGATTATGCTGTAAAGCTTTTTCCTCTAGATGGGGCTATTGCTTTACAGCATACGAAACCAAGAATCAATAAAATTCAGTTTCCCAGGATTAACAATATATCTATAAATCATAGCTTGTCACAGGTTAAATGGTCTTTTGATTTTAAACAATAAGCTAAGTAATATCTGCCAGTCATGCACCTGCCAATCTGGCAAGAACCCAAGAGTTCAAACTAAGTTCTCTTTGCCTGCTTCTTCTCACAGGCCTGATTGAGGTCCATTGGAAATCCAGGGTTCTCTGTGAGCCTGAATCTTCAGGGCCCCAACAGGCCTGCAATTCAATGCTTAATTCCTTATGATTATAAAACATATACCTTTTTAAATATCTATGATTATATATGTGTGGATATATAAAATTCCCCATTAGGATGGTGGTGGCACCATCTACCACCTTCTGCACTGCTTGGCAGTCAGCCCCTGACTGATTTCCTCTGCAGAGAATATGGCCCTTGGAGGGGGAGGAATTGTTCCCCACCACTGCTCTAAGCAGTGGGCAATTTTAATAGATGTGCAGCTTGACTCAAAGCAGAGTGCTCTACACTCTTCTAATCCAGTTTTCAATGGAACCTTCATTAGATTTCCACTTGGATACTAATTCACAGCAAAAAGGTAATTAACTGCTAGTTTACAGTCCTATTTCTTGACCACATCCTCTGCATCTCTAAAGTACACTCTGCTGCCACCATTCACTCTATTGAAACCTTGCCATCATCTTTGATTCTTCTCTCTCCTTTGTTGAATCTATCACTTTATTGAATATCCTTTATTGAATCTATCACTGTCATGTTGTTTCTCAGGGCAACCGGTAGTGGCTGGCAGGGCTTCAAGGGTGGAGCTGTGTTGCTCTCCTAGCTTCCCAACCCTGTACGTCTCTGCCAGTTACTGAGGAGGAGAGGAAGAGAGTGGCAAAACAGTGAGAAATTCGGTCTGGTGCGGCTGCAGAGTTGGGAGCATTGGATCGGCACCACCATTGAGCTGCACCACACCAGACTCCCTGCTGCCTTGCCCTTCCCCCTCTCAGAAACTGGCAGTGACACACGGTGTTGGGAAACCAGCAGATCAATGTAGTTCCACCCATGAAGCCTCTGGCCACAACTGAGTACAATAGTTGAATCATCTTAAAAATAAGAACATAAGTAGAGCCTGCTGGAACAGGCCAGTGGCCCATCTAGTCCAGCATCTTGTTCTCACAGTGGCCAACCAGGTGCCTGGGGGAAGCCCGCAAGCAGGACCTGAGTGCAAGAACACTCTTAGTGGCATCACTAGGGTTGGTGTCAACCAGTGCAGTAACTCATGGTGTCACCCCCATGGACCTTCTTCCGTACCAGACCATACAGAATCCTTAGTAATGATTTTTGTACTAATGTTACTCGTAAATCGTAATTCCCATATATCACTGAACGTAATGGCAATAATAGTGACATAAACAACTAGCAAAATTAAAATTACACCTTTAAATTACAATATCATACACACAGCCTAAATGTATTTACATTTATACATAGTTTCATGTGGTTAAAGTGAAAATTCAGTAAGAAAACAATAGAATTCAAAGTAAAAACGTTTAAGAACTACATCAAAATTATGTTCATTTTAACACAAACACAATTCTTTGTTATGTTTACTCAGAAGTCCCATTAATTTACAGCACAATCCTAACCATGTCTACTCAAAAGTAAGTCCTAATGAATTCAATGAGGTTTACTCCAGGTACATGGGATCAGCATTCCTTTACTCCCAGAAAAGCAAGTATTGGATTAAAGCTTTCATATTGGAAAGGTTTTCAAAGCACTGCCCTCTCCAACAGCCCAGAGTCTGACTGCGTGCTACACACAAGAGAAAAAAAACTTTAACCCATATTCTTATTATGTGGCCCTGGGAAGATCTATTGCCTTGTTAAGCTGAGTTGGGACTCTGAAAAATGCTTGTCAAAGTTGACTTTGAAAACTGGGCAGCACTTGACAGTGAAGAACTTGGAGGTGTGTGTCTCTGTGTGGTCACTTCTACTCCTTGTTTTTGAAGTATCCTGACAAAAGTGGTGACTTCCTCTTCAGTGCACAGTTAACTATGGAATTTGCCCACAGATGTAGTTATTGCCATCAACTTTGGTGGCTTTAAAAGAGGATTGGACAAATTCATGTAGAATAAGGCTATCAACAGCTACTAGTCCTGATGACTATTTACTACTTCCAGTATCAGAGGCAGTATGCCTCTGAACACCAGTTGCTGGGAATCACAAGTAGGGGGAGAGGGCTACTGCAGCCAGGTCCTGCTTGTGGGCTTCCACTAGGGTTCCCAGGTCCATGGCCTGAGACTGATCCTGTATCTTTAGGACAGCCTTTCCCAACTAGCGGGCCACCAGATGTTGTTGGACCACAACTCCCATCAGCCTCAGCCAGCATTGCCAATTGTCAGTAAAGATGGGAATTGCGGTCAAACAACATCTGGTAGCCCACTCGTTGGGAAAGGCTGCTTTAGGAGAAGAGAAGGTCAGCCAAGTGCAGGTGTTCTTGCAACTCTGTAATGCGAAAAACCACAAAGTGGTCTCCCTCTCCCCTCCACAACTTTTAAAGATACAGAAGACCTCTTGGTTGCCAGGCCCGGCCTCCGTCTTCTGTATCTTTAAAAGTTATGGAGGGGGGAGGGAGAATTCCACCTTGTGGTTTTTCCCATTACAGAGTTGCAAGAACACCTGCGCTTGGCTAACCTTCTCTTCTCCTAAAGATACAGGATCAGTCTCAGGCCATGGACCTGGCAACCCTAGCTTCCACAGGCATCTGGTTGGCTGCTATGAGAACAAGATGCTGAATTAGATGGGCCTTTGCCCTGATCCAGCAGAGCTCTTCATATGTTCTTTTGTTGTCCAACCAGCAAGCAAGAAGCAATCATCAGTTTTTCTGGAGTCAAAGCACCTCAGACAGCCTCAATCATGAATTTCTTAAGATGTACTGATGTCTGGAGCTAAGCTTGGAGTTCATTTGTTTTTTCATGTTCTTTCCTGCAGTGCTGTCCCATAATGGCCTACTTGCAGCTCTCAGAAATGTAGCCCTGCAAAGAGACTATTAAGTTGCAGAAGCCCAAGGCAGTGCCTAGCAACCATCTGCTGTACCCTGCGAGTACTTACCTGTTTTTATCGGCCTACCTGCTTGTCAGTCTGTTTTCAGGCAGAATTGTTTCCACTTGCAGCTCTCAGAGGTGTGGCCTAGCAAGAGAATATGTAGCTGCAGAAGCCCAAGGCAGTGACTAAAGGACAGTGCCTGTTTGGTCCAATGAGGGACCATGCTTATACAAAGCTGGCAGGGTCTACCTCAGCTGGGGTGAGGGGCTTCTGCTGGTGTAGGTATATCCTAGTTCCCTCAGCCTGGCATAAATACAAGTTGGATTGCACCTTAATTTGTCTGAATGTATGTCCATTTAAAACTGCCTTGAATATTGAGGATAAAAAACAAGCAATAACAATGAGGGAGATAAAGATGAAAAAGAGGACAGACCTCCTGTACCTTTAATTAATATCATTTGTAGACCACTTCCCATCCAGGATCCCAAAGTGGCATACAGAATAAAATCCAACATTAACATGTTAAAAACATATAAAATCAAACAAGTACTGAAATATATATAATATTAAAATATCAACAGCAAAGAACAAACAAATGCCAGGGATATGCACAGTATCTAAAATGGGCCAGTGAACCATCTGGGGAAAGCCTGAGCAATCCAATATGTTTTTCACACTTTTTCAGAAGCACTCTACTGTGGATGCCTCCCCTATAGGAGTGGGGGGAAGAGCATTCCAAAGAATGAGTGCCACTACAGAGAAGGCTTGTTTCTATGTCATCAACAAGCAACACATCATAAAGTGGGATGACCCTAACAAGGCCTCTTCTGATGACCTTTATGTCCTAGCAGGTCTGTATAAGGTGCTCTTCTAGGTATCCAAGTCCCGAGTTCTTTAGGGCTTCATACATCAGCAACAAAACTTTTAAAATGGTTCAATAGCTAATAGGCAGCCAGTGCAGTGCTTTTAGCACAGGCGTAACATGTGCACAACTGGATTACAATAAACATCTTGTCCGTGCCCTCAAGCCTCAAAAACTGAAACAGATCCCATAAAACTAGGTAAGACTCCATTCGACATCCATCTGATACTGTATCAATAGTATCAATTCAAGTTGGCATAGGTTTTATCTTCAAAGTGTTTTAAAATTTGTCACAGCATGACTCAAGAGTGCAAGCATTCAATTTGCTGGGGTATATGAGAATAATCACCGCACCACTCGGAAAAGCAATGCTGGATGGCTACTCAAGGCTGTGATGGAAGCAGCAAAACAAGCTTCTCTGCAGCCTTCACTGCCATGCAGTAGGTGCAATTATGCGCTCTAGCACATGTCCAGTTGGCTTCACCTTGAATCTTACACCACTTGCACTTTAGTTTTCGTTGTCCTGGTATACCGCAGAAAACCAGGAAGCAATCTGGGCTCTACAGTGCAGGACAGGACAATTGGGAGCAATCATGTCAAGCGCCCACCCCCATCTGCATTCCATAGTGACACAAAGACCTCAACAGGATCACCACCAGCTTTGGTTTTGGATTCCATAAGTCTCCAAGGGCAGACCATCTTAATAGGTCCCCCAATTCTACCGAAGGTGACTACTACTATAAGTCCAAGCTTTACCAGAAAGTGGTCTGACAGTAACAATGGGGTGAGTTAAGCCCCCCTCAATGTCCAGATTGCCCTGTTCACACACTGAGGCAAAGACCAAAACAAAGGTATGCCCTTGCTTACACTTTGGCCCAGACAGACAGCCCCATGGTTGCAGGCCATGAAATTCCAATGCAGCTTCAGTGTGGATACTGAAGTCCCTCAAAACAAATGTAATGGGGTTCTCAAGCTTGAGATCATCTCTGCCTGCTCAGTTAGGGTGGGCAGTACACCAACAGCATCCCCAGTCTGTCTCATTGCCCCAGTGTCATGTACAGGCCCTCATAGCCTACAGCAAGCCCCCCCACCTGTGTCTCTCTTACAGCCCTGCCTCCAACAATGGCCCAATACAGAGGGCTGCTGGAAACTGCTGATTCACTTGTAGTCCCCTCCAACAGAAGCCCTCTGACCAGTTCAGTAAGTCTACTCAAGAGGAAGAAGATGCCACAAAGAGGTAGCAAGCAAATAACAAGCACAGTCTCTCAGTTCAGGCGCCTGGTCTTACTTCTTTCCCTCCTACACTCTCCCCTCCTGAGGCTTCCAGCAACTGGTTTTCAGAAGCATGCTGCCTCTGACTAGGGTGGCAGAGCACTGTTGACCATTGAACCACACTGTCACTGAGTCTGTTTTCCATCAAGTCTGCAAAACTGTAACTAGGGGGAGTTATGTCTTAGCCCAGTCTGGGAACGGGCTGCCAAGGCTGTTGCTATGGTAACCATCTGATAGACTGGGAAAGTTCTAACAGAGTCTGTAAGTTGTTGTCTTCTGTGTATTGCCTCTGAACTGAGAGGTTCTCTTCTGTGTTTACCCCCAGAGGGGGGGGGTGACTGAAGAAACTCTACATGTATTTACTCTTAAGCCTTAAGCCATAATGTCTTAATAAAAGACTCTTAACATGCTCTAATGCTCTGAAGAAGTTTCTTGCTCAACTTAACTCCAACGTAATGTATGCTGTTTCACGCAACAACGCACACACGTCAACTAGCACAGCCATCATGGCTAGTAGCCATTGATAGCCCTGTCCTCCATGAATTTGTCTAATCTTCTTTTAAAGCCATCCAAGCTGGTGGCCATTACTGCGTCTTGTGGGAGCAAATTCCATAGTTTAACTATGCACTGAGTAAAGAAGTACTTCCTTTTGTCTGTCCTGAATCTTCCAACATTCAGCTTCTTTGAATGTTCACGAGTTCTAGTATTATGAGAGAGGGAGAAAAACTTTTCTCTATCCACTTTCTCAATGCCATGCATAATTTTATAGACTTCTATCATGTCTCCTCTGACCCGCCTTTTCTCTAAACTAAAAAGCCCCAAATGCTGCAACCTTTCCTCGTAAGGGAGTCGCTCCATCCCCTTGATCATTCTGGTTGCCCTCTTCTGAACTTTTTCCAACTCTAGAATATCCTTTTTGAGATGAGGCGACCAGAACTGTACATAGTATTCCAAATGTGGCCGCACCATAGATTTATACAACGGTATTATGATATCAGCTGTTTTATTTTCAGTACCTTTCCTAATTATGACTAGCATGGAATTTGCCTTTTTCACAGCTGCCACACACTGGGTTGACATTTTCATTGTGCTGTCCACTACAACCCTGAGGTCTCTCTCCTGGTCGGTCACTGCCAGTTCAGACCCCATGAGCGTATATGTGAAATTAAGATTTTTTGCTCCAATATGCATAATTTTACACTTGTTTATATTGAATTGCATTTGCCATTTTTCCACCCATTCACTCAGTTTAGAGAGGTCTTTCTGGAGCTCTTCGCAATCCCTTTTTGTTTTAACAACCCTGAACAATTTAGTATCGTCAGCAAACTTGGCCACTTCACAGTTCACTCCTAATTCTAGGTCATTAATGAACAAGTTGAAAAGTACAGGTCCCAATACCGATCCATGAGGGACTCCACTTTCTACAGCCCTCCATTGGGAGAACTGTCCGTTGATTCCTACTCTCTGCTTTCTGCTTCTTAACCAATTCCTTATCCACAAGAGGACCTCTCCTCTTATTCCATGACTGCTAAGCTTCCTCAGAAGTCTTTGGTGAGGTACCTTGCCAAAAGCTTTTTGAAAGTCTAAGTACACTATGTCCACTGGATCACCTCTATCTATATGCTTGTTGACACTCTCAAAGAATTCTAACAGGTTACTGAGACAGGACTTTCCCTTGCAGAAGCCATGCTGGCTCTGCTTCAGCAAGGCTTGTTCTTCTATGTGCTTAGTTAATCTAGCTTTAATAATACTTTCTACCAGTTTTCCAGGGACAGAAGTTAAGCTAACTGGCCTGTAATTTCCAGGATCCCCCCTGGATCCCTTTTTGAAGATTGGTGTTGCATTTGCCACTTTCCAGTCCTCAGGCACGGAGGAGGACCCGAGGGACAAGTTACATATTTTAGTTAGCAGATCAGCAATTTCACATTTGAGTTCTTTGAGAACTCTTGGGTGGATGCCATCTGGGCCCGGTGATTTGTCAGTTTTTATACTGTCTATTAAGCCTAGAACTTCCTCTCACGTTGCCACTATTTGTCTCAGTTCCTCAGAATCCCTTCCTGCAAATATTAGTTCAGGTTCAGGGATCTGCCCTATATCTTCCACTGTGAAGACAGATGCAAAAAATTCATTTAGCTTCTCTGCAATCTCCTTATCGTTCTTTAGTACACCTTTGACTCCCTTATCATCCAAGGGTCTAATCGCCTCCCTAGATGGTCTCCTGCTTTGAATGTATTTATAGAATTACTCTTTTCCTGTCTCCTCATGTAAAGCTGTCATTCATGCTCTTGAGCCACCCTCTTCAAAAGCAAGCTACTGCTTTCTAGCCTTATTTATTTATATTAATATATTACATTTACAAACCACCTTTCCTCCAAGGAGCTCATAATGATGTACATGGCTCTCTCCCCTCTCTCCATTTCATCCTCACAACAACCCTTTGAGGTAGATTAGGTTGAGAAACAGTGAATGGCCCAAGGTCACCTAGTGAGATTATAGGCGGAGTGGAGATTTGAACCCTGGTCTCCCAGGTCATAGTCCAGTCCTCTAACCACTACACCACAGTGGCTCTGTACCCTCCCTTATCCACACAACCCTATTGCAAAAAATCATCCAACACTCTCATATTCTGACCATGCAGATAGGCCAATACAAGCTATTAAAGTGAACAGGAAAGACAAAGAGAGGAAAAAATAAATTATTCAGTCTTCCCTGCAGAAGACATTGGGCCCATGAAAGACGCTTGAGTCACTTTTTTCAGAAAGGGCATCTGAATAAGGTCAAATGGAGGTGACAAGATTAAAGTTTAGGGGAAAGTGACAAATTAAAAATTAAAAAGTTGCTGGGTCTAGGTAGAATACATTTTCCAGAGAGTTCTTAAAGAACTGAACTGTGAAATTGCTGGTCTTCTGATAAAATATGCAACTTTTCTTTACCAAGCACTGGAAATTGGCAGTCAACCTACTGCCAATTTTTAAAAAAAGGGATTTGAGGGAAACTGCCATTTTGTTGCCTGTTAACCTGATCTAGAGAGATGCTTTCAGAGCATTTTGCAGCCCACCATCCAAAATAATTTAGTGACATCTGCAAACTTGGCCAATATCCTGCTCATCCGTGACTCCAGTTCACTGGAGAATTGTCTGGTTACTCCAACGTTTGTTTATTGTTCTTTAATTAATTACTGTTAATAAGTACCTGTCTTTCTGTCCCATCACAAGAGTATTCAGGAGCTTTCGGTGAAGGTCAAAACTTTTGTTAAAAGGTTTTTGGAAGTCCAAATACACTGCATAATGTGTTTAGATGCAGATGGCAGGAAGGAATGGACATCTCTTGTAATGAAATAAAGTAAGTACTGTAGTGGGATCCCCTAAGGATCTAGTATAAATGTTAAAACTAGTGCTATTGTTGATAAATAACCTGTAATTTGAAGTGAAGGGGTTTTTTTGTCCAAGATGATGCCAAAATAAGGAGCTCTCCAGATCAGGTGAATTGGCAACAAAATGGCAAATGAGAATCAGTGTGACTAAGTGCAAAGTGATGCACATTTGGACAAAATCTTAACTTTCATACTGATGGGATCTGAGCTGGTGGTGTTTAATCGGGAAGCAGATCTTGGGCTCATGGTGGATAATTCAATGAAAGGGACTGAAAGTAAAGAAGCAAATATCATAATGCTTTTATATAAATCTAAGGGGCAGCTACATTGGGAATACTGTATACAATTCTGATTTGTCCATTATGACAATGATTACCATAGAGTTGGATAATTATTAGAAAATGGAAACCAAAATGATCAGTGGCAAGGTACTTTCCCTAAAAAGTAAAAGCTAAAGTGTTTTGCGCTTTTTAGTTTAGAAAAAAAATACTATTAAGGGTACATGATAGAGGTTGATAAAATTATGCATAGTGTATGAATGAATGAATCTTTATTTTTACCCCGCCCTTTTTCCAAAACTGGAACTCAGGGTGGCTTACAAATAAAAACTACACATAGGTAAAAAACATACAAAAATACACAATTAAAATAGAATTAAACTATTCATGACATTAAAACCATGAAACATACACTTAAGATACTAAGACAATTTAAAACATTAAGAATAGGACCATAGAACAATACAACAGACCTTGACCTTATGAGGCCCTATCTTAAACATCTTCTAGTCCAAAAGCCTGTCGGAATAAAAAGTCTTTGCCTGCCGACAGAAGGTTGTAGTGTAGACTGAGAAAGTAGACATAATGTTTTCACCCTTTCTCATATTACCAGAACTCAGAATCTTCTGTTGAAATTGATTAAGAAGCAGCAGTAGATTCAGGAGAAACAAAAGCAAGTACTTCTTCACACAACTCATGAATAAATTATGGAATTCATCACTGCTGAAAGTGGTGACAGCCACAAGACAAGATGGTTTTCAAGGGGAGGGGCTTAGACGAAATCATGGAAAACTATCAATGATTATTGGCTATAACAGCTAAACAGAACCTCTGTCTTTATGTTCTGAAACAGTATACTGCTGAATACAATTGAAGACCAGTTGCTTGAGGAGTGTCTTCCCTTGGTCTAGTACTGGCTTGGTCCTTGTGTTGGAGGCAAGGGGACAGCTAGGCCCCAGGACAGAGGTCTAGCCAAACTTGGAAGCTTTTTAGAACCACTCAGGTATCTGTTCAGTCCATAAACACAGTGCTTTAAGGAAAAGCCAAGGTCAAGCATGGTGAGGCAGTCCAAAAGTGGGCATGGTTTAATACAAGGGTGGAAATGTTCAGCCAGTGGACCAACCTTGGCTTGCCAGGGAGTTCAATTTGGCCTGCAAGGCCATTTTCCCCAAACCATGCCCGCCCGCCCATCAGCTGATGCCACTGGCATCAGAACACTTTAATCCACTTTAATCATGCAAAGGTGGGTATGCCATTCAATTCCTCCTGCAAAACTATGACCATCTGTAAGCGATCAAGAAGTGAAATCGCATACACCGTTATGCATGAAGGGAGCGGAAAAGAGTTGATGAAGCCTAAGAAAATAATAATAGGGTAGCAATGTTAGTGTAAGAAATAAATCTAAGTTTCTGTGATAGCAAGGTGTCCCCCTCCCCAAAAAAAACAACCTAGGCGAAAAAGGAAGAAGGTAGTATACCTGATTTCTTAATTACAAAGCTACAATTTAAAATAACAAGAGCCAAAGAACATCAATGGAATGTAAACAAAGTTAGAATGATAATGACAAAGATGGGCAGGACTGGAGATGGGAGCCACAGCAACAGCTAATAGAAACAAAATAGACATAGATACATTGCAGAAAAGAAGCAAATTTTCAAGTCCAGAAAGGGACTTCATGAGAGTCATGACCTTCATATCTCAATGTTGCTGTGTCATCAGGATCTGGCTGTCAGTTATGTTGTGGGAAGAAATTTTAATTCAGTTGATGCAAGCCTAAATGCAAGTCTGTAAACAAATCCATTGCCCAATAAATCCATTATATATCGTTCATGTGATGACTGTTTGCTTGCCTGAATGTCAGAAATTGCTGTTGTTCAACCTATTATCATGTATCATTCTGTCTGAACATAGGGAGATAAGCTGTTAAGCAGTAAGCTAGTTCTAAAATATGTTTTGTGAACTGAATATGTTTTGTCAGCCATGCCTTAGCTACAGGATATTCTGTCGCTTTGCACCAAACTATTTTACCTAAAGAAAAACTATTTTATAAAGCTATACAATACTGGCCTGCAGAACCTGAGCATCCAACAGCAGGAGTGAGGGTGCAATCTTAGCCCCTGGCTGGAAGCAGCAGGGCTTGAAGGAGTGGCTCAGCCAACACTGTATTCACAGTCCTGTTGCTTGTACCAGCCAGGACAGGCAGGAGGGCAGGAAAAGATGCCCTTTTGCTGTGTCAGCTTCCAGGCTGGCACAATCAAAAGACCTGGACTGGACTGGTTGCTATTGTGTGATAGCAGCAGGGTCCACACAGGATCCAGTGGATATTATACCATTGCAGCCCCTCCCCCCAAAATGGTGTGTTTTAGGGTTTCTGAGATGCCACTAGTAGTAGCTGCCAATTTGGGCAGGGGCTGCTCCCAAAGCTCCTCCACCAGCAGAGGCTGGCAGAGTTGGGCTGTGGAGGAACACCTCTATTTCATCCAAGCTCCCACCAGCATGGTGGATTGGGGGCCTGGATTGCTCTGTTAGCTGGGATTATATTTCTTTATGTATGCAAAGGTTTAGGATTGCCAACTCCCCAGAAAAGTTTGACCTGCTCTGGTGCCTGTAAAAGCATATCTTTGCAGGTTTCCATGTTCCATGCAAATTTTCCATGGCATTGGAATAAGCATTACCATCTGCTATACCATCTGCTAATGTCTGTAGATTAAGGTATCATTAAAGTCACAGGAGCAGACTACTCACTTTGTAATCTTACGCAGATGACTTGAAGAACATATCCATAGCTCTTGTTCAACTTTCAGTAATATTGCAGCTATGCAAAACTGTAAGAACAATAATTTTAAACTGAGGTGAGAAAAGATGTTGGCAGTATGAATTCTGATCATGTCTGGCAATCAGTTTCTACCAAAGGCCCTCCATACTGTCCTTATGTTTTATTTGTTTGTTTATTTATAAATATATTTGTATTCTATTTTATTTTTTAAAAAATTCAGCGGTTTATTTATTTATTTATTTATTATACTTGTATACCGCCCCATCGCCAAAGCTCTCTGGGCGGTTTACAGTAACTAAAAACAAATACAATTTAAAATACATCTTTTTTAAAAACAATTTAAAACACAATTAAAACAATTAAAACAATATAAAACACATGCTAAAATGCCTGGGAGAAGAGGAAAGTCTTGACCTGGCGCCGAAAAGATGACAGTGTTGGCGCCAGGTGCACCTCATCACTGAAATCATTCCATAATTTGGGGGCCACCACTGAGAAGGCCCTCTCCCTTGTTGCCATTCTCCGAGCTTCCCTTGGAGTAGGCACCTGGAGGAGGGCCTTTGATCTTGAACGTAGTGTACGGGTGGGTTCGTATCGGGAGAGGCGTTCCATCAGGTATTGTGGTCCCAAGCCGTGTAAGGCTTTATAGGTCAAAACCAGCACCTTGAATCGAGCTCGGAAACATAAAGGCAGCCAGTGCAAGCGGGCCAGAATCGGTTTTATATGTTCAGACCATCTGGTCCCTGTTACCAATCTGGCCGCTGCATTTTGCACAAGCTGCAGTTTCCGAACCGTCTTCAAAGGCAGCCCCACGTAGAGTGCATTGCAGTAATCTAATTTAGAGGTTACCAGAGTATGTACACCTGAAGTCAGGTTATCCCTGTCCAGATAGGGATGTAGTTGGGCCACCAACCGAAGTTGGTTTACAACAAAAAACATACAGAAAAAAGGGAAATGTTAATAAAAGGAAAGTTCTTATAAGAGATCAGTGGAATTATAAATATTGAAAATATGCTCAGCCTTAAGCTGATTTTGCCAGCCCCATCTAGTGGAATTGTCCAAATATAAAGAACTTTGTGGGTAAAATTGCTTATATAACTAGACTGTTGATAGATTGCTCCCTCCTTTTAAACCAACTATTGGTATTACTGGGAATATTTCGATGGGTGAGTGCAGCAACAGCATCATGACATAGTTTGAAACCTATTGGGCATGCTAAAAACT
The DNA here is from genome assembly GCF_030035675.1 of Rhineura floridana. Taxonomy (NCBI): domain Eukaryota; kingdom Metazoa; phylum Chordata; class Lepidosauria; order Squamata; family Rhineuridae; genus Rhineura; species Rhineura floridana. The sequence continues at coordinate 75,947,656 of NC_084484.1, forward strand.
ATAGTAGTTAGCCAAGATTTAGAGGCTAGCTAAAACTTCAAAACTGACTAGTTTTGACTAAGATTTTGAACAAATATAGCCTCGCAAACTCACTATAAACAATGAGACATAAGCTAGTTGTTTTCAAAGGAATAATCCATTTAGTCAATTCACAGAGCAATCTAAAATGGGGGGGGGGAGAACTGAAGTCTGAAAAGTGCCAAATCCAGAATCTGTTTCTTTTTTGTCCTCTTCTTTTCCTATTTCCCCTTCCATTGTCTCTAATAGGAGAGAAAATACATACAGATGTATAGATGTATGTTTCCCCCCATTTCAGAAATGTGTTGGGTAAATGGAAAGATTTCAGATCAAAGCTTTCCCCTAATCCATCTAATCTGCCCCCAACACAGCCCCTTTTGCCTCTACCTTTTGTCTTCTAAGGCAAGGGCTGTGGCGGTTTCTGCAGTATCTGAGACAGCCTGCCTCTCCAAGGTCAGATTTCTCTCTCCCTGCCCTCAGAGACGATCCAAAACATCCTATGGCTCCTGGGATACTTAGATCAGTGGTTCCCAAATGTGGTCTTGGCAGACCACATAAAAAAATAATCTGCCTGTTGTAGCAATTGTAATGTGATGTACTAGCTGTATGATTTTTAACTGTACTTTTCTTGCTTCTCTTATTTCTTACGTTGCATTTTATTGCATAATAATTTGAATTCCATAGAATTCTATAAAATTCAAATTGTAAATGTTTTTCACAGACACACCACAGGCCGCTTGAATGAAGCTCGTGGATCACTGATGGTCCACGGGCCACAGTTTGGAAAGCCCTGGCTTACATATTAATTCACTAATAGGCAAAAAAACTTGCAGTTTAAGAACGTACCTATAGCCCACAGATATTTCTATCAAACTTTAAAAAGCAGGGAAATTGGGCAGCTATAGTGAATGCACCAGGGCAGCAGGAGACCTGACCTCCTCTCTGAGATATTGGACTGCCCTACAAATTTGTCAAAATGCAAACACAATTTGGGTTGGTCTTTCACACTCCAATCCACTTGCTGTGTAGCTTGGAAGAATTTGATAACATTCAAAGGAAGGGGGAGGGGAGGGCAGGTTTGATCATTTGCATGCTTATAGAGTTCAATGGTATTTAATTCCATGCAATCATGCTTAAGATAGGTAAAACTGATCCTGGGGAGGGGGAGGGGAGAGGGGGAGAGGAAGGAGGGGATTGGAAGGGGATGGGGAGGGAGGGGCAAGGGAAGGAGAAGGGGCAAGAGGGAGGGGATAGGAGATGGAAGGGAGGGTGGGTTTGATGTAGGGTTGCCAGGCTTCGGGCCTGAGAATGATTCTGTATCTTTAAGAGAAGAGAAAATTCGGCCAAGTACACGTTTTCTTGCAACATTGTAATGGGAAAAACCACAAGATGAAATTCTCCCTTCCACCTGCACAACTTTTAAAGATACAGAAGACCTCTTGGAGGCTGGGCCTGGCAACCCTAGTTTGATCATTTGCATACTTGAGTTCAATGGGATTTATTTCTGTGCAATCATGTTTGAAAACGGAAATGGACTGCCTTCAAGTCGACCGAACTTATGGCAACCCTTTGAATAGGGTTTTCCTGGCAAACAGTATTTAGAGGTGGTTTTACCATTGCCTTCCTCTGAGGCTGAGAAGCAGTGACTGGCCCAAGGTCACCCAGTGAGCGCCATGACTGTGTGGGGATTCGAATCCTGGTCTCCCAGGTCCTAGTCCAACACTGACCTGGGGGAGGGGGAGGTGCAGGGCAGGAGATTGAGTGGGTGGGCACTGGGCAGAGGTAAAAGCCCTTTCCTTTCCAAAAGGAAAAGTTTGTGAACAGTATCATTACTTTTCAGCGTTTCCCTCACCTTTTTATTCTACAGCAGGCACATGTAGCCTCCCACCCAATTTTAAACCAAAGCTGTCACTGGCCACATCCACACCAGGCCTTTATTTCACTTTATAATGGCTTCTCTCAAAGAATCATGGGAAGTGTAGTTAGTGAAGGGGGCTGAGAGTTGCTAAGAGACGCCCTGTTCCCCTCACAGACCTTCAATCAGAGTGGCTGACTGTTAAACCAGTCTGGCCACTGGAGCTCTATCAGTGGAATAGGAGCATCCTCTCAGCACCTTCACAAACCACACTTCCCAGGATTCTCTGAGGGAAGCCATGACTGTCTCACATGAAATCAAAGTCTGGTGTGGGTGTGGCCCCCTGATTAGCCAAGCCCAGCAGCTTTGAGGCTTTTAAAACACTGACAGTTCTTACTGAGCATGCCCCGCATTATCATAGGGTTCCAGCCAAAATTTCTTAAATTTCTTAAAAATCAGTCAGGCAGTTTTTTTAACTTTTAAATTGCAGCAGATGAAAGTCTGAGTATGGGGCAAGGTCAGTATTAGGCTGACGGGTACTCTTTGAACATGACTGATTTTTAATGAATTTCAACAGATTATGAGAACTCTCAGAGAAAAAAGTCCAAAAGGGCTCTGGGGGTTTTTCCTCTCTTTTTAGACTTTGAACTCTCTATTCTCTCTGACTGTTTTGTGTATCGCCATGAAAATTGAGGGGGTTGTTAAGCAAGCGTTTCTGAGTTCAGGACTATATGTTTTGTAAGGCTTTGTTTTGAAATGAGCATATGGGAAGCATCAGAATGGCATGAGGGGTATTTTCAATTTAACATTGCGGAATGTGAAAAATCCACGCTGTCTATAGTATACAGCCACTCTCATGGCTGTATAATTAACTATTTTATTCTTGTTGTGAATATTCTTCTCTGTCCTTTCATAAATTACAACATTTATAATAATAAACATACATACAAAAAATCACCTTCCAAAATGGCCTTGTCCTGAAACTGCTTGTCATTGCCAAAGAGAAGAAGCAGGTAACCCTTGGGGTTTACATATTTGCATATGTAATGTGTAGTTTGTGTTCCTTTCCATGCTTATTAAACAATGCTTAGAGTCAGGTTTTCAGAAGCACAGGGGAAATCCATTGTTACTTTTTGGCTCCATGTCCCTAAAGCCTATAGTTTTGGCTGTTCTTTGTTGGACGTGATCCTTTCAGCAGAGACTTTGAACTATTTAACTAGCTAATTAAATAAGACCAGAAGAAAGGAAAGTTTTGTAGCCCCAAGGACTGTTCTGTGAGATCAGCGAAGGAGGCCATGACTTTGCTTTTTGGATGCTGTAACTTTGTTTTCCTTGAAACTCTGTGCTTTAGCTATGAAAGCAGCAAACAGAGAACAGTGTGCTGCTTTAGTACATTTAATATAAATGTAAATATGTTAGGATAGCCTTAAAGGTATGAGGTATGTTGGATCCACATGGGGCTGTATATGCTGCCATGTGGCTGTCCGTCCAGGTTCTGTCATGAACCAATGAGATCTCTATCATTATGACATGTGAGGTGGAGGAAGAGGAGGAGGTCAGAGGTCCCACATATTGCAAGGATCCCAGAGGACACGGCCTTAAGCGGATGCCCTCACTGTAAACTTTTTGGTACCTGCTTAAAACATTCTTGTTTAGGCAAGCCAACCAAAGCATGTAGATGTTGATGTGTTTATATCTTTTTTAGCTCAATGTTAATTTTAATCATCTTTTTAATGTTTTTAATCACTTGTTTTTAACTGTTTTTAGTGATCATTTAAATTTTCTTGTACATTGTTTCAAGGTTTTATTACAATGAAATGTTGTATACATTTTGTTAAATAAAATAAAATAAAATAAATGCCTCTTTATGGACCTGTTCAGTGAAGGCCAGGTTTGGCAACCCCACTCTCAGGTAGTACAGTCCTATATAGGTCTACTCTGCTATAAGTCTCACTTACTCCAATGGGCCTTCCTTCCATGGAAGTAGGAATAGGGTTGCAGCTGATTGTCTCGTGCCGCTGCCCTCCTTCTGTCTCTCTTTCTAGCCATCTCTGGTTCACTCCTCCCTCTCCTGCTCCCACGCTGATACATGCACTACTTGTGGCAAGGCTTCATCACCACAAGCACAAGACAATACAAGCCAGAAAACAATAACAAGACCTTCCTCATTCAACAAGCCTTTTAAGCAGAGACCTTATCCCAGTCTGCGTCTGTGATTGAATTATCTTTTTAGATGTTTTTAAAGCTTTTTTAAAAAACATGTTTTTAAAGATGTTTCATTTTAAGATGTTTTTAAGATGTTTTTGTTTTGTTTTCAAAGATCCTCTGTCTTGATATGTTTTTAAAGAGGTTTTGTTTTAATACATTTTAGAGTGTTTTTGTTTGCTGTCCTGGGCTCCTTCTAGGAGGAAGGGCAGGATAGAAATTTGATAAAATAAATAAATAAATAAATAAACCATTCCCATATAGATTATCCTTCCTTCTAATATTGAACATTGGTGGTCTATTAGTTTGGCCATAGAGCAGGGCCATCCAAAAATACGGCAGTGGTTTCTGTACACATGTGTAGGGTTGCCAGGTCGGAACCATCCAAAAACCTGAGAAAATGGGGGCGGGCCCTAGTGACGTCACGGGGCGGGCCCTAGTGATGTCATTAAATGTGATACATTGTATCAACCACAGTTGCTTGGAGCATACCATTCAAAAAAAAATTCTCTGAATGGAGATTAAAATAGAAATCTTACCTAAAATAGGGTGTTCCTAGGTCCATCTGAAGTGACAAGGTCATTCTTGCTAAAACTCAGGCCACATTCACACCAGACATTTAATCCACTATTAAACTGCTACATCAGACAATAATTTGCATTAATTAACTTATTTTGTAGATCCCAAACTTTCTTGTAGACCTGTAGGAGCTTCATAGGCACTAATGCAGGGGCCTAGTGGGTAATCCAGCCCTGCACACAAGTATGCCACAATGCTGCTGGAGGAGCCCTGTTGGATCAGAGTAAAGGCCCTTCATATCACAAGCTATATGGCTCTGTGTACCATTTGCTGGGAATCACAAGTGGGGACAGCACTGCTGCACTGGGTTCCTGCTTGTGGGCTTCCCACAGGCATCTAGGTGGTCACTGTGCAAACAAGACGCTGGACTAAATGGGCCTTTGGCTGATCCAGCAGGGCTGTCCTTATATTCTTCAAACCCAGCATCCAACCCTGGCCAGTCAAATGCATCCTGTAAGCTCACAACCAGACAGCAAGGCGATAGACCAGGGATTTGCAAACTCACCACCACCACTACTTGAACATTATTGAGGGTCTTGGGAGACCACTTAATGAATTTTTTGCCTGCTGAAGCAATTGAATGGTTTTTAATTGCATCAGGATGAAACGTCTTATAAAAGATTATATAAAATAAGAATAATCTTTTATAATGCTTGGGAAAATAGCAGGGAGTAGAAAAATAGGAAGGCCAAACAAGACATGGATTGATTCCATAAAGGAAGCCATATGTTTCCATAAAGGCATGCCTACCAAGATCCTGCTGTGCGTGCTTCTTGGATGTTCTGGACCTCGTCCCGGCTATCTACAGCAAGATAAAGGTGGAGGGACAGGCACATCAGCGCTGAGAATTGTTCAGCCCACAGCCGCCCCCCCTCTCTCTGAGGTTATGCAGCCCATTGCTCTCTCTGCCCCCCCTTCTGAGGTTATGTAGCCCTCTCCCTGAGGGTCTTCAGCCCCTCTCTGAGGGTTATTCATGTTGGTTATGACTTGCAGTTTGTTTTTTCAATCCCCGAGGAAAACAGGGGATTAAATGGTTAAATGAGCAGAGCCTGCAGTAACGGCTCAGCTGCAAGATATCACAGGGCTGCAGGAGATTTGTCTGTAATTGTTTTAGGGCCTATAAATGTGGGTGACAGGCAGCAGTCAGTGTGGGGGTGAAGGAGTCTATATTGTGTGGTATTGCAACGTATGTTTGTTTGATCAGTCTATGCCTAGAACGTTATTTGTGTGCAGCAAATAAATGTTCTTCTTCTACTAAGTTCCTGGATGGTGTCTATTCCTTATCTATGTGATTCTACACGCTTCTTTATACACCAACAATTCAGTTCATCCCAAACCCCAAGAGCAGCTAATAATAATTTATTAGGATCAGGTGACAGTGAACTGTGAAAAGGTGGTGTAGTGGTTAGTATGTTGGAATTTAGCTGGGAAGACTTGGTTCACATCTCTGCTCAGCCATGTGGTAATGACTGCAGATTCTCACAGGATGTGTTGTTGACAACAGGATAATGGAGCAAGAACAAGGACACACTATTGCTGCTACTCAGGAACGCTAAAAAGTGTGGAAACAGACTTCATAACATGGGATCTGTAATCTCCGATTCCAATAACTCTATATTGATTTTTTGACTAACAGGGCTCTCTAATGCAATTAATAATGATAATAAATTATTATTATTATTATTAACAACAACAGCAATAATACCTATTTATGTACAGTTATAACTACCCAAAGTAATTATAACATCTAAAAATAAATTGCCATTGCACTCTTACTACCATAAGGAACGTATAAAACTGACCTCGATGAAACCTAACAAATTAAAAGGTTTTATTAGTCTATAATTTGAAAATTATTGCCACCATTATCACAGGGATGATAATTACACTAGAGAGAACAACTTAACGGTCAAAAGTGCCTCAAACTTTACTGATTACAAAGGAATATGCGTGTTCAGCATCAAGTCACAATTTCAGGTTGGAACGCTATAGGCAGAGGGACACCCTTCTCTGAGAAAGCAGAAAGAAGTCTGTCTTGTTGCTTAGACACCTCTCTCTCCCTCTCTGGTTTTAAAATGTTGCTTATTGGTTTCCACAATCAATTAGCGACTTGCTCTAATCTGGAGCCTAGTGTGTATATCAAACACACATGAATACAGGCCTCTTCATGCTTTTCAAACGGGAGGGCAGTTCTGGATATACATACATACATAGCGGTTGCTAGAAGACGGCGTCTGAGCAGCCTGCCAGCCTCAGCAGGAGTGGAGGCCGGCCAGGGCCGGCTCCTTCTTAGCCCTGGAGCCGGTTCCCCTGCTCCGGCAAGGATGGCCAGCTGCTTCACCCCTCATGCTGTGGGCACCGCTGGGCGGCAGCAGCCACAATGGCCCCCCCCCAGCCAGAGACTGCTGAGTCCCATCGTGGCCGCTGCTGCCCAGCAGCACCCACAGCAGGAGGGGTGAAGCGGCCGGCCAGCCTTTCCGGAGCAGGGGAACTGGCTCCGGGCCGGGGCTAAGAAGGAGCTGGCCCAGCCTGGCCTCCACTGCCACCGCCTCTTCACGGCTCCTGCTGAGGCTGCCAGGCCGCTCGGACGCCGTCTTCTAGCAACTGCTCCCGTGGGGGCTGCTGCTGGGGGGGGTCCCTGCAGGGGCGGTGGCTGGATGGAGGCACCCATGTCATGGCAGATGCGGGCCAGGAGGCTGCCCTCGCTCAGCCAGGCGGCTGCGGGCTCCACGACCAGCACCCTCACCTGCAGTTGTGTGGGCAGTGGAGCTGCTGCTGCAGCTGCGGCTGTGTGCCGCTCACCAGCAGGCAGGGGCTGCTGCTGGGGGGTCCCTGCAGGGGCGGCGGCTAGACGTGCTGGGCCTCACTCAAGCACAGGAACGACTACGGCAGCTCAAGTCCTCCTGTCTCTGCAGTCCCTGCCTCACTGAGAAAGGGCGGGAAGGCGGCCAGCCACAGCCCAATGTATGCATGTGTCAATCATGCATGCGTGCCTGAGGGGGCCACTGAAAAGCCGGAGATCCACCTGTTTAACATAAGTATGGCCGGAGACCAGTAACGGCCCCCTTTTGCCAGAGACTCCGGCAGAAAACCGGAGATCTGGCAACCCTACACATGTGGGACTCTCTAAGTATTCCAGAAATGAAATATTTTTGCAGGAAAAGGGGGGGGAAACAACTCCAAGCGCTGGTCTTCCAAGACCTGTGAAATGTTGAGAGGCAGTTAGGCTTCACATATAAAATGGGATGAACTGGGGTGCCCAAACCCTTGATATTTTATAATATCCCAGAGGATAGATGTCATGGGGATAAGGGACCACTAGGGTCAGACTGCAGGGTGAGAGTCTGGGACCTTTGGGTGGATCCCCAAAAAGCAACACATCAGCGCTGCATGGACAGAGAGGCACTCTGAGTATTGAAGAGGGCAAACACAGTTGTCAGGCACTTTGCTCTACAGCAGTGCAGTATTAGGTTCTTTTGCCAAGGTTTTCCCTGATCCTTAAGATTGGACCGTTTTATGCATATGAGTCCCCTAAATCTCTGTTTGCTTTTGATTTGCTTGTATGTGTTTTTACACTGTTTTATCAATTTTAGGCTGTATTTTTGTTTTAATGGACACTGTTTTTATTTTCTATATAGTGTATGCCGTTTAGATATTTCAAAAATATTAAGCAGAATAGAAATGCTTTTAAATAAATGATAAAATAAACAGGTTGAAAGAAGGAAGATTGCAGCAACTGCTCCTGCTACCGAAAGGGAGGGGGATGGAGAGAAAGAGACTGACCAGGTGGTTGGAATGAACTGGTCTCTCTCTCTCTCTCTCTCTCTTTTTATCTCTCCAAAACTTGTTACAGAGGTTGACCCAGCATGCCCAACAACTTCTGTAACAAAAAAGGTTTGAAAAACATGTTTCCCAAAACAAAAGTAAGTAAAAGACACCCTCCTCTGCTTACTAGGCTGGGAGAGTAAAAACAAAGGCAAATTCTTCCTTTGCAGGGGAACAAACATGGCTGCCGAGCTGGTAGGAGTTTGTTTGTGTCGCTCTCCTACACTCTTTAAATTTTAATTTTTACTCCGAGCAGCGTCAAGGGTTTGAGTTTGTTAAATTGCCTCTGAGATTTCCTGTTTTTATCAGCACGCACCTGCCAGCTGAGAGGATATTGTGAAGGTTGGTCAACCTGCTTTCGGGCCTTTCTCTCTTCTTCCCATTCTCTCTGTTTAGAGGCTCCGCGATTTACGACCTGAGTCAAGATACCTTATGTGGGAGAGCCTTGTGTATAAATAATGGTACACACAAGGAAAATGTGCCGTGATGAAGGAATTCAGCTGGAGGAGATTATAGGAGAGCCTTTAGGAGGAGTGAAACAACTTAAAATTACTCAATTCCTCCTCCCGAATAAAGCTGAGAAGAGAGCAGCTTGCCCCTCCATGCCGGTCGCTGATCCACAATTAAAGGAGCCTGACCATCCATCCAATTCTACCCTGTCTGCTTCTCCAACTGGAGCTGGACTGGACTGGTCTATAGACTTTACAGACACGCCCAGGTTACAGGAGTTGTCATTACCAGCTAGTTTGAACCTCGCCTTGGAGCTGGCCCAGGCTGAGATCCCGATAAAGCCCCACTCCTGTACGCCCAGGGGAGTTCCAGTATCTGTTACAGGCATTTCTGAGGCTTTGAGTCTCCATTGCCCTTCGACGACTCCTCGCCATTTGTCAGCTGCAGCCGTCCTGGAAAATGAAGGTATCAGTCATACCCTCCTCTTTTCTGATCATCAGCGCTTGAATTCCCAACTGGCGATAGTCTTGAGTGAGATTGTATGTATTAAAAATTTCATCTCGGAGTCCAATGGCTTATTAAGAACACTTACTGAGGAATTCGCAAAGCTAATCTCGTCTTTCAAGCATGACATCCCTGCTATCAAACCAACCCCAGTTCGGGCTTGCAAACGCAGACTGACACATAACGCCGTTTTAAATGTAAAAAAATCTAAAAACATTAAAAGGTATAAACATCCGAAAGGCAGGAAGATGAATTTTCATAAGCTCTTCAAAATATTGGAGGCGCTACTGAACATTGGGACTGCAGAGGGGAACTGCTCTCGATCAACTGCTCCCCATGGTGCCTCCTCTAAACCTCGAACTGAGCCGCCTCCTTCATCCCTGGTCTCCTTACCTTCTGTTGATGCGACTTCCTTAGACATCCTGAGTCCCGAAAGGCGGGACAGTCTGGAACACAACTCGAAGGCGTCCCCTTCATCTCGTGAAGCGAAGCATTGGATTTTAAAATATAGCTGGAACAAGATAGCCCTATTAAACTTTCCTGGTCTTAGCCCTAGAGAACACTATGTTAAGAGGATATCTCATGTCTGTAAAGTTTTACAATCATTGAACCTGGCATTTATAAAATCAGAGGACATTGTAAAAGTAGATTTTTTTCCCAACTCCTTCACAAATATGTCGGTTCTCCTCACCTTTAAGAACCCAGAGGTGGTAAGCTGGGTAATTGCGAACAGGCACCTTTTACTTAGGCATGGAATTTATACTCAAAGACATTTCTTAAATCTAGCGAAACCTCAACCTCTGTATATACCTTGGTGGCGTCCTGTTCTATTATCATCTGTTTCCATTCCTGAGAGGGCGTTAAGACCTTCGGATGGGTGCATCGCTCCCGCGACTATTGATTCTTGCCCTATGAACCCCCACCGGGTTTCCTCCCTTCAATGGAACCCGTCACGCACCTCTCCACCAGCTACTGGGGCTACCGCACTGAGAGATGCTATAGAATCTACTCCTACTAAGCCCCCCAGCGAATATAGTCTCCTTGGTTCAGATTTCGCCAGTCACGACCTTATTGTTATGGACGAGGCAAGCGCTGCTACTATTACGCTGCCTGCTAATGCGACCCAGCAGCGGTCCTCAGATCTGGCTTGCACGTGTGATCAAGCGGACGTATCCTTCGACTTTTCCTGTGAAGGTGAGGAAGATCTCGTAATAAACTTTTCCACCTTCCCTGAACATGCACAAGGGGACATCATTAACAAATTGCAAAACCTACTCAAAAACCTCCAGGCTAGAAGGACTGACTCAAGATTTTTGGAGGATTTTGAACTAGGCTCACCCTCCAGAGGCCACACCTCTGCTTCGCCATCTTCACTACTTCCTCTGCCACATCCTTACTCGAATGTCTGTAGACCTGCCCTGACCTGTGAGGCAATAATCCACCAGGAGGAATCCAGCTCTCCTTGACAATCCTCGCCCATTTTGCATCCAGCTCTGTCTTTTCTTGCAGCTGCCTCATGGAATGTGGCACGTTGGCAAACTGAATTGGCAGACCATGGTTTTATCGAGTTTTGTATGCGATTCCAGATTGTATGCATACAAGAATCCTGGATTATTTCTTCAACTTTTCCCTCCCTTCCCGGCTATGTTGCTTGTGCCCTCCCTGCTATCAGATCTCATAAGGGGAGTAGACCCTGGGGAGGGCTGGCTACTTTAATTTCAGTAGACTGGAATACAACTGTCTCAGAGATCGTTGTGACTCCGTCAAATATCCTGATTACTAAAATTTCTTGGCCTACGAATTTTGAAATAATTGTGATCAATGACTATGTGCCTCCATCGAGAGCCAAGCACGGATGCCCCCTGATTTGGTCAGATCTAGACCAGGTACTAACATTCTTGTATCAGCAGTTTCAGGATCCATTAATTTTGCTGACTGGCGACTTTAATGCCAGATTAGGCTTAAATAACTTGGTTATTGGCAGTAAATTGGGGCTGTCCTCGGACGACCTTTCTGTCCTCCCTTGTAGGAACTCTAAGGATGCTGCCATAAACTCTGCAGGGCGATCTCTCTTTAAACTTGTTTATAAATACCATCTTTTTGTATGCAGTGGTTCTTATTTAAACCTTGATTCTGGTGCATACTTATCTTGGCCCGAGAGGTAGGAGCGTAATTGATTATATGGTCCTCTCCTAACCCCTTATTTCTCACATAAATTTTTTTGGGGTAACATCTACATCTGAGAGTGACCATATGCCCATACACTCCCTCTTCACTATTCCCCTGCATTCCATTCCCAGTGCTTTCACCCCGTCTGGGACCCTAACGTCCCAGGGGGGCAGCAGGATTCGTTGGAACGGGAAATTGCATGAGACCATAAACTCCTTTTTAAATCTTCCCTTGATGTCAGAACTGAGAGTCCGCCTTCTGTCCTCATTTGATCCATCTAGCTTGTATGACTCTATTGTTAAGAAGCTAAAGCCCCTGCTGTCTACCACTCAATCTGTCACACCGAAGAATAGCGGCTGGTTTGATAATTGCTGTGTAGTAGCGAAACGCAAGCTAGGCCAGGCCATCAGGTCCCTAAGGCAGGTGGACTCGCAAGCAAATTTTTACGCCTATTTATCATACAGGCGGTCCTATAAAAAACTTTTAACCACAAAAAAAGCCAATTATACTCAGCAACAATGGAGGGAGTTGGGCCTTGCCTCCCGAGAGAAAAATGCGTCCAAATTCTGGGAACTTGTCTCGAAGGGTCTGAAGGGGGAGCAAGCAGCCATCGATAATCAAATAACCTCGGATCAATGGAGCTCGTATTTCTCCACTCTTTATAAAAATAATTCGCCCTGCTCCCAGTCTCCCCCTACCACTTTATCTAGATCCTTACAATTTTGCCCGGAATGGGAACCGGTCTCTCCTGCGGAGGTTGTTTTATTGATCAATTCGGTGCCTGACAATAAGGCCCCTGGAGAGGACATGCTTCCAGCAGAGCTATTTAAGTCGAATCCCGATTGGTGGGCCCCCGTTTTTGCGAAACTGTTCACCTTTATTAATTCTTATGGTGATGTTCCCAAAGGCTGGGGAATCAGTACGGTGATCCCACTTTACAAAAGTGGTGCTAAGTCTGACCCCAAAAATTTCAGGCCGATCAGTCTATTGGACACTGCATCCAAAGTTTACACTAAGTACCTTCTAGCAAAATTGGACAGGTGGGCTAATGAGAATGCCATTATTGCACTGAAAAAGGCAGGGTTCGTTAAAGGTAAATCTACGATTGATCACTGTTATGTTTTATTTCATTTCATTCAGAAATGTGCATTCCATAACAGAAAAGAACTATTTATTGCCTTCGTAGATTTCTCGTCTGCCTTTGATTTGGTAGACAGAGGACGCCTCTGGCAGAAACTTGGCGCTACAAATATAGACAAACGGTTACTTCTAATTTTGCACTCTGACACATCCCTTAGGGTGAGACTAGGGGCTAATGGTCAACTTTCAGAGGTGATCCCTACCTATCGTGGGGTTCGCCAGGGCTGTTTACTAGCCCCCTTTCTTTTTAACTTTTATATAAACAGTATCGTACAGGAACTTTCAGGCTCAATGTATTTTCCACCCTCAATTTTATCTGTTAAACTTTCTGTTTTACTTTATGCCGATGATCTGGCCCTCATCTCAACCACTCAAGTTGGAACGAGGAGGCTGTTGCACAGCCTGAGCCTATTCTGTGCTAAGGAACGTCTCCTCATTAATTACTCCAAGACGAAAGTGGTAGTGTTTGGAAAAAAATGAACCAAACACGTCTGGAGACTTAATAACAAGATTATACAACAGCAACTGAGTTACCGTTACCTGGGCCTTAATTTCACTTCCAATCTGTCCTAGAATTCCCATCTTGACTCTGTCAGGCTGAAGGCTGCCCATTCTATACATCAGCTATGCCATTTTTTCACCCGCAAGGTGCGTGTCCCAATCTTCTGTGCCATTCATGTAAACAATTTTCATGTTTATTTTTATTTACTCCTATCCAGGCACATGTGGGTTTATCAAGCTTGCTCTCAACCATAAACATTTGGTTCTGTAATTTCCCTTGCATACATATGTCACCATCCTTTCTCACAAAACATCTATCCCCTTCAAATGTAATTTTACAACCTATTTGAGCCAATTTTCTTACAGATAGAATGTTATATTTTAAACCAGAAACCAATAATACATCTGTTAATATAGTTCCCAAAGTACATAACCTGAGCGTGCCTCTTGCAATTGCGTCCTGAGTCGATCTGTCAGCCAGATAAATCTTCTCCTGCACTGGCTTTGAAGTGTAAAATAAACTAGAGTCTGTGATCAGGCAATTAGACGCTCCGCTGTCGAGAAGCCACTTAGAGTTAATTAGTTTATTGTCCTCCTTAGTAACAAAGTTCACGCTTGTTCTCTGACTTCCAAAGTCTCTGTTATTTCTCTTCTTACTTAAACAATGTCTCTGTATATGTCCACGGGACCCACAAAAATAACATATTTTATTCTCTTGCCTGTTTCTTTGATATTGTTGTTGTTGTACAGCCACAGTCTCTTTTAACTCTGTTTTCTTATTCTCTTGTCTTCTATTCCACTCTTGTTGAAGTTTCTGTTCTACAAAGTCCAAATTTAGATTTCCATCTGGTAAACTTTCCAAGCTCGAGACCATGACATCCCATTTTTGATCAAATGAAGATAACAGTATATAGACCATCTGAATGTCACTATGATGCACTCCTCTATCTTGCAGCTCAGCATTTAATCTCCGAAATTCAGCCAGATGCTCTGTCATAGTCACTTCATCTGTAAAACGCATCTGATAAAGTTTCCATGCTAAACACAGCCTGCTCCCTGCAGTTTGCGGCACATGAGCGGCTCTTAGCTTCTCCCACATTTGATTAGCTGTCGGCTCATTACTCACCAGCAACAGTTGTGAATCAGACAGCCCCAGCGTAATAAAAGCCTTCGCTTTCTCATCTTTCTTCAACCACGCTGCTGAAGGAGCTGCCGGAGGGGGGTTTTCTACGACATCATTCAAATCTTCTTTAATCAGAACTGCTCTCATTCTCCATTTCCAGCTGGAGTAGTTTACCGCCGTCAGTTTCTCCATCGGCATCCCGGATGACAGGTTTACAGCCATGTTGTCCACTCTTACTTGCCTCTTTCTTGCACTTTCGTTTCTCTCTGCAACAACGTCACGTCAACGACTCTCGAACCCGTTACCTTGTATGATAAGCTGGGCCCATAACCCCTCTTGCGTGTGCGTATAGAGATCATACAAGGAAGAAATCCAAGTGTCGCGTAGAACAGTAAATGAGCCAGGCCAGGCAAGTTTCTTGTAAGAGTCTTTACTAGGCAAAGACATTAGACACAGTTCTCTCTAACCAAACTCCTTCCCCCACACAGAGCCTCAGCAAGTTTCCCCTTATCTACTTGCCAGCCAGCTGCTGACCTTGGCAAACCTGGCGCTCTGTTCTTCCAGCTTAACCCTTCTGCTTCAGGTTTTCTTTTCTCTGCTAAAAACCCTGTCTGTGAGTCTCACAGCATGCTTCACTGACCAACACAAGGGAGGTAGTTTGGTTCCCCCTACCCTGGAAATCTTTCGTAGGAAGATAATTCCACAGCTCTTATATGGGCAGAGATCTGGGGTTATGGCAACATCTCTTCTCTTGAAAAAGTTCAGAACACTTACCTCAGGTTTATTCTGGCTACCCCCCGTGGCACGCCAGCCTCTCTATTAAGGTTAGAGACTGGCTCGCACCCGATAGAATTGCTGGCTCATGCCGCTTTGGCTTCCTACTGGTTGCGGCTTGCCGGCATGGATGATACCTGTCTACCTAAAAAGTGTTTTCTCGAACAACTCCAATCATCTTATCACTCTACTTGATTAAATCGAACCAAATCTAAATTGGCCGCTTACGGGATCTCCATAGCCCTTTTACCTTCGCACCTTTCTTTGAGGGCTAAAAAACTGCTGAAGGACAGGATTTTTTTATATGCCCAAAGATGGACGCTTTATTCAGCTTCTCAATCGTCCTTCTCCTTATGGTACCCTTGGTACAAGATGACATTTAGTATGGAGTCATATTTTTCCTTCCTTTCTGTTCCATCGTTGAGGAGGTCTTTTACTGCCTTATGCCTCCAAACCATGCCCTCGGCTATCCTTGAAGGACGTTATGCTAACATTCCCCCTCACTCTCGAGTTTGTATATGTCATTCGGGTGAGGTGGAGGATGTGGCTCACTACCTTCTGAGATGCCCTCTTTACAAAGATCCCAGGTCTAAAATTTTATTTCCCATAATCCACCCTATGTCGGATAGGCCTGTGCCAGAACAAATATCCATTCTCCTGGCCGGTACGGATACTTATATAACATTTTGGGTCACCAACTTTGCTTTGGCAGCCGGGAAGATCAGGGCTAATTATGCAAAACAATTAGAGTCTGCCTGATATTGTTTTTGTTGATTTAAATTTACATGCATATGTCTACTATTGTAGGTTTTTATGTATGAATGTATATATTTATTTTTGGATGTTTTTGGTGTGTTCTGTAGTGTTTTGTGTATTTTATGCATTTTTGTTTTTTTGTGGTGGCTAATGGCTTTGAGCAATAAAGGTTATTCATTCATTCATTCATTCTTCCTTTGCAGTTCACAGAAATACAGTTCATTCATTCCATTTTCAGCTTGTTTACTTGCCAAAGCACTTTGGATGAATGCTTTAAAGGGCACCATGGGAGAAGCACAATTATAAAGTTCACCAATGGAAGCGGAAGTTAGCCATGTAAGAAGGCATGCTTTGTTTGAGACATTTGTGTCAAGTAAAGTTATTCAAGATAAGTCCTTTTATTTGTGCCAAATAGTTATTCAAGAAGATCTGTTTGGGCTGTATCAGCTATTTGTAGACTGTAAACATTATAGCACATGTCTTACCATCATGATGTATTGGTAGAGTACTTTAGGCTACCTGCAGAAAGGAGTAAGCATGGGCTTTCTTTCGTGAGGTAAGCTCTGCTTCGTTTCCCTTCTCCCCTCAGTAAGGATGCACGAGGCTTCCTGTCTCAATCCGTTGTGAGCATATGCAAAACCTTCACAGATGTTTGAACACCCACTGCCCCCTCTGCAGCCACCATCTCCCCCTTCCCTCTGGGTCCAAGGTACACTCTACCTCCTTGTGAGTAAGCAAACAGAGGAGATTGCCCTTACAAGGATCCAAGCCATCCGAAATAGCAAAATTACTAGAACAACACTACTCCTAGCTAAAAGAGAACCCCTAAAATTGCAGAGATGTTTTAGAATAGGGGGAATCTCATGAAGCATTAAAAGATGGTATTATTTTACTCTCTTATAACCTAGAACTCATGGACATCCAATGAAGCAGAATGCTAGAAGATTCAGGACACAGAAAAGAAAGTACTTCTTCACACAGTGCATACTAAAACTATGGAATTCACTCGCAAAAGAGGCAGTGATGGCCTCCTTAAGAGGACAAATAGATGGAGGATAAGGCTATCCATGGCTACTATTTATTATTTCTTTCTTTCTTTCTTTCTTTCTTTCTTTCTTTCTTTCTTTCTTTCTTTCTTTCTTTCTTTCTTTCTTTCTTTCTTTCTTTCTTTCTTTCTTTCTTTCTTTATTACATTTATATACCGCCCCATAGTCGAAGATGCCTGGGAGGTTTACAGCAATTAAAAACATTAAAAATAAATATACAAATTTTAAAAGACAAAAAACAATTTAAAAACACAATTTAAAAAATTCTAAAAACAAATGCTAAAATGCCTGGGAGAAGAGGAAAGTCTTGACCTGGCGCCAAAAAGGTAACAGTGTTGGTGCCAGGCACACCTCGTCACACAGGTCATTCCATAATTTGGGGGCCACCACTGAGAAGGCCCTCTCCCTTGTTGACAGCCTCCCAGCTTCCCTCCGAGTAGGCACCCGGAGGAGGGCCTTTGATGTTGAGCGTAGTGTATGGGTGGGTTCGTGTCGGAAGAGGCGTTCCATCAGGTATTGTGGTCCTAAGCCGTGTAAGGCTTTATGGGTTAAAACCGGCACCTTGAATCGACCTTGGAAACATACAGGCAGTCAATGCAAGCGGACCAGAATTGGTTTTATATGTTTGAACCATCTGGCCCCTGTTACCAATCTGGCCGCTGCATTTTGCACAAGCTGCAGCTTCTGAACCGTCTTCAAAGGCAGCCCCGCATACAGCACATTGCAGTTACCAGAGCATAGATAACTGAAGCCAGGTTAGTCCTGTCCAGATAGGGGCGTAGCTGGGCCATCAACTGAAGTTGGTAGAAGGCACTCCGTGCCACCGAGGCTATCTGAGCCTCAAGTGACAGAGATGGTTCTAGGAGAACCCCCAAGCTACGAACCTGCTCCTTCAGGGGGAGTGCAACCCCACCCAGGACAGTTTGGACATCCACCATCTGGTCAGAAGAACCACCCACTAGCAGCATTGCAGTCTTGTCTGGATTGAGCCTCAGTTTATTAGCCCTCATCCAGTCCATTGTCACAGCCAGACACTGGTTCAGCACATTGACAGCCTCACCTGAAGAAGATGAAAAGGAGAAATAGAGCTGTGTGTCATCAGCATACTGATGGCAATGCACTCCAAAGCTCTGGATGACCGCACCCAACGGTTTCATGTAGATGTTGAACAGCATGGGGGACAGAACTGACCACTGTGGAACCCCATACTGGAGAGTCCAGGGTGCCGAGCAATGTTCCCCAAGCACCACCTTCTGGAGCTGATGCACCAAGTAGGAGCAGAACCACCGCCATGCAGTCCCTCCCACTCCCAACTCAGCCAGTCTTCCCAGAAGGTTACCATGGTCGATGGTATCAAAAGCCGCTGAGAGATCAAGGAGAATCAACAGAGTCACACTCCCCCTGTCTCTCTCCCAACAGAGGTCATCATGCAGGGTGACCAAGGCTTTTTCCATGCCAAAACCAGGCCTGAAACCTGACTGAAATGGATCCAGATAATCCGTCTCATTCAAGAGTGTCTGGAGTTGGCCTGCCACCACTCGTTCAAGGACCTTGCCCAGGAATGGAACTTTTGCTACCGGCCTATAGTTATTAAGACTTTCTGGGTCCAGGGAGGGTCACTTTCAGGCAGCCAGGGACCCCCCCTTCTCGCAGAGAGGCATTAATCACTTCCCTGGCCCAGCCAGCTGTTCCATCCCTGCTAGCTTTTATTAGCCAAGAAGGGCAAGGATCCAGCACAGAAGTGGTTGCACGAACCTGTCCAAGCACCTTGTCAATGTCCTCAAGCTGTACCAACTGAAACTCATCCAAGGAATTGGGATAAAGCTGTGCTCTGGATACCCAGCTTGATTTGTTCGGTATTTTAAAATATACCAAGCTGAAATAGGAACTAAGTTTGGTGGTCCTATTTCTTAGCAGAGATAAAAACAAGCAGCAGAGTGAGATAAACCAGTCCACACCTTTCTCTGTACAAATAACAACAGACACAATCTTCTTAGGTAAAAGATAAAGAACATTTACTCACGACCTCTTCATATGTTCAGAAACATAGGCTCTAGCTTAGATGAAAGAAAAATAGTCTCAGTCCATCTTAGTCTTTAGTATTGATGCTCTCAGCATAGAGCCATGCGCCATGCGGCCTCTCCCAGTGGTAGATAGATCAGCAATGGAGAATAGACAGAATCCAGGACAAAGGAAGGAGGAAACCAGGTAACTAACCCCACCCATAAGGAAGTTACATCATGGTGAACAGGTACATGGGATATTTCCCCAAATATCCCCCAAGGTGAACATGCAATATTTGCCTATTCCAACATGATTCACCTGCTATAATACTGGAGTCTACATCCTGGTGGATGCTAAAGATTTTATCCTGGAAGCGCCTAGCAAATTCACTACAGTGGGCCTCAGATGGTTCTGCCATGTCCTTGGGGCCAGAGTGTAATAGCCCCTGGATAATGCTGAAGAGCTCCACTGGGCGGCAGATTGATGATTTGATAGTGGCAGCAAAATATTGTTACTAGCTATGATGGCTGTGCTCAGCCTCCATAATCAGAGGCAGCATGCTTTCAAATACCAGTTGCTGGAAACTGCAGGAGGGGAGAGTGCTCTTGCATTCAGGTCCTGCTTGTGGGCTTCCCATGGGCAACTGGTTGGCCACTGTAAAAACAGGATGTTGGATTAGATGGACCACTGGCCTGATCCACCAGGCTGTTCTTATGTTCTTGTTTCCTAAAATGCCTCAGGGATAGGCTTAGATGGGTTTTGTACAGCATTCCAGTACTGCTTCATGCTATGTTGTAGTGAAGGAACCCTAAGCAGAGCCCTCTCTGCATATATTAATTGACAGGAAAGCTCATGGGGGGAGGGGGGAGGGAGGATTCTTCCGATAAGCTGAGCCCAGCTAAATATAGGAATTCATAGGTTAGGACTATGGCTTTGATTGGGTTGATTTGAAATGGATACAACAGTGATGCACTTTCTTTTCTGCCTGTCCTAACTTGGGAGAAGAGCAGCTGCATTTTGTACCAGCAGGAGTTTGGTTTGTTTGTTTACTTCTATATAGTATTTTCATCCTGCCTTATTGCCAGGGCCTCGAGGCAGCATGCATTAGGAAGATTCAAAACAGCAAAATCATAAATGGCAATAAAAAGCAATAGAGCAGCACCACAAAACAATGAAAATTCAGCCAGCGCAAAGCCATAATAAAATACCAGCAAATAGTGAGCGGATTAAAAATGTTTCAGAATTTAGAAGTTATATGATTAAAGGCATAAGGCCATTGTTGCTTGGAGCCCTCCATTCCTTATGACTTTTAGTGTCTTGGCTGCAGCTGCTCTCCGTCTAGACCAGAAACTGGGAACCAGTGGCCCTGCAGATATTACTGGACTCCAACTTCAGCCAGCTGTATGGCCCAACAGTATCTGGAGGACCACAGGTTCCCTATCTCTGGTCAATACCCTCCTGAATACTCTTCCACAACAATAATTGACCCATGCATTCCCACACTAACCATATGGGTGCATATGGGTGCGTGCTCACCTCTGAGAAAATAGATGCGAGTCAAATCTGGAGCAGGCCACTTACAGATGATCCTTCCATTCAACCATGAAGTTCACTGACTGCCTCACAGGGTGGTTATGAGGATAACACAGAGGTGAGAGGGAAGGACCATGTAAGCTGCCCTCAGCAACTTGGAGGAAAGGTAGCTATAAATGTAGTAAATAAATAAATAAAATGCACTGCTAAGCTTTGAGCCCCAGAACTGCACCAGAATGATGTGGGCTTTGTGATGTAACACCAGTGCAAACGAGATGCCCTCCGATGAATTCACAATCCTTCTTTCAGCCAAAGCAAGACAGGACAGAGAAGATCAAAGTGATGGATGAGCTATGGCATCCCTTGAAAACTAGATGATCAATCCGTAAGAACCTTCAGCCTTCTGTAGGAGACCATTTTTGCTATTTGCTATATTACATTATCTACAAGCCATGCTTTCAACAAGCTCAATATTTTATGACTCGATTATTTCCACTATAATTTATAGTATAATATCCATCTTATATCAAACAAGATGTAAAAGTTACAAAATAAAAGCCAGTGCTTCTCTCTTAATCTAATTCATTAAGCCTGGGCCTGGCTTAATGCACTTGTCACAGTGTGCTGAAACTACAGCTGCTGTAAATCACAGGCGCAGAGAAAGACCAAATCACTGCTGGAATTTTTTTTCAAATGAACCACTCTAAGGAACAAGTTCTCTGTAGAGCATCATGGATCACTCTATGACTCCAATTAATCATTAAGCATCACAATTTTTCCACTTTAATAGTACAGTAGTGGCAAGCCTCAGAGAATGAAATGGAAACATTTATAGTGCAAGTTCTCAGGGTGAGTGGTGATGGCTTTAGCAACTATGGCTGCAGTTCTAAACACACTTACCAGGGAGTAAGTCCCATTGAACTTAGTGGGCCTTACTTTGAAGTAAACTTGCATAGCCTTGAACGTTCCATCACCTCAAGCTGAAGGAGCAGAGAGGGAAAGAGAGGAGCCAACTATTAGTGTTGTTGTTGTTATTTACAAATGTTGCTTGTTATCTAAAAGGGCTCCTAGTGACTTACATTTATCCGCATAAACATAAATACATTATACCAAAAAGAGAGGAATTCATATAAAACATTAACATTTTCATATAGCATACAAAACACACACATATCATAAGGTCTGGTATATGACTTTCATGGAAAAATTAACAACTAAACTTCGGTTAGTGCAAGGTACAACCAAAACAGACAAATTTTTAGATACATGTTACCTGTTTGTAGCATACGTCAACCAAAATGAGCACGGGAAAAAGCCACCTTCATACTACGCTAATATTTAGAATGCCTAAAAGTTGTTATGATAACTTGGAGTTGTTTAAAATTTTTATTAATTCACCATTGACATTTGGTTGTTGTCTTCCTCAGTATGTTCTGTAAAAGCTTTGGCTGAGAACCTTTAACATCCACAAATAATAGATATATCTAGAAAGTGTCAAGATGGGCAAGGGTGGGGTGGGGTACGTTGGGTGGGAAAGGGCTAGTTATTTGTTATATTTTATTTATGCTTCTCTATTTCCAACAGTTGTATTGGTAATGGAAGATGTTTAATTTGAAAATCAATAAAAAATATTTATTAAAAAAAACATATACACACACACCAGCAACAGCCATAGGAAGCTTTGACAGCACACTAACAGTAAAATATAATCAACTCAGTCTACCAAAGGTCTGGGGGGGGAGGTATGTCTTTACTGGCACCAAAAACATGTCAGCCAAGGTGCCAAGAGGACCTCATCAAAGAAAGCATTCCACAGGCAGGGAGCCACAACTGAAAAAGCCCTCTCCCTCATGATCAACCTCCAAGGCTCCCTCAGAAGAGGGACATGGAGAAGGGCCTTTGATGAAGTTCTAAGAGTCTGGGTAGGTTCACATCAGGAGAGTAGTTCCAGAAGATATTGGGGTTCTGAGCCATAAAGAGCTGTAAAGGTCAAAAACAGCTCACTGATTTGGGCTTGGAGCACACAGGCAGCCAATGTACCTGAAAGAGAATTGATGTTTCATTATCTGAAGCTTCCAAATGATTTTCAAAGGCAGCTACTCTGCCTAATGGTAGGGCCAGCCCTGTTCAAAAAGAGAAACAGATTATAAGGGGGAGGTGGCTTTTACAGTCTCCTACTGTCATATTTCCCTCTGCCACCAGAGGTGGAAATTGAGGGCTATGTGGGGTTCCCCACTGACAGAACAAGTAGCTGTTCACAACAGTAGTGCTTGTTGGATTTTACCATACTTCATTGCTCTCAGTTTCTTACTTTGACACTATGTGCTCAACAGGCTGTGCCTTTTAATTAATGTTAAAAAGAAGTATGCCACATTCCAGTAGATACAATTCAGGATAATCAATAATCGCAAAGTGCAGAAGACTCATGCAAACCCTTCTGCATAAATGTATGAAGAAGGCAAGGAACAGGCTGACCTGGAAGGCAGAATACAGCAGTCACCACCCCTGAAGCATTTTCTTTTTCAAAACAATCTGATATATGAAAATTACTTTTTAAAAACTTTATGTGTCAATTTTTCCTTGTCTTCTCTGCAGTGTTCCAGTGACATTTCCTGGGCTTAGCATGGAAAGAATGAGAGTAAATCTAATCCTTTAGGGCAAAGCTAAAACAAAAAAAAAATCAACCTCTCTTTCACTCTGTTCTATTTGTCTTTGACAAGAGAAGGAGAAATTTCCTTATCTGTTTTGTTTCATAAAATCTGCAATAGCACAGAAGGCTGGTTTTCATCTGTATATCAAATGGTATAACTCCTGGTTTCAACATTTTAAGAATGAGTTTAGACATTTCTAGCATATTAAAAAAAGAAAGAAATATTATCTGGCTTAAAAGGAAGGAAATGTCTCTGTTGGATTGTAAAATATGTTCCATTAAAACAGGCTCACACTTACAACCAACCACACAATCCAACAAAATCCAAGTTGTGGCTAAGGGTTGTATGGGACTTCTGTTTCCTGTTCTCCCCCTCCCCCTCCCCCACATGCCCCCAGAATCTGCTCCACATGGTCCTGCAACCCTTCAGAGTTGATTTTGAGAATGTGTGAGAGGCTACAGAAAACAGGAGAGGAAGATAAACCTCCATTGTATACACAGAAGTCTGTTGCACCAGTAGAAGTGTAGTGTTGAAAGCAACACTAAATCAGCAAGACTTTAATTAAAAGTTCTGGGGTTGGATCAGACTCACATCATGCTTAGAATAGACCTATTGAAACCAATAAGACTTCTAATTTAAGACCCTTTGATTTCAATGGATCTACTCTAAGCATGGTATGAATCTGGCTCCCCATCTATATTTATTTTACTACTTTGTTGTTGTTAGTTCTGAAAGTCTTCTGGTCTGAACAGCAGCATATTAAATGTTCCACCAAAAAAGAGCAACAAATTGGCCAGTGAGATGAAATTATTTTATTTAAAATACTTTGAGTTGGTCTTGTAGAACCAAGCCATCATAGCAATATTTAAATGTCCACTCAGGTCTCATTGAATTCAGTGTCGATCACTCCCAAGTATACATAAAATGTATTATTTATTTATCTTTGAAGCATTAATAATCTACCTTTCATCCAAAGGCTTAGGGTGGAAATATACAGAATCCAAAACAAAACAATAAACTACAATGAAATACATACATACACAGAAAATTCAATTACAAATAAAACCAGCAGTGGTGACAGAAATTCAAAGGCCCAATTCACCACCAAAGCCTGTGTATGTTTCCACCATGGAACCTTTGGGTGAAGGGCATCTTCACCTGCTGATGGAATGAGTGTTGTAGTAAAAAACGCCTCAGAGCAGAGGTCCTTCCAAAACCAAGGGGCCACTGCAGAAATATTTCTGCAGAGATATTTCAACCCCAAGGCCCCTGTAGATCTTGGAACTTGGGCAGGACGGTGGAGGTGTTCTTTCAGATATTTAGGACCTACATCATTGAGGGTCTTAAATATTAATGTTAACATGTTAGATCA
Source organism: Rhineura floridana (assembly GCF_030035675.1). NCBI lineage: Eukaryota > Metazoa > Chordata > Lepidosauria > Squamata > Rhineuridae > Rhineura > Rhineura floridana. The sequence goes on from NC_084484.1 coordinate 75,972,161, forward strand.
GTCCTAGAAGAAAATAGGTGACCTACTCAATTTATGTTATATGTGAACATCCTAGGGCACCCTAATCACATCATTTTGTACCAATTGCAACTTCTGGACTGTTTTCAAGGAACCTCTACACACACACACACACACACACACACACAAAGTGCATTACAATAGTCCAACATGGAAGTTACCAAAATGTGAACAATTTCTTCAAGAAATGGCTGTACATGATGCACAAGCCAAAGCTGGGCATAGGTACTCCTAGTTGTTGCAGCCACCTAGGCTTCAAGCAACAAAAATGATTCAGGGAGTACCTCCAACCTACACACCTGTTCCTTCAAGGGGAGTGCAACCCCATCTAGAAGAGGATGTCCCACTCGTTCTCAAACCTGAGAACCATCCAGCCACAGGACCTCTGTCTTATCTGGATTCAGTTTCAATATGCTGGCCTAGCCCACATCCTGCCAATTACTTGTAGAGCAAGTTCCATTCCATTGCTTTCGATGGAACATTTTTGGTGGAAATGCATAAAATGCATTAAAAAGATGAATCAAGAATATCTGGTGAGAACCCTCAACCAAAGCCAAATAATACTAGTGTCTTAATAAATAAACCTCCCAATCCTAAAAGCAGGGTAGGTAAGAATGGGAGCAAGAAGAAGGGGACTAACAACAGAATGAAGACCAAGAACCTTAAAAATATAAAGGCCACAAGGTACGAGAAAATGGACTTCAGGAAACTTTTTAAACTATTGGGGAAAAGTCCTAAACAGCAAGGAGAGCAGGAAACCAGGATAAGACCTAAGAATAGGGTAAATAGTTATGATAATTTTAATTCCCATCCTGAAATTATATCTGATCTTGTCCTCCAACCCACCTTACCGATACCAGCCCAGGACTTAGACTCTGCTTTACAAGATCCATGGTCAGATGTGCTGACAAATAGGAAAACAAATCAGAAGAAAATTGCAATCTCAAACGATATCAAATGGAAATTAGTATTAAATTGTCAAAAGCTGGTTCTAGCTAATTATCCTAAAACTAGAGGCATCCTGACACAAGCTGATTGCAAATTGCATCTGTTGGAAATTTTGGAGGGAACTCTCCTGGGTCTGATCACCATAGCAGACATCAGTCATGTGGATTATTTATATTATAATGGAATTTATGCATGCACTGTTGTTTCTTTTGGTTCGGGGCGTTCAGCTAGAGCAGTTTTTGATCGCAGAGATGCCTTGTTTAAAGAAGGATATCTTAATTTCAAGATGTTTTGAGAGGACAGCTCCTACTTTGGCCTTAGTTGCCTGTAGCATGCCAAGATCAAAATGCTCCTTGGAAGAGTCGACTAACCACTCAAAAAATCTAATTGAATTTGATACTGCTCTGAAATCCCACACTAATCATAAACTCCCAGATATATATGTTGGTGAAGGTCTTTTAAATCTCTCGCCAGAAGCACAAAGGCAATCTCCTGTTATGAATAAAGAGTTTTTTTGACATCAAAGAGAACATTTTATTAGATTCCTTCTCCATCTTACCTTTGCAAGCACAAAATGAAACTATAACAAGACTTGAGCACCTTAAGACTCATTTAGTAAACATCCAGCTCAAGTGTAATGGATCTACAAATATTAAATGTAATAATGTGAATCTACTGACTCCTGATTCTATTCATCTCAACAATAAGCCAAAGAGCGTGGAAGGCACAGATCAACAGGCACACATTCAACCAGATCGATATGTATCTCCAACTAAATTAAGAAACTGTGTGGATCCAGAGTCTTTAGCCCGCTCTCATCTGGGAAACAGTTCAAAGAGAGTTGAGAATTTAGGGCAACTCTTGTCTGTGATGTACAATTGTCTCCCAACTTACCAAGTTAGTGTAGAAATTAATCGATTAATAACTAAGATTGATTTAAAATCCCCTAAGAAGGATCTAGCTAATAATACACTCACTGAAAATTTTGTGTCACCAAAGCCTAATGTCTGGCTGAACATAAGATATTTAGAAGAAGAGGAAATTGGTTTCTCGGAGAGGATATCTGTTTTTGCAGTTCTCCCAACAACTATCCCAAGACCAGTCATCTCAAATGTAAGTAGACTAAGTCCATCGATGGAGGTAATTATACCCATAGAGGAAGAGTCAGACGATCCAAGGAAAGGCATACTAAAAAATTATAAGCTAACAGGACATTGAAGGAAACTTGATTCAACAAGGTTAATTCTATAAGGAATCTGTAAATATAGTGCAGTCATCCTCCCTTATGAAGGACTTGACTATCTCTCGGAACTCTATCCAGGGAAAGATACCAACTAATTCAGGATGACAAAAATGCATCCAACGAAATAATTTATCATCTCTTTCATGGGATATCGCTGGATGGTTAAATGAAGCTCCACACTCCCATTTTGGGGATTATATTAATAATCAGATTGCCTTTGCTGATTTAGTTTTTCAGTGTCAGACTTCTTTTAACATGCATTGGGGCCAGAGTAGTCAGGAGCCTGGCACTGAGGTAATTCTGAGTAGGGGAAGTTGATTGGCCATCACAGGGGAAGGGATATAAGACATCTTCGTGCTTGTTTCCCTCCCGATCCTCCTCCTGACCCACGGGACACTGGCAGTCATGCTGGGAACTCCCTGGATTTTACTGTTCTGCTGATGAATGCAAGGTCAGTGACTAATAAAATCATTTTAATCCAGGACTTATTCCTGGATGAGTGCGCTGACATTGTGTGTATTACTGAAACCTGGCTAAATGACCAGGGCAGAGTGCGACTTTTCCAGCTCTGCCCTCCAGGTTTTGTGTCATTCCAGCAGCCCAGATCCAGGGGACGGGGAGGTGGGGTCGCAATTGTCTGTAGGGAATCTATCCCCCCTGTCAGGTATCCTGTCCCTAACTCCTCTGGTTTTGAGCGTGTATGCCTGGCATTGGCTCAAGGTGACAGAGTTGCTGCTCAACAATCTCCCTCCCTGAGCTGGTGCAACTGGTCTCAGTGTTGGTGTTGCGGTTTCCCAGGCTGATGGTCTTGGGTGATTTCAACATCCATGCCAAGGTTAGTCTCATAGGTCCAGCTCAGGACTTCATGGATGCCATGACAACCATGGAGCTGTCCTTAATATCTTCTGGACAAACTCATGTGGCAGGACACATGCTCGATCTTGTGTTTTGCTCAGGAGAGGAAGCTGGTGATCTGAGGGTGGAGGGGTTCTCGGTGACTCCATTGTCATGGTCAGATTGCCACCTGATTAGGTTTAGACTTTGTGCCCCTGATAACCTCTGCAGGGGTGATGGGCCAATTAAGATGGTCTGCCCCAGAGACTTATAGATCCTGATCGTTTCCTGAATACTCTGGGGAATGTTCCCAACATGGCTGGCGCTACTGCCAAAGCCCTGGTCAACCTCTGGAATACGGAGGTGACCCAGGCAATGGACGCTATTGCTCCAAAGCGCCCTCTCCTACCAGAAAAGGCCTGTAATACACCTTGGTTTACTCAAACCTTGGGCCTGATGAAATGGCAGGGACAAAGGCTAGAGCAATGATGGAGAAAAACTCAATCTGTCTTTTCTTTGACCGAACACTGGTTAGAGCTCATTTTCGAGCCTACCATTTGATGGTGATGGTGGCGAAAAAAGCGTATTTCTCTGCCACCATTGCGTCTGCCCAGTGCCAGCCAGCAATGCTTTGTCGGGTGGTCCAGGGTCTTTTGGGGTCTGGCCCAACAGCAGACTCTGAACCATCAGTTGCTTGCTGTGACATGTTTGCGAGGCACTTTGCAGAAAAAATGGCTCACATTAAGATTGACCTGGACTCCTCATTAATTACAGTTGTGCCAGATGTCCCCATTGCTCCCTCTGGTCATTTTTCCATGGATACTTTTCAGCTTGTAAAACCTGAGGATGTGGACAGGATTCTGGGAGAAATGAGGACCACTACCTGCTCACTTGATCCTTGCCTATCCTGACTAATTAAATCCACCAGATTGGGAGTGGCTGGTTGGTTGACATATCTGATTAACACCTCCCTAAGGAAAGGCTCTATGCCAACACTGTTGAAGGAGGCTGTGATGAGACCATTTTTTAAAAAAGCCTTCATTAGATCCTGTGGATCTTAATAACTTCCACCCAGTCTCTAATCTCCCCTTTCTTGGCAATGTGATAGAGAGGGTGATGGTGGCTCAACATCAAGTTTTCCTGGATGAATCGGATTATCTAGACCCTTTTCAATCAGGCTTCAGGCCTGGTCATGGGACGAAATTGCCCTGGTTGCCCTGCTTGATGACCTATGCCAGGCATCAGACAGGGAGAGTGCATCCCTGTTGGTGCTGCTGGACCTCTCGGCGGCCTTTGATACCATCCATCATGGTATCCTTCTGAGCCGTCTTGCTAGGATGGGTTTGGGAGGCACTGTTTCACAGTGCCTCCGTTCCTACCTGATGGACAGGACCCAGACAATGGTGCTGGGAGACTTCTGCTCAACCCCCTGGCCATTAGCCTATGGGGTACTGCAGGGTTCCATTCTGCTCCCATGCTCTTTAACATGTATATGAAACTGCTGGGAGAGCTCATCTGGAGATTTGGAGTACAATGTCATCAATATGCATGTATCTCTCCCTTCCATATGTATCTCTCCCTTCCATTTGATGGCAGGATGGGAATGCTTGTCCTAAACTGGTGCCTGGAGGCTGTGAAGAGCTGGATATGGGCTAACAAACTGAAACGTAATCCAGACAAGACGGAAGTGTTGCTGGCCAAGGGGAAAACTGCCCCAGGGATAGAGTTGCAACCTGTTCTGGATGGGGTTGCACTCCCATTGAAAGAGCAGATCCACAGTTTGGGAGTTCTTCTGGATTCTGCCCTGCTGCTGGAATATCAGTTGGCTGCAGTAGCCATGAGTGCTTTTGACCATTCCTGGAAGCAGCTGACTTGGCCACAGTGACACATGCATTGGTGACATTGAGGCTTGATTACTGTAATGCACTCTGCGTTGGGCTGCCTTTGAAAACAATTTGGAAACTACAGTTGGACCAAAATGCAGCAGCCAGAATGTTAACTGGAGCATGGCGCAGGGAGCATATTACCCCTGTGCTTTATTGAGTCCACTGGCTCCAAATTTGTTTCCAGGCCCAATACAAAATGCTGGTTTTGGCCTTTAAACCTAAATGGCCTTGGACCAGTGTACCTAAGGAACTGCTTATGTCCATATGTTCCTACCATGCATTTAAGATCATTTGCCTTTGGTCTCCTCTGCGTTCCTGGATTGAAAAAAGTTAGATTGACAGGCACTCAGGAGAGAACCTTTTCAATTGTGGCTCCCAGACTTTGGAATTCCCTGCCCCAAGAAGCCCAGTTTGCTCCCTCCCTGATAGTTTTCCAGAAACTTGTAAAAACTATTTTGTTCCAGAGAGAGCCTTTGGTTGGGACTGACGGGTCAGCCTGACACTATTTTAAGTTTTTTATCTTTTATTTTTTATCTTTTAAGTTCTTTTATTCTCACTCCCTCATATGTGTATGCACATATATACATGTATGTATGTTTGTATTTATGGTTCATTCACAGAGGAGCCATATGATGAAGAACCAGAAATTTTAGAATGCGAGGTGAAAGCTGCTCTTAAAATACTTGGAAGAAACAAATCACCAGGAACAGATGGCATACCAACAGAGTTGCTACAAGCTAGTGACACTGAATCTGTCCACCTTTTGACAAAAATTTGTCAAGAAATATGGAAAACTAAATAATGGCCCACAGACTGGAAGTGTTCGATATACATCCCAATTCCTAAGAAAGGGGATCCCAGGGAATGCAGTAATTATCGAACTATTGCCTTAATATCCCATGCAAGTAAAGTAATACTCAAGATTCTACAACAAAGGCTCTTACCATATATGGAGTGAGAAATGCCAGACATCCAAGCTGGATTTAGAAAGGGAAGAGGCACCAGAGATCATATCGCAAACATACATTGGATAATGGAATGGACCAAGGAATTTCAGAAGGAAATCACCCTGTGCTTTATAGATTACAGCAAAGCCTTTGACTGTGTAAATCATGAACAACTATGGAATGCTTTAAAAGAAATGGGGGTGCCACAGCATCTGATTGTCCTGATGCGCAACCTATACTCTGGACAAGAGGCTACTGTAAGGACAGAATATGGAGAAACCGATTGGTTCCCAATCAGGAAGGGTGTGAGACGGGTGTATTTTGTAACCCTATTTGTTTAATCTATACGCAGAACATATCATACAAAAAGCGGGATTGGACCAAGATGAAGGTGTGAAAATTGGAGGGAGAAATATCAATAATTTAAGATATGCAGACGATACCATACTACTAGCAGAAACCAGTAATGATTTGAAAAGAATGCTGATGAAAGTTAAAGAGGAAAGCACAAACGCAGGACTACAGCTGAACATCAAAAAGACTAAAGTAATGACAACAGAAGATTTATGTAACTTTAAAGTTGACAACGAGGACATTGAATTTGTCAGGGATTAACAATACCTCGGCACAGTCATTAACCAAAATGGAGACAATAGTCAAGAAATCAGAAGAAGGCTAGGAATGGGGAGGACAGCTATGACAGAACTAGAAAAGGTCCTCAAATGCAAAGGTGTATCACTGAAGACTAAAGTCAAGATCATTCAAACCATGGTATTCCCGATCTCTATGTATGGATGTGAATGTTGGACAGTGAAAAAAGCAGATAAGAGAAAAATAAACATTTGAAATGTGGGGTTGGAGGAGAGCTTTGCGCATTCCATGGACTGCGAAAAAGACAAATAATTGGGTGTTAGAACAAATTAAACCAGAACTGTCACTAGAAGCTAAAATGATGAAACTGAGGTTATCATACTTTGGACACATAATGAGAAGACCTGATTCCCTAGAAAAGACAATCATGCTGGAAAAAACAGAAGGGAGTAGAAAAAGAGGAAGGCCAAACAAGAGATGGATTGATTCCATAAAGGAAGCCACAGACCTGAACTTACAAGATCTGAACAGGGTGGTTCATGACAGATGCTATTGGAGGTCGCTGATTCAAAGGGTCGCCATAAGTCATAATCGACTTGAAGGCACCTAACAACAACAATGTTTGTATGTGTATGTACGTGTATTCATAATGCATTTTATGTATTTTAATTGTATTTTATGTATTTTAATTTAATGTAATGTTTGTGTTTTTATTATGTATTTTAGTATATATGTGTGCAATTTTGTTGTAGCCGCCCTGAGTGCCCTATTGTAGGATAGAAGGGCAGAATAGAAATATTTTAAATAAATAAATGAATAAACTTAATATGAGAAATAAATACTCCTAGAGAACACATTTTCACAGTTCGCACTGCAGCAGAAACTGCTACCACTTGCTATATTTGTTGCTAAGAATAGGACTGAAGAATTGTTCTCTTGTTTTGATTCATCTCAAAAGTTTTGTATTGATGAAGTGAAACAATTAGGTTTTGCCATCTTCAGCCAACAAAGCTTTTCAAAGATTTTATCCCTAACAGGTAGACTAGCCTGTCCAATGTTATTCTGCATATCCTTGGCCCTTCAGCTCACCTTCATCAACAGAGCCCGCCCACATGGAACATCACTTTGCCATCGCTGTAGTGCACAGATATGGAATATCTTAGAAAGAAGGGAATATATTGTGGCCAAAAATGCCAGAAAGGACAGTTAAGGGAACTTAAAATTCTTCCTAGTCCCCTAGTTTAGATGGCAAAACTCTTGAAAGCAAGGGTTCTCACATCTGTGGCTGTGTGGACATTATCATTAGATGAATCATCCTGTTACAGAATATACCTCTTAAAGAAGAATGATCTGAGTTCAGGCAATTCAGAACTGATGCAGCTCTTCACACAGTGCAAACGCTGTGATAATCTCATGAGTCATCAGCACAGTGCAGCCAAGCTGGTTCTACAGTAACATGCATTGCTTTGAACTAATACAAAGTCACTCTCATCTAGGAACTTATCCCTTTGTCACTAATAAACTATCAAAATTTTGCATGAATTATCTCTCTTCTTTCAAAACCTTTGGCTCATGGCAGTAGTGTTCCCCTCCTCCAGTAAATCTGGGGGGGAAATGTGTTTATTCCCAGCTGCAGTAACCATGCTGTCACCCAATCATGTAAAGTCATCTCCACATACTGAGATCAATATGGATAATCTTTTAGCACATTATCACTTTTCCAAATAATGTTCAAAGTGCTTCACAAGAATAGTAAACAAATCAACATATAGGTACAACAAAAACATAGGCTGATAACCAACAACAACATTACTGTAAAATGCAGCAGCTTGACTGCTCACTGGGGTGGAATATTGGAATCATATTACGGTGCTGCTGAAAGAATTGCACTGGCTGCCAAATAGCTGCCAGGCTAGGTTCAAGGGAATGGGAATGGGTCTATACTCTATATAGTTTGGGACCAGAATACCTAAAAGATTATTTCATCCTTTATATATCCAACTGATCACTGCACTCTGCTTGAGAGGACATCCTGCAGATACCATCCTATCAGGAGATCTGTTCTACATGATGTCAGAATTGGGCCTTGAGTATGGCAGCACCTACCCTTTGGAACTCCCTCCCATTACATATCAGAGAGACACCATCTTGATTATCTTTTTGGTGCCTTTCAACAAACCTTCTAAGTGGTACCCAGCTGGTATCTATAGTGAATTTGAATTGATACACACAGAGAGACATTTGTTTTTAAGTGTTTTATGTATGCAAATGTATTTACTATTTTTTCTATGCAATTGTTCTGTGTATGTGTTTATTGTATTGTAAATCGCTTTAGAGTGCCTCATGGGAAGCAATCTATAAATGAAACAAATAAATATTCAAAGTAAACCCATTGAATTCATTTATTTTAATGTGTCAGCTCTAAATATGACTAACACTGGAGAGCATCCATAGTCATAAATATATCAAACACATTTCATAAATATCATATTTTATATTAATCTTAGCAAACAAACAAAAACATTCATATCAACATTTCTCTCAAAATATGATATATAGAGCAGGTGCAAATGGACCAAAGAGACCGCAGTCTGCTGGACTCAGAACAGTCAAATTAGCATGCTAAAAGCTTCAGCATGTGGCCTCCAGGTTTGCATGATTAGCAAACAGTGGCAGAGCAGGAAGTCACCATAGATTGAGATATCTCTGCTAAGTGTAGGTCTCCTGAATAATGTGTAAGGAGGTATGCATAAAATTGGGTTTTTATTCTCAGATTCACCTCAATGGATCAAAGAATTTATAATTTGGGTGACTCAGTAATACAGGCCCTGTGTTTGACCCCAAAGTCACAAGATGGTCAGAACTGGTTTACTAATCTCAGAAAGACATGTACCAACAGGATTAATTAGTCAACTCCAGGTATGCTCAGGAGTAATCCCTTTAACTAGACAATGGTCTATGCCTAAATTAAAGTTTGAGTCAGTGAAACTCACATAAGATAAGGGTTTGAGTTAAGTAATATATATACAATTTCTCTGGAGACTGCAAGTAAAGGTTTAACTCTGGTAGGTAGAATAATCGTTTCACAGGAAATTCTGTCTTATACCAAATCACTCACTAGTATTCCCCCTCCCAAATGACATTCAGTCCAATGGAGGCCCAAAGTGTACTTAACCTTAACATTTCCGGAAGTTGGTAGCACCTCTTGGGACTTCTTCACTCTACACAATACACCCTAGGAACAACATTGGGACTACATGGAACCATGAGAACTAAGGAAAGGTGAGATTTTTCAGGTCGAGTGTACAGTGAGGGTGGAGCTTTGGTTCACGGATGAGATGTGGAAGTTCCATTTCGACTTAGACTCTCACTGCAATCTTCAGGAAAGGTATATCCACCCTCAACTCTGGAACATCTTTTCTTTTTCTCTTTCTATGACTTGGTGCAATTTTAAGTGTATTTAGACTTAGGGTCTCTGTCTTATGCTATCTATCTCACCAGGCCTCCTCTCCGTGAGACCAAGGTTACGGATTGCATGTACTGGAGGTTGGCCCCACAGGGCAATCTAGGGATTCTGCTCGTGTACCGTCCACCCCGCTGCACAACGGACTCCATGGGCGAGGTGCTGGAGGTGGTCTCGGATGTCCGTGTGCAGTCCCCAAACTTGTTGGTATTGGGGGACTTCAATGTACATTCAGAGGCCATCCTCACAGGGGCACCTCAGGACTTCATGGAAACCATGGCTTCCTTGGAGCTGCGCCTTATTCCAATGGAGCCCACCCATGTAGCTGGTCATGCTCTCGACCTTGTGTTTGTCTCAGGAGAGGAGGGAAGTGATCTGAAAATGGGGGGTACATCCATCACCCCCTTGTCATGGTCAGATCACTATTTGGTGAGAGTGGTCTTCTTGGTGCCACAAACCCTCCGCGGGGGTAGAGGACCCATTAGGATGGTCTGCCACAGGCGACTGATTGATCCAGATGGATTCCTGAATGCGCTTGCGGATTCTCTGGAGCAGGCACACGGGCACTCGGTTGAGACCCTGGTGGAGGGGTGGAATGCTGCAATCAACGGGGCATTAGACCAGGTGGCTCTGAAACGCCCTCTCCCCCTGAATAGAGCTCAGACAGCACCATGGTATACTCCACGGTTGCGAACTCTGAGATGGGAGGTGAGACGGCTAGAGCGCCGGTGGTGGAAATTTCGCTCTGACGACAATTGGACACGGGTTAGAGCTGCTGCAGCAGCCTACCATGTGGCGATAAGGGCAGCAAGAAAGGATTTTTATGCTGCCTCTATTGCGTCCGCAGAGTGTTGTCCCAGGAGTCTGTTCCAAGTGGTCCGGAGCCTGGTCGGTCCAGTTGCCCCAGAACCGATGGAATATGTTAAGGCCTCCTGTGATGAGTTTGCAAAGCACTTTGCGGATAAAATCGATCGTATTAAGAGTGCTATTCCATGCACTGTGGACACAGTGAGCGAGCCAGAGGCTCTGATTGTGTGGGATCGGTTCCAGCTTCTTCCTTCTGAAGAAGTGGACAAGGTGCTTTCAACCTTAAAGCCTACCACTTGCTTACTCGATCCTTGCCCGTCGTGGCTTATTATGAGCTGCAAGGATAGACTGGGCGAGGGGATCAAGGTGGTGATAAATACGTTCCTGGAAGAGGGTGTAATACCATCAGCCCTCAAGGAGGCAGTAATAAAACCAATTCTATAGAAGCCGTCCTTGGATCCCCAATATCTGAACAACTTTTGCCCAGTCTCAAATGTGCCATTCTTGGGCAAGGCGGTTGAGCGGGAGGTGGTGCAGCAGTTGCAAGCACACTTGGAGGAAGCGGATTATCTGGATCCATTACAATCAGGCTTCAGGCCTGGACATGGGACTGAAACAGCCTTGGTTGCCTTGGTGGATGATATGAGGAGGGCGCTGGATAAGGGCAAATGCACCTTCCTTGTCGTCCTGGATCTCTCAGCGGCTTTTGATACCGTTGAGCACGGTATCCTTCTGGACTGTCTGGAGAGGTTAGGTATAAGGGGCACTGTACTGCAGTGGTTCCGTTCCTTCCTCTCTGGTAGGTACCAGAGAGTGGCATTAGGGGATGAGGTTGTGGGGTGCCACAGGGCTCTATCCTCTCCCCGATGCTGTTTAACATCTATATAAAGCTGCTGGGGGCTATCATCAGAGGATTTGGGCTGCAGTGTCACCAGTATGCGGATGACACGCAGCTCTATCTCTCATTCAAGTCCTCACCGAGGTTGGCTTTAGAAACCCTCTCCAAGTGCCTGGAGTCAGTGAGTGGCTGGATGGGAAGGAATAAGCTGAGGCTGAACCCTGACAAAACTGAGGTACTGTTTGTGGGAGACAAGGGAGGGTTGGGGGATGTTGACCTGGTGCTCAATGGGGTACAATTCCCCCTGAAAGACCAGGTCCGCAGCCTAGAGGTCATTCTCGACTCCCAGCTGTCCATGGAGGCTCAGGTCTCAGCTGTGAGCCGGGCAGCGCTGTATCAACTCCATCTGATACAGAGGCTGCACCCCTACCTTCCCAACCATCTGCTCCCATAGGTGGTACATGCCCTCATCTCCTCTCGCCTAGACTACTGTAATGCGCTCTATGTGGGGTTACCCTTGAAAACAGTCTGGAAGCTGCAACTGGTACAGAATGCAGCAGCTCGCCTGATTAAAGGCAGCCGCCGGCGAGATCACATCACTCCAGTGCTGAAGGAGTTGCACTGGTTGCTGGTTGTTTTCCGGGCCCAATTCAAGGTGTTGGTTTTGACCTTTAAAACCCTACACGGTCTCGGCCCAGTCTATCTGAAAGAGCGCCTCCAGCTTCATCAACGATGCCATGTAACAAGATCAGCCTCAAAAGGTCTTCTCTCTGAAGAGACCCTCCCTGGACCCAGAAAATCCTAATAACTATAGGCCAGTAGGAAATGTTCCATTCCTGGGCAAGGTCCTTGAATGAGTGGTGGCAGGCCAGCTCCAGACACTCTTGGATGAGACGATTATCTGGATCCATTTTAGTCGGGTTTCAGGCCTGGTTTTGGCATGGAAACAGCCTTGGTCACCCTGTATGATGACCTATGTCAGGAGAGAGACAAGGGGAGTGTGACTGTTGATTCTCCTTGATCTCTCAGCAGCTTTCAATACCATTGACCATGGTATCCTTCTGGGAAGACTGGCTGAGTTGGGAGTGTGAGGGACTGCATGGGGGTGGTTCCACTCCTACTTGGTGGGTTGGCTCCAGAAGGTGGTGTTTGGGGAACATTGCTCGGCACCCTGGACTCTCCAGTATGGGGTTCCGCAGGGGTCAGTTCTGTCCCCCATGCTGTTCAACATCTACATGAAACCGTTGGGTGCGGTCATCCAGAGCTTTGGAGTGCATTGCCATCAGTATGCTGATGACACACAGCTCTATTTCTCCTTTTCATCTTCTTCAGGTGAAGCTGTCAATGTGCTGAACCAGTGACTGGCTGCAACAATGGACTGGATGAGGGCTAATAAACTGAGGCTCAATCCAGACAAGACTGAGATGCTGCTAGTGGGTGGTTCTTCTGACCAGATGGTGGATGTCCAACCTGTCCTGGATGGGGTTGCACTCCCCCTGAAGGAGCAGGTTCATAGCTTGGGGGTTCTCCTAGAACCATCTCTGTCACTTGAGGCTCAGATAGCCTCGGTGGCACGGAGTGCCTTCTTACTGCAAAGCACTGTACGTGGGGCTGCCTTTGAAGACCATTCGGAAGCTGCAGCTTGTGCAAAATGCAGCTGCCAGATTGGTAACAGGGACCAGACAGTTCGAACATATAAAACTGATTCTGGCCGGCTTGCATTGGCTGCCTGTATGTTTCCGAGCTCGATTCAAGGTGTTGGTTTTAAGAACATAAGAACTTAAGAAGAGCCTGCTGGATCAGGCCAGTGGCCCATCTAGTCCAGCATCCTGTTCTCACAGTGGCCAACCAGGTGCCTGGTTTTAACCTATAAAGCCTTAAAGGGACCACAATACCTGATGGAACGCCTCTCCCGACATGAACCCACCCATACACTACGCTCAACATCCAAGACCCTCCTCTGAGTGCCTACTCTTGAGGGAAGCTGGGAGGCTGTCAACAAGGGAGAGGGCCTTCTCAGTGGTAGCCCCAAATTATGGAATGATCTTCCTGATGAAGTGCGCCTGGCACCAACCCTGTTATCTTTTTGGCGCCAGGTCCAGACTTTCCTCTTCTCCCAGGCATTTTAGCATGTGTTTTTACATTGCTTTTTAAAAAAATGTGTTTTTAAATTTGTATATTTGTTTTTAATGTTTTTAATTGTTGTAAACTGCCCACAGACCTTCTGCTATGGGGGCGGTATACAAATGCAATAAATAAATAAGTAAATAATAAATAAAAGAGAGGTAGAAACACACTGGAACCAGCACAACAGTTAAGTGTGTCTCTACCTTATGATTCAGCTATGTAACTTACATATCCAAACCTCTTAATAGTTAGTGAGCTTCTCCTTTGGGTGTTTTTTTTTAAATCTAATTATCCCACATGTTGGATTAGTCAGTGAGTTGTCTTCTCTTAATTAGTGTATTGTATTTTTGTGTGGTGGGCTTCCTTTTTCTTGTAGTTTTTATTTTATTTCAAAACAAAATTCCATGTCAAAAAATAACATCAGACATGTTTGTGAACCAGTCTGAGAGATGAGAGCACAACATGCTATAGATCACCAAATGGAAATTTCAGTCAGACAATACAGATGTACAAGCAGACCCCAACTGAGCACTGGGCCTCTGCCAGATTCATATCCGAGCCTCACTCAGCATGCATAAGAACAACCCTGCTGGATCAGGCCAATGGACCATTTAGTCCAGCATCCTGTTCTCACAACAGCCAAAGAGATGCCTAGAGGAAGCCGACAAGCAGGACATGAATGCAACAACACTCTCCCATCCTGTGGTTTCCAGCAGCTGGTATTCAGAAGCATGTTGTCGCTGACAGCTCTCACAGCCATCATAGCTAGGAACCACTTATCCTCCATGAATTTATCTAATTTTCTTTTAAAGCCAACCAAGTTAGTGGCCATCACTGTCTCTTGAGGGAACAAATTCCATAGTTTAACTGTGTTGTGTGAAGTAGTACTTCTTTTGCAGGCACTGCTTGAGTGAACTGGCACCTCCTCATGTGGGCTCTGTATTTGGCCACTGTGGTTTCCATGAATAAATATGGTGGCACTTACTTAAGTCATTGTGGTTGCTTAAATGATAGTCCCTTCATAAAAATCTCCATGTGGAGGTTCACACATAAAAAAGGCACCAACATCTGAGTGTGGCCTGGCAGCCATATTCCCAAGCCACTCAGATAGGGGCACTGGCACCTGCAAACTGGCCCTCTGTTCATAGCAAGTTTACTTTGATGCATGCCGCTCAGATACGCCTTTGCATTTGTTGACAGCTTGGCATATGACACAGAAGCACCAGACTGCAGGTTAGTTGCTTATCCTCTTTCTTCACTTCCAGCATAACATGCAAAAGGGAAGGCTGTGCAGTATCATCCACAGGGAGACATGCTGGAGATGAATTTTTATCATCATCATTTATTTGTATGCTACCTTTCCATAACAACTATGCTCAAGGCAGCTCACATTAAAAAAAACTTTGTAATTTTAGCAGTTACAAAGATAAAACAATATAAATAGTCAAACAGTAGTCATAAACAATAAACTAATGAAAACATCTCAATAAATATACAATTAAGCAACCCCATATACTTCACAATAACAAAACACATACTTCTAACAACAAAAATACAGAGCCATAGCCTCAGTAACAGCAAAAATGCATCTCCAAAAATAAATCTCGTTCCCCCAAACAACTCCTAAAATACATCCAACCCCAATAGGCTATTGACCTCTTGAGCAGCAGGTTCACACAGGTAGGTGGTCTCTGGCCCCTTCAGCAGTTGCTGCTTTTGTAGCTGGAGAGAGACAGGGTTCCACCCTCCCAGGCCTGGGGGAAGTTAGCTAACAATACAGGGAGCTGGTCCTGCAGCATTCACACAGGTGGGTGGAGACTCCCTGAGGCTCTTAACCTGGGGTGCATGGATGGCCTTCAGGGGGTTTGTGAACCGGGTGCAAATATATATATATAAATATCCAATGCAATATCTGTCTGTCTATGGAGGTCCATAGCTTTTGTCAGATTCTCAAAGGGGTCTGTGACTCAAAAAAGGTTAAGGACCACTGCTTTATCCAGTGTCTATATGCATTGCCCCAAAACAAAATACATAATTCCCCCTTTGCGCATTACTCCAAGAATGTAGAAAGAGGAAGCTCTCTCCTGTGCATCCTCAGTCAGTGCTCTTACGTAATGTGCAAAAAAAAGTACAAGTGTTCCATTGCAAATATCCAGTTTACTATGGACTCCATGAACAATATTACTGTTCTCCCAATTGGTGCATTGGAAAAGGAAGTGGAATCTCATTAACAGTGAGTCATATTCTCCATGACAAAAATGCAAATAAGCATGGCAGTGCTGTGTTAAACCATGCGGCTATTTCACAGCTATATTATCACGTGCACTCTGCCTCTGGGAAGTGCAAGTTAAAGTTGAGCATTTGTGAAACATTTTAGAAAATTAGTCCCTTTAATCATGTCAACAAGACAGATCATTTTGACAGTTTGTTTACGCTAATGACTTAGATGCTTTGTGTGAAGAGGTAAACAATGTTAAAAACAGGAGAAGTTAATGAAGGCTTAATTAACATTTAGTCCAGGGGGAAAAAACAAACCCATAAAAATGGCAATAGAAGCTTTTTCAATGGTCCAGAATAACCTACTGAATAACATATCCAAAATCCACAAACTTCCAAGCCCAGGAAAGCATCGAAGTTGACAGAACACCAAAATGGCTGAAAAGCAGCGAAATGTGAAAAGTTAAATTTCAATATTTCAGTTTTCATGCCAATTAATGAGAAATTTGGGGGTTATTTAGGTACAGGTAACGCACACAGAGTTCTATTAGTGATAGTAAGAGACTTCTTGTTTATATTTGCTCCTTTTATACGATGCCATTGCATCCAGCTTGGACCACAGCTTTTTGTGGGCACATGGGACAGATAAGGGCATTTATGCACCACAAAAATCAAAAAAGTATGCAGAGGAAAAAATAAGGAACTGGGTGTACCCACCCCAAAATCTCCTGTGGGCAAGGACAAATCATACACCAAAACAAAGGGTCCTCTACACAATGTCAGTGCATCTCACCTGACTCTGAGTGTCTTGTGGGCACATGACACAGATAAGGGCACCTGTGCACAACCAAAATAGCCAAAACAGGTAGAAAAAATAAGTAACTGGGGTACGCACCCCCAAAAAAATCTGCTGTGGGCAGGAGAAGTTATACACCTAAGCAAAGTGAGAATGTCCTCTGTGAGATCCCAGTGCATCCAGCTTGACTCGGAGCTTCTTGTGGGTGCACTGCATGGTTATTGGCATCTATGTACAACCCAAATAGCCAAAACATGCAGAAGAAAATAAGTTGTTGAGGTGCCCACCCCACAATCTGCTGTAGGCCAGGACAAATCATACCCCCGAGCAAAGATGATAGTCTCCTAGGAGATGCCACTGCATCCCACATGGCCCATTTCTTGTGAGCACATGGCACAGGTAAGGGCATCTTACAACTTTTTCTACTTTTTTTGGCTATTTAGGTTGTGCATAGATGGCAATATCCAAAATCTGTTAAAATGAAATTGTCATTAAAGACCTTCTTTTGCTTCTGGTAAACATTAAGACAGGGGTGGTGAACCTCAGGCCCATGGGCTAAATTCATCCCTCTAGACCTCTCTATCTGACCCTTGGGACTCTTCCCAGCCATACTCTGCTAGAGTGGTGTTTTTGCCTGGCGGGAATGTCTCTTTGAACTCTGATAATGACTCTTGATAGAGGACAGTGATGAATTTGTCAGTGTGTCTACAAACTAGCCTATTGTACAACATAAAATTGACATTTGTTGATCTACCCCTTTTACCTGCACCCCACCCATCACTGCCACATGACCCCCAGAAGGTTGCCCAGCAGGGAAAGTGGCCCTTGAGTTTAAAAAAGGGTTTTGACCTCGGAATTAAGCCAATGATTTTGTGAGACCTTTTAAAAAAAGGAGTTCCAAGGATGGGGAAGAGCTACTGAGAAAGCTCACCATTCACACATGCCACACTGATGTCCAATTCATACATTACAAGTAGTTTGGTAAACCACTTCCTTATGGTTGGATCTAGGACCCCATGGAAAGTTCCAGCTTCAGTGCTGAAGATCCCTGTAAACTCCCACATAATCTGCCTATTTTATGTGATACCATTATGCAACCTTTTACCAGCTCCTACACTGTACTAATAATATATTGACTAAGCAAGGGTTTGTGGCTATAGCACTGATCCCAACTGGACAAAAGGATGAAGGCAGGTTTTAAAACATGGTCCTGTTTTAATCTGGGCACAGCAGAAAAAAGACCTTATAAATCACCTACAATAACGTCAGAAAAGAAAGAAATAAGGTAACTATCCCTTGGGCATGAGTGCCTTCTGAGTTTGAAGTATGCTGAATTATATTGGATGATGTTATTTGCTGTAAGAAATATCTGGACAATGTTTTAATTGGATTAACAGACACAAAACTATGATGGGCATTAAAGGCTAGGGCTGTGCCCCAGATTCAGCCGACACCTACGCCAACCTGGGTCTATTCAGAGGGATTTGGGCCTTGGCTGAAAACCAGTGAGAAGGTCAAGACCTACGTGCTGCATCTTCCCAGGAAAAGGTAAGCCCAACACCACAACTCTCCTTTCTGCCTGAGCCCCACCAGGTAGGATCAATGCCTCCACTCAGCGGCTGTTGAGCAGAGGCAGAGATCCTGCAGGGTGCAGGTGTTGCTTTGCAAGCACTGTGCAGGATCACTGCAGCCACAGCTCTCCTTTGGGCCAGAGCCCCGCCCCACAGGATCAATGCCTTTGCTCAACAACGGTTGAGCAGAGGCAGTGATCCTGTGTGGTGTTGCTTCACAAGTGGCTTTTGTGCAGAAAAGCTGCTTGCAAAACAGCACCTGCAGCCTCAGCCACTAAGCCATAAATAACTTCAGGTGACTCCAGCCGCAATCCAAAGAACACTTATGGCACAGTGGAATTTATTTACAGTTAAACATGCACACTGCATAGTAAGTACATCAGACTAGAGAAATATGATTGCACAGTGGAAAGCATCCAGGAGAGATCTCCTCCACAGAAGTTGCTGGACGGCTTGCAGGAATGTTTTCTAGATGTTGGTTTATGTAGCTCACAAAAAGTTTTGGTATATCATAAAATTCAGCATCAGCACAATGCGTAGAAAGATTTATAAAATGACAGAATGCAATTTATCAAATGCAGGAAGATGAGCAAATTCAATCTTCCCTAACAGAATCTTTCTCCTGATATGTCAATCACAGAAAGAGCGACAGGAAGGTGGTGCAGGGTGTGGAGGAGACAGCACACATATTAAGAGAGAATAAAAGTCTGGCAGATAAGATAGAAAAGGGGGGAAACAATTGCAATGCACTTGAACCTCTGTTCAAGAGAGCAGAGAGTGAAACACTGTACAACTTGTTAACACCTGCAAATATTTTAACAGAAAAAATGTTGCTTTCTTGTTGATAAATACTGCTGCCCAGCAACAAACAAAACGGAAAGGAGAGAAATGTGAGTTGGATGCCACAAGAATCATATTATTTCTTCTACTGAGGTTAAACTATGGTATATAATTAATTGTATGAGATTGATGGAGACAGGCAGCAACAGATTGCTCTTTGAGAGGTTGGGAACCGTTTTCTTTTTGATGGCTGAAAAAAAATTCTGTAAACACTCCCTTGCTGTGCATGCACTTAATGTGGTTTTCCATGGTTTGCTACACTTTATTGTATATAAATAAAACCAATGGGATGTATCGGTTAGAGTGCCGGCCTTGGACCTGGGAGACCACGGTTCAAATCCCCATTCAGCCATGAAGGTCACTGGATAGCCTTGTGCCAGTCCCTGCGTCTCAGCATAATTTAGCTCACAGGGTTGCATCATTCTGAGCTCCTTGGAGGAAAAGTGGGATACAAATATAATTAGACAGATAGATTATACGGCCACGAGAGTGGCTGTATACTATAGCCAGCATGGATTTTCACATTCTGCAATGTTAAATTGAAAATACCCCCCTTCCCATTCTGATGCATCCCATAAGCTCATTTGAAAACAAAACCTTACAAAACTTATAGTCCTGATCTCAGAGATGCTTGCTTAACAACCCTGTCAATTTTCATGACGATAAACAAAACAGAAAGAATCAAGAGTTCAAAATCAAAAGAGAGAGAGAGAAAACCCAGAGCCCTTTTTGACTTTTTTCTCTCAGAGTTCTCATAATCTGTTGAAAATAATTAAAAATCAGCCATGTTCACAGAGTACCTGTAATCCTAATACTGACCTTGCCCCATACTCTGACCTTCATCTTTTGCAGTTTAAAAGTTAAAAAAATGCCTGGTTGATCTTTAATTAATTTAATAAATTTTGCATTGAACTGAATGATAATGTTGGGCATGATCAGTAAGTGTCCTAAAAGGGACTTCCCGGAAGGAGTGCTGGCTGGTGGTTGTCTCTGAGGGAGCTCTGCCTCAGAGGAAGCTTTTTTCAGGTTAAAAGCCAGCCAAGAGGAATCTTGGACTGGCTTAAATGTTCTCCAAGGTATAGGAGAACCGATCAGATTTTCCACAAGACTTCGTTGAGCTGTCGGCGGCTGGAATTGATCAGGAAATCCCTGAGATAAGAAGGCATGCCGATCGGCTGAAGACGGAGTCAGGATTTCCACGCAAGCTGTACTGGAAAAAAGCAAAGCGTTTTTTTTCTTCTTCTTAAAAAAAAACGTTCTTAACCAGCGAGCCTACTTCTGTCTAAATCTTATCATTTGGCTTAAATTACTACAATAAAAGGGATTTGTTTACGAATCAGCAACTGAGAAACCTGGGTGAGTCATACTTTTTCTCTTTTAAATATAATTAAGGAAGAAAGAAAATGTAAACAACTTATATACTTTTTTTACGACAAAAAGCTGGCCTGAATTTGGAGTTTTAAAGTTTAAAAACGGATGAGAGGTAATTATTATATTTTGGACTATTTTTCTCTTTGGACTATTTCTTTTTGGATGAATCTGCTGCTCGTATATGTTACTAATTGTTTGGTGTTGGCAACCAGAATTGTTTTGCATTCTTGGATGTAGATAAGAACTGTGCTATGCTGGCTGGACTTCAATAACAGGCCTGGAATATTAACTTTTTTGTTGGTGGAGGAAAAAAAAAGAAATAGACTGCCTCTAGGTTTTGGAACAGTGATTAATATCAGAAATTAAAGGCTTTTCTTGAAAATGACAACTAAAAAAGCAACTAAGACCCAGGAGCGAAGAAGAAGTTCTACTGATCCACAGGAAGGGGTTATACCCCCAGATATGTTTCAAAAAATAATGGAAGGGATTAATGATATAAAACAGGAAATGAAAACTGAATTGACAGATATAAAAGACTATATTAAAACACAAGTGGATGAGATTAAAGGGACAATTGGGCAAATAAAGGAGGATGCAAAAAGCATTAAAGAAAAGGTACAAATCTTGGAGAATAGAACAGATATATTAAAGCTGGAATTAGAAAAAAACTTGGACTATATGGCTGTGATTGAAATGAAAAATAAAGAACATTGTTTGAGATTCCGTGCAATTCCTGAGGAAACAGGTGAAGACATCAGAGATAAAATTGTTAATGCTCTAGTAAAATTTCTGGATTTGAATGAAGATCGGATGGAATTTGAAATAGATAAAGTGTATAGAATTAATTCCAGATATGCAACAATGAATAAAATTCCAAGAGATGTGCTTGTTCATTTTATAAAGAAGACGACCAGAGATATGGTATTACAGCAACACTTTAAAAATACCTTTAAAATTGATGGTAAGGAAATACTGGTGATGAAAGAAATTCCTATTAGACTTTTACGTAAGAGAAAAGAATATGCTTTCCTTACAGAGAAACTTAAGCAACGCAAAATTCAATTTAGATGGGATGTTCCAGAAGGAGTGATCTTTACATTCAGACAACAGAAATATAAATTGAATACTGTTCAAAAAGCAAGGGACTTCTTGAGAAAAGCTTCAAAAGATATGGATGAAGATAAACTCAAAGATATGGATATAATTCCTGGGGAACAAAGTCAACAAAGATATGCAGAGGAAGGAAAGGAAGATGATGGATTAAAAGGAGCATCAGGCACATTTTAAAATACACGCTTAAAGATGGATTACAAATATCTAACTTGGAATATAAATGGAGCTAATACGGCGCAGAAGAGAAAGAAAGTGTTTCACTATTTGAAAAAATTAAAATTGGATATAATTTGTTTACAAGAAACTCATATTAAGAAGAAAGATTCCAAATATTTGATTTGTAAAAATTTGGGTGAAGAATTTATTTCGGCTGGACCAAAAAAAAAAAACGGAGTTGTTCTCTACATTAACCCACAATTGCTTCCTAAATTGGTATTACTGGATGATAGTGGTAGATTTGTGGGGGTTGAAATTACTCTACAGGGTACAAACATTTTGATAGTGGGTATCTATGCCCCCAATGAAGATAAAACAAGGTTTTACACAGGACTTATGGAAAAATTGTCAGAGTTTTCATATGACCATTGGTGCGTTATGGGTGATTGGAATGGGGTAATCTCACCAAAAATTGATAGGCTTTCTGAAAAAAATATCAAAGAGACACAGGGTAAATTACCGAAGATTTGCTTTGAACTGATGGAACATTTAGAATTGGTGGATACCTGGAGATATATAAATGATAATGCAAAGGAATTTACTTATTTTTCAGAAAGACACAAAACATTCTCGAGGATTGATATGATCTGGATGTCTAAAATTTTAGCGAAGGACACTTTTAAAATGGATATATTACCAAAAACTTTTTCGGATCATAACCCTGTGATATTAACTTTAAAAAAGAAAAATCTTGGATTTAGATGGAGACTAAATGAATCTTTATTACAGAATGACAAAGTAGTACAAGAATGTAAGAAGAAATTAAAAGAGTTTTTTGAACATAATTTACATAAAGGAACAAGTGAAAATATCGTTTGGGATACAAGTAAGGCATTTATGAGGGGATATCTTATTAAATGTAACTCTGAATTAAAAAAAAAGAAACAACAGAAAATGCAATTAATTTTGGAAGAAATAAAACAAAAAGAGGAAGAATTGAAAAAGAATCCAACTAAAGTTTCTATTGTAAATCAAATCAAAATGTTACAGAAGCAAGTATCAATGCTGACAGTTAGA
The DNA here is from genome assembly GCF_030035675.1 of Rhineura floridana. NCBI lineage: Eukaryota > Metazoa > Chordata > Lepidosauria > Squamata > Rhineuridae > Rhineura > Rhineura floridana. Next base: position 75,995,004 of record NC_084484.1, read on the forward strand.
GAAATTGAAAGAAAACTAAATTTTGCTAAACAAAGGACTTTTGAATTTGCAAATAAACCTGGGAAATGGTTAGCATATAAATTAAGAAAAGAATGTCAAAAAAATATCATTTTAAAGATACAAGAAGGAGATGAGACGTTGACAGATAATGTAAAAATTAAAAAGATTTTTCATCAATATTATTCAACATTGTACAAATGTCAGGAAATTCCATCTGAAAAAATAGAAGAGTATATATCTAAACAGAATTTGCCTAAAATTACAGACTTTCAGAGACAAGCTATTAATGGCCCTATTACGTTAAGAGAGATATCTGAAGCTATAAACAAAATTAAATTAGGAAAGGCACCAGGACCAGATGGGTTATCTGCAATGTATTATAAATGTTTGGAGGAAAAACTCTTACTACCTTTACAGTCTACAATGAATCTTATTCTGCAAGAGGGAAAGATACCGGATAGTTGGAAAAATGCTAATATAACATTAATACCTAAAGAGGAGCAAGATTTAACTAAAACAAAAAATTATCGACCAATATCTCTATTGAATAATGACTATAAAATTTTTACAATGATCTTGGCAGAAAGATTGAAAATAATATTGCAACAATTTATTCAGGAAGATCAATCAGGGTTTTTACCTAAAAGACAATTACGTGACAAATGTCTTGAATGTCTTGGAATATTTAGAACAACGAAATGATAAACAAGCAGCTTTGATTTTTTTAGATGCTGAAAAAGCATTTGATAATTTGAATTGGAAATTTATGTTTCAGGTTTTGGAGCAAATGGATTTTGGAGACAATTTTATAAAATGGATTAGATCGATTTATACATCTCAGAAGGCTCAGATAATTGTTAACGGAGATTTAACGGATTCATGTGAAATACAAAAGGGTACAAGACAGGGATGTCCTTTATCTCCTCTTTTATTTATTCTGGTCTTAGAAGTGCTGCTTAGAGATATAAGGCAAGATAAAAGAATTTCGGGATTAAAGATAAAAAAAGAAGAATATAAATTGAGAGCATTTGCTGATGATTTGATAATTGTACTAGAAAATCCTTTGGAAGGAATTAATGTATTGATGGACAAATTAAAAGAATTTGGACCGTTAGCAGGATTTAAGATCAACAATCAAAAAACAAAGATGTTGGTGAAAAATTTAACTTTAAGGGAACAGAAAGAGTTAATGGACAAGACAGATTTTACAATAGAGAAAAAGTTGAAATGTTTAGGTATCATTATGACAAATAAAAATTCAAAGTTGTTTCATAATAATTATGAAAAATTATGGACAGAGATAAAGAAAGACTTGCTAAGATGGGATAAACTACAACTGTCATTAATGGGTAGAATATCTGTGATAAAAATGAATGTATTACCGAGAATGATGTTTTTGTTTCAAACAATACCTGTAATATCCTCTGATTTACCTTTTAAACAATGGCAAAAAGATATCTCTAAATTTGTATGGCAAGGAAAAAAACCAAGAGTCAAATTTAAATTACTACAAGATGCCAAAGAAAGAGGAGGACTGGGATTACCAAATCTGAGACTTTATTTTGCTGCCTGCTGTCTAGTCTGGATAAAGGAATGGATCTTATTGAGGAATAAAAGACTATTGGATTTGGAGGGCCATAATTTGAAGTGGGGATGGCATGGATATCTATGGTATGACAAAGTAAAAGTAAATGTAGACTTTAACAATCATTTTATAAGACGTCCTCTGTTGAAAATATGGAATAGATATAAACCAAGGTTTTATTCGAAAATACCATTATGTGTCTCAAGTCAAGAAGCGTTTTATAGAAGAGAAATGGCTGGAAAAGAGAAATGGTTAACTTATCAAGAACTATTAGAAAATGTACATGGAGAATATACAATGAAAGAGAGAGAACAACTGACAAAGGAAGGATATAGTTTTCAATGGTTTGCCTATTTACAATTGTTAGAAAGATATAAAATGGACAAGAAAATGTATGGGTTTGAAATAAGTAAATCTGATTTTGAAATAGGACTGTGTACAAATGATGAAAATATAATTGCGAAAATGTATAAACTCTTATTGAAAATGGATATGGAGGAAGAACAAGTAAAAGAGTGTATGGTCAAGTGGGCAAAAAATTTTGGTTATAATATACAAATGGATCAATGGGAAAATATGTGGAAAAAAGGTTTGAAATTTACACTATGCTATAATCTTAAAGAAAATTTCTATAAAATGATGTACCGTTGGTACATGACTCCAGAAAAGTTGTCAAAAATGTATAGTAATGTTTCTAATGTTTGTTGGAAATGTAAACAACAAGAAGGATCATTTTATCATATGTGGTGGTTATGTAAAAAGGCAAAATCATTTTGGGCACAGATAGGTAGGAAGATGCAAAAAATTCTAAAGATAAATATTCAGTCAAAACCAGAATTTTTTTTTATTGGGTTTTATGGATAAACAAATAGAAAAGAAATATGGAAGAATAATATTATATATGATTACGGCAGCAAGATTATTATATCCACAAAAGTGGAAAATGGAATCAACACCAACAATGGAAGAATGGTTATTGAAATTAATGGACTTAGTAGAAATGGATGAATTGACATGTTTACTTAGAGAAAAATCGACGGATACATTTCTTAAGGAATGGAAGCCTCTCTTGGACTTTTTGTTGAAAGATCAAAATAAAATGATGATACTGGGATTTGACGATTAATTAAGACAGCCTATGGAGAAAAGGGATTCTGTATGTATATATTAAGGGACAGGTTTGATGTATATTATATACTTATAGCTGATCTGTGACAAATCGGAAGTCAACTATTTTATTTTCATTTTTTGTTGTTGTATTGTTATGTTTTTTTGACTTTGTTTTGTTTGTTTTTGGAAAAATTTGAATAAAAATTATATAAAAAAAAAAAAAGTAAGTGTCCTAAAAGCCAGACTCACAGCTGTTTGGCTTGGCTAATCAGGGGGCCACACTCACACACCCCATTGATTTCACTTGAGACAATCATGGCTTCCCCCAAAGAATTCTGGGAAGTGTAGTTTGTGAAGGGTGCTGAGAGGAGACTTCTATTCCCCTGAGAGAGCTCCAGTGGCCAGAGTGGTTTAACAGTCAGCTGCTCTGATTGAAGGTCTGTGAGGGGAGCAGGGCATCTCTTAGCAACTCTCAGCACCCTTCACTAACTACACTTCCCAGGATTCTTTGCGAGAAGCCATGACTGTCTAAAGTGAAATAAAGGTCTGGTGTGGATGTGGCCTGGGACAGCTTTGGTTTAAAATTGGGTGGGAGGCTACATGTGCCTGCTATAGAAGAAAAAGGTAGGGGAAACACTGAAAAGCAATGATACTGTTCACAATATTTTCCTTTTGGAAAGGAAATGGGCTTCTCCTCTGCCCAGTGCTCACCCACCCAATCTCCTCCCCTCCCCTTCCTCCTTCCCTCCCTGCCTCTTCCCCAGGTCAGTGTTGGACTGTGACCTGGGATACCAAGGTTTGAATCCCCACACAGCCATGAAGTTCATGGGCCAGTCACTGCCTCTCAGCCTCAGAGGAAGGCAATGGTAAAACCACCTCTGAATACCATTTACCATGAAAACCCTATTCATAGGGTCACCATAAGTGGGGATCAAAGGCAGTCCATTTCCATTTTCAAACATGATTACACAGAAATAAATCCCATTGAACTCAAAATGTATGCAACTGATCAAATCCACCGTCCCTTCTCCTCCTTCCTATCCCATCCCTCTTGCCCCTTCCCTCCCCTCCCCCTCTGCCTCCCCAGGATCAGTTTTACCTATCTTAAACATGATTGCACAGGAGTACATACCACTGAATTCAATAAGCATGCAAATGATCAAACCTGCCCTCCACTGCCCCTTCCTTTGTCTCTCCCCTTCCTTCTGCTCCCCTCTCCCCTCCCTTCCTCCTTCCCTCTCATCTCTCCTCCCCCTGTTTCTCCCTCATGGTCAGTTTTCCCTATCCTAACCATGATTACATAGGAGTAAACCCCATTGAACTCAATAAGCATGCAAATGATCAGACTTGGATTTCCCATCCTTCCCCTCTCTTCCCCTTCCTCCTCCCCTCCCCTCTTCCTTCTTCCTCCTTCCCTGTCCACTCCAGCCCTCCCTCCCTCCCCCCCAGTCAGTTTTACCTATCCTAAGCATGATTGCACAGGAGTAAATTCCACTGAACTCAATAAACATGCAAATGATCAAACCTCTCCTCCCCTCCCCCTCCTTTCTACTCCCCCTCCTTCCCTCCGCCATTCCTCCCTTCCCTCCTCCTCCTCTCCTCCCCATCCCTTTTCACCTATCCAAAGCATGATTACAGGGGAGTAAATCCCACTAAACTCAATAAACATGCAAATGATCAATCCACTCTCAACAAGCTTGCACAGGATCCCATTTCTTACCTCCAGGATTAAAAAGCAGAGAAATTCACTAATAGGCAAAAAAAAACCTTGCGGTTTAAGAACGTACCTATAGCCCACAAATAAGCAGGAAGATTGGGCAGCTATAGTGAATGCACCAGGGCAGCAGGAGACCTCACCTCCTCTCTGAGATATTGGACTGCCCTACAAATTTGTCAAAATGCAAACACAATTTGAGTTGGTCTTTCACAGTCCAATCTACTTGCTGTGTAGCTTGGAAGAATTTGGTAACGTGCCTCTGAGCATATGGTGAGTGGTGGCAACACCTGCAATCAGCCCAAATAATAGAAACAAGACATGAGCTGTGCTGATCTTGTTTTAGCAGGGAAGAAGCAACATTATTAAGACAGTTGATATAGTTCAGATAGTCACTGTACATATGTCTGATCTACTTTGCAATTTCAGTGAAGTTTCCTATAGGAAGTCATTTTCTTTTGCTTCTATTTCTGTGAATATGTGAAGTACAGCAACACTTTGCAAAATTTACACTAAAAAAGTCTGAAAATAATTGTGGAATAATGGTGATGGAGAAAAAATGGATTTTTTCTATAATTCATACAAAGCAATTTTCCGGGGAAGCGGGTTAAAATGGTAAAAATGAAGATTTTAGTGAAGATTATAGAGAATTCATATATCCTTTTGCTTATATGTTTTGCTTTATATGAAAACATATTTTTAAGAAAATATATCCAGAGGATTAAAACATCCTAGAAGCTTGGGAAGGAAAATCAGTTAACTGGCAAAGGTTCACAATCACCTGATTTGTGAGTGACTACTCTTAATGAGAATTCTGTTCCAAACAAAGGGCGTGCAGTCCTTTTCTTTTTTGCATTCTCCACTATGTGATCTTGGAAAGCTAGGTTTCTGAGCTCGCATACTATAGAGCCTGCATCCCTCTGTGTTTTATGAAGAAGTGGCTGACTCAGATTTATCCTTTTTCCCTTTTCTGTGTTCCCTAATCATTCTTTGTATTATATTCTTTATATTATGTGGCTTTTGGTTATAACATGGTGATTTAAATTAACCTTTCTCTACAGCAAAGTAGTAATAAGCAGAATTTCACATAGACACTGCCAGTCACTCTAGAGACAGCTAGAGTTGGCTTGTAATCATGACTTCACCCAAGGAACATGTTGTTATGTCCTAAGAGATATTCCTTGACCAGCTTGACTGGTCAGGAGCCATGATAGAATGGAATGTAAATGGTACATATTGGTTTCAGAACAGTACAAGATCATTAGTAATATATGACAGTAGAATGGTGAGATCTGGAAAAGGGAACAGATTGACATTACTCTGAGAAAGATAAACACACAATGAGATGGGATGTGTCTACTTGGTTATGATTCATTTTAATAAAGTTATCTGGTTGGTTAGAAATATTTCAAGAGGGAAGAACTATTACAAAGAACTTAGGGGATTGGTAAAACTAATGTCACATGTGTATTCAATAAGGTATAAAGGATCTGTCCAGACTGTATTTCTTTGCAGTCCCTCTGGGATACTTCCTGGATGTGTTCTTGGGGGACTGACCTTGCATATGCTTTATTTTTTAATAAAGGCCTACATTTTTTCTTTATGCCTGTCTCAGAGATTATTATTTAAGGGACCCCCAGCAAAGAACCCACAGGAGAAATACAAAATTCTCCAACAATGGCACTGACTATTCTGCAGAAGAGTCTCCAGTGGACATCAGGAGTGTCTCAGTTTGCACAAGATAAAACAATGGGAGGTGTAATATATTCTAGCAAAATTCTATGTTTTTAAATGACCATGCCCACCTTGCCTTAAATGAAGTGGTTTAAACATAGCAGCCTGACAACATGCATCTTGAGCAGGCTAAGTTTGTTTTTTCCAACAGTTAGAATCATTGCTGAAGTAGCAACATATTGTAATCAGTCTGATTTTACATCAAACTGCAGATACAGATTCAACTGTTAATGCACCCAAAATAGAAATAGAACATAACCTCCAATTTGAAACACAAAAGGCTATCTTCATCATCTTATGACATTGACCAATAAAAAGGCTTTGAAATTAATAAAAAATAAATTTGACACAGGTTTCTACGATGAATAATGAGAGAAATAAAATTTTCTAGATAAGATTCTCTGTAGAAACAATAGTAACACAGGAATAAAGCAAACTAAGAACACCAGCAACAAACATGCAAAAATGCAATTCTCCATCTTTGGAGATGGCAGGTATTGCCACCACTCACCATATGCTCAGAGGCACAGGTTACCAAATTCTTCCAAGCTACACCAATCCAAATTGTGTTTGCATGTTGACAAATTTGTAGGGCAGTACAATATCTCAGAGAGGAGGTCAGGTCTCCTACTGCCCTGGTGCATTCACTATAGCTGCCCAATTTCCCTGCTTTTTAAAGTTTGATAGAAATATCTGTGGGCGATAGGTACATTCTTAAACAGCAAGGTGTTTTGCCTATTAGTGAATAGATAGATAGATAGCCAGTCTTTGAATTATGGGAGTGATGTGGGTGCCAGCCACAAAATGGCTGCAATGGGGGCATGGCATAGCACAACATGGCTGTTGTGGAGAACATGGCATAACACAAAATGAGAGAGAATACAGTCTGCCCCAGACAACCTCATGTTTACCAGATTCCCTCCTGACTGCTATATTATCAACCACTTCAGCTGAGAGGCCCCCTTTTGCCATATGAACCGGCTTTAGGGGCCTTTCTCCACATGCTCTCATCTTCCAAGGTGAGGCAAGTAGTTGCCACAGAGAGGGACTTTTCAGTGGTGGCACCTCATCTTTGATCATCAGATCTACCAAAGCAATGAGTTTACCATTGAATACATTAGAAAATATATGTATTCTCTCATATATATTTTTTCTCATGTAGTAAAGCAGCTCAAACTCTAGGGTGGCCATGGGTTACAAAGAGCATTCTATTTGAATAGCTGTCCACTCCAAGTCTGATTTAAAGATAAATAATCCTAAAATGAGAGAGCAGGAGCCTTAAAGCATTCCATTAATGGTTAGCATATGGACAGCAGACTGAGCAGGCACTAAGGATGGGATCTGTTGGTTGATGCTGGTTCAAAAGCATTCTGTCCAGAGCTTGGAAGTAACTAGTTACAAATAACTAGTTACTTGTAATTTATTACTTTTTTGAGTAACGAGTGGGTAACTTCATTACATTTTGCTGGTAATAGAATGAGTAGTAACTTCATTACTTTTGAGCTGTAACTGTAACGTTTCCAGAGTTACTTTTGGGCATTACTTGGGGGGGGGAGGGAGCAGGGGAAGTCTTCTGCTCCTCTGATTTGGGGACAAAAATAATGTGCTTCAAATTTGGCTTCTGTGCAGCGTCGCTCTTCCCTCGTGCTCTATGGGTGCTTAGGAGGCGACGAGGGAGGAAGTGGAGAGCAAGATGGGGTGGAGTGGAGAAAACAATTGTTTTAAAAAATGGATGGTGGTGGTGAAGAATGGAGTGGAGGGAGAAAGGAGCCAGTGGGCAAGAACATGGATAAAAGGAGGACTTAAGAAGAGCCTTCTAGATCCAACCAGTGGCCCATGTAGCATAACATCCTGTTCTCACAGTGGCCAGTCAGATGCGCTAAAGGGAAGCTCATAAGTAGGACCTGAGTGCACGAGCAGCACTCTCCTCACTTGTATTTCCAACTGGTTTTCAGAAGCGTACTGTCTCTGACAGTGGAAGTAGAACATAGCCATCATTGCTAGGTGCCGCTGATAGCTTTATCCCCCATGAATTTGTCTAATCCTCTTTTAAAGCCATCCAAGTTGGTGCCCATCACTGCTTCTTCTGGTACTAAATTCCATAGTTTCACTATATGCTGGGCAAGACCACATTTTTAATTGCAGCAGAAGGGATAACGTTTGTGCTGGTGGATTACTTTTGATATGTGCATTTTCTGTTTGCCTACGTTATGTCTCTTAAGTTCTGCTTCTGACAGTTCAATTGTGCATACATGTCTACTCAATGAGTTCAATGGGACTTACTTCCTGGTAAGTATGTACAGGATTAATTTACCTCTAAGCTATACTGTTGACAAAAAAAATTACAAAGGCAACTAGTAAAGTACAGGTACTAAAGTTTGCATTTTTCTTTGATGATAGGGGATTGCCATATCGATCAAAATGTGTTTTAGTTGAAAGGGGTGCTGCGTTGTTTTTTCCAGCACAACACAGGTATGCCTTCAAGCGCCACTGTAGAACGCCTGTTCAGTACTGATGGCAACATAATCTGTAAAAAGACATCCTTTGTCTGACGTGCTCTTTGAGCATCCTGTTCTTTTGAGACATAACAGAAATATATTGTAAAAGCAGCATTTCAATTGTAAAATTTGGTTTCAAGTGAATTATATGTGTGTTGGGGTATCATCATTGCTGGGGGTGGGGTGGGGGGATGTGAGATTCTGTTATGCCATTCTGTTAATCTTACAGATAATTTTTTTTTATTCTTCTACCCTCTGTGTGTGTGTTCTTATTTTTAATGTTATTTTAGGCTACTTATATGTGCAGCAGCCAAGGCCAGCACTGTGTAGGCAATTTTTTAAAAAAGTAACTAAAATGTAATTATAGTGATTACTTTTGAGCAAAAGTAAAGTAATCAGTTACTTTCAGAGTAATTGTAATCGTAACGGTAATTACTGCTTTTTTGGGCCATGTAACTATAACTGTAATTTATTACTTTTTAAAAGTAATCTTCCAAGCTCTGATTCTGTCGACCTAACAGGCTGGCAGCAATTTGAGTTCATTCTTTGTCCGCTACCAACTGCTTTTACCAATCTGTTTTTTCTCTTTACAAAAAAAATTGATATTGATATTTTTAAAAGACATATTGCTGCTTTGAAAGGAAATATTGATAAATGAAAGGAAATATCAATAGAATTATCATACTTAATATCAATATTTTAGCAGTGGAACTTTTAAAAAATAATGTTTTCGAAAATAGCCATGGAAAATTGCTACATAAAAATCTGATACGCAACGAAAAAGAGTAAGTAAATTAATGGAAATTTGGTCCCAAATCCAAATTGGGCGGAATTCTAGTATATCCCTAGCAGACATGCAGGTCACTTTGTCACTGTCTTCCCTACTGTGGTGGGATATATACAATCTTTCTATTCAAATCATAGTAATTCATTCTAAATTTGCACAGTGCTGGGGAACCGCAGGCTGGGAGCGAAATGTGCCTCTATAGTCCTTTCTATTTGGCCTTTGGAATTCTTCTGAGGCCACACCCTCTCCTCAGCCCCACACCCTCACCCCAGGCCACTCACCCTATAGGCCATCTTCCTCACACTCCTTGGTTGTGTGTGCCTGGCTACAATGTGTCCTTGAACTCTGACAGTGTTTCATGCTTGCCTGAATGGCGTTCAGAGGGTGTGTGTGTGTGTGTGTGTGTGTGTGTGTGTGTGTGTGTGCGCCAAATCTATCAAATTTTCTCTTTCTGAAATAATATGAGAATCAACACACTATCATTCTTCAAAATCTGCACTAAATTTTGCAATGCATTTCTCCAACCAATGTTCACAAAAATGCATTACAGGAAAGTGTGCATAAAAATGAATATATTTGTGAAAATAATGTACAAAAATGTATTACATTAAGAGAAATTGCTTGCAAAAATGTGTACCTTAGCCAAACTGCATACAAAATATGTTTATTAGAAGAAATTTGCACTAAAATACTGAAGAATTTTCATAAGGATTTTTTTTCCCTGTGGAGAACTGAATCTAAGACTGGAAAAATGAGAAACTGAGAGAACTGAAACTTCCATCTCTATGTCCACCCACTACTGGAGTGTGGCCCCTGGAAGGTTGCCCAGAAGCGGAAGTGGCCCTCAGGCTGAAAAAGGCTCCCCACCTCTATATCAGCATATGCAAATTTTATACAAATCTGTGCCCTATTTTGTCCTCTTTTTTTAGCAATGCCTGCTGACCTCCAAGTCAGAGGCAGCATCCTTCTGAATACCAGCTGCTGGAAAATGCAGGAGAGAAGAGTGCTCTTGCACTCAGGTCCTGCTTCCAGGCTTCCCATGGGCATCTGGTTGGCCAGTGTGAGAACAGGGTGCTGGACTAGATGGGTCACTGGCCTGATCCAGCAGACTCTTCTTATGTCCTTAACCTCCCAAACTCACAATGTCGTGAGTGAAGAGCTGAGCAGTTGAGGTGCTAGACTGGTGCTTGGAGACAGTGATAGGATGGATGTGGGTCAATAAATTGAGGCTAAATCCTGAAGAGACAGATGTGTTATGCATCCAGAGTTATCATGTCCATGTGATGGAGAGACAGCCTGTTTCCGGATGGGGTTACACTTTCCTGGAAAGAGCAGAACCACAGCTTGGAGGTACTTCTGGATCCAACATTGTCACTGGAGGCTCAGGTGGCCTCATTGGCTAGGAGTGCCTTTTTCCAGCTCTGGCTGGTTTGCCAGGTTCAGCCCCTTTGGGACAGAGATGACTTGACCACAGTACTTCATGCTCTGGTAAATTTTCATATTGGATTATTGCAATGTGCTCTATGTGGGGCTGTCCTTGAAGACGACTTGGAAATTTCAACTACTCCAAAATGCAGTGGCCAGATTACTGGCTGGGGTTCCCTTTAGATCTCATATAATCCCTGTTTTAAAACAGCTTCATTGGTTGCCTGTTCACTTCTGGGCCTAATGTAAGGTGCCCACGCTAGTGTTTAAAGCCCTCAGTGACTTAGGTCCCAAATATCTGAATGACCGCCTCTGTCTCTACAGACTTTCTTGGGTGTTGAGATCAGCAGAAGGGGCCATTCTGTAGTTCCACCACTCTCAGAAGCTGGGGATGTGGCCTGGGAGAGGGCATTCTCTGTGGTGGCTCCTAAGTTGTAGAACTCCCTCCTCACCGAGGTATGTCTTAGGACTTCATTGTACATTTTTAGGTGAATGCTGAGGATGCACCTCTTTACCCTGCCCTTTGACACCTGAGACATATATTTTTAGGACCCATCGTATGTCATGGATTTTAGGTATTTTAATTGGTTTTAGTGTGGGATAATGATGATGATGATGAAACAAAAAAATAAGTGGTTCTAACAGTCTTTTACAGACGATCTCAGTAATTATGTTAATGTGCCTCTCAGAGTCAAAGGTTCTTCAAAGGTAAATACAGACAGTTTCCCTTTTGCCAGGAGCATGTTTCCAGAGAGTTCCTGGGAGTGCAGGTTTAGAGGCAAAGGCATCAACCATTCAGCCAGTGCAGAAGGCTGAGAGCAATTGGAATATCCCTTGTCTGCAGCTGTCTTTCCTTACAACCCAGCTTGATTGACCAGGAGCCCTCTGATCCATTAATTTGATCCTTGATATTCTATTGGCAACCTAGAATATAAATAGGCTTCACATTTTCTTTTTTAAAACACATTGGATAGATAAGCTTAATGCTGTATCAAGCAGCATAGTAACAATGTTATTTTGCAATTCAGTAAGTTGTAGATGACATAGAGGTCTTTGGCTACATATAGTAATTAATTTCTAGAAGAATAAATGCTGGCACGTTCAAATCTGTCTGGCAATAAAGCCTTCTGAGCAGATGTCCTTCTCTTCTGATGTGAAGGTTGTCACTGTAGTTGTTCAGTGGCAAGGGAAATGCATCTTGTAGCTTGTACTTATAAAACAAGTTTCAGAACAAGCCCTTGCACAAATTAAGACCTCCTAAATTAATACCTCAGTCCTACACATTATGTGCTTGCCCAATTTTAGCTTTCTCTCTCTTGCTAAAAGCTGAAATGAGGTACACACCTAATGTGTAGAAGTGAGGCCTTAAAGCAGGGGTGAGAACTTTTTTGACTCCTGTTTGAACCTCTGGCTCCTTGAACTGAGCAGTGTTTGAACCTCACTCATCAGCTGATGAGTGAGTATGAAATCCTGCTGCCTTGGCTACATGATCCTGTTGCCTGCTGGGAACAGGGTGTGCAGCCAATGCAGGATTAAACCCTGTCCTCCCACTAGGGTTACCAGATGTCCAGTTTTTGGCCAGATTCTCCGGCTTTTGGGGGTCCTTTCTGGGTCTCCGGGTGAGTCAGCTTAATGTCTGGACTCTCAGCTTTAAAAAAAAAATTAAGTTATTAGGTGGTCTGATTCTTGAGATATGCACCAAAATGTCAGATACCGCCCCCCCACAACTTACATGAAATGATCTCTTTGCTGGTTGCTCTAACCCCGCCCTTTCAGGTTTGTAGCCAGTAAGTGAAGTCAGAGTTGTGATTGACAAGGGATTTCTGGGCCTCCAGGCAGTCCTTAGACTCCATTGCAAAGGTAGAAAACTATTGTTTTTTCCTACGTAAGTACCAAGTCTTTTTTTTCTCTTGTGTTCACAAGTCAAACAAGTTTAAATTTTCCTGGGCTGTTGAAGATGGCAATGAATTCAATAGGACTTACTTTTGAGTAGACATGGTAAGGATTGTGCTGTAAATTAATGGGACTTTTGAGTGAACATAGTAAAGAACTGTGTTTGTGTTGTAAATCTTTCTCATCCTCCAATCCTGAATTTTAAAGCAATTAGACAGGGTTTGCATAGATATCACTGCTTTCGTTATGTAGGAAGCTAATACTGATTTTATTTTTTATTTTCAAAAATTGTTCTGCAATGACCAACTCATTTGGACAATAAGCTATTATATGGGCAGCCTTTCCCAACCAGGGTGCCTCCAGATGTTGTTGGACCACAATTCCCATCTTTCCTGACCATTGGCAATGCTGAATGAGGCTGATGGGAGTTGTGGTCCAACAACATCTGGAGGCACACTGGTTGGGAAAGGCTGATATGGGGTCTATGTATTTTTACTCAAATGCAAAGATGTATCGCTGAACACCAAAGTCAGGATCATTCAGACCATGGTATTCCGGATCTCTATGTATGGATGTGAAAGTTGGACAGAGAAAAAAGCGGATAAGAGAAAAACCAACTCATTTGAAATGTGGTGCTGGAGGAGAGCTTTGAGCATACCATGGACTGCGAAAAAGACAAATAATTGGGTGTTAGAACAAATTAAACCAGAACTGTCACTAGAAGCTAAAATGATGAAACTGAGGTTATCATACTTTGGACACATAACGAGAAGACATGATTCATTAGAAAAGACAATAATGCTGGGAAAAATAGCAGGGAGTAGAAAAAGAGGAAGGCCAAACAAGAGATGGATTGATTCCATAAAGGAAGCCACAGACCTGAACTTACAAGATCTGAGCAGGGTGGTTCATGACAGATGCTCTTGGAGGTCACTGATTCATAGGGTCACCATAAGTTGTAATCGACTTGAAGGCACATAACAACAACAACAACATGTTGTTGGAATTTGCTCCCACAAGATGCAGTAATGGCCACCAGCTTGGATGGCTTTAAAAGAAGATTAGACAAATTCATGGAGGACAGGGCTATCAATGGCTACTAGCCGTGATGGCTGTGCTGTGCCACCCTAGTCAGAGGCAGCATGCTTCTGAAAACCAGTTGCCGGAAGCCTCAGGAGGGGAGAGTGTTCTTGCACTCGGGTCCTGCTTGCGGGCTTCCCCCAGGCACCTGGTTGGCCACTGTGAGAACAGGATGCTGGACTAGATGGGCCACTGGCCTGATCCAGCAGGCTCTTCTTATGTTCTTATGTTCTTATGTATTTTTACATCTCCAGTGTGTGTATGTATATTTGGAGTCTTCCCAACAACCCTATGAGGTAGGATTGCTGATTGGAAACCAAGGCAGCTCTCAACAAGAAATAAATCTCTTTAAAATCCAATAACCATAAAAACAAAACAAAAATTTGTACTGCCTTCAAGTCGATTCCGACATATGGCGACCCTATGAATAGGGTTTTCATGAGGCTGAGAGGCAGTGACTGGCCCAAGGTTACCCAGTGAGCTTCACGGCTAAGTGGGGATTCGAACCCTGGTCTCCCAGGTCGTAGTCCAACACCTTAACCACTACACCACACTATATAAACACTTGCAAAATAGCTTAAAGTGGCATGATTCTGAATTTTGGGTTGGGTGAGTGTTCCTTATCACTTGAGGCTGCAATTCTGTGCACACTTCCCTTTATGAGTAAGCCTCATGGAATACATTGGGACTTGCTTCTGAGTAAACAAACACAGGATTGCATTACAAATATCTTTACAAGTTGTGTAAATAATAGACATCTTTGACAGTCATGCTTATATAAATATTTCTTCATTTAAAGCACATGACTTCCCCTAAAGAATCCTGGAAAGTGTAGTTTCCCCCTCACAGTTATAGTTCCCACCACCCTTAACAAGCTAAAGTTCCCATGATTCTGTGGTGGGATTCATGTGCTTCAAATGGGTGTTGAATGTGCTTTAAATGAATGGTGTGGATCTGCCCTAGGTAGGATATGCATTCATTAGTGAATTGAAAAGAACAATTTTAAGACAATTTTTTAAACAGGGCTGTAGCTCAGCGGTAGGACATACGCTTTGCATGCAAAGGTCCAAAATTCAATTTCTGGAAAGGACTATTGCCTGGAATCCTGGAGAACCAATGCTAGTCCATGTCATCAGTACTGAGCTAGATAGTATCAAATGACGTGAGTCGGTATAAGGTAGATTCCTTTGTTCCTAAAGGTGGAAAGAGACCCAAGGGCTACAGTGATTCCAAAATTTATTTATGTATTTTATTTACAACATTTATATACTGCTTTATTGTAAAAAACCTAAAAGGGGTTTACACAAGGAATTAAAACAATAAAATTATTGGCAAAAACAGTTAAAGACGGGTATTTAAAAATATTCAAAATATATAAAAACCACAATAGCTTCTGCATGCTGGGATAGGCTTGCCTAAACAAGAATGTTTTTAGCAGGTGCTGAAAACAGTACAATGAAGATGTCTGCCTAATGTCAATAAGCAGGGAGTTCCAAAGTGTAGGTGCTGCCACACTAAAGGACTGATTTCTTACAAAAGCAAAACAAGTACTATGTGGCACCCGTAGCATGAAAAGCACACTTCAAACTTGGCCTGATAGCAAACGAGCAACCAGTGCAGATTTCAGAGCAGAGGTATTATGTGCTGATAGGGTCTCACTCATGTCAGCAATTGTGCCACAGCATTCTGTACTAACTTCAGCCCCTGAGTCAGGTTGTGCTGCATGGAGATTTCTGTGACCTTGGCTGACTGGCTGCCAGGAGTTTTTTTAGTTTTGGTTGGGAATCCTGATAGGTTGTGGGATGCTGAGTTTTCTGCCTTACTCATAGGAATTTTGTTGTGGTTGATATGGTATTGCATTTAGGAAACCATCACTGTCTTTTGTTTTTATTTTTCTGTTTGTATTTCATTTACCTTTAACCTCACTCCCTTACATCCATAGAAGCAACAACAGTGGTTCCATGCACTCAGCTCAACCCTCTTAAACCCACTGATGATGCACCTTGTGGGTTGCAATACAGTTTGTTTCTTGCCCAATAGTGGCAAAAGAGAATTCACATACTGGCAAGTGTGGCTGCAACTGTTGTTGTTCCCAAGCTGCTGTCTGTGAAGGTAGATCAAAGCATGTATGTTTTCTCTCTGTCAGTTATTACTCACTGGAATTGGATTAGCTGTCAAAGTGAGTTTATAGCAGCCCACAAGGTAAACAGAAAAGGGTAGAGAATCTTCTTACTCTTATTCATTTCTCAGACCTCTTTCGGAAATGAAGGGTCAAATCTGTGAAGAAGTTTTGAGCAGCCATGTTGAAAGGTACGGGCAGGGCATTCCAGGCAGGGGGTTGCCAACCCTGCTTAGATATGGATATCTTTGCAGAGGATCCCTAGTCAAGCTTTACCAACAGCACAATCCAAACCATATCTACTCAGAAGTAAGTCCTGTTGAGTTCTATGGGGCTTAGTAAGTGTGTTTAGAATTGCAGCCTTCAGGGGCATTCATCTTTACTCCTGAGTGCTCCTATCCAGAGCTTGGAAAAGTTACTTTTTTGGACTACAACTCCCATCAGCCCCAGCCAGCGCATGCTGGCTGGGGCTGATGGGAGTTGTAGTTCAAAAAAGTAACTTTTCCAAGCTCTGCTCCTATCTATCATCTCCACAAGGCTCCTTTCTTCCTTCAATGGCCTTCTGGTGACTGGGCTGGCCTGAGGGCACTTAAATCCTTTTTGCCAGAATCAAGTAGGCTAGATTAAATGTTCCCTACCCAGGCTCTATCTTTCAGCTAAGATTTCTATTTTAATTTCCAATCAGAGAAATGTTTTTGTTTGAATAGTAAGCTCCAAGCAACTGTGGTTGATGTTTAATGTATCATGCTTAATTACATCACTTGGGCCCGCCCCTGTGACATCACTTGGGCCTGCCCCATGACATCACTATGGCCCATCCCCATGACATCACTAGGGCCCACCCCTGAAATCTCAGGCTTTGGAATGCTTCTGACCTGGCAACCCTACCTCCCACCCATCAGCTGATGTCACCAATGATGGACAGGTGGGCATCATTTGGGGGAAATGGCCTCATGGGACAAATTGCATCCCTGTTGGCTGGAGGTCCCCACCCCTGCCTTCAAGTTGGAAGGGCTTAATTTGTGCCATAGTTCAGCCTGTTTATTTTGTCCTGTTTTGTGGGACTCACCTCTAATGCTGAATTTTTACTGTTTTGTTCTGCTTGGAACAGTTTTACTTGTTTTTATCATTGTAACGGTTTTATCTGATTTTGCAGCTGTATATTTTATTGCTGTAATCTACCTTGGGACCTTATGGTGAAGGGTGGGTAAGAAATTTTATATATAAAGAAAATTAGGGGATCTAGCTACCAAACATCTTTTTATAGGATGCCTGTTCCAAGCATTTAAATTATCCCTTTTGTGCTGTACATTCTATCCAGTTGAATAGTATTGTTCTGGAAAATCTGTTTATGCGTGTTGTAAGCTTTAGGCTCCTGTCCAGTCTGTGTGATAGGCAATATATTCGATTCTAGCCTTCCCCAGCCCTTTCCACTCTTGAACCATTGAATTTAACAGCCTGCCTGATGAGGATGAGAGATGGTCACAAGCAAAGGATATGGGATTCCATGTCCCCCTGCTTCTCCAATATGGCAGAAGCACTATCTATTTGCCAGTATTGTATTTACAATCAGAGTATTTGTTATAAGGCTCTCCAATAGCACTTTTTACAGTATTTTATTCAACAAAAGCAGTAAAATGGAAGTCTTACACATCAATTAAATTATATATGAGAAATCCCCTCCCATCTAACTCAAGCAGGGAAATCCAACACACTTCACATATTTACCTTGTGTGAGCATCAGATGCCTTTCAGGCAAATGCCAGCGGCTTTCACTGATACCAATCTTTCTTTTAAAATTAGTGAACTTTATGACATCATTAACAGAATGGTCAAATTTAATTTCACTTACAATAACTTCTCTGAGTATCTGTTGCATTGGCACTTTGGCAAATCCAGTCAATGAAATGACAAAAGAAGAATGTTGTTTAGAAATCTGATGCCTGAAGCAAAAAGTCTGAGCACACAGAATGAGGTGAGCACACAGAGTGAGAGAATCTGAAGCATAAAAGTTAATGAAATATTAATCTGTGCTGGTGGACAGCATCCAGCTGTTGTATAGATTTCTTGAGTTTTAAGAAATTATTATAATTAATTGCTTAATGCCAAAATAGGCTTCTAAGTGGTTTACAAGTATGAAAGACAATTACACAAACATTAAAATATAAATATCCATAATTAAAATACCCAATAAAACAGAAGATAAGTGCATGCTCTTATAATACTTATAATTACTTTTGGATAATATATATTCTATAATTTAACAAAATCCAAATCAAGGTATGCTTTGGAATCATAACCAGTGTTTAGTAAAGACTATATTCTTTGATACATCAACATCAATGCACATGTAACCATGAACATGTGACCGTGTGATGGTTAAAAAAAGTCCCATGCTGCCTCACAGGGTCGCTGTGAATGATGCATGGTGGCTGCTGGATTCTTGAGAACTAGTGAGTGTGTCATTCACTCACAGTCCAATGTGTGGGGAATATGGTCACACTCTGCCAAGTCAGAATACAGTGTATGGATTACAATCCAAACATTTAACAATGCATTTAGGAAAATTATAAAAACACAACACAACAATTTGCAAGGGCACTGCTGCCAATAAACAACTTGGGGTTGGAGTAAACTTTCCACTTGTCCCCCGTTTAGCATCATCACAAACCTATAAGGTATCCTTGACTTTGCTCATAAACAGGGCCGCTATCGTCTTAAACTTTGTGGTGCCTTTACTGATTTGGAGCATGCACTGTAGCTGATCCTCTATTACCATGGTTTTGAATCAGCCTCCAAGTTTTCTGGAGAGAGTTGACCCTCTTGACTTTCAATTTCTTTTTTACTAGTTCCCTCATTTTTAGAAGTTCCTTTTTTGAAGTCAAATGTTACCATGTAGGACATCCTCAGCAATTGTCGACTGGGAGGGGAGACATGTAAAAAAAAGAGGGCAGGGATCCTTTACTCATTGTAAAGAGGAGGGAATTTCAACACATGTAGTTTGCATGACAGGCTACACCTGCTACAATTCCTTCTTTTATACAATTATTAAAGTGCAGAAGCTCTGTGCTGTCTCACTTGGACACCCTATCAGGCCACTTATATATATGTTGAATTTGAGAACATGCAATCACTGTCTCCAGTCATTCAACAACTCTTATACCTTACACTGGGTCTTGAGCATGACTCAGGATTCAGTTCAGGGCCACCTGTCCTCTGGTTCTTCCATGACTGACACAGTCATTTGTGTGTGAGGGGTCATGAACTGAACACTCATTTACCCAGTTTATGAAAGGGTAATTAAAATCAAAACTTTCTGCCTTTGATGCCTCCCTGATTTCATTCTGTCTCAAGATCACCCTGAGTTTTTTGGTCAGGGTCCAGGGGTGGGGGCATGATTATTTCTTCCCATGGCTATGTTACTTTTGATAGCATAATATCACCCACAATGAAACTGTGGAGGAATCTGTCCCATCTGACATATATTGACTTGCAACACCTATTTCACATTTCCTCTTAAATGTAAGCAAATCTCAAGACAATATTTTGGATATTTTTGGTAAGTTTTCAAAAGTAATAGCAAGTGTTTAAGCTCTGACAGGCCTTTTCTTATTTCATACTTCCTTTGTAGTTTACTCACCAAATTCCTAATTAGGCTCTGAAAAAACAAATGAAGCTGATATTGCAATTGACATACCCCCCCAATCTACAGTGCCTTGCAAAAGTATTCAGACCCCCCCTGACTAGGGTTGCCAGGTCCAGGGCCCAAGGCTGATCCTGTATCTTTAGGAGAAGAGAAAGTCAGCCAAGTGCAGGTTTTCTTGCTACACTGAAATGGGAAAAACCACAAGGTGGAATTCTCCCTTCCCCCTGCACAACTTTTAAAGATACAGAAGACCTCTTGATTGTCAGGCCCGGGCTCCAAGAGGTCTTCTGTATCTTTAAAAGTTGTGCAAGGGGAAGGGAGAATTCCACCTTGTGGTTTTTTCCATTACAGTGTTGCAAGAACACCTGCACTGGGCTGACTTTCTCTTCTCCTAAAGATACAGGATCAGTCTCGGGCCCTGAACCTGGTAACCCTATCCCTGACCAATGCTCTCATATTACTGAATTACGAATGGTACATTGTAATTTTGTTCTGTATGATATTTTATTTTGAAACACTGAAACTCAAAATCAATTATTGTAAGGTGACATTGGTTTTATGTTGGGAAATGTTTGTAAGAACCATAAAAAACTGGAAGACATTGCTTGCATACATATTCAATCCCCACACATTAATATTTGGTAGAGCCACCTTTCGTTGCAATAACAGCTTTAAGTCTTTTGGGGTAGGTATGTACCAGCTTTGCACACAGTGTCAGAGGGATTTTGGCCCATTCTTTGCAGATTCATTCCAGGTCGTTCAGGTTGGTTGGACGTCACTTGTGATCGCAATTTTCAAAGAGCGCCACAGATTCTCAATGGGATTGAGATCAGCACTCTGACTAGACCACTGTAGGACATTCACCTTTCTGTTCCTGAGCCACTCCAATGTTGCTTTTGCCTTGTGCTTGGGATCATTGTCCTGCTGAAAAGTGAATTTCCTCCCAAGCTTCCATTTTTTAATGGACTGAAACAGGTTCTCTTGCAGTATTTCCCTGTATTTTGCTCCATCCATTCTTCTTTCAATTTGTTAAAATTGATGCCCAGTCCCTGCTGAAGAGAAGCATCCCCACAGCTTGATTGCAGCTGGGGCACTCTCATGCTTTCTGGCAAACTCCAGACATGCTTTCAGATGGTATTTTTTGAGTAACAGCTTCTTTCTTGCCACCCTCCCATACAGGCCAGTGTTACGCAGAGCCCTTGATATGGTTGACTGGTGCACCATTACTCCATTCCCAGCCACTGAACTCTGTAGCTCCTTCAAAGTGATTGTTGGCCTCTCTGTGGCTTCTCTCACAAGTTTCCTTTTGTTTGAGCACTGAGTTTTAAGGGACAGCCTTTTCTTGGCAGTGCCTGGGTGGTGTGATGCAGCTTCCACTTCCTGATTATTGATCCAACTGTGCTCACTGGGATATCCAAACACTTGGATAATATTTTATACCCTTTTCCTAATCTAGGCATTTGTATTACATTATCTCTCATTTCTGCAGAATACTCTTTGGTCTTCATTTTCCTTCAGATCCACTGCCTGACCAATAGTGGGGTTTTTATCCTGATAATGTGACAGCTACAGGTGGAGGCCAATGATAAGGTAACTGTGTCCTCGATAGGGCAATTTCTTTCATCTCTGCAAACTGGGAACTTCCACAGCACAGGTGTTGAATACTTATGCAAGCAACATGTTTCAGTTTTTTATGTTTCTTACAAACATTTCCCAACATAAAACCAATGGTACCTTACAATAATTGATTTTCAGTTTCAGTGTTTCAAAACAAAATATCATACAGAATGAAATTACAAAGTACCATTTGTAATTCAGTAATATGAGAGCATTGGTCAGGGGTCTGATAATTTTTGCAAGGCACTGTATGTACCAGTTTACCTGGTTATACACTTGAATGTCTATTTGGCAAAGCCCTAGAAGTACATAACCATACAATATGCAGTAATGTTCTCAGAACAGGTGGTTCCTGTTAATTCTGATATCTGCACCTTTAGGCTCATACAGCTGCTTCTTAAATGTTACCTGCCCCCAAGGCCTGTTAAAGACATATAAAACTCATCCTTCCAAAGATTTACATTGAGGCTACTGCTGTTAGTAGTATTTAAGCCTCACTGTGCAATCCATTTTTTCTACATCTTGTTCCAATTAGCTAAATTTTACATCTGTTCTTATGAAAGTGTATCTCAGGTTTGCCAAGCCTTAATTTCTGGCACAGCGGCAAAATAGCAGAGGTGTAACTCATCTCATACCTGTTTTCAGCCTACAAGCTGCAACTATCTTGGGACATCTGTGAACACAGTGTGCAAACAAGTAATATGAGAAGCTGAAATGTAAGCAGTATATTGACAGTGCAGACATCTAAACTCTAGATTCTAGAGGGATTGAGATCCCATCTAAAGATTAAATTAAATTGTAAGGTTAATTTATTGAAGTCCTTTCCCCCCCTTTTTTTAAAGGTTACCAGACTGGGAAATCACTATGGCAGACCCTGCTTTACAACTGAATCACATGTCTGTCTGGGCTCATGAAATCAGCAGTCACTTGAAAAGCCTGCATATTGCAAGCCAATTCTGCATGCCCAGTGTATCACATTCTACAGCTGCAATCTTAAGGCAGCAATCCTAAACACACTTACTACCATTGGACTCAGATGAACATCTGAGCAAACATACTTGCAACCTGGGAATGGACAGCTCTCCCTTTGGCTCACTGTCCTGAAGGTCAACAGTTCACTCAAATCCTTCCAGGTTTCACTGCATGCATTGCCACTGGTTTCATCTCTCATTTTGCAGCAAACTGTTCTCCATAGTTCACTTTCCAGCTTGCATACAAGTCTCATAAATGTTAGAGATTTGTTCTGATAAGTAGCCAGTTAAATATATTTCCCATCAGAAAAATAAACACCATGAAGGGGACAAATAAATAGCACTCTGATGAAGATGTTTTAAAGTAAAGTTCAAACCCTTGCACACCCATTCAGAAAAGCTGAGATTAATAGCTAGAGAATGTCAATATCAACATTTGATCCTCAATATTGAGGCCTGGAAGGGCACTCAGACAACTGACTGTATCAAGTGACATTTCATAGAAATGGAGAGTTGGAAGCGGCCTATATGTCCATCGAGTCCAATTTGGCACTGCTTCATTAAATTCCAAATCAGGTTTGTTCAGCTTACTAATCATTAGCTCATTTTTCTAAATATCATCTTGAATTTTTTCTGCAGTGACTTGAAATCCAAGATGTCTCAGTTTTCACACATGCATCACTTAAGTACTTTTTAAAAAAGAAATCTGCTATGTTAATTGGAGCCATCTTTGACATTGGTAATAGTATTGATCCAATTGCTAAACATTGCAACTCTAATAAATAAAGATTTATTTCATAGGGCTAAGCTTGGAGGCCTTCTTCACCCCGCATATTCCTTGTTTTCTCTGTACTTTCAGTGGGGCTCAGAAAGTAACATTGGAAATGAAGAATGTAGAAGGCCTTCCTCACCCTTAGTGCCCTCCAAATGTTACTGGACTACAACTCCTGTCATCCCTAGTCATTGGTCTTGCTAGCTGAGTTTAAATGGAAGTTGTAGTCCCAAACAACTACTGCATAGAGCACCAAATCAGGGAAGGCTTAATAAGGTATGCACTGAGAACAAGAGAATGTGGCAGTATAAGGCTAAATTGTTTGTTTTTTAAATACTTCTCTTAAACAAAACTGGTAAAATTGATCCAGTTCCCAGGTGGAATTCAGTTTGTAATTTAATCTGTGCTTTAGCATGCAGCCTATGGACTTCAGCATTCCTATATTCCTGTTGTCAGTTCTGGAAGCGGAGTTGGCAATTGTTAAAACAGCATCACACTACAACTCACGTATTCCTTAATGCACCCATATGCAGAAGAGAGGTGTAAAAGCATTTCTGCTGAAGCAGTGACACATAACTGCCTCTGCATCAGGTTAACCACTTTTTCTGGCTGCCGATTTAAATTGTGTATCAAAATGTTGCTACTATTAATTAGGGTTTAGTCAGTAGCCAATAAGGTGATTGCTTTCTCTGACTGAATTCATGAAAACTTCAAACTACGTGCTGGCCCCCTGTTCCTAAATATATTAACTGGAGAAGATAAATCCCATTGATCTGAACAGGAGGGGAAATTGCTGAGGATTAGAGCGATGAAAGCCAGAATTTTCTTTATTTCATTCACATCTGCTTAGGAAAATGTAATGTGTGTGGTTGTATCAAAATTTTTAGCAAATGATTTTAGAACCACATATGAGTTTTGGTACCAGAACAAACTTCACACTATTGGGCTTTCGTTCCCTATTTAATAACATATAATAGATTTGAATGGGCAGGACTTGAATGGTACAGTTTATTCCATTGAAGACTTATAAGGATGTGTTTGATGTATTTCCTTTCTTTGTCTATACCATTTGCAATGCTGCAGTGTGAGTTAAGTGTCATTTAGCAATTGATCTAGTTGCTATAGTATTGTTATGACAACCAGTTTACACCTCCAGTACATAGCCAATCACCTTTCCTTTTACAAACATCAAGTTCAGGGGAAGGGGAATCCAGTAGTAAATAAACCATTATGCTGACATGGGCAAAAGGTAGGTGTTATCCAATAATCAAACCTGTTATTTCTGGCTCCATCTTTCTGCTTATCCCAGTTTACAATATGCCATGACACTTTTGTCAAGAGGGATAATTCACACCCATTTGATTAAGCAGACACATAGGTTGGCTTTTCTTATCTAAATCTGTACTTTTTTTTAAAAAAAGGTTACCTTAAAAAAAAAACCTGAAAAACTTGAACCAGTCGTCAGAACAACTGGATCTATTGAATTCTTTCTAATGAACTGCAGATAGAGAAGCAGTCTTCCACCTGCATATCACGGGTGGAGAACTCATGGCCTCCAGATGTTGATGGACTTCAATGTCCCATCAGCTTGGACAATGGTCAGCAATGATGGGCATTGCAGTCCAACAACATCTGGAGGGCCACAGTTTCCCCACCCTTGCAGACCTAGTTGGATGATAAATTGGTTGCTTGCACATTCAGTTCCCTGATCCAGTCCATCAGCTGCAGCTGCACATGTGTATCCCTGCTGCCCTGTGCTCATTAGCTCTGATCAGCTGTTCAAGATAGGAAGCACTGCAGAAGGTTAGATTTAGTCTACCTTGCCTGCCAAGGAGCTGAGACTTAAGAGTATGGAAAGGAGCCTTCTATTCTGAGGATGCTGTTCTCTGAGCAGCTGGCAGAACCTGGTCCATAAGCCCTGCTCAGCAAAAAAGTTAACTGTATTTTACCAAATGGTCCAAAGTGGCCCAGTGAATGGATCCTTGAAACCCTTAAGTCCTTCAAATCCTTATCTCCAGTGTTCATTCCCAGTTCTAACCAAAGTAAGTGTGAAACAACTCCATTTGCTCACATTCATCAGTTGTTACCCTTAGTTCACTCCTCCACTGTTCCCTTTGCACATCTAGAGTTTAGAATGTGAGTTCCTTAAGGCAGAGACCTCTTTTGTGCTTACTCTAATATAGGCCTACTGGACTTTGCCATCTAGTGGCAAGCAAAGAAAACTCTTTCTTTCTTTCTTTTTTGGAGCCTGGATTATTTCCCTGTTTGTCTTAATTGCCACATCCCACCAATTACTTTGGGTGCGTGTTCTCATGTAAAATCAAACATGTTAGGGGAAGCAGGGACACACTGCCATGTTCTGCCTCCTCCACATAATCAGGGGTCTAAAACACACAGGGAGCCTCTACAGGTAGAAGAGGCTCCCCATTGTAGACCTTCACCCCCAAACTTGTGGGGAACTCTTCATGCCCCTGCTCTTCATCACATAGTTGTTCACACATGAGAAATGATAAGAGCCAGTGTGGTATAGTGATTAGAGTGTGGGAGATCAGGGTTCAAATCCCCATTCAGCCATGAAACTCGTTGGGTGGCTGTGGGTCAGTCACTCTCTCTCAGCCTAGCCCACCTCACAGGGTTGCTGTGAGGATAAAATGGGGAGAAGGAGAGCCATGTATGCCACCTTGAGCTCCAACAAAGATATAAATGTTATAAAAATCATAAAGATTAATTTCAGTCTACTATTAACATTCCTTCAATGAACGATAAACCTCAAGCCAGCATTACAGCAGTTTCCCTGTCTGAGCAGCAACACGTCTTCAGAGTGCTTGGAATGGAAGCTTGTGAGGAGACAAATGTCAAGAGCAAAACAAACCCAAAAGATGGGGACCAGTGGTTATAATTAATTTGTATTTGGTGTTTGAAAGAAACATGCTAAGAAACATCTCCTGCGTCACAAATCCAAAGGAATCAATGCATGGCTTCTTGAAATAGACTTCAACCCCAAAATTCAGTCTTCACTATAGGAACTGGCATGCAGTTTGTTTTTGGCAGTCCGGACATCGACCCCTGGAAAATATTTCCCCACATAGCCATCATTTGCTGGTACAGCAGGTAAAGGTAAAGGTGTCCCTGCACTTATAGTGCGAGTCGTTTCCGACTCTTAGGGTGACTTCTTGCGACGTTTACTAGGCAGACCGTATATATATGGGGTGGGATTGCCAGTTCCTTCCCCAGCCTTTCTTTACCCCCCAGCGTATGCCGGGTACTCATTTTACTGACCACGGATGGATGGAAGGCTGAGTGGACCTTGACCCCTTTTACCGGAGATTCAACTTCCTACTTCCGTTGGAATCGAACTCCAGCCATGAGCAGAGCTTCGGCTGCATTACCGCCGCTTACCACTCTGCGCCACGGAGGGTCTGCTGGCACAGCAAGCAGCCATTTATTGGTGCAGCAAGCACTCCTCTGAGCACCTTGAGAAGATTGTGTTTAATATTGCTCATTTCTTTTCAACATGAGAGACTTTATCTTTTCTACCTTCAGGCAACTTTCTTTCAGTAATGCTTTCTGCCTTCATTCTGCTCCAGTGAATTATTGTTACCGATTCCTCCTCAAATGCTTTGGCTGGTAAGATCAATCTGCATTTCAGCCTGACATCCGTGCCAGCGTTTTGCTCCATGGTAAGCATAGATCATGCTCATTGTGGTAATATTTAAAGTTTCTAGTATGCAACACAGCATTAAAATAACTAACTGCTCTGTTGCACAATAGTGAAGGAGTCTTTGATTTCTGTGTTACGGATAGATCTGTGTAAATAGGGTTGAACAGTCTGTAACTTTATAATGTGAAAATGCTCAACGTTGTTGAAAGTTAATCTCATTTGTCACAGTGCCACAGCTTCCCTGGGTCCAGAAACCAAGGAGGGATCCTTGCTCAGTGGTAGAGCATCTGCCTTGCATGCAAAAGGTCCCAAATTCAGTCCTTGGCATCTCCAGGTAGGGCTGGGAGAGACCCCTCTCTGAAGCCCTGGAGAGCCACTGCCAGTCAGTGTAGACAATACTGAGCTAGATGGACCAATGGTCTGACTCAGGATAATGGTCTTATGAATTTGAGTGTATATTCCCTATGGACCATGAGAGAAAGGGAGATCCTGGCCTGACAATGTCCCCGCTGGTCCCTTTGGAACGTGGCTTAAATGCAGGGTGGTTTAAAGTCACAGAGACCACAAAGGTTTTATGAGTTTACTAAAAGGATTTTAAAAAGGCTGTTCTTAAGAGAAAGATTTTAGCATAAGAATGGCTAAGGTAAAGGTGTCCCCGCACTTGTAGTGCGAGTCATTTCCGACTCTTAGGGTGATGTCTTGCGACATTTACTAGGCAGACCGTATAAATGGGGTGGGATTGCCAGTTCCTTCCCCGGCCTTTCTTTACCCCCCAGCATATGCCGGGTACTCATTTTACTGACCACGGATGGATGGAAGGCTGAGTGGACCTCGACCCCTTTTACCGGAGATTCAACTTCCTCCTTTCGTTGGAATCAAACTCTGGCTGTGAGCAGAGCTTCAGCTGCGTTACCGCCGCTTACTACTCAAAGAAGCAAAGTACAGCAAAATAATGTAGGTTTAAACTCAATCCAGCTTTCCCTCAAGTTAGAGTCCCTGAACTAAAGATTTACATTAGATTGCCGAGTCTTATGCCCTCCAGTCTGGTGCATCCCTTTATATTCTGAGACCCACCTTGACCTGCCTCTCTTTCATTGGGTTCCCTACTATATCTTCGGGGTATATGACGACTCCATTGCATCCCAATCCACAAACCTCAAGGATGTACACGGGTCTTAATCCTCACTGCAGACATTGCTTATGTGGAATCCGCACCTTTCTCTGTGAATTTACGACCTTCCAGTTTGTTCCTTGGACAGGCAAAGTTGTACTAATCAACCACTTATTTCCCACCACATGAAAGATTTATAGGGTTTTTTTTAATTTTCCAATTTCTTAACAAATGTGTTATGGGCTCAGGACAAAGAGCTAGTATGCTTCCTAAAGCATCCCCCTGTCGCTTCTTTAAGACCAGTCATGATACTCAGCATGTATTTCCCTCCCCCACCCCCACAATCTACCTCTGTTACCTAGTCACAAATGGGAGATGGAATGAATTTGCCTGATACGAAGGACTCAGCTACATTTTACATTTAGCACATGGTTAATTTCAATGTGATTGCTGATTTATGGTTGCTAGATGTGGATGAATGATAATACTAGGTTGTAGCTGACATTCAAAAGTTATACTGGTACACTCAGCCCATTTCTGTGAGCATAGAGAAGTTCCTGGGGTACAGCGTTTGTTCCAAGTTTGGTTTCCTCCTGAAGGAAATCACTAAAGACTTATGGGTGTTCTGTTATATTTTAATTTTTTTACAAATATAAAGCTTGAGTATAGGTGGAGACACAGCTTAAATTCTCTGACAACTTATTTATTTATTTATCTATTTATCTATGTATTTATTTATTGCACTTGTATACCGCCCCATAGCCGAAGCTCTCTGGGCGGTTTACAGCAATCAAAAACATTAAAACAAATATACAATTTAAAACACATATTTTAAAACAATTTAAAACACAATTTTAAAATTGAAAACAATATAAAAACAATTTAAAACACATGCTAAAATGCCTGGGAGAAGAGGAAAGTCTTGGCCTGGTGCCAAAGAGATAACAGTGTTGGCGCCAGGCACATCTCATCACACAGATCATTCCATAATTTGGGGGCCACCACTGAGAAGGCCCTCTCCCTTGTTGCCACCCTCCGAGCTTCCCTCCAAGTAGGCACCCGGAGGAGGGCCTTAGATGTTGAGCGTAGTGTACGGGTTGGTTCGTATCAGGAGAGGCGTTCCATCAGGTATTGTGGTCCCAAGCCGTGTAAGGCTTTATAGGTTAAAACCAGCACCTTGAATCGAGCTTGGGAACATACAGGCAGCCAGTGCAAGTGGGCCAGAATCGGTTTTATATGTTCGGACCATCTGGTCCCTGTTACCAATCTGGCCACTGCATTTTGCACAAGCTGTAGCTTCCAAACTATCTTCAAAGGCAGCCCCACGTAGAGTGCATTGCAGTAATCTAATTTGGAGGTTACCAGAGCATGGACAACTGAAGCCAGGTTATCCCTGTCCAGATAGGGACGTAGTTGGGCCACCAACCAAAGTTGGTAGAAGGCACTCCGTGCCACCAAGGGTACCTGAGCCTCAAGTGACAGAGATGGTTCTAGGAGAACCCCCAAGCTACGAACCTGCTCCTTCAGGGGAAGTGCAACCCCATCCAGGACAGGTTGGACATCCACCATCTGGTCAGAAGAACCACCCACTAGCAGCATTGCAGTCTTGTCTGGATTGAGCCTCAGTTTATTAGCCCTCATCCAGTCCACTGCTGCAGCCAGGCACCGGTTCAGCACAGACTCACCTGAAGAAGATGAAAAGGAGAAATAGAGCTGCGTGTCATCAGCATACTGATGGCAACGCACTCCAAAGCTCCGGATGACTGCACCCAATGGTTTCATGTAGATGTTGAACAGCATGGGGGACAGAACTGACCCCTGTGGAACCCCATACTGGAGAGTCCAGGGTGCCGAGTAATGTTCCCCAAGCACCACCTTCTGGAGGCGACCTGCCAAGTAGGAGTGGAACCACTGCAATGCAGTACCTCCCACTCCCAACTCAGCTAGTCTCCCCAGAAGGGTACCATGGTTGATGGTATCGAAAGCCACTGAGAGATCAAGGAGAATCAACAGAGTCACACTCCCCCTGTCTCTCTCCCGACAAAGGTCATCATACAGGGTGACCAAGGCTGTTTCCGTGACAAAACTAGGTCTGAAACCCGACTGAAATGGATCCAGATAATCGGTCTTATCCAAGAGTGTCTGGAGCTGGCCTGCAACCACTCGTTCCAGGACCTTGCCCAGGAATGGAACATTTGCTACCGGCCTATAGTTATTAAGATTTTCTGGGTCCAAGGAGGGCCTCTTCAGGAGTGGTCTCACTACTGCCTCTTTCAGGCAGCCAGGGACCACCCCCTCTTGCAGAGAGGCATTAATCACTTCTCTGGCCCAGCCAGCTGTTCCATCCCTGCTAGCTTTTATTACCCAAGAAGGGCAGGGATCCGGCACAGAAGTGGTTGCACAAACCTGTCCAAGCACCTTGTCAACGTCCTCAAGCTGCACCAACTGAAACTCATCCAAGAAATCGGGACAAGGCTGTGCTCTGGATACCCAGCTTGATTCACCTGCTATAACACTGGAGTCTAAGTCCTGGCGGATGCTAAAGATTTTATCCTGGAAGTGCCTAGCAAATTCATTACAGCAGGCCCCAGATGGTTCTACAATGTCCCTGGGGCCAGAGTGTAATAGCCCCCGGACAATTCTGAAGAGCTCCGCTGGGCGGCAGATTGATGATTTGATAATGGCAGCAAAATATTGGTTTTTTGCTGCCCTTACTGCCCCTAAATGCAGCTTACCATAGGCACTTACCAGTGTATAATTTCATCCACTAGGAGTTCGCCTCCATCTGCACTCAAGCCGTCTCCTATATTGTTTCATCGCTCTCAGCTCTGGGGTATACCATGGAGCCGTACAAGCTCTACACAGGACAGGGCGCTCAGGAGCAATCATGTCAACCACCCGGGTCATTTCGGTATTCCACAGTTCAACCAGGGTTTTGACAGGAGCGCCAGCTCTATCAGCCGGAAAACTCCCCAGAGCCCTTTGGAAACCATCCGGATCCATTAGTCTCTGGGGGTGGACCAACTTAATAGGTCCTCCACCCTTGCAGAGGGGAAAGGCCACTGTAAGTCTAAACTTCAGCAAGCAGTGATCTGTCCATGACAGAGGGACTGATGTAAGGCCCCCCAAATTCAGATCACCATCTCAAAATGGGGGCACACAACCCTAGTCAAACTCTGCCTCTTTTTACTCTTAAACCTCATTGGATCAGTTCCAGTGTGTTTTTTAAAATTTAGTTTCAGGGAGTTTTTGCAGCTGATTGGTAGACCGACCCCTTTGTCTTCCCGGTGTGGCCAATGGAAACGCTTTGCTGCAAGCTCAGGCAGAGACAGTGATTTGCCCAATGCTTCGCTGTGGACAGTCCTGAAAGATCTGAAGGCAGCTGTGGGGGAGGGAGGTGTGGCCAGCAGATGGCAGTGTTGCTTCGGAATGCGAATCATGATAACTAGTGGTACACAATTTATAGAGAATGGGAACTGGCAGCCCACTTGATGAACAGAAAAATGGAATGGAATCAGATAGCGAATCCCATCCCTAGTGTAAACTCACTGGAAACTCAAACGTCACCTCTGAGAGTGTAGCAGAACCTTTTGCTGCAACTAAACCCAAATGTCACCCCGTTTCTTCTTAATTTCTCATTTTCTGCACGAAATATTTTGTCGTTGCCTGACTGAAAATGTTCCATTCCCGTCCATTTTAATTCAGTCACGCCAAGTATTGTAATGTTGATGTGTTTTGGCAATATTATACCTGTGGTTGGGAATGGGAGTCTGGTGGCTAAAGATATATAAGACAGAACCATGAAAATTGCAATACAAACTTGGTTTAGAGAAGTTCACATGACTGGAATATACCAATAGGTATCATGCCCATAGCTTGGTGCTTTTAAAAGACCCAACATGGATTTATGAGAAGCCAGGATTATTTATTATATTATTTAACAAAAATTATATACCACTTGATTGTAAAATAGAAGTAGGCTAATTAAATTACCATTGATGCTGCCAGTATTTGGGGGGGGGTAGAGAGCTAAATGCAATTCCCCCTGCTCCTCTTGAATCAACTACGATGGAGCTCAGTGTACACAGCCCCCATGGCTGTATGAGTCTTTCTAACATCAGGAATCAGCAGCAGCCTGTTCAGCAGATGCATACAAATGGTGTAGAGCCATTGACCTGGTGTACAAGTCGTGGTAAGCCAATGTCTGAAGCAACCTGTCTTACTGTGAACAAGCAGTGTGTTGGTGCACACTGCTCAAATCATGCCTGCAGCACTCCTCCCTTTGGCATCGGAAACAACCCACAGGGTCGCTCAGCTTTAACATACATATTTCTCTCCAAACTGAAAAGATTGGAAGCCGTGGTTTGTTCCCGGCTTACTACTAATAGTTTATTTGGAGAGAAACCCGTCACAAGCACTGGTTTGTACACAATGGGAAGCCAGTGCTCCGGTTTGTTTCCCCTGGCTCAACAAAGGGAGGAGCAAGTCAAGTGGGATTAGAACAGTCATAGTTTCAGATGTTGGCTTACTGTTACATTCAGGTGGGGCCAATATCATACCAGGGTGCTACAAAAGCAGAACACAGGTTTGCCTTGGTTTAAGTTGTGCCCTGCAGTATATGCATCTTCATATATTTGTGTGTCTTCACTGTCTAAAATGTGTGAGTTGGATCCAGGGGAACAATTCACATGGTTTGTCATTCTGTTCATTGTGGAAGGGGAAACACTATCCAAGAATCTCTAGTTTCAACATAGTTTGAAACATAGAACACAAACGTGCTTTTTATATTTTTGGCATATTTCCAAATTGCTGACGTAGAAATTTACTTGATGCTCATATTGAATTTTACCATCAGTTTAAAATGAAATTATTAGTTGGCAATATGCTTCTGACATATCTTGGCAAGTGTCTTTCCCAGTCAAGAATGCCATTAGTTCACCTGTCTCCTACTATTGAATGCAGTTGTTTATAAAAATGCTCCCCTTTTGCTTACAGCCGTGCCTCCTTGGGTAGACAGCAATGAAGAAGAATCTGATCATGGAGGACTGGGGAAGGGCAGGATGACTGGAGGAGAGCTAATGTTGTCCCTCTCTTCAAAAAAGGGGAAAAGGAAGAACCGGGGAACTACAGACCAGGCAGCCTAACATCAATCCCTGGAAAATCTCTGGAGCAGATTATGAAGCAGTCAATCTGTAAGCACCTTGAAAATAAGGCAGTGATTACTAGGAGCCAACACGGATTTATGAAGAACAAATCCTGCCAAACTAATCTTATCTCATTTTTTGACCGGGTAACCTCCCTTGCAGACTGTGGAAATGTTGTGGACATAATATACCTTGACTTCAGCAAAGCTTTTGACAAAGTGCCCCACAATATTCTGATTAGCAAGCTAGCTAAATGTGGGCTGGATGGAACAACTATCAGGTGGATCAACAGTTGGCTCCAGAATCGTACTCAAAGAGTGCTTATCAATGGTTCCTTCTCAAACTGGGCAGAAGTAACAAGTGGGATACCACAGGGCTGAGTCCTGGGCCCAGTGCTCTTCAACATTTCTATTAACGACTTGGATGAGGAGTTATAGAACATGCTTATCAAATTTGCAGATAATACAAAATTGGGGGGCATAGCTAATACTGTGGAAGATAGAAAAAATTCAAAGGAACCTTGATAGGCTGGAGCATTGGGCTGAAAACAACAGAATGAAATTCAACAGGGATAAATGCAAAGTTCTACACTTAGGAAAAAGAAACCAAATGCACAGTTATAAGATGGGGGATACTTGGCTCAGCAATACGACATGTGAGAAGAATTTTGGAATTGTCGTTGATCACAAGCTGAATATGAGCCAACAGTGCAATGTGGCTGCAAAAAAGGCAAATGCTATATTAGGCTGCATTAACAGAAATATAGTTTCCAAATTGCGTGAAGTACTAGTTCCCCTCTATTCAGCACTGGTTAGGCCTCATCTTGCATACTGCATCCAGTTCTGGTCTCCACAATTCAAGAAGGATGCAGACAAACTGGAACAGGCTCAGAGGAGGGCAACAAGGATGATCAGGAGACTGGAAACAAAGCCCTATGAGGAGAGGCTGAAAGAACTGGGCATGTTTAGCCTGGAGAAGACTGAGGGGAGATATGATAGCACTCTTCAAGTACATGAAAGGTTGTCACACAGAGGAGGGCCGGGATCTCTTCTCAATCGTCCCAGAGTGCAGGACATGGAATAATGGACTCAAGTTGCAGGAAGCCAGATTTCGACTGGACATCAGGAAAAACTTCCTAATTGTTAGAGCCATACGACAATGGAATCAATTACCTAGAGAGGTAGGGGGCTTTCCGACACTGGAGGCATTCAAGAGGCAGCTGGACAGCCATCTGTCGGGAATGCTTTGATTTGGATTCCTGCATTGCGCAGGGGGTGGACTTGATGGCCTTATAGGCCCCTTCCAACTCTACTATTCTAAGAAACAATTCAGCAACAAATATTGGCCTTATCAACAGTAAGTGATATTCCTCTTAATGTTTAAATAATTTTTAAAAATACGCATGCTTAGTACTTGCCTAAAACATAACTCTAGGTTTTGAAACATCAATACATTAAGTAATAAAATTGTTAAGGTTTAGTGAGATCATGCTAATAGTATAAAAACAACTTCTCTTTTTGAAAGGTGTTTTTCTCTGTATCTGGCAGAGCTACTTGTGCTGTAATTTTCAAAGTAATGGACTGACAAGTACTCTTTGGAGACTGTACCATTTTCACAATTGACAGCTGCATTTTATTTTGCAAAGAAAAGAAGAAACTTTCTGTGTGACCCACCAGCCGGGTTCAGTTTAATTTTGGCTTTGATCAAATGTATCCAGTGGTAATGGTCATTTCTGGGCCCAATTTCAAGTTCTGGTTTTCACCTAGAATACCCTAAAGACCTTGGGACCAGTTTACCTAAAAACAAAGAACTATCTTCTGCCTATCTAAATGAACCTTAAGATCCTCTTTGAAGATCCTTTACCATGCATCCATGCCAAGTGAATGAGATAGGTGGCTACTAAGGAGAAGGCTTTCTCAGTGATTGAACCCCAGCTATTGTATAGCCTCCCTAGAGAGGCTTGCCTGGTGCCTTCTTTATGGTCTTTTATGTGCGAGGTGAAGATCTCTTTATTCATTCATCCAGGCCTTTTAAACAAACAATAGGCTCTTGCTGTGTGTGTGTGTGTGTGTGTTTAATCTGAGGTGCAAACTAAGAAAGAAGTTTTATGCTCCTTTTTTATGATTTTCTTGCTTTAAATATTATATTCAGTTTTTTATTTTTGTAAGCCAACTAGGGAACATATATTGATTGGCAGCCTAAAATAATAATAATAATAATAATAATAATAATAATAATAATAATAATAATAATAATAATAATAATAATAATAATAAAAGGACCTCTGCACAAGAAGCTGAAAAGAGGTGGCTCAGTGATCTCGAATGTGAGAATGAACTGAATAAACTGTATCTGTTTTCATCTGTAAAAAGTTGGAAGGTATGTAGCACCCAGCATGAAGGCTCCACAGGTTCTGGTTATAATTCGTTTGAATGGATAGGTAGACATTGCAATAAAAGTGAGAGGGCAATCGTTCAACACGGACTTAAGGAAGCTTAGGTACATTGAAATCAGAGCTTGGAAAAGTTACTTTTTTAAACTACAACTCCCATGAGCCCCAGCCAGCATGGCCACTGGATTGGGCTGATGGGAGTTGTAGTTCAAAAAAGTAACTTTTCCAAGCTCTGAAAATCAGCGGGCTCAAGCATTAACTCAACATTGGTTTATGGCTGACAATTGAATTTAGGAACAGATGTAGAATATTTTATTTATTTATTAT
Organism: Rhineura floridana; assembly: GCF_030035675.1. NCBI lineage: Eukaryota > Metazoa > Chordata > Lepidosauria > Squamata > Rhineuridae > Rhineura > Rhineura floridana. The sequence goes on from NC_084484.1 coordinate 76,030,590, forward strand.
TTGATTTATATCCCTCCTTTCCTCCCAGTAGGAGCCCAGGGTGGCAAATATGAATATGGAATATGAAGATACATTTGATTTACTAAAATCGTAGACAAATCTTGAAATATTTGCAACATGCAAATATTTGAACATTCTCCTTTGCAACATGGATCACACAAGGAATGATCTAAAAAAATCAGCAGCAAGACATATGGTAAGATAGGTTACCTAGTGGGTCAGTATCAATCATCTTGGGCCATACAATCAGGGGAAACCCTGTTGGTGGTGCTGCCTCTGGCTGCTCCCCGTTTGGCGTTGACCCATGATGGTGATGGCTCCTCATCTAGGTTAGGTGTGCCTGTCTCCATCAATATTGATTTTCAGGGGAGGAAATCCTGTTTAGCCAGCCATCTGATCATCTGATGGCTGACAGATATAGGCCATGGCAACCATGAAATTAGTAACTGTGAGGGCATGTGATTGCTTTTAGATGTTTGTAGATGTTGTAAATGTTTTCAGATGTTATTGTTTTAAAATTGTATGCATACATATACATAAAATTGATTTTAAGCTGGTATAACACCATGGGGAGGAGAGCCTGACTGGGAGTCCAGAGTCTGTGAGTTCAAATCGCTGAAGTGTCTCCTGGGTGTAAAAGGCCAGCTAACGATCACCCCCACAGTGAGTGGCTCAGGGGTTACATGCCCTGCCAGCTGTGCAGCCGTGGGCAAGCTGTATAGTCCCAAGGAGCCCAGTTGCCCCCCAGCTGGCAGTTGCGGACAAGGAAGGGGCTGGCTTGTGCAGCTGTGGCAAGCTGAGCAAGCCCTAGCCAGCTGGGGGCCTCAGAGGGAGGCAATGGTAAACCCCTTCCGAATAACGTTTACCATAAAAACCCTATTCATAGGGTAGCCATAAGTCAGGATTGACTTGAAGGCAGTCCATTTCATTTTCCAAAATTGATTTTAAATTGTACTGTTTTAAAATTATATATTATATATATGTATATTCACTAATAGGCAAAAAACCTTGCAGTTTAAGAATGTACCTATAGCCAACAGATATTCTCTTCCTGTGTAGCTTGGAAGAATTTGGTAACATGTGCCTCTAAGCTGTGACTGGACTGTGAAAGACCAACCCAAATTGTGTTTGCATTTTGATGAATTTGTAGGGCAGTACAATATCTCAGAGAGGTCAGGTCTCCTGCTCCCCTGGTGCATTCACTGTAACTGCCCAATTTCCCTGATTTTTAAAGTTTGATCGAAATCTCTGTTGGCTATAGGTACGTCCTTAAACCATAAGGTTTTTTTTTGCCTATTAGTGAATTTCTCTGCTTTTTAATCCGGGAGGTAAGAAATGGGATCCTGTGCAAGTTTGCTGAGAATGGATTGATCATTTGCATGCTTATTGAGTTCAGTGGGATTTACTCCCTGCAGTCATGCTTAGGATAGGTAAAACTGATCATAGGGGATGGGAAGGGGAGGAGGAAGGACAGAGGGGAGGAGAGGGATTGCAGCAGGCAGGAGGGGGAGGGGAGGAGACGGGCAGGTTTGATCATTTGCATGCTTATTGAGTTCAGTGGGATTTACTCCCATGCAGTCATGCTTAGGAAAGATAAAACTGACCATGGGGGGGGAGGAGAATAATAATAATAATAATAATAATAATAAATTTAATTTCTTCATCGCCTATCTGGCCAATGGCCACTCTAGGCGACTTTTACAAAATTGTTAAAATACAATTGATAAAATACAGTAATACAACATAAAAAACAACACATCTGCAGCAAGAAGAAAGAGGGAGGGCTGGAGTGGGCCAGGGAGAAGGAAGAAGGAAGAGGGAGGGGGGAGGAAGGGGGGAGGAAGGGAGAGGAGAGAGAAAGGAGTTCAGTGGGATTTACTCCCATGCAATTATGGCTAGGATAGATAAAACCGACTATGGGGCAGGAGGAGGGGGAGGGGGGAGGAGAGGGAAGGAGAATGTGGGGAGAGGGGAGCAGAAGAACATGTAGTCTCCCACCCAAATTTAAACCAAAGCTGTCACTGGCCACATCCACACCAGACCTTTATTCCACTTGAGATAGTCATGGCTTCTCCCAAAGAATCTTGGGAAGTGTAGTTAGTGAAGTGTGCTGAGAGTTGCTAGGAGACGCCCTGTTCCCCTCACAGACCTTCAGTCAGAGTGGCTGACTGTTAAACCAGTGTGGCCACTGGAGCTCTGTCAGGGGAATAGGACTCTCCTCTCAGCACCCTTCACAAACCACACTTCCCAGGATTCTTGTGAGAAGCCAAGACTGTCCAAAGTGAAATAAAGGTCTGGCGTGGGTGTGTATAATATATATATATATATATATACACACACACACACACACACACATATATATACATATATATATAATTGAAATTGTGCTGTTTTAACATTGCATAACAGGCAATATAATTTTAATATATAAAGATATAAAGACAGAGACAAGGTCTATTCACAGGAGGGTAATCTGAGGTGAAGGACAAGATGGTGCCTCCCTATTTTGTACACACATTCAGTGTACAGAAGTGACCAGACTGGCACTTGGATCTTACTTCAAACCTGGTGATATGAAAGTCTCCTCCCCGCTTCATCAAATGGAAGCAGGCTAGCTTTGGAGGTGCAGGGAAGGCCATGTGGCACATATACACATGTTGCTTGCTCACCATTCTGCCAGGTGCCTGCTCACTCAAACAACTGCTGCACTGAAGCAGCAGCGTGCATAATGTGAACAGAGTTAAAGCATACACATATGTAATGCTTGGCCTGCTGGAATACATGGCCTTGGCTGGCTGTCTCTCTCAAAAGCCTTTCCCAACAGCACTGACTGTGACTCAGTGGGATTAGGCAACTGGGTTGTGCAACAAACCAGCCCACCATTGGCTCAGGACAGGAGGATGGGAACAGCTTCAGGGTGGCCCAGGAGGAGCAGCTGCAAGAAAGGAACAGCATGCAAAACCTGAGCAGTTAACACATAACGCATATGCAGTGCTTGGCCTGCTGGGATGCATAGCTGCCTTCCTGAATCTGCCATCTAAGATGGCTGTTTTACTTAGCCAAATGGTATGGTTGGCCCTGTTTAAGGGTCCCCAAATGTTGATGGACTACAACTCCCATCATTGCTGACCATTGTCCATGCTGTCTGGGGATGATGGGAGTTATAGTCCAACAACATCTGGGGACTCAAGGTTGAAGAACAGCAGTGTATATATTTTGATCCAGAGCACTTAGCAACTTACTTAAAAAAAAAAAAAAGCTAAGAGCCTGGGTCCCCATCTGTCAGCAGCCCTGCACAGATATCAACCCCTTCTGGATTTAAGGAGTTGGAGAGACATAGGGGGTTATCCTAAACCCTAATATTTTTCTGAAAGGTTAACCTTCTGCTACCTTGCCTGTTTCCTCATTTATACTCCACGAGTGTTCATATTTTGAGAAGTTGTAAATAAAACTAGATTCCATTCTTTTCCCCCTCACCCCTATATTTCAAAGAGTTATGCAAATGTTGCATTTTACAGCTCTATTGAATATAAATTGGAGCTACTGGTTTATAGTTTGGAATATACACCAGTAGAACCTATTTTGACTTGGCAGTGTTGGAAGCGTTACCAGCCAAAATCATCTGTCCCCATATTCTCCCTGAATGGCTAAAGGAACGTGCTCAGAATATATTACTGCTTTAATCAAAAAACCTTCATACGTTTTTTATTTTCTTCTGGAGCTCTTTGAATACTGTGTGTTTCATCCAATATGAACAAGAAATTTCTATGCATCTATGTTCTAAATACTACCTTTAAAAAATGAAAGTCAAAAGGGGTGCTCACTGCCCCCATAAGTGTGCATTTGCTACAACAAAGTGGGAGTTATTCAGTGCTAGTCCTCCTGAGAGTTGACCTCTCAAAGTTAATAGACATGAGTAACTTAGGTTCATTAATTGCAGTAGGTCTACTCTGAGTAGGGCTTAGTTGAGTACAACCCTGTGCGTGTGTTTAAAGAGACTGAAAAGCAGCATGAAAAAGAAGCAACTTATTTTGAGAGCTATAGACAGAATCACTGTGAGTACAATGAAACAGTAGAAGAATAATTGCCAACAGGGAGTGTGCCAATGATTTAATTCCTCAAATGAAAGTGTGCCTGCAATTCATGTCCTGACTCAAGGCCTTGCCCAGAGTTCCAGATGTCTGAGGTCTGCTTGCAGTTACTTTAGTGGTAATTAAAGCAGAAGTATCCTCTTCATTCAGTCTATAACATAGCCTTTGCACTGGGAGTTCTGTGAATTAGACCTCATGAGTCCCGGTCCAAATTAAGTCCTGAGAATGCAGGACGGCCACAAATTCAACCTGAAAGCAACTATAATCATGGACTGTTGCTGCTTACCATCTTCCAGGTTTGCCTCCATTCCATAATCATTGTCTGAGCTAGTGACCTATGCAGAGCTTGGAAAAGTTACTTTTTTGAACTACAACTCCCATCAGCCCCAGCCAGCATGGCGCTGGCTGGGGGTGATGGGAGTTGTAGTTCAAAAAAGTAACTTTTCCAAGCTCTGGACCTATGTGTCAGCACACATGTTAAGGTTATCAAATAATAACTTAACTGTAATAGTCTCAGGAATGTTGTGACATGTGAACTCATCCTGAAGGGGTGGCTGTGTAACCAATACTCTGGAGAAAATAGATACAGTCAAAAGGCCCCTCTTACTTGACTGAGCATCTCTGCATAATTGACAGTGATCGAATCATAATCTATCCATGTATGATTTGTAATATCTTTTGTAAGAGTGCCATTACAAGTACAGTACCTCTGATGTGGGAGCAAGGTTTGGGCTCAGAGGTCTAATATCAGATGTATTCAATATTGTTAAAAGCCGTGAATTATAAGAGAATTTGTTGTGATTACTTTTTATGCCTCATAACATTAATAATCAGAGATATAGTTGCTTCTGAACAGGAGTAATCATGTGTGTTCTGAAATGCAAGGAGGGCAGCTGTCCCCCCACAACCAGGCCTTCACAAATGGTTCCCCTGGTCTATTCACTTGCTTTCTCTGCCAAGAATAATTAGGTATGAATGCACTAAGTAAGGCAACAAAAACAGGTCTCTCTTAGAGTTGGTGCTTCTATAGTCAGAACTGTAGGATATTTAAAGTTGACACTGTTAGAGAATTACATTAAAATGGGGATTCCAGTGTTGTCCAGTTGACATATTAGGATGTCCATTGTGCTTCTCAATCCATCTGTCTGACTGTGCACAAAAAACACAGGGAGTCTTTCTAACTCCAGGATTAAAATGGTGCATTTGAAACCTATTCTATGAATGGAAGGAGCAATTTCTTTCACAAAATGTCATGTCTGGATAAAATGTTCATTCATTCATTCATTGGCAATCACTTGTGGCCGAGTAAGATTGTCTTCCAAGATAAGGTCTTTAACGGTGGGTCCACAAGTGACTGTGGAGGCCAATTCTGGATCCCCACAGCCTCCCACAGTGAGGACATAGGTTTCCGGATGGAAGATGATCACGATGAGGATTTGTTTGACATGCCTTCTGCTTAGCTCATTTGTCCCGTTTGCCCTGTATTCGTGCTTCTTCAAAGTCCACAGCACCTTTGATAATAGCCAACCAGATAAAATGTAATGGGGTTAAATGTGTACAAATCTTTATTATGGGCTTTGAACAGTTATTTATAGTATATCATCCCAATGCTTCTGGTTCAAGATTAACAGCTTCTAAAGCTTGCTAACTTGTGACATAATGGTTTGCAGACTGTACACTAATTATTTACAGAGCTTTGAAGGTAAAACATTCAAATTATAAGTCTCAGGCTAATTAACTGCTAATTGACTGCCCTGAAACATTTAGCATTCTTATGCAAGATGTGCCACTAATGTGTAACACTTCACTTCTCACTACTACTGTTACCAAAAGCAAAAGACTGAAACTAACTCAACTAAGAAAGGTGGAGGAATAACCATTAAGGCCTCCAATCTTGCTAAACTATTTATTCTGGATATCTCATTAAATATATTAACTTTCATTTTGTCATTATATGCTACAGCAGGTTCTTGAAGGAAAATGCATTTCCAAGTCCATCAGAACAAGATTGCTTTTTATTTATTAGATCCCACACAGCTGCCCTTACAAGTGCCACCCCAGCAACAAGTCCAGCTGCAGCTCCTAGATATTTCATATGTACTAGTGACTACAGAACAAGCCCTTGGCCACCACAATGTGCAGTGTCAACAAATTAACTTGTATACATACAATTATATTTGAGCTCTGCAGCGCTGTAAAGTGATCATTGGTTTCATTCATAAATAGTATATTCCAAAGGTAGAAATCTAATTCAAACTAATTTTAATGTGATGTTGAAATAAATACAAAAAAATATGTGTGAGTTAACAGTGAAGCTTCAAATCATAGTAGAGTTGGAAGGGGCCTATAAGGCCATCAAGTTCACTCTGCCTATGTTTGGGGGTGGCCTGGTCAGGGCAGAAGGTGCAGGGCAGCTTGTTTGCTGTACCAGCTCCAGGCTAGAACAGCACAGAGTCCCAGACTGGGTTTCCTCTCTAGGAAATGTACCACCTTTGGATCCAGTGGATCCATCAGCAGTTCTGTCCCTACCACGCCCCTGCAATGCCCGTTAGGGGGCCTTAGACTTAGGATGGCTACTGTCAGTGATAGTATATGTTCCACCACGCTATCAGTGGGTACAACAGGTGCATATGGAGCAGTGGAGTCCCCCCACCCTGCCCCTGCTGATAGAGACTGACAGAGCCTGTCTCCTAACTCCCTGATTCTAACCCCCTCCAGGAGTGCAGATTGTGCATTAGGATTGCTCAGTAAGTCTAAACCCAACCTTTTGTTCAAAAGATTGGTTTATTGATTTTGTTTGTTACGGTTCTGAGTGTTTTTTTAATCCAGTATAGATCATCTAGCTAGTCCCACAAACACTGAGTCCTAAATGTGTCTAGAAAAGAAACATTTGTACTCAAGGAAATATGAAGCAAAAACTCTGTCATCCCCCCTCCAGCTATTTTTGCTTTATCCTGCAGTGGGGTTATTGTGTGGTTTGCTTTGGGTTGCTATAATGGCTGAACTATTAAATTCTTTGTTAGGATAGTCCCAAAGTAACAAATATTATTTATATAGTGTTATAGGTCTTTGTTTTTCCTATTAATGCTTCTGTCAACTAAAAGAATATTCTGCTCCTAAAGACTCAGTAATTTGTTGGAAGAATTATGATGCAACATAGCGAGGTGAAAGAGTAAGCTTCACACAGCAGAAGTAATGGCATTTATATAATGGCTTCTTTTTCCTAGTCCACTTGGTTAAAATCTAACTGTGCAGTGGGTTTTGGAGAATCAAGCCCTACTTTTATGTGCATTGGCCGCAGCTTGTGCTCTGAGGAGAAGGATGCCCCTGAAGCTATTTATAATGTCGGGCCAGCCGTGGTGACATAGCAAGAAGTTCAGGCAGTTGTGGTGGAGGAGGAAGGAAAAGCCAAAGAGGAAACAGAAATGGCTGCACTTCCTCCTTTTCCTCCTCACCAGCCCTCCCTTCCTTCCCTCCACGCTGGGCCTCAATTGCCAATGTGGCTGGCAGGCCAGAAAACTGGAGATCCAGGGACAGGGGGGTCATTTGGCCAGAGAGCTGGAGAGCATGCCCCAAAGTCAGAGTCTCTGGCTGAAAGCCAGAGGTCTGGTAACCCTAATATGCATACCCATTAAGGCCTATATTACATGCATCTGATGAAGTGGACTGTGGTTCATAAAAGCTTATGCCAAAATAAATTTGTCTGTCTTTAAGGTACCACAAGACATTTTGTTGTTTTTGGTACAACAGATTAACGAGGTATCCTTCTGGAAATTCATACTTGACAAAGTTTAAGAATGATGTTATACTGATGCACTTAAAAATGGAGGATGTGAAAATTTGATATTAGTAAATGGAACAAAAAAGTGACACTTTTGTGGATCACTGGGCTCTTACATCAAAAAAAAGGAAAATCATCATCAAGTGCCCAAACCCTTCACCAATTCATGGATTGCCTAATAGACCTCTGTATCTCACACTGGATGTTGCAGTAGCCAGTGTATAGAACTGGGTACTGTCGCCAGGGGATCAAGGGGTGGGGGGTATGTAGTAATGGTTGTTATCTGAAAATAAAATTAATTTTTTTAAAATGGAGGATGTGACTGCCTTCAGGCAGCTGCCCAGGGAAAAGCAGCCCTTTAGAGGAATCCTTTGGGGGATTCATGTCAGAGCCAGAAACTCTGCTCTGTGGGGGACATAAAGAGCAGGAGCCAGAACATATTATGGTTGCTCTTTATATTGTTATAGTGAATGCATAATGTTAGTGTCTTTATATTGTAGTTTTGTTGCTTTTCATTATAAGCTGTTTTGAGTATTCTTTTAATAGAAAAGCAGGTTATAAATATTAAATCTAATCTAAACAGAAATCTTCCCAAATTTTGTGGGGTAAATAGAAATTCTAATCCATGTAAGTGATTCTGAATATGAATCCAAATAGTAATGGTTATTTTGGATTAACTCTAGGTGTATTTCAAATGTCATCAAAGTCAGTGGAAGAACTCCAATTAATTTTATTTGCACATAGCTCTATTTAAAGGATATGCACTTGTGGATGGAGTGTAAAGGAGATTTTCTGCACACAAATCTTGGTTTAAATCCATTCATGCCATTGGGATTTTACCAGTGTAAGTAGTAATTGCATTGTGCCCTCAGTTTTAAATGGCTGATCGATTTTCTTAGCCTGTGTGGTTTTCATCCCAATTTAATTATAATAAATTGACTTGTCCAATGCAGATTAAGAAAAAGCGACACAAAAATCATCCTAACATCTTAAATGCATTTCCCCGCCCCCAAGCATGACAAACAAGTAATTCTAAACATTTGTTCATTGCAAGATCCCCTCATTGCTCACTAATTCCATTCTTGCTGGCTACATTGCAATCATTTTAAGCAGATTGAAGTCTTGAAGTTGGCAGAGGGATGCTGAGGATTCTGCTTTAGAAGTGAATCAGATCTCCAAAAATGGCACAGGTAACAGCTAATTGAAGTTGAAAGGACAAGCCATTATTACTATCAAATAGGTCTCATTTCCAGTACAAAAATGAGGGCCAAAATAAGAAGGAGCATGCTCCTGGATGCTGAAAGGTTGAAGGACTACTAGGAAAAAAGTACCAACAATTCCCAGTTATGCAGAACAGTCATATAGATACTGACCATCTATAACATTTCTAAGACAAATGGCAGCTTGAATTTGGATACGGATTTTCAAGGCACTTTTGTTCTGTGCAGGATGTGATTGCAATCTGGAATGGGCATTCTGCCATAGCTTTTTTATTTTTATTCTTAAAAGGCTATTATGATTTCTGGCAATGGTATTTTATAGTAGTACCATTTAATGGTCTTATTCAACATGAATGCAATCTGATTGATGGCTATATAGTTTAGGGTTTGGGGCCTTGTGCAAGCTGGAAAAATAAAGTACAAACCATGGGAAATCCTGAAAAGAAATTCAGAGTGAAGTCCTCCTCTAGCTGCACATTTTGGGCATATCTACACATGCTTTTGATCCTCCGTGGCGCAGAGTGGTAAGCGGCGGTAATGCAGTCGAAGCTGTGCTCACGGCTGGAGTTCAATTCCAATGAAAGGAGGAAGTCGAATCTCCAGTAAAAGGGGTCGAGGTCCACTCAGCCTTCCATCCATCCGTGGTCAGTAAAATGAGTACCCGACATATGCTGGGGGGTAAAGAAAGGCCGGGGAAGAAACTGGCAATCCCACCCCATATATACGGTCTGCCTTGTAAACGTCGCAAGACATCACCCTAAGTTTCGGAAACGACTCGCACTATAAGTGCGGGGACACCTTCACCTTTACACATGCTTTTCACTCTGATTTAACAACTCTTCATCAATGACACTAAAGCACCATCCATTTGCAGTCAATTCCTGCGATTGTTCAGACTTTGATTATGTCGAGTCTCAGAGCCTAAACTGTTTACTTAAAGTAAATCACATAGATTCCAAGGGACTTGTAACCAGTTGAGGAAAGACACTATGCAAGTTGAAGCCACCTAGTGGAAGAAGCCTGTACAGCACACAATCCAGTTTCAGGAGGGCTCTGCGTGAAGATCAATGACAGTTGGGTTAGTAAGCTGCCTATTTAGAAGTTATGTTGAATTTCTGCTTTAGAAACAGTAAATGGAATGTTTAGAGTGTGGCTTCAGTTTCTTAAAGAAGGATCTGCTTGAAAAAGAACTAAGCAATTTCCTCTTAACTAAACCAGCCCTGGAGAGCAAATGGGAGTGTTTTTGAAGTTTACAGATGGGACTGAGGGCTTTATCGTGATTGCTGGCAGAAATGACAAAGCAACTAATGGAAGACTAGAAGAGTCAAAAAGCTGAGAAGTAGGTTACTTTTGGAGATTCATTGAGCTGACAATCATTTCTCAAAAGCCAACAAAAGAAGCTGGACACGCTGCCTGCAGAGAGAAGACAACAAAATAACTCAAGCAGAGCTGTCCATTTGTTAAACTACAGAAGACCAAACACAAGTTCTGACAGTGTTAAAGCTCCAGATTGCAACCCTAGGCTATACCCAGTGACTGAGTTTCTCCAGCCTGTCCCTGACTGTATCTGGCTATTTTGATCATCATCTGCCTAATCTGGTGTCCACCATAATTATGTCACTGGTCTTTTTGAGCTGCATCTGCTTATACCCAAACTGGATCTCAGCTGAAAATTGTCTTAGAGCTAGGTTAAAGCATTTTAACCAGGATAATACCTTGTTGATGGCTTTTACCCCTACGCTGTATTTTATTTAATAACATAAGAAAAGCCTGCTGGATCAGGCCAATGGCCCATCTAGTTCAGCATCCTGTCCTCGCAGTGGTCAACCAGATGCCTATGAGAAGCCCACAAGCAGGACCTTCAGCGCAAGAGCACTCTCCCCTCCTGCAGTTTCCAGCAAATGGTATTCAGGAACATGCTGTCTCTGACTATGGAGGCAGAGCATAGCTTTCATGTCTACTACCCACTGATAGCCATTGTGGCTAGTAGCTAGTAGTGAAAATAAGGCACCGAAATGTACAGGACAACTCTAGCAACTCCACACTAGCACATTTTTTAAAGGCAGGGGTGAGGAACCTGTGGTTCTCCAGGTGTTGTTAGACCACACCTCCCACATCATTCTTGACCATTGGCCATGGTGGCTGTGGCTGATGGGAGTTGGAGTCCAGCAATGTCTAGAAGGACACTGGTTTGCCACACTTTCTGCAGATCAAGCTGCCATAGGAGCCTGCCTTATATGGAATCAGACCATTGAGTCTATCTAGCTCAATATTATCCACACTGACTGGCAGCAGCTCTCCAGGGCTTCAGGTAACAGTCTCTGCCAGCCCTACCTGGAGAGGGGAAAGGTGCTCTAAGGCACACCAGTTTTCTCCCCCCACCCCTGCTGCCCAATATGTGATAAGTGAACAATACTAGGTTGCCTTATAGGATTAAGTATATGGAATTCTTTGAATAATCAAAAAAAGCAAGTTGAGTGGTTAATATGCATAACAATTGGCCATTGTGCACATTCACCAGGCCTCATGGAGAATGTGCTCATAACCTGTCCATGAGAAGGGAATTTTGCACATTTCCTGGTCAATGAGCTTGGAAAAGTTACTTTTTTGAACTACAACTCCTATCAGCCCAATGCAGTGGCCATGCTGGCTGGGGCTGATTGGAGTTGTAGTTCAAAAAAGTAACTTTTCCAACCTCTGGTCAATATACATAATCTCGAAGAGGGCTTGGGGAATGTGCATATCTTGACTGCATTTTGTATGTTCTTTGGCCAATATGCATAATCTCCAACAGGCTTTGGGGTTCAAATCCCCATTTAGTAATGAAGCACACTGGATGATCTTGGGCCAGTCACTGCCTGTCAGCCTCACAGGGTTGTTGTGGGAATTATATTAGGAGGGGGAGAACCACGTACACCACTTTAAGCTTCTTGGAGAAAAAATGGGCTATAAATGTAATAAATAAATAAATAAATAATCACAAAGCTAATACACAAAGAAAATGAAATGCATACTGTCAACATCCCAATAAAAATCCAGAGAATCAGATACTATAACAAAAACAAAAAACCAGAGACGTGCTGCTGAACCTAAATTGCTGGGATTTGTGGAATATGTATGATGGAGCCAGGGACGGGATCGATGCAAAAGGAGAAGCTGGGGAAGCAGGGCAGGGGACAGGGGAGAAACCCCACTTGTGTTTTCTGATTTTGCCTTCAGCATAAAATATCCTGTATATCTTCAGTTCTTTTTACTACACTACCATAATGCTTAGTATCTTCAAAATGATGTCCTCAGAAATACTTTGGGGATGGGGGGGCAGACTGGGAGTTCTGAAGCATGCAACTAAATTCTTCTCTAGAAAGAAACATTCTCCAGGCCTGGTGTTAATTCACACATGGATGAATTCATCAATGGACAATTGCAAATATCAAGGGATTAGCCCACCCATCATGCGCCAAATGACACAGATCAAGCCTTCATACCACATGGAAAGGCTACAATGCTTTAAGGCGGAGTGCAGTCTGCACATTCAGCCACAAGCCATTCAGGGGCCAGGGTAACTACTGGTAAGAAGGTGGTAAGATAAAAAAAAGAGGACAAGGCTCTTGCGCCTTTAATAGTTGGGCAGAAAAGAGAATTTCAGCACAACAAGCTCCACCTACTGAAATGCTGTCTTCTACACAAATTCATGGAGGATACAGCTATCAATTGCTACAAGCCATGATGGCTATATTCTCCCTCCACTGTTGGAGGCAGTAGGCCTCTGAATACCAGTTGCTGGGAATTAGAGGTGAGGAGAGTGCTACAGCATTCAGGCCTGGCTTGCTGGCTTCCCAGAGGCCACTGTGAAAACAGGATACTGGATTATGTGGACCACTGGCCTGATTTATTTTTTAAGAAAACCATAGTGCTGTCTATTAAATTAGATTTCTGGGCAGTGTATAACAATGCCAGTGCAGTACAGTGGTTAAAGTGTAGCACTAGAACATGGGAGACCAGGGGTCAAACCCCACTCAGGCATGAAGCCTATATATATTTACACCTATAGATAGATAAACTAAAATTGAAGTATTAATGTTTAAATGCAATGTTAATGTGAGCTGATGGTTCTCCCCCCATCATTTTTTTCCCTTTGTGTGTATGTGTGTTTCTATTTTTTCTTCTTTCTTTAATGCAATTGCAATTAAAAATCAATTTTAAAAACATGAAGCCTACTGTGGAACCCTGGGCTAGTCACTATTGTTTAAATGAAGCTACTTCAAGGGTAAATATGGAGGGAGGGGAAGCATGTACACCACCTTGAGCTCCTTGGAGAAAAGGTGGGATGTAAATGTAATAAATAAATAAATACCTATTTAAAACCTAATACAATGCAATAAGCATGCCAACATTAACAACCATAATACAAGCCCAACAAAAATTCCAAGGTGGACCAAAGATTATACATATTAAAGTGCCTGCATAGATGAAAACATCTTAACCTGGCACTGAAGATATTATGAAGCGGGTGCGAGGTGTACCTCTTTACAGAAGACATTCCAAAGCCAGGGCACCATGATTGAGAAATCTCTCTCCTTTGTGGTTACATCACACACTTGCAATAATGAAGGCACATTTATGAGCATAGGCCAAGCCCAAATCCAGCTGATGATGAATGGTTCAAGTAATGGAAAAGATAGAGCCAACTTCCATCCTTTTCCCAATATGCAAGGGATAATTATCCAAACATTGTATGGTTTACAAACAGATGGGGGCAGGAATGCAAAAACCAAAATTGAACACCTTTATAAAACTGGCATTTTCTTTCTTTAGCAGCCACACTAGATTAGTTTAAAACACATTATTCATATTAATTCAAGAAATGGCTATTTATCTAACAAGAGAACATCATTATATGCATTGCTTTTGGGTGTTTTTGATTAACATGCTGAACACAACAACAAAAATGGGACAAGTTAAAAACATGCTGTGAAAATTTGGATTTATACATTAATATACTAATGGAGTACATAATCAGGGCTTTGGATGAAATGGTAAAATACTATTATCCTCTTCAATGCAATTATGTCATGAAAAAGGCTGAATGTGTGTTTTGGACTCATGACTTGTACTAATGTATTGATTAAGCATGACAAAGAAATGCAAATTCAGGATACGTTTTAATGTCGTGCCATGCCAGTATTTAGACAAAATGTTAATGTTTTCTTCTACACTATTCTTCCAATTTTTTGTTTCATCAGTGTATAATATTCTGATGAAGTTCAGTTTGATTCAGGTCACTTATGAAAATTCAGTTGTGAGGCTATTGAGTAATGCTACTGACACAAAATTTCATTATCTATTTTGCTTTACACAAACAGATATTGTCCATGCGGAAAGTTTGAGTCTTAGTGCAAAATGGGCAGTAAGATGCATGAATTTTATGTTGGAATGTATGAGGTTCAACTCCAACTTGTGGGTTGAGACTGCATGGGGCTAAAGGCGTAGCTAGAGAGACCTCTTGGTTGCTAGGCTATACCTGTCCTTTGATCTCCTGCTGTCTCTTCCCTTCCTGCTAGACTGATATGCAGAAGGATGTTGATCTCAGTTCCTTCCCTCCTTTCCAGTCTTCTTCTTTCTCGAGAGGGGAGCAGACATATTCCTTTGTCTCTCCCTCTCGTCCAGCATGAGGACGAGTACTGGGCGCAGTGCTCATTGCTCCAACTTAGCTAGTTAGCTAGATATAGGACTCTTTCCTATCAAACATGTACTTCCAGAATAAAGTAGTCGCTTCTTATTTTAAAGCTTAAAGTCTTTGTCTGACTAATTTGCAGGGAAGGTAGAATCTTAGCAAAGATTCACAGACACATAAGCTCGCTCAAAACTCTCCATTCCACTACGCAACTCTGCAGGGTCCTACAGGACATTGTGCCCAACGTCCTATACAGGCATACCCCACTTTAACATACGCAATGGGACCAGAGCGTGTATGTAAAGTGAAAATGTACTTAAAGTGAAGCAATTATCTATGCATGTACTGCACTGCAATCGCCACTAGATGGCAGCGGTGTCATGCCATTAAGTGTCCGTAATTGCGAAGCACGCGTACGTTAAGCGGGGTATGGTGGCGTATGGAGCATGTACGTTATAGCGAGGCGACGTTAAGTGAAGCGACATTAAGCAGGGTATGTCTGTATTTTATTCATTCATGGAGTCACAATCAAAATAGCTCATCAGCTCTAAAACATGTTATCCAAACTCCAGAAGGAACACAAATTATTTTAAAATAACATGGCTTTATTTAAAAGATGCTAAATGTGTGTAGGCTTTTTAAAAAAAGTAAACTGGAACCATTTGAAGACCTTCTGAAAGATTTAAAATTAATGCTGGGAATGCAGTCAGAGATTTTGTTGTCCAATGGATGGAGAGTTGGATCTTGCATTCCTATTCTACCTCTACCATAAGCCTTGGACAAATCAATCCCCCCCGAGACTTAGCCATAAAATAATTTTAATATTGATGGTACTTTGGAGGGCAAGCACAACAGAATATCCCTCAAGACCAAGTCCATAGTCTAAAATTACACAATGGTGCCACTGTTTCTAACATAGTCTTGTCTCTCATAGTGAATGCTGACAAGTCTGACCTTCTCCAGGCCCCCCCTTTGAGAAGCTGAGGCTCGTGACAAGGGAGAGGGCCTTTTCAGTTGTGGCTCCCCATCTGTGGAATATGCTCCCCAGTGAGGTCTGCCTGGCGCCAGCATTGACATCTTTTCAGCACCAGGTAAAGATGTCTTTTCTTTCAGGCATTTGACAGATGTTTTGTTTTTAATATGCTGCCAAACCTTCCTGTGGCTGTGTGGGGGTGATATTGCTATTGTTTTGTTGTTGTTTATTGTTATGTTTTTACAGTCTGTTTTATTTTAACGTTGTATAAATCGCTTAGGGACCTTCAGGTATCAAGCAACTAATAAATCTAAATAATAATAATAATTACATATAGTAGGGTAGGTTTTACAACAAACAAACCCCCATTATACTTACTTACCTCCAAAAATTCTGCACAAGCAGTTCTGTTGCAAAATGGTTTAATCCCAAATTGTGGACGAATCACCCCAAACTGTAGGGTGGCTGCTTACACATCACCAAAAGACAGGAACTCTCTCTCACACACATTACGTATAAGTACATATTTCTAAAATTTAAATAGAAATACATCTCACTATATTAGGGAAAACTGTGACTGCTCAGTCTGCTGTCCCGATGCTGTTGATGGGCAACTTCAGGGCCCCTGCTCTCCTCCTTATGGTTCTTTATCTTTAAAACAGATTTGAATTGAACAGCTCTTCAATAGAGGATTCCTTCAAATAGAGGGCTTAGTAACCTTACAAGACTATGTGAATAAAAGATAAAAAACAAATGTCTCTAAACCAAATTAATAAATCTTGCCAAACGCTAACTGTTCAAATAGAATGTGGGGGTTACCTGTTGGCTAGGAGGCACAATCTGTTCAGCAGTGCTTAGGAGACAATCTTCTTGCCTTAAGAGTCAAGACAGGAGTGTGGGATTTTCCGCCATCTGCCACAGTAATTTCTCTGCTGACACATACCTGCTCCATATCTAGTACTGGATTTTTGCCCTGCACAGGTTCTTGGGGCTCTAACCAACCCCCCCACCCCCGGTGCCTTGGCATGTTTATCCATTTCAATGTTTGTTTGATACCTTAAAACAGGGGTGGCTAACCCACAGCTCGCATCTAGCCCACCAAGCCACAGGGAGCAGCCCACCATCCTCCACAGCTTTATCTCCTAATTGCTCAGGATTTAAAACTCTGTCTGCTCTCTAGAGTGTGATTTTTAAAGAGCAGATGGACCACTCTGTCTCCTAGGATTTGATCAGGAGATAAAACTATTTTGTCTCCCCTTTTGAAATTCTCTGCAAAGAGTGAGCAGAAGGATCTCTTCTCTCAGATCTTAACACAACGCAGTGCTAGGATTGGAGATAAAATGCTCTGCTCTTTCAGACTAAAAGGCTTTGGTTGCTCTATGGCACAATTAGCTTCAAAAGCTTGTACGGCTGTCCTAATAAGTGTCTAAACAACCAAAGTAGGCATTCATCCCTCAGGATACACACATCTGTTGACCCTTCTTCACACAGAAGCCCAGTAAGCTGTAATACATCCTTTTGACAAATTAACTGGAGACTGTCTGGTGTGGGATCCCATGTGGCAAGGTGAGTCAGGAGTTGCAGAACCACAGATAGCTCCAAGTGAGCAACTTGCTCTAACAGAAGTTTATCGTAAGTGGATTTTACAAGCCCTCATGGTCTCCAAGAGACATGCTTTGAGGCTAGAAGGATAAACACACACTGTCCATTATGCAATGGTCTGAGGACTTTATTGCCCTTGCTATATTTGAACACATTTCTAATGAACGGCAACTATTTGGAGTAGATATCTGGATATTTGGATGGCTTGTATACATTTTATGCTTAAATTAAGATGGATGTACTGATGGTTATTGTATCTTAATGTGAGCTGATGGTATTTTCTCCTTCACTTCCTCCTTTCTTTGTTAAATTGTTATTTAAAAAATCGTTTACCAAACATGGCGGTAAGGAAGGTGAGAAGTTGCAGAAAGCTCCAAGCAAGCAACTTGCTCCAACAGAGCAAACTGAGCCTTTTTAATTAAGCCCCTGTCTCAGGCCCACCTCTCCTCGCTCCTCCCTTTTGGAGAACTAGAGTCTCTGAAAGGGACAGCCCTCTGGCATTACTTCTGCGCTCCATGGCCTCCTGTACTCCCTGCACTGCTGGACTGGTGAAATACTGTGTTCCCCAGGCTTTGAAGAAGACACCTTGGGAGTTCTGGCTCTACAGGTACTGGCTTTATTGGAGGTTGTCCTGTGGGCTGTCAGCTGCATGCTCAGAGCCCTGATCCTGGTCCAGTTCCTTAGCTAGTGCCTCTGCAGCTTCCAACCCTGTGTCTGGATTGCTGTTGGACTCGGAGATCGTAACAGAGACAAATATCCAAGGACAAGATCAATGTAGTCCCTCAACATATGATACAGGCTAGTTCTAGTATGTGGGCAACATTGTTGCCTTGATATAGACAGCAGTGGTACACAAAGTTTTTGCTAAAAATTGTTGATGCATACTTTGCAGTACTGCGGCCAGCTTATCTGTATTTGCACAAAAAGCATTCATGTCCACTGCTGTCACCACCAGCAAGCTGTTTACACAGGTGCACCTCCACATCACTACATAGAGATAGGTTGTCTATAGCCCTCCTGTTGCTCTTGGACTCCGACTCCCATCAACCCAAGCCAGCATAGCCAATGGTCAGGGATGATGGGAGTTGTACTGCAGCAACCTCTGGAGGGCCACAGATTGCTATGACTCCCATCAAATATATGGTGACCAGTTATAATGGGATTGCAAGGGAGAGACAGCATAGGAAGAAGGGCTTCTTCACGTAGTAAACCACTGTAATTTTCAGCACAAGCCCAGCACAAGCAGAATATGGGCAGGAAAGTACAATAAAAATTACTGGCCATCTATCTTCCAAATGGTTTCTTATAACATGAATCTATAGACTAGTCCATGAATATATTAATATATAGTCTTATATATTAAAATATTTGGAGGATCCTCCCCTTTTTATCTCATTTTATATTAACACTCATAAACAGTTTTATAAAATGACTTTATTAGAAAGCAAAAACAGAAAGCAAAAACCTGTAACATTAACAAGAAAAATCGACTTGCCAATATACTGTAGTAAGTGATGCCTTATAATAATAATAATAATAAACTTTAATTTATAAGCCGCCTATCTGGCCGATGGCCACTGTAGGCGGCGAACAATAAAACACGATAAAATACAATAATAAATATAGTCAGTACAGTACAATACAAAGTTTACAGTATGATAGATTTATCAACATTTTAGTTCAAGGCTGATTCACCTTAGAGGTTGCGAAGGCCTGATTAAAAAGCCAAGTCTTCAGGCCCCAGCGAAATATATCCAGGGAAGGGGCATGACGAAGATCTATTGGGAGGGAGTTCCAGATCGAGGGGGCCGCCACAGAAAAAGCTCTCTCTCGAGTCCTCACCAACCTAGCCACTTTAGTTGGTGGGACTGAGAGAAGGCCCTGCATGGCAGATCTTGTAGGGCGGCTCAATTTGTGACGGTGGAGGCGCTCCATCAGATATACTGGGCCGACACCGTACAGGGCTTTAAAGGTTAATACCAACACCTTGAATTGAGCCCGGAAAGCAACTGGAAGCCAGTGTAGATTGTAGAGCACTGGAGTAATATGATCATAACGGCGGCTATTCGTAAGTAAACGAGCCGCCGTATTTTGTACCAGCTGTAATTTCCGGACTGTTTTCAAGGGTAACCCCACGTAGAGCGCATTGCAGTAATCTAAACGAGAGGTGACCAGAGCGTGTACTACGAGTGGGAGCTGATGTACAGGAAAGTAGGGTTGCAGCCTTCGTATGAGACGCAATTGACCCCAAGCTGCTCGGCACACCGATGAAACCTGGGCCTCCATAGTCAGCCCGGAGTCAAGGATCACCCCAAGACTGCAGACCTGGTCTTTCAGGGGTAATCTTACCCCATTAAGTATCAGGTCGATGTTTCCCAACCTTCCCTTGTCTCCCACGAGCAGTACTTCAGTTTTATCAGGATTCAGCCTGTTTCTTCCCATCCATCCACTCACGGATTCCAGGCACTTGGACATGGTTTCCACAGCCGACTCTAGTGAGGACTTAAATGAGAGGTAGAGCTGAGTGTCATCCGCATATTGGTGGCACTGCAGCCCAAACCTCCTGATGATGGCTCCCAGCAGCTTTACATAAATGTTAAATAGCATGGGAGAGAGGATAGAACCCTGTGGCACACCACAATTGAGAGGCCAAGGGTCTGAAACCACCTCTCCCAATGCCACCTGCTGTTGTCTATCGGAGAGAAAGGAACGGAAACAGTTTAATACTGTGCCTCCTATTCCTAATCCCTCCAGACGGTCCAGCAAGATACCGTGGTCGACGGTATCAAAAGCCACTGAGAGATCCAGGAGGACAAGAAAGGTGAATTCTCCCCTATCTAATGCCCTCCTCATATCATCCACTAGAGCGACCAAGGCTGTTTCAGTTCCGTGTCCAGTCCTGAAACCCGATTGGTATGGATCTAAATAATCCGTTTCATCCAAATGCGCTGACAGCTGATTGGCCACCACTCGTTCAATGACCTTGCCCAGGAATGGTAGATTTGAAATTGGGCGAAAGTTGTTTAAGTCTTGGGGATCCAAGGAGGGCTTTTTCAAAATAGGTTTTATAATTGCCTCCTTGAGGGCTAATGGCAATACACCCTCGTTCAAGGATGCATTTACCACCGCCTTGATCCCCTCGCCCAATTTCTCTTTACAGCTCATTAAGAGCCATGACGGGCAAGGATCAAAGAGACAGGTGGTAGGTTTCACAGTTGACAGTACCTTGTCCACATCATCAGAAGAAAGAGGCCGAAACCGATCCCATTTGATCACATTATGACTGGTCAACTCTGGTCCATTATCTGCATTCACGGTATGCGAAATCGAGCTTCTTAGATGCTCGATTTTATCAGCAAAGTGCTTTGCTAAACTGTCACAGGAGGCCTTTGAGAATTCCAAGAGTTCCTGAGCAACTGGACCGACCAGGCTTCGGACCACTTGGAATAACCTTCTGGGACAAAACTCTGCCGACGCAATAGAGGCAGCAAAGTAATCTTTCTTTGTTGCCTTTATTGCCACATGATAGGCAGCTACTGCTGCTCTAACTTGTGTCCGGGCATCTTCGGAGCGGGACTTACGCCACCGGCGTTCTAGTCGTCTCACCTCCTGCCTCAGAACACGCAACCGTGGTGTGTACCATGGTGCCGTCTGGGATCTTTCCAGGGGGAGAGGACGTTTCAGAGCCACTTGGTCTAATGTCCTGGTGATCTTTGTATTCCATTCCATCACCAGGGTTTCGGCCGAGTGACCTTCAGCAGGTTCCAATACCCCCAGCGCATTCAGGAATCCTTCTGGCTCCATCAGGCGCCTGGGGCGGACCATTTTAATAGGTCCTGTGCCTTTGCAGAGGGTGTGTGGCATCGAGAAGTCTACATTTACCAGATGGTGGTCTGACCATGACACAGGGATAGAAGTAATAGTCCCTAACTTCAGAGCACTTTTCTCCTCCCCCAGGACAAATACAAGGTCGAGAGCATGACCGGCTACATGGGTGGGCTCAACATTACTAAGGTACAGTTCCCAGGAAGTCATGGTTTCCAGGAAATCCCGAGGGGCCCCATTGAGAGTGGTCTCGGCATGCACGTTGAAGTCACCCACCACCAATAATTCTGGGGACATCATACGTACACCCGAGACCACCTCTAGCACCTCGGCCAGGGATTCTGCCGTGCAGCGAGGCGGGCGGTACACAAGCAGGATCCCTAAACTGCCCTTCGGGCCCAACCTCCAATACATGCAATCAACAAACTTGGTCCCAAGGAGAGGAGACCTGGCAAAAACCAAGGACTCCCGATAGATGACAGCCACTCCCCCTCCCCGCCTTCCTTCCCTCAGCTGTTGTGCATAACGGAAACCTGGCAGGCACATTGCCTCTAAAATAGGTGCCGAGGCTTCGTCCAACCAGGTCTCCGTTATACATGCCAGGTCTGCAGATTCATCCAAGATCATATCATGGATGCAAGATGTTTTCTGTACCACAGACCTGGCATTACACAACAGCAAACGAAGGTTGGTTGGAATCCTGCATCTCCCAGTATTCTTCAGGTTTTGGGCAGACCTGGAACAAGGGATGGATATTATGCATCTATCCCTTGTTCCTCTATTCTGACACGGTCTGCCTCCAGCACCATACCATCGTCTGCCGCCCAATGTTTGTATGTATTGGCCTCCATCCCTTTTTATCACGTCCCCCCCTGATTTACACATGCCCCTATCCCTAGACGCCGGGGAATTAAGTCAATTCTGAAACTGAATCGGGTCCAAATCTGGATCCAGAAACCTGTTTCATATAATTTCATCCAGCCCTATTGTCACATAGAATTAACTAATGTCAATTTATCCCTTCATCTAATCACTATAATGACTATAATAACTACTAAAATATAGGATGGGATGGAATTTAAAACATTAAATGACCCATACCTATGTTAATGAACAATAGATATCCAGATACAATATCTAGTCCAATCTAAATTCTAACCTTAATAATTATCCTCAACAATGGTGATAATAACAATAACAGCTATCTCTCATCCAACTAAGTCTACAATCCATTCATTTAATTTCACTTCTCGCATTCAATCATTCACCAAAATTCATTCACAACACAGCACAGTTTACAATGGTCAAAAGCAGCCAGCTGTGGAGTCTTCTTCGTCCAGTTCTTCAGGATCGTCTGGTTCTTCTTAGGCTTAATACAAGCAGCTATAATCTGCCGGCCAATTTACACGGAGATGTTAATATCCAGAGGAGATATCAATGTCTAAAGGAGCCCCGACCGCAGCAATGGCCCGTGGCGATCTTCAGTGATGAAGTCAGTCTAGCCCAGCGAGCGCAACGTTGGCAATAATTGTCGATATCGGCAATGATGCCAAAGGAACAGCAAGCCCACAGCCAGCCAGACAAGCAGGTCCGCGAAGATCGCCAGCAACAGCCGCCACACTCCAACGACTGCCAGATGGCGGCAACGGCCGCCGCACCAGCAACCAGCAACAGCCCAAGAACCACGGCCCCGCACTAGGCAAGGCCGTGGCGCCCGGCTACACAGCAACGACAGCGGCGGCCCAGCCCAAGCCAACAACAGTCCAACGCCACAAGCGGCGACCCAGAAGAGGCCCGGGCAGCCCAAATGGGATGCAGCACTAACGGCGCCGGCAGCAGCAGCAGCAACCCGAAGCCAATAACGGCCCGGGCGACACACGCGGCATGACAGGAGGCCGCAACCTTGACTAATTGAATGCTAGGAAGTTATCCAAACAGAACAAATGAGCCCAATACGTTTTCCAAACAAGGGCTGTCTGCAGATTTATGGCATAGAAAATATAAGCAAACATAAATTGCAAATAGGCTTTAAGAGATAAGCAGGAGGCAGAGCCTTGGCATATTTCAGCTATTTTGATTGCTACTATGAAGTCTAAGGTAGTTCTATATTGAACATTTTGTCCCTTTCCCCAGCTTTTTTGGCAATTTGAAGGGAGATGAGGGTGAATTAAACTGGCCTGTGAAGAAACCCAGACAGAATTTTGTCAACATTTCATGAGAGATGGTGAGGGGTTTGCATTTACTGTATTCAATGTATGAGGTGGCTGAGTGGAAGCTCCACTTAAAAGAAAATCCCTGTGGGATGGGGACAAAGCAAAAAGGCTTACATTTTAGCAGCACTTCCTAGAAGGAACATGCGACCAAGCTTTAAAAAATATGAAGGGAATAAGACATCTACTTGTCCACTTCCCAAGATCCTTTGGGGGAAGCGACATGCTTTAAATGTACGGTTGTACAAAGCCTAGGTCCCTCTCAACTTTTGATTCTGGCAATTTTAGATGCAAGTCTTCCCTCTGCTGGACCTTCCTAGGCAATTCACCTATTGAAGTATAGAATTTGGCAATTGCCTGATTATAAGTAAAGGCATAAGAAACAAAGACAGCCTTACTTGTATGTGACAACGGAACACTCAAAAAGCCTTCATCTGTTTGGAAAGGCAATTGCCCATCACATTCATAAGTCAGTTGACGTATATACTGCATTTTCCATAAATGCATTTGCGCCCAAAGCAGTTCACCTATCCTTTGCTCAAAAGCAACCCCCCACCCTCAGGACCAAGAAACCTTTGGTAAAGCCGGCTGTAATGAGAAGTGCCCTTGGGTGTATAGCTGCCCTTGGGCTTATGGCTGCATTTTCACATACATTCCACCATTTTTGTGAGCATACCAGTTAGTTATTTTCAAACCTCTGAATAACCAGAGACCTCTTTAAGTTATGCTACAGCCTCCATTATAGTCACTGAGTGATCATTGTAGTTCCACAAAGCAAATACCAGCTTCAGAGGAGGAAGGAAAAGGTCCTGTGATCCAAATCAAGATCAGCCTCCCTCATAATGTTATTTGCATTTTTCTTAAAACATTTATTTATTTAATTAAAATATCTATATACCACCTGTTGGGTGGATATCTCAAGGCAGTGTATAATGATATAATAAACTACAAAACAAAAAAAATTAAAAACAGTACAATTGACATATCCTTAAAATCCCGTAACAGCTGGCATCAGCCAGAAAATGCTGGAATTCCATAGCAAAGTGGTTTCATAGTGTAGTTAGTGGTTATTATGTCTGCTTTACATGCAGAAGGTACTGCACTTTAAGCCCCAATGCAACCACTAAGACATTTTGGAGGGAAGGACTGTAGCTCATTGGTAGTATATTACCTTTGCATACAAGAAGTTCCAGGTTCAATCCCTGGCATCTCAGGATGGGGCTGAGAGAGATCTCTCTCTGAAACCATGGAGAGACACTTCCAGGCACCTTGGACAATATTGAACTAAATGGAGTAATGGTCTGACTTGGTATAAGGCAGCTGCCCATGTTCCTAATTGCATCATGGTTAAATGCAAATACACTTTTAATTTAATGATACATCACAAGTACTTTGGCCCAGGATTAGACAAATTCATGGAGAACTAGGCTATTAGCCTGGAAGGATATGTTCTGCCTCCACTGTTGGAGGCAGTAAGCTTCTGCATACCAGTTCTTAAGATCACAAGCGAGGAAACTGCTGTTGCACTCAGGTCCTGCTTGTGAGCTTCCCATAGGCTTCTGGTTGGCCACTATGAGAACAGCATGGAGAACTAGATGGGCCTTTGACTTGACCTAGGAGGGCTCTTCTTCTGTTCTTATTAAATTCAGAAACAGAACACAAAGCAAAAAATAAATAAATCTATGGCTGCAGCAATAAATAATTCTTAGTAAAACCTCACCAAAATTAGGAATATGAAACTTTTCTTAGAGAAATGGAAATAAAATCAGGAAGAGAAGTATAGTACTTTCCCCCTGTCCTTTTGAGTCTTTCCCCCTCTCCCCACATTCCTTCTATTTCAAATAGTGACTCTGTGAAAGGGATCCATCATATCTCCTAGTAATAAAATTTAGAATCCAGTCTTAGGTTTGGTTAATATTAATCCTACTAAATTCAATGGGCCTAACTCACAGATAAAATTTGCAGCCTCACTTAAAAACCCTACAAAAATGATATATTTGGAAATCAGGTGCAAAAGTTAAATATTGCATTTCTTGGGAGTATTGGATTTCTATTTCACAATGATGTACAGTGCTTTGCAAAAGTAATCAGACCCCTGATCAATGCTCTTATATTACTGAATTACAAATGGTACATTGTAATTTCATTCTGTATATTTTATTTTGAAACACTGAAACTGAAAATCAATTATTGTAAGGTGACATTGGTTTTATGTTGGGAAATGTTTGTAAGAAACATAAAAAACTGAACTGTGTTGCTTGCACAAGTATTCAACCCCCACACATAAATATTTTGTAGAGCCACCTTTTGCTGCAATAACAGCTTTAAGTCTTTTGGGGTAGGTATGTACCAGCTTTGCATAGAGTGTCAGAGGGAACTTCATGAAGTTCAGATTTTATGGAATGTGTTTCTGGTGGCCTATTTTATGGCTCTTATATATAATTCATATGAACCAAGTATTCCATCATAATATGCCTGGCTTGCTCTAACATTTTGAGATTGACAATGAGCACACACACTTTTAAATAATCCAAGGGAATACAAGAAATTAAGAGATTTTCCATTCATTTCACTGAAAGTTAAGGGTAGTGCTCAGAGAAGCATTTGAGAATCTGTAGATGTGACTGGAAAACCTGTTTGCCTACTCTTTATACTCTGTGTTTGCAAGACAAATATTTACTGCATGCAATGATTAGCCAAAATCCTCAACAACTTCCACAAGAGTTATTAGTTGACATGGTTGTTGTGCTTCTGGCCTGCTCATAACCAGTGGGCCACAACAGAATAGTGAGCACAATCAGTTGGCTTCTTTGTTGTACCACTGTGCTTTAATGTCAACACGACCCATTCTGCCACAGTTCCCCCTCCCATTATGATATTTTACTAGGCAGATGAAATAAATAAATAAATATGGGGGAATAGCCGTAGCTAGGTGCAACAGTAACTGCTTTGCATGGAAAAGGTCCTGGCTTCAGTCCCCAGCATCTCAAGCTAGGGCTGGGAGAGACTCCTGTTTGAAATCCTGGAGAGCCACTGCGAATCAGTGTAGACAATACTGAGCTAGATGGACTAAGGCAGCTTCTTATTTTCCTGAAATAGCAAGAATATCAGGAATCTATGATGAAGGATCATACAAGTAACCTGAACAGCCACAATAATTCACATTTGTAATATGCCACGATGGTTATTTGAACCAAATCTAATTCTGTGCAGCTATAACAACACCAGCTGAAATTCAGCAGAGCTACAAGATAACACAGGTGAGAAGTTCAGCTGCTGTTATCAGTAGAGAAGATATGAGGGGCCAGGGGAATATTTTTGTCACTACCCTATTGATCTTCTTGGAAACAAATTTGGACCCAACATTTAAGGCCATATCAGTAATTTACTAAATAATGATCTTGCATTTGTCTTTATTACTTTTGAATACAGGTGACTTAACAAAGTTCATTAATCCCACAATAAGTTATTTTACAAGTATGTATAGATGAAAAACTAGTATGTAGCTTATTCAGATTATGTCATTTCTTTATTAGCTGTCTCTATTTAAAAAAAAAATCCTAACCCTAATTCTATCCAAAATCTTTATACTTCACTATAAGTACATCTTCCCACCTTTTCATCAGTAGAGACGTAAATATCAGCATGGATATGAACATACTATTCCTTATAGACTAGTTACAGTAGATTCAAAAATGTTCATTTTATTTAATTATTACATTTATATAGAGCACATCCAGGGCTCTTGCTGGGAGGAAGGGTGGGATATAAATCTAATAAACAAATAATAAATAAATCCAACCAAGTTCTTTGGGTAGTTTACATAGACAATAAAAGAGAATACAATTTACAATAAAACTCCTTAAAACCAAAAATAAAAATAGAACGTCACAAAGCAGAAAGCCCAGCAAAAAAACAACTAAAAGCACATCACCTAAAACAGTTGAGATGCTCTGGGGACAATATTCCATAAATGAGGTGCCACCATCAAAAAGGTCTTCACCCTAGTAGCCACTCACCTCACTTCTTGAGGTGGGGGAACCTGAAGAAGAGCCTCCAAGGAAGATCTCAAGGTCTGGCTGATTATTTATGGGAAAAGGTGGTCCTTCATGTAACCTGGCTCCATGCTCTTTAGGTGTTCAAAGGCTAAAACCAACATTTTGAACCCAGCCAAGAAATCGACAGGAAATTAGTGCAAATGATGAAGCACTGACACAATATGATTATATTTACCAATCCCCATCAATAATGTGGCTGCCCTATTTGGATCGATTTCAATTTCTGGACTGTTTTCAAAGCAGCCCTACATATAACACATTGTAGTAATATCACTATGAGGTTACCAGAGCACGGTATCTATCTCTGTCCAAGATAGGGTTGTAGTTGATACATCAGCTGAAGCTGATAAAAGGTGGTCCTTGCCATTGCTGCCATCTGAGCCTCAAGTGACAGTGCTGGATCTAAAAATACCCTTAAACAACAAGCCTGCCCTTTCAGAGGGGAGCGCAACCCCATCCAAAGCAGGTTGAACCCCATCAAACTGGGCAGAACTATCCACCAACATTAATTCTGTTTTCTCTAAATTGAGTCTTAGTTTATTGGCCCTCATCCAATCCATTCTCAAGCCTAAGCACTGGTTCAGGACATCCACTGTCTCATGTGGATTAGATAAGGAGATATAAAATGGGATGTCATGTGCATATTGGTGGCACCTCTTCCAATGGTTTCATATCATTGTTAAATAGCATGAGGGACAAAACAGAGCCCTGTGGGACACCATAGCATAATTGCCAGGGGGTAGAACAAAAGTCCTGCAGCATCATCCTTTGAAGTTGGATATTCCTATAGAAGCAGAACCATCGCAACACAGTACCTTCAGTTCTCAATCCAGACACTCTATCTAGGATACTATGTTTGATGGTACTGAAAACTGCTCAAAGGTCCAGGAGAATCAATAGGATTGCATTTCCCCAATACTCTTGCAAAGGTAATCTAGCAGGACAACCAAGGCAGTTTTCATTCCAAAAACAGGATAAACCTTGATTGAAATGGTTCTAGAAAACTACTGGCATCCAAGGGAGTCTGGAGCTTACTGGCAATCGCCAAGTTGAACATCTTACCTAAGGATAGGATGTTTGAACTCAGTCTATAGTTAATATCTTCTAGGCCCAAGCCATTTTTTAAGAGTATCTCTTTTAAGGAAGCCAGGAACACGCCCTCTTGTAAGGACAAATTTACAACCTCCTGGTCCCAAACAGACATCTTATTTTATAATCATCTTAGCCAAGCATCTTGTCACCATCCTCAGTTTCAATAACTGAAATTCATCCAATAAAATTGGACCAGACTATGTTCTGGACACCTCAATTAAATAAAGTACATTGAATGTAGAGTCTAGGTTGTGACAGTCACAAGTGATTTTATTTTCAAATTACCTTGCAAATGTATTTCGTCTATTTGATCAGCTGACCAAACCTAGGATTCTTCAAAGGAGCACAGTTCTTTTTGGGGTCGAGCATAATTGAATGCCAAAAGCTGATCTGGGTCCACTCAGTGTGTAGCATGTGGAAGGAAGATGATTGACTCAGGTGTTAACTGCACTGTAAGGATACTTTTTAGAATATTTAGGATCCCTCATTTTTGTCTTATATAGGCAGTTTCTAGCCCTCATGTGTTAGGAAAATGTGACAACAGTATTGCACTCTGTTTTGTCTAAATTCAGCCCCACAGCTGAATCCTTCAAAAATGCTATTTCACATAATCCAGCCAGCAGGACATGGACAGAAACTGATTTTCTTTTTAAAATCAGATAAAACTTTCAGTCCAGTTTGCTAGGCCAATATAAATGAAATACAAAATAACACACGTCTTCATTTAGCATTTTTAATAAATTTCAAAATTCAATTTAAACTTACAGAAAGTCTTCATGAAAATCTAACATGTTTTAGATGACAACAATCAATGTAAGATAACTGAGACTCAGTCATCTAGCAGCATCAACTCTTATAAACTTTTAAGGCATTTAAAAATGAGCATACAAGAAGAAGTTACTTTTCCCCCAGATTTCTTTTAATATGTTATATTGACCTGAACATTAGGAAACTAGTGTTTTTCTAATGCAGTTTGTAAAAGATCATCCTAAAGCATAGGATTTTATTTAAGGTGGGAAATCACTTTTTAAAAATACAGCACTAGAACAACAGGATACTTTCCTGCAGGTTATCTCACAACAAAGGATATTAAAACACACAGCTTCTTATTCCATAAAGACCCTTTCTCCCTCTAAGAAAGTGCAATAATAAGCATGCCATCAGGTTGGTCAGGTATCTACTCACCTCAAAAGGACTCTCAAAAGAAGCTGTGCAAAAGGGATCCTCTGTTGCTAATGATAGTGATACTGCTACTCTACTGAAGCAAACACACTTAAGAAAAATATAACATTGCGTACAACAATGTGTGTTTGTTCTACCTAAAATAAATGAATGTAGAAATGGCCAGAGGAATGTGGCCAGCCACATTTCTCTGACACTACATCCCTAGTAGCTGCTTGAATCTGCCACAAATTAGAGTAGTCCCAAGTTGGTGCAGATGAGATCACATGGCAGCAAATAGTCTCTACTAGGAGGGAAAAAACAAAGAATTAGGATTACGGTTTTACACAACTCCCTAACATGTGCATGCTACAGATACAAAAACCACAGATATAGAAACTGAGATTTGGGTTTGTGTATTTAACTATTATTCCCAAATCCCTCACATTAGATTTATGATGAACTCAATATATTGTATCTATGTGGTCAAATTTTATGCAAATATGCTGCATTACAACCTTCTACTCTGTGATTTATTAGCTTGGTACTGTACTCCAATACTTTCAACGTTACTTCAGTCCATGCACAATCATGTGTACAATGGAGACCAAGATAAAAAATATGCATATTCAGCATCACTTAAGAAATATGACAGAGTGATAAGGCACCAAATGTCTCTGTCAACCCAATAACAAGAAGAAGAAAACAGACCTAAGAAAAATCTGTAGTACTCCTGTATGTATATTGGATAGTTACATTTTTGAATTTTTTAAGTTAGTCACTTAAGTGATTCAATTAGTTCAAATGATTTAGATATTTATTCAAAATATTCCCACACCTTCCTTCCACTAACATAAAGCTAACATTTGCCTGAAATCATCAGACAGGATGAGACAGTCCTTTATGCAGTTTTAAAAGAGCTAAGATGTTTAAATGGAATTGATTTTCCTCTGGGGCAGCAGAAGCATTGTCTGGAACGCAGGGGGATCTTCACAAGACATATGGAAAGCAGCTGCATTGATGTTAGTCTTCTCTGATGGCTTTAAAACATAATAGGTTTTTCCCCCCTTTGGAATGACCTTTTCAATTATGCCTTTTCTTCCACTTGATTTTTTTTATATTGCAAAAAAAGGGGGGAGGATTAAAAAGGAATTACTACCATGCAAGCATCTTCTCTACATAAATAACACTGCTGTAGCTGGCCCATAAATAGACAACTGAACCTTTTGTACTTGAAGCAAAAATGAAGAGAAATGTTATCTCTCAGATAGTATTTGCTTTGGGAAGAAATCTCAAAGTAAGGATCCAGTTTACCTGTCTTGTCTATGTTCTTCCTCTTCTGATTAATGTTCAGCTTGTTTCTGATTCAGGAAGTTCTTTTTCTGGAAAACTGTCATCACTAAGGTCGCCATAGCTGTCACTGAACAGAAAGGAATAAATAAATAATCTATTTCTTCTCAAGTTCCCCAACTCTTAATCTCTATTAGAGCAATACCAGTCAATATAAAGCACTTTCAAATCCCGTAAGTTTCACTGGAAGAATTAAACACATATTAAACTCTCTTTCTCATTGAAATAAGTGAAACTAAAACTGCTTTAAACTTTGGCTGATTGGTCCCTGAGGATGATTAACAAAGAAGTAGTCTCATCATATGAAAGCTTTCTTCCTATTGATCACATTGTGCTAAGGAGATGAGAAATCTACTTTTGTGATGAGTCACCATATCTTAAAAGCTTCAAGTGATCTGGCTATTGTATATCAACCACAATAAACATGTAATACACAAACGGTGTAGTCTTTCTGAAGTAAGAAAATGCTCAAATATTTATTATTTTTGAAGGGCAGTAGACACTAAAGTCTATTTCTGATTCCACGTCACTACATAACTGATAGGCTTCCTTATATGTTACTGGATTGAAACATTTGTTTTCTTTAAAAAAACCAAAGTTATTATTCAAGCCATATTGCTAACTTTCAAAATTGGATTAATCTTCTTACACCAGTGGCATGGTAGTGTAAAATATTTTCAGTACAAGAGTTGGAATCTTATGGCCCCATCTTATGAACTACAGTAAGGCCCCGCTTTTCGGCAGCCCGCTTTTCAGCGTTCCGCTAATATGGTGGCTTTCAATTAGAGTAAGGCCCCACTCATACGGCACTTGTTCTGCTTTGAGGGTGTTTTTTGGGCGTTGGGCACCGTTTTATTGATGGAGTTCCACTTTTCGGCAGGTTTCACTTTTCGGTGGGGATCTGACACGTAACCCGCCATATGAGTGGGGCCCTACTGTACTGTATTTCATGGGTACTAGCTGCAAGTTCTGTTTGGTATGAGCAGCTGTTCTGGTAAGCATAAACAGCCTGAGTGCAGTGTTCTGTATTGATTTCCATCTGATGGGAGAGGAGCAGTTCTCAGTTATTGCTGATGATGCTGATTCAAGGAGGCATTCAGAGGCAATCACTCAACTGTCTTTTGGTATATCCAGGGATTGGATGAGAGCTCTGAATCTACTGACTCTATTTCTGAACACGAAATAGTAATACTATTGCCAATAACAAGAACTTCTACTCCTTGGGTAGGCAGAGATCACCAAGATTTCTGCAGCTGTGAGGAAGTGGATTGTAAACAACAACAACCTCATATTAAAGCTGGGTTCCCCAACACTGCATCCATGGGCACCCCCAGAGGCCTGACATGGTGCCTGCCAGGTTATCAGCACCCCTCCGCACTCAATTACAAATCAACAGAGCTGCTTTGTGCTGCTCCTCTGACTGCTTGCTTTTCCTTGTTAGGCTTTTGTTGCACATGCCCACTTTCATTCTGATTGGACTGCACCAGGCC